>NW_028227261.1:50202500-51402500 GCF_978045245.1 Mus caroli | reverse complement strand
GAGTGTTGTACTAATGTTGGTGGCCTTATTTATCAGTGTCTCTTAACTGGGGACACTAGTACAGGGTTGCCCACAGGAGGTGATGTTCCCAGGGAGCTCACAAATTAGGGTGAAGAACGTGTGGCCACTCTTCCCTGTTAGTGAGCCTTTCATGCTGAGTACATTTAACTCACTGATACTGTCCTTCTTCCATCCTGAACATGGATTGATTGGAATGGGGACATTGGCTAGTGGTGACAGTAGGGAGCCTTTGGTGTGGAAAGAGCTTTGGAGATAAAAGCCTGACTTTAGGCTCCTTTTGACACCTCTTTCCTGGATGTATCTGCTTCATAGGTCGCCCTGCCCTTACTCACTTAGCCCTGTAAACATGAGAGCAATGGGAATTAAGAGGCTATTTCACCATCTATGTGAGAGTACTTGGTAATAAATAAATGGTTCTGAAGTGCAAGTTACAATAATACAGTTAGATATAAAACACTAATAGAGCTACACTACGTCATTTGTTGTATTCCCTTCAATCAGACCATCTTGGGATGCTAAAAAATATCAGAGAGGATAAATCTCTTTTTTGGAGAATGCAAGTCTTTCAGTGGGGAAGTAGCTTACATTATATAACAAATGGTACAAAAGTAAGTCTCTGGTTTGTGGAACAAGCTTCTGTATTGCCTTATCTTTCTCCTTTTTCACACGTTTGCACACTGTCTACAACAGTCTGTGATGGAACTTACACAGAACAGGAGTGGCAAATGGCACATGCCAGGGAGATCGTCTGTTCCCAGAAAGTCTACTTTTCACAGTAGAGTTCTGGGTCCTGTGTATTAGCAACAATTAGAAGGATAGAGGCTGAGATTTTAAGCCAGTGACCTGTGCAGTTGGGAATTCTGCCAGACTCTGCATTCTGTCCGAACAGCACTGCAGGGAACACCTGGTGTGTGATGCCTGCCTGATGATTCCCTTTCTGAACTAGACTCAAACACTTCCTTTAGTCTCCCAACCCACTAGAGTGTAAGGTCCATGGGAGCAGGGAACTTGCCTGTAACCCCTTTGTAAACATCACCAGTGTTGGCACAATATAGGGTCCAGAGTACGTCTCAGCATTAAATGAACTAGTAAATTTGTCTTAGTTCAGTGTTACAATGAAGATGACTTTCTGAAGAGCCTCCTAGGGGCATTTCCTCTCCTCATGAGAATTCTAAACCTCCTTTACATTCCCTGCAGCATCCCAATATATCTCAGACAGAGGCTTCTCTGCTTCAGGTGTTCCTATGACTTCCCTTTGCCTGCTGGAACTGAATGCTCCTTAAGAGACTTTAAAGTTCTGACTAACTTTCCAAGCATCTCCATAGAATTATTTTTCTCATCCCTATCTTCAATACATGAACACACATGCACACAGACACACAGACACACACATACACACACACGCACATGCACATGGACACGCACATGTACACACAAGCATACAGACGTACTCGCACACATGCATGCACCTAAACACATGAGCACCCAGATACGCATACATATATGCATACTCACACATACACACATGCTCATACAGACACACACACACACACACACACCCACACCCTTCTAAATTTATTTTCTAGTCACACTGGGTCACTGGTGTCTGTTTCCTGGATGTAGTTCAGTCCTTGCCACCATTTTTCTTTCTGGAGTGACTCTTCTGCCTCTTCCTCTGAATAAACACCTCCTACCTGCCCTTCAAGTTCTTCCCTCAAGGACTTGATGTCTCACAGACAAATCGGTGGACAAATACCTCAAGACCATGAGCCCTATCTCTGACCCTAGGATTAGCAAGTGGGGGAAGACCTGGAGTATTGAGGCCCTCTACATCAGCACTGCAGACTGTTGAGCCCAAGTTAATGCTAAGCTGAGCTTTGAGGATGACAGCATTTGCACTGGACCCCGCCACCCCCACCATGGCATCTTGAGCAGGACTGTCTGTGAGTGGGCTATAGAGCATCACATGGCAGCAGGATAGTCTACATGCAACCTCAGAAGGCATACTTCTCCACAGCCCCAGCTATGCAACCTGGTGTTTCTCACCCAGCAATACCTAACATGCACACTTTCTAAAAAGAAATATATGTAACATTGATATTTAACTCAAATAAAGATATCACACATGGTTTATTTGTTTTATTAATGAAAAGGAACAAAACATAATTTTATAAGGACCTTTTGGAGTATGTATTTATGCATTCTATTTTAAAATAAAACATAGTGCACTGTGCTTAGAAATTAGATACAAGACAGAAAATAACTATGACCCTTCATTTGGATGAATTTCACTCAGCTTTTAAACTGTTTTTACCATGTTCCATTTTATGAGATTTATTAGGTGGGCATGTGAATATAAGCTCTGGTTTGTTTCCCTTATAAGAATTTATTAACCATTCTGAATACGTCAGCAGTAAGTATTCTAAGTGACTGAATAAGAACCTATTAAATAAATGGGCTATTGATAAGGGTTGACCCATCTTCATTCTTCATTTCTGGAGTTCTTTCTTCCTTCCCTTCGTTCATTATTTCTTTCTCTTCCTTCCTTCCTTCCTTCCTTCCTTCCTTCCTTCCTTCCTTCCTTCCTTCCTTCCTTCCTTCTTTCCTTCCTTCCTTCCTCCCTCCCTCCCTCCCTCCCTTCCCCCCCCTCCTGAGAAACAGTATTTCTCATTAATGGATTAATTTACTCACTTTACTTCCCAATTGCAGCTCTCCTTTCTCTCCTCCTAGTCCCAACCTCAAACCTCCTCTTGCCATCCTCCCCTCCCCTTCTCAGAAGGAGAGCCCTACCCCTGCCTCCAAAATGGGTACCAACCCTGCCTGGCACATCAGCAGGACTAGGCACATCCTTTCTCACTGAGACAAGATTAGGCTGCCCAGCTAGGGTAAAGGAATCCAAAGGTGGCAAAGTCAGAGAAAGCCCCATCTCCAACAATTAGGGGACTCACATGAAGACCAAGCTGCACATCTGCTACATATTTGTAGGGACATAGATCAAGCCCCTGCATACTCTTTAGTTGGTGGTTCAGTCTCTGTGAGTCCCCATGGGCCCAGGTTAGTTGACTCATTAGGTCTTCTGTGGTGTCCCTAACTCCTCCAGCTCCTTCAATCCTTTCCCCAACTTTTCCACAAGACTGTCTAAGCTCTGCCTAATGTTTGGCCATGGGTCTCTACATTTGTTACCATTCACTGCTGGACGAAGCCTCTAGAAGAAAGTTATACTATGCTCTTGTCTGCAAGAATAGCAGAATATCATTAATAGTGTCAGGGCTTGGTTCTCTCCCATCCCTTGGTTGGGATGGGTCTCAAGTTGTGCCAGTCATGGTTTGGCCAGATTGGTTGGTGTCCCAGTCCTTCCACTGGAAATCCCACCTGGCTACAGGAGGTGGCCACTTCAGGCTCCATATCCCCCTCCACTAGGAGTCTCAACTAGGGCCATCCTCATAGACTCCCAGGCGCCTCCTCTGTCCCAGGTCTCTGGCTCATTCCAGAGATGTCCCCCAACCTCTGCAATTTCCATTCTTTCTCTCAACCCTCTCTCCCCCTACCCTACCCCTGCTCTCCCACACCTTATTCTTATCCTAGTTCTCATCACCACCCCTTCTCCTACCTAGTTCCCACTCTGCATCTTCCTCTGACAGCTCTTTTATTTCCCCTTCTAAGTGAAATTCAAGTAGCTTCCCTTAGGGCCTCCTTGTTACCTAGTTTCTTTGGATTTGTGGATTGTAGCATGGTTATCCTGTAGTTTATAGGTAATATCCATTTATAAGTGAGAATATGTCATACATGTATTTCTGGGGCTGGGTTACATCACTCAGGATGATATAGAATGGAACCATCCATTTGCCTGTGAATTTCATGTTGTCCTTGTTTTTAGTAGTTTTGTGTAGGGTGATAAATATGGATCTATTTGCTTTCCTCTGCATGCAGACATCCAGTTAGAGCAACATTTGTTGAATATGCTACCTTTTCACTATTGTGTGATTTTCACTTCTTTGTCAAAAATCAAGTATCCATAGGTAAGTAGGTTTATTTCTGAGTCTTCAATTAGATTTCATCAATCAACCTATCTGTTTCTATACCAGTACCATGTGGGTTTTATTACAATTGATCTGTAGTGCAGCTTGAAACCAGGGATGGATATACCTCCAGAAGTCCTCCTATTATATAGTATTGTTTTAGCTATCCTGGGTTTTCTGTTTTTCCATACGAAGCTAAGCATTGTTCTTTCAGGGTCTATAAAGAACAATGTTGGAATTTTGATGGGAATTGTGTTAAATCTGTAGACTTGGTAAGATGGTAGGATTACTATGTTAATCCTACTGATACATAGGAATATATATATATATATATATATATATATATATATATGCATTTAATTGTGTCTGGCTTACTGTCCAGAGGTTTAGTCCGTTGTCATCATGTCAGAAAGCATGACTGCATGCAGATTGACCTGTTGCTAGAGAAGGAACTGAGAATTCTACATCTGGATCTGCAAGCAGCTGGAAGAGAGAATGACCCTGGGCCTGGCTTGATCATCTGAAACCGCAAAGCCCAATCCCAGTGACATACTTCCTCTAACAAGAACACACCTACTCCAACAAAGTCAGACCTCCTAATAGTACTACTCCCTGTGGGCCTATGAAGGCCATTTGCATTAAAACCAACACAGCTTGTGACACTAACTTACAAATATACCTTTTAACAGATCATTAGTTATTCCCTTGAACAGGAACACTTCATCAAAATAAAAATTCACTCTTGCTCCTTTATGATGACTTTGAAGACCTATGTATACCAAGGCCCTCATCTTGGTCCCAGCATTGTGCCTTTTGAATCCTTTATTCCCTGTTAACCAATTAACCATCCTGTTCTATAATCCATTTACAGATCAAGATGCTCTTTCACTCAGTGTTGGATCTCCACTGTTTCTGCACATCTCATCTGACATTACCTCACCTCTTAGAATGAGATGGCATTTGCTCCCTAAAGAGTTTGATGGCTCAAGCATGGTGGATTAGGCCTTTTCTGCTGGGATGCTATGACTCCATTTACATGTATGTGTCTCTATCATTATCCATGGCCCTCTGAAACAGGGAAATACATCTTTTCTATTATTTTCCTGATTGTTAACACAGTACCCAACACATAGTGAAGTGTAGGATATCTGATAAACAAATCTATCAATAGATTTGGCAAATGGGGTAGCCCTGTAATATTCTATGGAAAGAGTAAAATATATGCAAATGTGGACAGATGGTGTCTCCTCTCTCTCAATTTAAAATGACAAAGTGTATTATTAGTAAAGCACAAAGAGGAAAGAGGAAAAAGACTGTACGTGGGAGTGCTGTAAAGAAACTGGCTGTTGAAGAGATGCAAAGACTTCAATAGATTTATTCATGCGCTTACAGATAGGCAGCTTTTTAGTCCATGGACATTTTATCATCCTGTACAATTGCTGTTGACATGCCAATGAGTTCCACATTTTTCTGTCCATCCTTACTGAACTCAGGACTCCTCTTGCATTCTCAAACATCTTCTGGAAATATTCTGGCAGATTAAGTTTCAAAATTCCAAACCCAAACTTATGATTATCCTCTCCAGTCCTTCTCTCTCCAACTTCCCCTATCTTCGTGAATGGCAACCCCAGTTTTCCAGGTGAGCAGCCAGAAACCTTTAGTGGTTTTCCTCTTGTCACACCTCCTCCCTAGGCACACTGTGTTGGATCTGCAGCATGATACATTCAGGACCTAGAGACTTCTCATCACTCTACCATTGCCTCATTCCCTCATGCTTTGTCTTCATTATAATAATAACCTAGAAATGCTTAGCTTTCAACATCGATCCATATTTTAAACCCAAAATCAAGCTATCCTTCAAAGATGTTTCCCAGTCTCTCTTAAAACCCATCTTGAAGTCCTCATGTGCATATTGCATTGTCTTTGGGGACTGTTAAAAGATAATGATCTCGACTGAAGGCTTAACACATAGGCATCCATTTATAATGATTCCAGATGCAAGTTCAAAGTATCTTCATTGCTGAATTATAACCAGAAGTCACCTCACTATGTCCTCACATGGTAGTTCCTCTTTGCAGACACTGAAAGAGAATAATCATGCTGTTGGTATCCAATTTTCTTCTTAGATACCAGTTCTATAAACTTATAATGCCACCCTATAGCCTCATTTAACCTTATTACTTTCCTAAGGATAATTTCTAAAAACTATCATATTGGCTGTTGGGACTTGTACATAAGAATCCGAGAGAGGGACCTCAGAGGTTAAGAGAGCTTCATGCTCTTTAAGAAAAATCCTTTGGTTCTCAGCACCCACATCAGGCAGCTAACGGTGGCCTGAAATTCCAGCTACAGGGATCCAACACCCTCTTCTGGCCTCTGTGGGTACTCACATACAGGTGACATACATGCACACACACGCATGCACACACACACATACACATAAACAAACATTTTAAAAATATTAAATTTATTATAAAACAGAATTTGGGGGAGGACATGACACAGCACAAATTCTTCTGTGATCCACAAAGCCCTGTTCTCACCACCCTCCGCTGCTCCAGGCAAGCTGTGCTCTATCTAGCTCCTTGTACATATTCAACACAGTCCCACTCCCATGTCATGGTATGAATATGCTTCACCCAGGGAGTGGCACTATTTGAAGATGTGGCCTTGTCAGAGTAGGTGTGGCATTGTTGGAGTAGATGTGTCATTGTGTGCATGAGCTTGAAGGCCCTCATCCTAGCTTCCTTGAAGTCAGTATTCCGCTAGCAGCCTTCAGTTGAAGATGTAGAACTCTCAGCTCTAATTACACCATGCCTGCCTGGACTCTGCCATTCTCCCACCTTGATGATAATGGACTGAGATTTTGAACCTGTAAGCCAGCCCCAATTAAATATTGTCCATATAACAGTTGCCTTGGTCATGGTATCTGTTCACATCAAAGAAACCCTAACTAAGACACCAGGTATACTGCACTGGCCATGCCTCCACCTGGACACATACAGGATTTTTACTCCTCTGCCCTTCTCGTGTCAAATGTAAGTGACATTTCCTGACAATTTTCTCTTTGCATTCTTATATTAAACAGCACCCTTGCCTCTCCCAATCCTGCCCAGTGTAAGTTTTGTTGTCCCTAAAACATTTCTCTCGCCTACCATTTTGCATTTACTAAATTATCTATGGCACTTCACTCTATTGCAAGAAGTAAGAGGTGACCTCCAGGAAGGTGAGGGGTTGGGTTTACACCTTTCTTGTTTTCATGTATTTTTTTTTCTTTTTTTTATTTTTAATATTTTTATTACATATTTTCCTCAATTACATTTCCAATGCTATACCAAAAGTCCCCCATAGTGCCCCCCACTTCCCTACCCACCCATTCCCATTCTTTTGGCCCTGGCATTCCCCTATATTGGGGCATATAAAGTTTGCAAGTCCAATGGGCCTCTCTTTCCATTGATGGCCGACTAGGCCATCTTTCGATACATATGCAGCTAGAGACAAGAGCTCCAGGGTTCTGGTTAGTACATCATGTTGTTCCAACAATAGGGTTGCAGATCCCTTTAGCTCCTTGGGTACTTTCTCTAGCTTCTCCATTGGGAGCCCTGTGATACATCCAATAGCTGACTGTGAACATCCACTCCTGTGTTTGCTAGGCCCCGGCATCGTCTCACAAGAGACAGCTATATTTGGGTCCTTTCAGCAAAATCTTGCTAGTGTATGCAATGGTGTCAGCGTTTAGAAGCTGATTATGGGACGGATCCCTGGATACAGCAGTCTCTAAATGGTCCATCCTTTCATCACAGCTACGAACTTTGTCTCTGTAACTCCTTCCCTGGGTGTTTTGTTCCCAATTCTAAGAAGGTGCACAGTGTCCACACTTTGGTCTTCATTCTTCTTGAGTTTCATGCGTTTAGCAAATTGTATCTTATATCTTGGGTATCCTAAGTTTTGGGCTAATATCCACTTATCAATGAATACATATTGTGTGAGTTCTTTTGTGATTGTGTTACTTCACTCAAGATGATGCCCTCCAGGTCCATCCATTTGGCTAGGAATTTCATAAATTCATTCTTTTTAATAGCTGAGTAGTACTCCATTGTGTAAATGTACCATAATTTCTGTATCCATTCCTCTGTTGAGGGACATCTGGGTTCTTTCCAGCTTCTGGCTATTATAAATAGGGCTGCTATGAACATAGTGGAGCATGTGTCCTTTTTACCGGTTGGGACATCTTCTGGATATATGCCCAGGAGAGGTATTGCTGGATCCTCCGGTAGTACTATGTCCAATTTTCTGAGGAACCGCCAGACTGATTTCCAGAGTGGTTGTACAAGCTTGCAATCCCACCAACAATGGAGGAGTGTTCCTATTTCTCCACATCCTCGCCAGCATCTGCTGTCACCTGAATTTTTGATCTTAGCCATTCTGACTGGTGTGAGGTGGAATCTCAGGGTTGTTTTGATTTGCATTTCCCTGATGATTAAGGATGTTGAACATTTTTTCAGGTGCTTCTCTGCCATTCGGTATTCCTCAGGTGAGAATTCTTTGTTCAGTTCTGAGCCCCATTTTTTAATGGGGTTATTTGACTTTCTGGAGTCCACCTTCTTGAGTTCTTTATGTATATTGGATATTAGTCCCTTATCTGATTTAGGATGGGTGAAGATCCTTTCCCAATCTGTTGGTGGTTTTTTTGTCTTATTGATGGTGTCTTTAGCCTTGCAGAAGCTTTGTAGTTTCATGAGGTCCCATTTGTCAATTCTCGATCTTACAGCACAAGCCATTACTGTTCTATTCAGGAATTTTTCCCCTGTGCCCATATCTTCAAGGCTTTTCCCCACTTTCTCCTCTATAAGTTTCAGTGTCTCTGGTTTTATGTGAAGTTCCTTGATCCACTTAGACTTGACCTTAGTACAAGGAGATAGGAATGGATCGATTCGCATTCTTCTACATGTTAACAACCAGTTGTGCCAGCACCATTTGTTGAAAATGCTGTCTTTCTTCCACTGGATGTTTTTAGCTCCCTTGTCGAAGATCAAGTGACCATAGGTGTGTGGGTTCTTTTCTGGGTCTTCAATTCTATTCCATTGGTCTATTTGTCTGTCACTATACCAGTACCATGCAGTTTTTATCACAATTGCTCTGTAGTAGAGCTTTAGGTCCGGCATGGTGATTCCACCAGAGGTTCTTTTATCCTTGAGAAGAGTTTTTGCTATCCTAGGTTTTTTGTTATTCCAGATGAATTTGCAGATTGCACTTTCTAATTCGTTGAAGAATTGATTTGGAATTTTGATGGGGATTGCATTGAATCTGTAGATTGCTTTTGGCAAGATAGCCATTTTTACAATGTTGATCCTGCCAATCCATGAGCATGGGAGATCTTCCCATCTTCTGAGATCTTCTATAATTTCTTTCTTCAGAGACTTGAAGTTTTTATTATACAGATCTTTCACTTCCTTAGTTAGAGTCACGCCAAGATATTTTATATTATTTGTGACTATTGAGAAGGGTGTTGTTTCCCTAATTTCTTTCTCAGCCTGTTTATTCTTTGTGTAGAGAAAGGCCATTGATTTGTTTGAGTTAATTTTATATCCAGCTACTTCACCGAAGCTGTTTATCAGGCTTAGGAGTTCTCTGGTGGAATTTTTAGGGTCACTTATATATACTATCATATCATCTGCAAAAAGTGATATTTTGACTTCATCTTTTCCAATTTGTATCCCTTTGATCTCCTTTTGTTGTCGAATTGCTCTGGCTAGGACTTCAAGTACAATGTTGAATAGGTATGGAGAAAGTGGACAGCCTTGTCTAGTCCCTGATTTTAGAGGGATTGCTTCAAGCTTCTCACCATTTACTTTGATGTTGGCTACTGGTTTGCTGTAGATTGCTTTTATCATGTTTAGGTATGGGCCTTGAATTCCTGATCTTTCCAAGACTTTTATCATGAATGGGTGTTGGATCTTGTCAAATGCTTTTTCTGCATCTAACGAGATGACCATGTGGTTTTTGTCTTTGAGTTTGTTTATATACTGGATTACGTTGATGGATTTCTGTATATTGAACCATCCCTGCATCCCTGGGATGAAACCTACTTGGTCAGGATGGATGATTGTTTTGATGTGTTCTTGGATTCGGTTAGCAAGAACTTTATTGAGGATTTTTGCATCAATATTCATAAGGGATATTGGTCTGAAGTTTTCTATCTTTGTTGGGTCTTTTTGTGGTTTAGGTATCAGAGTAATTGTGGCTTCATAGAATGAGTTGGGTAGAGTACCTTCTGTTTCTATTTTGTGGAATAGTTTGTGAAGAACTGGGATTAGATCTTCTTTGAAGGTCTGATAGAACTCTGCACTAAACCCATCTGGTCCTGGGCTTTTTTTAGTTGGGAGACTATTAATGACTGCTTCTATTTCTTTGGGGGATATAGGGCTGTTTAGATCATTAACCTGATCTTGATTCAACTTTGGTACCTGGTATCTGTCTAGGAACTTCTCCATTTCATCCAGGTTCTCCAGTTTTGTTGAGTATAGCCTTTGGTAGAAGGATCTGATGGTGTTTTGGATGTCTTCAGGATCTGTTGTTATGTCTCCTTTTTCATTTCTGATTTTGTTAATTAGGATGCTTTCCCTGTGCCCTCTAGTGAGTCTGGCTAAGGGTTTATCTATCTTGTTGATTTTCTCAAAGAACCAGCTCCTTGATTGGTTGATTCTTTGAATAGTTTTTCTTGTTTCCACTTGGTTGATTTCACCCCTGAGTTTGATTATTTCCTGCCGTCTACTCCTCTTGGGTGAATTTGCTTCCTTTTGTTCTAGTGCTTTTAGGTGTGTTGTCAAGCTGCTAATGTGTGCTCTCTCTAGTTTCCTTTTGGAGGCACTCAGAGCTATGAGTTTTCCTCTTAGAAATGCTTTCATTGCGTCCCCATAATTTTGGGTATGTTGTGGCTTCATTTTCATTGAACTCTAAAAAGTCCTTAATTTCTTTCTTTATTCCTTCCTTGACCAAGGTATCATTGAGAAGAGTGTTGTTCAGTTTCCACGTGAAGGTTGGCTTTCTATTATTTATTTTGTTATTGAAGATCAGCCTTAGTCCATGGTGATCTGATAGGATGCATGGGGCAATTTCAATATTTTTGTATCTGCTGAGGCCTGTTTTGTGACCAATTATGTGGTCAATTTTGGAGAAGGTGCCATGAGGTGCTGAGAAGAAGGTATATCCTTTTTTTTTAGGATAGAATGTTCTGTAGATATCTGCCAGATCCATTTGATTCATAATTTCTCTTAGTTTCACTGTGTCCCTGTTTAGTTTCTGTTTCCATGATCTGTCCATTGGTGAAAGTGGTGTGTTGAAGTCTCCCACTATTATTGTATGAGGTGCAATGTGTGCTTTGAGATTTACTAAAGTTTCTTTAATGAATGTGGCTGCCTTTGTATTTGGAGCATAGATATTCAGGATTGATAGTTCCTCTTGGAGGATTTTACCTTTGATGAGTATGAAGTGTCCCTCCCTGTCTTTTTTAATGACTTTGGGTTGGAAGTCAATCTTATCAGATATTAGAATGGCTACTCCAGCTTGTTTCTTCATGCCATTTGCTTGGAAAATTGTTTTCCAGCCTTTCATTTTGAGGTAGTGTCTATCCTTTTCTCTGAGATGAGTTTCCTGTAAGCAGCAAAATGTTGGGTCTTGTTTGTGTAGCCAGTTTGTTAGTCTATGTCTTTTTATCGGGGAGTTGAGTCCATTGATATTAAGAGATATTAAGGAAAAGTAATTGTTGTTTCCTGTTATTTTTGTTGTTAAAGTTGGCATTTTGTTCTTGTGGCTGTCTTCTTTTAGGTTTGTTGAGGGATTACCTTCTTGTTGTTTCTAGGGCGTGGTTCCTGTCCTTGTATTGGTTTTTTTCTGTTATTATCCTTTGAAGGGCTGGATTCGTGGAGAGATAATGTGTGAATTTGGTTTTGTCGTGGAATACTTTGGTTTCTCCATCTATGTTAATTGAGAGTTTGGCTGGGTATAGTAGCCTGGGCTGGAATTTGTGTTCTTTTAGTGTCTGTATAACATCCGTCCAGGATCTTCTGGCTTTCATAGTCTCTGGTGAAAAATCTGGTGTAATTCTGATAGGCTTGCCTTTATATGTTACTTGGCATTTTTCTCTTACTGCTTTTAGTATTCTATCTTTATTTAGAGCATTTGTTGTTCTGATTATAATGTGTCGGGAGGTATTTCTTTTCTGGTCCAGTCTATTTGGAGTTCTGTAGGCTTCTTGTATGTTCATGGGCATCTCTTTCTTTAGATTTGGGAAGTTTTCTTCTATAATTTTGTTGAAGATGTTTGCTGGTCCTTTGAGTTGAAAATCTTCATTCTCATCCACTCCTATTATCCGTAGGTTTGGTCTTCTCATTGTGTCCTGTATTTCTTGGATGTTTTGAATTAGGATCTTTTTGCATTTTACATTTTCCTTGATTGTTGTGCCGATGTTCTCTATGGAATCTTCTGCACCTGAGATTCTCTCTTCCATCTCTTGTATTCTGTTGCTGATGCTCGTATCTATGGTTCCAGATTTCTTTCCTAGGGTTTCTATCTCCAGTGTTGCCTCATTTTGGGTTTTCTTTATTTTGTCTACTTCCCTTTTTAGGTCTAGTATGGTTTTGTTCATTTCCATCATCTGTTTGGATGTGTTTTCCTGTTTTTCTGTAAGGACTTCTACCTGTTTGATTATGTTATCCTGTTTTTCTTTAAGGATTTGTAACTCTTTAGCAGTGTTCTCCTGCAATTCTTTAAGGGATTTTTGTGCTTCCTCTTTATTGTCTTCTGCCTGTTTAGCAGTGTTCTCCTGTATTTCTTTAAGTGTGTTATTAAAGTCCTTCTTGAAGTCCTCTATCATCATCAGGAGATATGCTTTTAAATCCGTGTCTAGCTTTTCCGGTGTGTTGGGGTGCCCTGGACTGGGCGAAGTGGGGGTGCTGGGTTCTGATGATGGTGAGTGGTCTTGGTTTCTGTTAGTAAGATTATTACGTTTACCTTTCGCCATCTGGTAATCTCTGGGGTTAGTTGTTATCGTTGTCACTGTTTAAAGATTGGAGCAGAAGCTGTGTTCCACTCACCAGCAGTCTCTAAATCCTGTGGCGGGGGTCGTGGGTAGCTGACGGTACCCTGGTGCTGGTCCAGCCGGAAGAGGCCTGTGGTCCTACTCAGGCCGGTTATCTGCTTCCCTAACTAATGCAGTCTCTGGTCCCGCGTGCAATTGGATTGGAGCAGAAGCTGTGTTCCACTCACCAGAAGTCTTAAGATCCTGTGGCGGGTGTTGTGGGTAGCTGGCGAGTGTCAGCTGACCCTGCGCCCCAGCTGCCCCGGTGCTTTTCTGACCGGAAGAGGGTTGTGGCCCTATGTAGGCCGGATTTCTCTCTCCCCAACCAGAGCAGTCTCAGGTCCCGCGTGATTGGACTGGAGCAGAAGCTGTGTTCCACTCACCAGCAGTCCCAAAATCCTGCGGCGGGGGTCGTGGGTAGCTGGCGGGTGTCAGGCAACCCTGTGCTCCCGCTACCCCGGTGCTGATCCGGCCGGATGAGGCCTGTGGCCCTACTCAGGCCGGTTTCTGCTTCCCTAACTAATGCAGTTTCAGGTCCCACGCAATTGGATTGGAGCAGAAGCTGTGCTCCACTCACCAGAAGTCTTAAGATCCTGTGGCGGGTGTTGTGGGTAGCTGGCGAGTGTCAGCTGACCCTGCGCCCCAGCTGCCCCGGTGCTTTTCTGACCGGAAGAGGGTTGTGGCCCTATGTAGGCCGGATTTCTCTCTCCCCAACCAGAGCAGTCTCAGGTCCCGCGTGATTGGACTGGAGCAGAAGCTGTGATCCACTCACCAGCAGTCCCAAAATCCTGCGGCAGGGGTCGTGGGTAGCTGGTGGGTGTCAGGCAACCCTGCGCTCCCGCTACCCCGGCGCTGATCCGGCCGGAAGAGGCCTGTGGCCCTACTCAGGCCGGTTTCTGCTTCTCATGTATTTTTTTGATGCACAAATGAACAATAAATTGTTATTGAAACAGTTAACAGAAATTTCATTCATATTAATTACCATACTTTTGCCTCAAAACCTATTCAAGATGTATATTGTAATTATATAGATGAGGACAGTAAGACTTTTAAGGGATGTATTTTATATATTTCTAAGTTCATTTGCTGAATACTTAATGCCAGTAATGGATATGCAAACTTGTTTCTATTTAATCCTTGGAGTAATCTAAAAAGATTATATATTATTATCCCCATTTTAGCACAATGTGACTTCGAAGGGTGCAGTAGGCTGGCCAAGGGAATTGTAATAAAGTAGCAGCCTAGATTTAAACTCTAATCTGACTTAAAAGAGCTAGTTTCTAATCTATGATTATAGTCTGTATTTTTTTCCCCAGCACACTGCCAGGTGCCAGGTGCTATGGCACTGTGAAGTCATATGACATTCTTGTCCTAATTTCAAAGATAAGATCCTGGAGACTCTGAGAGGTCATTGCTTCAGGTCATACTCAGCTGACCTAGAAGTCTGTGTCTCTAGCAGTCTACTCCCTTAAAGAGGCAGGTCTTGAACCTAAAACCTTCTACTGATACAAACTGCCTAAGTTTACCCCATAGTTCAAGATACTGCATCCCTGCAACCTTAACTTAATATTTTGTATTCTGATCTCAGTAGACAATTGTGAAACATGAAGTCTGGGCTGACATGGCAAATTGATGTGTCCATTAAAAATATTGACAAACGTTACATGGTGTAATTATCTTCAAAAGATTGTACAGTCCCTTCCAGGTTAAGCCAGCTTCTCTGTAACTGTTCTTTTGCTTTCAAGGTACCTAGAAAGATGTATGTGTGTTTTCTGTAGCCTTTCCCCTACCTCTAATGGCACTGCTTAGGTTCAGAAGTAGAGATGGGTAATTGAATCTATTTTTCAGGCTTTTCATCAGCAGACCCTATTCTGGGCACATATTATTAGAATTGTGATAGCCAGACATTTCTTTAAAGTAGAGGTTGTTGGGCTAAGGGAGATTATTAAAAGGCTTTACAATGCCAGTGGATAAAATATATAGGGCACATAGATCCCCCCCCACTGCCCCTCCTCTCAGCACAGCGCGCATTCAAACTACCTTCCCAGGTTCCTTCAGCATGTCTCACTCTCTGCAGCCTGGCCTCACTGTCTGCATCTCTGTCACATATTAGGCTGGTGATTTTCAAAGTGTGAACCTAAGCCAAGATCAGCATCACCAACATTGCCTGTAGACTTTTGACACCTCCAACATATCACACTCTACCCTTGGCCCACTCAATCTGAACCTAGGGGTAGAATCTCGCCCTCTGTTTTGACAAGACCCAGAGGGTTTTCATGCATGATGAAGCTTGAGATGATGCTGGATCAGGAGAAGGGGCAGCTATTTCTCCCCATCCCCCTCTCCTCACAGCCCTGCAGGTGCTAGACACCATTTGAAGCTCTCAACCCTACTCTTTGTCTGTAGCCACAATTAAAGTAGACAGAACCCGCTCTTGACATAACTTCTTGCACAGCTTTGAGCTGAGCACAGGCAACAATATGTTTAACTGTAGAACATACAGATAAGACACATTTATGGGTAATTGCCATCTGCTTTAAGAAAAATCTCATTACTAACCTTTCCCATTTTGATCATATCTTTAGTCTTATCTAATATAGCATAATAAGAACTGCTGTTTAATTGAGTACAATCTATTTGCTTTAAAATTGTTATTAAAAATCTATTTACTACATTTGAAACAAATAGTACTGCAACTCCTATTAAAGATTAGAAATCCCCAGCCTCTTGAACATGTATAGTGGAGATAAAAGAACGAGAATATCGTTCTTTTATCTCCACCCCCGCCCCCTTATTTTTTCTCTATAGCCTCACATTTCTAAACAACACACTTGTATTGCTGTTTCTGGACTCACTGATTGCAGGCATTATCTCTTGGCTTCCTCTTGCTGGGACCTGGGACATGCTGTCTTCCTGTGCTTTCATTATCTTCCTGACCCCCATAGCAGTCTGCCCTCTGACAGCTTTCTCTGCCTCTCTTCCCATGATGGATTCCTTGGGCAAACTGGTAAACTCAGTCATGGCATCCACCTGTCTCTGCCTCTCGATCCCAGCCACTGCATTTCCAACTCTCTCCAAGATGTTCAGTCACTAACAATTTTCCTTCAAGGTCAAAGGTCACATGAAAATCTCTCATTGGCTGTGGTTGGTCCTGCCTCTGTGTTAACAAAAAGTCCCCTTGAACTAGATACACCAAAAGAAAAAAAGATTTTCATGCCAAAAGAGATTTTCTTTTCTGGCTTTTAAGTAACATTTTGTATCTAACAATTATTATTAGGATAGTTTTACATTTTTATTAAATTTCATAAATTATAACTTTCAGCTGATAGGTCATACTGTATAAATACAATTTTATATTTGAAATCAAAGAACAATGCTACATTTTATAAATTCCCACTTTATTATTCTCTTCCTCTGGGTTTGTGTTAAGAAGGTCTTATGGTCAAAACTTTGATACTACCAATAACACTGTTTTAGAGATATGTAGTTTTCTGAGCTCTTTCCATGTCCTAGGGATTATCCCAAAACTAGTACATGTATAAATTGCCTTTTCTCTCAACCCCTGTATTGGTTTATCATGCTGTGTTTTGATAATGTCATACAGATGAGGAAGTTGAGTCACAGAAAAGTTAAATAATTTGCACCCAATTCAACAGACAGCTATGTAACACTCCTTTAAACATCGATTATAATAACCTTGTGCATGTCGTGTGAGGCCTTTTCGAGACTCCATTATCCTTAAACCTTACACAACTTCAGAAGTTTAGCTATAGAAGGTCCCTGGCCTCCCAAAATCCCTTCCATCTCACAACTGCATGCTAGTTGTTTCAGACTGCTCCCTTAAAAGCCCACGATGAAACCATGCTGAGCACCACTCTAGTGTTCCTTCCTGACAAATCAGATCTCTCCTGGTATTGATCCTGCTTAGTCTACCATGGCCCTGAGCCCCGGCTAAGTGGAGATGAGGAGGAAGCAATGGATGCAGACTCTTTTGGCCTTGATGCTTTGGGCTTCTAACTCTCCTTTCTCTGAGTCCCGGCTCATTCCTTTGCTCCGTGTCACGTTCACTATGTTTGTATGATTCTATCATAGCTACTCTAAGCATGTGTGTAGATGTTATTGCGTTTATACCATGACTACCTATGACTCTGAAGCAGGAACTTCTGTGTTCACTTCTTTACCGTCAGTCACAGCCTACTTTCCTAGAGAGTCTTTGAACTTGAGTGATGAGAATTCATTCAACAGAAGCTGTGTGAGTCTTCATAGAGATGGACTTGCCTAGATGTGTAGACTTTGTATCAATTTGTCTTTCCTCATTATTTAAAACATTAAATTACTGATGTTGCTTACAAATTTTAGCTCAAATTTCAGTTTCTTTTTACATTATAAGAGCAAATCTATGAATATGGCTGTAGTTAAGAACAGGGGAGTACACTATAACACTACAGCCTGGTGATTACCTCTCGTTCCTACTCAGTGGATAGCCCAGCATGGTTTGAGTCCAGGGCTCCATTTTTCCATGGGAAATGGTACTAAGAGAAGTAAAACAATTGGCTTAAGAGCAGAAATCTTCCAGGGGCCAACCCTGAGGTTTAATCCCAAGTCTTTGGATTCTGAAGACAGAGGGGTCTTACTGTCTCTGACTTACTTATATGTTACCTTCTTCCTTTTATAGGCTTAAACCCCAAGATATCTACTCGGAGGTTAAATAAATGACCTCATTTTTCTTTTCTCAGGAGAAATCATCACTTAGGTTAGCACGAAGAGACAGTCTTCCTGAGGTGAGGGTTGTCAAATACCTGAATGAGCTCTTGAGGTGGCTTATAAAATTTCCTCTTCCGACATCCACAAAAAGAATTGAGACAAGGGCTTTTAACATTGACACAGGTTGCCAATGATCTCTCAAGGTGTCCTCAGGCACTGCAAAGCTGCAGAGCTAAAACAGCTCAAGACAATTGAAACCCAGAATCAGTTTCCCTGTCATTGGCTCCGTTGGCTGTTTGTTGTCTTATTAATGAAACATTCCGATGACAAAACTAAGTGACTTTTTCTGCTCTCATTGGCGAACCTTTGCAGCCCCAGTCTCTGCTATGCCATTATCTTAGCATCCAGGTGGAAGGGATAGCTTAGAAAATTGGAAATAATCTTGGTTGTCTTTCCTCTGTTTGCTTCCTTCATCTTCTTTCTGTTTAATAAGCACAAAGTAAATACAGAACTGATTTTTTTATTCTGAAATGTTATGAACATTAAGCTTGGAGTATTATCATGGGAATGTATTTCATTTGAACTCGAAGGAGCACTAATGTAATTTTTTTTCAAGAGAGAAAAAAACAAATCCAAGCTTTATAATGCTGTGACAGTTTCTCTCAGCTGCATTGAATCTAGAAGACTTCCCCGTGGGGCAATATCCATGTGCCCAAATCCATCCAGGCCTTTGCATATGGATCAATGACCTTGAAGTATTTGAAGAGCTAAAGCCTGAAAAAGTAAGGACCATTCTGAAAGATTTATGGCTGATTGTGTAAATTTCTACCATAAATCAACCACTTGCTATATGCTATACATCTGTGGGCTCTAGATGTGAATTCCCATGTTGCTTCCACATATAGGGCCAATGAAAAGTCCCTAAAATCCTCCTTTGCAGATAGCCAGTAGCAATTCAGAGCACATAAGTGCTTTGTCCTGAGTCATCCAACCAATGTCTGACAACATTGGGCTTTGAACCAGGGCTTTGTAATTCCGACACTCAGACTCCGGCAACGATAACATGTTCCAGTATTGCTGCGGTGGCCAGTTGGCTCATCTGCCTCACCTGAATGTAGGCAGTCTCTAAGTCTGCGCTTGCATTTGGTCAATCTTTTGGGGTTTTGTTTTTATCTTGGTTGCCTGCCAGCATTCTCTTTGCTGGGCTTTACATGGCTGTTCAGTTTGTTTCTTCAAAGGAATTCTGGCCTAGCTCATCCTTGCTTCACCACTCACCCATTTGCTGTGTTCAGTCTACCTTCCCATTGAGCTGAGAATTTGAAGGCAGACTTCCAGTTGATGAGTTTCTTGTCTGAGGGACAGAGAAAGTGACATATAGAGACTTGGGGGAGGAGGAAGATTACACTATTATTGTGTGAGAGAGAGGAGAAAACAATCTTTTATGGGAGTTTAACAGTTAATTGTGCTTATAAAAATTTGGGAGACCTTCTAGAGGAGATAGAACTGGAGATGGATTTTAAAGATGTTTGTGTTGCCCTGAACTGTGTTTCCTCTAAGTGAATACTGATGCCTTAACTCCAGTACCTAGAAACCGGACTGCATTTGGAGATTGGGTCTTGAAAGTAGTAATTAAGTAATGGGAATGATGTGGGTGCACTCTGATCCAGTTTGACTGGTGAACATCTAGACACTTCAGGAAACCCTGGAGTGGCACACATGAGGAAGGACATAAAGAACACAAGATGGCAGCGGTCATCTTCATGCCAAAGAGAAAGACTTCAGAAGAAACCAGGCCTTTTGACATTTTGGTCCTGAGATGGACTACCTACCAACTTTCAGAAAATACACTTCTGTGCCCAAACCACAGGGCCTATCGTCTTTCTTCATGGAAGAAATAGCAAACACATGTAATGTGTCTCAAACCTTTCCTCCCTTTCTTCCTTAGTCTGCCTGAGCCCCTGCACAGTCCTCCCTTGACACCTGTCACTCATGTCTCTGTCCTCCCCACTTCCATGGAGCATTAGCGCATGCGTGCAGACTTGTTCTGTTCCTCTCATTAATGTAAGGAGTCGAGTTTTCATCCGAGTGCCTCAGCCAGGGGTCACATGGAATGCACATCAGTTTATAAATATTGATACTGGCAGGGCACAAATACCTCCTGGCCATTTATAAGAAATATATGTGTTTCTGGCATATTCTCTATAATCTTTCTTTAAATAAGCTCAGAATTTCTACAATAGTTGACAGCAAATGTGTCACTTTCGTGCCATGTACTAGAGAGTAGGGAACTGTTTCTAAGGATTGTAAGTGCATCTGAGATTTAATTACTTATATAATTTTATGCATTTTTATACATTTATGCCTTTAATCAAAGATTTGAAATTTGAAAGAACTGTAAGAACTCAGCGAACACAGAAAACTGCCAAGGAGCCAAGTAAGGGGAGATCAACTAGACTGCTAATTAAGTTAATATGCGTTCAGTGCTGGGAATGCGCCGAGTCCAGGCTATGCGCAGTGTTAGTGGGAGATTTAATTATTGCTTTGAGAGAAAAGTAGAACTCTCCAAAGCACAAAGATTCTTGGAAAATATTGAACATAGATAGTAAAAGCTGGAAATGAGAAGAATCAAACTTTGGAAACTGCTTTGATAAAAATGGCAAGTGAAATAGAAAATAAAACTCTAACATGTGGAAGACAAGTTAGAAATGAAGGTTTGAAATGTGAGTCATAACAGGAGATGTTCCTAGTGAGTAACACAGACCCTACAGTGCTCAGCAGCATATACACGCACACACACACACAAACATGCACACTTGTGCACGAAGGAGGGAAAGGGGAGGGGGAGAGAGGAGAAAGGGGATAGGACGGGGAGAGAGAGGGGTAGGGGAGGGAAGGGAAGGAGGCAGCATGAGCGCCTCTCCGCACATGCACACACATAGATGCATAGGCATGAGTAAGCACACATCCAAGTGGTTATTACAAAGGTCACATATTCCCAAATGTTATGTTTTGTTTTGTTTTGTTTTGTTTTTTTAATGCATCCTAATTTACCTGTTTCTCTCTCAGCAGAAAATAAGATTCCTAGAGAGAGAGTTTGTCTCACATCTCACTTGCTCTGGTATTCTCTGAGTGTACTGCTTTGATATCAAGTGGCTACTCGTGAACAGGTGACAAATGGGACAATGAAAAGATCAACAGGGAATGATGGCTGCAGTCACAAATAAACAGGAAAGTGGGTAGGACCTCACTGGGATGCTCCCAGTGGCTGCCACGTGTATGGCTGCATCTGAACTGTCCACTCTCTTGTGTCTCCTGATTGTGGCTTCCATCTGACCTCTAAAATGAATAGTTGGCACATGTGTGTCGCACAACATACTGTACAAACGCACCTGTCAGTGTATTGACATTGGACTTAAAACATGCCTGAAGTGGTAGGCAAAGCCAGAGCTATTTTATCTCCTTGTACAATTGAGGAATCTCAAATTCAGAGAGATGGCTTCTTGCTCAAGGTCACGTGCAGTGTACATTAGGCAGATTTGGGACCTAGTCCCAAATTATCTCTATCAGTCATACTTTCATGTCACCATTGGCTTTGGAACAGAGGAGATTATAAATATATGCGAGTCATAAAAGCCTTGCCCTGGAGCAAACAGGTGAATGTGGGTCATTCAGTTTCATATCAAAAGATCCAAGAAGCTTGGCTGCAGAAGAACCTTTGGCCCAGTCAAAGCTTGAAAACCAAGAACAAGGATGCCAAGGCCAGGAGGAAGACAAGCTCAAGGGAGCAAGCAGTCAGTGGTGAATTCCTCTGACCACTACTTCTTGTTCTACTGAGGCCCTTAACAGCTTTGGGTAATTTCCATGAGCACTGGGTCTAGTCATCTACTTTACTGAGCCAACACATCAACCTCATCTGGAAATACCTTTGAATGTGAACTATCCTTCATGGGCTCCTGTGTCAGAATACTTAGCCCCCATTTGGAAGTGCTGTTTGGAAAAAATGTGGCATGTTGCCTCCCTATGGGCCAGAATGTTGCCCACTGTGGGAGAAAGTGGGTCACTGGGCACAGGCCCTGAGGTTTTATAGCTCAGCCTCATTTTCTCTTAGCTTTCTTCTTCTCAATTGCATACGTCATGTGATCTGAAGCCTTCTGTTCCTGCTTCAGTGCCACCTTAGCCATGGAAGGTGATATCACCTTTTAGCTGTAAACCAAAAGAAGCCATCTTCTTTAAGTTGCTTCTTGTCAGGTATTCGATCACAGCAATGAAAAAAAAAAGATCAACGAATGCATGTAACCTTTAAGGACCTACAGAGGAGTGTTTAACCTAGGCACCTAGGCCAGCCGAGTTCAAACGAAGATTATCTCACAGGATATGGGAGTGTTTATGTTCTCTCAAAAGTTATATGCTGGACATAAAATATAAAGAAAAAAAGAAAAAGAAAATTGATATGTTGAAATTTTAATCTCCTAAGGCAAAGTCATTTGAAAGCTGTTACATCACAAGAGTGAAGGACACATGAATAGGTTCAGTGCCTTTATAGAAGATCAGAGAGCTGCCTGACCCTCAACCCAGCAAGGAGACAACAAAAGATGGGCACCTGTAAATAGGAAGCCTACATTTAGTGGACACCTAAGCTGGCCACGCCTGGATCTTAGGGTTCTCTGCCTCAAAACGATACTCATGCACCACTGTTGTTGGTAAGCATCCACTAAGAAACATTAATGCGAAGGGTACTTTTCACCCTGACTGCTCCCCCTGCATGACTCTGTATGGGGTAGTTTCCCTACCTGCCGTGCCCTGGTACTAATAAGCTTGTAGTTACATCTCTGGAGTTCAGAGCGCCTTCATATCTACAGTTATCTTCAGGCCTACATATTTTAACCACCACTACCCTCTTCTGTGGTGAGGATGCCCATTCACTAATAATAGGTCCAGAAATTTCAGCTAACCAGAGCTTATAATCCATAAAACACAGCTAGCAAAGGCAAATATCTCTCAGCTCTTATATTTAAGGGCGCAGGAAAGGGGGCTCCAGTCACTTCTTCCTTAGAAACCTTTGCTGGTTCCTTGCTACTCCACACATACAACCTTCTGAACACTGCCCCAGGAAGCGCTTGCCCAGAACACACCCAGCATAGAGCTCTCACTGCTTTAAGGCAAGGGGGCAGGAACTAGGATACTGAGCTTCACATAAAGTTAAATAGTCTATTTTCAACTCCTATACTTCCTTCTAAATATTTAGCATACTACATTTGGTGTTTAATGTCACTTTTTTCAGAGGATTATCATGCTGAAAGACAGTGTTTCTGGAAGTTCCCCTTCTTAGGGAAATGACCCCCCTGAAGCAGCCTTTTGGTTTGGTTATATTTTTTAAGCTGTTGATGAGATTCAGAAAGAGGTTTTCACTCTGGGCTGAACTGACTAAAACCATGGGAGCTGTAAGTTCTCCTCTGGCACCCTCCCCGCTTACCTCTGAATTCTCTGTCTCCTCCAGTCCAGCAGCCCTGGCTTGTTCTCTTCATCACCCCAACCACTCTACACTAGATAATACTTTATGCTTACCCTGTAGATTCCTCTGCCTGGATGCCTTGTCTTCACCCTTCACATATACCTTGAAGATGCAGAATTTGTACCTCTCTCTGCTTTTCAAGGCAGAGCTGATCCTTTCTCCCCTGGATGCTGACCAATCTGCACTGTCACATTACCATGAGACCTTGGCTCCACAGGGGCCCCATGACTCTTTTCTTTAAGAACAAACAAAGAAACCAAAAAAACAAAAAACAAAAAAACAAAAATATTCCTATCTAATGTAAACCCAGTGAATGAACCGGTGCAGAAAGGGCATGGAAAGGGGCAAGGGAAAGAGGCAGAAAGGAAAATATGGAGACATCCAATTGAGATAGAAAATTAGACACAGAGGGAAAGAGCGGAGCCATGAATACAAAAAGAAGGGGAAAGAGGAAAAAGGAAAAGAGAGAATAGAATAAAGGAGAACAATAGAGATGAAGGAGAGGGGCGGGGCCTAGGGAACATCAGGAGCAAAGATTCTCAGGAGCACAGAATTCCTAGAGCCAGGATTGCCAAGACTTCATGGTCTAGAGTGTTTCAAAGCTGCCTTCTCCAGGAAAACCGCTCCTCCCTCATCACCTCCCTCATCACCTAGCATTACCACAGTGCAGGGGCTTTAGCCTGGCATCCATTTCTCATCTAATAATCACTCGGATGCATTTGTAGCACATTATATTTTGATTGTCAATATCTCTGTAATTTTCCAACATATATTCTTTCAAGTACTGAAATAATATAATACACATTTAACCTCAGAAAGGGCCATTTAGAGAGAGCAGAAACTATTGTTTTTCTAGAGTATAGAACCTAGTAGTGTATGTAGGAATACTGTAGGGATCTGTAGAATGGCAGTTCTTGACTAGCTTAGCTCGAATTTAAAAGGGTTCTTTTTAAAGTATATTTTTTTTCATCTTTTTAGAAATCACCCTCAATAATGGAATTCTATTTTCCATGATGTCAATTTTTTCTAACTTTGGGTTTATTCAGCAATGCAGGGTATACTGTTAAGAACACCTTTGCAGAGGGAGAAGAACATCTTTGGACAGGAGAAATGGCTTATCACTTAAAAGCACTTGCTGTTCTTACAGAGGACTGGAGTTTTGTTTCCAGCACTTACATGGAGTAACTCAAAAAGGTCTCTGTGAGTACCTGCACACATGGACACACAACACACACACTTACAATCTTTGAAAAGAATGTCTTTTAGTGCAAAGGCATGGTGTCATTTCAAGCTAGATATAATCATCTGAATGTCTAGGATGCTAAGACTCTTCTTGAGAACATTGCATATTCCTGGACTCAGAGATGCAGAAATGCTTCACTTCTTTTGATCAATCCTGTTTCTTCTTTATGGGCAAGTCTATTCAGAAAGTCTCCATTACCAGGAGGTCACATGGCTAAGTTTCCTCCTTGTGCTAACATTCAAAGCCCATGCATGAGGCTGCTGGTTCTATGGACTCTAGCCTTCGATATTGAAAAGATAAAAGGGCATAGAAGCCATAGTTCATTGAGTGCCTACTATGCACCAATTTCATGAAACCTTCCATTAATGCCTAACAAATATTTGTATGGTCACAATTGTTCTTCCTGATTGCTGTTGTGGAGGGGAAGCTTCCAAGAGACTGAACAGCTTGCCTTGAGTCCCCAAAGAGCCTCTCTAAGCATTTGCCTGCCATACAGTACATGAAAGGCAGAGTCTGCTTCCCTAGAAGAGTGTTGCCCTTGTTTCTTTGTTTGCTTAAAGACCTGCAATCCACTGAGTGATGGAGAGCATTGTGCTTAGTACATATCTTGTGCACTTCACCTCAGAGATCTTGGGAGGAAACACCATCTAAGACCTCTCCTTATCTCATATACTCCAGGGCATAGATCATTTTGGATTCTGACAATAGACAATAATAAGCCAATATTCTGGGGCTGGCTAGAATTGGAAAATGTAGACTCAGCTTAAGGACATTCAAGTTTGATCTGCTTTGATACACCTCCAAGTCTATTTGCAGGTCAAGTATATTCCCCTGCCTCACTTCCTTTCTCTAGCTCTGAAAGATGGGGTAGTGCCTAGACCATGTGCAATTCAGCCTGTAGAGCCCGGCAACATCATATTTATATTCTTATTTTAAGACAGTATCGTTGATTCTCCTAGATCTGATATCCAAACCCATCCATCCCACTTTCCTGCAGCTTTTAACGCAGCTACATGCAGTGCTCATGTTATTACAAGACCCCTAATTGTTATTAATTGCCATTGGAGGTGATAATAATTAACACACTATAAAAGTGCTAGCCCACTATCCCCAGTATATAGATTTAACCCACGCTCATCTAAGGAGATTAACAGACTCAATAGAGACCTTCCATCCATCCATGGTGCCGGAGAAGAGGGGGCTATCTTTATTCTGGCTACCCTGGAAGCCTTGGGTGATGCCTGCCTTCCTGGGGAGCTCCCTGCCATGGGCCATGTTTTCTAGAGCTTCCTCTCTGCTTCGCTGGCTCCCTGCTGCCAAGCTACTTCGCTTGATCAGAGCAGCAGGCTCATTGGATGACATACCAGCATGGGCCTCAAACACCAATTACCACTCCAGGAATGACAAATATGAAGGGGGAGAAGCAGCAATGATCATTTAATAAATTAATTATGAAGACAAATGGCCCTTACATAAATCACCTTCCCTCATCATTAAAAAAAAAAAAAAAAAAAAACAACTGCCTTTTTCAGATACATAAACAACAAGGTTAAGTTTACAATCTTGAAAGCACAGCCTGTGGGTGGTGTTCAGAAGAGTTGGAGGGAGCCCCGTGGCCTCTGGCCAGAGTCTGTGGTGTGATTCCCTACAATGAGAAGAGTCACTGGTTCAGTTCTGTGGGCTCTTGGCACTGTGGGATGCTGCAGGAAAGAAACATGTGACTGGAAAGTATCCTGTGGAAACTTTTCATAAGTACCCCCCAATAGGTCTCTAACAACTTTATAACGTTGTTAGAGAGGACGGGAGGAGGATAACTAAGATATGGAGTGAGAAATCACTGCCAAGTACTAGGTAGGTGTTCTATTCATGCTTCACAGAGCAGATGTCCTCTGGCCCTTTTGAAAGTGTATGAGGATGGTGACTGAGCAGCAGAATACTTACCTGCATCAGCCTGGGTTTCCGATGCTTCCTGCACAAGTCCTCAAGGGACCACACGACTCTGTGATCTTGGTCATGTTACTTACCTTCTCTGGCTCCCGGTTCCCTTGGCCATAAAAATAAAGACGATGATAGTATCTGTGATATGGTGTTGTATTGATGGAGTTAAACAGTTTGTGGTGAATACTACTCAAAAATACTTTAGTTTTAAGTTATTATTTCCGACCCTCCCCATGGAAGAGGCCCACATCCAGGGTTAGATCTCACCCACAGACATACAGCTAGTAGTATAGTCTGGATACAAAGTGTACCACAGTCCCACTCTCCTGCCCATGTCTACCCTCTAAGGTTTCCCATGTGATTGAGCATTGCTGAAGTCTGCAGGACTTTACGGGGGGGGGGGGGGTCGGAAGGGGGAGGATGCCTTGCACACCCTTGTCTGTTTCATCCCAAAGGAGAGCCAGGGGCATGAGCTCCCTCTTCTTCTTTGCCAGCTGTACACTTCTGGGTAACAGGAAAATGTAATACTCCCAAATGTGTCATTGAAACTGCAGGAGTGCTGTTTCTGAAATGGCCGATCAACTTGCATAGTCACTTTTCACCCCTTTGCTTCCTGAGTGTTGATACCTGCCTCCTTGCCTCTCCTATCATCTGTCCTCTATTGCTTCCCATACTTGGATCAGCTGCAGGACTGCTAAAGGCATTTAAGATTTTTGCCTCCGGCCAAGATTGCTGGTAGACTTCAGCTGGGTCTTGTTCAGTGTCTATGTCTCCACATATAAGTAGTTAAGGGAAATCTGTTCATAACACAGACAATGGTCAAACTTCTGGCCAGTAAGTGAAGGTCTCCCTAAAGATATGCATTAGAGCCAACTATGTGTCCGGTGATGGATTTGAGGGTGAAGTCATGCAAAGGAGGATGCATTTTAATGTTGGAAACTGGGTGTGATTGTATTAGGTGAGCCACAAACTATCTGCACTGAGAACCCACTCACTACCAAGGACACAGGCCCTCTCCATTGAGTAGATGTTGTGAATGATGAGTGCAGTCCAGCCGGCATGGGGTGATGCTACCAAATACTATTATCCTTCCATGAAAGAACTAGAAGAGTCTTGCCTGTTCCCCATCTGAGACTCCTTGTTCAAAACCTTCTCAGGGATAACTTCCACTACCCCTGAGCAGAAATGCAAACGCCTGATTCTGAAGACCTAGTTTTTCAAGGCAAGTCTTTTCCTCTTTAGGATTAGCATACAGAGATGTGCCCCACCCCCAATAAATCTGTGTTACATACTGACATACACATGCTTAAGCACAGAAGTACTCACTGACACACAGATCTGCTACAAACAAGCTGAAGGTCATAAATGTTCTCTCTCCTTCATACACATAAGCATATTCTTAATCTATAGCCTACACCACCCCCTACACACACATATACACATTCAGGTCTTTAAAGCAGACCCAGATAAAAGGTGTGTTTGAAAAAAAATAGGACAGTGTGCAAATTGTCTTAAAGCAAGAGGCTTTGAGAACAAGAGTGTTGGCTTCTGTCACTGCTGATAATGTACACATTATCACTGTACTCTTGAGGTATACCCCATTTGTGTGTGTGTGTGTGTGTGTGTGTGTGTGTGTGTGTGGTGTAAAAATGTGATGTTCACCTAATCATTACTGACATTACTATTTTTTCAATATTAATTTCAAAAGTAGCTGGCAATTCATTGAGTCTTGAAGTCAAGTCTGCATGGTTGGGAGCCATGTGTCTTGTCTAACCTATTAATATGGGATGAGTCAGTAGGTGTGCCTGCCCATGATAATGCACACAGTAGGTGCATCTGCTCAGCTGCTGGATTTCTAGAGGAGCAGAAGCTGTGACTTCCTCCTCCCCTCTGGTTCTGCACTGTCCTCCCTGCTTCCTTCCACTGTTGTTCCCCAAAGGACAGCCACCTATCTTGTGTTTCCCTCATGCCCAGTCCTATGTGCTGTCCCACAAGAAACCCATAAAGACGGGGTCATATTGTTGCATGCATGATGGAGGCAAGGAAAGGGAGAACTTCCTAAGATATCTAAAACCTTCCTATGTGCAGAGACTGGCTTTTGTAGGGACAAGGAGGCGTTGAAGGACTATACTAAACCTCATCTATTCATTTATGTTGCTTAACTGAAAGTGTGCTTTGATCCCCATCCCTTGCCCTTGCTCTCACTCCCTGAGATTGCTAATCACTGTACTCTTGAGGTATACCCCATTTGTATGTGTGTGTGTGTAAAAAGTGATGTTTACCTAATCATTACAGACATTACTATTTTTTCAATATTAATTTCAAATGTAGCTGCTAATTCATTGAGTCTTGAAGTCAAGTCTGCATGGTTGGGAGCCATGTGTCTTGTCTAACCTATTAATATGGGATGAGTCAGATTCTCTACCCACCCACCTGGCAAGGGCTTTAGAAGACACTAGATTGGAACATGTCTCACTTGCTTTTTATCAACTCCACACAAAACTACGCTTATCTAGGAAGAGGGAACGTCTACTGAGGAAATCCCTCCATCAGATTGCCTGTAGATAAAGCCTATGGGGGTACTTTCTTGATTTATGATTGATGTGGGAAGGCCCAGTCCACTGTGGGCATTGCCATTCCTGAGCTGATTGCCCTGGGAAGAATAAGAAAGCAAACTGAGCTATCCAAGAGAAGCAAACTGGTGAGCAGAGTTCCTATATGGCTTCTGCTTCAGTTTCGGCCTTCAGGTCTCTGCCCTGCCTTCCCACAGTGATAGACTTGGGAAGTCAGATGCAGTAAACCTTGTCCTTCCCAGGTTTTTTTTGGTCATAGTCTGTCACAGCAATAAACAACCCACAACAGGCCATCTACACTGCCATCTCTGGGCTCTGGGTAGAAGAAAAGGACCTAGCATGGAGACCTCATCTTCCTCTTCTCCTGTAAGATGCCACTCATCAAAGCTGGTGGGACTGGGTCTTTCATCTTTCATCAGAGGGAGAACCCCTAGGGTCACATTTTGTTAGCCCTGAAACCTGCACTTAAGGGGATTACCACCATTCTGGCTGAGCACAATAGATAGTAACAAAGTCAAAGAGGAAGTAGAGGTAAGGTTTCTGAAACCCCACCCACCCCTTTAGTCACTGTCCCTGTCACCAGATATCCTGTCCTCTGATGGTCTCCAAATGTCCCACTCTCTGGCTCTGGTTTAGGCTGTGTTCACACACTCTTCGGCAGACATGTTTTACCCTGGTTCTCATAGACCTTTTTCTTTTTGAAGCTTGCTGTATGTTCAGCAGGATTATCCTTCCAGGCCATGAAGGGAATCATGGGAAACTCTGCCCTAGTTTCTCTGTTTCTGTTCTTTGTTCTTTTCCTCATGAGTGATTCAGACAGACAATGATGGTGCTCACCTTTAATCCCAGCACTTGGGAAGCAGAGGCAGGTGGATCTCTGACTTTAAAGACAACCTGGTCTACAGAGCAAGCTCCAGGAAGGACACCCAGGGCTACCCAGAGAAACCCTGTCTTGAAAACAACAACAAACAAACAAATAAAGGAATGATTCAAAAAGCTGCGATTAGGCTGAAGAGGTAAATAATAGGCCTAGTACAGCACGTAAGCTGGCTCACGTAAGCCCTTAAGGCACTCAGCCAACAAAAAACAAACAAAATGAATCACCCTCTCCATCTTCACCACATAGGACTCCCCCTGGCAAGTTTTTCAACTTGTTCTGTAGGATGCTCCATGAAGAAAGAGGCTCTGGTGTTCTTCATCACATTCCTGTTGTAAGTGGCATTAGCACAGTATATGTGGTGATGGTGGTGTAACTAGGGAGTTATGCAGTAAAAGGAAATCACTTCAACTCATTTTGTTCTGTTGTAAATGACAAATTGGGTACTGGTAGCAACAAGCATTATGTAGCATCTCCTATCTGTACCTCACATGCCCAGTGGTCTTCTTGTCCACCATATCATTTGCCCATCGTAACCATGATATAAAAATATTAAGCAGAATATGCCAGAAATAAACAATTCCCAAGTTTAAAATTGTGTGCCATTCTGACTAGGATAATGAAACCGGTACCATTCCACTCTGTTTTCCCAGGACATGATGGTTCAATATATCTATTCTGTATATGCTATGCTTCCATTAATCATGTAGTAGCTGTTTCCGTCATCACACTGTCTGTCATGGTGTAACAGTTCTTGCATTCAAGATACCTTTTCATAGTAGCCTAAGGCTAAAATAGAATGTTCACATCACTCATGTCACTCCATCCAATCCTGAAGTTGTTGCATCATCTCACATCATTACAGAAAGAGGAGGGCAGTTGCAGGACAATGGGATGGAGAGAGACAGGAAATCCTATTCACATAACCTTTATTGCAATTGATTGCTTCCTTTGCTTTAGTTTATTCTATCTGCCCATCTATCTGCTTGTCTGTCTGTCTATCTCACCAGATAGAATCCATGCCTTTACCCAAGCTAACCAATCACTCCACCACTGAATTATACCTCCAACCTTGTTAATCTATTCCTAAATTATAAACTAAATTGTTTTTCATAGGTAGATAAGATTAGAATAGGAAACAGTCTGCACTGGGTTCTGTATTATCCTTGGCTTCAGGCACCCACTTATGATCTTGGAACATAGTCTCTGCAGATCGGGGTAAAACTGTGAATACTGATTTTTCAAGTCAATATAGTCATGCTATTATTCCTACAATAACTATTGATAACTATCTTAGTTAGAGTTTTTATTGTTGTGATGAAGCAACGTGGCCTTGAAACGGTTTAATTCATCTTAGAGATTGTAGTCCATCATTCCAGCAATTCAGAGCAGGAACTCAAGCAAGGCAGGAACCTGGAGGCAGTAACTGAAGCAGAAGCCACAGAGCAGCACTGCTCATTCATGGTCTTCTTCATCAAGGCTTTTCCAGCCTGCTTTCTTATACAGTCCAAGACCACTTGTGCAGAAATGGAACCAACCTCAAGGGTCTAGGCCCTCCCACATCAATCACTAATCAAGAATATAAACTACAGAATTGCCCAGTCAGTTGGGAGGGAACATTTTCTCACACAATTTTCTCTCTTCTCAAATGACCCTAGCCCATGTTGAGATGACATTACAGCTAGCTATCACAACAAGTCTACCAAATATTAATTCTAGATAATATAAAAAGTCTTCAAAAACTCTGAGAGTCCCCTGCTGTCATTTCTTAAGACTCAGTGACTTGACCATATTCCATGGACCTATCATTATTGTGCATTACCTGGGATTCTTTGAGATCACCGGATGGCTCTATCACTTTGGTACCCCTTCTTCTCAAGAGGCAACCAAAGGACCAGAACCTAACAGGGGCCTCAGATCCACTTCTCCAACTATCTCCCAGGGCAGACATCCCAGAAAGTCACTCTCTCCTACAGTGTCTTCATCTTTCCATTGCTGCTTTCTAAAGGGGTTAGGGGTGGGTCGTGTCTTTATTTTCCAGGGGAAAGATCTTTTTCTGAAGTGTTTGTGTCACTGGAAGAATCCTTCAAGGGTCTGCTCAGCATCTCCACTATCGCCACCATACTAATGAGTCAAAACAGTGGGAAGTTTGTTCTAGTTAAAGTGAGAAGTTATACTAATATAGAAGCTGCCAGATGTTAATAAAGCTTGCAGTTTGTATCCAGTTCTATGCTGTGGAACGGGATGTATGTGTCTCTACCTTTGGTTGAATAAAACATATGTATATCTTTTATACGTATGGTGCAAACAAGACCTCAGGACTCTTGTAAAGTGAGATTTTGACATTTCTTCCTTTGAGTAACCCTGCGTCTGCTTCTCTGTCTTAAGAAACAACACAGGTTAAAGCAGCCTGAAAATATCATACCAGCAAAGAACTAGGCCCAAGAGACATCAGCCCGGGCTCGGCAAGCCAGTTTCCTCCCCAATGCCAGGAGCAAAGACTTGCAAGTGGTAACATTTTTAAAACGGCATCTGTGCTTATAGTGTAAGAGGATGGCGATCGATTTTCTGACGCATGCCAAAGGGCCAGTCTCAGTTTGGAACCCTTAGAAGATAAGTGTGAGACAATTCATAAAGTTCTTAGTAGGGAGGGCTCTCAACTAAGGTATGAGAGGAGAGCAGGCTGTGTGGAAGGAAGCTTAGCTAGGAGATGGTGCTGGAAAAGAGTCATTCTCCGTCACTGGAGCATGCGATGAGGAAAGGCATCTGACCTCATTGAGCCTATGGACAGTGGGGACAGTGTTGCTGACATAAAAAATGAAAAACCCTCCCAGATCCCGGATAGTGGCTCTCTTCTGCAAGAGGCTAGTTTTAAGGAAAGGCTCCATATGTGAACCATTAGTGCTCAGCACTCACAACAGCTGGGAGATGGGTACTCTAGCCCATTAAAAGGACTCTGGGCAGAGGACCAGGAATGTCTCTGAGTGACAGAGAATGAGAAAATCACAGCCCCCAGGCTGCTTAGTTTGCGCCCTTAGGTATAATGCAGACAGTTCCCTATACAGGTGAAATATCTGATTCAGAAAAACAAAGTTAAGATTCCTTTCCTTACTGTTGTGTGCTTGATACTACAATGAGTCACTCATCACCTGCTTCCTCAGAGAAAGGCTGTCATTCTAATGCTGCCAAGACCCTGGTGTGACTGGATCCAGGTACCTTTCCTGCCCATCCCTCTTACCCACCTATTGGGAACTGTCCACATCACTCCCCCTTTCTCTTCTAACTAGCAATTAAAGCATCCCCCCTCCAATCAGTAGACCTACATCAGTGCATATGGGCTAATGTGTGTCATAGTCACTTGTAGGGGATCGCATGGTAGATTCATTTTTATTTATTTATGGTGTTATTTGTTGGTTTATTCTCAATACTATGGATTGAACCCAGGACCTCATCCATGTCAAGTAAACACTGTACTGTACTGTAGATTTGTACACTCAGGACACCTTTTCACTTTTTCTTAGAGACAGTGTCTTTCTCCATTGTCTAGGCAGGCCTTGAACTTTTGAACCTCCTCCTGCTTCAGCCTCCAGAGTAGCTGAGGTTATAGGCCTATGCCACCAAGCACAGATCCGTGGCCCTGTTATAAACAATCTGGCAGGAATCGAAATCTCAGAGCATTGACTTATAGGTACTCATTGATTATCTATAATGCCTGCTCTGTCATTGTAGGTCTCTTCTAAGCACTTATGGAACATTATGGATTTCCTGTAGAAGCCCACAGATTGCCAATGATAATTGTGCCTCATTAAATGGCCATTCGTTCAACTCTCTATTGAGTATTTATTCAATGCCACACCATGGATTGGAGAAATTAGATGAACCAAACTGACGAGGTCACCGCCCTTATTCTAAGCAAAAGAAAGACAATCAATCCTCAAGAAGCTAGTACGTGAATAAGTTTAGCTGGTGTGAATGGGCACTGAAAATGAGGCGAAGCAGCAGCCAAGGAGGGCTTCTGTGAAGAGACAACATAGGAGATGGACATGTGAACTGGGACATACAGTTGTCTAGACATCTGAGAAGGAAACCTTCCTCAGGAAACAGCTAATGGTGTAGCCAGAAGTGGCAGAAAGCATGGCACAATTCAGGAGCAGGAAGAACATAACATTAGGGTTCCAGAGAATGTGTATATGTCGGTCAGGGGGTGATGGATGGGAGAAAACAAGAGCAAGCACTGGAAATAAAGAAATGAAAGCTATTTCACCCTCCTTTCAGACACACTTGGAGGGCACTGTGAGTGGCTATGAAGAGTTCCCTTACAGATCCTCTATGGGGGCTTATACTATTGTTTCAATGCCTTGGAGTGCCTTCAAAATGCAACCACCATGATTCTGTGTCATTGTTCATTTCCTGTGGGAACATGGCAGATTCTGGAGCCATTTAGTTGGTCAAGATCATAAAGTCACTATGACTCCAGCTGTGAAATGAGCCTTTCTCTCGAGGCTCCTTAATCATATACACAGCATCCCTAATGATCATTTGGAGATTATTTTAAACCCAGGAGTTAAACCCACTCAATTTCTCCCCTTTATTGATTAACATGAGAAATTGATCCCAATAGTGCAAATAATGGCCCCCAAGCAGAAATATTCTCCAGTGTATTCATTGGCTCGAAGCAACAGAGATACACAATCAAAGGGGTTTAGTACAATAGATGTCCATTTCTTCCTTGGGAAGAAGTGTGACATCCACAGATCCAACTCGCCAGTTCTCCATGCAGTAGACCTGGCATCTAGCACTACACAGCTCCCTGGTCTTCCAGCAGGATGATGCTCCAGCCACCATACATGTGCCAGGGATCAGGCAGACAAAGAAGGTGGAAAAGGGAAGGGAGCCTACTGGTTGTATGTTTAGAAAAAAATCAAGACAGTTTCTTAGCATACATACTTCTGCTGACACTTGACCAGAGCCAGTCACATGCTAAAGGACAGCCAGGTGACTAGAAAACATCATCTTCATTCTTGTGACTGCTAGCCCGGGGGTTGTTCTGGTACTGAGAAAAGCAGGGAAGTGGCGTATAAGAAACTGACTTTCTGTTCCCTGTGTGGACACAAAGCATGTGACAAAATTCCTATGAGGAACAGCAGTCACCTGTGCTTGGCAGCCTTGAGATTTAAGATGCTGTAGAACTGATTTGAAAGGGAGTCTGGGAGTGGCCTAATGTTGTCAACTTCAAATTTCTCCAAGTGAGGGCATAGAAAACAGGTGAGACCCATAACCCACTGTCATAATCCTAGCATGAAGAGGACTGTGAAAGGCCTTGTTCCACAAACACCTTCCTGGGAAAAAGGTAGCTTTCATTAGGTAGGGAAATCCACTTTTTTTTCTTTTTTACTAAAAGGTGGTAAGAGTTTCCACATAGGCTGGTATTATTAAATAGTACTCCAAACAGAAGGCATTTCTTTATCATTGTGTGGTTTTTCATCTAAAACTTCCCTGCACATAGCAATAAGAATGCCCATTTATTTAGTGCAAACTATTAACTCAGTAGACCTGGGTCGGATTCTATTTTGTAGATGTTGTATTTCACTGAGTCAGTACCATGATTTTTGTTCTTTTTTTTTTTTTAATTTATGGTCAGCATTAAAGCTCAAGAAATTTCTCATTTTAAACGAAATCAATTATTGTTTCTCTTGGAAAATGGGCAGTTCTGGCACTCAGGGCCTTGGTTTCCACATGGTCACTCCCAGCTGGATGCAGCTCGGCAACAGCTGCCACTTCAGATGGGCATATGTGCGCCAATTCATTACAGGTCCCACCTGGCCAGCTCCTCTCCTTTATGCTGGCCTCCAGGGCTCGGTGGGAGGCTGAGCCTGCCACTCCTAATTTGGAGTCACTAATGTTCAGGTATTTCTGAACTTCCCATCAGTTAGGACATGAAGCATTAGTATTCACACTTTACATGATCAGAGGCATGGAATGACCCGAGACTGAGGAGTTAGTATTTACCCACCTGTACTCTGAGCCCAAGGCACTCTACCACCCCACCCTCCAGTGGGCCTCAACCTAAATCTTTCTCCTCCTCACCATCCCCTTTGTCTTCTCCTTTTATACACACAATCTGGGTTGCACAATAACCATAAATTTAGCTGTGAAAACTTCTGATTTTCCAGTTTCCCCTCAAGTATTATTTCAGAGTCCTTTTTATATTTGTTCTTGGGGGGAGAGGGATGCTAGTTCGGGGGCGGAGGGGTGCTTGCCATTCATCATACCGACATCACATGCATGTAAACAGCTTTGAGCACAGACATGGCTTATTCAATTGGCCCTAGCTATCCCACAGAGTGAGGCAGTGAACTGAACTTTGGAAATAGCGGTGGAGGTGGGTGTACCTGACAGAGCTGCCCCAGTGGCCCTCCTGACCCTCCCACCCCATCCGAGCTCTTAGTGTTTCAAGGGAAAGGGCTTTCAGGAGATGAGGCTGACTGCATCCTTTCATTAAAGCAGCTCTGAAATAGAACAAGGGTTCCCACAGTTTGCAGCACTGAACTTGTCTCTCCTTACATTGGCACCTTTTTACCCTTTTACTCTCAGATCCACACTGAGGGCTTTGAGTCAGATGAGAAGGCCTCACCACCTTATGGATGCATCCTACATACTGTCAGGTTTCCTTTCCAAAAGACGCTGGGAGAATATTGACCATCTACATATGGATCACATATTTAAACAGGTGTCACAGTATTTGTTTTTCATTCATTCAAATCGAAGTGACTGTGCTGTGTCAGACAAGAAGGGGCAGTAGGTGTGTAGACAGGAGCAAGAGGCAGCCCTTGCACTTCAGCACCCTCAGCATGGGATGGAAGATTCTTCTGGGAACAGGCTACCATGTATTCATTCAATTGGTGGACAAGATATTTTTTTAATGCATCCTGCAATCTAAATTCCATTGTTGGTAGGACTTAATCTCTGTTGTCACAGTTTTCATTCTAGAGAGAATTTGCTCTCTTAGCTTTCTGTGCCCTCTGTAACAATACGCCACAAACATGATAGCTCAAAACAAGGTGAATGGTTTCTCTTCATGTTCTCAAAGTCTGAAATCTAAGATCACTTTCACTGAGCTAAAACGGAGGTATTGGCCATCCTGCATTTTTTCTGAAGGTTCTGGACCCACCCCCATCCCCACCCCTCCTTTCCCATCTTCTGTGAATGTACAAGCTTGGTTTAAGGCCACTTACTCCATGCTGGTTAGCCTTGCCCTTCTCTAACTCCAGTTCTGCCCTTCTTTTCTCTTTAGCTCTGCATCCCTCCTCTAAGAGCCTTGCAATTACACTGGCCCTGCTGGAACAGTAGAGAATCATCTTCCTGTCAGAGGAGTCTCCACATGATTCCATCTGTGAGGGATTGGTTTCCGGATACATAGTTAAAGGTTGGGGAGATTCAGACAGGTGAGGACATGTTTGGGGTCCTTATTCAGCCCTTTAGCCTACCACTGGAACAGACAGAAAATTGAAACTTTCTTGTGTGTGTGTGTGTGTAAAGAGAGGGAGAGAGAGAGAGAGAGAGAGAGAGAGAGAGAGAGAGAGAGAGAGAGAGAATGTGTGTAGTGTAGGAGTGTAAGGCAAGGGTCCATGCATAACTGTTTTAGGTAAGGCATGACCTAAGGAGGCTACATTTAGTTGGGTGAAGTGGGAGACAGGCACTCTTGGTGGACATTCTCAAAGCTGTGAAGTTTGGAAGAACAGTGAGTACACAGATTCCGTGCCATGAGTGAACTTGGAGTGCTGATTAAAAATAGCAAGGATTCAGGCAGGACTGGGTCAGAGCACAGCAGTGATGAAGGCAGCCCGGGAAGGGATTCAGGGTCTGTCATGAGTGTGACAGAAAGATCCTAGAGGATTTCCAGTAGAGGAACTGTGTGATCTGATTAACATTTCTATGTAACCTGGCTCCCAGGAGAACTGACTGAAAGGGGCACGCTGAGGAACAGCAAAGCCTGCTGGGAGCCTGCTCTTTGTCCAAAGTAGGGATGATGAAGCCAGACCAGGTGATGGCAGTAGAGGTGGCGATGCCTGATGCTCAAAGGGGAGCTTCGTAGGAAAGCCTGCATGGCTTACTGCTGGAGTGGCTTTGGATGCTGAGAGGGAAAGAAAGGTCCAGGATGGCACTGAGGTTTGGGATCTGAGCAGAGCTCTATGCATTAGATGTCCTCCAATGTTAGTTTAAGAGCTTGCATTCTGACCAAAAAGGCTTTGCTGACCTCAGGCAAGCCGCTGAGTGGCTCTGAGTTTCTGTTTCTGCTTCCATTCTGTGAGCTGACAGTGAAACATAACTGAGCAGTCTTTCCTTAGTGGCAACCTATCTTGTGGGGAGAAAGGAGTCACCATGAGTATGAGACTCAGAGCACCCTGGCTCGGGGTGAATAATAATCAGTGATTATTAATATCTATCCAAGGCTTTTGATTTACAATCAGAATCATTGAAACATGCTTTTACTAATATAGGAAGAAATAAATTAGTCTGGACCAATTCAGCATTGTGTCACACAAGCCTACTGGGTACTCAAAATTCAGACATCTGTCAACATTGTAGCCACTGGGTCCTCGGTTTATAAGGGAGGGTCAGTCAGCAGCAACCAGGTGCAGGGAGTGGATAAGGGCTGTAGAACCACAGAGAGTCCCCTGTAGGTGAACATACCAGAGAAGAATTTGGGCCCAGTGCCCAGCATTTAATGAGAGACTAATAAATACTCGTTCCTTGTATCCATCTGAAAATAGTGCCAACTTAGGACCTGTCCAGAAGAATTCTATTTGTCCAGAGTATGCTATTTTTTAAAGAAATAGGACTGTATTTCTAACAAATTGATCATAAATTTGAGGTGTATGCTGAAATGACTAAATAAGATGTTTTAAAATATACTTTATTTACACTTTGAGAATTTATGCATTCACATAGTGCATTTTAATCATTTCCATTCCTGGTCCTCCCTCCATCTCCTCCTTTACCATCCTCATCACATGTTCCCCCCAACTTCTTGTTCTCTCCCCTCATTAAGAAAAGAGCTCAGGAGGTCCAGCTTGTGCTGCCAGCATGCACATGGGTATAGGACATCACAGAGGCATGAGTAGCCTACCAGGGGCCACATCCTTAAAGAAGATTGATTCTCCACTCTTCAGCAGCCATCAGCTACCAGTAGCCCCACAGCCAGCGATGGGACCTCATGAGCTCCTCTCATACATATTGGAATTGTGATTGGCTTGATCTTAGGCATAAACAAGATAATTTAACATCTGGAATTTTTTAAATGCAGAATCTAGGTTTTTAAGATTTCTTTTACTACAGTTGTTTATACAAAGTTTAACTTTTTATAAGCATACAGTTTGGTAAAATGATACATTTTAGGGTGGGGGAGATGGCCTTGGTTGGTACTGAACACACCACCATGGCAAGCAGAGTTGACTCCCCAATGTCCAGGTAGTAATTTAAGTATAGTGGTACTGTGTAGAATTGAAATTCTGGGAGGACAGAGGCAAGAGAACCCATGGAGCTTGATGGCAGGCTAGTCTTGCTCAGTCGATGAGTTCCACTTTCACTGAGAGACCTGTCTAAAAATGTAATGTTGGAGGGGCTGGAAAAATTACTCAGTGGTTAAGGACACTTGTTGCTCTTACAGAGGAACAATGTTCAGTTCTCAGGCCCCACATGGTGGTTCACACCAATTCATAACTCAAATCCCAGGGGGTCTGATGTCATCTTTTGACCTCTGTGGGCACCAGACATGCATGTGGTGCACGTGCACGCATGGACACACACACACACGCACGCACAAGCAAAACACTCATGCATATAAGATGAAGAAAATCTAAATATGATGTTGTTAATTAAGGTAGAAAGCAATTGAGGAAGGCATAGATTGCCAGCCTCTTGCCTGCACACATATGTGCATGTATGCATATGCTCTTTAAAACAAACATGTAGGCACCCACAAATATGTACACATACAACATACATGTACAAATGCCCACAAACATACATACCAGGAAAACATTTTGCATATTGTCTACCTCTGAGAAATTTTAAGAGGTCATATTGTTTGATATTTACCAAAACCCAGTGGGTAGCCTGAATTTCTGGGAAGGAAACCTAAGATACATTTCTGCTACCAGCAAGCCATGGGTAACTCATTATAGAGAATCATGACTTCTTCCTTTTTAGAGAATATTTATCACTTCAGGGGAGCTTGCAGCTTTTAGTCTAGCATTCAAAACTTGCAGATAAATCCAGGGCAGGCGCTCGGAAGAGAACCGGAGACGTAAATAAGGCTGGTTTAGGTCCCAAGCACTTTAGACCCTGCAAACTGAAGAGTGTAAGGCACTCATGGACATTCAATTGTAATTTATATTCATAAATTGCATTTTCATGACATATAATTTTATCAAAGAAGAATAAGCATCAGTAGTTCATGTCTTCACAAAAACTTGAAAGTAGAAGGTGTCAGAGGGTTTCTCCATTTTACAGATAAAATAAACAAAAAACAAAAAACAAAAAACCAACTGAAGCATGGATGAAATAATTTGAATCTAAAAAGAGCATAACCAGTCAGCAGAAGACTGTGGGGAGTAAGAGCAGGTGTCTGGAATCAGGCAGACTCAGTTCAGGAGCCTGAATTTGCAGTGCGCTTCTCTCTGTAATTCTGAGATGTTGCTTAACCCATGGAGCCTTTTGCGTAATATGAGTGATAAGTTTTAAAGGGTGTTTTAATAATATGTTTTGTGTGTGTGTGTGTGTGTTTAGCCAAACCTCTGGCATATAACAAGTATATAATAAATAGTGGTTTGTTTAGCCACACTATTAATAGAAAAGAGAACAACCCAAGTATATTCTAGATGTGTATTTTTTCCTGAGGTCTATCGAGTCATCAAATTTGAGCACTCAAAAGACTTCTGGATGTTCCTACAGGCAATGATGAAGCCCAAACCCAAGAGGGCAATAAATTCCACTTTTTAGAACTATCTCTTCAGCCGGTTAGTTTAATGATCAGATATAAATTTGCATATAAGAGAGAAAATCATAAATTGTCAGAGCTTGAGGTGACCTTACTTTCCAGGTGAAGACACTGAACTAGAGAGGTTAAATTTTAACATACCCACACTCTGTTTCACATACATTCTTTGAGTTGCATAATTCATATGTATATGCACATTCAAATATATGTATTCATATATAAATATATACATATGCACATACATATATGATCATTGCTCCTAAGGGAATGATCTATATAGTGTACAGATCCCTTTTCCTGGAATGGACATGCCTGGATATTAGGCTATCATATATACTGCATATGGGAATAAGGAAAGAAAAATGGTCAGCTACCAGGCAATGCCACTTTTTGTCCCCATATCATATGCTCTGAAATACTTTACATCTCTAAGTTCTGATTTCCATATGGTTCTGCCTGCCTGGTGATGGCCTTGTCAGCTGAATCAAATCCCCTTGGTCATAACTGCACCAGTCAATGCAGGACCACATACCTTTGGTCTGTCTTGAGCTTCATTTCATAGCTCATGTGTGAAGGGCTTACTCTCATGTACTGTTCATCCTCCCCTTTTAGACTCCTCAACATGAGCTAGAAAAGCTTGGTGTGTGAGTGTGTGTGTGTGTGTATGTGTGTGTGTGTGTGTCTGTGATATGTTTGTAGTTGCTTTTCATAAAGAAGGCTCCTTTGGATGGCTTTGCAGAATTGGCACTGGGCAAGGTGAACTTTAACCAGGAAGCCCTAATGCAGAGTTCTAGGATTCACAGCCTAGAAATAATGTCAGTCTGTCCTAGCCAGGGCTCCTGAAAGAAAGGATGGAGAGATCCAGTTTGAACATGTTTTCAGGGTCAAGGTTAAAAGATGTTATGGCATCTGGTTTTACGTGACTAAGTAGATTTGACATCTAGTTTATATGCCTAAGTAGATAATAACTCTTACCAACAGAGAAGGCAGGGGAAAAAAAAAAACAATAGATTTGAGAGGAAGACAGCGAGTCAAGTTTGGCCATTAAGTCATATTAGGCCCGATAGAAATCTAACATTTGCACATAAATAGGAAGCTGATGTAGAGAAAAATGTGACCAGCTGTGGATGCAATTTTTTGGCCTGTGATCCAGTGTAAACATTCATGTAGCCAAACAAGGAGTTCAAAACAAGCATGCTTTACTGTTTCAACATCCATGATGCTTTCTGTGACTTAATGTAACTTATTGTTAGTATAACAAATTTCTAGTCGATACCTAAATAGCTGGCCAGCTTAATGGCTCAATGATATGCCATGGAAACACTGGACTCCCAAGTATAAAGAAGATCTTCAGGCAAGAGAGCAGACTGGATATGAGTCTGAAGAGCCACAGCAAAGGTTTTGTTCCAGGGATCACATTGGGAGTGATTTGAAGAAAAGCTTCAGTGTTCTGGGACAAAAGAAAATTCGACAGGTCATTGGCTGAGATTCAACATTATCAATAAGGAAAAAAATAACATCTAGTGTGGGGAGGGAACAAAGAATAGTTACGGAGTGTATTAGAATGTTGGACTTAGGCAGCACTGGCATGACTTCTTATAAAGAACGGAGCCATGACAAGAAGTGTGATTTGTACTAAGGGGAGGAGAGAAAAATCATATCAGTAATGCATTTCCATTTGAACTAGAGCTGCAGTGCATTCTCACAGGAGCCCTCCTTAGCACACTGCCGCAGTGGAATGCAGTCGGTGGACAGTGTGTTTCATCCTTCCCCATATAATTAACTGAATGTCTCCAAGGGGGCAAACCCTTCCCATGATTTCTGGGTAAAAGCTTTTCTGTTTGGTTGGGTTTTTACTTAAGAGATCTCCAATCCACTCTCAGAGTCGTTGCATTTAATTCTACACCATTTGCTCTCTGCTATGTGTACGATCAGAGAAGAATGTGCAGATGAGCTAGATAATCCCTGCCCTCCAGGCTTTCACAGTCCTGTTTCGAAGATAGAAACAAAAATAACTCACCTCAGGAGCCGGATGACTGCCAGAAAGGAGCACCCCAAACCAGCAGGGGGCAGCAGACAGGAAACTCACTCAGGGAGCACTCTCTCTTTGTCACCCTCCAGTTGCCCACTCCACTCTGGCTAAAGCACTGTGCATCTTGCCTCTGTGCTAATTTATCTAATTAGCTTGCTATTTTTGGATTTCTAACTTGTGCCACACTGTAGCAAAATACTTCATAGAAACAACAGAAGGGAGGGAAGATTCATTTGAACTCCTAATTTCAAAGAGATTTGATCCATCATGGCAGAGAAAGAAGAGCAGCTCTGTCTGTGGGGACAGGACTATATGATAGTGACTTGCTGACATTACAACAGACCTGGAAGCAGAGAGCTAGACCAGAACCAGAGGCAGATGCTACATGCAAAGCTGGCTCCTCACAACCTGTTCCCACTAGCTAGGCTACATTTCCTAAAAGCTCCACAGCATCACAAGCTGAGAAACAAGACTTAACATAAACCTGAGGGTAGATGTGGTGGCTTTCATGGGAATGGCTCCATAGGCTCTCATATGTTAGTGGAACTATTTGGGAAGGATTAGGAAGTATGACTTCAGTGGAGTAGGCATAGCCTTGTTGAAGGAAATGCATTGCTAGGGGTAGGCATTGAGATTTCAAAAATCCCATGCTAGACCCAGTGTCTCCCTCTCTTTCTGCTTGTTGCCTGCAGATCAGGATGTAAAGCTCTCAGTTATTGCTCCAGCATCATAGATGCTTTTCTGTTCCCCACCTTGATGAACATGCACTCACCCTTGGGAACTGTAAGCAAGCTCCCAATTAAAATGTTTTCTTTTAGTAGAGTTGCCTTGGTAATGGTGTCTTCACAGCACATGGGACTAGAACAGAAGCTGAGACTGGAAATTTTAGACCCAATAATATTCTTTAAGGTTATTTTTGTTTGTTTTGTGGTGTGTGTGTGTGTGTGTGTGTGTGTGTGTGTGTGTGTGTGTGTGTTTGCCATTGAGAATTGAATATAGGGTCTGTAGCATCATAGGCAAACATTCTACCATGGAGCCATGCATTTAAAACTCTCTTTCTATATTGTTAAATCTTTTTTATTACAGGTCTTGGTTTGTCAGGGAGCTCGTGTACCACTGCACAAACATGTGTGTGAAAGTCAGAAGACAACTAATAATGGTTTGAATGAGTATGTCACCCATAGGCTCTGACATTTGAATGCTTGTTTCCCAGTTGGTAGAACTGTTTGGGGAGGCTTGGGAGGTGTGGTCTTGTTGAAGGAAGGGTGCTGCTGGAGGTGGGCTTTCAGAATGTAGAGACACCGTTGCTGTCTCAAACTCTGCTTCTTGCTTTGGATTTGAGGTGTGAGCTCTCAGCTGTTCTGACAACATTCCTGCCTGCTGCCAGGCTTCTCCACTATAAAGGCCTTATCCCTCTGGCACTGTAAGTCAAATAAGCCTTTCTTTCCAATGGGTTGTGTTGGTCCTGGTGCTTTATTACAGTAGTAGATAAATAACTGCAGGCTCAAGCTTAGGTCACTAGGCTTGGCAATGATCACTCAGACCTTCTGTGCCATTCCACCAGTCTTGTGCTTTATTTTAAATACCAGTACATTATTTTGAAAGGCCCAACTGATATGATATTCCAAGGAAATATATAAAAGTCAGGGAAAACCTCATAGTTTCACCAACACATGAACTAGTTACCACACAGAGTCACCTTTCAACAGACATGCTCACAGACACAAGAGCCTTAGCCAGGGTCTCCAAGTGAACACTGGGGTTGTCTGAGGGTGCTGTGGGTAGTTATAGCTGTAGTGATAGTGTCATGAGCCATCCCAAACAGTTCTTGCTTGAGACAACTTACTGTAACCCTGCTTGTCTGGGCAGGGGGATGGGGGGACATCACTCAGGACAAGGTACACTGGGAAATGCTCATGTCATTTACAAAATGATATCTGGTGATTCAACTGAAATGGTATAAACAGCTAGCTGTCATGTGCAGAAAGTGGTGTCTGTCTGTCTTTCCTCTATTACTCAATATAGTTAGCACAGCACCAGCCCCATCTCTTTTTAATTGGTTTTTTTTTAATAATAAACAAAAATACATACAAAACCAAGTTGTTGTTCTTCATAATGGACAGGCTGGTTGGCCTTGTATAATCTCCTGGGTCAAAACAGCATTCCAGGGGGTTTTCATCTTCGTTTTTTAGCATGAAGACTCAGGACTTGGAAGCAACTGACATTGGAGTTAGTATTGGAGCCCAGTCTTGAAGCAGCTCCCAGTACTTGCTCTCTGTTTGTGTACCTTGCACATGGGTTTTACTTCTACTTCCACTGTACATAGGGTCACAACAGCTGACAGAAAAGAAAGCAACAGCCCTCGCTCTGTTCAGGACAGTGAAGGTGCCCGGAAGCACAGGGGAGAGCCAGCGTCAATGACCTTGAGACAAGGGCTCCAGCCAGAGGAAGGGTATCAGCATTCAGAGAGGGCTGTGGGAATGAGGAGCACGGTGAATGGTTGGGTTTAATACTGTGCACACACTTCTGATGAATATGCAAATGTGGCTGGTACCAGAAGCAAGAGGCGAATAGCATTTACTAAACAGCAGTGTTATGCCACTCTGAAAGGGGGTGTGTCTGCAGCATGGTAATCAAATTAATCCTCTTCACCTGTGAATTATCAGGGGCTTTGGGCTCTGTCCAAAAAAAGCGTCTGACTTGAGTTTGCTTTTCTCGGAGCCTCTTGTGTAAACTTGAGTTAATGGAAAAGCGAAGCTTCAGAAAACCAATACGAAATAGGCAGTAGTAAAAGATACCACTAAGAATCTGCCCCTGGTAGGGACTTGTTTGGTAATTCTTACCCAGGGAGAAACAGAAGCTCCCTAACCGAGCATAGGTAAGGGAACACTTCCAGGGATCTCATTGCTCCTCCCCAAAAAGGCTACACCAGAGAGACTTTATGGCTTTCCCATAGCCAAGGAGATGGAGATCCCTCCTCTAGTCTGTCCCAAGCCTATAGACTCCAGCCTTGGCCAAAGGCCATGTGCAACTAAGACAGAGTTGCAAACAGCAGGTAGTGGGAAGTTGCTGGATAATCAGGTAATGATCTTGTGACCCTGCACCCCCTACCATACAGTTATGTAAACGGTAAACCAGAACAGGTGGGATAATCTTTGGCAAGCAAGCACAGCCGAACACTGCAAGATAATCCTGTACAACAGGACCACAAGCAAAAAAGCACTTGGGTTGTGCCTGTTCTGGGTTGTCTCAACTGGTCTAATAAAGATGACTATTATGAAGAAGATCATGGAGGTTATATTAGGCCTTCTTCTGAGAGGCACTGAGCGTGTGTGGTCCAGGAAGAATTTATCACTTCAGTGACAGAGGAGGCAAAGGATGACTTGGAAAGGGATTGTTGGCAGGGACCGTGCCATTTCTGAGAACACAGAAACCATGGCTGACAGAGTCCTTTTCAGCAACTGAACTAATCCCAGTGTGGAAGTCACTCAAAGTCATGCAGTTAGTGGTGGTCCTTTGTCATTCAGAATGGCCAGATAATCTTACCCCCCTCTCTAGGAAATAGCTTCTAAAGGTCTTTGGGCATCTCCTAGTTTTCCCTCAGGAGCAGCCAGAAGATGTTCTGCTCTTGCATCCATTAGATCAGTCCGGAAGTCCAGTTATGCCAACTAGACTCTCTCATAAACCCCGAATTGTATGCAGTAATTACAGAGCAACATAGGCTTGGATCCTCTCGCCATGGCCTACTAAGCTTGCTTTTTAGGTCTCTAAATCCACCCTTGTCCCCATCTTCTCATGAACCTGGTCCTGAAGCCCCTTTGCCAACATTTAAACTATCTGATATCCTCTCTAGTATTTCATCTCTCCATCAAAAGAAACCAAAACCTATCTCTGCTGCTTGTGGGCAAGCAATCTGAACAAGTGCCCCCCTCATCCTTTCATTTGATGTCTTATGACCTCACCCTGTTACAGGAGTTGTGTAAAGAGGAGATCAGGGCTGTTTTTAGGGGTGTGACTTTGTAGAGAACTATACCTTTGCCGTAAAGCAGGATCTGGGCTGAAATCAGGACTTCTGTTTAATCCTCAGAGTTCGGTAAAAACTTGGCACAGGAGCAAGCACCTATCACCCTAGAACTGAGAATTAGAGATGAGAGAATTTCTGAGGCTTGCTAGGTAGCCAGCCCAGCTGGCTATTTCTGTGAGATCCAGGTAGATTGAGAGGTCTTGTCTCAAAAACACAAGATGGAAGGTGATAGAGTCAGGCACTTGACATCTGCCAATGGCCTCCCCAAGAATGCTCACACACATGCACATGCAGCCCAGAAGCTGTACACACTACATATGAGCACACACACACACACACACACACACTGATCATGTCATAGATTCCTTTGTGCCATGGTAAGTTGAATTCATGCAGGACAATGTGGAAATTTCTCCCTTTGCCATGATACCTACCCTAGATACATAAGTTAGGTCTTATTATTAGCAACTCTATTTTTCTTTTTTTAATTATTTTCTTTATTTACATTTCAAATGCTATCCCGAAATTCCCTATACCCTCCCCCCACCATGCTCCCCTACTCCCATTTCCTGGCCCTGGCATTCCCCTGTACTGGGGCATATAAAGTTTGCAATACCAAGGGGCCTCTCTTTCCAATGATGGCCGACTAGGCCATCTTCTGATACATATGCAGCTAGAGACACGAGCTCTGGGGGTACTGGTTAGCTCTTATTGTTGTTCCACCTATAAGGTTGCAGACCCCTTCAGCTCCTTGGGTGCTTTCTCTAGCTTCTCCATTCTCTAGCTTCTCTAGCCCTGTGTTCTATCCAATAGATGACGGTGAGCATCCACTTCTGTATTTGCCAGGCACTGGCATAGCCTCAGTCTAGACAGCTATATGAAGGTCCTTTCAGTAAAATCTTGCTGGCATATGCAATAGTGTCTGGGTTTGGTGACTGATTATGGGATGGGCCCCCGGGTGGGGTAGTCTCTGGATGGTTCATCCTTTCGTCTTAGCTCCAAACTTTGTCTCTGTAACTCCTTCCATGGGTGTTTTGTTCCCTAATGGAAACTAAAATAGAAAGTTAAGTTCTGCCTTTACTATGAAGCTCCAGAAGGGCAGCCTACATTAACTGTCAGGAAGGACAGAGACCTTAGAATGGACAAACAGTGTTTCACCAAAACAGAGCTCAGGCATAGGCAGGTAGTATTTTCCATTTTGCAGTATTGGCAGAGAACTGAGGGAAAGAATGAAATGCAAAACAGCACAGGTAACCAGGCATCAGTTAAAAGGGAAAAAAACCCACAACACTCCTTTTTAATTAAAATTAAATGTCCACTGTGAAGAGGGGGAAATGCAGTGAGCAACAAACACATCGCCTTGTTTAATCACCTGTGATGAATTATAATTAGGATTTGAAAATTATTGAACTTTTTCCCCCTGTTCACCTTGGATCTCTGAAGGTGAATTTCAAAGAGTACGGGAAGATGAATATTAAAAAGTTTGTTTTATACTTGAGCGCCAGGGCTCCCATCTCATTTTTCCATTAAAGCTCAACTTTTGAAATTTTCCTCTCCGCTTTGCAATAATTACATCTTCTGCCTGACAACTCATTACATGACAATGCTTATGCTAATGCGATTCTATAGGCTCCGCAAAGGAAAGCACAGGTTTTCAGGGATGGCCTTGGAGGGGCTTTTCCTCCCTCGTTCAAAGAGGCCCTGCTTTAACCCAGTCCTCCTGTGCTCCAGGCACTGAGTGTTGACAGGGCTACCAACGTTTACCTTGGGATGACAGACACCCAGTGCTGGCTGTGGTGCCCTTGCTCCTAGGCACCTGGAAGCTGCTTTATTGCATTTGAATTTAAATCCTGCTTTGTTCTAGAAAGGCAGGAAGTGGGACGACTTGCATGAAGCTTTCTAGTTTACCAGTGGTACAGGCCCATTCCTCTCACTTGCCCTGCAGTGGTAAGCTGTTTCCCTCAGCTTCCTGATCATGTGAGCATTACTGTGCTTGAGTTCGCATGCAGCTGGTAAAGTCCCTACTCTGTGCAGACTCTCTCCAATACCCCCTGCCTGCACTGAGCTTGCTTGTGTTTTTGTAGAGAATGCAGAGGGGAGAAACCAGTAGACAGTGACATGGCACTGCAGCTTGTCCCTCAATCCAACAGGAGAGCTAAAGGGCTCAGAGATCACCTAGACTTGGCAATAGGGTGTGTCACCATGGGGTGGGATAAGCCTTACCCATGAAGGTATCACACTTTCAAGTTCTCATTTGAAATTAAAAGGATTGGCTGGCTGGACCAAAAGATGCAAGACAGGAGGATGAATGTATTCACTGGCCTTCTGGAATCTTTTATGGCCTGCGAGAACAGCAGGTAGCCCTGCCTGGTATATCTTGAGTCACACCTCCAACCAAGGGGGCCTTGCTCATCATCAGAATACATTTGCCATCCAGATTCTTCCAAAAGCTTACAGGTCATTTCACCTCAGTTTGTCTTCTCGATTATAGAAGTAATTGTTAAATTCTATCGTCAGGAAAAGCAACAAGGAAAGAGAATCCATGGATGCTCCATCTGTAATAATCAACAAAGGCTTTCAACTACAACCCATCCACCCATGCCCTTTGCAGGCATGAACAATATAGTTCATATAGGGCCTTGGAAGCTGGGAGCTGTAGGCAGAGTGGGGAGAAGAATATCCTGTTTGGAGAGACAAGGGAGGAAGTCAACTGAGCCTGCTGCAACCACAGGGCTGGCTTCATGGTGTCACTAAGGAGACCTAGAACTCCTTGGAAGACTTTGTGGACTCCTTCAGAAGCAGCTGCTGAGGCTGGCCTCCAGCCCTATCAGTTCCTGTAGGCCCGGTGCCCAGCCCCCTAGGTGAATTCCTGTCACCATGTCCTGCAATGACCACACACCAATTAGTTCTTTCCAAGTAATTTCCCTGTTCTATGTTCACTGTCTCTTAAGAAGCCTGGCTCATCCCCATGCGTTGGCTAGGAGGCTGGCTTCTGAGCCTCTGGTCCTCCCACTGTCCATCCTACCCTGCCCTTCCTGGAGACCTTTCTTCAGCTCTTTATATCTAATGCAGTACATATGTTAGGTGTGGACTATGACCGTTACAGAACAAGATGTCTGCGGCACTCTTTCTGCCTCACTATGTAAATCAAAGACTAAAGAAGAGCGGGCCCCCAAACGTTAATGTGCAATTATGAGAAAGATACCAAGTTATGATTGGGGGGGTGTTTTTGGATGTGTTGTTGTTCTTTGGTTTGATGTAGCTTTGTTTTCTATTTGGTTTGTTTTGTTTGTCCACTTCTGTTGTATAGCTGGAGAAGCAGAGGCTTGGAGAAATTAGGAGGGATTCGAGGGGGAAATCCAGCAAAATAGTGATGGAGTAGGGATGACCAGCTAGAGGCTTATTTACAGTATAGATTCCCATTCCAAGCCTGCTCAATGAAAAAGTACATTAAAAGAATGTTCCTTTTCAGGTAACTTACTTGCACATTTTAAACTTTGGCTGGCTTTATCTGAAAGACGGTGTTAATGAAATAAGGATTGGAGTTCACACCCTAGCTTCCTGTGCACTTGCTGTGTGACTGTGAGAAATGCCATTGCTCCTTATTTTCCTTATCTGTATTATGAAGAAGTGAGAGAATCTACAAAATAGTAGATGTCAGTAGACAATGAGAGGTGCCTGCAGAGCCCAGCCCCTTCTTATAGTACAATGGAAGTTTCTTCTTGCTAGCTATTCTCAATGCACCATTGTAGCTCATAAAATGTGGAATGAAGATGTTGGACTAAAGGAGCCCTGATCTTAGGTCTGAAAGCTCCTGGAACTTAAGAAGCCTCAGGTGGAGATGCCATGGGCCCCACACATCAGGAATGTTTCTTAGTGCTCATTAGGTTTTTTTTTTTTCTCCCACTCGGTGGACTATATCTAATGGCACACAAAGCAGTCTGCCTCTCTGCTCCCTTCCCAGTGTTGTGCATCCAGGGAGGGGGATTTCTCCCCTGGCTGACTGTTGCGTGTCCTTGTTCACGGTTTTGACTCCTGCTTTCCCGTTTTCGTGCAAAAGGAATTCTGAGAGAAGCGCATGTTGATTCTCTGTATGGCTTCTTGATTAGATGGCAGATTTGTAACAGGGGTGGATGTGACAATCAGGCAGGCTTTGATTAGACCTTTCTGATATGTAAATCCAGGTGGATAAGATAAGTGGCGTTAGGCTGGGGCTGGCAACAAAGGTAGGGAGAAATCCCAGGTGACTGGAATTAAAGAAGCGGCTGAGCAGTGTTTGGTGGGAATGATGTGAATTTCAAAGAGCCCGGGATAAACACTCACTTTCAGATGGGCTAATTTATGCAGGAAGTCATTTGAGAAGCCAATTCTCTCATCCCAGAGAGTTCATAGAAGCTAGCAAAAAAATGGTTACACACTGGAGTGTAAACATTGGTAATTGGTAATTAATGGGCACACCTACGAGGAAGGCATATGCCAAATTAAATTGATTGCTGGAATCACTCATTGATTCATTAAGCCGTGTGTGCGTTTGTTTTTGAGCTCCGGCTTCATCCAGGCACTGCGCTTGGTGTTGCAAAGTCACAAACAAACAGTACCAGCTTCTGCCTTACAAGAGACCACAGATGAAAGGGATGGACAGTGGAGGTTGAGCACGGCACTCTTTTCTCCTTCCTTCCTTCCTTCTTTCACTCACTCTTCAGTCATTCATCCATTCTTTTCATTCTTGCTGTAGAGACTGTTTATGGTAGAATACAGAACAAATCCCACTGGGAGGGACCTGGATCATGGCATACGGCCATACTGCCTTCCTGGGACAGGAAACACCTAGAAGATATGCAGTGAGCTTTCAAAAAGATCTGTAAATGGATGCATAGACCCAGAACCACATGGGTCGTTCCTAGACTAATAGTTCTTAGTGCTAGAGAAGAGAGTCTTGATGCAGGGAACCTCCAGCAAACAAGGAAGGCTGACTTACCCCTTATCCAGGAACTGGGACACTTCCCTTCCAAGGCAGTGATCATAGAGATAACACTTGATTTGGGCAGCAGTTAGCATCTGTGAAGGAAGTGGGTAAAGACAGCAAGCATTCGTAGGGGAATGCATCCTGATGGGAAAATACCTACAAGACGGTAGGCCATAAGTAAGCAAGGGGGATGGAGAGGATGAGATGTCGGAGGTCAGCAGGCCAGTGTCTATCCAGGACTTTAAATTATGTTTGGGCCTCCTAACAGAAAGTCCATGTGGCACGGGCACTGCTACAGCCCAGCCTAGCAACATTTAAGAAGAAGGTATACTGTAAATTATAAAACAGTGTACCGCTAGAAGACCCATGCTCCTAACAAAGGCAGGAGTGCAACCCGTTACAGTGTGGTAAAGGGTTTGCAAAGGGAATAACAAAATAAAACAGAAAACACCAAGGCTTAGCACCAAAGGGACCCTCATTTGAATTTTAGAGCCTCCACTGACTTAGCTCCTGACTGGCCTTGACAAACCTCAACTGTACCCCAAGGCTCACGTAGTAGCGGATGGCCCTGTTGCCTCTCCCTGCTGCTGGTAGCAACAGGAAAACGTGGCGTTTGGAGAAATGAAGAAACAAGTCACAAAAGAGCACATGCCCTGTGATTTCACTTTCAGGAGGCACCTAGAGCTGCCAAGTTCAGAGACAAAGAGCAAAGTGGTGACTGCCAGGGCAGGGGTGAAGTTGGGTGGGGGAGGTGTAGTTACTGTTCGATCCATAGTGACAGTCTTGCAGGATGAAAACATTGGTTATGGCTGCCTGCCACTGGAACTTTGAGCTGTGACTTTAAAATGATTAGGAGTGTCTTCTAGACAACACATCCCTTCAAATTCCCCTGCTAAAGCGCTAGCCACCCTCATATGTCTTTGTGTGTGTGTGTGTGTGTGTGTGTGTGTGTATACATGGAGAGAGAACCTGTAAGAGAGCAATTGAATGAGACCAGAGGGGTGGACCCTGATACCATTTAACTCGCATCCTTATAAAGAATGGAAGAGATGCCAGGAGTGTACTCTCTCTGCAATCGGAGCAAAGGCCAGGAATGAACACAGGCAGAAGAGCCAAGGTTCCTGCAAAAGCCAGCCAGGAATGAGAGTTTCCCAGAAGTCAGCAGGACTAACATCTTGATCCCTAAGGCTTCAACCTCCGAGTCCACACTATTGTACTGTGACAGTCGAAGTTGACTGATACAGATGAAAATTTTTAGGTTTATTTTATCATGTTTTTAAACTGGGGGAAGTGAAGTGACGGGAGGTGCACACTTGCAATCCCAGCATTCAAGAGGTGCAGGCAGAGTACCCCAAGGCAGCCTGGGCTACAGAGGGAGCCTGGGTTTCAGAGGGGAGAACAAACAAAGCAACCGGTCTTCCTTGCAGCCCACACTAGGTAAGTCAAGTTTCCTGATGCCTCCCCAGCACCAAGCAGCCATAGCTTGACTCCGCTTTCTTTTATCTGTAACCTGAAAAGTCCCTACTAACCGGAGCCAATTTAAATTTCATCAGTCATGTAAAGAGGCTCACGGAGCATTGGAACATCTTATTAACTACAATAAAATTCCCAGCCCCCAGCAAGTCTTTGCTACCCTGTGCTACATACCCAGGTAACAGCTGTGCTGGTCAGTCTTTCCACCTCTCCCCAGATATCTTCAGGACAGAGGACACCAACCCCAACGATGGCCCATAAACAATCCAGGGGCTGCCTGTATTAATTTTTAGAGCTTATCCCTAAATTCAGAATTCCTGTGCTCAGAGATAGCCCCCCCCACTCCTCCCAAAAGACGCAGCCTTGAAAATAGAGGGATACTTCTCCTCAGAGCCCTTGTCTCCCTTCCACAGCCAGATGTGCCTCTCTGCGAGGGAGGCTTTTCTTATCTGGCTCTTTAAGGGCAGACACTCAGGAAGGGCCCGGCCTTGCTGACAGCCCGGCTTGCTGCTAAAGGGATTTCACACTATCAGGACTAACACCCTAGCCTATTAGATTGCAGAAATCCTTTCAAGGCAAGTCTGGGCACATTTGTAACTTATCTGAGGAAAACATCACAGAGAATATTTGTATCCAGGGATCCTTCAGGGGAAAGGGAACAGATGAAACCTTGCCGGCATTCTCTCCCTTCCAATCTAACTTCCAAAGGCTACAAAACTCCACTCTAACCCGCTCGCTGGGTGACACTGCTGACAGGCACAGACCTGCCTCGGGCAGATGGATGTTGATCACAGCAAGAAAGTGGGACCACCTGTAGGTGCTGTGTTTGTGGACACTGTGCATTAAGTTTACCATAATCCTATGGACGACTCCAAACACCCATTCTACAGACCGAAGGAAAAAACCGAGGCCGAGAAACTGCAAGTTGCCTGGATTTGGACAGCATCTCAGTTTGCAGAGCTAGGATTCGAATCCAGAACTATTTGCTCTCTGTCCACTAATATAAACTATACCCAACTCAGATCTTTAGTTTCTCTAAAATAATTTTGGCTTTGTTTGTTCTTCACTGGACACCACCTTAATAAAGCTGGCTGGACCTTCACTCCAGAGTGTATTGCTCATGGGCAAGATGGCATATGCCAGTCACCAAGAATAATCAAAATGCTCTCTGGCCCTCAGACCCTTTACAAGCTGACTTTATTTTTCTGATGGTGACACAGCCACTGTTGAAGGGATTGTAGCTGGGTTTCTCTGATGACAAAGCCCAGGAGCTGTATCTGGGGAATGCTGCCCCTCCCCCCAGAGTCTCCTGGCTGTGCATTGTTCCACCACAGGTACAGACAGTAGCATCCTGAACGTTTAGTTGCTGTGTACAAAGAGATCTTCCCTTCAACCTGGCTCTGTATCAGAAACACGTGAGGCATTTAATTAAAAACAAACAAACAAACAAACAAACAAATTCTTAGGTTCTATCTCAAGACCTTCTGTTCCGTGGCCAGTTGTCAACTTTACTTCAGGAGAAGAATGACGTTAGAGATCAGGATGTCGGTGAAAGGTGTCTATTTCAGACTCAGCGTGGCGGTGGGGTTTGAGTACTTCGTTTTGTTGCTCCTATCTTTTTCTCTTTTCTGAGTGAACTTTTAGAATTAAGGTTGCCTGGTTTAAGGGAAGGAATATTTCTGTCATGACTGTATGTATGTCTGTCTCTCTGTGTTATGAAATAAATTGTGTCCCCTTCACCCCTAAATGCAAAGGTTGAAGCCCTCCTATGACTATGGTGATAGGGATTTTAAAGAAGGAATTCAGATTGGGTAAGCTTGTAAGGGTGGGTCTGCTATGGTTTCAAAATGGTTGGCCCCAGCGTATTGTTACTACGCAGCCACACAGACCTATGATAGAAGGGCGTAATAGGAGACTACTGTTTCCTTTTCTAGTCACGGTGATCAAATACTTGACAAGAAGCAACTTACAGGTAGAAGAATTTAGTTTGGTCTACAATTTAAGAAGGGGTCTAGTCTATTATGGTGGTCTAATGGCAGAAATACGGAGGTGGAGGATTCTGGTCAAATAGCATTCCCAGTCAGGAAGCAAGGAGCAGGCAGGAATTAGAGTCTGGCTACCAAACTAGAGAGCCAACCCCTCCATGACTCACTCCATCTGTAACTCTTCAACTTACTAAAGGCTCTAGTCTTCTAAAACAGAGCTCAAGCTAAAGTGAGCGCTCAAGTGTTCAAACCAACCTGATCTTAATCTTTGAACTTCCAAAATATAGCTAAATAAGGGTTTTCTTTATAGGCAGCACATGTTGGGCCTCTTGTTATAATAGCAGAAAGCAGGGTTTTTTTCGAGACAGGGTTTCTCTGTGTAACCCTGTCTGTCCTGGAACTCACTCGGTAGACCAGGCTAGCCTTGAACTCAGAAATCTGCCTGCCTCTGCCTCCCAAGTGCTGGGATTAAAGGCTTGAGCCACCACTGCCTGGCGGGAACTGTTTTTATAGTTGTCCTGGCTAAAATTTTTCCTAAACTTTCTATGAGAGAACTTGGACTTTTTATTTTCTTTATTAGAAAGAAGCTCTTGAAGTATCAAACACACCCTTTATATCTTAAAAATAACAAAAAAATATGCTTTTTGAGTTTATTGTAAGTATTTTCCCTAGGCTACTATCTGTCATTTGGTTTCATTTATATTTTATCAAATCTGTTGATTTCTTTCATTCTAGTTTGCCCTTTTAAAATGGTACATTTGATGTCCTAGAAAAGGCAAGACGTGTGTTTTGACTCAGTTTTATTTGAAATCTATTTGAGAATAAAACTACAAGTACTTAACATCCCAGTAACTCTATTAGTCATCCATGGTTCCTGCCACTCTTAAAACATCCTATTTGTCATATCCTAACATGTTATAAGGTCTGGCCTCTCAGTTCTGCTTCATTGCTATGTCTTTGTTACATGAGAGGTATTGGTTTTCCTCCTAGGTAGTATCCATTGCTTCCAAAAGTTACATGTATGTGAAAATGAGGTTGTAGACTGTAGTAATTGTCAAGCCAGAAAGGACTCCCTGAATGTGCACTGTCTCATTCCCTAATGTAAGCAGATAAGAAGTGTTCACTTCTCCTTGATGCAACTTAATGATGATAAGACTTTCATCTTCTTTGTATTCATGATACTGATTCTCCAGTATTTACTGAAATATCATTAATCATTTTAATCACAATAAACTCATGCTCATAACGTGGATGTCCTAAGAGTTTAGATAGCAGTTTCATTTTCATTTCCCAATAATTAACTTTACCTTATTTTTATATCATTATCAGGGCTGAGGATAAAAACTTGCAGAGGAACCTAAAGAACACAGGATTCCTTTGTAAGGAGAGGCCTGTGGGCAGAGGAGCAAACTGGCAGAATCCAGATGTTTCCTATGGTCTGATGCAGCTGTGGGCTACTCTGTCCACGGAAAGCTGGCGCTGCCCACAGATGGGCAAAGTAAAATAACCTGAATGCCTCACATGTGGCAGCTTCCCTTCCCTCTCACCAGCAAAGCTCAACCAAACTTTACAAGATGACTAATAGAATGACATGGGAAAGGGCTTAGAACACCAGGAAGGGGAGGGGAATCAAGTGGCCCCAGAATCATAGGGGCAGAGGTTAGAGAAGGCCGTTGACCTTGCCAGAGGCCCTGGGACTAAAAGCAAAGTTGCTAGACTCTAGTTTAGGGCCAGGCAATACACATAAGCATGACCCATCTCCAGGATACTGGTGTCTGTGTTCGTAGTTAAGCTTGAGTATCCGTCTTAGTATGTATTACCAGTGACCTTCGGTAAATCTCTTCATTGTACAGGACCTGATTTTTCCTAACTTGAAACAGAAATAATCACACCTGTCTTGTAAGATGGAAGAATGAGAGCACTTTTCTGCTATTCCGCAGCCAGAGGCTGAAGAGGCAGCTCCTCCCCACCGTCATCCTGAGCTAGCTCTGTGGATCTGTGGATCTAGCGCTGAGATGCTTATGGAAGGACTGAGGCATGAAGAGAATTAAGCTGCAAGGTTTAGACAGCAAGTCTCACCTCTTTCCTTTCTTAGCAGTATGACCTGGAAAAAAAATTTTTTTATATATAATCTTTCTACAACAGTCCCCTGATATGTAAAATAGAGACTAGTAATCCCACAGCAATTTGGGACTCAGAGTTTTTGTGAGAATAAATTACCTAATGGTTAGGAAAGAGCATTGAAACCCCTCTAGGTGTTATTTGCCTTTCAAATGTGAGATATTGTTAGTCCATAGAGACTTCTTAGCAAGCCCTGAAACCCTGTGGATGTTGCTATCCTTGACACTGAAATTATCGTATGGAAGGCTCTTCATGGGCCCAGCAAAGAACAGGAATCTTTGGTCTGGAGAAGCTAATGGGAAAAACATTTTAACTCAATTAGGAGCAGCTGTCTGCCAAGGAGGACTGTATATACCTTGGGGACAATGTTCTAAATGCCCAGGGCTGTCTAGTGAGGCAGTTCTCCATGCCTGTCCTGTTCTAGTATAGCAACAAGACAAGCCAATCTTTCAGGCATGCTGTAAGATGGTTATGCACATTGGGCGGGAATTTATTCAGCTGGGAAACATTATGTATCTCATCTCTTGAGTTTGTCACATGTTAAACTCAGATGTGGAGATCAACAGTGATAAAAGTGTGACCCTAGCCTCAGGATCCTCGGTTATAACCAACACAGAGAAATGATACCATATAACTTGGGGTGGAGGGCAGTGATTTGAGACAGGGTTTGGGGTTTCCCTGTGCAGCTTTAGCTATCCTGAAACTTGTTTTGTAGATCTGGCTCAAATCCAAGGAGATTCACCTGACCCTACCTCCAGAGTACTAGAATTAAAGCTGTGCATGGCCACACCCTGCCCTCCATCTTACTTTCAAATAATAGGAAGATGGGAGTTGACAGGTGAGGGAAAGGACTGGACAACCAGAAGACAGAATTAGGAAGGTTGTAGAATAGACTCTCCAGGAAGAGTGATTCCATTTCAATACTTGCTTCTCATATTTCGTTGTTTTTGAGTTAAAGCCTCATGTGCCCCAAACCAATATCTAACTCCCTGTATATACAGTATGACCTTGAACATCCTCTTGCCTTTGCCTCTGAAGTTCTGTGGCTTGGGGTGTGCAGTGCCAGGGCTTTGCTTATGCTAGGTAAGCACTCTAAGAAGAAAGCCATATCTCAAGCTCTGGTTTTTAACTCTTTCAACTCTCTCTCTCTCTCTCTCTCTCTCTCTCTCTCTCTCTCTGTGTGTGTGTGTAGGTAGGTAGACTTAAGACTCAAATTCTCTAAAGAAAAAGTAAGACCTAATTTTATGTGCCACCAGAAGGAACCTGTGTGTGATTAAAATCTTTATCAGCAACCCCATCGGGATCACATGGAAGGGAGTGTTAGCCTGATTCCTTCAAAGAGAAGTCAAGATTTTATAATAAGATAGAGATCCGGTGGGAAAAAAATGTATATTACACTCCCTGTCCTGCAAGTCTCCTAAAGTACCCCCAACGAGCCCTAGAAAAAAGACTATGGGGATTGTGGCGATGTATGTGGGGGAACCAGTTCAGCAAAACTCAGACATAAGACAGTACAAAAAGAATGAATTGAATTCCAAGGGAAGAAGAGGAAGAAGTTAACTGAAGGTGGTAGGGAGAAAAGAGGTCCCTGGGCTCTGTGTTAGTTACTATGACCAAAAGCAAGTTATAGAAGAAAGAGTTTGTGTCTTACAGTTCTAGAGGGATCTAATCCATCAGGATGGAGATAGCAGGGCATGGTGGCAGGAACAGGAAGCTGAGAAACCGCATTTCATCTGCACATGAGAAACAGACAGAAGAGGAGCAGGACAATCAACCCTCAAAGCCCACCCACAGTGTTGTATTCCTCCAGCGTGGCTCTGCCTCTTAAACCTTCTGTAATCTCCTCAAACCGTCCCACTAACTGAGGACCACGTGCTCAAATACATGAACCTAAAGGAGACATTTCTCACTCAAACTGCTGCTTTAGCCTCTGGCCCCTGTAAGTTCATGGTCATATTAGAAAGCAAAAAGTATTTAGTCCATCTTCAAAAGTCACCAGTCTTTAACAGACTCAACACTATTTCTCATAGCTATCGCCCCCTAAAGAGAAAGCAAGGAAAAAGAAAGAAAGAACATACAATATACAATGGAATTTGGAATATACATTCTTGTTCCAAAAGGGGGAACTATGGCCACACTAAACAAAACTTGAACCAAAGGAAGACCAAAATCCTACATGGCAAACATCAAATTTTATAGCTTGTGTCTAATATTTGGTACTTCAATTTCAAAGATTTTTAGATGGCTCAGTTTCTCTAGCTTTGCCTCTGACAGCATGCATCTTACTCAGGTTGCTTCACCTCCCTCTATGTATCTCTCCTTGGCAGATGTCCCATGCTGTGGGCATCTCCAACATCTCCCCCACATTCCAGACTTCACTTAGTAATCTTGAGGGACTCCAACCATGCTGCACATTGCCTGACCTAAGTGGCTCTCTGAAGCTGCAGAAGAAGAATCCACAAACCCCACAATCTTTTATCTTTCTTGTTCCAAAACCACTACCATGTGGAGGGTACTGCCAAATTTAGCTGCCAGCTTGGGGTATACCGTCACCACCATTACCACAATGAACACAGCTTTTATGTGCCATTGTGATCTAGGTGCAGGGAGACCCTTTAGGCTCTTTCTTTTTTATACCCAGCAGTTTCTGTCTGGTAGATTCTTGTCCAGTGGGCACCTCTCCTGTCTTTCTCATAGAGAGCAGTAGCTTCTCTTTAGGGGCCTTAATCTCCTTTATGATGACAGACCCTCTTCAGTAAATGACCTGCTGTAACATTAAGTTTCCAATTGGTCTTTTCTTCTCAAACTGCATATTTTTCCCTTTTCTTTTTGCCTAGTTTGTTGCTCTTTTTCAGTATCGACAAGTATAAGAATTATCAGTAACAACCATACTATAGTCTCAGAATTATACTCTCTTGAAATTTCCCCTGCCAAATAAATTATTCTGTGGTCAGGACACAGACAGAATACAGCCAGATTCTTTGCCAAAATATCACACAAACAGCCTCTCAGTTGTTAGGACAATCATTGTTCCCTCTGAAATCTTATAAGCCAGACATCCACTGTCCACTGTAGTCTCAGCATTTCTGTATTCCAGGTTCCTACTAGGATGGCCCAACAAGCCCTGCTTATAGTATTCAACAGCCTTTCTAGTTCAAACTTCCAAAGCCTTTCCCCCTACAAACAAACAAACAAAATTTCTCAAGTTATTAACATCAGCAGTCCTATTTCTCATTACTAGCTGCTTTTCTATTGCTGTAATAAAATACCAGGGCTACAAGCAACTTATAAAATCTCCTTTTGGCTCTAGGGTCCAGAGAGAATGTGCCCATAGTAGGAGGGATAAGCATGGCTTGACAGCAGGAACAGGAAGCAGAGAGTTCATATTTTGTCCATATACAAGACATAGTCACAAAGAGACAGAAGTGAAATGAGGTAATAAACTCTCAAGGCCCACCTCCAATAATGTACTTCTTGTAACAAGAAATCATCTCCTAAAAAGACTCTTCAGCCTCCCCAACATGACTACCAACTCAGGACCAAGTGTTCAAATATATGAGCCTATGGGAACATTTCTCATTCAAACCATATCGCTGTGCCCTGTTCCCTTGGAACCCTAAAATCATGTGATTTGTAGCATTAAGTTACCTTTTGCTATGGGAATGCTTTCCCCACTTGTGTATAAACTTGTGCTTTGCAACCTAATTCTCATTCCTGATCAGCCCACTAATTCTCCAAATATGATCAGTCCCCAAAAACCTAGCACATATGGTTGTTGGACTAAGCTCCTGTAACTCCAGTGCCCAGGAATTAGTCCTCTCATTCCAGGACATGGGAATCTAGTATCACTAAATATCATGTCCTCAAAGCTGAGCCAAAGAAGTGAGGTGAAATGAATTCTTGAGAATCACTTAGAAGGTTCTATGAACTTCACTTTAAAATTAAGCACTAGGTGCACACACTTGATCAGTTAATATACATGTGCCGTGTTCTTGTGCTAACCATGCTTACATCAGGATTCATAGGTCCTATTTCTGAGTTGTATTTATGTGGTGTTAGATGTTGCTTCCAAAGGCTCAGAACCACATAGCTGGAATCGACCTTAGGGGCTTGTACATGCCTCAGGGGCTTGAAAGAAATGGTAGAGGTATAAATCAGATGCATTTCTGGTTAAAGACAAGGGTCGTGACCAAGACTTTGTAGAACCAGAGAGACAGATTCTGTAGGCCATCTAAGAGAGGCCACTGTGGCTCAGCAGGATCCAGTCAGTACATGATGAAGAAAAGTGAGCTCACAGTTATGCAGGCATCCGACTTTCAAGAGAAGATTAAAAGCTGGACCTGTATAGAGAATTTTTATGAGTTTCTTATTTTTAAAATATTAGTATCACTAAAATCATTTTACATCAAGCACAATAGAGTAAATTTTACAAATCCCCAGTGCTGCAGTTCTCAACCTGTGGCCATGACCCACACACAGGCGGCATCTGAGATTACCTGTATATCAGATATTTATATTTCAATTCACAACGGTAGCAAAATTATAAAGTAACAACAAATAATTTTATGGTTGAGGATCACCGCAGTGTGAGAAACTGTATTATAGGGTCTCAGCATTAGGAAGGTTGAGAGCTACTGCCCTAAACCGTTAGCCATGATCATTCACACAGAAGACTAACATATTCAGGATCTGAGATACCTGCCTAATGGAAGAAGCTCTGGGTGCTGTCTCGTGGTACATGAGACTCCCGGGCGGAGTTAAGAGACCTTCCCCTGATGTGCTTGATTTGTTTGAGAAACAATCAATGAAGGTAGCTAAGCTGAAACTGCCCATGGGTTACCCATGCCAGGGGAAACCTAGTCCAAACCTTTCATTTAGCAACAAAGAAAACTAAGGCCCAGGAAGAGTGTCTGAGGTCACAGTTTAGGTATGCACTAACCTAACCAAAGCATCCTATTCCTTGGGATGCTTTGGCTGCTTGTAACAGATGACTTAACATCCCTGGCAATGCTGGTGTTTATTGGATTGGATGGCTGGAGTTACAGGATCTTAGTTTCAGGTCTCTGAACCTGACCAGTCAATACTTTCAGTGCTCTGAGTTCAAAGCTTCCACTTTCTTGGTATTTCCCCTCCTGGTTTCAGGAAAGCCGCATTTTCTCAGGCATCTCATATTCACATCCCAGCACACAGGAGAACCGCCTCATCTGGAACCCTCCCCACTGTCATAGTGTCAGAATTAGACCATACGCCTGCCCACTGCTCAAACTCATCACCTCCCAAAAGCAATGAGTCTGACCTGTCGGGCTTGACCAAATCATGACTTACCCTATTGGGCAGAGTCACCTTTCTTGAACAAATGGCCCTTGGTTACCTAAACAAAGTCAGACAGAGCCTTGTGAAATCAGATAGTTGGAACTGTCATGGCTTCGAGAAGGAGGCTTTGTCCTCACACTAGAAACAGAAAGAGGATGCAGGCTCCTAGCAGCCCACACCCACCAACTCTGAAGAGGAGCCTCTGACACTCATAGTCTCTTGTGAATGTGACATTATCATATGACATGTTCAATTTCCCTGAAAACTTACATATTAAAATTCTAATCTCCAAAGTGATCGTGTTCAGAATCGTTGGGTGGGCTTTAGAATTAGAAGGGATCATTGAGATGAGCTTCCATGGTGGAGAAGAGCCCAGGGTTCTCTGCCTGGATATAACATGAAAGCAAGAGCAGGCAACACTCCTCATGCCAAAACTAGTCTATAGGAATATTCACCTGAAATTCTCCAACCCCAGAAACATAGGAAGGAAATTCCTGCTTTTACCATCAGCCTCCCATGCGTGTTATAAGTGACTGCTATGACCAAGATAGCCTGCCTCTCAGGGACTCATCACAAGCAGAGAAAAATACTTTCATGGGCCATTTGTCCAAGTTTCCAATAAAAGCAATATGTCACTCCAGCAATGCCTTCAAAAGAAGGCATTCTCCTCTGGTACATGCATGTCACCTGTCATGCTTTTTACTTATTTGCATAAGTGTAAATTTTATATCAATATTAAACAACTTAATATAATAAAATACATTAATGTATTCAATTTTATATAGCAGATATTATATGGTAAATATTTAATACGAATTGATTTCATATAAAAGCGAGCCTGGTGAAGTTAATACCAGCATTCATATTTCGCAGACTATAATACTGAGATGCAGAAAGGTTTAGCATTTTGCCTATGATCATTCAGCTCACAGGCAGCCCTGCAGTCAAGCACGTGGTTTGCCAGGCTAACATAAATGCTCCACCCAATAGACTTTCCATTGTATTCAAATGTTTCATATTTGGGACACTCAGAGATCCAGCACAGCCCATTCCTTTGAAGCTCATAGTATAAAAAAAAAAAAAAAAGGAAAGGAAAAAAAGAACCATATTTAGGTCGTTCATTTTATTTTTTGTTTCCCCAGAGTTTTCTCTGAAGTGTTATACTAAAAATATGTCATTCTATTAATGTCTTTTTTTTTCCTCTTTCCCAATCCTCTGAAGCTTTCGAAGATTCTATCTCTGTCGAGTGTAGAAATTGCCTTGGTTTCCAAAAGCGCCTAAACCATGCCTGGATGTTTGACAGGGAGCTTCGCAACCGCGAGGGCAGACCCAGCAGCATTTGTTTGTGAGGGGCACCTGCAGAGCATTCCATGGGGAGGGAGGCCACCCTGGCTTTGTCTCAGAGGAGAATCTTCTCAGTTCTGCCCTCCTTGGTGCTGGATCAGGAAATAGAAAGTACCCTGTTCTAGATTCCTCCAGAAAGCTCTGTAATCTACTGCCTGCTCCTGGATTCTGGCTGAACAAAAGTTAACCCTCTGGACCTCCATGAAGCCACATCACGGGTTGGCCAGTAGATGAGATGGATTGGTGTTAAGACACCAATGTGATGCTTGCGATGTTGCTGACACTCCGGAGTAGGACTTGACCCAGCTCTGACACTTTAGTCCCTGTGAGGACTTAGCACCTTCACAAGGTACTTTCCTTTTTGCTCAGGGTGCACAGAGGTGACCAGGTAGAGCTAAAAGAGATATTTGAACCTCTATTGAATGAAGACCAATTGAAAATCCCAAGGGTGGGAAGGGAGACAGGCTTCCGATGTTGGAAGGATCAGCCCCATGTGGAAGAAGGGTGAGGCTTGGGTCATGCTTCTTCCAGGGAGCCAGGAGTAGAGGCTGCAGAAGAAAAGGGAGCAAAGCCAGTGTCAGGATGTGAAGTTTCTCCATCAAGTAAAAGAGATGGGGGCGGGCTTCAGGGGAATGAGCTAAGTCTTCCTGGAGCTGTACAACAGAGGTGGCTGGGCACACATAGTTGCTGGTGAGAGGTCTCAGCCTATTGTTGCCCATTTGAGAGACATTGGCTGGAGGCTGGTCTGTTTTCTTCCACAAAAATACCCTACTACCTAACCCCATTCTGGCACTCTGCGCCTGCCTACTCCACAGTAGTGAGAAAATGGGCTGTGCTTGTCCTTATGCTTAGAGCATGTTTTGATTATTGAGGTTAGTCAATCTGAACACTGCCTTGTATCTCTGTTCCTTAAACACCACAGTGATACTGTTTCCCTCTGCCTTCTTACCCTCCTGTGGTTAACACTGATGTTTCTAGAAGGTTTCACCTGGCAGGCCCTGCTCCTTTACACTCTGTAAGGCTCGCTCCTGAGCCACATCTGGTCTCACTAGACCTCTCCCAACCCACCAAAGTTGCTTCAGAGGGGTACATGACAGGCGGCATGCATATAAGCCACAAACTGCTGGCCTCCATACCTTCCTGCCTGGTCCATCCAATTGATGTGGAATGGGTTTCAAAGAAACCAATCTGACAGGCTTCCCATTTGATGGTGACAAGGGAGACCATGACCTGCTCTCCTCCACACCAAATGCTGTCATTATTAAGAAGAAAGGAAAATAGAGATCGAGTCGGGAATAAAAATAGCCACATTATTACGATTCACGTAGTCTTAGCAAGCATGTTCAGCCTTCCTTCAGTTAACCCTCCTAGGAGCCTTTGGGGCAGATGTTGTTTTCCCTACCTGATTTTCAAAGGTAAAGTAAGAGTCCCTGCCTGGGCAGGGTCTGAGGTGAGTACCAAAAGCTAAGATTTAAACCCCACTGATTTTTGTCTCCAAAGTTTGCCATCATTGTCATTGAACAAAAAAAGGCCAAGATTTAGAGAGCCATTGTCACCATGGAGAAGGAAAAGAGAAGAAGCTTACTAAAAATAAAACAGGTACTTTAAATCGTAGCTCTCCCGTGGTGAGCTTGCTTGGCCTTAGTAGACACTTGCTTATTATTAAATTTCTTGCTTCGACTCACTAAACACTGGTTCACAGGTGACAGGTGGGGCCTCCAGTGTTTCCAGAACACTATAAGGGGTACTCTGTACAGGATAGTGACTGTAACTAGCCACCTACCCCTTGGGAGCGTTGCTTTTTCTCTTTATTTGCGTAAGTCCCATCCATCTGAAGAAGCTGGAGCTTTGAATGAGGTCCAGCTCCTGTTATGGCAAATTATTCATGTATTCGGGCAGTGATTCAGCTGCAGGTAGCAAATGCTGACTGTGTGCAAAGGCTTGACTGTCTTGCTCCAGAGAACTAGAAAAGGAATCAGAAATATAACCCAGGCTCAATGCAAACATAGACACGCGCGCACGCGCCACACACTCGGCAGCAGCAAATGCATTCTTGTAACTAAATTAATAAATTAAGCATTACATGTCGACCTTTGGCTATCCATTTATATCCCTACCACACCCTCCCCCGGGCAGACATCAGGAGTTTGATTGCAAGAGGAGTGTGTGTACCTGGGATGCACCAGGTAAAGTTAAGAGATCCAAGGGTGGGTGAGTCCTCTCTGGGACTCAGAGAGGGTGAGCAGGTTGCTCGATGTCTCTCAGGTTATAAAAGATGATGCCCAGACTCTGGGAGAGCCTTGGAAATAAGCTCTAGGCAAGTAGACATCTAGCCTGAAATAATTCTTGGTGCTGAAGAAGCTAGATCCAATCCAGGAAGGAGCCTGACTTTCAAGGGATACAGCTTTTGTCAGAGATCTCCTAAGGCCAGCACTCAGCACTAGGAACTGCCCTGTCTGAACCCAGCTAAGCCTGGCTATGAAGCAATCCAAGGAGGTAGAGCATCAGACGCTCTTTGATGGGATAAGAAATTCAAAACTAGACACCTTGGAAGATCCCCGTGCGGCAACCCCATTGTGGCCAGGGAAGCGCCCTCTGGCAGGATTTTGATTTGCAATCCCTGGCTTGACCTAATTTCACTTCTTTCATTTGCATGATAAATGAAAACGCCAAAGTGGAGTCCCGAAGGGCTTCCTCCCTCATTGACAGGCACCTGGGTCCCCTGCCTGCCTCCGGGCAGTTACAGAATGTGGGTACCTCTGTGGAAACCAGATGGGGACATGTTTCATACTTCAAGAGGAGAAGCGGCTTTAGCGTGTATTACCTCTACAGTCTGGCTAACATTTTTGGAGCTGCGCTTGGAACTCAAGGAAGGGAAGGGAAGGAGCCATAATCTGGACTAGAGAAGACTCATGGCATCCCAGGAATGACACCATCAGCATCCACAGGAGGCTGCCAAGCAGTGTCCCCTTCTGGAATTCTGGCTCTGCTCATCTGTGGAATCCAGAAACTTCCTTCAGGCACCTCCTCTCCCAGTGGCACAAGTTAAGATGTGAGTGGATAAAAGTCCAGCTTTGGCTTCCTCCAGCTCCTGCCAAACCTACTATGCGATCTTTCAAAATCACAGACCCTCTCCCAGACTCCTTGCTGGCTGTGAATTACGTCTACCTCCAAGATTAGGGTAAAAATTAAATGATAGACTATTCTTAATATCCAATTATGCTAGATATCCTTAAAAAGCATGGAGACAGCTATATTTCAAAAAGAGTTTTGATTTGTTTTGTTGTTTAGGAAGCTTCAATCACACAACAGGTCTTGATGCAAAAGCTCAGGGTTAAAGGTCCTGCCTGGCAATCCCCTAATCTATGAATGGTTTCCAGACCTCTCAAAGCTAGTTTCTTTATCCTTGGAACCTGAGTTTGTCTGGGTCAGATTGGGGAGGAAATTGTGAGAGCAACAGCCCAGAAAGCAATGGAATACTCTGCACAATCTCTGTGCTGCCTGTAACAACAAAGGTGATCAGAGTAGGTACCAAAATGTCCACATCAGCAGTCCTGATGGCTTGCTTCCCCGAGCATTACCATCATTTTCAGCTGTGGCATCCATTTGTATGCAAACAATTACTGTGCAATAGGCCTTCACCGAGTCTCTGCTCCAAAGTTGCTAGCTGAAATCTCGTTTACATTATTAATTTGTGTAGTAAACCTTTTGCAGTCAAGGTGAGTGAAGCAGCAGCCATAGCCCAGAGGCCTATGGCGAAGAGGAGTGCTGTCAGGCAAGAGGCTGGGGCAGGCACACACAGCATGCCATTCTCCTCTGGGGAGCAAGAGCAACCAGTGATAGTGGTCTGAGGAGTCTCTACCTTAAGTTCAAAACTAAGCTTGATTTAGTGTGTGTGTGTGTGCATGTGTGTGTATATGCATGGGAGTGTGTGTATGCAAGTGTGTGAGAATGTGTGTGAGTATATGTGGGTGATTTAGTAAGTGTGAGGGTGAGAGTATGTGTATGTGTGTATGTGTGAGAGTGAATGTGTGTGGAAGTGTGCTTAAGTGTGTGTATATGTGTGTGAGAGTGAGTGTGTATGTGTGTGAGTGTGTTTGTAAGTATGAAGATGTGTGTGTATGTAAGAGACTGAGTGTGTGTAAGTGTATGTGTGAATGTGTGTGTATGTGTTGTGAGTGTATGTATGTGAGTGTGTGTATGTGAGTGTGTGTATGTGAGTGTGTGAGAATATGTATGTGTAAGTGTACGTGGGTAGGTGAGTAAATGTGAGGGTGTGTGTGTATGTGAGTGTGTGTATGTGAGAGAGTGAGTGTGTATGTGAGTGTGTGTATGTGTGTGTGAGGGTGAGGGTAAGGGTGTGTGTGTGTGTGTGTGTGTGTGTGTGTGTGTATGAAAAGTTATATATTCTTTTAAGTAACATATCTCACTACCTGACTTAGTGTTGCTTTCCATAAGCTTCACAAGCAGGACACCTTAAAACAAGGAAATCTGATGTCTAACAGTTCTGGGGTTCTAAAACTCTGGTGTGGGCAGGGCCCCACTCTCTCTGGAACCTATAGAGTCCTCCCTGCCCCTTCTCCTCTTGTAGTGATTGCAGGTCACTGTAGGGGTTTCTTCTCCAGTAAATGCATTGCTCCATCCTCAAGTATGGTAGGTACTTTGGTGTCACTATAACAGAACACCCCGCATGAACAACTAGGGAAGCATTTATTTTGGCTTATGATTTCAGAGGGTTCAGTCCATGGTAAGCAAGGCTTGGGGAACAACTCATTGTGGCAGAGAAGCCAAGACTGAGACCAGAAAGCAATCTGGGCAACATGAGCCTGGGCTTACCCCCAGCAGCCCACTTCTTTCAACCAAGTCCCTCTTCCCAAAGCCCTTACTGACTTCCAAATTACTACTGTCATCGGGGACCACACATTCGGAACATGAGGCCCGAGGAGAGGCATCTGTATTCTTCCCATAATGCTTAATCTTTCTTCCTTCCTTGGGTGTTTCTTTTTTCTTTGCTCCCTTCCTGTAAGGACAGTGGTCAGATGGGATCAGGGGCCAACCCACTCAGCTGTAATGTCCTTTGAATATGTGACCACAGCTCTCTACACAAAGTAGGACAACATTCTAATGTAATGGAGTTACAATCTCACAGTGAATTTTTTTTTAGAAAGGGCCACAATTTGAGCCTTACCACCCACTATGCCTCTTAATTATTAGTGATCAGAATGTAAATATTGAGGGATCAGGGACTCAGGTCACTGTTTCCATGGTTTCTACATCAGCACTTGGCATGAAAGAACAGAACGAAGACTTATTTAATCAAAACCCTACTCAAAATTGCAATGAGGTCATGGAAATGAATCTAAAGTTTTTGGGACCTACATACTCTTGAGATCAGTACCCTATGCTAAAAACTTCTCTTCTGTTTTTCTCCATTCCTTCTTTCCAGAACTGAGCATAGAAACCAGGCCTGGCATATATTAAGCAGCTACTCTTCAGCTAAGTGCTTCCATCCTCACTAGTATTCTGGTTTGCCAGTTTCTTAACTTCTCTGAAGATCTATGTCTTTGTTTCTGTAACACACACAGTAACATTTCACAGCATTGCTACTGTAATAGAAAGGGGTAACTCTGCCTTGTACTATATGCATTTTATATTTCTCTTGATATCAATTCTTTATTATCTCGTTATGTCTTCCCCCCCCCCCCCCTTTCCTTCAATGGTTTGATCTTGAACACAATATATTCTCTCAGAGGCTCTGTTTCTCAATATGCACCATGGTCTGGAAATAGCTGTCCCAGCCTAAGTCATAGAGTTGATAGAGATGGAGCCATTAGAATTCTAATGGTAAATTTTGATTATTGATTTGACACATGTAGAATCACCTGGGAAGGGAGTCTTAATGAGGGATTGTTAGGATCAGGTTGGCCTGTGGTAGATTATCTTGATTATATTAACTGAGATGGGTAGACCCAGTCTACTGTCAGTGGCGCCATTTTCTAGTCCCGGAATCCTAGATAACATAAGACTGGAGAATGCAAACGGATTGTAAGCATGCATTTATTCTCTCTGCTCTCTGTGGATGTGATTAGCTGCTTCAAGTCTCTACCACCTTGAGTCCCCTGAAGTGCTTAACTGTAACCCGGAATGGCAACTCAAATAAACTCTCCCCTCAGTTGCTTTTGTTAGTATATTTAGTATCACAGTAACAGAGAAGGAAACTAAGACAGCAATCTAGGGGGAAGCATTTTGGAAACTAAACAGATCCGGTGTTCCCACCAGGAGTTTAAAGGTGCTATTAACATTATCTAACATTTATGCTGTTTCTTCATAAGGCTCAAAGAGATTCATCTCCATTGATGTCAGTGATTCCTTTATAGACTCTCTCACTAAAGCCCAGAGAGGTTAAGCAATTTGCATAAGATCACAGAGCCCTTTGCAAGGCCATCAGTGAAAGACATTCAGTTCCCAGAGCATCCTTCACCCTGTGCTCTGTTCCCAGAGCATCCTTCACCTTGTGCTCTGCTCCCTGCCAGCCTTGTGAGTGTTGGGTAACACTGGAATGACTCCAGCAATTGTGTCCATTTATGTACATTTTTGGAAGGTTCCTGGTAATCTCTAATTAGTTCATTTCACCTTCTATTCTTTCTTGGAAGGAATCATTTTCACAAATGAGGAAGTGAAGGTTGAATCAAGCAGCCAGAAAATAAGAATAAAAGGTCCTGCTTACTAGCCTTGAAGATTAGGGCCATGTGATTTGATCCAAGCCCGAGAGTCATTTGTAAGTCCTTGATCTCTGCTACCTGTAAAGCCACAGGCCCTGAGCCATGCTGATTCCTGAGTCTGGACAGGGGCACTCAGAAAGAAGAAGCCACCAACCAACATGTCACACCTAGCATCTGAGAAGCCATTTGGGCTTAGAATCTCACTGTCAGACCACTGAGTGCAACCACCCTGACCATACAGGACACAAGGCTTGGGAAAAGGAAGGGCCCAGAAAGATTCAGGGCTTTGACAGCAAATGAACTTGAATTTTAATTTTAATCTTGTCATGGTCAGTTAGAAACTGCATTATCTAGAAGGAGTTTATTTTCCTCATCTATATGATGGCAATTAAACAGGTATGAGAATTAAACGAGGCAATCTATAATCAGCACCTATTTCTTGACACGCAATAAGCACTCTAGAAATGCTTCTTTGTGGGTTGCTATCCTGCACCCAGCAGAGGACCTGCCTGCCCTCAACTCCAGCCTCTTGGGCAGCAGCTTTGATAAGGCCTAGTCTCCTTTCCTGCTTTCTCTAATGCTACCCCATCAGTCCTGACCACAGGAGGTAGCCTGGTAAGATAGGTGCTCCCGTTGCTTCTGAGCCTGGCTTTCTCCCTAGCAATCTCTGCTTCTATTGGCCTTACTCTCTCCATCAGAAAGTGCTTGACTTGAGCCTGCTTCAAATCTGTAGGACATTGTAATTCATGATTCTTTCCTCTCCAGCTGCTGTCTTTCCCAGAACTCTAACCTCAAAGTCACCCTCGTCTTCCCTCCTGCCATCTCTGGACACCCCTGAAACCTCACAGGTCCAAACCACATGGGTTGCAATCAACACCCCCCTCCCCACTCTGACAGTCAAAGAGCTAGTTCATTCCTCATTCCCTCCTTTCCTATTCCCTACTCATCAATTCAGCAGGTCTTTGGTGAGTGTACCCTACTACATCAGAACCCACCCAGCTTAGCACAATGCTGTGAGGAACACAGCGTGGTATGGAACAGGAGGAGCCGTCATGAGCAGCCATAGAATGAGAGACCCGAGCTCATCTTGGCTATAACCTCAGCCTCCCTGCTCTCTGACCTTGCAGAGGTTTGGCATCCCAAGGAATCCTGGAGGTCCCCTTTATTATGACATTAAGCCCCTATGCAGAAGTATATTTCAAATACATTGATATTCAAAGTTAAAGATAGATTCTGTTTGTTCATGAGCAATAACACATACCCCAAGTACTAGAGACCACACTACTTGGTGGATGCTCTGGGTTAGATAACCCATTTGGGTTTTGTACAGGTTGAAAAATATTTAAGGATTCTTATACAGGTATAAAGTCCATTCACTAGTTATGATTCATTGGCACTAAACTTCTTATGTGAATTTCAACCTCATAACAATCCTATGAGTCTTCAAAACCAAGCCTTATGCCTATGATATGGGGTGGGGGCTGGAGAGACTGAGGCACAGAGAGCCCCCACTGTGCCTAGTATCATATGTATGGCTGGAAAGTAGCAGAGCAGCGATTCAAACCCAGGCATTGTCTCCACGGCTGCTTCGTATTGGGTGTATGCTTACATTTGGCTGCCCACAGAACTTGGTTTATGTTACCCTCACCCCACCTCTGAGTGGGGTTTGGCTATCCTCTTACATATGAGTGCTGGCTTACTCAAGATCCCAAAACTACTCAATGACAGGGCAGGGCTTTAAGCTCAGGTGGCCAGTATAGAGTCAGACAATTGAACACCAGCTGACAATGTCATTCACATGACTTTGGCCCAGGCTTGCTTGCAGCTAAATCCTTTTGCATTCCACCCATAGACTCAGGCTTTTTTTTTTCCAGACCCGTGGTCCTCATCCCCACTGATTTTATTCTCAGTTGGCCATTCCTCTCATCTACAGGAATACTTATGAGTTCTATCTTCTCAAACCATAGCAGCACCCCTTTAACACTCAGAATCAGATTATCAGAGCATGTCTTATGAGGTTCTCCACCATATGAGGATAAGCAGGGCAGAGCTTTCACACTAAGAATCTGAGGGCTCCATGGTTAGAGTCTTTTTCCCAAAACTCCCTTGCTATTTAAAGAGGCCTGAAGTTACCCTACCCATACGTGATATTCTTTAGCAGTACTGAGTTCTTTGTTTATTTCCTGTTCTGGTAAAAATGATATACCTCTGTTTTCCTCCCAAATTCTATCCAATACATGTGACCAAAGGTATTTTAAGTCTTTTAATATCATTATTGCCTAAAAATTGGGGATAACCAGTTGTTTGTTTTCTTCTAGTCTAGCATACTATTTTAGCTGGGAGGAGAGTCCTGTGCAAAACCAGTACATTGTCTTCGGAAGAGTTTAATGAGTTTAATGTACTGCCTTCCCACTCCTAGAACATTTCAAATTATAATTTTTATAAGAGAAGTGTGCCTTACCAGGTCTATGCCATTCTTATGAGTTCTTAAGCTGAGGAGCAAGGCCGTCTTCTATAGAAATTCCATGGCAGCCAGTGAGGGCTGGTACACAGAACCTTGGTTTTCCCACCTGTAGAATGGTTGGGACTGGTGGCATTAGAGGCAGAAAGCAGCAAGAAAAAGATTGTTGATGCAACTGAGATCCCCTCATCCTGCCAGCAGTTCTCAGGCTGTAGGTCAAAACCCCTTTGGGGGCTGCATATCAGATATTCTGCATGCCAGGTATTTATATTACAATATATAACAGTAGCAAAATTATAGTTTGAAGTACAATGAGATAATTTTACAGTTGGGGGTCACCACAACATGAGGAACTAGATTAGAGGCTTGCAGCATTAGGAAGGTTGAGAATCACTTATTTAAAGTCTAAGACATCTTGAATCTGGGGCAGGAAACCTTATTCTACATCATCCCTTCTTGATTTTCACAGAAAGCACACACCTCCCACTCCCACTCAAGTGTTGGATCTGTAACAAGGGTGACATGACCCAAATAATACCATTAAGATGCAGGTTGGGCAAAGTCAATAGCTCATCTGGGAGTATGAATGAAGTAAAGCCCATTTCTCTGATGAAGAAGAAGAAGGAATAAAAGAGCATTCTTAGCTGGGAAAATGGATTTCATACCATGCTTGGCAGGATTTAGACATTCCACCATCATAAAAATCAACAGTGGTATATGGACATGGGACTCAGTTTGAACTCAGGAATCTTTAAGTCTGGTTCCACATCCTACATAACTAGCAAAGTGATACAGATAAATAGACGCCTAAATCTAAGTGTTTCTGTCTGAGAGGAGTGTGTGTGTGTGCGTGTGTATTTTGAGGGCATGTACATGCATGTGTTTGCCCACACATGTAGAGGCCAAAGAAAGAGGTCTAGTATTCTGCACAATTTCTCTGTCTTATTTCCTTGAGATAAGAAGCTAGACTAGATGGCCAGCAAGTCCCAGCTATCCTCCTGTCTCTGCTCTCTGTCTTCCCAGTGCAGATCACAGGTTCGTGTGCAGGTTGGCAGAGATTTATTTTTAACATGGATGCTAGGAAGCCAAATTCAAGTCCTCATGCTTATATGGTGCATACTCTTAGGCATAGAGTTATCCCCAGACCCCCAAAGGTATATTTTAAGAGTAAGAGCCATGTCCTCGACTCTCTCTGAGCCCAGAACAACCATAGCACCTAACCAGAAATGAACACTGTAATGATGACCAGTAAATAGCAATGTGTACATGTATATGTGCATATGTGTGTTTATGTGTGAATGCATGTGTATATGTATATGTGTGCATGTATAAGTGTGTATGTGTATATGTTTGTCTGCACATGTGCAAATCTTCATTTTTGTGTATGTATGTGTGTTTGCATGTACATATGTTCCTGTGTGTATGTATGGTGTATGTTTGTGTGCTGGTATGGTTTGTGTAGACTTTAAAGAATAACTCAGAGGTCATTACAATTTCTATGCTTATATTGTTTATTTTCTCAATACAGCATTTTTTTCTCTCTAAAGAAAGAAAGAAAGAAATTGACAGAAAAAGAAGCAGATGAAAAACAAATTTAAAAGTCCCTCAAGATTGCAGACTGCCATGTGGGCCTTATATAAATGTACCATAGGATCTCCCTGACCCCCCTGAGACATGGCCATTCTGTCAAGGAGGTGAGGGCCTCCTACAGTACCTTGACCCCACACTCCAGACAGAGCTTCTGCATTCTGATGTCTCCCATTTGAAAAGTTTCTCTAAGCTTTTCCAAATCAGCCTTCAAATGAATTTCAAAGGAATGGTCAACATATGTGTAGGGTAGTGTTTTATTAAAATCCCAATATCTACAATGGAACTGGCTAGAATGGCTACAGGTAAGAAGAGGAAACTAATCCCCCTGGCACGTGTGTCTGTTACACAAGACAGGCCTTAAATAAGAAAAGAAGTGTCTTAAACCCAAAGTGTTTGTACAATGGTTGATTAGAACTTAAAACACACTTTGCACAAAAGCTATAAAGATTAAGTTTCCTACAAAGATGAAGTATAAGCTTATCAACTTATACTTGAAACTACAATGGCCATATCAAAGACATGAGCAGCACAAAACAATTGGCTTAATAAATGCTTAGTGTAGTGTTTCTCAACCTGTGGGTCACAACCCTTCTAGGGTCAAATGGCCTTTTCACAGTGTTCATGTATCTGATATTTACATTATGATTCATAACTGTAGCAAAATTATAGTTATGAAGTAACAATAACATAATTTTATGGTTGGGGTCACCACAAAGACCACAAGGAACTGCATTAAAGGGCCATAGCCTTAGAAAGGTTGAGAACCACTGACCTAGTATGTCCCAGGACTGGGCTAAGTACTTTGTATTTCTGATGTCAAGAAACCTTCATAGTAACCTGCAAGTCAATACTTTTACAAGGACTTCCGGTGCCCCTGTCAGCTATTTCATGGTAGAAAGCTGAGTTCTACCTTCCGTGGACTCCTGGTTTGAACACTTCTCCGTCCTAAGATTACTTGCCTCCTTTGCCTAAATTCAGAAGAGGTGTCTCTTCTTCAGTTGCACCCTCATGTTTGTGACATCAAGTATGTCTTCTCTCAGTTCTTCTCTTTCATTCCTTCCTTTGATAACTGTTCCTTCCCAGCTCACGATTCAGGTCTGTCTCATCTTAAACAAACAGCAGTCAAACTTTCTCTGAACATTTACCTTGAGTGATATTCTCATTTCCATTCTATGGCCTTGGCTAGGTTTTCTTCCTGCAATCTGACCTCCATGTGAGGTGCTCCTTGTTTTCTTTCTATTGAATTCCAAAAATCAATATTGTTAACGCAAAGTTATAAGAATAATTTGTCGCGCAACACCATATAGGTGATGGAGAGGCACCTCAGGCCCAGAGAAACTCTCTTGTCTCCTTGCCCTCACCTATCTTGCTCCATCCCTCCTCTTGTCATTATTGTCCCTGCTACAGTGGCCATTGACCTCACCTCAGCAGCCAGTCATGTAAGTGACTTGGAAGCTGGATTTACTCTGGAGTCAAGTCTTTCTCCTGCTCCCCCCGCGACCACGGATAGTCAACCCAACTCTCACCCCCATGATTTTCCAGTTCTCTTCATCCCAGATGCAATGGCCTTCATCATCTACTTGCTAGACGACTGTCCTAATAATTTCCACTTGCTGTTTTACCATTCATAGCTGTCATTCCTCTCTTGCCTCTAGATCGGAGGCAGAAATTCTAATGCTCAAATTCCCTATGTAGCATCTTATAGAGTCCTAAACTCTTAATACTTTGCTAAGAATGTTCCACCTGTTGTTCTCCTGTTCCAAAATCTCTAACCTTATCCCTCGCCAAATTGCTACTTTAAAATTGTTCTTTCTTAACCATGAATTGGGTTGAGACTCATACACACAAAACTCCAACTCACTACGCTTGGTCTTTGCTCACATTTTGCCCTCTGTCTAGAATGCTGTCTGTGGCCACACTGTCTTCTGGGAACTATCCCCACACTTCTCCAAATGAGAAATAGAAGCCCCTTGTACTCTGATAGCCACAGAAGCCTTCCCTCCAGCATCAAGCATGTTGATCTGTAATTCTCATCTTTCCTGTCTTCTTTGATAGAGAGATCATTGAAATCAAGAGTCTTATTTCTCTGTTATGTCTAGCAATGTACTTGCCACCAAGTGGCTATTAAGAGAATTTTCATTGATTCTATCAGATGTAGATGACCTTACATCAGGAATTTTTAGAATGAAAGCTTCCTGGTAGCGGGAATATCAGTAGACTCCAAAGAAATAACCTAGTTTGGAAGTTACAACTGGAAGACAGACCTCACCAGATTAACCCTGGCTGCAATGACAGGGCAGTGCCCACCATGAAGCCACAATATGGTGGAACTGCAAGAACTGGGTGCAGGGAAGCAGGAGAGGTGCTTGGGAAGATCTTCACTTAGTGGGAAGGAAAGGGGATCCCATCAACATTCCTGCATCTCTTCTGTGGACCAGTTCATACAAAGGCATGAATGATGTTGCCTAACCAGGAGAACTCACTCATTACTAGTCAAAGGTCTGATTCAGGGAAGAACCTCAGTCTTTGTTCTCCTGGATAATTATTAGGAGTGCTTTTCTATGTTCCAAGTAGAAAAGTACCTTGTCATCTCTTTTTCCCCCACTCTTGACCTATAAACCCACCCATAAAGAAGGGCTTCACTGTTAAGGGATTCAGAGCACTTGTGGACACTCCAGAGACACTAAGATAGGTGTAGGTGAGCCAGTTGGTTCAGGAGTGGAGGTTTTCAAGTTGCAGACCTGTGTTTGCATAAGAAATGGTGTTGGTGCAAGCAGCACTGGGATCAGAGGTCTGTCACTTACTGACCCTGTGTCCTCCCATCATGAGCTCAAGTAGCTGGCTAGATTGCCTAAACTCTGCTTGCTAATTCTCCCTTCTATTATGGAAGTATCCAGTTAATCGAAGCAGGTGAAATCTGGCTCAGCATCCTCACACTGGGTGTGATTGCTCACTCACACACTGTCCATTCTCACTGTTGTTGGACTCCTGCCTTGTGGACAGAACAGGATTCTCTGGAGGTCAAGATGCTACTGAAGAGGCTAGCATCCTGGCTTCATCCCAAATACAAGTCGTACTCATAGACATCTGTTTCATGAGGTAAGGTGAGATGACAGGAGAAGCAACAGTTACTGGGCACTAGATGCAAGCTAGCAAATAGATAGTGTGCTCCTGCCCTCAATCCCCTGCAAGGCAATGGCAGAAATGCTAAGTAGCACCCACCCACTATTCCTAGATCCACAGGAGAGAGCATAAGAAGGTGAAAATGGTTGACCTAAAGACCGTCACAGCTGGCTCTATCTACATTATGTGATTTGGGACAGTACTTAGAACCCCTCAAAGATTCAAATTCATAAACTGGAAAGGGTATAAATGCTGTTACAAGGCTGTTCATACAGATTCTAGAAACTAATTATGCAAAGCTGCTCTGCACAGTGCTTGATACCAAGGAAGTGCTCTGTATTTTGCTTTAGGCCACTTGGGACACCCAACGATGACCTGAGCAAGATATTAAGTTATTAAGTTATTTGATCCAACTGATCACCAAGTACATTGGTTAATAATAAAGACAATATGTGGTAAAGTAATGCATCCAAGCAACTCATAATGCACCTGTGAGATTAGGACTCAGAGAAAGCTGTGGAGAGGAGTTAGAACAGAAAGGTAGATGATATAGGTGGATGGCTGGATGGCTGGTGGATGGCTATGTGATAGGATGGATATGGATGCAGATAAATGCAAGCAAAAAAGACAGACTACTTGTGTTAAGCCTTCTATTATTGGCTATTAATGAATAAAGAAAATAGTAAATGATTTGTCAAAGGACCTGAAGGCATAAATAAATGGAGGAAGACATATATGGAAGGTCTGAAGAAAATACAGTTAAAAAAGAATCTAACCAGCATACAGTCAACAGAAATTGTGCTCTAGCAGTCGCCTTACCTATATCCCAATACATGCCAGATTTCTATTGATAACTCTCCATTACTAGTGCTAGCCTCAGGAGATCAGAGAATGGACCACTTCTGTCAACTGCTCTATGGACAGTGTCTAATACGAGCAGCTCCTGTTTATTGGCAGTCTGCCTTTTCTATACATTATCTTAAGTCCTCTTAAGTACCTGAAGAAGGTGTTAGTATCCTCATTTTACAAAATAACAAATGAGATGCCCAGATCTTGCAGCTAATTAAGGACCCTAAAATCTACACCAGGTCTTTAGGGTTTAGTCTCCCGCCAAGTTATATCTGTCTATAGAGCACATTTCTGTGCATCAGAAAGACATTTCCTGGGTGTCAGTCGTGTCTAGCCTTGGAACTCCCTTCTTAACTTCCTTTCCTGAAGTCATACCCCTAATGCCTGCAAGTCCCTTACCAATTCTTTTTATTCTTTTTAATATGGTACTTAGAACCATTCCTTGTAAATCTCATTTCTGTTTCATAAATCCGTCCTTTGTTCTTTCTTTAAATTAGAGTTATCCAAAGCGAATCACAATTTTAATGACTTGCTCTTGATTTTATCCAGGCTGACCTGAAAGAGGTCTATTATCTGTCCCATTGCACAGTCCAGAGTCTCCTTTCCAAAAGATGTATTAGGGGCTTGAGCTATTCAAGGGATTCAACTGATTGTGCATGCTTGGGTCACTGTAATTTGATTTATCAGACTCTTAAAGAGTGTCCTTGATGGACTCAGTGGTTGCCTGGGGGCTGACTAGGGAAGCTTACCAAAACCCATGCCATCTGACCTTCAGGACTCAGAGGCAGTGGATGATGTCATTGTGTAAGCAGAACTGTTTCCAGACAGAAAGTGCTTGCCTCTGACAGGGAGGACTTCCAGAATTAGATCTGCTCTTCCTGTCTACACAGACCCTTGGTGTTCGGATTTAGGACTTCAATTTAGTTTTATTGCAGGCCTACTATGTGTCAGACACCATGAGAAACACTGATGTGGACAAGCTAAGATACACTTTCTTGTCTGGAGAATCTTACAGCTATAAACAACAAAAGGGCTCCAAGGGAAGACACCTACCCAGCACAGAAATATTCTGGTCTTTCTGTCTATACTCCAGCCAGAAAAATGTTCTATACCCACAAGCAGCTCATTTCTTTGAGAGGTAATATAAAATACTGGTTAAGCGTTTGTCTCTAGGGTCACATCAGTCAGACGTTTTATTTAAGCACTTTGTTTCTCAGTTTCTTGGTGATAAAATAGGGGCATTGATAACACCTATCTTATTAGGTTACTATGGGACTTAGATAGTTTAATGCATACAAGATATTGAAAACAGAGCCCAGCACATGTTAAACATGGCTGTTGGTCCTAGCAATTACTGTTTCAAAGAAGAAAGACCTCTGTGTATTAAGTCCAAAGTTGCTTCTGTCCACTAGATCTAAGTCTATCCCTGTGGACCACTCTAGGCTCAAACATTGTTTGAAAACAATCGATGCTGCTTGGTTAAATTGATTTTTTAAGCCATTAGGGGAGGGAGTTGAGGGGTCAGGTTGCATGTGGTATATGTGTGTGTGTGTGTGTGTGTGTGTTTCAGAAGAAACTACTGAACCTTTGCCATGAAAGGTAGGGGTTGGGTTGTCACCTGTCCTAGGGAGGGGCTCAGAGGCCAGTGATAACTGCTTGGTTATTCAGGGTGATGTGGGTACATAGCTGAACATGTGGGTGTTTATTGATCAGATGCAGTATGTAAAAACTTCAGGGTTTGGTGCAGTGGAAGCTGAGAAGATGAGTACAGAGCAATGCCTTGGTGTGCTGGTTTAGAACGTCAGCTCTGAGACATGATCTCAACTGAAACCCCAACTATGTTACCTGGTAGATCTGGGATCCTGAGCCACTAGCTTACATTTCTGACTTATAAAGCAAGATGATAATAGTAAGTGGAGCCAAGTGGGAGCAGCAGGAAATGGGACCTTGCCAGGCTGATCTTGAACTCATAAGCCTCTCATCTTAGCTTTCCAGATTCTGGGATGATAGGCGTGTTACTATGCCAGGATAAGAGCAAAATGGCTTTATTTTACATTATTTGGCAAAGTCCTTAGAATACAGTAATTATAAGCTAATGTTATATGAGACTAACACATCGTTTGTGCATTCACGGTCTGGTTCCTATGCAGAGAGATGAATACAGATGGTTATAACTGAATGTAAATCTGGTCAAAGTGCACATCAGATAAACAATCAGCCATAGAAGAAGGGGAAAAAAAGATGAAGAAATTGTGTCTGAGAAGATGGTGCTGGTTTGAAAAACGTGTAAACTGGTAGATTAAAAATTTCTTCCATCCTGTGTTTATCAGAGATTCTTTTGGGCCACATATCACACCAGGGGGACTAGGATGTCAGGGAGACAGAATCTCAGAAAGAGACAACAACAAAGAGGCAGAAGATGAAGGACGATATCTGGAGGATGGCTGAGGACAGGGAAGGAAGGTGAATGGACAAAGCGGAGGCTGGAATTGCAATGTTTGAACTTGACCTTCAATCTTCATGCTCATCATTCCCAATGGGGTGGTGTTTGCCACCAAGAGACATCTGGCACTGGCTAAAGGCAGTTTTTATTAGTGATGATTGGGAAGGTACTGTGGGCATCTGGTGGGCAGGGGCCAGGGATGCTGCTAGCCAAATTACACTGCAGTGTATACGGGAGCTCTACAACTAGAGTTGCTTGTTCAATATTTGATGCTTCAGTATTTAAGAAACTCTTACTCAGGGGGGAGAAGGAAGCAAGCTAGACTGGAGCAATTGGAAGTCCATCTGGCTCTTCTAAAGCACTCAAAGTTATGTAGCCTCTTAAGTGAGAAAGAGCTGCTGAGAGATTTAAAGACATTTGGGAAGAGGCTCTGAGGGGACCTGGGAAAGCAAGAACCCCATGACCACATGAAGGGTACTGACAGGGATTGTTTACCTACTGCATCTGTGGAAACATGAAGCACATAAATAAGAAAATATTACAGGCTGGAAAGATGGCTCCATGGGCAAAATGGCTACTGAAGAAGTGTGATGACTGAAGTCAGATCCCCAGAACCGTTCTAAAGCTGGATACAGCAGCATCCATCTTGGACCACACAGCTCCCACAGTGAGAAGGAAGGGGTTGCAGGGCAACCCCTGGAAATCCATGGCCAACTAACCTGGAGTATATAATGGCAAAACAGCAAAGAGACACTCTGTCTCAAATAAGATGGAAGGCTAGGAGTGACACCTGAGGTTGTCCTCTGACCTTTTCATGTGCCCCGTGGCACACTTATGCCCACACGCACGTACAGCAACATGCACATCACATCTCACATACACAAACACACACACACATGCATACACGTACACACAAATAGTAACAAGTAAAATCACACAAGATAACATTACTAATATTGTGTATGTTTCCAGATGTCTTTAAATAAACTGTCCCAGTTTTGGATCATTTTAGATTCTCAGATATGTTCCCCTGATAGTACAGAAATCTTGCATCTTCCCTCCCCTGGGTCACCAAGGGTTGCAATCTCCCCAAACCAATCCTTTATTTAGATATCACCAGCCTTTCACTTGCTTTTCTGTTTTAGAATGCAAACCAGAATACCAGGATATACATAGCCTCTGTATGTTTTATATGCATATTTGTTGAAAAATAAATGTATTTGCAGAGCTTGCCGTCAGCCCTGCCTTGAGCTCGGAGGATGCCTCAGTGAATTCAGCAAGAGCCTTTTGCTTTGGTAACATCAGCTGTCAACTTTGCCCGACAGTTCTCGGGATGCTGTCTTGGCAAAGAATCAGGCCAGCAACTGACGCTACCCTGTAAACGAAATTGCTATATTAAGCCAAGCTATAGCTTTGCAATGCTTCCCTGTAGAAAAATTAAATCTCTCAAATTTAGTGCTATGTTTAAAGAGATTCAAAAGGAAGAAAAGCTTTTGTTTACAGGTATTCTCAAAATGAACAAACAATAACAAAAACCACAGAGGAACTTTAACCGGAAATATAGAAGAAATTGCTGAGCCTTTGCAAACAGTCCTCAGTACACAAATATGAGTGCTTAATGTTTCTGAGCTCACTCTCCAGTGGGGCAGCCAGTGTCTGTGGTCTTTTGCTATGGCCGGTCTTTAACCTGTAAGGAAAGATGTCAACATGAGTACCTGGCCAGTTAGGGTCCTGTCTTCATCTCTGTCCCTCCTGGTTTTCCTCTCTCGTCATTTCCTCCTGGTTCTTCCTTCTCCTAGTTCTATACCCCAAGTCCTGATACCCTCTCGCCTCTCGTTCCTGTCTTCTTTTGATTCGTATTATAAATACAAACCATGAATGTGGTTTCATTGGAGAAAGCCAAAACTTTCAAGTAGATGCAAAGTAGATGCAGAGAACTTGAAATTATCCATCGTCTGCAACTCCATCACTATTAATATCCTTTCATTTTGCCTACTGCATATGTTTATACAAACTACAAATGCCACTATCCACACTATATGCACACCCACTACACACATACATACACCCACTACAAATACAAACCACACACACACTGTACACACACTGTATATACACACTACACACACATATATGCTGTACACACACTGCACACACATACACGCTGTACATACACACTAAACACACAAATGCACACTGCAAGATACACATGCAATCTGTACACACACACACATATACTGCACACTTCACACACATACACTGCACACACAGACACGGACACACACACACACACACACTCACCCTTACACCTTCCTTCTGCCCAGCCTCATCAATCCCTGCTGAAATAGCCCAAGTACTGTTGTGACACATTGCCCTGCCTTCTACATTCTGATTGGTCATTCCAAGTTTTTCTATTAGTGAACAGTGATGATTTCATCACAAAGGTCTGTTCTCAGGTCTTCATCTACACTTACACAAATATTTATTTCAGCAAACATTTGTTGGGTACCCATCATTTGTAAAGTTTAGAGGCACAAACAAGTAGCCCCTTCACTTGCAGCACGATATAATACAAGTGACTGTCAAGAATGGAAAGTTTAGTCAAACGAGGCTATTGATAACATGAGCCAAGGGGAAGCCAAGTTTGGGTTGGAAGCCTTGATGAAGGTTTCAGAGGCATTGGGCAAATGAACATCCCTTGTTTATGGAGTCATATGTGGTGATCTGACGTGTGGGATTTGCCAAGGGGCTGGTCTTGAGCCTAGAAATTGAGCTCAGCTCTCCTGGATGACCAACAGTTTGGGAAGGGCTCCCAGGAAATGAACCTTCCAGGACAGCATCCTAGGATAAATTGGTTACCCAAAATAGCTCTGAAAAATACAAATATAACAATTTGCCTCTATGGAGCAGATTGTGAAGCAGTAAAGGGATGTGAGGGTATAATATCGGGTGGATGGATGGCTATGATATCAGTTGCAGGAAGAGGGGCTGCAGGGCCTGACTACCAGAGTGACCTGCATTTGAACGGTTAGTCCAGATGCCTAGGAGGGAACATTCCAGAACAGACAACTCAAGAAGGACCAGAGAACCAGTGATAGGGTCTGCGAGGGTGCCCTGAGCCAGCTCACTCAGACCTGTGAGTTGTGGGAGACCATTTGAATTCTATCCTAAGACAGGATTATTGAGAGGTTTGCCAGAGGCACAGTAAACACAGAACTGAGCTTTATAAGGACTACTGAATGCCGTGTGGAAACAATGGGAGGTAGAGGAGGGGAGACAAATTAGAACTCTTGCAGTAATATGGGGTGATAGAGAATATACCAGAGAGTGTGGTGGAGAGGGGAGGCCACAAGCAAGCCTAGGCTTAACCTCACCTTATCTTCATCAGGAAACTTCTTAAAATTTATTTAACTTTTGCTAACCCTTAACCTTATCTGTGAAGTAGGGATTAACAAATTGTGGGACTTAAATGAAAGTGCATATGCAATCAGTGAGTGGTGACCTGCTGCTTAATTATGAAATCGGTGGAATGCCATAAGAATTAAAGTGTTGAATCGTTCATCTGTTCTTGAGGTCAGTGGCTAGCCATGACATAGCTTGAACAACTGGTCAGATGGAAATGGGCATTGCACACATCATTCAAATTCTGTCTTCCAAGGGTGTGTGTGTGTGTGTGTGTGTGTGTGTGTGTTTGTGTGTGTGTGTGTGTGTGTGCATATGTGTGTGCATGTGTGCGTGTCTGTCTGTCTGTCCTTCTTACTTTTGACCATAGGAGTAATGTCTGCCAGTCTAGTTTGTGTGACTATAGCTTAGCTGTTAAGGTCTCTTCTCTTAAGAAATGGCATTCCCTTCACCCCATTCGTATTCCTGCTTTACTCAGATCCTACTTCATCTGCTCTGTAGATCCTTCTCCAGATCTTTCATTCCAAGAGTTACTGCTGCCACTTAGATGATTAGCTCTACCACTAGCAGACTATCAGCTTTTATTATAATTATATTATAGTTATTTTATCTTCTCTCTTCTGAAGTCACATCACTATTTTTCTAATAAGAAAGTAAGAAATAACAAAGGTATAGACTCTTTGATTTACCTTGGTTTTTCTCTGGGCTTGCCATTCTCCGGGGAGCTTAGTCCCTGACAGAAGCAGGAGGCTGAGGAAGTATTGATGGGTTAGGTTGGCATGGCCATGTTACCCTCTGATTAACGTTAAGGAATCTAGCAGAAACAGCATTGTCTTAGTTAGAGTTTTTATTGCTGCAGTGAAACACCATGAGCAAAAAGCAAGTTAGGGATTTATTCAGGGTTTATTCAGCTTACACTTCCACAGCACTGTTGATCATTGAAGGAAGTCAGGACAGGATCTCAAACAGGGTAGGATCCTGGAGACAGGAACCTGGAGGGGTGCTGCTTACTGACTTGTTTCCCCTGGCTTGCTCATCATGCCTTCTCATAGGACCCAGAACTACCAGCCTAGGGGTGGCACCACCCACAATGGGCTGAAACCTCTTCTATCAATCACTAAGAAAATGCCCTACAGTCAATCTTATGGAAGCATTTTCTCAATTGAGGTTTCCTCCTCTCAGATAACTCTAGTTTGTGGGTCAAGTTGACATGAGACTAGCCTGCACAAGCATGCAATATGGGAAGGAGTAGATGTGAAGTCAGGCAAACTTAACAATAACTTGGGGACTGAGGTATACCATGCTGTGTGATGTATATATACATCACTTCATCCTCCCTTTTATGCCCGTGTTTTAGGCATTTACTTCTGTGTGGCAAATACCAGCATTAAACAACAGATATTTATTATGTCCCACAGTTTCTGAAGGCCAGAACTGGGGAAGCAGCTTTACCAGGTATTTATGGCTTAGGTCCCAGGTCAGCTTGGGGATCTGGTCACTTTAGCTTGATTTTGCTGGAGGACATACTTCCAAGTTCAGTGTCAGGGCTGTTGGCTTTTGCTCTCTCCACACACCAGTTTCCCACTGGGTTTGCTCTGCACAGAGCAGCTTCTCCCAAGTACACAGTCTGACAGATAGAGGAGGCCAGAGATCCTCACAACCTAGGCTCCGGATTAACAGTCCTCTGCCAGTCCCTCCTGTCACACAGACCCCATACTGGGCTGTAGGAAAGGGTATAGGAAAGTGAGAGGACAAGGAGGCATGTCTCCTTTGGTCCTTGTGGATGCTGGCTACTGCCAGTAGAGATGATGACGATGGCTGTGGAGAACAGAACACCAAGCTGAATCCTGAGTTTGCCCTGCCCTGCTTCTCATCACTGCCCTGTTCCTCCTGATGTTCAGCCCCTCCTCCTCCTTCCTTGGTTCATAAACTCCAACCTCCTGGAGCTCACTGGCCTCCTGGCCTCAACCCACCCTGTTCCCGTCACTTGGTTTTCATGGTCTTCACTCTTTCAACCATTCTTCCTCCCTTCTCCTCAACACCACAAGGTCTTCTTTCCCAATATCCCAAGATAGTATCCCTCTGGGCATGGCTCCCAGTAGGACTAGGGACAGGCCCCTGTTCATAGCCTTAAAATAAACCACCATCCTCATCAGGTCACCCAGAAGGATTACCTTATGGAAGCCACTTGGATTGTAGCTGTGGCTCAGACATGCACTGAATGGCTTCAAGAGTCAATGCACTTCTCAGACATTAGCTTATTCACTCTCATACATTTTATTACTGGGCAGTAGTCACATCTCACTGGGGCTCAGTTGACTGATCATAACATGGGAATATGTCCCAAATGTCTCTGGACTCTTCTCTGACCCACCTGTGCTTGATGTATAATTTCCTCTCTTCTGGGATCCATTGTTCTGACTCCTGTGTTCACAGCTTGTGCAAACATGACCCCAGCGGTTAAGCTTTCTGCCCTTGAAGAGATAGGCTACTTTAAGAAAGATGCTTAAATTCTTTGAGGCCAGAAAAAATAGCAACATCTAGTAATGAATTTTAGTAGTGTCAGGAATTACTAATGACACTGTGGTTTTCAGGAGGGCCTGGGGACATATTCAGTACCAAATAGTAGACAATTGGTTGATTTCTTTCTTCTTTTCTTTCAGGACCAGAGCAAACACATCAGCACACTCCATTTATCCAAATCTATTGTGTTACATCTCCCTTCTCCTATAAAAATATCCGTGCTCAAAAATTTAACTTGTTTTTCACAACTGAAGTGCCATTGAAAAGAAGTATGTACTAGTCCCTAGATGCCTGAAAAGGGCTCACAAAGGCCAGCCTTCTTATATGGAACTGTGTTGGAAGAGTTGTGTCAATCACTCCAAACTTCAGTTTTTCTACCCAATCAGGACAGGGAACCGACTACCTCTAGCGGATTAAATGAAGCAGGATGATTTGAACAGAGTTCCTAAGCTAGGGCTTAGCACACAGTAGGTACTCAGTAAACACATTAAGCCATTTCTAAGGCATGCAACATTTCATTTGGTTTTGCCATAATCTACTTTTGCATGGCCACTACCAGGGCTACCAAACTATACCATCAGTGTATTAAGGGACAGCCTCACCAATGTGCCTCCATGCTGGAGGGTGACGCGGCCTGAGCCTCTTAGCCTCTTATGTTTGGGGTTGTGGCATCCTCCTCCCCATGTCAGGGCAAGCTCTGGACCACCTTGTCACTGTGCCCACAATTGTCATGCAGGGAGACTTTCTTCTCATTCCTCATCTCATGAAACCTCATTATTTATGTACAACTCGCAGATGATATCTGGCCTTTTTAAATTACATTTATTTTTACTGTCTTCTGTAATCCTCCCATGTTTTCAATTACCCACTCACCCATTCAGAAGATCCCCCTCCCCTTATGGTGTTTTTTTTTTTTTAAAGCAAGTAATTTTGCAAAGTAGCTCCAAGGTTTCTCTCCCAGTGAGAATCATTCAGTATCTGGTGTCTCAGAAAAGAAATGTAATTTCTTAGCTCACAAAAGATACTCCTTTTCTGCCTTCGCTGTCTGTTACATATATAGTGACTCAAAATAATTTGAAATCATATATTCTTAATTTTGCTCCAGCTTTGAATATTATGTTATAGAATATAATTATATATAATTGATATAATATAATATGCTATATGTGAAATATATTTATTTATTTATATATATTATATGTAATGTATTCATTATAATATATTACAGTCTTTATAATGCTAGTTCTTTCAGTATTACATGTGAATCTCCTATGGAAATCAAGAGAAGGCCCACTCCTGCTTTAGATTCTGTAATTTTAAAGGTTTCCTGGTGTTCTAGGTGAATGCAGTGGGTTTTAAGAGGGAAAGACAGGCTGCTAAGGTTCAGTATCCCTTTTAAAACCCATTCTGAAATGTAATTGCCACAACTGATGGTGTTAATAGGCAGGTCCTGTGAAAGGTAATTGTGTCCTGATGACTGAGTCCTCATGGAAACAGACTCGATAGGAGAATTTAGTTATTACAGGAGTGGGGTCTTGATAAAAGGAGGAATTTGACTGTCATGCTTTGTTATATCATTATTGTTGATTGTTGGTGTCATGGGTGTTTGGCTTGCATGTGTACCTGCTTCTCACTTGCTTTCATGCCTGGTGCCTGCAGAGGTCAGGAGAAAACAGTGGATGCCCTGAAACTGGAGTCACAGAGAGTTGTGAGACAATAGTCGAGTGCTAACAATGGACCTGGGGTCCTGAGAAAGAGTAGCCAACGACTGAGCCATCTCTCCAGTCCTTGGACTCCCTTCTTTCTCTGTCTCTGTCTTCATTCACCTTTCCTTGATGTGACCCACAGTTTGTGGGGTTGGGAAATGCAAGATGAATGGGTTCCATCTGGTCATTGAAGGCTTGATAATGGCCCTCAATGCTAACACCATACTGAGGAGGAAGGAAATCCCCCCAAGGCAGTTTTGGGAACCCTCCAGCAAGAGCAGCTCTGTGCTCTAGCAGTATGATAGAAGCCATAAATGTATTAGTGTTGATAACTATCTATTGAAGTCACATTACACAAAGTAAAGAGTAGATGAATATAGTTAATTTTGATATTCTTTAACACATGCATTTTGTTGTTGTTGTTGTTGTTGTTCTTTTTTCTCACTGCTATGACTAAATACCTGCTCCAAGCCATCTAAGGGAGGAAGAATTTATTGTGGCTCATGGTTTTAATGATTGCAGTCTATCACAGTGGGGAAGGCATGACTGGGGAACATACTATGTCTGGAGCCAGATAGATGAGCAGATAAATGCTGGTGCTTCGTGGCCTTTTTCCTTTATATTCAGTCCTGCACTTTAGCACCATAGCTCCAATTCAGGGTAGGTTCTACCTCCTCACCCCACTCTGGAGAATGCCTTATAACACACCCAAAGCTATGCCTCAATGTTGTCCTAGGTGTTTCTTAATCAAATTTAGTCGATTATTAAAATGAACCTTTACAACACATGTATCTAACGTTATCATTTTAATATGGGATCAACAGATATTATCACTGCTTAATTTTCCTATGCTCTAATATAGATATCTCAAATCTTTGAGCTCTAGTGTTGAGGGCTTGGGGTGGATATCAGTGGTGGATATGTGTTTAATAGGCACAAGGCCCAGGATTCAATCCCCCCACCCCACAAGAAAAGAGAAAAGAGATGGAGAAAGAAAGAGAAAGACTGTGTGGTTCAACTTTGCTCCCCCAACTCTGTTGTTAGCTAGACATGGAAAAAGTACAATTCATCTATTTGTGTATTTGTATGTGCTTTGTATGCTGTGTGTGTGTGTGTGTGTGTGTGTGTGTGTGTGTGTGTGTGTGAACTCCAGAGGCCAGAAGTAAGCACTGAGTATCTTCTTTGATCATTCCTGACTTTATATTTCGAGAAAGGGTCTCTCACTGACCTGGGAGCCCACAGTTTGCACTGGACTGGATGGCCAATAAGCTCCAATGATGAACCTGTTTCACCCAACCCAGAGCCAGGATTATAGATGCACACATTTATGCTTGGATTTTATTTGAGCTCTGAAGACCTGCACATTTGTATGAAAAGCACCTTACCAAACAAGCTATCTCTCCAGCCCTAGAGTCACTGCTTTAGAACTTAAAGAGTGTTTGCATCACAAATAATAAAAGCCACATGAACAGAGGCATGGATGCGCAGGCCCATGTATGGGCTAGAAGGAGAAGGTGAGGAGCCAGGCTCAGTTTGGAAGGGTGAGACCTCATAGGCTGTAAGGAGCTTGGGTCTCCGCAACTGTGGCCAGTTGATTTCTCCAGTGCTTCCTAGTGTCTGTCAAATTGTTTGTTTGTTTAATCTTTGGTCTCATAAACCTACTACCAGGGTTTAAGAGAAATTAGGAAGGACTTTAAATTAGCTCAGTTTTTGTTTCAAAAGCTCTAAAGCCTCCTGGATACATGATCTTTCTAGGCTTATTGAGACCCCACCTCAGGGCAGGTTGACTCTGTGGGTCCCTTTTATGTTGGGAGCAGAGTAGTAATTATGGACGATTCCACTGACACTGAGAATCTGTCCGGCATATGCTTTTCCAGTTTAATTTCAACTTCAGATTTTGTGGGTGTCCTTCCAAGCCTCACTGTGGGGGCATTAGATGCATTTTTTTAAGACAATAATAACGCCGATTCGAATGATCCCATCTGTTAAAAATCCTTTCACAGAAATCTGTCCTGCTTTCTTGGCACTAGATGACTGGCAAAATTTGTAATGGATTGGTCGAGGGATTTGTCACTGGCTTACCATCAAATTTAGAAACCAACTGTTCCAAGGCAGCGTCTTGGTGTGTTTTGTGATGTAGTGGGACACGGAGCCACTAATTGCTGAAACCTAGCAGGGGAGAGAAGTATGTATTGTGTGGAACTGGGGTTTGTGCCTGCGAAGGGAAGCCCAGTCTAGAAGGCAGGCAGTTGGGCAGAGGGGACAACTGGTGGGCTGTAGGTTCCAAGCCCAGAATTCCCAGGTCCCCGGAAGCACGGCCATTCTGTCTTCACGCTCCTAACCCAAGCGAAGCAGACCCATTGTGCTCAGGACTCTCCTTTGGATTTTGTGACAATATTGCACGTTAGTTAAAGGCTTTTGGTAGATAATGCAGCCTGAGAACTAAACACTGTCATCTGTATTTAACAACACTTACTAGATCAGCCCCTTTAAGACCAGAGTCCAGCCAGGTATTGTACCTCATGCCTATAACCTCAGCACTGAGGAGGTAAGGCAAGAGAATTGAGTTTAAGGTTATCCTGGGCTAAGCAGCAAGTTCAAGGTTAGCATGAGCTACATAGCAAGATCTATCACAAACACAAACAACAACAAAACAAAACAAAGACAATAGATTCCACAAAGTGGTAACTGTCAGTCATTAGGTTCACTAAGGGATGGGTTTAGCATATTCTTTATTTAATTACTAATCTATTCGTTTCTCAAATATTTTTTACCTGTGGTGTCCTAGATACATTGCCAATACCTAGAAATATAGCTGTTATTAAGTTCCCTATCCTCATGTGATTTATATTATTGTAGAAAAGTCAGACAAGAAGCTGAGATACAAGTAAGTAAATAAAATTTTTATTGCTTGAGATCAGGAAGCTGATGTAGTGACAGAAATGGTGCAGGAGAAGAGCTGCTTCAGGAAGGGTGTGCAGGAAGAGGGTGGCTTAGCAAATGTCCTTAAGCTAAACCCTGGTGACAGCTCAGGGACCAGCATTCCAGGAAGATAGCAAGCACAGTTGGTACAAATAGCTGTGGCGATGCTTTGGATTATCAGGGACTTAGCTGACTGTAAGGCATGAACAGAGTGAGCTTTTGTACCACAGGGGAAATTTCACTTATTCAAGGCTTTCTGGAAGCCATCGTGTTCTCTAAATACAATGTACAGAATGTCAAATGTCATTGACATTTTTCAAAGGCCATTTTCAGCAGCACGCGTCATTAATAGGGAAACGGTGTCAAGCAGAGTGTTTTCCTAGACTAGCAGGTAGGGTTTATTTTTGGGTTTGTTATTGGATTTTTTGGTTTGGTTTGGTTTTTTTAATAAGGCATTAGAAGCACAGAAGGTTCCTGATCCTAGGTGGGGACCTGGAGTCAAACTCGAGGGACGTCTCCAGGACTTGCACCACCATGGAGGATGCTGTCTCCCTATGAGCTGGAAAGCTTGGTGCTCAAGGTCAAGTGGGACAGAAGCCACACCTGGCCCCACTTCAGGGCAGAACTGGTCCTGTCATCTAGAGCAAGATTAAGCTCACAAGCCAACTTGTTTGTAACTCTTGGAAGACAGGGTCTGCAGGGCCAGGAAGGTACCAGCCTCACCCTTGGAATGGGAGTGGCAGTGTGTTTTAATCCACCTTGAGAACTGACTCCATGCTGGAAGCCAGCACAGACCCACATCAAATCCACTTTCCCCACAGATTGCATCCACATTTTTGCAATTTGGTGTGTATCGATTTTCTCGGAGGGACCTCTTGTTGAGTTATTTAACTGCCATCATTGCAAAGGGCAGCGAGTCGTTTTCAGCATGGAACCACTTCTTCAGAGAAACTTCAGGCCAGGCCAGGCCTATAATTTTATTTCAGAGCACTGTGCATGATTACATTATCCAAATCTGAGCTTTGCTGCAGAGTGAATGGACCAAACTCAAGAATAGAAAAAGTACTCGATCTTCTTTTCTGTGTCAAAAAGCAAACAAACAAACAAAACCATTACACAGGAATAAAGTAAGAGGGGAATCTAGGAGGAAAGGAAGTCAAGAAAAGCATTCTTCATGTCTTTATGCTTCTACTTGGAAGCAAGGGCAGACTGGGCAGTGTGCGTCAGGTGTACAGTACCATTGGCTCCCTGGATTTGATGTTAGCATGCCTGAAATCCATTCACCTTCTTTCAAAGAATGATGAGAAAATTCCCATGAATATCTGAAGCTGTGTGCCCTCTCCCACCCTCTCTCTCATCTTTAAAATCTCACTCATAGAAAGGTTTGAGAGCATTCCCAGTTTTTCTTTTGTGAAGCTGTTGGTGAGGTTTCTCTGTTCAGGTACTGACACTACTGTTCATATTGACTACTTGCCAGGAAGCTGAAAGGTATATGTCATATAAGGGTTAGATAACTGATTTTGTTGGATGTGACCCACATATACACACACCCATACAGACACACCACATATGCAAATACCTGTAGTGAATTTTTTCTTCTATTTTTCAATTAATTAACTAAGGTAGGGTATTACTATTTGCTTAGGCTGACCTTGAAATCAGGATCCTCTTGTCTCAGCACACTCTAATTGGGATTACAAGCATAAAATCTTTCGTGCAGCTATAATTTGTTTATGGCCACATATCTGCAGTCCTAATTTTCATTCCTTTTATTGTCTTATTATGAGTTTACTATCAATGTTTAAGTTGTCCCAAAGTCTTTTTTGAAACCCATTAAGAAGTAAATGAGTAATAATTGAATTTTCATGCCTTGTCTGAGACGATACTATACCAAGTTTCAGAAGAATTCTGTATAGGAACTTAATAGGATATACCTAAGCATAGTGAATGCTGAAGTTCCCACATAGGGAACGTCATCTAACCTCTGAAATGTGATATCAGCTGCAGTGGGCGTTGGTCTGAGGGTATGGATACCACATCTATAGGCATATTAGAAGGAAGGTGGATCAGAGAAAAGTGAGATATATATGTGTGTGTATGTATGTATACATGTGTGTGTATATATACATACAATGTATGTACATACATGACAGAGACAGTATATATATATGTATATATGTTTGTGTGTGTATATATGTGAGTATTTTTAAATTTATGTGTACATATGTGTGTCTCTGTGTGTGTGCACATGTGTGCTCAGCTTCCAGTGAAAAAACAATGTTGGATCCCCTGAAACTGGAAGTGCAGGTGGTTGTGGGCCACCCCACATGAATGGCAGGAGCTAAACTATGGTCTTCAGCAAGGACATGAAGAGTCTTCAATGCAGGAGCATCTCGCCAACCTTGAGTGAGAGTATTTGGGTCTAAGGCAAGAACTTCTTCACTGGAGCCAGAGGATCTGGGTTAGAATCCCAACTCTGTCCCATATAAAGTATCTGTACTTTTTAGATAACATTATCGTATTTGGGATTAAATGAGTTAATGCTTATGATGTGGTATGACAGTGATCTGTGTATTCTAAACACTCAATTGACATTAGCTGCCGTTGCTACTGTTATTAGTCTTTTGGTAAGTACTTGGCCTGGGCCCTTTTATTTCCCCCTCATGATTCAATAAACTGAACATTGTTACCCCCCCTCCCATCTGGACACACTGAGCTTCCCTGAGTTCCCGCATCAGGATGCTTGGATTTCAACACAATTCAGTATGCTCAGATTGCTCCCACACTGATTCCCTTATCACACACAACAAATGGAGTGAGTAGAAAATTCCTACTGATGCATATCACAGGCCAGACAGAAGCACATTTTGGTAGCGATTCCTGCACTCCAGAAATTATCTGTGAATGATTCATGTCAGTCGCATAATGGAGATAAGTTTTCTTACAGGCTCTGCCCTCAAGTGGCTTCTAAACTAATAGGAAAGATAAATGAAGTAAAATGGAGTGCTGTATGAGAGATGCTAGATCGAGATACAGGGAGTGGCAAGAGAGAACATAGAGGAAGGGCATCTGACTCAGTGTAGACTCAGAAACTGGTAGGACAACAACTGGTTGAGAGCATTCACTGTCTTTTGTCTTTTGTGCTCCTTGGAAGAGATGGTGTTTTACAGTGGATGGTAGAGCAAGAATCCTGCCCCTTTAAGAATCTCCTCCCACATTCCCCCAATGCCAGCCCAGTCCCTGAACCCAGCTGCTTCAGGAAAACATTAAGTGAGCCCTCACTGACATTATGTTAAACCTAGATGCCCAATATCTAAGAGCCTAACAGTTATATTAGTAAGAGTTTTGCAAGCCTGTTGCTGAACAGCCAAGACTAAAAACAAAATTATATGAAACGACATTGAAACGAGTTACACAGAAGACAAGTTAATTAACAACCCACATGCGTAGCTTCCTGGTCCTGTGATGACCACTCTCTCTGCACTTGGGTTACTCTCCTTTCTCACATGTGGCTAGTGGACAGGCTGCACGGGTTGGGGAGTGGGGAGTGGGGAGGGCAATGGCAGCTCTTCCCAGGTCCACATTTAGCAGCAGCATGTTGCTAGTTGGCTGAACCAGCTGTGCTGGGATTATGCACAATACAGATGAGCAAAGGTCACAAATCAGGGCCTTATTTGCTCATAGAGCTGATTGTTAAACTCCATCTCACCTGCTCCTTCCTGTTGATAGTTCATTTAACACCACTTTATGCTTTCTCCCTGGATTGGTTTAAGCCATCCCAAGTGCTTTGTGATTTTGGACTAGAGGATTTTTTTCTGCTTTGGCCACTACTTCGACAATTAACTAACATTGATTTAAAATTGTGCCACTTAGCTTACTGAGTTTGGAGGGGTTGATTTGACAATGCCGGCCAACGACTCCACTACTTTCATGGTGTGAGATATGGTGTCAAAGACCAAGGCTAATGAAATGTCCTGAGAGCATCAGGAGCCCAGAGGAGCTGGGACTTGAGCCTGGGACTCAAGACCTCTTCCTCGGCTGTTTCCCGTGGCAAGGCGTTCTCTGCAGTCCTCTGTGGTATTTTTAATGCCTTCTCTGTATCGTTTAATTGGATTGCAGCACACTAAACAGTTGAAAAGAACTCAGCACAAGCTGCCAGGCTCTCTCTTAATGAACATTCTGGGTGTCATTGTTTGCCAAGAAAGCCATTCATTGGATAGAAATCAGGAGATTGAATGAAGAAGTAACACAATTTTTCCTTTATTCTTGAAATGCATAATGCTTGTTTTTCCATGTAATGGTTCTATCTCCCAGTCACGAGTGGATTGATTTCCAGCATAGAAATGGTTAACGAATCGCTCCCTACAAATTCCATATTTAATTTCACACCATTGCATTATATCTTGCATAATGTGCAAGAGCCTACTGGGTTCCATTATAAGCTAAATTTCCATGAATCCTTTTCCTTAAATGTGCAGATGGCATGTGTTCTGTCCATCAAATCTATATTGGTTCACAAGCCCAACATAATGATATGCAGCAGGGAAACTGAAGAGAGATGGCTCCCTATGTGCCACAGTTGACATATCATAACATAGCAGAATCCAGAGAAACAAGAACACAGACTCCTTGTCTCTTCTTTAATATGTGAGAAAGCTGAGACTCAGAGAGACTAACACATCTCCTATCACACAGAGAGATTCTTAGAAAGTCAATCTTAATACATAGCCATACTCTCAAGGTTGTTGGACCCAACAGAGGGCTGCTTTCCTAAAACCTTCTACCAAAATGCTTCTCTGTGACCTCCGATTGCTGCATGCATGTCACAGTGTAACATAATGGATTTACTGCATTCTCTCATAGTCTGTGAAAGTTGTGAACATAAGGGACTGTGTTCGTTGCTCACTGCCTCCCTAGCAACTGACAAGGGTGATTATACAATAGATACCCTGTACATGCACAAGAACGTGTGTTGAATATATAAATAGTAGAGCTGCTTCTTGGAAACATATAGAAGAAATGGAATTAGAGATTCACAAACATTCGTCTACAAAAATATTTCTACCTCTCAACTTAATGAACACGGAAGAGTCAATTACGATCAGAAGCACAGGTTACAGTTTTCACTGTTTTTTTTAACTTTTCCTTAGGAGCAATAACTTGAACACCAGCATTGCTGTGTTTGGACATTGGTCATTGGCAACTGTTCAGGACTGTTGTGTCTTCCTAATGAAATATTCTTCTTGCAGGTTTCTGAGTTCGAGACCAGCCTCGTCTACAAAGTGAGTTCCAGGACAGGCAGGGCTATACAGAGAAACCCTGTCTCGAAAAAAAACAAAAATAAATAAATAAATAAATAAATATTCTTTTTAAATGAAGTCATCATTGCAAGATGTCTCTATCTCTGGCAATAATGTTTGTCTTGAGCCCATTTTATTACTTATTTATCTATTGTCATATGTTTTTAATTTTTAGAATATTCACCATATAGCATTTTTCATTCTTTGTATTGGTCCATGCCTTTATATTTGAAGTACGTTTCTTAACGAGGTAAATTTGATCATGCTCATTACCCAGTCAGGCAATCTATGCTTCTTAGATATCACTTGCTATGTACATTTAATGTAAAATATTTTCTATTTACATTTAATGTAGTTAAGGTAGTGATGGATTTAAATCTCGTGTCCCTGTGGTGCAATTCTGTTTGTTTGTTTGTTTGTCTGTTTGTTTTATGGCTTCATGTCTTATTTCCTCTAGGTTGCTCAGTATTCTTTCAGTATTTTATTTTATTCCCTTTATTGCCTTGTCTATGCTTTTGAGTTAATTTTTACAGCTTGCTATATAAATTACTTATGCATCTTGCATATAGCTTCCCCTTTCCTTACACAGCTGGTGTGTAGTGTGTGAATTCTATAACTCAGTACTTTGTGCTCTTCCTTTTGCTCTACTGTCCTGTGATTTACTTTTTATCTGTTAGAGAATTGTGACATGCTCTTTTTTCTTTTGCATTAAGACAAAGTGTGTGTGTGTGTGTTGTTGTTGTTATGTGTGTGTGTGTATGTGTACATGTCTCCCTCCAGCACTATTCCACGCCACCTAAAGAACTTTGAAACGCTTAAATCTAAAATAAAACAAAATTTGAAATTTTGAGCATAAAATTAGCTTATAGAGAGGTTCTGGATTTTAGAGAATTTCAATTTTTTTTTCAGATTAGGGATAATTGAGTGATTAAAAGTTCAGGCAAATGCTGAAAAACTTCAAACTCTGAAACTTTTTTGCCTCAAGCATTACAGATGAAGGATACTCAACTCATATTGTAATCTTGCTAACAACAAAGTATCCCCATTTTTATTTATCAAAGTGTATTTATCACTTTTGAAATTCACTGAAATCGTGGATGCTAGGTCAACAGTCTTTGAATCTTCTTCTGCCTTCCCATGGAGAGTCTGCTGTCAATCTTACTGTATTTCTCACTTACATATTATGAGACTCCCTTTAGTACTTTAATATTTTCCCTTCGATCTGGCTTCCAGTAACTTAGGGATGGTGTGCCTTTGCATGCTTTTCTCTGTAATTACTTTGCTTAGAGTGTACCAAACTCTTGGACTAATGCTATGGCTTCTTCAAAATTCAAATTTGGAAAGTGCTGTTGTTGACAATTCTTTTTAAAACAATTCTACTCCATTCAGTTTCTTTTCTCACCCCGAGGCAACAACTATAGATGTGTATGTGAGTGGTTGCTTGTCCCTCAGTTCACATTGACTTCTTTCATTTGCTTTCCAAATACTCTTGCCTCTGTTTCACACTTCCACTCACAGCACTTCAGGTTTGCCATGGCTTTCTTCAGTTATGTTTATCCTATGGTCAATCTCTTACAAGAATTTTTGAAATTCTAACTTACTTTTTCACCTTTAGAGTTTATATCTGCTTTTTGTCGTTTTTAATTTTCTCTTAAAATATCCCCTAATTTACCTCTTTTGTCCAATATTTTATATACATTCAAAATATTTATTATAGGTGCTCTAAAATTTTATTTTTAAAATCCCTTTTTAGTGTTATTGTGTGCCAATTTTCTCTGCTTGATTTTTCCTTTGGTCGGTGAATCGGGTCACACTTTTCTATACATTTTGGGGCAGGTTGCAGAGAAAGATGCTATATAGTTTGTGGTTTGTTGGCATCAGAGTCAGAACTCATAGTTAGGTCCAGGTTTTTCAAATATTTCTTGTTCTCCATCAAATGTGGGAAGAGTGCCCCTCTCTACCAAATGTGTTCTCACCCTACACTCACTTATCCTGAAAAACTGATCCTAAATAGAAGAATATAGAATTGTTTTTAATTTTTATGTCCCTTTGATTATTCAAGAGCCAGGACAATTTTCAGTACAAATTAATGTATGTAAGTGTAAAATAAATATTGCCACAGTGTCTCACACACACAGACACACACATAGACAACTTTTGTGTAGAAAGTTTGGTGTAATCTGATTAAGAAAAGATGTAATACAGTTAAAAGTAACATGATATGCTATTCTTATTTGCAACAGAAATATGTCCATTCATCAAGGAGAGTCTATATTTGTCCAAAAAGCCCAACAGCTGGATGAGAAATTGGTCTGCCAAAGGTTCATCTTAGACTATATGAAGGATGTAGCATACTATAAAACCACAAATAAGGCAGAGTTTACAAGAGATTACATAGATTTCTATTACAAATTGAATTGAGACTGGAAAATGGCTCAGTGGTTAAGAGCACACTGACTGCTCTTATAGAGGACATAGGTTCAATTCACAGCACCCACATGGTGGTGAGCAACTCTTCTATTACTCCAATTTCGGATAATCTGACAACCTCTTCTGGCTTTTGTGGTCCCTTACACATTTAGTATGCAAACATAGAATCAAAATACCGAGATAGATGATAGATAGATAGATAGATAGATAGATAGATAGATAGATAGATAGATAGAAGTGAATTGTCTGGTTTAATGGAAAGAGCCCTGGGTACAGGAGACCTAAAACTTCATGTCTTGGGTCATTAAATAGAAATTTGAACAATAAACTATAAAATCAGGAAGAGTGCTAAATGGGATGTTCATATTCATAAGATGATGATTTTTAAATGGCATGTGCAATAGTTACCACAAATAGGGTCACATTAATTACTAATTAAATTACTTACCCTCCCCTAAAGATAATAGTACCTGCTTGTAAATGAGTCACTAAGCAGCATCAAACCATGCTTAAGTAAATTTTAAACTATAATATGTTGTTCCAAGCCAGTGTTATTTTTAGTTCTATAAACATGATAAGGCCTGTCATGGCAGAAGCCAAGTTTTAGAAGAGGAGACTGTGTATCATTCTTCCTAACCACCCTCACTACAATAGTAGATGATCAATGACTGCTTTCTGATCAGCAAATAAAATTTGAGCTACAATTCCTGCCAATCAGAGCTTCCCTCACTTATGATTTCAGAAATTCTCTGCATTCTTCTGGCACAAGCTTACTTAATTGAATGTAAAGTTGGAGTCAAAGCCTATCTGGAGATCCACAGACCTCACTGGGTAACCTCTGGGGAGCTAAAGTCCTAGCTTTCTGTTGGAAAACCCAGTCCTCTCAAATAATTCAGAAGTCTTTAAATGTAGGTTTTCCAAAGTTTCATGGAATCAGGATCCAACATGGTCTCTCTCATTTATTCAGGTAGAAGAAGTCTCTGGTGTAAAACACCTAGCCATATGAATTTCATATTTCATACCCTTGAGTTTCATTTCTTGTAAGAATGTTCTTTTTAACAATCTTGGAGCTGGGGAGATGGATCCATGGGTAAACGCATTTGGTATACAAGAACAAAGAGACCTGAGATGTGATCCCCCAGAACCCATGAAAGACTGGTGTGTAATGTAAGTGACACTGTCTTACACAAGATGAAAAGGGAATGCCAGAGCTCCAGGATGTCTCCTGAGATATCCATGTGCACCATTGCATGTGCATACCCATATTCACACACATTGATTTGCACAATCATGTATGTACGTGCACATGCACACATATTCACTAACACTTCTAATCAGAAAATAACGTATGGATGATTCAAAACAGCTATATGAAATAGTCTCTACTCCCAAGTTTCCTTCTTCAAATAGAACAAATTTCCACACTTTTAGCTGTTACCTTTTTCTTGATGGTAGATATTTGATGTGATATAAAATATGATAGTATAACATAACATAATACTTTATATTATTATTTTTTGATTACTCATTTTTTGGTTGCTCTAGGAGTAGAACATTTAATCTTTTTCCATCCCATGTCTGCTTTCTGTTTCTTATATTCTCCATAAATCCACCCTGACATACATCTCTAGTTCATCTTATCTTACCATTCTGGTATGGCTGTTTACCTCAGGGCTCTTTTCCTGTCCAGTGCGGATGGCAGTTTCCTGGAATTGATATTTACTTCCTCCTTTCCATGTGTTTAGCTTCCTGTGTCTCTTAGTCCTTTCCTTCCAAAGGTTTCAACACAATCTCTCAAGCACTTCTAGTAAGTTTCCAGTGATGACATACTGTTCCTAACTTTGTCTAGCTCTTTTTGTTCCCACTGCCTTCATTTTTGATGCCTCCCACTTCTTATTCTACTAAGGATTTGATGACTCAGGGTTGGTGCATGGCTATGGGCTCTGGAATTTTCCATTGGCAATCTTCTACACAGAGCTTTCTGCTCCCTTGATTTAGATAGATAGATAGATAGATAGATAGATAGATAGATAGATAGATATGTATATGAACATATGTGTGTATGTGTGTGTATATATATACATATATAAATATTCAGATTTTCAGATACTATCTTGTTATCAATGCATGTGTTTCAAGTTCTTTAAAAGTTTTTATTATCCATGTTCTTCACAATTTCATCTCGTTCTCTTATTATATTTTCTGTTTAGCATAGACTAAATTATTGGAGAGGTTTTTTTAACAGCTAGTATTCATCAGCTGCCTGCTAATATATAATCGTGTGTAGCGCGGCATGGTGGTGCACTCCTTTAATCCCAGCACTCGGGAGGCAGAGGCAGGCAGTTTTCTGAGTTTGAGGCCAGCCTGGTCTACAAAGTGAGTTCCAGGACATCCAGGGCTATACAGAGAAACCCTGTCTCAAAAAATACCATATATATATATATATATATATATATATATATATATATATATATATAATACCCAATATATATATAAAATCGTGAAGCAATTAAAAGCTGATCAGACACTAGGAAGAGATGTGAGACTTATGAGCAAGCAGACTAGAAAACCAACCTTCCTTCGAGAGTAACACTCTTCATCCATTAGTGCAATCTCCTTCTCTATGAAAGAGTCACTGCTCTGTGGCTTAGGAAAAGGCAGGTATCCAATTTGAAATGCTTTGGTAATATGGGGCCTAAGAGTGAAAGATGAAGCCTAAAACTTTAAGATCCAAATTTTACTTGATTCTGTGTTGCTAACTGTGTTTCTTTTTTTTTTACTCTTATTTTTTTTAATTAGGTATTTTCTTCATTTACATTTCCAGTGCTATGCCAAAAGTCACCCATACCCTCCCCCCCCCCAATCCTACCCCCAGCTCCAACTTCTTGGACCAGGCGTTCCCCTATACTGAGGCATATAAAGTTTGCACGACCAATGGGCCTCTCTTTCCTCTGATGGCCGAATAGGCCATCTTCTGATACATATGCAGCTAGAGACAAAAGCTCTGGGGGATACTGATTAGTTCATATTCTTGTTCCACCTATAGGGTTGCAGATCCCTTTAGCTCCTTGGGTACTTTCTCTAGCTCCTCCATTGGGGGCCCTGAGATCCATCCAATAGCTGACTCTGAGCATCCACTTCTGTGTTTGCTAGGCCCTGGCATAGTCTCACAAGAGACAGCTATATCTGGGTCCTTTCAGCAAAATCTTGCTAGTGTATGCAATGGTGTCAGTGTTTGGAGGCTGATTATGGGATGGATCCCCGGATATGGCAGTCTCTAGATGGTCCGTCCTTTCGTCTCAGCTCCAAACTTTGTCTCTGTAACTCCTTCCATGGGTGTTTTGTTCCCAATTCTAAGAAGGGGCACAGTGTCCACACTTTGGTCTTCGTTCTTCTTGAGTTTCATGAGTTTCACAAATTGTATCTTATATCTTGGGTATCCTAAGTTTTGGGCTAATATTCACTTATCAGTGAGTACATATCATGTGAGTTCTTTTGTGATTGGGTTACCTCACTCAGGATGATGCCCTCCAGGTCCATCCATTTGCCTAGGAATTTCATAAATTCATTCTTTTTAATAGCTGAGTAGTACTCCCTTGTGTAAACGTACCACATTTTCTGTATCCATTCCTCTGTTAAGGGACATCTGGGTTCTTTCCAGCTTCTGGCTATTATAAATAAGGCTGCTATAAACATAGTGGAGCATATGTCCTTCTTACCGGTTGGAACATCTTCTGGATATATGCCCAGGAGAGGTATTGCGGGATCCTCTGGTAGTACTATGTCCAATTTTCTGAGGAACCACCAGACTGATTTCCAGAGTGGTTGTACCAGCTTGCAATCCCATCAACAATGGAGGAGTGTTCCTCTTTCTCCACATCCTTGCCAGCATCTACTGTCACCTGAACTTTTGATCTTAGCCATTCTGACTGGTGTGAGGTGGAATCTCAGGGTTGTTTTGATTTGCATTTCCCTGATGATTAACTGTGTTTCTTACTGTGTGTTCTGTCCCTACAACAGAAGAAGAGCAGATGGGCACCTGGTCAGAGAGGAAAGTGTCTGCTTCCATCTGACCTACATGAGGAAGGGCAGACTTCTGGCTGAGGATTCTCTAAGCAATATTAGACAGACCTCCTCATCACCATCATCACTATATCATCATCACCACCACCACCATCATCATCATTCGCTTCATGCTTGCCTTTCTTAGGGTCTAGTGTCTTCAAAACCCATCTGTTCATTTGGCAATCCCCTTGGTAAGCGATCAGGGTTCAGCTTCTCCCTGCTAGCCCAGTCCTAATCTACCTTCTGAAGTCTTGGTCATATCCTGCCAGCCTCTTCCTCTTCCCTTGTTGTACCTGCTTCTCCCTATACACACTCCTGCTATCACTTTGAGCTGGTGTTTGGAAAGAGAATGAAGCCAAATGCCCCCATATGTGGTGCATTGAGTTTACTTGAGAACTTTTACAGGAGAGATTTCCCGAAAAAAGATTGGCCTTAGTGTCGTTTCCTGCTCCAAAGTCTGCTCATTACTATAAATTGCTTTAACTTACCAGATAAAACATATCCTGACCACAACTGCCATCGCCTAAAAATTAATCACCAATTACCATGCAGACCAGACTCAGAGAGTTGCTTGTCTACCCCTCTTCTCACAGGGATAGTTCCCATTTTGTAAGATTGTAATAATCCCAAGGGCGGGTTCACTGGCAGATCGATCTTCTTCCCAAAATGTTCTTTGTTCCCCAGGTTACCTTTTATTTGCCTAAGTTGTACTAATGTAGTAATTTGGAGAGGTTGTGAAACCTTTAGGAGGTGGCACCTTGCTGGGGGAAACACTTCATGAGGGCTGGGTTTTGAGAGTTTCTGTCATCCCCCAGCCCCACCTCTCTGCTTCCTACAAATAGCTAAAAATGTGATATTTCAACTTTCTTACATCATACCTGCTTACTGCCATGCCTTTCCTGACATTATGGAACCTTTTTCTGGAATTGTAAGCCAAAATAAAACTCTCCTCTAAGTTACTTTAGGCCATAGTGCTTTATCCCAGGAACAAAAGGTAGCTAATACAATGAGCCAATAAAGTCCCTCCAAACATTTGGGGACCTACACACTAAGAAGATGCTGAAGCCATGCTATTATATAGTGCTGAGAAGTAGCATGCTCTTTTCTGTAAATGGGGAGCTACAAAGACATTCTGACGGTCCTCATGGTTGCCTGATTCTTCTTCATTTCTGAGACTTATTTCTGTCCTTAGCTCTTGAGTCTCTGTGTGACTATAGAGCACGGTCCATGCTCAGAGTGGTTCATTGCACGCAGTTATTACTCAGTGAGTATTAGCAACCATTATTCACTCAAGCCAACTAAATGACTGTGGTAACTCTGGTTTCTCAAGGATGGCTTCATATGGCAAGTGCACATATTTTCCCAGCATCTCTTCTGTCTGCCTGTTCTTCCCTCCTCTCACTTCTTCCTGCTAGTTCACTCGTGTATATATGTCAGAACTCAGCTCAAGCACAAGGGAGAAAAACAAGAGTAACACAGTGAATATGAATCTCACCTGCAGTATGAACATGTGGGAAAATGATCTCAGCCTCAAAGCCCGCATAGGATGCCCTTCCTTTCTCCCCAGCCTAATTGGGCATCCTTTGCTGAGCATAGTTCTAGCTTAGCATGATTTGCCAACATTGCTCTTCCTTCTCTTTTTTTAACTTTTCATTTAGAGTGACATAGACACTTTGGTTTTGTGTCCTTACAATATTCAAATTAAATATAACTAAGTTCATCAAGAGAATATACTGTCTGCTTCCAATGGATAGCAATCTATGACACATTTTCCCAAATAATAGCCTTATTCTTATTATTCTTTTCTTTATGATAATTAGCTCTAGATGTGTATTTTGGCATAACGCTTTTCTCTCTGATATTGTAATAAAGCAAGAACAGCATGTGAAAAAGACTGATAACCCTTTAATTTTTCTAGGCTAAAGTACTGATATAAGTGTGAAGAACACACATCTCCTCTTTCCTGTGTATCAAATTCATTTGTCCTTAGGCAGTAGGGGAAGCATCTGAAGCTCACCAGTGAGCATGCTCACAAGAGAGAGGAAGCGGTCCCTGTCTGCACTCACTGATGGGGCTGTGGTCCTCAGAGTCAAGGGAAAGGAAATAGGGTAGAGATGAGCACTTAGTGGAGCTGCTATGCTCCGTTCTCCAGGCTGGCAGCTCCTGCAGGAGCCTCCTGCCTAAAGGATCTCGTGAGTCACCTGGACAGGTGATTCAGTCCATGCAGTAACCACCTTCAAAGAAACAAGGTTTAATGAGGTCAAGTGACATGGTGCCATCGCCCACAAGGTGGGATCACAAGTTACCTTAAAGCCAAGGAGTGGATGCTCTGTCACACAATTCCACTTTTGTAAAAATGTCTGTTACCAGAGTTTTAACTGGATGCTGAGAATATGAGTTATTCGTGGCATTGTTAGTTTTCTCAGCTTCCTGTAGTTAACATACATTACTTTTTACAGTTAAAAAAATTACATTTTTTTTCTGTGTGTGTGAAAAAAGCAATCCCCTTACATCAATAGGATTGCCGGGGGGATTTTATTCTTTGAACAGCTAAGTGTTAATTATAAGGATCCTTATTTCTTATTAATGTGCAGTCGGAGATAGGATTCAGGCAATTTCCCCAGCTTCTCACTATTAGTTATCAAACTAGCTGCCCGGATAACTTGTTCCTTCACACAGGTGACAGTTGCCTGTGCTACCACTTCCAGGCTCCCAAAGCCCTCCAGGAGCTTCCGTATGGGGTGCCTTTGCTGTGCTTAGGGGTTCTTCCATCCCTTTGAGGTACAGTTTCCTCGTCTGCAAATGGGGGTCAAAGCCCTCACTTGAAGACTGAGAGAGAACTAGATGAGTTGGTTGCAGCTACCCCTCATGGCAGTGACTCCCCACAGCCAGGGCAGAGCAGCAGCCGGCTGTGGAGTATAAACTGGACCAACTTCCTGCATGCTGATCTCCATTCTGCTATTTGCCTTGAAGCTATAGACAAACTCTTCACCTCTCTGTGTCTCTGTAAACTAGAAATATGTGGCTATATAGTCAGTGTGAGGCATAAATGGACTGACATAAGGAAGCATTCGGATCAGTGGTCTCTTGTTTGCTGGGACTAGAGTAGGTGGTATTGGGAGTTGTTTCTGTGGGTATTGTAACAAGAAGTATGAATGTGCATTTCACTGAGCAAGAAAGATGCCGTGGAACAGAGCCACCAAATAAATACCAGCATCCGTTTCTTGGGATGCCTTTCAGAAAGAATAGGCTTCTACTCAAAAGCTAAGCCAGAGCTTTGAACTGATGCCACTCCCTTCCCATTAAGACATTAGATGGCTGATCACTTATATTCTAAAGCTTTCTGGAAGGCAGACAGGCTGATTTGGAGAGTATCTGTTAGTTATATGGTAGAGATAAAGGGACGACAGTTCCCTCATATAGATGAGAGGCTTGCCAGGTAAGCACCTCTCCCAGCTACCAAAGAAAGGCAAACTGTGGCTTCCTTATCAGCTTTTCCAAATTCAAAACAGATGGGGATTCACAAGACATAAAATGCTGTCAGATATCAAACAGAAGAAATGAAACCAAGTATTTTATTGTTGTGGACAGTTTGGGAGAGTTGTGAATTTTATTTTTAATATGCTGTGATAGGGCAGCACGTGTATGGAGCCTGGGAGGGTATGGTGGCGGTAAGGAGGGGTTCTGTTTCATTCTGTATGGTCACCCAGGCTTCTCTGAAGAAATAGCACTTGAGTAGGACCCCAAATGAGAAGATGAAGCAGTGTCTACGCAACCAGGAGTGGCAAACAAAAGTCATGACATCAAAGCTGCTTGGAGATTCAAGTGAAAAGCTGATCTGACCAACGGTATGAGTATGGTATTAGACTGTACAAAATTGGTAATGACTGAGGCAGGTAAATGACCCCAGTGAGGATTCTATTGTCTTGATAGATTGGAAGATACCATTTGCCATATTAAAGTGCTTGAAGAGTTGCTTCTTGGATGATGGCAATGGAGTTTGGGTTGGCTCAAACTGGGAATCAAATTACAAGGAGTAGAATTTGTCTCTTGTTCTACAGGAGCACACTTGGGAAGCATTGAACTCTTTGGCATTGAAGGTGTGACAACAAAAGCCAGATGTCACTCGTGATGGTGGAGTTCACGCTCTGGGGCTAAGGACCTGAAACATTTGTAAGTTGTCTCTAGCTCACAGAATCTGTGCTTGGGGAAACATGTTCTGAAACAGTGGGGCAGAAAATGTCTGAAGAGGACATGATGTGTCTCCGTAGGTGCCCTGGTTCTCATCCTTACCCACACTGGCTAGCACTAGCTTCCCCCTGTGCAATGTCTTTCAAGAGCTGTGAGGATTTCTGTTTAAACAGCAAGCTTGAAGCCTGGTCTAGTTAGTGACTTATTTGCATGTCAAATTAGGGTTCAAAGAAATGCAAATATGCAAGCTTATTTGCTCAGATAAATTTGCTTTAGTAACCTGGAGGAAACAGTAGGGTCTAAAACACTCAAACTAAAATTAATGAGGCCATGGTGGCCTGGTGGCTCTTCTCTCCTCCCACCTTTCACCTTCCCTTTCCCCATCATGAGTCCCTGCAACTCAGCAAACACTGCTGATTCCTGCTGTCTTAGAGTCACAGGAAGAGCAGTAAACAGACCTGGCAAAACCAACACCTTTTGTTCCATGCAGAAGTAGGCCAAGAGAACAAAGGGGATGAAGAATGAGAAGTTCAAAGTACAATAACTGAGACACATAATAGGAAGCAAGCAAACAAGCAAAAAGTCAAGATTACCCTACATCTGACCAAGTAGAGAAGGACTTTGGAATCAACAATGAATTTTGACTGGCTAAGAGAAACCAGAAAAGAAACTCATTATACTGCTTTCCTTCCTGCCACCATCTCCCCTGCCTTGGGCTCAGGCTCTGAACTGGACGAAAAACTGCTTCTCATCCACCTTGTTAGTGCCACAGCATGTGCCATTAGATAGGGACCGTTGTCATCATACTGGAGGAGATGTATGATTATGTACACTGTGCTTGAGCTGAGGTGGGGGTAGCATGTCATTAGCATACCCAAGGTGGCATGGGTAGTGCTCTGGTAAAAAGCCTTCAGCGAGCAAGGCTGGAGGCAAGAAAGTGGAAGTCAGTTGGCCTTCACAGCAGTGTGAACTGTCCAGGGTGGCACTTGATAAGCGAGCTGTCTGGAAGGAGCAGAGGGAGACTGAGGGGTGGTGGGTGATTGTAGATAGCAAGAAGGAGGCTCTGTGAGCAACACTGAAAACTCTGGCAAGGGCTGTGAACCTCATTCCCTAGGAAGTTGGCAGCCAGCCCTTACAAGTTTTCCAGCATTCAGATGACAAGATCAGAGTAATATGGCTTCATTGTTCTCTCCTTGTCACAGTGGAGGCTGTGACTGTCACTGGTGATTAAAGGACCACGGAGTGAAAGAGCCGCTTTAGAGAAGTTAGAATGACAGTTGACTTGCAGGGTGTGAATATGCACTTCTGTGCGTATGAGCTGGGAGACTCACCCCCACCTCCATGTCTTTGTTGTATCTTCTATATACACCCCAGCCTTCTGAGTAACAAGCCCTAACGTCACCCTTTTAAGAACTTTAGGTTTTAAAATTATCCTCTGGTTCCAGCCTAACATTCTTGGTGTTTGAAGAATAGCCTTCCCCATGAGTCCCCATGGCCTCAACTGTTCCCCTGAAGCCTCCTTTACTTCTTTTCAAGGTGCCCCACATAGTATAAAATGCAGTTTAATTGTGTGGGTCTTTTCTCTTATATCTTTGGTAGAATTTACAGACTCCATATTAGTGAGATTTATTTGTACTACATTTATCTATTTAGTCTCTGTGTGTGTCTATGCATGTATGTCTCTGTATGTTTGTGCTTCTGATGCTGTCTCTCTCTCTCTGTGTATATCTGTGTGTGTGTATGTGTGTCCGTGTTTCTCTGTGGGTGTAGGTAGATATGTGCAGTGAACATCAAAAATGACTTTCAGCAATCAGTTCTCTCTCTTTTCAATCATGTGGGACCTGGGGATCAAACACAAGTCGTCAAGCTTGGCTGCAAGCACCTTTATCAGCTAAGCAGAGTAAAATATTTTATACACCCAGCTCTAAACGCTAGGACCTAGCCACAGAACATGGCATAGTGTGCTTAGAAAAACCCTAATAGATGGTCGGCTGAGTTGGAGAAAAAGGTAGGGATGGATGGAAAGAAAGATTTCTGGTTTAATCTATTGTGAAGAAAACAGATTCATCATTTTAGTGACCATGAAAGGATACTGAACTCCAGGAGAAAGACCACGAAGGGCAGGACGTGTCCTCTTCTGTGTCTTGGGCTTGAGGTCAAATACTCTTATCTATGTCTGTCTGGCATGCTGGCCCACAGACAAGAATTCCCAACACACAACCTGCTAAGTATCCAGTTCTCTTGGACTTCTACAAGAATATAACTATTCCTTATAATTCACACACTTAGTGTTAGGAAGCACACACACACACACACACACACACACACACACACACACACACACACACTGACTCCTGAGATTACCTTCAAGGTCTGTTAGTACAAATAACTTCCTTCAAATTGTATAGAATTCTCTAGAATTTGATCACTAACTACTGCTGGTTCCAAGGAGGTGATGAAGACCATGATGGTGACCTTGCACTGTATCATTACCTCCCTGTGGCATTTCATAAGAACTCTAAGTCACCTGTTATAATCAATGCCAAGGAGTTCTTCTCCCTGTAAATCAAACACAAGGTAATGGATATTGTAATTACCTCAACTTACCCATTGCACATGCATATTTCAAAATATGTTGCTTACCACTGATAGGCATGAATTCATTCGCCAAGTGAAAACTCAACCATATTGCCCTTAATGTGCAATACAGATCTACATGTGGGTTAGATAGTAACATGTTTGATGGAGAGAAAACAACAAAGAGAGAAGGTAGGTGAGGGGGATGAGGTTGGAGGCTTTGGGGGAGGGCCTCAGTGAAGAGGTGATAGGGTATAAGACTGTGAAGCAGGGAATGACTGGGATAAACAGAATCTAGGGAACGAGATGGCCAGGCAAAGGAAACAGCCTGTAGGAAGGTTCTAAACTACAGGCTGCCTGAACACTGAGGAATAGCCCAGTAGCAAGTGTAAGACCTTCGTGGATAATGTGAATGCAAACTAGAAAGGCATAACATTATAACCAATAAACCAGCACTGTCATCTGAGCTCAGTGACTAAACTTGGTTACATCATTATGTCAGCCATGCCTCCTCAATCTTCTCTATAAAACGGGAACACCGATTTTCCTGTCAGGCGCACGGGAGATTATATAATGATAGGCCTAACATGGAAATGGCAGATGGAGCCCTGACCAATGCTGGCCATGCAGTTCTACCCTAAGCATTCTCCTGGAGAGCCTCAGTTTGCTCCTTCTGGAGAAATGGACCACACACCACCAGGCAGAAGCCTGCAGACTCCGTTGCCTCCTGATACCCATCCTAACGATGATGCGCTCCTCAGACCTGCACCAAGCTTCCCAGTCACCTTCCCATTTGCTTTCAGCAGTCCATGGTGAACGCTGGAGTCCAGGAGATGCTTCCGGAGCGACTGTGCCACGGGCTGCCAGATGGAGAACAACTTGCGCTTGAGCAAACAAACAAAGCCAAACAGTTTCCAAGTTGTAGGCCTTTTGTTTATGTGAGCAGGGACATGAGCAAACACCGGCTTGGTTCAGTTTGAAGCAGCTTCTGGAGGAAATGCTGGCACTGCCGTCCCTAATTACATAATGTCTGTCTTCTTTGGCAATGGCCTTCTTATTATTGTCCTTTGTGTGAAAAACATCAAGTTTGAGACTACAACCTTACCCTTGTTAAGCTATTTTGTGGACCTATTTCTTAGTTCCATCCAGCCCAATTCCTTCCCAATGTTCTTTCCCTGGTTCTCTGAAAATAGTTTCTAGTTGATTGTTAAAGTGTTCAGGTAAACTTGTAAGTGGCAGATTTACTTGTTTCATAGATAGTTCTTAATCGTCAGCTTTAAATCTAGAAAGGGACTACACCCAGGGGTGGGTATATAACTATCCCCTGCCTTCCAGAAAGTTGTAAGAGGCAGATACATCAGATAATAGTCAGACTTCTTACAATCAGATGCACTTGGATATCCATCCTAACTTCCAGCTTCCTTTGTGAAACTAGGCAAGTTATTTAAAATTTCCAAAGCTGTGTGTGAAACAAAGGACATAATCTCTAACTCCTGTGTGATTATACAAGTTGAGTTAGCCAATATTTTAAAAATACTTGTCACTGTCCATAGCATAAAGCACACATTAAAATATCATCAAATGAGGCTGGAAAGATAGCTCAGTAGTTTTGAGCATTTATTATCCTTGCAAGGGATCCTGGTTTGGTTTCTAGCACCTATATAAGAGCTCACAGCCATCCCTAACTGCAGTGCCAGTGGAACTGAAACCCTCTTCTTAACTCCATGGACACCCCATGTATGCAAACATATATGCAAGCAAAACACCCATGCACATCAAAGTTTTAAAAATCGTTTTAGAAAACCAACTGCTGTTAACTAGTAGTATTATGATACAGATGAATGATCAATTTCTGGGATAGAGCAACGTGGAGTTCCTATAGTGGCTGGATCCATGGACACATGAGTTTTGCAAAATGGTCAAAGAGAGGGGAGACACTCCAAACACAAGGGACAAGAGAGCAGAGGCTGGAGACAGGGCTGCGAATTCATTCAACAAATGATATTGAATTTCAATAGCTCACGAGGCATTATACCAAGTTTTTGGGAAGAGAGTGAATAAGACAAGGTCACCCACCATAAACTCAAAAACTAAGCAAGAAAATTAATAAGCAAGAAAAATGTTTTGAAATTGTGTCTGTGATAGAAGTGGAGTGATTTCAAATAGAGCAATTAAGCACTTCTGCTGGTGGCATTATTTTATGTAAAGTGGTCATGAGTGGCCTCTTTGAAGGAGATGTGATTGAGCTGAGCTCCAAAGAACAGGGTGAGGCCACGGCTGGCTTTGGAATTCTGCTGGGGAGATCGAATGAGACAGGAGAGGCGTTCCATGGATTTGGCAAGATGGAAGGCAAGAGTTGTGTGGACAGAAGCAGCTTGGGGATGGGTTCAAACTGTGACTGGGAATTGCAGTGTGTCTAGCAGGCTTTTTGTTTAAAGTCTTGAAGCTAAATACAGATTACTATCAGTGTGAATCACAGGAGTACGTATAAAACTGTCTGCCTCTTTGTGTTTGTTTTTTGACTTCTGCTGTCTGATTAAAAAACAAATAGGAAAGTGAGAGTGCAGAGACAATAAGAGACATTTAGCTGGAAGACTTGCAGTGATGCTGGGCAGTGACTCGGTGGTGGATGGAGGAGCCAGGAGAGGTTGCTGTTCCTTTTAAATGGGAGCTATGAGAGTGTATGTAGCAGATGACTGAGTATCTCAAAAGAAAAGGGTATGTGTGAAGAACTAACATCTGTGGCAAGTAAGAAAGGAGGTACCCAAAAGATGTGGGCTTTGCCTTTGAGGGGCATAGGAAAGCCTAACACATGGAAGGGGAGGGAAAGACAGGTACTCAGGAACAGATAGTAAGCAAAGGTTCATTTAATTTGTGTGGGGGGAAAAAACAATAGACCACCCAGTGACTTCTGTTTCCAGTAGAGTCTGAGAGGAGGTCATAGGGTAGGGTGAGGGTAAGCAGGGGATATGAGGGTGTGTAGGGACACAGACAGAGAAAATCATGGACTGTTGACTCCAAGAAATGTGGAGTCAGATGCCTGAAAGCCATGAGCCCAACAGAGGACTGAGAATTCTGAGTCTAGATCTAGAATTGCTTCCATTCAATCACATTCTTTTCAGTCAACTCAAGGTGTCACTGAAGTCCTTTGGCAGCTCAGATCAGACTCATCGGAGGTGGAAGGGCTGTTGTAAGGAAATGGATGGGAGATGGTATGTGTTACAAAGCATTTGTCTGTAGACTAGGTGGTATGCCAGGCACTTCATCTACAATACCCTATAATGAGATTTAAGCAATGAGGTAAATGAGGACCAAAGACTCTGAATGCTCTTTCACAGTATATATGCATGTGTGTCTGTATGTACATGTGCACATGTGCATGTGTGTCTGGATCTGTGTGCATGAGTGTACATATATTTAGGTATACTAGATAAACATTCATTCGTTTTATAAATCTACCTTCATATGTAAACACACATAAATATCTACATGTGCATTTGAACTCTGATGAGATTCCATCACTTTCTCAAGAAATGCATAATCTGTCAGTCTAGCCAGAGAGATGCATTTGATGTACAAAGAGACAGAGAAGAGGTCAGCAGACTTGAGCATGTGAGCCAAGACCAATCTGCTGCTTTGTTGGTATTATTATAAATCAAGTTCCAATGAACCACAGTCGTGCCTATCTGTTTCAACATTGTCAGCTGTTCTATTACGACAGCCACAGAGTCGAGCACTGCACCCGGGAAACAGCAGCATCCGCATTCCCTCTGGCCACGTCTATCCGCTCCTCCAACACGTGCATTTCAGCATCATCTCTGCATTAAGCATTATCCCGGGTGCTCAGGATACAAGAGAAAATGCCACATTCAGATCTTTCTGCTCCTGTGGGACAGAGATCAGCAGAGGTAGGATTAAAATATGAAGACAGAAGAAAAATCAGAGTATTGAAGTAGTAATAAGAAGGTTCAGGGAAAGTTTCAGAAACAAGAAGCAGGCAGAGTGTCTGGCAGACTGCAAGGAGGGTGAGCCAGAGGACCTGACTACAAATATCAACTGGTTCTCAGTCTCTTCACAGGGTCTCCCAAGAACCTATCAGAAATACATAATCTTCAGAGTAATATTATTAATAGCTATAGCTTTTTTTTTAAAGATCAGTAGTGTTTGCTTTGTACCCTAAGTCTCTGAGGTATCTAGTTTTTGATTCTTGGTTACTCAGATTGTGTCAGGGTATGCGTTCCTTTTTGTGGAGCAGGCCTTAAGACAAATCAAGACACTGGTTGGCTATCCCCACAAGTTCTGTGCCACCACTGTCCTAGCATATTCTTGGGACTCTTTCCCTCCTGTTGGGTTGCCATATCCAACTTTGATATGATCGGTTTGCTTCATTTTACTCTATTTCATTTTGTCATGTTTGGTTGTTGTCTCTTGAAAGCCGTTTCTCTTCTAATGAGAGCTAGAAAGGGAGTGGATCTGGAGGGGAATAACTGGGAGGAGTGAAGGGAGGGAAAATTATAATCATTCTCGTAGCACACAAAATGTATTGTGAGAAACAATATTTTTAATAAAAGGAAACATTTAAAATTAAAAAAAAAATACATACTCATGGGTCAGAGTCTGCTCCTGCTAGTCCAAATTCACAAGGCTAGGACACTGGACTCATGCACTGACCACTTTCTTAGATGCTTCTTAAACGTATCAGAGTTTTGACTTAGCGTGGTAGACGTCTATTGGTGTCTGATGCATGGAGGAGTACACTGGTACATGGAAGGGAATGAGGCCTCCTCAGAGGTTAGCAAGACAGGCAAGGAAGTGTAAAGGTGCCTCACACTCAACACTCAAGACAACTTAGCATTCACCACAACAAAGATTTATCTGGACAAAGCTAAGAAACCTGTGACAGTGTGTCTGTTAAGTGTGATGGCTCATCTATCTACACAACAAGCTACACTGAGTTTAACTCAGAGAAGATCCCCACACATCTATCTGCAAAGCAGGACAGTGCTAAATGCACGGTGCATAGGACAGTCAGACTCTACACATAGCCCAGCCCCCACACCATCACTTCCTAGTGAAGACTGTTGGAGCCTAATAAAGACTACCTAATAAAGACGCTTGAGTATATCCACCTGTTTGTGATTATGTGGTCTCTAATTATGGCATTTGGGGTAGAAACAGAATGTGTTGTGAAGTAATGACAAAATTAATAGAGTGGATAACTGGGTGGTGTTAAGTGACCAGAAATAGCTTATGGGAGACAGGACATTGCCTTCAATGTCAAAAGAAGGATGATTATGTCTATAAGAACAGGAGAAACTCTTTGACCCAGGCAGAGATGGTACATCCATCCCTGCAGTAATGGGTTAACTGATTTGGCTAGTATAGCAAATTCATGGAGTGTGGTAATAGGTAGTAATCCTGGGAAGGTTGTTTAGAGCCAGATGGTGAAGGGGCTTGAATGCCAGGCTAAGGACTTTGGCATTTTTCCTGGAGGCAGTAGGGAGCCATTTAAGATTTTTTTTATCAGTGGGATTATATGCGTAAAGCTTTGCTTTAGGGAAATTAAACCAATGGAAGAATGGAAGATGGATAACAGAAGAGGGAGACTGGAGGTGAGGAGAGTCATTAGGAGAACATTGAAAAGATCAGGAGAAATAATGGGGGCTTGGATATGGCAGAAGCAATGGTCTAGGAGAGATAAGAGTTTGAGAAGACAGGAAAACTGCAGGGACTGGCAACTGAATTGAGAAATGGGGTATCTCACAGGGATGATCCCAAGAGGATGTGAGGATATCCTAACTGGGCATCCAGGGATGTAAAAACTTAGAAAATGAGGATGGGCACATGGGAAGTGCTGTGGAGTCTGGGAAGGGCCAGCTAAGCAGGTGGTTACAATAAAAGACCTGTGGAAAGATTGGTGATGGCAAAGTAGGCTTCCAGAATTTGCCCTTTTTTCTAGATTTGTTTTTGTTGATGTGATTTAAAAACCATGATGTTTATTACTAGAGAATTTGAACAGGGACTTGCAGGAACCAAGGACATTGTTGCTGCCTCATTTCCAGGTGGGTGTTTCCTTATATAGTGGGAGCCACCTACACAGAGAAAGGCATCACCTAAAGTAGTCCAGACCCTACTCCATCAGTTAACAATCAAGACAATCCAGCACAGCCACCATCAGATCAGCATGATCTGAGAAGTCTCTCAATTGAGATGTCATTCTCAGCAAACTCTAGGCTGTTTCAAGTTGACAGGTGAAGTTCAGTGGGCCAATGGCAAGACCACATGACCATTGATTGCTCCTAATGTAGTAAGTAATTCAGATCATTCTATTTTACACATGCATACACAGACACACACACACACACACACACACACACACACACACACACGTGCTCGAGCACATACAGAGGCACACTTACGCATCAGACTCCTTCTCAGTGTATGTATACTGGGAACAAAATCTTAAGTTATATGTGTGTGTGGAGATTGGGTTACTTCACTACACGTAGAAAAGTTTATTATCGAATACCCAGAAGATGGAGTGGGGCTATCAACATCTACTGACAAAATATTACTGAAGAATGAACAGAACTGAACAATCTGTTCTCATTCCAAAGCCCCACTTCTAAATATTTTTAGAAACACCCACTAGTACTTCAGAGGAGGGTCACAGTGAAGGTGACTATGCTGGGCTCTCTCATTCCTCACTTTCCATCCTTCTTTTATTTCCCAACAGTACAGTGCAAAAGTAAATGACCTTAGAAACTATGCTGGGCTCCAAAGGACTTTGGTACATCAAGAAGGATTTCCCAGAAGCTAAAGTTAGCAGGTCAGAAGCACACCGAAGGCCCTCTCTAGTCAAAGCAGAATGGAAACCAAAGTATTGTTCTACATCTTATTTCTCAGTGTGAGAGGAGCTGCTTGGGAGAACAGTAAAATCGGGACTTGTGTTAGTCTTGAAACCTAGATAATTATAGAAGAAAGCTAAGCACATGAGCATCTGTGTCTAACACTTCCATCCTCCACCAGCTTCTTCCTATAAGACCCCTGCCACACCTCTCTCCCTCCTTCTCTCTCTCTCTCTCTCTCTCTCTCCCTCCCTCCCTCCCTCCCACCCACCCCCTCTCTCTCTCACCTCCTCAGGGATAATCCTACTCATTCTGGATCTCTAGCCTGGTGTCATCGTGTGACCTCAGACTTGACAGAAAGTTCTCTCAGGCCTGAATCCTACTTCTGAGATAGAGTAACTGTGTGACCTTAGGCAAATCTCTTCATTTCCCTGAGATTTAATAGTCTCATTTGTTGTCCTGAGAATTAGATTAGTAAATGAGTGAAGAGTACTCCACAGGGTGCCTAGTGTGTAATGGATACTTGTTTTCAAATAAGCTTTCTACTTTATAGCAGCTCCATATTTACTAAAAGTAGCAAAGGTTATAGAATTCCCATATAACCCAAGCCCAATTTTCTCCAACAATAATATTTTTCATTCATGTGCTATGTGTCCGTCACAATGAAGCCAAACAGATATGTTATTAGTAATCAACCCCCATACTTAGCTTTCTTTGGCTTTTATCCAACTCATTCTTTTTTTTTTCCTGCCTCAGGATCTTATCTAAGATGTCCCATTACATTTCATCATCATGCCTCCTTATGTTCATGTTGGTTATTGCAGTTTTTACATTTCCCTTGTGTTTTCTTAGTTTTTTTTGTTTTGGTTTTGTTTGGTTTTGTTTGGTTTTGTTTGGTTTTGTTTGGTTTGGTTTGGTTTGGTTTGCTTTGCTTTGCTTTGCTTTGCTTTGCTTTGCTTTGCTTTGCTTTGCTTTGCCTTGCTTTGCTCTGGCATTGTCAGTTTGAAGCATGTCTTTTAGAATAGAATACCCCTCACCCCTCAACCGAGAATTGAATGTCTGTTCTGCCAAGCAACTTGGACCTACCTGCGAAGGGCAAGGAAGGGGGTCATGCTATGGTCAGCTCAGAATTATAGGCAGGTCATTTTGACACCGTGTAGATAATAGACGAGAGCTATAAGGGTGAGTGACACAAAGAAGAGCAAGAAGCTGGCTGTGGTGCTTCACAATTGTATTCGCAGTACTTGAGAGGCTGAAGCAGGAGGATGGCCCTCAGTGCAGCCTCCTTACCCCCACCAAAGAGAGACAACTTAAGAAGTAGTAGAACCATTTGAGGGGCACAAACCAAGATAGTAGTGGCTCCACTGAGAGTAATTAGAATGTGCTTACTTCTCAGAACCTGGACAACAAGAGAGAATAAGGCTCTTATATTTCTTTTCTCCCCAGAAAGTAAAGTCTGAATCCAAAAAGGAGAAGGGATTCCAAGAGAACGCCCTAGGGAGACGTTCATGATCGCCCTAAGATATGAGTCTTTAGAAACAGAGTTTGCCCGAAAAGTCACAGAGACAGAGACAGAAGAGCATTTATATATGATGGTAGCCACTTTCGTATGCAAGTGTAATCAAAGGTAATTATTGTTATAGGATAAGGAATCTGGGATTCAGAGGCAAGCCGAACACTGACTTCTGCTTCCTCTCCTTTGATGAATTAGCTTGTTCCATCCTAAGTTTATGTTTCTTTGCAGAGTCAGAAAGACAGTAGCACCTAGCTCTTGAAATTATAAGGACAAGAGCTGATGCATTTGTCACAGATATATGTGTCACCTATTATTACATTCAAACAGGTTTCCTTTGTATTTTTTCATTTATTTTTTTTATTACTCTTTCTAAAGTCTAGCATTTCCTCTTTGTACCCAGAAACTTAGACATGGAGAGGGGAAAGGATTCACTTCAGATTAAAGCCCTCTCAGAACAGGCTTCAGACCCCAAAGGCAGACCCTCTCCAGTAGAGTTGCAGTGCAGTACATGAACAGTACAGGAGGAACATGGAAGTAGTCATTGCTCAACAGCATTCCTTCCTCATTTAGTAAATACTAATTTAAAGTGTCATTTCATGACGAGCATTAGAGCTGACCAGGAGAGAGGACTGTCTCAGATAAACATAGTTTACCTCATACACTCAACATTCTCTATGAAGAGACAGGTAAACATGCACATGTAAAGTAGGCTATTGAATATGTATGCTTATGATAATGTGGAGGCATCTCTGTTGAGCCTGAAAGATTCTGCTTTAACTCTTTCACTGTCTTACCACAGTGGCTGTCTCTCCTCCACTACTGAGGGGAGAGAAAAGTGAGGCAGGGGTAACTAGGTGGGATGGTACAGAAATACAGGCACAGAGTTCCTTCTCAAGTTGGAGTAACTGTGTTTTAAAATTATGTATGGTTGGTTTGGGTAGAAGTAGGAGGCCAACATGGAATTATAAGGAACAAACCAAGGTCAAAAACAAGTTCAGAAGAAAGGACTGATTCTGCCATGCATGGCCTTTGAAGTGTTTCGGTGTCTTCTGACACTGTCTCTGCCACTTAATTTCACATTAAAAAAATCAGGCTACTCTCAATGAGAATTATGTTACTGATACCTCCTTTGAAGTATGATCTTTTAACATGGGCATTACATGTATTGTGGGACCAGAGAACCTTTATTTAATCATGCTACAACTCAGGTGGCCTCCAGCCTTTGGCTGATCAGATATCTACTGTTTGATTTCTACCCAATCCTTTGGATGTATTGTTCCCTCAAATTAAATGGCTTAAAGCAGCATTTAATGTTTATCATGATTTGATGGAGTGGTTAGAGAGCCACCTGTTTAACAAGGGATCATTCAAGCACTTGCTATTGGATAGAGGGGGTCATCACAGTTGGAAGGCTTAAATGGTTACATTCATATGGCTTCCAACTGGTGTTGACAGAGAGTGGGATATTTCTGTGACACCTTTTGTTCTCCAAAGAGTTAGACTGACAAGTCCATGGTGGTCTCTGGATACCATTCCAACAGTAACAATAAGATAAGGCCTCTTCAGGGCTCATCTCTACACCTGATCAAACATCACTTTTGCCACTGTCTTGTCTCTGTTGAAAACAAGCTGCGAGATCTTTCTAGAACTGGGGCATGGGACTGGCAACATGGCTGATAAGGTAAAGCTGATTTCTAGCAAGTCTAATGATCAGAGTTCCATCCCCAGGATCCACATGGTAGAAAGCAAAAACTGATAGCTGACAGTTTTCCTCTAACCCCCACACATGCACCATGACAAGTGGGTATACACAAGTGCACACATTAATAATAATACATAACATGTAAAGACATTTTGAATAGGTTCTGCCTCTGGGTAGCAGGAATGTCAAAGCCACGATAGGAAGGGGTGCCTATGTGGGGATATAAGAGACCTGTAGCTTTTAGTCTGTATTAAGGAAGACTCCACAGTATGATTCAATGAACATTTTCTATGTAATTATGAGAGTCCAACATGGCCGAGGTCTTGCAAAGGTCAAGCAAGTACTCTACCCCTGGTTACACAACCCAGCTTCTGCAATGAACACCTTATAAATTAAGTTTTGTTTCAGAGTCTAAACTATTATTTTCTCCAGGCCAGCAAGGTGGCTCAGTCAGTGAAAGAGTTTGCAACCAAGACTGACAATTTGACTTCAATCCATTTAGTCACACCGGTGGTAAAAAAGAACAAGTTGTCCTCTGACTCCCATATGTGTGCTATAGCACAGGCATAGGCACTTGTGTGCATACACAAACAGACACACATGGGAAACATTTATATTCCAGTTGCCCTTGCTTGACTTCCAAAGGTTGAAAGTAAACATTATTACTGAAGACATGCTGCACTTCAGACACAGGATCAAGACTCTAAATTCTAAAGCACCTGAACTAGACGGGACCTGAGAGCCTCCTCCTCAAATACTAGCTTTCATAGTACCAGAAGCCATTGGTACTGTACAAGCTACCAATAGAGGGAGGCAACCAACAGTCCTACCTAGCAAGGATGCTTATGGACCACAACAATGACCAGCATGACCCAATAATCCTAAGGCTGCAATAGTGGCACCCATTTCTTCTTGGTGGTAACCAACAGCTCCATAATATACTTAAAGCCTATTACACAACAATAAAATCATGCCTGGTATTAGAATCCTAGCCAACTACTAAAGGCTACTGAGGTCACGAATCCTGTAAGAGAACCTAAAACTAACACTTTACTAAACAAACGTAATTCCTAATTACATCCTAAATATTCATCCTGATACCCATGGATAAGTATTGCTCTCACCTCCACAAAGACTATGTTCTTTGCATCAGACAGGGCATAGACAAGCTTGTTAGTGAAAGTGAGGGCAAGCAAGCAAAAAGCTTCCTTCATCCATGTCCTTCTAGTGGGCTGCCATTAGAAGGTATGGCCCAGGTTCAGGTTGGGTCTTCTGACATCAAATAATCCAGATAGAGAGAGGGTTTTCCACCTCCAATAATACAACCAAGAAAGAGCTCTCACAGATGTGGCCACCTCCTTGGTTTTTAGTTCATTCCCGAAGTAGTCAAGTTGACAACCAATATTATCTAGCACAAGTCCATTCTGGTCTTCTTGACACACAATCATATCTCCTTAATCCATGTTTAATTTTCAAATAAAAACAATAGCCAAATCACAGACTATGAGAGAAAAACAAACAAACAAAAAAACAAAACAACCACTCAAACAGCAAAAAAACGAGGGATAATGTGTTACCTTAACCCCTACTACAACACAACTCCTGCTCAGGAAACATCAGGAAACAGGGTGTGGAATGATTCGAAGAGCCAGAAGGAAATGGTGTTTGAAGTGAAGTTGGGTCTCCTAAAAATGTCAGGGAAGCTACACCCATGAAATCTCAGGACCATGATTGCCTAAACAACACTGGAAAAAGGATACTGCCAACACACGTGCTAACATGAAAAACAAACTAACTACAGGCAACTAAGGAATGCTGAGAACAGAAATAAAGTCCTACCTGGGCAAGGGATGACCAAATGCTTGACCAATACCAAGTTGTCACTCCTGAAATCAAATACACTCAAGTAACATCATATGGTCAGAATAGACTGTTTCTACAAATTTAGAAGGGACGGGGCAAAATGGGGAGAGAGAGAAAGGGAGGGAGTTGTAACACCAATTAAAAAATAAAAAGATACCTTTTTAATTTAAGAGAGAATAAAGGAGTAGTAGATGGGAGATGTCAAAGGGAGAAGAAGGACAGGGAAAGGATGCAATTATATTTATTCCAAATAGTAATTTAACTGGCCAGGTAAAAGATGGAATGTATATTAAGGCTCTCAATTCAAAGGGGGCTTGTTTCCCGAATGCTTGTAGATAAGCCCTCACTGTCAGAGGGTTCCCCATTTGCTCACTCTAACAAATACTATTCAAATCAAGAGAAAGATTTTTTTTCCTCAAAGAATAAAGCACTTTAGTAGCAATGAGTTGGACTTTCCTATGTCTGATTAAGAATAAGTTTCTCTTTGGCATAAATGAAATCTTGAGTGAGGAACTGGAGGCAGACCAGACTTCAGATCCATCTACCACACAAATCCCTTGTGATTTGAATATATGAATTTGTTGAGATTTCCTGATGGCTAACAATATGCCTTCATGTTAGCAATGACAAAAACCTAATAGCTGGGCCTGGTATTAAAAGGGAAAAAAGTAGGGCTCTTTTTCATGTAATTGAATTCTTCAATCTTGCACTGTATTCATTGAGAAGAACTCTTGGGATGAATTTCTTTGAAATCTCTGCTACTGATTTTATTTTCTGATATGTTGACCTTCTTCATCTCCAGACATGTTGCAAGATTGGCAGGCTTCGTACTCTGTGCATCAGATACAGCAAAAGCTGTGTTAAGGCTCCTGTTGTTGAAATTTATTCAGTGTGGATGCTAATGAAGAACGTTAAAGCCATCTAGTCTGGTTCCTTCCTCTTTTTCTCATTTCTCCGTAAGGGGAAGAAATTGCATCTACTTAACAATGAGAACAAAAATAAAACCAAGACTGCCTGCTTCATTCAGGATCTGTTCTGATTTTCACTCTCTGTTCTATTTTGAGAGTCAAACTATAAATATATGTCAAGGATAGAGGTGAATATTATTTTTATTAGTAGAGATGGAATGGATAAATATCTTACTGGTAATTACCTGGTTTAAGTGTTCTCTGATGCATCCATTTCTGTAATGCATGTATTTACCATTTATCAGACATCTGCAATGTGAAAAATACCAATCCAGGCATTGGCAGTGTAAGTGTAAATTAGTCATGACCCTTCCTCAGCGTAGCTCACAGGAGTGTGGAGGATGGATGTGGACCAATTTGATCAGTTCCTACTGTTTCACCTGGAAATGTATTTAAAGTAACTAGAGATCAAAAGTGAGGGGGAAAGATACTATATTCCACTTAAGCAGTATACATAATGAGAAGTTCGTGTTGTCTTTTTATTTTTATTTATTCTTTGTCATCATGCTTTTTTGTTTTGTGTTTTTTGAGATAAAGCCTCAGTATACTATCCAGGCTGACCCCTGACTGGTGTTCCTCCTATCTCTGAAGGGCATGAACTACCTGCGACACCAGGGGAGCAAGGCATTCTTCATAGACCTGCTGCTTGGGAGTTGAACTAGAATCAGCTGCCAACCCCCTTGTTAGTCAGACTCCCACCTCTCTGGGTTTTAGCCCATGTCTTTAGAAAATCACCAGTCCTTGGTGAGCTCAGCCTCTCTCTGACTTGATGTTAGTGGCCATGCAAGTGACTGCAGCTTCCTCCTAGTGGATCTAGTGGCCTCACTAACAGCCTTGAAAGCACTGGCTTCCCACTCACCACCCACTCCCCTGGTTCAACCCATGTGTCACTCCTTATAATAAATATTCTCAGCTTTCTCCACTCTTTCTTTTTCAATTCCTGGTTCCTTCCAAACCTATTTCCTAACCTCTGACTCAGCAAAGGTTTCTGCCTTCTTTTTTTTCTATGTGATATAAATCCACAAGAGAACTCCCTCACCTCCTCCCACTGTGCATACAATCCTAATTGAATGTCCACCCCTGCCCTCACCCTCTCCTATTGCACAGGAGGAGTGTGCTCTGTGTACCTTGGTGAAGGCCGCTTTCTGTCTGCACAGCAAGCCTTGCTGGTCTCCCTTCCGCACAGTCATCTGGATTCATTCTGCATCCATTTTATTCTAAAGCACTCACTAAAGCCACCAAGTGTCCCTGATGGCATAAGCCTGCCTCAGTCCCCATCTAGACCCCTCTGTCAGGTCCATCTTTTCCTTTTTCCACCCCAGGGGACACGATTCTCCTGGTTTGCCACTCCTCTTTGCCTAGTCCTTCGCACCTTCTCAAACTGACTATTAAATGGTACTGTTTAATTTTTTTAATATTTAAAATGCTTTATTATTTTATAATAAAATAATACGTGGTTGAGTGTTTTATGTGCACCACATATGTGCAAGAATGTAAGGAGGTTAGAAGAGGGCTTTTGATCTCCTAGAACTGACATTACAGGTGGTTGACAGCTGTTATATGGGTGCTAGAAACTGAACCTGGATCCTCTCTCTCTGTAAGAACAGCAAGTGTAGTTAACCACTGAGCCATCTCCCCAGGCCCTGCTGTGGTTTCTTTAGACTCCCAATATACTTGTGCCTCAGAATTCCATGCATGTACAGGTTCAAGACGCAACAAATTCCACCCAGATTGCATTTCCAGTGCAGTCATCTTGAATCAGATCCACGTGTCTGTCACTTCACTTCTTCACGTAGGTCTTAGTGCCTCTCGTATGCAGCAAACTGGAAAGGGCTCCTGATTGGGCTCTAGAATTCACAATTTATTACTACATCAGATCCTGTTTTCCCTGGTTAAAAATAAGCTAAAATCTGAGTATTCTTTTGCCATACACTTTCCCTCAAGCCTCATGTAATTCCTGAGCAAAGCCTCTAATTTCTCATTTTAAGTTCGTTTTGATACACCCAGTTTTTGCACTTCCACTCTCACAAGCACCAGCTGCTGCCATCTCCATTCTAGGTCTGCTGTGGTTGTCTCTTGACTGCCATTATGATAGCCCCCTTCCAGTTCACCTTCCACACAATTATATATATATATATATATATATATATATATATATATATAGAGAGAGAGAGAGAGAGAGAGAGAGAGAGAGAGAGACACATATACACATACACATACACATACACATACACATACACATACACATACACATACACATATACATATATACATTACAGGACTGATTGATCTCTGCTCTGATTAAAGTCCTTAACAGTTTTCTGTGTCTGGCAGGTTGAAGGACATCTTCAACATTTCCTAACAACTTCTCTGTGATCTGACTTATGCTCCCGGGTCCACTCCCCACCCCGGTGATCACGGCCCCTCCCACCACTGCTCTCTGCTCCAGGAATGAGGCAAGCATTCCTCTCTATTGGAACATCAAGTTGTCATCAATGCTTTCTTAACCATCCGAGTGTGCACAGCAAGTTCCTTCTTTGGGGGAAAACATCCCAGGATCTCAAGACCAATTCACTTCTTGCAAGTATATGCCCCCTGCCACTGCTATTTTGATGGCTATTTGTCAAGTGTCTGTATCCACCACTAGACTAGAAACACCGTGATGATGGAGCAGAATGTCTCTGTGACCCACTGCTGTTTTCCTAACACCTGCCCTACTGTTTAAATGAAACAAATAAATGCACGTATACTGTTAGAGATAATGGTTTCTATGAAGAAGAGCAGTGAAGTAATGAGAATGGAGCAAAGTTAAGGTGTGCTGGGGTTCTTTCGTTTAGTATCTAAAAGGCTGGTTTAAAATAGAAGGGCTTGGCCTGTAGGAACATTCGAACAGGGACCTGGATTACGAGAAAAGAAGATATGGAAAAAACTGGGAGGAGAGCTCTCTGGGATGAGTGGGAGCTGATATGTAAGGAGATGGGCCTGGTGTGAAAGAAAGCTAAGAGTTCTTGTGGACCAGGAAGACAGTCTTACCAGCACAACAGCAGGCTGGAGAGGAGGGTGGGAAGTTCAAGTAGAACTGTGTGAGGATTCATACTTCAGCTCTAGAAAGCACTTTGCATGGCACACACACAGGAGCGAGTATGTTTTATTGAGATTCCAACTCTAAGGGATCCATCACCAGCCTCTAAGTGACACCCAATGCAAATCCCTTTTTCTTCCCATGCCCAGTTTTCTTACACTGATGAAGAGAGTTCATTCAATTGTCTCTAATATTCGTTCTAGATCTAAAATCTTTTTGTTATGAATGTGATTTTAAGAGAACAGTGTGGAAAGTCCTTATTTGCCGTTGTGATTTTAAGCAAGCAACCTTTCTACCTGGGTCTGTTCCAGGGTTTGGGAAAAACAGGACTAGTCGATTTCTCTAAAGATGGGTGTGCTGCTCAAAAGACCAAAATACAGTGAAGGAGGCTCTTTGTAGAGTGTGAAATGATTCATAAACTTGCATCTGGAACTTACTAGAATTTTCCGTCTCCTGGGTCCTGTTTTAGACTCTTCTCCTGTACAATATCATCCTCACAGCTACCTCAAGGTACAGATCTATTTACCTGAGAATAACAAAGGCCCACATGCCCTTGAGAAGCCAAATGGCAGAGTTAGTCTATGTTGACGAGCCTTGCAGGTTCTTTGTCACAATGCAACTTCAGAGTGGACTTGGTAACAATAGTGGCATTGTCTGACACTGGAGTAAGCAGAACCCACACACTGTTTTTTGTGGGAACTAGGGAAACCTTAATAAGACAGGAAGGACCTTGCATGGGGAAGGCTACTTAAAACTAAGATTCATATGTAAGCCACAGACTCACCACCACTAGGGAAAGCAATATTTTCACTATCATGTTTCCTAAACCCTAATCTGCATAGTTTTTCCACATTTTAATATCTGGAAAATGAGAATATATCCCAAAATTGCTGATCTCAGAATAATGAGCTTCAGTAGCACTGCCCAGCTGGCCAGAGCCTTTCACACCGCCATCTCTTGACCAAGTTATGCCCACAGCCACTACAGCAGGCACTCACTTTGACTGACAGCTCAAAGAACTTCAGGAAAGATTACACTCTGATTCTGCTTTGAAATGAAAAGTTATTTCTACTCCGAGGGGGAAGAAAACACAGGAAAACAAGGGCAGCACGATAAAGGATACAAACACATCTGAGGGATTTCTCAGTGGGACTAAAATAAAAATATGAGTGACAAGAAAGTATTGTCATGGCTTTTCATTGAGGCACATGAAAGACTAGTACACCTTGTAACCAATGCCTCTTAAGCAAGATGACATGATGAATTTCAATTAATCTAGGCAAAGCTTGTATTTTTAGAAGCTGTATCAATCTGCATTGGGCTCTGGGTTCACTTAATTTTGTACAAGTTAAAGCCAGCTTTACAAACTCCAGCCATCCTATTTCTATGGCATTCATCATTTGAATGGATGTTTTATTCCTGCCTCTTTTTTCTCTCTCCATCTCCCCCCAGCCCCCGCGCCCCTGTCTCTGTCTGGGTGTCTGGGTGTCTCTCTTTCTCCTCTCTCTGACTCTGTTTCTCTCTCTCTCTCTCTCTCTCTCTCTCTCTCTCTCTCTCTCTCTCTCTCTCTCTCTCTCTCTCTCTCTCGTTTCACTTTTTCTTTCATTCTCCTGCGGTGGCACCACTCTAATCTCAGCCCCGTGTCCCAGGTTGTTGAAAATTAGTTTAAGCTTTGGCTTTCTTACCCCACATAGTAGCCACAACTCCTGTCATCACGGTGATGGCTCCTGGTCACCCAAGGATGATCTTATTATCTAAGTATGTTATTTATAAGGAATTTCACAGCTGAAGTGAGGTACAGAATGACCTACTCTAAAACAAGAACGATTAACAAGTTTGGAGCACAGCCAGGCTTGAGAACAAGGTTGTTATTGGCATGATTTTAATCATGATAGACAATTAGCCAGGCTTAATTATATTGAGACGAAAAACCAGAGTGAGTGGCAGTAATGAATTTCTCCAGGAACTCTCCTGTGCCTCCAACTCAAGCTGGCTGACCTATAAAGAGTGTAAAATGATAAAAGATGTTTGCGCACATGTACAGGCTGTGTTTACCTCGAGGAACAGCCAGCACGGGGAAGGGGCTGAAGGACTCCCTCTTCTATCGGGACCTATCATAAGCACATACGGGATTCTCCAGCTCCACTGGCATTTCCCCATCAGCAAAAGAGATGCAAAAGAGAGGAAAACATCTTTAAGCTGAACTTGGGCACATTAAATGTTAATGTGATTATGTAGCTAGGGATTCTTTAAATGTCGCCTGTGGCTGAAGTATTACTGCAGTTGTGTGTTAGCACTTTCTGGTGTTATAAAAGCTTAATATTTTCACTGACTGTGTCAAGCCCAAATAGAATACCCAGAACTTCAATAGAATCAGAGTGATTAGAGTAAAAAAAAAGAAAGATAGAAAAAAAGAAAAAGGATAAAAAGAAAAATTAACAATCTGACAGTCCTTGCCTCTAGGTTTGGAAATGAAATTTAAAAGAAAATCCTCCCAGAGTCTCTGGTCTCCTTTTCCATTATGGATTTTAATTGACTTATTATAATTGAAACATGGAAGAAGGAAAAGTTCTGTGGAATAATTGAAATCTCTATAGTTTGTATAGTTCTTTAGCCTTCATAGAATATACTGATATTTAATCTTTATACCAAACGTAAATACATAGTACCCGTACACACTCATGCACGCATTCATACACAGAAAGAATAAGCTTTTGGCCCATGTTAAGAATTAAAAATGAGAAAGCTGAAGACTAGACATTGGGATAGCTCAGTCAAATAGCAGGAATATACACTAAGCCTCTGATCACAAACACAGGTGATGTTGATTTCAGGAAAACAACTGCCCATGCAGGGGTGCTTGCTAACGGGGAGGCTTGGCAGTGTGGTGACTGCCTCAGTGGGAAGGCACATCGGGCTTTGTGTCTGGGTTGTGACTGTATCAGCCTGTCATCCCTCCCTTCTTATCCCTTGATTTGCTTTCTTTCACTCCATCCCTTCCCCTGAGTACTCTCACAGCTTCCACGTATTTTCAGGATTTGTGTACTTGGTGTTGAGAATGTGGCGAAAACTATGCTATGAAATCCAGCCCCATACCGTGGTTACTAGCACCACATTCACAGTAGCAGAAAGGTGGAAGCAAGTTAGATGACTGGATAAGCAAATGGCATGTGCATAACACACAGGGATATGTGTACTCTACAACGAAACACACAGGGCTATGTGTATTCTACAATGGGTAAGGATTTAATACATGCTCAATGTGGATGAACTTTGTCAAAGACATTATTTTCGGTGAATTCGGCCAGACACAAAAAGTCTCTAAATATCCTTGAATGGAGTGTTCCTAGATCAATTAGGCTCTCAGAGTCCTGCACAGGGGTGAGGCAAATGTCCCTGGAGGGGAATTAAGAGTTTGTGTTGGGTGAGTTCAGAGGTTCATTTTGGAAAGATGTTAGACTTCTGGGGTAGACAGCGATTGCTTGCACAATATTCCTTTGTACCGGACTGCATTTGAAACAGTTAAAATGATACATTTGTGTAGTATATATTTTACTGTGATAAAAAGCTTCATATTCTACCATAGTGCATGAACACTGTGGACCAGCTGCCCAACAAAGCAAGCCAGCCAGAGTGTGACATGAGCTTGCTATTGACACCACTGGGCTGGGGACCACATTACACAGCCAGCGCAACCACAGGGTGAGCATGACAATTAAGAATGATTCTGCATAGGATAATGCCTGAATAAAGGGGAGAAAAAGAAAGGAAAAAAGAGCTCAGTGTCTCCTAGGAAAGTGGAGGAACAAAAATGGGCATCCATTCCATGCAAGCTACAAGCGCAGCAGAGAGTGAGCTTGGGAATCCATTTAGTTACGTTCCTGTCATTGTCATAATACCCCATGGACAAGGCAACTTATGGAAGAATGAGTTCATTTTGACTTACAGTTCCAAAGAGTTAGAGTCCATGATGGTGAAGAGAGCACTGCAGCAGGTGCCTGGTGATAGGGATGGCCACTGGAGCAGGAAGCCAAGAACACACATCTTGAGCTATTGGGACAAAACAGAAGTATAATTAGGCAGATTGAAATAGCTTCTCCAGAAGCAACAGCATATCTCCAGCCCATGCCTCCACTGCCTTCAGTGGCTTCTTTGTTCCTGTTCTACATTTAATGTCCATTACTGGTGTCTCTTCAATATCACCTAGAGAAAGTACAGATCCCTGAGTCTGACAACCAGAGCCTTCCTCAAATTGAAATGAGAACATCTGGTAGTTTCTTCTTCCCCTTCTCTCTTCCAACATGCCCTCTTCCCAGGGCAAAATGTCACTCACATTCCAGCCCTCTCAGCTTTTGCTTTCCTGGCACCCCTTCCTGGTCAAATATAGCTCTCTTCTCTACCAATTAGATTTCCCCATAGCTTTGAAGCTGTAGTTGATGATCCTCCCCTCCTGGCCTTGACTAACCAATGATGTGAAGACTCCTTTTCTACTTTCCTCAAAGCCAGGACAGAGACCTGACAACACTAGGGAAACTACACTTAGAGATCTGCCCCTAACCCCTAGCTGATGCCTCCTCTTCCTCCTCCTCCTCCTCTTCCTCCTCCTCTTCTTCCTATTCCTCTTCCTCTTCCTCTTCCTCCTCCTTTCATATTCCTCCTCCTCTTCTTCCTCTTCCTCCTCCTCTTCCTCTTCCTCCTCCTCCTCTTCCTCTTCCTCCTCCTTTCATATTCCTCCTCCTCCTTTCCTTCCTCTTCCTTTTCCTCCTCTTCCTTCTCTGGTAGTGACCCTTATGCTGTGCAAATGGGATCACACAGAGATCATTTTGTACATCCTAAACCACCGGTGCATTACAGAGCCTCCTCCGGAGCAATTCTCAGTTCTGCTCTTAATATTCATTGAATTCATTTTATCCACATTCTGCTTCGCTTATTTTTTTTCCTGCTCTATGACAACTGCTGCACTGGACAAGTGTATGCTTTGAAGATATGCTGTTGTTTAACAACTCTGTGAGGAAGATACTGTTATCTCTACTTTGCACTAGCAGTGAATGAGCTGAGCTGAGAAACAAATTCATAAAGCTGTAAAGGAACACAATCAGAGGCTGAAGCCAAAACCATCTGACTTCTATGTTTGGGGGTATGGTAGTTCTGGAGATGAAAGTCAGAGCCTTGCAGATGCTAGAGAAGCACTCTATCATTCATCTACCATCCCCCTCAATCCAGACCATATGAGTACAGAGCCTCTATACCTTTCCCCTTGTTGCAATAAAAATCTTTCCTGAAGAAGGAGAGAGATTTCTTTAGTATCACAGGTCCCTGAAAGTTACAAAACACCCACATTTGGAAATCTTCTGACTCTACTTTATACTTGACACAAACTAACTAAAAGTCTATTTGCAGTTAATTTCCCAAGAACTATGAAACTCTACACAATCATCTCACACCCTGAGTGTGGTATTTAGAGAGTAGGAGAGAAGTAGCCCAAAGCCCTAGCCTTGTTTTGAAATCCAAATGCAGTCTTTAGACACCATCTCGACAGCACAGGTAGCAGAGTTTGGGTTTTTGTGAAATGAATAACATTTTATATCAGAAACACGGTGTAATCTCCAGTTATTAGTTATGTATCCACTATTCTGGAAGCTAAGACTATAACACTCTGGATGTGTGAGGGTTTAGGATAAATAAATCACATAAAGAATTTTTTTTAAGTTCCAGAAAGTCCTTAGGACTGTAAAAAGTTGAAGAAATCCACAATTTGCATATGTCTAAAATACTATCATAGAAAACTAGGTCGTATAGAATTGATCATCAATTATAAGTATAGATGCAACATGGTAAATAAAGTATTCTAGTTAAAGGAGAATTGTCTCATTGCAATGTGTAATTTATTTACCTACAGAAAGAACAGTTATTCGATTCTGTCCCATTCAGCTAGTGTCATATGCCTGCACCTGGGTCAGACATTCCTGAAACCCAGCAATCAGACATAAAGACTGAAAGTCAAGTGTATGCATACCTGTAATTGGAGTACAGAACAGAACATGCTCATTGTAAGAGAGGCTTGCAGGCATGGTGAAAGATATGAAGTCAGCATGGGCAGCCAAGGGATTAATACTTCATCACTCAGGAGGATATTCCAGACCCATTTTCCCTATCTGCAGTGTCCTAGTGCTGGTGCTAATGTCAATCTCTGTAACTAGGTAGTTTGTCAACCAAGTGATGGTCAGCCACCACTGAGATGAAAAAGATGCGCTTTCTTGTTGAGCCAGCTGTGTGTCTCACCCTGTGCTAAGACCCTGGCATTGGAAGTTTGCTTGATGATTTTGTGGTCTCACCTCTGTCTCGATACACATAATCTCTGCACAGTAGAAAGGCCAGTAACATCTTCTTGATAATGTTCTAGGCATAAAATAAGTATGGACAGAAAACATCAGATACAGAATGACTGAGAACAGTTATTCTGACCCTGCTTCCAATGGTTATAGATTTGGCGTTCCAGGGCTTTAAAATATAACAGGTGACTCTTGGTTGCAGGATTTCCTGCTAACTATAAGTTTAGGATTTGGTTTATGTAAGAGTAGAATAATAAGGGGACTGTGACTCAGTAAGTTTCTGGATTGTGCCAGGCAGCATGTGGTTAACACTTCTCTGCTTAACCATAGACAGAGTCTGTCTTCTGACTAGGAAAACAGAAGATTGAAAACCAAACAACCTTTCCCAAAGTCACCACCCAGTGAGTGGCAGATAAGCCCAGCTGTAAATGTTATTCTCATGTAATTTCGTGGTGCAGTACCTATAAAAATTTTAATGTACGTGCCAGTTGACTCTCTGATTCCATTCCAAGTCTGTCTAATTATACTTACATATGAACACACTCATTGGGATAACTAGATGTTTTCAATAACACTAAAATATTCATCTTGTGAGTACATATTACAGGATGCCTATTACAATATTCATTATAATAGCAAAAGAAAGGAAACTACCTTGATGTTCATCACCATAGCAAGGTTAACTGCATTATAACAATTCACTATGGAATATAATCGAGCTGATAAAAGGTGGTGTAGAGTCTTTGTATACTTTAATCTAGGAGAATGTGTATGATGTACTATAAATAGGAAGGGGAATATCTGCAGGGGAATAAATGTATGCCATTGATTTTTTATTGATGTGTTGTGTGTGTGTGTGTGTGTGTTTTCCAATAAAGATAATGAAGAAGGGGGAAAAAGGTCAACAGCAGGTTAGCATTGTTAAGCCAGGGGGGATAATATTGGGTGGAAGTGAACGTAGTCAAATCTGAATCTTTCGACCAATAACTGGGAGCTGGGTGTTAATGACCAAGTAAGAAAGCCGGGTGCCAAACCCGAAGAGGATCCTCTTCCTGAGACAGAAACAAGATCTGGAGCCAGGTGAGGGGGAGCCTGGCAGAAAAATAGAACTGGAAGCAACAGGCAGACTTTGAATACTTGCTATGGACCCTGCAGGCAGTTCACACACTCTCAAGGAACAGGAGTGCCTGGATATGAACCAGGCTCTATGGAATGGGCAGTATAGAGACAGATCAAAGATGAATCATGGTGTGGAGGACACCTGAAGTTAGAGGCTATAAACAAGCATGCTCTAAGAGCCTCTATGATACCTTCCCTAGCCTCCAGGTAATGTATCCACCACAATGTCCCTAAAGACTGAGTCTAGGCTACATCTAGACCACCACCCATCTTCAGTTCCTGTACTCCTCTTGAGAAAATCTTTCATTAACTTAGAGCCTTCTGCACACCATCTTAGCCACCCATCTCCCCATTTATGAAGCTCCTGGCTATAGAAGTCTCTCTCTTCTGTTGTTGTTTATACTTCTGTGGGTGTCTGTGACTCAGACTATCTCAAGTTTCTACCCAACACTGTCTCAGGAAGATTTATCACCTCCAGCTTCTGGCTTCTTCCCTTCCCAAGGCCACCCACAGATGGGGTCGATATTCCCCTGTTGGACTTCACTGCTACACACACAGCTCAGCCACGTCTGTCGATCAGGGCACCAATAAAGAAACAAGAAAAGAATTGCTTTCAAAAGCACTACTTCCATGTTCAGTTCCATAGGTCCTCGTAACTGAGAGTAAAGTTTTGCTAGGGTCCCTTCTTTGTGTACAATTGACTACTATTCTAGATGGTTCATTTTCCATGGCATAGAGTAATTATGATAGTACACTAGGTATGAACAGAACTGCTTGTCAAAACTCAAGTTGGTACTCAGGCCCCTCTGTGTCTCACTAAGGATAGCCATTTGGTATATAATGTATTTGGGGCACTTTCTTTCCCCTGGAGTAACAGAAGTTCAAGTCAGGATCCCCTTCATGGTACATAATGGTAATCCTGACACAGGAGGATTGGTGCAAGTTTAAAGCCAGAGTGATCTACATGGCAAGTTCCGGGGCAGCTATGACTTCATAGCAAAAAAAAAGAAAAGTGAAAAAGCAATAACAAAACAAACAAACAAACAAACAAACAAAGAGTCAGGGTCCTTTCTTTCTGAGGGACCAATATGAAATTCAAAATGGCGGGGAGCATACTCTAAAGACCAGGGAAGAAAGTTAACAGCTTTGTATTCAAATAGACCAAACCTAACCTGGACCTCAATGGGGGCAACAGTTAGGTCCCAGAGCTCCTGAGTGTTAATCAAATTTTTGCAAATTGCATGGGTTTTAACTGTGCTTTGGGGGTGCATGACTTAAGGCAATCGTGAGGGATCCTCTGGTGCGACAAGCAATTAACCCTAATACATGTGTTTTGTAAATCTGAATTTACTCCTGTGAATGGAGGGTTTGAAGAATGAAAAAATAGCCAAAGAACAACTAATTAGGGAAGACTTCCAGAAGGGGGTCAGCCAGGTACCAATCTAAGAGTAGACAGTGGTCACAAGAGAAAGGGACAGGAAGTCTCAGTGAAATGTACCCTTATGTCTGGAGCCATAAGTCACTCCAGAACAACAAGGAGGACTTCTGAGAGCGCACAGAAGTTTAGTTTGCAAAAGGCTTCTGTCACATCACTGTGATGCTTAGCTTTAATTGTCAACTTGACGTAATCTAGAAGGATCTGGGAAGAGAGTCTCAGCAAAGTGTTGTCTAGATTGCAGGTGCTACCCCATGGGCACGCCTGTGAGGGAGTTTCTTAACTGGGTTAATTGAAGTGGGAAGACAGACGCACCTTGAATGTGGGTGGCACCATGTGATGAGTTGGGTCCTGCACTGAATGAACAGGAAAGATGCAGCTGGTAAGCATGCACATATTCCTTCTCTCTCTCTCTTTGGATTCCCATCTGCTTGAAGTCCCCATGGTAATAGACTGGATTGACATCCTCACGGTGATAGACTGGACCCTGGACTTGAGAGCTAAAACAAACCCTTCCCCCTTAAGATGTTCTTTTCCTGGTACTGTATCACAGTAACGGAAAAAGAACAAGGACCATCTCCATCACGACGGCAGCCAACAGGGCTTGCCCGGTGTACCAGGGCTGTACCAGGACTACGTGCTTACAGAGTGAGCTCACAAACAACCTATGTGGTTTAGTATTAATATCATCTTTTCATAGAGAGAAGAAACTAAGACAGAAGTGCTTAAAATCATGTGCTCTTTGTAAAACAAAACAAAACAAAACAAAACAAAACAAAAACCATAGGTGGGTAGCAGAAGAGCAAAGATCTCACATGAAGCCTATTGTGGCTTGGTGATTCTAATCACATCATGCACAGAACAGGATGGGGGTCAGGGGCCTGGGGGGGCAGCAGAGCATGGAAAATAGAAGTAATTTCTTTATTGCACACTGCTCTTTGTGGTCTACTTGCCAGTTTGTAAGTATCAACTAATTTAATCATCCTAGTAACTTCTCAGAAGAAAGGAGGAAGGGAGGACAGGGACAGGGACAGGGACAGGGACAGGGACAGGGACAGGGACAGGGACAGGGACAGGGACAGGGACAGGGACAGGGACAGGGACAGGGACAGGGACAGGGTCAGGGACAGGGACAGGGAGAGAGCTACAATCCCAGAAAGTAACTAACCAGGCCCACACAGCTAGCAAAAATGTTAAGGCCTTCCTGCAACCAGGCTCTTCAGCACGTCTCCTTCCTGCCACGCTGGCCTCTTGTTTTGACATGTGGGACCAAGGGGTCCAAAGAGAGGTTTCTCCATCTCCAGGAGCTCTGCATCCAGGAGGAAGAGCCAGAATGTCAGCCAGTAGCAGTCAAATATGAAATAGCAAGAATCCCAGGATATTTGGGAGTGCTCAGGGGGTGCTTAGCTAGCTGGACCTGGGGGTTTTAAACCTGGGCTGCACTCCTCCATATTTAACAGACAACAAAGTCAAGTTACCTGTGGCTGTCCGGTGAGCTCAATGTGGCCGAAGCTATAAGAGGCAGCGGCAGAACAGTCAGTTGTCCCACCCAATAGGCACCTGTCGCTCTCAGATTCTTCCAGTAATTTTTCAGAAAATGTTGAACATTTTATCAGGCATTTTCACTGGCTTCATGTTGGTATAAATGCTATCTACTCTAGAATTGATAATTTTTCCCCTCTGTCTACATTCTCAAATAAAATACAGTTAAACCCCCCACTTCTCAGAACTGGCTTCCAACTTGCTTCTTGGGTGAGTTTTACCCACTCATTTTTTCAGCATCTTTGCCCCAAAATGTGCCCAGATCTGACCCCCTTGTCCACTCAGAAATTAGCCTGTCCTAAACAGAGTTCTTAAGAAGCCCCCAAGCAAGCTCATCCCAGGCCATACAACCTAGTCAACGGCAAGATCACCTTAACACATCTCAGACACAGTCTTCCTCCTCATCTCCATCCATGTCCCTACCACACCAACCACACCACTGGCTTTTCTTATCTGATTGGGACTAACCAGGCCCCTTGACTTCCCTCCTGCTTGGCTCCTTCCCTGCTTCCTCCAAACTGTTTCCTGCAGAGCAATCAAAAGTGCTTACACCAGGTAAAATAAAGCAAACTCCCCATCCTTGGCCAAAACACATCCCAACATTCCAGAGCTCCCTACAGTGTTTGAAATAGAGCCTGAGTGGTTTGCCACCCCTCATGAGGTCCCCCTCTGATGCCTCGCTTCTGCTCTGTGGTACTGGCTTGGAGGCCATCTATTGCCTGACCAATTTCCCACCTTGGGCTCCTGTCCTTGATGTTTCCTTCCTGGAAATGCTTTTCTGAGGTCCTGTGCTGTGCTCTGCCCTGTCCTCCCGGTTTATGTTCAAGTTCTCTCACCATCACCAGCAAGCATGCCATCATATCTTCAGACCTTTAGACTTACAACTGCCTAAAACATTTACTCTCCTATGGATCAATTGACATGCTTGCCTTCTTTCTTCTTCTTCTTCTTCTTCTTCTTCTTCTTCTTCTTCTTCTTCTTCTTCTTCTTCTTCTTCTTCTTCTTCTTTTGAGACAGAGTTTCTCTGTATAACCCTGGCTGTCCTGAAACTCACTCTGTAGACCAAGCTGGCCTCCAACTCAGAAATCCACCTACCTCTGCCTTCCGAGTGCTGGGATTAAAGTAAAGGCATGTGCACCACGCCACACACTTTCTGCTTATTATTCATTTCACCTCTAGGAAAGAGGCTTGCACTTATACATGCAAGCACTTCCCTGGTTTCTTTACTATCCGACCTCAGTGTTTGAACAATGAGAATAGGAGTGATGTTCAATAGAAAAGTTGAATTAATAATTTAACTATCATCATCAATTACCAAAGTAGTACATGGGTATAGCAGAAAGCTGGGAAATAATAGTAAAACATATTTTCTTTTGCACCTTTTCCTAGGCATATTTTTTAATTGAAATGATTCTGTATACTCAATTTGTATCCCATTTTTAAGATTCAGCATCCATAAGCAATTCTTTGCATTGCATCCCATGTCTCATGTGACCTCTGTTCAAATAGACATCCATTTCTTTTTCCTGTCTTCATCTCCTTCCTGATTACTCTTACACACGTGATGTCACTGTTCTTTGTTTTGTTTAGTGAGCTATCTTAATCCATGGACAAGAGTGCCTGAGTGTACTATTAACATTTCCAGACCTCAGTGTCTTTATCCACAAAATGGGAACAGCAGCCACCACCACCAAAACCTGCCTTTACTAATTTACGGGATCCTGCCAGGATCTAATGAGGTATCAGGACAAACATGTCACTAGGTATTTGGGGTAAATGTCACTTTTTAAACCATGGCATTGTGCAAGTCCAATAAGATTTACAGGAGGGATGATGAAAACAAGTCATTTGTAAAGTAATTTGTAAATGTGAATAAAAAGCTATTGGCAATTTTTCTAGGCTGAGTGAGTGAGTGAGACATGTCCTAATGTTTGCATCTAATTGCTAAACAGTTGCCAGTGCCCAATTCTACGTTTGTACCCTCTAACAGCTTTTTAAAAAATCATTTTGGAATTTTTTTTCTTTTCTTTCTTTCTTTTTTTATTAATTGATTTATTTTTTCAGAGCTTTCAGCTGTAAAGCTGGGGTCAGTTATTTTTAACTATCCCTTCAGCCTGTCTCATTAACCAAGTATTTTGGGGGTAATAACGTGGGCATATTTGATGATTGTTCATTTTGAAAGATGTCATTTTGAGACTTTTCTGGAAATTTCAAAGCTGCCTGTGGGAGACCTGTTTTATGCCAAAAATGTCATTTCACATTCAGCCCTACATTCTGCCTTGTGCTGTGCCTTATAAATGTTTCACACCACCTGCATTTTTTATCGTGGCTCTTTCATGTGAACTTGGATTTCTTGTGGCTCACCTCGACACTGTCTGAAGGGGAAAAAGTGATATTTTAAATGGCCCTTTCCCCCTTTGTCACAGAAGATGAAATTCCCCAATTATTTTCCCCCTGCATAGATATCTATATTAATATTTCAAATAATAGATTCTTTCTAGTGTTATTCATAAGCCATGTATTAAATTTAAAACAAATGTATCCTTAAAAATGAATGTTTAATCTGTGTTTAATACCTGAAGTCAGATTTGTGTTGACTTAATTTGGCTTCAAAGGAAATGTATAAAATGATTCACATTCTTTCATTCACTCCACAAATATTTTAACAAGATTATTGATTGCCACCCACATCATCTCTTTTAATCCTTATAATAGTGTGGCAATTTAGGAATTATCATCATTGTCATCATCATCAATATCATCATCATCACCAACAACAACACCACTACCACCATCATCATCATCACCACCACAATATGGTGTAAAAGAGAGAGAGAGAGAGAGAGAGAGAGAGAGAGAGAGAGAGAGAGAGAGAGAGAGAGACTGTAAAGAGCCCATTTAGTTGGCTCTTTACTATAGTGTGGAGTCTAGGGCTTATGTAGAAGAACCTATATGAGGAAAACCTTTGAGCGAAGAGGTTAGGAGAAAATGCTAGAGAGGCTGGGGAGATAGACACAGTATAGGAAATTCAAAACGGAGACCGGGAAGAGTGTAGGCCACAGCTGCCTAGTTTTGCTTCACATCTGCACCCCCTGGGTATTAAAATATCCTCAGCTTTGGCTTCCATCCTCAGACATTATGCCATCACCGGTAAGGAGTGTGACGACGTAGCCATGAGAATTTCTATGTAAATGTTTTAGGTCATTCTACCAGTCAGCACAGCTGATGACCCACAAACCTGAATAAGGCCTAAACTCGGTGTGCACAATAGCACAGAGATGGTCCTCTTCATCTCCCCTAGGTTCTTGATGTTCCAGGTACTGTGCAGGTTCCTAGGTCTTAAGTTAAAATGGACAAAGCAGAGATAGAAAATTTGCATGGCAAATCCCCATGAAAAGAAAGGCTATGGGAGATGAGAAGAATTTTATCTGACTTGGTTGCATGCTGTCAAAATTATCCTAAGTTCATGCGTGCAGCTGCCCTGCTATGACCAGAGGACACTTTCCTGGGAGTCATCCACAGTCCCTGGCTCTGGCACTCTTTCTACCGACTCTTCTACAATGATCACTGAGCCTTGAGGGGGCGTCATTTAGGCTGGAGAATCCTGCAGTCTCTTATTTTTCAGCACCTGATCCAGGTGTGAGTCTCTGTGTTGATCAACATCTACTGCAAAGAGAAGTTTCTCTGATAAGGATTGAGAGATGCACTAATTTATGGGTGTAACATAAGTCACTAGGAGTTTAATGCTATGTCCATTTAACAGTAATAGTAGTAGGTTCTCTCATGGAATGTGATTCGTTCAGTCATAGCTTCTTGGCCCAATAATGGTACTAGATATGGGCTTTAAATCTAATCAGAGAGTAGTTGGCTACTTCCATGGTGTTAATACCACTATTGTACCAGTTAACAAGTGTGGGACGAGTCAGCCATTATTGTAGCCAGCAGGTATCACTTCTGGGTAAGACCGATGGCAAATTTTCTCTTCTGGTTGCATGCATAGCATCTTGCAGTACCATAAAAGCTAGCTTGTAGGGATGAAGCTTCCGTGTCAGTACCAGCGTTATCCATGTCTGTACCTTAAGTATGTGATGTGTTCAGCAACATGATGGTGCTGTCAAGTTCTGGAGGGAAACCAAGAACATTAGAAATGGGCTATGATGTTTGGAGATCTTTGAGACCTCAGTAGCAAATGCAATGGGAGTAATTCCTTCTCTGCATTGGGTTTTTATAGCTTACTTTCTGGTGTCTAGTTTAGGCATTATTGTCTCATTCTGGGGTAACTCCATTTTAGTTCTTTTTGTGAGAGTACATAGAAAACTTCAACAGTAGTCAGCGTCTATATAACTTTTTCAAAGTCTTTAGCATTAGTTATCTCTCTTTGGATTCCCTCCTGTAGCCTTCCCTCTCCTCCCAACCCCAGTTTAACCCTTTCTATTCACTATTCTTTTTTAATTCTTTATACCAGTGTGCTCTATATCCCTTCTGTTGAAAGGCCTCTCCTGTGACCCCTAAATAATTTCCTAACCTTGCTGGGTGTTCCAAATAAAACAGACATATTTGAAGCTTCAAAGCTAACATCCAAAAATGAGAGAAAACCTTCAACATTTTCAGAGCTTCTTAAAGAGAAGTCTCCTATTTATTAATGGTTTTGATGCTATAGATACCAGTCAATAGAGTTATCAAAACATTAGAAACCCCATTAATTTATCAAATTAGGTGAATGAAGATGGGTTATGACTGCATCTTTCTTCATGACATTTATAAAATCACTTGTATATAGCAGACACTCATTAAACGTTAATGTGTTTTGCTACTAAATTCTAATATGCAAGAAAAGAGAAACGCTTACAAATAGTCCCTACAATCATATTTCTGCTGGAGAGTTTTTATTAACAAAGGTTCTTTGATGGCCATCTAAATTTCATACCATTGCAGCACATGCATTACATTCCTATTTATGGAAAATCATTTCCCATGGGTTAGGGTTCAGATCGTGTGCATAATATTTTCAAATCACTTGTTAAAAATAAAATACATCATGACAAGCCTTTCTAATACTGTAACTACTGAATGCACTTCCAGTTAGAAGAAAAATCCACTCATGCCACCCTGAGACCCCAAGATTCCTCTAGCCCCACTCCACCCCCAGCCAAATCTTTATGCAGCTGTAAATAGGATAGAATCCAATGTTCTGGGAAGTCTGCATTTTAGGATGAGGTGTGTAATTTACTGTAAAGTTTATCATAATAGAATCTAGCAGTTACCGCTCTCATCAAAGCATAAGTCCCTACCTCTTCTAGCCCCACTCAGCTGAGGCATCCTGTGTTTTGCCAGCAAGGCGACATTTTGACCCTGAACACTAAACAATCATAACGGTTCCGCTGCTCCTGACCCCTTGAACGTGGCTCACGAGGAACTTCAGAAAATGGACTTTTGATTTCTTTCCCACCTTGCCAGGAGTCATTCTGTGGTTGTCTGAATGAGAACCTGCCCCTCTAGGCTGAGGTATTTGAACACTTGGTCACTTATCGGTGGTACTGTTGGGGGAGGTTTAGGATGCGTGGCCTCACCAGAAGAAACATGTCACTGAGAGGTAAGCTTTCAGGTTTCCTAGCCTCACCTTACTTCCCATTCTCCTTTGCTTTGCTTGTGGTAAAAGCTGTGACCTCTCGGCTCCCTCTTCCTGCTGCCCTACCTGCTGCTATGCTCTCTTGACGCAATTATAATTACGGGAATTATAAGCCAAAAAACACTCCTTCCAACTTTTATGGTCATGGTGTTTTATCACAGCAACAAAAAAAAATGTAACAAATACATACTTTCACTCTTGGTGGGGCCAAGGACCAAGCACACTATACAGAATGATTGGGCACTGCCCATTTTCATGCCCAGCACTAAAACTGTGCAAATGATCAGTACTCTATCTGCCCTGAAATTTGACTTTCCAAACTGTGAGGGTTGCTCCAGTAAGGGGTCATGATATCAATGTAGCTGACTATAAGCATTTTTTAAAACCGGGAAGGAAGATAATTTTAACTTTAATTTTTTTCAAACCCTATTTTTAATGATGGTTCTTAAATGCTTTTTCTCCATTGTAGCCACCACCCATCAGAGGTAGTGGAAAAGGAAGGATGCAGGGGAAGTTGACCTGTTTAGAAAGGTTCTTTGGAGCAACTCCTGTCTGTGTTGTCTGGACATCAGCAGTTCAGTTCATAGGGATCAGCAGTGGCACCTTGATCCACTAGCAAACACTTCACAGGTATACCAGCAGTCCTCTTCGGTAGAGTATGGATAGCAGACAGGAATCATCAGTGGTACACTACCTAGCAGAGACAGCCAGGCCTCAGCCTCAGCTCTAGTCAGCAAGAAGGACATGGACAACAGGAACGCCAGGAAAAGTTTTCAGTTGTTCCTCTCAGTGAAGCAAAGATCAGTGAAATCTTGAGACCAACAAGCATGAGACCCACAAGTGTTTCACAGCTAGCTCTATAAGCAAGCCTCGCTCAGTCTCCACCACTGTCCATTTATACTCCCTCTAAATATCATGTGTCCTCCTTGTGTCTTGCCTCACCATGTGAGTCTGTATCAGCTGACATTACTCTGCCAATCAGCCTGATTCCTCGGAAGTGTCAAGAAACTGCAGCACACTACCAGAAGTTTCTTGGTGCGTTTCTCTCTATGGAGTCCCAACCGATGGAGCTCAGCTATGCAAGGTAAAGCCGACCAATGCTTGCGTGTCATTAGCAAAGTATCCTTCATCACGTGTCCTTTCGCGTGCTTGCAATTAGCAGAACATCCCTTCTCCTGTGTCTGCTTCAGTGAAATGTTCCTTCATGAGTCTGCCTTAGCGTCAACTTCAGGAAAACACTCCTTCATGTGTTTGCCCCAGCAAAACACCATCCAGCACAACTGACTTTCAAAAGAACCCCTAAGTTTCCACTTCAAATTATGGAAGAAAATACCACAGAGTAGAATGGAATAGAATAAGGGACTGGAGTATAGCATAGATAGTGTATTGGTTATTAAATTTTGAGTGTGTGTGTGTGTGTTTGTGTGTGTGTGTGTGTGTGTGTGTGTGTGTGTGTGTGTGTGTGTGTTAAAATATGATGACGCCTTTAATCCCAGCACTCGGGAGGCAGAGGCAGGCGGATTTCTGAGTTCGAGGCCAGCCTGGTCTACAAAGTGAGTTCCAGGACAGCCAGGGCTATACAGAGAAACCCTGTCTCGAAAAACCAAAAAAAAAAAAAAAAATATGATGATGTGTGTATATTTTTCTATAGTGGTCATTATTCAGAGTACCAAAACTTTCACATCAGAACCCATTTGGCACACTGCCCTTTTTACTGATAAGATCCTCTGTAGACAAACCTTCCTTTGTCTTTCTGACAACTTCCAGCTCTGTCTAAGACATGAAGCCTTTATGTAGTTTTGCTGTACAATATGTAGGTCACTTTCCTTCCCACAACAGACTTCTGAGTTGGGAACTATTATTATCCCTATTTTATTGACAGATACATGAAGAAAATTGCCTAAGGTAACAAGATTGACAGATAGGCAACCTGAGATTTGAACCCATTGCCTTTAAGGGCAAAGCCTAGGCATTCAGCCATTAAATTGGCCAGTTTGTCCCTCACACATAAGGCTGGACCCAGCACTTTTTCCTGTGTGCTTTCCTGAGACACAGCCTTCAAGACAGTACTTGTCACATTGTTTAAACGTCTGCATCCTAGCAGTAAGTTGTGACAGCTGTAAGGACAAGAACCATATTCTCTGCTGTTTTAGGAGCATGCACATGTATGTGTCACACACGGAAAGCCTCAATTACCAATAACTGTTATCATATGGTCTCCACAGAGGGAACATTGTTAGGCATTACTATGGTTATCAGGTGAACCGACAAATTTAGCCAAGAAGCTTAGCCCAGGTTACTTTATACTTTTTCTATTACAATAAACACATGAATATCATTCAGTAAAAGAAATAAATGATCACTTTGGATGCAGGTCATGGAGAGTCAAAGAAATCACAGAAGTATTAGCAATTTTATGGGCAAATAAAAGCATGATGAGAAACATTTCACAAAGTATCAATATACATTTTTCATTCATGACCATACTGTTCATACACATGACTGAGAACCACATTCGTTTCTCTTTACGGTACCATTTCATCTGGCCCACTTGTTCAATCTTTTATTCAGCAGAGAGTTTGGAGCTAAATTCCACAGTTGGTCCTGGAATATATGTTAAATATGCACTGTTTCTCCCCATCCAGGAATTCCCGGTCTACACTAGAGCCCAATAAGTAATCAAGTAGTTTGGGATGATTTTATCTAGCAGCAAAGGGTCTGAGCTCAAAAATCAGTTGGCTGGAGACTCTAGGCTGGTCTTCCTCAGTAAAGATCTGCTGCATATTGAGCAAGGTGCAATACCACCAAGGATCTACCAGACCTTGAGTGGGGTACAAAGCCAGCTAGGTACTGCTATACCATGAGTAAGATACAACATCAGCAAGGAATTGTGGATCCAAAAGCAAGGGGTGCCATCAGCAAGAAACTGGTATGTTATCATGAACAAGGAATGACACCATCAAAAGTTTGATGTACCTTGAATAAGGTACAACACTACCACGAATCTGTTGACCTTTCACTCGAGCACTTTATCAAGCCACTGATGTATCATTTCTTACATCTGCTATTAGAAAACACACACACAAACTCTTCTAAGCAAACGGAATTTATGTTTCTAAATGCTAAGTGTTACTCCCCCAGAAAAGTGGATCTCTCATCTCTCATTAAAGAAGCTTCGTTTGCAACAGATAAAGATTACACAGATCCACACGTGGTCAAAATGTAGGGAAAACAAAACTGTGGGATGCCCAACCCCAGCTGATACATCGGCAACAGTACAATACCTATACCCAAGGCTTGGAGAAAATCACACACTTAAGAGTAAAAACACTGTAGGGGCCAGAGATCTCGGGCATCTGTGGCTAGATGGTGTCCCCTAGGCATGACAGGGAAGATGCATCCAAGAAATCTTAATAATATGGTCGTCTGAACATGACTAGCATAATGACAAGATCATCTGACATGCCAACATAAGTGGGAGCAGTTGCATATGGCCCCACACCTACAAAAGAGCTACAGGGCATCAGTAGCTACTGAGAGAGGGAGAATTAGTTTCCTTCAGGGACAAGCTCTCTCATAGGAGGTTTAATGTATCATGTGGTGAGTCCTGGACACATGTACATACCAGCAATGCTAAAAGGATTCCATACATTGTATATGTATGTGTATGCAAATGTATGTATATACGTATACATACATATATAAACATATGTGTACATGTAACAATGGTAATGGAAGATCATGGATTTGAGGGAAAATATAGGTGGACTTGGAGGGGAGAGAGAGGAGCTAGAATGATATAGATATATAGTACTGATGTATGAAATTCTTTTCAAAAATTTTAAACATGCATAAAAAAACTTCACAGAGACATGAACTCGGCTCCCTATAAGTAGAAAGGGTGGGATGGTAGCCAACCTGAATGTTTTTAGATGTATAACCCTGGGCAAGGTACTTGACATATCCCTCTTTGCTTTGATTTTTGTGTCTAGAGAAAAGATCTGAGTCAGAATGTTAATTACTATTCATCGGTCACCCTCCATGTGTCCATTGATTGACCCAGGCATTGTGCTAAGTCTTTTCCACGTATGAGCTCAGAGCAGGATGATGGAGATGTGGGCATTTGTCATTTTAGGATGTCACTGCTGAATCCAGCGCTTGTTCAAAGTTCCTCTTTTTTCATTCATCTTTACTAAGCAACCTTTTTTTCTGCTTTACATCCCCTAGAGCCCAACACTTCACACACACACACACACACACACACACACACACACACACACACACACATATATATATATATATATATATATATATTTCGCAGACCCATTGTAATATATATTTATATCATAATAGCGCTTGCCTCATACCTACCCCCACACAATCCAATCTACCTCCAACACTAAAGTTTATGAGAAAAATACTTTAAATGTATCTTCTTAGAAGAATATCCTTCTTTTGCCCAAGGGAAATTTCTTTATAAACAAAGCATCAACATGCTTATCTCTCATAATAAGATAACTCTGTCTTGCTTCCACATTATCCTGTAGACCCATGATGCTGATGCGCTTCTCGTTTACATAGCTGCCTGAGCTTGGAAGGCTTTTTATGGAGCAAATTATGGAACTATAAGTTCATATCTCCTAATGGAACAAAAAATGTACCCATTTCCATCAAATTAACTCACTATGATTTCCTCTTTTTGAATTAAACAAAATTGGTCTATTTAGTGGGCATAAATGGAGTGGTCAGTAGGACATGGAGCATGGACTGATTTTCATGGCTGTGAAAATGGGTAAAACCCTGAAACAGCCTTCATTTCCCCGGAAAATGTACTGCATGAGCCTTGACACCTGAATCAAGAGTCAGGCACGTGCTCACTTTCATTATGTACTTGCAGTGGCCTTGCTGGCTGCTTTGTGGGGAGTTACACACTTAAAATCCACAACTTCAGGGCCAGGGGGATGGCTCAGCAGGTAAACACACTTGCTGCCAAGTCTGACACCCTGACCCTAAGCCTGACACACTGACCCCAAAACCCACATGGTGAAAGCAGACAATGGATTTGCAAGTTGTACTCTGACTTCCACATCTGTGCTTTGGCACTTGCACACCCGAAATAAACTAATAAATCTAATAAAAATTTAAACACAAGTCTGCCAGCTATCTTTCAGTATCTGAGACTATATATCTATACCTATATGGGTGTGTGTCAATATATTGTTAATGTGGCTACATATAAAATCTCAAAATCTCACTTGATAGTTTATTTTCTAAATGTTTCCTGGACTCTATCAAGGTGTCTTGTTCCCTTGTGCAGGCTATAAATCCTATGACACACTTCTGTTCCCCTCTAACAGATGCTCTACTTTTCGTCCTCTTTTCGCTATGGGTCCTACATCATTAGTGATGTAATAGACACTTCTGTGTCTATTCTAGTTAAAGGAAAATATACAAAAATTAGTATGGCAGAAGTTTGAGACACTGGCGGCAACAGAGAACAGGATGAATTCAGACTCTCCCAAAGGTGTGTAAAGTACTCTGATTCATTGTATAGCTGGCAAAGTGAGGTTTAGGGCAGCCTTTCTTTGTCCCTTTTGAGCAACTGTAGGTGCTCAGCATTGTGCTGGAGGCTCCAGATGTGTGGTTACTGATAAGAGCTGCTTCAGGGTGCCAGGCAGTGTACAGCTATTACTTACTCCTCACAACTCTAGGGAGTGAGACCCTGAGACTCTTAGTCTAAGAAGAGGATTCTTAAGTAGTTGATGTCCTGGTGTAGTAGTAGGGAAAAAGAGAGGAGAGAACAGCAAGGAGTCAGGGCTAGAAAAAGATGTGGTGAATGAAGCCTCTACTCCAATCTTGCCTCACCTAGAGACAGTGGCCCAAGGAACATCTAAGAAAAAAAAAAAAAACACTTCAAGGTATAGGATGTGCCATAATGAAGCCCTTCCCACCATAAAGGAGCAGGAAGGACTCAGAGTTGATGCCCAGCTCCAATCATAGCAAGTCCTCCTTAATATTTGAAGCAGCGATTACTGTCATTATTTTTCAAAGGAGACTTGAGGTCCTCAGAATTTACCTTGACTAAAGCCATTCTTAGATTGAGATTGAAAGCCCCAGATTGATGGCTTCATGATCAAAACTGCTTCTACTAAGAGCAAAAAAATCTTGTAGACTAAGGGCAGGCTCTGAGTTCAGAAGTAGCACAGGAATACACGGTGATGAGCCCTCCAGAGAGATCAAGGAGTGTAGTGCTTTGTGGAATGGTGAAGCAGGCCCTCTCTCTATGTTGCATAAAACAGAGATGACTCTGCCCTTAAAATCCACAGTCATAAAAGAGGAAGATTTTATTGTACTTTTTTGTGTGTTTCAGAATGCAATTCTGTTACGCACTATAAATATAAAGATATGAACCTGCTAAGCAAAATAAAAGCAAAGCCCCCCACCCTTTCTAGGGGAAAATGCTTCCCTAATGAAGGGAAATGGGCAATGACATTGTTTCTTTTCTCTGGAATGGTCCTTTATAAGTCTTAGAAGTGAAAATGGCACATCACATTTCTCCTAGAGCTGGTTGGTTCTAAAATTGTATGTGCTAAAAGGTCAGAAGCCAGTTTGCCAGAAACCAAAAAAACTGGTGCAGCAGAGAAAGCCAGTCTGAAAGCTCAGCACTCCTGAGTTTTCATAGCTGCCTCTCCCACTCACCCCACTGGGAGCAAGAACAGTGTCTCCAAGGACTTTGCTTTCCTCGTTTGCAAAACAGAAGTGATGTATGTTCCCCTGTCTCCTGCGTCCTCTACATTCAAATGCCATCTCTTTCCATTCTCTAGACCAGTGGTTTTCAACCTGTGGGTCTTGACCCCTTTGGGGATCAAATGACCCTTCCACAGGAGTAGTATATCAGATATTCTTCATATCAGATATGTACATTACGGTTCATAACGGCAGCAAAATTGCAGTTATGAAGTAGCAACAAAAATAATCTTATGACTGTGGTCACCCCAACATGAGAGGCTGTATTAAAGGGTCATAGCCTTAGGAAGGTTGGGATCCACTGTTCTAGATTCTCATTTTTAATTCTGCATGACTCAGGTTATCTATCATCCACATGGATTCATCTTAACTCTCTTACATTTGTTAACTTGGAAGAATGCTTCCATCTACATGAAACTTCAGAGCAATTTTACCTATGTCCAAAGCAATCTAGAATATGGATGTACGAGGACTTCTTCAAAGGAGACCCATCAGAATGTATATCATGATTCCAGGTCATCACCTAAGGACACACTGCACTACACTTCTGGACTTGCACATTAAGGAAAGTTTAGCTTCACTTTTGATCGAGACCTGATTTCTTTAAATACATAGAAAGCATTGAGTTCACAGAGTGCTTCCCCTTCCCAGGCCCCCATTTGGGAGGAGCGGCATTGTCCGATGAGTCATTTTTGTCATCATGATCTCTGAGGTGTCTGAAGTTGAGTGAGGGATCACATCACCTGCTGAGATCAGGTTCTGCCGCTCATCCTGGCTTTAAGTTTGGGTCATCATATTCTCTTCAAATATCTCTAAACAAAACAGTCTGAGAAAGTTGGAACTGGACGCCGACTCTCTCTGCTCCTTTGATTCCACTCCAGTGTGGTGATTAGATGAGTGTTTGCCTTGTCGCAGATCAATTATTTTGAGGACTCAGAATTTCTTGCTGTCTTGAGTTGTGCGGATGGTTTTTAAGTAGGCCATAAAAATTCCTGCGAATGATTTGTTTAATTATTGTCTTGCTCCTCATTTGCATTTTTATCTAAAACTCTGAGAACTGAAATCTGCATTCAACTCCATTTCCTGTGAGCTACAATTCGCCTTATTGGGAGAAATATCTGGACTGTGCTTTGTGTATGGAATTACATCAGTGGGCAGCCAAATGTCTGGGATGTTGCTCTGATGGCTACAGACATTGCTATTTTGGCTGCTTTTCCTTAGGTTTAAGACAACATTTGATGGTTATCCAATTGCCTCGATTCTTTATGTCACTTGAGCAATTATTAAGGTCTGAATATCTTTAGACTTTCTTATTCTAAATTAGCTTCTGAGGGTGGAGAATTCTGGCTCATTGCCCAGAACTTGTTTTGTTTGTTTTTTTTTCCTCTGCTTGTTCTTCTTTGTTCTTCTAACTTACTTGAAAGACTGTCCTTTCCATGATACATATAACTAAGTGCATAATAACACAGTGAACCCATCCTATTTAACGCTGTCCCTTTACCACTGAGACAACTGTAGCAGGTTGTGGTAGAAAGAACGTTTTAAAACGGTGGGAACGTGCTTGATGAAGGATTCTGTGAGGTTCAATACAAGAAGAGCTTTGGAAATTCTAGAGTCTTGACTGAGATTAGAAATGCTGCAAAGCACTAAAATCGTGGGGGGTGGGGTGGGGGTGAAAAGCAGCAGTTGCAAAAGAAACAAAGCAAAATATTCTCGAGGTGTGGGTACCCACACTGCCAAGATGGCTCACGTTGGTGGAAGTACTCTGAGTGTGCTCCTGTTGGACTGGAATGAAACAGGTCACTCCTCCGGTTCTCCACTGAGACGGAGTTCTGTGCCTGCTCAAGGACTTCCGTGAATTAGTGACACGTTGGGAAGAGAAGCAGCAAATCTTGACTCCAAGTCTAATGTTCTTTCGCCCTCCAACTGCTATAAATGTGACAAATTGTCTTATTAGTTTAGCCTAGTTCAGCATTTCCTCAAGTGTGGGGTGTTAATAGGTGTTACATGAAATAATAGTTTCATGGTCAAATGAGTATAGAAAACGATGTTAAATAAAATTAAACACATTTCTTTATTTCAGGCTTCTCTGAACCTTTAATATGTTAATATATATTGGTGACTCTCCTAGAGGGAAGTCAGATATACAGCAGCTCCCAAAACTTACTTGACCAGAGAAAATTCTTTTGCACAGAATAACTCACAGAAGGCATTTGGAGAAGTTCTGGCCCCCTGATAAAAGGAGTACCAGTCAGGGGACTGAGGGAACAATAAATCAAATTAGACATTTCAAATGATGAGGTGAATGATTGTACTCCATGCACAGATAGGAGCAGAACTACAGAGTGGACAGTGAGAGTGAGCGAGTCACCTACAGGCGAGCAATGGAAGATGATAGCCACTTGGTTGAAAGCAAGACAGGGACCCAGTGCATGCTAAGAGGGATCCTAAGGATGGAGCAGATAGGATAATGAGATTCATAAAATGCCCAAGCATTCCTCTCTCTGCTTTCTTCTCTGTTGCGGAACAAATCTGACTCAGACCCAGCCAGCTGTAGCCTCATTTCTAGGTCCAACCTCTCGGCCCCAGAGGGGTCCTGTGTGCCCTGCCCTAGGTGTTTGGAATGGGATAATTGCTTCCTTACATGTGTTTGCCATCCAACAATGTAGGCGTCACATCCATTTTCACATGGAGTAGACACAAACTCACTTAGCTAGTGAGAGATGGATTGAACCCAGGTTTATCTGTCTGCCTCATTTTACCACATTGCTGAGCCAGAAAAAAATTCAGACATTTAAGGAAAGCTTGAAGCACTCACAGAAGAAATTTTTCATCTCCAATTTTGAGCACATTCCCCTTATTGCTGACATGATTAATCCTCTAATGGAATGAATAAATTTAATCTGGAGGGAGTTTTCACCCTACAGGAATAGAAAACCTTGTATTCATCTCTATAACCCAAGGACCTAGATTAGTCCAGTGCTCAGCAGAGCTAATATTTGTTGAATGAAACAAAATTATTGAAGGAAGGAAAGAAGGAAGGAAGGAAGGAAGGAAGGAAGGAAGGAAGGAAGGAAGGAAGGAGAGGGAGGGGGAGGGAGGGAGGGAGGGAGGGAGGGAGGGAGGGAGGGAGGGAGGGAGGGATTGCAAATCAGCATTCCAAGAATGTTTGCTTGGAGCTCTCCTAGGACAGAAACAGCCCTTAAGTCTATTTTTAAGTATTGTCATGGCTTGAAATGGGACTGTTTCCATCTTGAGCATCTGCTCTGACTATGCTTCTTTGATGGCTGTGACACCTCTCTCCTTACAATCCCCCAATATACACATTAACCATACACGTGTGTGCACATACCCATCTGTGGTTCTGTGCTTCTGTCTTAACAGTACCAATTCCCCTCTGGTCAAGAGACAACAGCTCTGTAATACTAATTTTTTAAGGTGCCAAAAATCACCAAATCTTATGCCAAACTTCTTCTTCCCTCAGACTACCACAATGCCCCTATGTTGCTCACTACCATAAAATGCATCTTTCTAGTTTGGTTGGACATTACAATTTCCACTACTTCAAATTTTCTATAACTTCACTAACCTTAAGTCAACCAACTCCACTAAAATGAATTCTTATATCCAACTGAGAAGGAATTCTCCTTCAAAGTTATTTATCATTCTCATTCTCCCATACACATTTTGCTTCTTCCACAACACTGTCTTCTTCTCTACTTCTTGCATTCTTTTGTCTACCCATTCATTCATTCATTCATTCATTCATTCACTGAGGCCCTAGTGTACACCAAGTACATCATAGCAAAGCAGATACCAACACAAATAAAGTTTGGTTTCTGAACCATGCACAGCCTTTCATGGGAACCTCACAAAAATAAGCAAGATAACACTATACAGTGTGCTGAGGATTGCAATGAAGGCATGAGTTAAAGGAGAGAGCCCTGACCTAGTATCTCCAAGAATTCACAAACAGCATCTCCTCCTAGCATCCTATACATAGCTGGAGCCCAATTATAATGTTTGTGAATGAGCATGTGAGCTAGGCAACATTTGAACTAGGCTTCTACACTTTGTAGCTGAGGTTCCCTTTGCTTATATGAAAGAAAATACTCTTACAATTCTCAAAGTGTGCTTCGGATAACCTTCATTGAATCCACTTCTATTGTATCTGTCCAGTGATAATATGAGTACCGAATAACCCCAAGTTTTACTTACACTTTTTCCCCATATATAATCTCTCATGGTGTTGGGGATTCCACTGAATTGAATCTGATGGGGCCATCATATTTTTATAGAAGCATATATCTGGAAGAGGAACATTTGAAGTGCATAGAGTTCACGATGTGGCTCCATCCTGGGAGAGCCTCCACAGGCAATGCTTGTCGGATTCAAGCCTTAGAAACAACCTGGAGTTCTTGTTACAATACGTATTCCAACTCTATGGGGTGGCGCCTAAGAGTCTGTTTGTTTCTAAGACGCTCCTAAGAGGTGTTGATATTCATGACCCATGGGCCCCAGTTTGAGCATCAAGGTAAAGGAATAAATGAAAGAAAAATGGCACTCCCTGAGCTTCTGTTTATATCAGGTATTGTTCAACTTGTTCATTTTATTAAGATTCACAGACTGACTACATATTCACGTAGCCAAGGAAGATTTTTTTTTTAATATACACATTCTCAGGATCCACTCTTAGAGATGCTGATTCAGATGGCCTGGAACAGAAATAGTAATCTCATCATTTTGAAAAGGACCAAGGTGAGTCTAATATACTTTCAAGGTAGCAGTCTAAGACCTTGCCTTGATCCGTGTAGTCCTCTGTCACACTGATTATTATATCATATCGTGTAGCAAAGGGAGACTGAGGGGGGAGGGAGGTATGGTTTGTTCTAAGCAGTATTTTCTCTGACTTGGACCAGGAAAAGGAGTTTCAGAGATGTCAATGGTGAGAAGCAGCACAGGCAAATTATTTCTGGCTTGAAGATAGAAGAATTGTATGAGACACCGTGTTGCTGGCCCTAAAAGGTCCCTCACGGACACCAGCAGGGAAAGAGACTTCAATCCTATCCTTCACAGAGCTGAATTCTCACAATGATTGGAAGGACTTTGAAAGAAACTTCTTTCCCAGAGTATCCAGATAAGAGTTCAGTCCAGCCTAGCCAACACCTTGACTTTACACTCTGTGAAATGCTAAGGCAAAAATCTCAGTGTGGTCTGCTCAGACTCTCACGCATAACTGTGGCAGAATCCTTGCATGGCTTCCAGTTGGTAAAACTGTAGGGCTTTGTTTCACGGCCGTTAAAAATTCATGCACACAAGGCTCAGTTCAGCCACAGCTATGCTAAGTATCATGATGTTCCTCAAGTTCTCATTCCCAGGTGCCTTGTCCTCACATTATAGATGACCACGTGAGGCTTAGCGGGCTTTGATCCTATTCTGAGGTCTTGTATCTAGTGGCAAATCTAAATTTGAATTTATGAAGCTAAAGAAGATAGACTTTAGGAAGTAGACATCAAGAAAACGAATCCTGGAACTTAGTCTGCAGAGGTGAGAGTGAGGACCACAGAGGCAGACAGCTTCTGGGACAGGCGGGAGCCACAGAGTCGCTGAGGCAGCACCCTTTTGGGGCTGCAGACATCCAGCACCCTCCCAGCCGGAGGACAGTGATCCACCCTGCAGGGAGCGCCATCTTGGCTCCGGGGCTCCGCAGAACTTAGTCTGCAGAGGTGAGAGTGAGGACCACAGAGGTAGACAGCTTCTGGGATAGGCAGAAGCCACAGAGTCACTGAGGCAGCACCCTTTTGGTGCTGCAGACATCCAGCACCCTCCCAGCTGGAGGACAGTGATCTGCCCTGCAGGGAGCGCCATCTTGGCTCCAGGGCTCCTCCGAACTTAGTCTGCAGAGGTGAGAGTGAGGACCACAGAGGCAGACAGCTTCTGGGACAGGCGGGAGCCACAGAGCCACTGAGGCAGCACCCTTTGGGGGCCGCAGACATCCGGCACCCTCCCAGCCGGAGGACAGTGATCTGCCCTGCAGGGAGCGCCATCTTGGCTCCGGGACTCCTCCGAACTTAGTCTGCAGAGGTGAGAGTGAGGACCACAGAGGCAGACAGCTTCTGGGATAGGCAGAAGCCACAGAGTCACTGAGGCAGCACCCTTTTGGTGCTGCAGACATCCAGCACCCTCCCAGCTGGAGGACAGTGATCTGCCCTGCAGGGAGCGCCATCTTGGCTCCGGGGCTCCGCCGAACTTAGTCTGCAGAGGTGAGAGTGAGGACCACAGAGGCAGACAGCTTCTGGGACAGGCGGGAGCCACAGAGCCGCTGAGGCAGCACCCTTTGGGGGCCGCAGACATCCGGCACCCTCCCAGCCTGAGGACAGTGATCTGCCCTGCAGGGAATGCCATCTTGACTCCGGGACTCCGCCGAACTTAGTCTGCAGAGGTGAGAGTGAGGACCACAGAGGCAGACAGCTTCTGGGACAGGCAGGAGCCACAAAGTCGCTGAGGCAGCACCCTTTTGGGGCTGCAGACATCCAGCACCCTCCCAGCCGGAGGACAGTGATCCGCCCTGCAGGGAGCGCCATCTTGGCTCCGGGGCTCCGCAGAACTTAGTCTGCAGAGGTGAGAGTGAGGACCACAGAGGCAGACAGCTTCTGGGACAGGCGGGACCCACAGAGCCACTGAGGCAGCACCCTTTTGGGGCTGCAGACATCCGGCACCCTCCCAGCTGGAAGACTGTATTCTGCCCTGCACAGGAGCCCTCTGCCTCAGGAGCAGGGAGCACATCATGGATCCAGGCCTCCTCTGAACTTAGGAACGTAGTCTGCACAGCTGAGAGTGTGCACCACAGAAGCTGACAGCTTCTGTGACCTGCCAAAGCAACACAGCATCTGGGAAAGGTCCTGTTTTCGGCCTTCTTCTTCGGCCAGGAGAAGGTCCAAATGCCAGATGTCTGTACACCTTCCCTTTAAGAGGAAAGCTTGTCAGCAGGGAGTGCTCTAACCACTGAAACTCAGAGGAGAGAGCCTGTCTCCCAGGTCTGCTGACAGACGATACTCAGAATCCCCAGAAGAACAACCTCTGAACAGAGACAACTATAACAACTCCAGAGATTACCAGATGGCGAGAGGTAAACGTAAGAATCTTACTAACAGAAACCAAGACCACTCACCATCATCAGGACCCAGCACTCCCACTTCGCCCAGTCCAGGGCACCCCAACACACCTGAAAAGCTAGACCTGGATTTAAAAGCATATCTCATGATGATGATAGAGGACATCAAGAAGGACTTTAAAGAACTACAGGAGAACATGGCTAAAGAGTTACAAGTCCTTAAAGAAAAACAGGAAAACACAACCAAACTGGTAGAAGTCCTTAAAGAGAAACAGGAAAACACATCCAATCAGATGATGGAAATGAACAAAACCATACTAGACCTAAAAAGGGAAGTAGACACAATAAAGAAAACCCAAAATGAGGCAACACTGGAGATAGAAACCCTAGGAAAGAAATCTGGGACCATAGATGCGAGCATCAGCAACAGAATACAAGAGATGGAAGAGAGAATCTCAGGTGCAGAACATTGCATAGAGAACATCGGCACAACAATCAAGGAAAATGGAAAATGCAAAAAGATCCTAACTCAAAACATCCAGGAAATACAGGACACAATGAGAAGACCAAACCTATGGATAATAGGAGTGGATGAGAATGAAGATTTTCAACTCAAAGGACCAGCAAACATCTTCAACAAAATTACAGAAGAAAATTTCCCAAATCTAAAGAAAGAGATGCCCATGAACATACAAGAAGCCTACAGAACTCCAAATAGGCTGGACCAGAAAAGAAATACCTCCCGACACATAATAATCAGAACAACAAATGCACTAAATAAAGATAGAATACTAAAAGCAGTAAGAGAAAAAGGCCAAGTAACATATAAAGGCAAGCCTATCAGAATTACACCAGATTTTTCACCAGAGACTATGAAAGCCAGAAGATCCTGGACAGATGTTATACAGACACTAAAAGAACACAAATTCCAGCCCAGGCTACTATACCCAGCCAAACTCTCAATTAACATAGATGGAGAAACCAAAGTATTCCACGACAAAACCAAATTCACACATTATCTCTCCACGAATCCAGCCCTTCAAAGGATAATAACAGGAAAAAACCAATACAAGGACGGGAACCACGCCCTAGAAACAACAAGAAGGTAATCCCTCACAAACCTAAAAGAAGACAGCCACAAGAACAGAATGCCAACTTTAACAACAAAAATAACAGGAAACAACAATTACTTTTCCTTAATATCTCTTAATATCAATGGTCTCAACTCCCCGATAAAAAGACATAGACTAACAAACTGGCTACACAAACAAGACCCAATATTTTGCTGCTTACAGGAAACTCATCTCAGAGAAAAAGATAGACACTTCCTCAGAATGAAAGGCTGGAAAACAATTTTCCAAGCAAATGGTATGAAGAAACAAGCTGGAGTAGCCATTCTAATATCTGATAAGATTGACTTCCAACCCAAAGTCATCAAAAAAGACAGGGAGGGGCACTTCATACTCATCAAAGGTAAAATCCTCCAAGAGGAACTATCAATCCTGAATATCTATGCTCCAAATACAAAGGCAGCCACATTCATTAAAGAAACTTTAGTAAATCTCAAACAGCACATTGCACCTCATACAATAATAGTGGGAGACTTCAACACACCACTTTCACCAATGGACAGATCATGGAAACAGAAACTAAACAGGGACACAGTGAAACTAACAGAAGTTAAAGATCAAATGGATCTGGCAGATATCTACAGAACATTTTACCCTAAAACAAAAGGATATACCTTCTTCTCAGCACCTCATGGTACCTTCTCCAAAATTGACCACATAATTGGGCACAGAACAGGCCTCAACAGATACAAAAATATTGAAATTGTCCCATGCATCCTATCAGATCACCATGGACTAAGGCTGATCTTCAATAACAAAATAAATAATAGAAAGCCAACATTCACGTGGAAACTGAACAACACTCTTCTCAATGATACCTTGGTCAAGGAAGGAATAAAGAAAGAAATTAAGGACTTTTTAGAGTTCAATGAAAATGAAGCCACAACATACCCAAACTTATGGGACGCAATGAAAGCATTTCTAAGAGGAAAACTCATAGCTCTGAGTGCCTCCAAAAAGAAACTAGAAAGAGCACACATTAGCAGCTTGACAACACACCTAAAAGCACTAGAACAAAAGGAAGCAAATTCACCCAAAAGGAGTAGATGGCAGGAAATAATCAAACTCAGGGGCGAAATCAATCAAGTGGAAACAAGAAGAACTATTCAAAGAATCAACCAATCAAGGAGCTGGTTCTTTGAGAAAATCAACAAGATAGATAAACCCTTAGCCAGACTCACTAGAGAGCACAGGGAAAGCATCCTAATTAACAAAATCAGAAATGAAAAAGGAGACATAACAACAGATCCTGAAGACATCCAAAACACCATCAGATCCTTCTACCAAAGGCTATACTCAACAAAACTGGAGAACCTGGATGAAATGGAGAAGTTCCTAGACAGGTACCAGGTACCAAAGTTGAACCAAGATCAGGTTAATGATCTAAACAGCCCTATATCCCCCAAAGAAATAGAAGCAGTCATTAATAGTCTCCCAACCAAAAAAAGCCCAGGACCAGATGGGTTTAGTGCAGAGTTCTATCAGACCTTCAAAGAAGATCTAATCCCAGTTCTTCACAAACTATTCCACAAAATAGAAACAGAAGGTACTCTACCCAACTCATTCTATGAAGCCACAATTACTCTGATACCTAAACCACAAAAAGACCCAACAAAGATAGAAAACTTCAGACCAATATCCCTTATGAATATTGATGCTAAAATACTCAATAAAGTTCTTGCTAACCGAATCCAAGAACACATCAAAACAATCATCCATCCTGACCAAGTAGGTTTCATCCCAGGGATGCAGGGATGGTTCAATATACGGAAATCCATCAATGTAATCCAGTATATAAACAAACTCAAAGACAAAAACCACATGGTCATCTCGTTAGATGCGGAAAAAGCATTTGACAAGATCCAACACCCATTCATGATAAAAGTCTTGGAAAGATCAGGAATTCAAGGCCCATACCTAAACATGATAAAAGCAATCTACAGCAAACCAGTAGCCAACATCAAAGTAAATGGTGAGAAGCTTGAAGCAATCCCTCTAAAATCAGGGACTAGACAAGGCTGTCCACTTTCTCCATACCTATTCAACATTGTACTTGAAGTCCTAGCCAGAGCAATTCGACAACAAAAGGAGACAAAGTGGATACAAATTGGAAAAGATGAAGTCAAAATATCACTTTTTGCAGATGATATGATAGTATATTTAAGTGACCCTAAAAATTCCACCAGAGAACTCCTAAGCCTGATAAACAGCTTCGGTGAAGTAGCTGGATATAAAATTAACTCAAACAAATCAATGGCCTTTCTCTACACAAAGAATAAACAGGCTGAGAAAGAAATTAGGGAAACAACACCCTTCTCAATAGTCACAAATAATATAAAATATCTTGGCGTGACTCTAACTAAGGAAGTGAAAGATCTGTATAATAAAAACTTCAAGTCTCTGAAGAAAGAAATTCTAGAAGATCTCAGAAGATGGAAAGATCTCCCATGCTCCTGGATTGGCAGGATCAACATTTTAAAAATGGCTATCTTTCCAAAAGCAATCTACAGATTCAATGCAATCCCCATCAAAATTCCAACTCAATTCTTCAACGAATTAGAAAGTGCAATCTGCAAATTCATCTGGAATAACAAAAAACCTAGGATAGCAAAAACTCTTCTCAAGGATAAAAGAACCTCTGGTGGAATCACCATGCCGGACCTAAAGCTTTACTACAGAGCAATTGTGATAAAAATGGCGTGGTACTGGTATAGTGACAGACAAATAGACCAATGGAATAGATTTGAAGACCCAGATATGAACCCACACACCTACGGTCACTTGATCTTCAACAAGGGAGCTAAAAACATCCAGTGGAAGAAAGACAGCATTTTCAACAAATGGTGCTGGCACAACTGGTTGTTTTCATGTAGAAGAATGCGAATGGATCCATTCCTATCTCCTTGTACTAAGGTCAAGTCTAAGTGGATCAAGGAACTTCACATAAAACCAGAGACACTGAAACTTATAGAGGAGAAAGTGGGGAAAAGCCTTGAAGATATGGGCACAGGGGAAAAAGTCTTGAATAAAACAGCAATGGCTTGTGCTGTAAGATCGAGAATTGACAAGTGGGACCTCATGAAACTGCAAAGCTTCTGCAAGGCAAAAGACACCATCAATAAGACAAAAAAACCACCAACAGATTGGGAAAGGATCTTTACCTATCCTAAATCAGATAGGGGACTAATATCCAATATATATAAGGAACTCAAGAAGGTGGACTCCAGAAAGTCAAATAACCCCATTAAAAAATGGGGCTCAGAACTGAACAAAGAATTCTCACCTGAAGAATACCAAATGGCAGAGAAGCACCTGAAAAAATGTTCAACATCCTTAATCATCAGGGAAATGCAAATCAAAACAACCCTGAGATTCCACCTCACACCAGTCAGAATGGCTAAGATCAAAAATTCAGGTGACAGCAGATGCTGGCGAGGATGTGGAGAAAGAGGAACACTCCTCCATTGTTGGTGGGATTGCAAGCTTGTACAACCACTCTGGAAATCAGTCTGGCGGTTCCTCAGAAAATTGGACATAGTACTACCGGAGGATCCAGCAATACCTCTCCTGGGCATATATCCAGAAGATGTCCCAACCGGTAAGAAGGACACATGCTCCACTATGTTCATAGCAGCCCTATTTATAATAGCCAGAAGCTGGAAAGAACCCAGATGTCCCTCAACAGAGGAATGGATACAGAAATTATGGTACATCTACACAATGGAGTACTACTCAGCTATTAAAAAGAATGAATTTATGAAATTCCTAGCCAAATGGATGGACCTGGAGGGCATCATCTTGAGTGAGGTAACACAATCACAATGGAACTCACACAATATGTATTCACTGATAAGTGGATATTAGCCCAAAACTTAGGATATCCAAGATATAAGATACAATTTGCTAAACGTATGAAACTCAAGAAGAATGAAGACCAAAATGTGGACACTGTGCCCCTTCTTAGAATTGGGAACAAAACACCCATGGAAGGAGCTACAGAGACAAAGCTTGGAGCTGTGATGAAAGGATGGACCATCTAGAGACTGCCGTATCCAGGGATCCATCCCATAATCAGCTTCTAAACGTGGACACCATTGCATACACTAGCAAGATTTTGCTGAAAGGACCCAAAGATAGCTGTCTCTTGTGAGACTATGCAGGGGCCTAGCAAACACAGGAGTGGATGCTCACAGTCAGCTATTGGATGTATCACAGGGCTCCCAATCGAGAAGCTAGAGAAAGTACCCAAGGAGCTAAAGGGATCTGCAACCCTATAGTTGGAACAACATTATGAACTAACCAGTACCCCGGAGCTCTTGTCTCTAGCTGCATATGTATCGAAAGATGGCCTATTCGGCCATCACTGGAAAGAGAGGCCCATTGGACTTGCAAACTTTATATGCCCCAATATAGGGGAATGCCAGGGCCAAAAGAATGGGAATGGGTGGGTAGGGAAGTGGGGGGCGCTATGGGGGACTTTTGGGATAGCATTGGAAATGTAATTGAGGAAAATATGTAATAAAAATTATTAAAAATTTAAAAAAAAAAGAAAACGAATCCTGATTCTATGCTATGGACACAGGAATTGCAGATACCAATCTGACCTCTCTGACAGAGAGTTGAATGGTCTAAAGCTCTAAAGGAAAGTGGAGACTTTTTGCTATCAACATGGAACCAGGATTCATGGGATAGAGATGGCTATACAGTCCAGTGCTCCTGACAGGGCTCCAAGTGTTGGCAAAACAATAAAGGATATCAGGCAAGACACAAATGGCTTACCTGCTTCTAGTTCACTACAGACAGAGAACACTTAGGTAAGATTGACAATCTCCACCACTTCCAAGAACATGACTTGATTTCATGTGATCTCAGCAAAGAAGTCAAACATTGGGACTTAGTGGACTGTTGACAGAGGAGTAGCAGGCTCTCTGGCTATTGGGTCAGGACTAACTAGACAGTCCTGTGATGCGTTCTTGTGCAACACCACCTACTACAATCTGATCTGTTCCTTCAGTGTTTCTTGGTTCTCTTGGAGATTGACTAAGCAAAGTCAACTCCATCCACCCAACCATCTATCATTCCATCAGCCTGGCCTGTCTGCTTCCTTAGGTTCAGCTGTGCAGTCAGTGGGGTATGGAAGCAACCAGTCTCTCTGACAAGACAAGAGCTTTGCTGGAACAAAAGCACTTTCTCTTAAGAAAGAATAAAAATTAAAAATTAATCCTCCATTATGATACTGACTTTTGAAAAGAGCTTTGAGCTATATTCACCTATTTGTACGGGCCTACTTCAAAAGCATGCCGTAGGAATTCTACAGAAACATACCCAAGAATAATTTATTGAGCTCTTTCAAGTGAAGACAGGTAGACACTTGCACTGACTTCACTCCTTGTCAGTCACTCATTGGCTCAGGGGATAAATAGTGGGTGTTTTCCATGTGCTCCCAAAGGAGGCAGAGATACAAGGCAAATGGAGTAAAGGCTTTATATTTAATGTCTAATACAGGTTGCTCAAAACATACCAAGAAGAACAACACATTTAATGTACAGAGCCCTTGGAGGGAAATCTATGTCTCTACTCTTAAAGTCTCATTTTTTTTTTGAAGTGTAACCCCAAAGCCAGAGGATTGTACAGGTAGATTTTTTTTCCTGCTGGTTGAGGTTTATTTCCTTATTTAATCTGCTTGTAAAGCCCCCGCTTTCCATTCCTACGGCTGCTCCTTGAGGAATTTTGATGAACTGGAGGACAGAAAGCCTATCTGTATGTAAAGAAGCCGAGGTATTCTGCTCTGCCTTTTGGATCTTTCCTCTGACAAGTGGTTGGCATCTGCTAACAACACTTTTTTTCTTGAGCTTTGTACCATTGCCAGGCTGAGAACTGAGCTTTGAAAGAGGAGATGGGGCTGTTAACAAACGCCTTTGTTATCTCTGGAATTGATTATTGTACAGTGATTCACAGGGAAAAAAAAACTTGATGTGTATCTTGTCTCAATATTTACCAGCTCCTCCCAGGAAATATTGTGCTAAGGGAAATTCCCTGCCGTACAACAATTGGCAACTTCCTATGATAACTGGTGCAATTCACCAACGGACTGTCCCTTTCCCATCTGTGGGAACAGTATGATAAGACCCCAGGAAAAAAATTCTTATTAAGTGCTTGAAAATTCTCTGAATTCATGGACATTAAAAGTGTTCCATCTACTTTCCTGCTCTTTTTTTTTTTTCGTGGAGAAGTATTTATAGAAAGCATCTATGTGCCCGGTCCTTTCCTGGCCTCTTGGAATACATTAAGAATGAACAAGGCAGAGGGGCTATTGTAGAGAGTGACTGGTACAGGGGAGAAGAGAGCATGTGGTGGTGAGCCAAGATTGGGGAGTACAGTTGTTCCTTTCAACCAAAAGAACACGATTTTTAAGATAAAACAGAGGGAAAGACAGGCATTGGGGGCTATCCAGGGGAAGGGCTGGCAGAGTGACAACTAGGACATCATCGTAGTCTAATAAGAGAGCACATTATGCAGGAAGGGGTCACAGTTGCAAAAGGGTGCTGCAAATCACTTTAGGAATGTGACATCATCTTAAAAAGCCTCAGTTTTCTCCTCCAAAAAGGGGAAATGATAAAATCTTTAAGATGGTGCCTAGAAAATGGGTAGTTTCTATAAATGCTCGTTCATTAAAATGCCCTCATGGAATGTTCGCTAGCATCTGTGCACTTGCTAAAGGTCTAGGAAAAAACAAACAAACAAAGGTCCATGTGATTTAGCTTCTTTGTGCTTTCTCCCAATTTTGTATGCCAGGATTCCTTTCCTGCTAGAACATAGCCTAAATTGTACCTAAGAAGCTTTCTGGTGTGTACATGTAAAAAAGTATTTGTCATTGATATGCCTATAAATTTCCAAGTCACAGCTACCAGGTCTTTGGTGACAAGTTCTGTGCCTTATTTGTTTCTGTGTCCACTAGCCATTTGTAGGGCCTGGCACAGAATGAGTGAAGAGAACAAAAAATGAACTAGAGACAGTGCAAAACACCACACAAATGAACTAGAGACAGTGCAGAACACAACAGTGTGGGGCGCCAGGTGTGGGGAAATAAAGAGGGTGGGAGAGATGACCCATATCCCACCAGAGCTCTGGGGCTCTGGGCAGGCAGACGCAGGGGACTGTCATGAGCTCTCCATGCCACCGGGGCGGGCATCTGGCTGTGGGAAGTCACGGAACTGCAGTCTGCCAGGCTAGAGAGGGAGCAGTCCGTGGTCCCTAAACCTCACTGAGTCCAGGGATGACAAGTTCTAGCTCTTGGAGATCACAGGACATCCCTGGAGATCACAGAAGAGCAGAGAATGGGTGGGGGCCCCAGAGCCGCTCACTCTAACATGGGTCTGAAAGGAAAGGGGGTGGGGGGAGAAGGCTCTGGGTGGTTCTCACACAGGCGGGCGAGAGTCTGTCTAGCACAGCAGGTCTTGATGAGCAGAGATGGTCCATGGTTTTAGACCTTTATTGTAGAAAACAGAGAGAAAGAGGGGTGGGGTGGGGGAGAGAGAGAGAGAGAGAGAGAGAGAGAGAGAGAGAGAGAGAGAGAGAGAAGAGAAGAGAAGAGAAGAGAAGAGAAGAGAAGAGAAGAGAAGAGAAGAGAAGAGAAGAGAAGAGAAGAGAAGAGAAGAGAAGAGAAGAGAAGAGAAGAGAAGAGAAGAGAAGAGAAGAGAAGAAGTGGCTGGCCATTTCCACATGGAGAGAAGGGAGAAGAGGGGGGAAGAAAGAGGGCAAGAGGTGAGAGAAAGAGAAGAGACAAGACTCAAGAGAAGGAGGAGGGGCCAAGCAGCCCCTTTTATAATGGACTGGGCTACCTTGCTGTTGCAGGATAACTATGGGGAGAAGCATACCTGGCTATTGTCAGGTAACTTTGGGAGTGGAGCCTGGACAGCCTATGTGACTTATGGCCACAGAATGATGGAGTTGAGTCCTCATGTCAGGAGCCTATGTCTGGGAGCATGGCAAACAGCCCATGCGTCCCTTGCAGGTTAATCTGTTGGGTCTCCGGGATTTGAACCTAGCTCAACCAGAAAACAGGCTGCCTTTCACTGTCCTATACAACACAATCCTACTGACACTCTTTTCAAAGAAAAAACACTCTTTAATTTGTCACCAAGATCCTTACTATGGAAGTGACAACAGGAAATTGCTGCCCAAGCCACCAAAGGCTTGAAACAGTAGAGGAGTGAAGCATTCCCCACCTAGGTATTTTCTGTGTTCCCGTAGAGAATACACTTCAGCATTGGCCCCTTCATAAATCCTGTATACAAACTGTGCTATGAGATCCTAAAAGTCTTAGACACTAAATATTATCTGAATTGTATCGTCATTTAAAGAGTTGTACTTTACATGTTTTAAAATATGTGTATTTAAAGCTATTTTAAATATACCCAAACAAAGCATTTATCCTTGAGCCTTTACCCTTTATTCTAAACTACTGTTATATTATCATATGTTTAGATATATACACATACATATACACACACATATATAGATACATATACACATATATACATATACATACACACATATATACATATACATACACACATATATACATACACACATATATACATATAGATATACATACAAATATACAAACATATATACATATGTATATGTATATGTACATGTATGTGTATACATATGCACACATTTACATATACCCTTAATCCTGAGCTGAATAGCTGAGGCTCAGCACAAATACAGAAGCTGCTCAGAATATTAGACTGGGCAGAGATGTGGCACTAATACCTGCTGCATTTAGCTAAGTGGTGACACTGTTACCTGAACTCTTATGCTAACATGAGAAAATGAATATGAATGCTGGAGAGATGACTCAGCCATTAAAGGTAGATAAGGAAACCTTTGCTAGATTTTATAATTTATATGATGGCATTATGTTTCATTCCATTTCTCTGGAGTCTAATGTCTTCTCTGGAGCCTATATTTGTCTAGATCTCACTCTACTGACATTTGAAATCCTCCAAGGAGCCTTCTTGCATCAGCATGACTAGAAAAATTACCTATTCCCTTCACTCTACCCCATGGCCAACCTGTTTTCTTCCTGTCTTAGTGCTTTTAACATAGAGTTGTCTTTCTTTCTGTATCTAGACACTCAACTCAGTGATAAAACTCACACATTTTAGACCTGAAAGCCACCTTCTTTCAAATCTTATCTGTAGGTGAATGTGAATGTTGTTTCATTTTTCTGTGGTTCAATTTCTCCATGAAGAAAAAGAGGAAGAGGAAAGAAGCAAGAAGGAAGGAGAAGGACAGAGGAGGGAAGGGTAGAGGGAAGGGTGGAAGAAAAAGAAGGTGAGACAATCCTCTCTCAGAGGAAGACATGAGTTAATCCACACAAGGCACCTGTTGACTTTCAGTAGTTGTGGACTATTTCCTTGGATCAATAGTAATATATGTTCAACTTGCAGCACAAATGGAGCTGAATCTGACGACACAAAGTAATGGAGTTTAGGGACACTATCCACCCCATCAAGTCTCTGGATCTCCAAAGAGCAAAGTTTAAAAATGATTTACTTAACTTTCTTTATACTTGTCTTTTCTTTCTTTCTCTTTCTTTCTTTCTTTCTTTCTTTCTTTCTTTCTTTCTTTCTTTCTTTCTTTCTTCCTTCCTTCCTTCCTTTCTTCCTTTCTTTCTTTTTCTCTTTCATTCTCTCATTCTCTCTTTTCTTTCTCTCTTTTTCTCTTTCTCTCTTTCTCTTTTTCTCCCTTTCTCCATTTCTCTCTCTCTCTCTCTCTCTCTCTCTCTCTCTCTCTCTCTCTCTCTCTCTCTCTCTCTCTCTCTCTTTCTTTCTTTCTTTCTTTCTTAGATAGGATTTTCCTGTGTAGCTCTCACTGTCCTGCAAGTCATTCTATTGACCAGCTTGGCTTAGAACTCACAGAGATCCACCTGCCTCAGCCTTGCCAGTGCTGGGATTAAAGGCGTGTGCCATCACTACCCAGCTTAAAAACAAAACCCCAGAAAGACAGAGGGACGTCTTTAGGTTCCTGAGACAATAATTGGCAGCATGAACTGAGCTTTGGTCAAATGTCTCCTGTTCACATCCTATAAGACAACATCTGGCTTAGTTTTGATTTCTCTTTCCTCTCCTACCTCTTCCTAGCAGAGCAAATATCTATGTACAGTTTGGTTCATCTACTGAGTCTGTAAACATGGCCAAGAGCAGTGCTTGCATTTGTGGGCATCCTGTTGTGGAGAGGATTGAAACAAAGCACACCATCACAACGAAAAAGAGAGGTATAGAAGGCAGCATGGAGGAAAGATAACTAATTCGGGGTACACCCTAATATAAAAGGATAACCAGGATCTCACAAATTACATACATCGTGGAATTCTTGGCAAAAAGCATAGCCTAAGTCAGTGTCTCTCAACCTTCCTAAGGCTGAGACCCTTTAATACAATTCTTCATGTTGTGCTGACCCCCATCCATAGTATCATTTCATTATTACTTCATAACTGTAATTTTGCTACTGTTGCGGATCATAATGTAAATATCTGACATGCAGGATATCTGATATGTGACCACCGTGAAAGGGTTGTTTGGCCCCAAAGGGTCAAAAACACATAGGTTGAGAACCTCTGGCCTATGTAAACACACAGGGCAGAAAAGAGCATGTTATCTTCCAGGAATTGAAAACCAGTTCACGAAACATGATGTATAAGCCAGGACACGAGGAGACTCGGGGTTAGAGAAGAAGATGGAGTCACATACTCAGGGAAGGTTGAAGGGACAGGGCATATGTACAGTTCTAGAACATGTCTGCATAGGTTTTAGTTTACAGAACAGTACATTTCAAATTAAGTCAAGCAGATTTATGTTTGAAGGAAAAGAACAAACAGAACCCCTGTGTTTGAAGAAGCACTCAAACAGAACATCACCAAATGTATGTTTGTTATCTTTGAAAATGATGAGCAGGGAGAACCCTCCCCAACAGTAGACCAAGCCAAAGTGCTGAGAGTCAACATAATGAAGACATTGACCAATGACTCTCTGTATGGCTGTGGTTCCGATCCCCCTTGAAAAGTGAAGACTTGGTAGTGATGAGGGTCACCAAAAGCTGTGCTAAGCCACCTTAGCAATCCTGTGCTTTGTCCCTACCTGAGAACAAATGTTACAAGTCAGAGAAGGCAAACAGAGAGGGAGGAAAGACAATGGATGAGCTTCCCTTTAGCCAGATGGGGAAAGCTGCAGAAGAAGATGCATGAGTCTGGTGTGTGCAGGCTCCTCCCCAGTGCCGCCCAGGACTGGGGAACATACGCAGCTAGAGTAAGGGGCCTCTGCGCCTGTGACAAGAAGTCCTGGCAGATAGAGCCTATTTATTAGTGTCTCTGCTCCTCCCCTGCTGTTATATTAATATAATGAATTGTTCACAGGTGCATCAAACGAGGTTTAGATGATCGCTGGGAGCTTTGCTACCCAAACAGGCCAAATTAGCCACAGCAGATGCCGCCGCCAAACAACAGTCCCATAGCGAAAGTACAAAGCTTGACTTAATGAAGGTTGGAGCTCACATTTGGCCTTGATGGGCCCTCACAGTAGTGGGGTTTGCCCCTGTTTAACTCTTGGTTGCCAAGAAGCACTCTGTGCCTTCACTTTGGAAAAAAATCTGACTGAAATGGTGAGTGTTTCAATGAACTCTGCCCCCTCCCTCCATGAGAAGAAACAGTGTCTCCCTTCAGTTGTGCCTCACCAGGTGGTTGTACAGGCTTTTCCCAGAATCAACTGCTTCCAAACAAAGGGACGAATGGGGGCTGATAGCCACTCTGTGTCATTCTTGCCTGACTCTGGGTCCTGCATGAGTTATAGCCCCTAGAACAGTGGTTCTCAACCTATGGGCCATGGCCAATTGAAGTTCATCTATCAGAGATCCTGCATATCAAATATTTTCATTACAATTCAAAACAGTAGCAAAATTACAGTTACGATGTAGCGACAAAATAAGCTTATGATTGAGGGTCACCACAACATGAGGGTTACAATATGAGTAACTGTATTAAAGGTCTGTAGCATTAGGGAGGTTGAGAACCACTGCCCTAGAAGGAAGGATGCCTTTTCTTTGTTCGTTTCTTGACTGTTTGATTTTGTTCTATATTTTTAATATTTACCTAAATGTATGTATGTGTACCACATATGTACTTGGTACCTGAGGAAGCCAGAAAGGAATGTCATATTATTGCATGGGAAAAGAGAAATAGAGATTGTGAGCAACCATGTGGGTACTGGAGCCAAACCCAGGTCCTCTGAAAGAGCAGCAAATACTAATGACTATTGAGCCAACTCTTCTGTCCCTGAAATACCTATTCTTAGTGGCACCAAATTACCATCTGCTCAGCAATATACGCCTACACTTTTGCAGGGTGGGTGTCTTTTACTAACCCTCACAAAGATGGCCTAGAAAATGCTAGTCACCCAACAAATACAATCTGTCATCCTATAGCTAGCTTGCGAAGTATGCATAGTGTTGGGATTGCTGACTTGCATATTAGGAAACTGAGAGCCAGAAAAAGTAAGCAATGGGAGGTAAGACTGACACAAAGCAGAGACATGATGTGATCAAAAAGAAGTGAATCCTGCTTTTCCTGCTGACTTAAACATGGGGGTCATTTAACTCTGCCTCTGGAAGAAGAATGGGAAAAGAAGGGTGCATTGGTCTGGGAGTGTTGAGAGGGGCTCTGGGTCAACTAGTGGGAAAATCTAAGGCTAATCTTTGTTGCATGCAGTTATTACTTTGGGGTCTCAGAGCTAGGAACAATCCTGAGTCCCCACGTCCTGCTCTGCAAAGTAATGGTTTCATTGGATGACTGTTTCCTAAGCTTTTAATTGGCTCTACAACCCATAAGTCTAGTGGGCTTTTTCCCTTGGTTCATTGTTCCTGTGAAAGAACTTTGAAGATGATATCAACTCCTTCTGTTTTTGAGGATGACGTGGCAACACATAGTAAACACTAGAAAAGTGGATACATAACCCCTCTTTGTACCATAATTACAATTGTAGACAATGCCTCAAGGAAACTGTAACAACAGATCTCCAAGAAGAAAGTCATGGCATACATGCACATGACCTGCAATAGGAGAATTATAGCATTGACATGTCATAGGGTTCCACATATGAAGCTGCTTCAGGGAGAAATATGCACAGGCCTTTTCAAAACAAACGAGATAAAGGCACGGAGGGCACAACTGTTTGTAAACTAAAGCAGAAGTATAAAAGTCACTTTCAGACTGGCTCACAAGACAAAAGAAAAGACCAATAGTTCATTCTGGTTACAGGATCATGCATTGTTTAAAGAATTTACAATTTAATGGCACCTCGCTTTGAAGAACAAATAATTCAAACATTCCCTCTACAGTTTTCTTTAAACATTTTTTTTTAACTTTTCTGGTGATACAGATAAAGCTCTTCATTAAAAAAAATTTTGTTAGTAGTTTAAAGGTTCCACAGAAATAAATGTGTTGAAATTCCAACTCTTAGAGGCCACTTATTTTCAGATTTGATTTCTATGTCAGGTCTTAGTGTCAATTAAGAGTGAGAATTGCTGTGTATTTTCTGTAATTAACTGCCATTTCTTCATTGAAAACTAAGTAAGTATTGGAATTTTTGGCTGCTGTATATGAGAAAATGTTGATGAAACTAAATGTTTAGCATGGAAAAAAGGAAAACCAGCACCTGAGATGTGATCTCCCAGGAGTTTGACATCTGCATGGCATAAGAGAATGAGCTGATTCTGTAAGATCCTGAGATGTAGAGCTAATGTCTGTAGGAGGACACTTTGAGCAAAGAAGTTCAAACACGAAATTGGAGGCTTCTAGACACACTGATTGGAGTTTGCTCATTATACACAGCATCAAACATGGTACCTTGGATGCAGATCAAGACCTCCAGTACATACTAGTCATTTGAAAGACATGTTATGACCAATGAATTTATACAGGGAATGGACCAGCATCTGACGGTGATGCTTTATAAGAAATTCCTGACTGGAGAAGGCCTATATGCTGAGTCTAATGTCTGTGACCTCCGAACTCTTTTGAAGATGGGGGCAGAGAATATTTTCTCTTCATCATGTATTCAACAAGATTGTGAGTGATGTCACATGGTAGTGTGGAGATCAGGTTTTCTCTGTCTTGTCGAAAGCTAGCTGACTATGTCAACTTGGCATCTCTGTGCTGGAGAAATCTTGGTGAGTGTAGTGGTTCTGTTAGCTGGCATTTCTTACTTGGGTTGATACTCATCTCCTGAGTGGGACCTTAGTTTTGTTTTGCCTCCAGACACTCTTGTCTAATCCACTTTCACACTGTGGCTTGAGGACTCTCATCTTCACGTTCAATATCCAGGCTCTTCCACATCGCCTAAGGGAAAAGCCCTAACTCTCTAGAATTCACTCCAGAGTCAAACTCTACTAGTGTAGATTTTTACATTGTTAAGCCCCAGGTGTGTGCCCTCAGTCAGCTATATGTGTTTTTGTTTCCTCATCTGTAAATGTAGGATAATAAATACTGCAGCTTGAGGTCTATAAAAATTAATTGTACATAGCAAGCACACCTGACGTGATACACAGAAAAACTTGAGACTGCTCCCTTGAATTGATATTACTGTTAGTCCTCAGAGGCTCTTACATAACAAGTGAAACCATTTAATGTGTCAAGTCCTTTTGTATCTACATAGCATGGCCTTCAGTTTTGAGCACTTTCTTTGTTTCTGTTTGAAATCCCTTTGACTCTCTATCTCAGAATTGTGATCTCTATATAGCTTAAGTCTCAGTTTGACTCCTCTTTTTCCTTTATTGTGGTCTCCCCCATCAATGATGCTGTTCTTCTTCTCATGTTCTTTTCATATATCTTTATTAAAGCACTTGTAATGGGAATTGAATTTTAGTACAGTCTACATATTTTTGCCAGATCTCCCCTTAAAGTCAGATTCTTCTGTATTTTTGTAATCCCAGGGGGTGACCTTAAATTTCAAAGCCTTGTTAAGTAAAGGAAAGGTTGAACAGAAACGTATCTTCTGGAAGCCATTACTATGACATTAACTTTCCCTTTCATCTAGATAACTGCTTATCATGTTCAGCAATGTGTTGTCTTGGTTTATGGAGATGTAACTCCTTTCTCTTATAACTCTACTTCTACAAGGGCTAAAATCCAGTTCAGTGTCCTGGTTGCTATTTTTGCTAACTTGACAAAATCTAGAGTCACCTGAAAAAAGGGAAGCACAAATGAGAAAATACTTCTGTAAGACAGATCTGGAGGCAAGACTGTGGGGCATTTCCTTAATTACTGGTTGATGTTGAAAGGTCAACTAATTATGGTGATGACCTTTGGGTAAGAAGTATGGGTTGTGTAAGAAAGTAAGATGAATAAGCCATGGGGAGAATGCCAGGAAGCAGCATACCTTCATGGTCTTTGCTCTCAGTTCCTGCCTCTAGGTTCTTGCCTTGAATTCCTGCTCTGCCCTGCCCTCCCGCAATGATGGAGTGTAACCTGAGCCTTGTAACTTAAATAAGCCCTTTACCCTACATTGCTTTTGGTCACAGTGTTTTAACCCCCTCCCCAACCCCACAAAATAGAAACCCCAACTAAGAAGCACAGGAATTCTGAAATGGGAAGAGCAGAAACCACAGTCAATAGCAATCATCTGAAAGTCAGAATAAGAAAAGACTGGCAGAGCCAACCAACACTCTTGTGAGCACCTCCAAGCACATAGTAGGGTTGAGAGTCAGGTACCTGGCTGACAGGCTGAGAGATGAGACATACTTGATATAAGTCCAGGAACGAACCTGGGAGAAGCTGCCCATAGAAGGATCTAGTGTCCCGTAGAGCTAAAATAATTATCTTCCAAAAGTCACCATCCCTAAGGTTCATCAGGAGGTTTGTGGTTTTCTTCTTTTATGCATATGGAGAAATGCAGAAGTCATGTCTACCATAAGCAGCTATAACATTTTTTATGAGATAAACTAAAAATACATACAATGCCACTTAATGCACTTGCATCTTTGGTTGTAGTTACTGCAAGCTCGGCAAGATTCATATGCAATGTGATTAAACTCCTCTAGCACATAATTTATGATTGAATTAACAAAGAAGCTGATTAAATGAGAAAATTGATTTCTGTCATTATCCTTTTTGGTTATGTTTCTTTATTAAGACTATATCTGAGCATTCAAAAAATAGTAGATTACAAAGTTCAGTGCTATGGTTCAAGAGGTTCCTTGCACTTGGTAACCTTGCTGACAACAAACCTTCTCAACTGCATTGTTTTTTGCTAAGACACTACAGCACAAGTTTCAGGGAACTAATAGGGTTATCTACATATCCAAGACAGAAACGTGGATGACTCACGCACTAACAATCATAGATTTGTGTTATGTTCATGCGTGAGCCTACATGTCTAAGTGTGTTTAAGTGCACACACATGTGCTTGTGGAGACCAGAGAGAGGACAGGGTCCCAAAGTCATGCTAACCTTATCAATGGAGTATCACATGGATGCACTCATAGCTTAAGGGGCTTATGAGAGGAGGCGTCTGGTTAAAGAAGTAGAATGAAGGTTACCTTTGGAAGGTGTGTCTTGTCTCCAGCTCCTTCTCTTGTTTTTGGTTCAAGCAATGGAGTCTACCACAATCCGAGAGTCAAAAATCAATCTCTTCTCCTTCTGAGTTATTTATCTCAGGCAACGTGTCACAATGACTAAGTGTTCAAGACACAGAATGTGACTACTTAGTAAGGTTGAGTGTATTCTTGGAACTAGAAGACCCATTCTAGAAACTCCAGGGTGGAAACTTAGTCTTGGTTAATAAAAGAAACAAGGCATTTAACCAAGCCATCACCTTCTTAGCATTGCTGAAGGTCCCATTGGGGTTGGGATAGGGGCATCTTTTTCTTCTTGGGAAGATATGAACAGAATAAGCTAGATTTAATACCTGGATCTGCTACTTTGTTTCTGGATATGACCTTGACCAATGAATCCCTTTCTTTGTACCGTCACTGTCACTTCTTCAGCTTTAAAATGGGGATGATAGCGACGAGTTGCTGTGATGGTCGAGTGTGTCACTATACTTGTGTGCAGTGCTGAGAACAATGTCTGTCACACAGCAAAGGCTGAGTGATCATTAGGGTTATTGTAAACCATGTGACTTGTGACCATAGAAACCCAGCACCCAAAGTTCACAGTGTGAATTCAAGTTTGCAGCCAAGGTTAGCTTGACACAAGGACAGAAATTTTTGGTGCCTCGAGTTTTCCCAAAGAACAATAGTGACAACAATCGCTACTGTTATATAAGCATGGATGTTACATAGAATGTCCTGTTCTGTAAGCATGGATGGCTCTGGGGGCTACTCGTGGCTAGGAAGCTTCTATCTGAGAATCCAGCTTTATAACTTATAGAGAGACTAGAATCAGAGCTATGCAAGTTTAACAGGATCCAGGATCGCCCAACACAGCAATATGAGTGTGCATTAACAAAGCTAGGGATGGGGCTGGTGAGATGGCTCAGTGGTTAAGAGCACCCGACTGCTCTTCCGAAGGTCCAGAGTTCAAATCCCAGCAACCACATGGTGGCTCACAACCATCCACAATGAGATCTGGTGCCCTCTTCTGAAGACAGCTACAGTGTACTTACATATAATAAATAAATAAATCTTTAAAAAAAAACAAAGCTAGGGATGAATCCTGCCATCCAAGGGCGTGAGATCATCCAAACAAGACAGGAGGACCACACATGGTGGTTAAACATCCATGGTGCCACTGAAGCACTCATCAGAGGAAGGGGAACCAAGCTCAGGGAAGGGAGGGCAGTCAGAGCAAGACAGTAGAACCAGATAGGTGGTGAGTCCCTGTGGCTCCTCTTAAACTCTAAAGACAGAGGAGAGCCAAGCTTTCTCAAGTGCCTACCTGCCTCCTCCCATGTTTTGATTCTCATAGCAGTTCATTGGTATGGATGGAAACAGAATAGTCGAGTGTTTTTCCACTGTACTAACTGGGTGACTTAGGGCAAGTTATTTAAACTCAGCAGAGCCTTTGCTTTCTTTTGTTAAAAAGCAAACAACCTTCTGCTAATTTGGCTATCTTTAAAAAAAAAAACAATGCCCTGGTCTTACTGGTTTAACAGCTCCAAATCTGAAGCTAGAACTCAGTCTCTTGTGAGGTTCACTCTAGCGAGCCAGCCTTCCACATCTACTGACTTCTAAGACATGACAAGATTGATTTTATGGCTCCAACTTGGGAAAATCAAGTCATACTTAGGAAATGTAATCCAAGGTAAGTGTCATCTCATAAAACCTTGACAATTTCCAGCCCATCTTTTTCTTTGGATAATGTCCTGGGAAAATGAATAACCTTTCTACTTTCTGCAGGTCTCTGTGAGGGTCACATGCAGTGAGGGTTGGACAGGGCTTTGTAAACAGAAGGCAGGGAGGGCATGACTGTGAGGGGAGGTGAAGGAAGAGGACAGCCTATGCTGCATAATGGACTCTTGGTCTTCCAGATTTCCAGGAGAGGCTGGCAGGGTCCAATAGCACAGGAACAATTCACCAGACAGTCCCACACCCCCACAAAGACTTCTCCTCCCCCCACAAAAATAACGAAACCTCATTTTTAATATCAAATCCTCCCTGCTGGTTCAGTGAAGCCCCGGAAACAGCAGGTAACATGTGTAAGTGACTTTGAATTAAGACTGAACTCTCCGCGTCCTTCGTTTCTCCCTCAAATGTGGAATGATTTCCTGAGAATTTAATTATCTAAGAACACAGCATCAAAGCTGTTAGACCCTTGTTAGTGTTAATTCAAACTTAATGTGCATAAGATTTAGAGATCTTGGATACTAGGGAAATGATTTCAATTTAAATAGCTCGCTTTGTCCCACACATCACAAAACATCTTTTAACATAGGTAATTTTCTTCCTAATAGAATACTGTAACCTAGGCCTTCCCTACTAAAAAGGCATCACACTGTGGAGAACTCAGATGCTCTGCAAACCAGCGGGATGCAGTTGGAAGAACAAATATAGGTTCTGGTGCCTTAGAAACCTAAGTTTAAATCTTAGGGTTTCACCTTTTTCCAGGTGTCTGTGGGCAGAAGCTTAACTTCTTTGAATCTCAGTAAATTAACCTCTCAGCAAGGAAGACAAGCTGAAGACAGAAGGTCAGGTGGGGAGTTACAGACAAAGGAGTGTGTCTGCAAGCTGGTAGCCCTCATAAAGCCTGGGAACTGACATCAGCTGGTCTATGGCAAGGCAAAGCAAATGAAAGACAGAGTGGCAGAAAGGAGTAAGCAAGTCCACTGCCTTTCATGACCTGCAATTAAGGCCTAGCTGATATGCAATAAGATAAGCCTTTTCTTTGGAAGATGTAACTGTTTAAAAGGCCTTTTATGGTGGGGACTGGAGATGTGGCTCAGTAGTTGAGAGCATGCCTTGCTTTTGGAGAGGACCAGAGTTCTGTCCTCAGTAACCAATGCCAGTTATAAATCTAGTTCTGGGATCTGACGCCCCCTGCTGGAATCCATGGGCCTTGCACTCATGTGCACAAACACACACACAAACACATATGTATGTAACTAAAATAAACAAATGTGTTTCATGGTGTTTGAAAAAAAATATGTATCACTTGTGGTGATTAGAGTGTGGAACATATTGAACATAAAATATGAGATGTGTTCCAAAACACTGATTACCTTGAAGAATATAAAGGCATAATCTCTTTATTTAAATCTGAAAACATGTTTTTAGTAAGTTGATGTTCACTATTTGAAAAGTCTGACACAAAATCATATGTGATTACAACATTGGATACATGTGCTTACAATAAATTTTAAATTAGTTTTTCCTGTGATTTGAAGATTCTTTGAGGTATCTACCACAGTGTAAACAGTAGCCCTGTCCTGAATGTCCCACATTTCCCAGCCTTTGGACAATGTAATTATCACAAATAAAAATATGTATCTCTTCTTTGCTTTAATCTTTCATCAGTCAATCTAGAAAGGAGGGCCCACCATAAGCTACTTTATCCATTATGTAATAACTCTCCTCATCATATTGATTCCTTCTACCAGGGTTCGTTTATTTCAGAATCTAATGGAGTCTCTTTGTCTACCTGCTATCAAAAGCCATCAAAGCTATTTTATGCCTTTTCCTGAGGACATGTGAACAAATGTCTACTCACCCCAGATGGCATATCAACAACGGATCCGAGAAGGAAGCTAACCAAGTCTAGCTTACTAAACCACTGATCATTGGACTTACTTACAGACATATAGATGAGTTGTTATTCACAGGGGAATGCGTAGCTCACAAACAACTGCATGTTCAAAATGCTTATCCCAACATAGGTAAGCACTGATGAAAGCCACATCCCTGGAGTTCCCTGACAACTCCATAGGTTGAAGAGTCTCGTCTCCCCAACAATTATAAAATTACATAAATGATCTTGAGGATGGACCTTGTGGATCTTGTAAATTTCAGGAACTTTCGTAGCCTGATAAATTTGGTTTTAATAGGCCTGAATTTGGAGGACATTTCTATTCAGCAAAAGATTTATTTATAAAATAATATCTCTGTTGGTTATTTCTTCTTTAATGTGAATTTAAGGCAGTATCTTGCTGGCTATTATTTTGCCAGTTGTTACAGAAACTGTCATAAATTAATTCTCTAAATAGTTTGGGACTTCATAAAACCAACCCAACAGATATAATATTACGTGATGTCAAATAAGTTGTTTTCATAAGATGGGTTTAAAAATACAGTATATGACATTTAATAAGTATTTCTAGCCACTGCTAAGACTGGCAAAGTGTTTCCTAAGGCACCTGAATAATCCTTTATCATTTATCCACTCATTTAATAAAGTCATAAAGAAGAGTACAGAGACCTCAGCTGAAGTGCCAGTGTGAATCAGAGTTCCCTTGATCTCATATATACAAACTCTTTGTTGGTAGTTATGTTGTAGAACAAGCCACGTGTCATATAGTACACTTTGTTTCTTCAGTGTATGCAGTTCTCCTTTGAAATCTGGGATTGGGCTGATGTGTTGCAATGTGGCACTAACAATTGTCCCTATCTGTCTCACTGATAGCACTAAGACTCCTAATCAAGTGGAACAAAATGTTTAATGAAGACAAATTAAAATGGTTTTCACTCAGAAGGGAATCAAAACTCCAGGTTGGAATTTTGTAATCTATGTAAACGTGCTGTGAAGGAACAGTGCGTCTAAGGTCAGACTTGGGAAGATGAATACCTAGCCATCATAAAAGCATGAATTAGATGCTGTGAGGTCTGAGGAGATGGATCAGTGCTTAAATCACGTGTGCAAGCAAGAGAAACGGAGTTTTGGTCCCCAGAACCCACATAAAGCCTTGTGAGAAGCCTGGAAAAGTAGTCAGGGAATTCCCCAGAGCAAGATGACTAGCCAGACTAGCTGCATCAGCAAGCTCTGGGATTGATTGAGAGACCTTGACTCAAAGTACAAGATGAATAGTGATCAAGGAAGATTATCAGCAGCAAAGTCAGGCCTTCATACATACATCCAGTTTGTGCTTGGGCACCCATCCACATACATATGTATGTATCCACATACAAACACACATATGCACACATATAAACACAAGACATATATACATGAATAAAACACAATTTAGGACTAAGAAAATGCATGTGCATGTGCGTGTTTGTGTGCCTGTGCGTGTGTGTGTGTGTGTGTGTGTGTGTGTGTGTGTGTGTGATGGTTGACTTGAAAGCATGTAGGAAATGCAGAAACAAAATGGGTCAAAGTGAGCCCTATTGGTTTCTATTTCATGCGTTGGAGCCCTAAAACAAATGGGCACATGCTACTGCTGGAAGGCAAGAACAATGTCTCCCCCAACCCCTTGTGTTTTGTTTCCTACTAGAATAGGTGACCAATAATTATTTATTGAATAATAAATCTATCATAAGGGACAGATCTAACAGTTGCATGTTCTGCATAGTAACTCACAATAGTGTTATTAGGTGTAACTCACAATAGTGTTATTAGGTGTAACTCACACTAGTGTTATTAGGTGTAGATTGTATTGTCTGGGCTCTAAGTCTCCAAGTAGCTGGAGGAACTTTTTTCTTGTAAACTAATTTATAGCATTTGTGTCTCTGCTCAACTAAATGAATACCCAGATTCAAGTCACACTTTGTAATGAGTGCACAAAGCATAATGACTGCCCACATCTTGATTCCCATCACTGTGACTAGATGAGCCATATATACACCCCCAAAGAGAGGAAGAATTGGTTTGTCACCTTCTATGAAATGTTAGCCCATGGTCAACTGGCTTTGTTGTTTTGGGTCATGATGATGAGACAGGGCTATGTAGCAATGGGAGCATATGAGGGAATCAAAACTGCATACTTCAGGGTATCCAGGAAGCAGAGAGAGATACCCAAGGCAAGCTTCAGTGACCTAAACCCCACCTCCTGATACTCCCCTCATCTCCAACAGTGTCCCCTGCTGGGAACCAAGCCTTCCACACAAGGGTCCTTGGTTTCAGGGGGTGAGGGGCATTACATAGTCACAACATACTAAAACACAATAATTCAAGTGTGTAACCATATACACCTGTTCAGAATGGCTAGCACACATAGTATGCTGTTTATACTAACTAATGACTTACTGGGAATTGTAGGGCTTGTGTAGAGATTCACAGTAAACTGAAAATGCTTACTGAATGGTGCCTGAGATGACACACGGGATCTGGCTTCAAGGCTTCATTTTGAGCTTTTTACTGAAGTACTAGTCAATGTAGTAAAAATTCTTTGCAGTTATGTTTGTTAGGAAAAGATTTTATGAACAATGAGGTGGGGTTTTGGTTTTGGTTTTGCTTAGTTTTGTCTGTTTGTCTTTAATTTCCTTGAAAATTGATAGCATACCTCATTATGGGGGCTCGGGGTTGGGAAAAAAGTTCAATTGTCTATGAATTTCTCTGCCATTGTTGCTTTATTCAGGGACTGTGGAGGAAGTTTCTGAAAAAAAAATATATATCAGTTCTGACTACTCCTCCACTAAGAGCCCATCAGTGAGTCCTCAGGTCACAACATAAAGGAGATCTGGCTGGCTGGCTGCTAACATGTAGAGATCTTGATAAAGGATGTCGTGGCAGCATAGGCAAAAGCTTACCCAGGAGGGCCATACCAGAGATTAAAATTCCTGGGTTTTGCCCACAGGCCCTGGGGAACAGTGAAATGAGTTTGAATATAGGCCTGGGCTAATCAGATTTAAGTTTCATGTTACAAAACTATCATATAATATTTTATTCTGGGATCCTGGCTTTTTATTGATCTCTCTGAAAATAAAGCCCACTGAAGGAGCAAATTTTCCTGTAAAAACTACGGGATGGATTAAGCCAGTTACAGTGAGAATGTGGGCCCAAATAAAAGAATGTGTCTGCATCTGTAAGGGACAGTAGCCAGACAGCTGCCTGGAGAGCGATAAATCTTCACAAGGAATTCTGTCTTTGGTGGTCCTTTGAGGATTTTACCATGGTGACCAGTGCCACTAGACAGGATTAAGTTAGAGACCCTATTAGTAGCCATGCGTGCAGTGGGTCCGTGGCTTCAGAATGGCTTTTGACCTAGAGGACCCTGGGCTCCTTCTCTTGAAACCTTACAGGATGCTGTCTATCCCTAAATGATGCTTTTGGAGGAAGGGGGTTGAAGCACTTAGCAGCTAGCTCTACATTAATGCACAAAGCTTTTGCAAAACTACTTACTTGCCTTTTTTCGCAAATTTTCTGGATAATTTTTAGCAGAATCAGCCCCCTATGCTTCTGTGGCCAGTGCCTAGAGCAAAAGGCATGCGGGAGAGCCTTTAGCTATATAACCAACTACATGGACGACAGGAATGCAGACTTTGTAAGTAGAACTAGCCATAGCTGTTCAGTGCAGTGGATTCCAGGGCTGATTTGAAAGGCTTCAGCCCTGAGTGTGGTTAAGGGAAGAGTGGCTAAAGAGGCATGGGGACGTAAGGCAGGGTCTGCAGCAGGGGAATTGACTAAATGGCCTGCATTTCTCCAAGTATACTAGGTTCTTGAGATTTAGTCACTGATGGAAATAACATGTCAGGCTCTAGAAATCACTATGTAGTGTGTGTGTGTGTGTGTGTGTATGTGTGTGTGGTGTGGTGTGTGTGTGTGTGTGGTATGTGGTCTGTGTGTGTGTGGTCTCTGTGTGTGTGTGTGTGTGTGGTGTGGTGTGTGGTCTGTGTGTGTGTGTGGTATGTGGTCTGTGTGTGTGTGGTCTCTCTATGTGTGTCTGTGTGTGTGTGTGGTATGTGGTCTGTGTGCGTGTGGTCTGTGTGTGTGTGTGTGGTCTCTGTGTGTGTTTGTGTGGTGTGTATGAATGTGTGTGTGTATGGTGTGTATGAGTGTGTGGTGTGTGTGTGTATGTGTGTGTGTGGTGTGTGTGTTTGTGTGGTGTATATGAATGCATGTGTGTGGTATATGAGTGTGTGTGTGTGGTGTATGAATGTGTGTGGTGTGGTGTGTGGGTGGGTGTGTGTATGAGTGTGTGTGTGTGTGTGTGTGTGTGTGTGTGTGTGTGTATGTATGCACGCCTGAGTGCATTCCTGTGAGTTATGTGGAACAAGGACCAATCTTAGATATTGGTCCTTGTTCCATCTTGTCTGAGACAAGGTCTCACTTGTTGCTGTTCCCCGGTGTGTACACCATGCCAGTGAGCCTCCTGGGACTCCCTGCCCCGCCTCTCATCTCACTGCAGGAGTACTGGAATTCCAGATGTGTGCCTCTCATTTCACTGCATCTCACTACTGGGATTCCAGATGTGTGTTCTAGTCCCTGGCCTTGTGTGTGTTCCTCCTGCTTGCATGGCACGTGAAGTACACACTGAGCCACCTCCACAGCCACAGTTCACTTCACGGACAAGTATTATATAGATATAGTTAGTGTAGGGGTACATTTAGATTAAAGATGGGCTACTAGGAATCTACACTGGCACTCATATAGGTTAAACTGTCACTGGATGGCTGAACAGGGTGGCAAGTTACACCGCGAGGTAGTCTGATTTCCACAACATTGTTCATTCTCATACACTGGAAGAAGAGAAGTATGGACTCAAGATACTCCTTTGTGTTGATAGGAAAGAATGTCTCATTTGTTCATTTTTGTTTTTGTGGATTTCTCCCCATGATCTGTGTACTATACATTAAACTTCAACTGTAATTGTTAGAGACTCTTCAGGTAGAGTCACAAATGATGTGACAAAGGTCTCACCTCTGGAGTTGACTTATTCTATGCATTTCTTTAGATTTGGAGTAAATTCTTAAATGAAGAGAAAAATGCCTGATAAACTTCTTAAATATTTGAATGCTAGATGTGAAATCATAATTAAATCAAGTTACAGAACAGTAAGTGCCTATCTAACGTGATATTCCCTTGGATTCCATGGCATGCCAATGGATAATTTTTTTTTTAATCTTACAGTTTTTGAGATTGGCTTCAATATTTATTTCATTATCAGTGAGGACCTACACATACTAACTAGTTTATGAGTGCTGTTATCTTTGACTGGAGACAGCAGCAAGCTACCCAATGCCTTTCATTAGAATGATACAGTTGTATTTAGGGAGGATAGAGTAGAAGCTGCCAGTGTGGGAACTGTCTAAGCAAATGCGCCTTCCCTCTGCCTGAGCTGGCTGGGTGACTTTGGGGTTACTCAGATAACCTTTTGCCATTCTGTAATCTTCTTTTATAAAAGAAGGAAGTTGCCTAGCTTTGTCATCTTCCTCCACATATGTAACCTCTAAATGTTCAGTACCTACAGTTTTGTAAAAAAACGAGTTCTAATTTATTACAAGCTGATTATTAACTTGAATCCATTCTGATTTCTCTGTAGTGGTAGTTTCTGTGTGACTACTGAATGTGTGATTCCTCTTCATTGAATACTCACATCTTCCTGTCTTCGTTCATTTATAATATAGTTACTGGGGGCTGGAGAGGTCACTTAGTGGTTAAGAGCACTTGTTGTTCTTGAAGAGGACCTTAATGCAATCCCCAGAACCCACTGGCTCATAACCCCAGTAAACTCCAGATCCAGGGAGTCTGATGCCCTCTACTGACCTTCATGGGCACTAGGCATTCATAATGTACACATACATACATGCCAGCAAGACTCTTCTATGCATATCATAAATCTTAAAACAATTTAGAGATATTAATTACTAGCCAGCACTCAAAATACACAGGTAACAGAACACGTTGGTTTCCTAGAGTTACTGTAGCAAGCCATCACATCTGTTCACTTAAAACAGCAGCTGTGTATTCTCTTGGATGTCTGCAGGTGTTAGCACAGCTGGGTTCTGTTGCCCATTCTTAGTGGCTTTTGATAGTCTCAGCTGTTCCTGATCTTGTGGTCACATCATTTCAGTCTCTGCCCTACCAGACATTTTCTCTCCATTCTTCCTTGAGTCTCTGTGTGTTTTGTATTTTAAGAACACCCATGATTGTGCAGCTGGATTAAGGGCCTAGTTACAAAATCCAAGATTATATTCTTTATTTCAATATGATAACTTAATTTGATTTGCAGACTCTTATTAACTAACATTTACACATTCCAGGAGTTAGAATCTGGTTATACATTCCCAGTCACCCTCATTCAAGCCACAGAGTAACCAAACAAACATGTAAACATGTAAAGGTATTGATTGGACTTTATGGAGCCTAGAGTCTATGGGTGGGTAGATATTTAGGTGATTATAAAAATTGTTTTTATATTATTATATTTTATATATAGCTATAAATACCTAGTGATAAATAATGGCAAAGTATAGGAAAGGAAATTGGAAGGTGCTTTGAAAAATTATCACCAAGGGACCTCATTAATAAAGAAAGGGGTAGGTCAGAATTCTCTGATGAAATGACATTTAAACTGATCAGTACAGATGTACGATTAGGGATTTCCAGAGAAGTTGTTGGAGATGTGGGTTACACCATCTAAAGCAACAGAACATTACTCATCAAGGCCGGTGAAGGGGCTTGTAAAAGAGCCTGAAGGCCACTGAGTCTTGTGTGCACAGAATAAGAGAATAAAGTATGATTATTCTAAGTCAGACCATGGGGGACCATGAAGTCTTTATCGAAATGGCACAAACCTAAGTGTAAGGATATGTTCTGAACACAAAGTGAAAGGAGATAGATTGTCTTTTAAATAGTACCGTGACTGATCTTTAGAGTGTATATTACAGAAAAGCAAGAGAGAAACAGAAAACCACAATGTACGAAGTAGTGAATGGCCATGGCTCGGCCAGGGTGAAATCAGGTATATGAAGGAAGGTTATGGTCTTGAGTGACATGCTGGAGAAAGGAATGATGGGCTTGGGATGTAACTGCTTTTAGAGAAGTGGGGTAGAGGGGAGCTTCAAAGAGGACGTCTGTTCTGTTGGAATGGCAGGCATTAAACAAATGACTACAGCAGGGGGATTCACAATGCATTCAGGTGATACTTAGGAGAGAAACAGAGAGTAGGGTAAGCAAAGGGTCAGAGAAGCTACTTCAGGGTTGGTCTTCAAGAAAGTTAGGGAGGTCTATTAGTCATGGCAAAACAGTGAACAATAGTAACTCAAGGGAGGGAGAGTTGAGAGTTTACTTCACCACAATGTGATGTGCCTCTGCTGCTCACACTGTGCCCTTAGCCAAGAAGCAGAGAGAGAGACAGAGAGAGAGACAGACAGAGACAGAGAGAGACAGAGAGAGGGACAGAGAGAGACAGAGAGAGAGAGCACTTCTGGGGCTCAACTTACTTCCTCCTCCTTATCTGTCCTGGACCACAGTCTGAGATGTTGCTGCCCACATCCAGGGTAGGTCTTCCCTTCTCAGCTAAATAGCTAGGAAGACCCTCACAGACTGCCCAAAATTGTGTCTCTTTGGTGACTCTAAATCCTCTCAAGTTGACAAGGGTAACCATCACAATAGGTAAAATGGTTAGAAAGGACATTTCATGCTGAAGGAGAAGCCTAAAGAAAACATCCAGATGTGTGAAAGTGATGAAGGTGTCCTGTGCTCATGGAGGGCCCAATGAAGAGAAGTATAAATGCTTATGGTCCCAACAGCACTTCTTTTTAATGGCCCTGTTTCTCCTAGTCTTTGGTAACAGCCCTAACTCAGTTCTTCCCTTGACCTGGGCCTTTCAACTGTGAACCCATTTGAACAGCATGAGTCCAAACCAGATCAGTCCACAAAATCAGGGAGTACAGACTCGTTTGCCTTTAAACTGCATAAATATTAAAGATTGCCAGACATGAAGATCCCTAGTGATCAGCTGTCTTCTTTCAGTAATTTGCAGCATAAGTTAACTTTATACTGGAATCGACAATACATGCCCATGATCCTTGCTTGACTATGTTTTTAAATAAATACCCAAGACACTATGCTCTTGTTTTCTTGAGGTTTGTGGGTGGTAAGTTTCTGAGTATGTTGTACCAAACAATGTGGAGAGACAGAAGAAATACCTGAATTCATGGTGGGTTGGGCATATAAATCACTCTTTCTACTTTTACATCAATACATCTACTACAAACACATAGCTCCATGCTTCAAATATTCAAAAACCCTTGATATTGTCCAATCACCTAGAATAGTTTCCATGGATACTCATGTGGTAACTGTCACTCACATGGTCAGCTCTCCTCCAAGGGCAATGCCCAGAGTCATTAGCACTTCTGGCCCCATTGCAGATGTATCTGTCTTTCTCTCCCCCTTAGGAAGACAAGAGTATATAGTAGTATGAGAAGGGCATGGTTGTAGGTATTGGCTGGAATCTTCTCTGCTGGGATTTACCACCCAAGTCAATGTGTGCAGACACTGCAATCTTATGATTTGTTCCTGGTTTCAGGGTAAAATATCTCACTCAAATAACTAAATAGGTACAGATGTCTTAACACTTATCTAGCAGGACTAGGGCATTCATTTAAGAACTGTGTGGACCACGATTGTCATCAGTACTGCCAAAATCACTGTGGTTTTGTGCTAGAATATGAGGGCTTATTATCCCACAGGCCATTTTTGTAGAAGGAGCCAGGAGAATACAAGGGAGAAGTTCATGTCCAAATGAATGATGATTGTAGGAACATGTCCTGAATGTCACAGATTTACTAAGATCCTGTATGCTAAGGAATATAAAAAAAACTTCTTGAAATTTGTAATCACTACTCCAGAAGTACAGTTATCTTTATAATATCCATTAGCATATAAATGCAACAGGACTCTCAAGATCATATCTCATATCATCAGAACTAAGATTAGAAAGTTGGCTATATTTCAAATGGTATGCTCCTGTTTAATACCCTTGGTCCCTCCCTCCACCTCAGCTTCCCTCCTTTGCTCTATCACAGGATTCCCTGTGTTTCTTCATAAGCTCCAGTTGGACTACAGTCAAGGCATCCTGATAGGAAGGAGTTTCCATGTCCTTAAGTACTTTTGATTGATGTTTGCCAATGGAGACTTATGGTCACATTGACTGAATGGACTTGGACACTAGTGCTGTGGCAGATGTTACAACCAGCTCTATCTCCATTTATAAGGAGCTTAACATCTACTCTGGGAGATTACAATCTCAATGGGGAACCAGCCATGTAGAAAATTGCTCCAACCCATGGCAGGAATCAAGACTCTAAGCAGGCAGCCACAATATAGACAAGAAGGGGAGGAAAAAAAGAAAAGATCAGAGGAGGTTTCATTTAAACTAGACTTCAGATTGGAAAGGACAGCAAGAAACTCAATCCAGGAAGGAGGATCCTAGATGGTACAGCATTGTTGCGGCCTGCCCGCAGTCCACAACACGAACGGTTCAACTGAGAATGGCAGTTCGAACTGAAAAGAGAGGAATCTAGACAGGGCAGAAGAAAGAATGGAGCTAAGACAATATTCTGATCAAAGCTCAATTTTACTATTTCCAGACACTCAGTTATAAAGGAAGGGGGAGGGAACCCGATTTCCCGCCAAGTAACTCAGGGTCCAGTAGCAGGACGAACACGTGTGTGCCTCCAGGCAGCAAAGGCAGGGTCCAGCAGTAGGCGTGGCAGGACGAATGAGCAGGTAGCTCCACCCTTGAGCAAGCAGGTTCCAGGCTGGGGGAAGGGAGGCCACATCTCCTCCCATTAGTTAACAAAACAAACAAACAAAAAAAAGGGCTGGCCTGAGGCAGAAAAATTATTTATGTTCAATAGTTCTGCCTGAGTTCTTAGGGCTAAAGAAAAAACCTGTTTCCGTGGGATTCCCTAACTTTTCTAATGGTAAACTGTATCTGGCTAAGACTGTCCTTATTATCTTAGTAAACCACTAACAGAATAGGCTCTGACTTTATAATGCTAATTAGTGCTGAATAGGTAACTACCTGTTTGCATTTTAAGTAGGGTGTTGGAACCCTGGCTGAGTTTAACTAAACAAATTTAGAATAACACTGAGTTGATAATCCTCAGCAATTTTGGATGGCAGGCAGGGAAACAGGGAGAAGGGGTAAGACTGGCTGGCTCCTAGTACAAGGCCAGTTGGCTTTTTTTTATTTGGGTGGGAGGCAGTGAAGGGCTTGCCCTTTCGACAGTAAGGTCTCCAACCTCTCTCCCCACTATTAATTAAGTTTAAATAGGCAATGCTTAACAGAGGTGATCAAATGATTCTTTTCATCCATAGATGAGTGGGCCTTTAACCTTGACTTGGGTGGACATTGACCTGATTCCTCCCGTGAGCTTTATAACAACTCACATCTGTGGCTCTTGGTATCTTTTGGGAAGGGGAGGCAGAGCCTTAGGTATTTTTGGTTTTTAGCTGGAGTCAGATACCAACCTCCTTCAAATCAGGTGTGTCGCACAGGGAACTCAGAAACGGTCAAGCTGGACCTTCCCCCGCAGTAATCTCCTGCGCCAAGCGGTACCCATACTGTATTCATATGATTATGAATCAGTAGCGCAGTTCTGAGCGATGCGCGGTCTCTATATGAGACTTGTCAACCTCAGATTTAGCAAAGCCTAGACAAGAATTATGTCAGTATTAACACCATGGATTGTGGTTAAAATACGAGCTGGAGGTCTTTTCTCCTCATCCCTGTTATTCCCTAGCCTGAGGAACTAAGGACACCTTGCAGTAACAGCAAGGGTGAAAAGCCAGAGGCCAGCTAAGGGACTAAGCCCATCTCTATCAAAATAAGAACTAATCTCTGTAAATATATGAAATTTCTACTTCCCTAGCTCTCCTGGTAAATCTAAATCCTATCTCAGGCTGAAAGCCACGTGCTGGGATGTCCTTGGAAGGGAGATTAGCAGTACCACCTGTTTGCTCTTAGGGGCGGAGAACCGGAGAATGTGGATTGACCTGCTTGAGAAAAGAAAGAAATCTAAACAATGAGAGGGTAGCAATGTAAATTTTCTGTTTGGAGAAGTCAAGGTACTTTATTTAGATGCAAATTGTAAAACTAAAGCTAATCTCCGGCCTCCTGTAGGGGAATTGGCTCAGAGGAAAACAGTTTCTGGGAGCTTCCACTCCCAGCTGAATTCTAAGCACAAGAGGAATTTTAGTCTTTAGAATGATACTTAGGAGAAGAGACAGAATCTGTGTTTACCTGACAAATTAATCTCTCTGGTAGCCACCGTGCTCCATCTTCATCTCGTGAAAAAACACAAACCGAGCCTCTTCCCCAGATTAGAACTGGATCCGGACCCTTCCATTCATTAGTCAGGGCGTCCTTCCATTTTACCAATGCATAAGAATTAGAAGTAACTGGGTGCCAGTGGCATTCCGCTGCAGACTGACCTTTAATGTCAGTTTGCAAAAAGTTTAGGACAAATAAGGTGAAGGCAAGATGAGCCTTTGGTGACCTTGGGGGATATAGATGCCCCTCTTTTGTTTTAAAAAGCCAATTCTTTAAGGTGCTATGAGCACGTTCAACTATTCCTTATCCCATGGGGTTGTAAGGAATTCCAGTTTTATGTTTGATACCGAATTCTTTACAGAATGCAATAAAGTTTTTACTAGAATAAGATGGCCCGTTATCTGTCTTAATAAGTTTAGGCAACCCCATGGTATTAAAGGCTTGTAGGCAATGATCAATTACGTTTTTTGAAGCCTCCCCTGTATGCAGAGAAGCAAAGAGAAATCCTGAACAGGTATCAATGCAAACATGTATATATTTTAGTTTTCCAAATTCTGCATAATGGGTTATATCCATTTGCCAAATATGATTAGGCATAAGGCCTCTAGGATTGACTCCTAGATGTGGCACTGGAGATAATGTAATACATTTAGGACATTGTTTTACAATCATTCTTGCTTGCTCCTTAGTGATCTTATGTCGGAGCCTTAGGGTATGGCTAGAGAGGTGAAACCTTTCATGATCACGTTGGGCCAGAGCAACAGGATTCGAAACTAAAGCTTCTCCTATTAGAGCTCTGTCAATGCGATCATTACCCTCGGCCAGAGGCCCAGAAAGACCAGAGTGAGACCGTATATGGCCAATATAAAACGGATTTTTCCGGGCAAGAATGATGTTTTGCAATTCTGAAAATAAGGATCCTGATGGCGTATTGAAGTTAAACGTACCACAGGTTTCTAATAAGGGTACTGACTGAGCAACATATAGACTGTCAGTAAAGATATTAAAAGCCTCATTTACAGACTGAAAGACCTTTAGCACTGCTGTTAATTCGGCTAGCTGAGCCGAGAGACCAGGAGTCTCTACGATAACCTGTTGATTATTAATAAGATATCTTAAGGTAATGGGCAATTCCTCTATCTGAGTGATTTTTGTTAAAATTCAGTCCATCATCAGAGTTTCCACATTTATCAATTTTTGTGTTAAGAAGATTTTTTTCTGAGGAGGCCTTCTCTGATAGGCACTCCTCCTGAGATACCGCAAGCTCCGCCTGAGGGCAATTTAGCCCTGGAGAAGTTGCATCTTTTATAGCATCATTTACAAGCGCCCAGAGACCTAGGGTAAAATTATCTGTCTGAGCAATATTCAGGGCCTCACCAACTTTCTCCCAGGTTCCACAATCTATCATTTCTTCTTTCTTGAACCATGGACAACAGCTATCTATCTTATCTAAAAAATTTCTTACTAATTGTACTTCAAGCCTTACTCCTCTGGCCTGAAACAACTCCTGAAAACTAAAAACAACCGCCTGATCCATGACTTTAAACCCTTCCTTCTTCCACCTAAGCAGCTTTCTAAAAAGCTGCGGCACACCGCCTGTCTCCGTATCTAGTTCCGATTAACGAGCTGCTGACCCAAGCAGAAACAGTGTTGGGTTAGCACTGATTCAAACTTGATTCGTATCCTACCGCATCCTCAGCAACACTTTACAAAACTGAAATTTTAGGCTAGCGCTAGCATGTGTACCTGTCCGTTGCTCCGATGCTCCGATGCTCCGATACGAAGATTCTTTCCTTTCTTGTGGAGCTCCACACAGCAGTCGTTTCTCTTAGCATCCCTCTGCCATTCTTCAGGTCCCAGTTCTGGCGCCAACTGTTGCGGCCTGCCTGCAGTCCACAACACGAATGGTTCAACTGAGAATGGCAGTTCGAACTGAAAAGAGAGGAATCTAGACGGGGCGGAAGAAAGAATGGAGCTAAGACAACATTCTGATCAAAGCTCAATTTTACTATTTCCAGACACTCAGTTATAAAGGAAGGGGGAGGGAACCCGATTTTCCACCAAGTAACTCAGGGTCCAGTAGCAGGACAAACACGTGTGTGCCTCCAGGCAGCAAAGGCAGGGTCCAGCAGTAGGCGTGGCAGGACGAATGAGCAGGTAGCTCCACCCTTGAGCAAGCAGGTTCCAGGCTGGGGGAAGGGAGGCCACACAGCATGAGCCTGACATGGAGGGAACAATTAAATGCAGGCACGGAAGGTCCATGATTTTGGCGCTTTTTGATCCAGGATGTATGAGCAAACCTGTTAGAAGAGGAAGTGGCAGAGCACAGGAAGACACTCATTCACCATAGGCATCTTAAGATCTCCATAAGATGCAGACTTGTGGAGGGTGACAACTCCTCTTTCACTTCCATGGTCAATGCTTCAGGCAATTGCCAGGATTGAACCTGATAGTGTTTGACTCACAACCTCACTAAGTCCTTCAAACTGCTTCTTACCACTTTTTGGTAGAAAGTAAAGAACAAAACAAACCAACAAAAGAATCTGCATGTAACATAGGCTTAAATGTTGAAAGAGCTATGCTAGCTCAAACTATTGTTAAGGAGATGCTGCCTCTAGGCTGTCACATAGCATAAAAAGGATGAAATTCTTCCCATCTCTTTGCTTTGATCTCCTCCCTTCCGAGCCTAATATGTGGCTTCTTGGGCAATAGTCCTCCTTGTTACACTTTGGAAAGAGGGTTGGGAATGTAGCTTGGTGACAGAATGCTTGTTGGATATCATACTCAAAACCCTGGATTTGATCCTCAGCATGGAAAAGAAAAAACAATTAAAGAAAAAGATAAAATGTAGGCATTTTCCTCTCTTTCCTGAGACTCATTCTGGCTAGACAAAGTTAACCTTGCTGCTGACCCTGAATCAGCCATTGTGGTTAGGAAGAGGGGGCACATTAACTAACACAACCTTAAAGCTGTGCTCTAACCCAGAGTCCACGGTGTGGTCAGTGTCAGCTGTCACATATTTTCTCAACTGGGTACTGAGAGTTTTAGGCAGGATAAAGTGGAAAGGGCAAGAGCAAGGCGATGGCAGGTGAAGAAAAAGCCAATGAGTGTCCCTTGTAAAAATGGCACCTTTATTTCCTTCCACACCTGAGGAAATGGGAGCTCGTGGTACTGTTAGCTGCACAGAGATGAAATAGTTTTCTTTCTCTATGAGGAACATAGATGTCATGGGAAAAAAATTAACTACACATGTTGTTATGAAGTCCAGAAGATGAAAGGATGCTATGTGCCCCCTGGATTGACAGTATGTGTTGTGTCATAGGTGGTGACCCTGTACAAGTAATTCAAGTTCTATTTTCTCCCACAGTAAAATAGAGATAATAAAAGTTACTTCATGGTGTTGTTGAGAGAATTAGATGAAACATTTACGCACACAGGTGACCCAGTGCCTTTCTACCCATTGTGTGTCCAATTCTCACAGCATTCTGGGATATAGCAGAGGACATTCCATCTAAGAGACACACTTGCCAGGGCTTAGTATGGTTGTTAGCAACTGAAATCTTATGATTCTAAGTATGACTGACTCCTTTTCCAGGGCAACGTGTGGTTAATGATATCCTCAGCGCTCTCTCTCTCTCTCTCTCTCTCTCTCTCTCTCTCTCTCTCTCTGCCTTCAATTAACAGGATTTGCATGGAGGGAACTATACATGCAAATTATTATTAGCATAAAAATAGGTAATTATTATTTTTTTTACATTTGCATCATCACAGATGATCTTTGTATTAGGCATTCTTTAGCAATGAATGACTAAACTAAGGAGATTGCAGTTCATTCAGACACTCATTAATTCTAAGTAAGAAATTAATTTCATGTCACTCATGTTGCAAAGAGGAGGGTGACTGTAGAGTCATAAGTAAGGGATGTAATGGAAGCTGAAATTCACCTAACCCAACCTTTCAATTTACAGGTGTGGGAAAAGAAAGCTAGAACGGGGAAGGTCGCAGGATTAATTAGTAGCAGAGCTGAGACTAGAACTTCTTCTCTCTACTTCTTTGCCCAAGTCTTGCCATTAAGCCATGAATGCTGATAACACAGCACCCAATTGCTTAGGAACTCCCTGATTGTTTAAAATATCCTGAGGGTGTAAGGACAGAGAGAAGTTTGATGGGACAAAGATTCCTCAGTGAGAGTGTATTAAGCATCCTTCAGAAATTCCCTTGTGCTGTATTAATTTTATCTTGATTATTTCTGCAATGCACTTACGAAGAAGGGAGACAGCTATCTGTCTATATTGAATGGTCTCATTTGAGTCTTGCCAATGTAAAGGTACGAACTGAAAAAACCTCCTACATTAAAACAGCAAATTGCTTATGGTAACCATTGCATAATGAAGGAACACAATGAAGAATTACGGTTCAAATTACTTATCAGGTCTCTTCCATTTTCTAAGATTTTTTTTAAGTAGAAAATTGCACAGTATAATTACAGTAAGTTAATTTGCATTCATATTACAATTCAATGAGCAATTACATTCTTTTTATTTAAAAAAATATTTTATGAAATGTGATTTGCATCAGTATGTTTCTAGGAAAGAGTGGTGACTTTTTCCTTGTGAGGTTTTCATGCAAATTGAATGGCACAACTCATATATTCCAGTATAAAGCTGGGCCTGCATCATTGCTTGTGGGTGGAAGTAGGGCAGAGGAGCAGAGAGCCATCTAAAGCATGACTATGGCTTCTGAGCTAATGAATCCGTCAAAGAATACTAGATATCAGTTTTGGAAGGAGAACCTAAGGTCTTATTGATGGAGAGCCTTGCTCCATTCCCTTTACCATCTTGAATTTGAATTTCTCTATGAATTCTTGCCAAGCCATTATCTAGTCTCCATTTGATTAACTCCTGTGCCAGGATATTCTTTGCCTTTTGATGACATCTACTTCATCACCAGGAAGTGCTTTTATTTTCTGGAGGGTGGTTCTGTTTTGATCTGATCATTGGTGTATTAATGTAATTTAAAGGACACATTTTACACATCCATTGCTGTCCAAGTGCTAGGCATGACAGAACATCCTTTTTACATTTAGAACAGAGTATTTTTTTTCAATGCTTGTATTATTAGCATAAGTGTCTGGGTTGGCCATGATAAAGAGGAACACACAACAGTTGTAAAGGCTGGTTGGCTGTTTTTTTTTTTTTTTTTCTTGTACCTGCTTTTCCTAATGATGTTTAAAGTAACAGAGGCATACACTGAACATGCAGATCAGTTTTCACAAAGGTATTTGCTTATATAATCACGATGTTAAAATATGTATGACCACTGAAACTCCCTGTTATCCTGTCTTGTCACTTCCTCTCCAAGGTGCCAACTGATATTCTCATTTTTCTCATTGTAGATTTATTTTGCCTGTGCTCAGTTTTCACCTGAATGGAATCATAAGAATGTCCTCTATTAGGCCTGGTTTCTCTCTTTCCCTCAATATGTTGTTAATAGTTAGCCATGTTACTCCACATGTCCGTAAAGTACTTTATTTCTTGCTCAGCAGTATGTCAGTGCATGGATCTTGTGACTTGTTTAATCATTCTATTGTACATGAATTTTTGGATCGGTTCCAGTTTTACTTATCATGAATAGAGCTTCAGTGTGTGCTCCAGTGGACATGTATGCATGTTTTAGCTCTCTCGGGTAAACACATAGGAGAATTAAATATGTAAATAGTAGAAGCACTCATAAAGTGGATATTGTATAACTTCGTAAGATTGGGCCAGGTGGTTTTTCAAAAGATGAAATCATTTTAGATATTTACTAGTAATGTACAAGCAGTGTATAACTTCATCAAGATTATTTAATGCCATCAGACTTTTTAAAGAATCACTTTTACTATTTTTTAAATTATGTGTATGTGTTTGTATATTGGTATATGTCCCTGAGTGCAGGTGCCCTTAGGGTCCAGAAGAAGATGCTAGATCCTCTAGGGCTGGAGTCGTAGGCAGCTGTGAGCTACTTGATGCAGACCGAATTCTGGTCCTCTGCTGAGCCATTTCTCCATTCCTGTCATCATCCAACTTTTAGCCTGTAGCCACTTTAGTGAATATGAAATAATGCCTCACTATGTCTATTTGTATGTTTCTCCCATTACTAATGTGTCTTTCCATTCTAGTGTTTATTGGTGCGTTCTCTTTTGTGAAGTATCTATTTAGATCTTCTGTCCATTTTAATTAGGTTGTCTTTTTTTATTATTAATTACTAAGATTCTATGTTTTTCAAGATTTAAGTCCTTTGTCAGATAGACAAATTGTAAATATTTCTTTTCAGGCTCATGGCTTACCATTTAATTTTCTTAATGCTATCTATTAATCAGCAGCTTTAAATTTTGATTAAGCCAGATTTATTATGTTATACTCGGTGTTTTTTTTTTTTTTTTTTTTGCATCCTTACAATGGAAACTGAACATACCCCGAAATAATGAACAAAATAAGGCTCTCTTTAGTGTGTTTTGTTTTAAAGTCTTGCTATGTGACCCAGGCTGCCCTTACTCTCATCCCCCTCCTGCTTCAACATCTCCCATGGTGGGACCAGGCATGTGCCTCTATGTCTGACCTCCTCCAGGACCTTAACCAGTTCATCAATATCCTTTTGTTCTTACATATGGTGCAGAGTGGGTTATGGGTCTTTCCTGCTTCCCCAAAATGCCTTTAAGGGTGTCTTCAGCCCTTAAACTACAGCATTTGTGGGTAGGAAACAAATCAGCAACTGAATATGTTTGTCTGTTTCTGGGTTCTCTATTCTGCTCTAATTATTTTATTTATCTTCATTAACTTAATCATGCTGTTCTGATCAATGTAGGATGGACCCTCCAGAACTGTCCTTGTTTCTTGAAAATATTCTGACTTTTCTAAGTCCCTCTGCATTCTTGCATACATTTCAGAACTGTTAATCCCCTGAAAAAACATATTGGAATTCTTACTATAACTGCATGAAATGTACATTTCAATTTGAAGATCATTGACATTTTACCAGCACAGATTATTCTAAACCATGAACATGGTATATATCTCTTTACGTTCATGTGTCTGCTTTGGGCTTATTTGTTTGTTTGTTTGTTTTTCATCCAGGGTTTGTAAGTTTTGGTGAACAAAATCGATTCACCTTATGTTCAGTTTATCCCTAATGTTGTATACTGAGTTTCCATAAATAGCATTTTATCTGAGGTGTAGTAAGTATTAATCTACATGCTGCATAGAAAGTACATACTATAAAATTTAGCATAACTATTTTTATTCAAGTGAAAAATACAATTCAAATCATCTTAAGTAAAAGAAGAAATATATGAGAGACTCACAGGAGAGAAGAGTCATGGGGAGAGGGTAGCTGGGTTTAGGGAAGGTTAACCCAAACCCTCTAAGACTGGCTTCTTAAATCTCTATTTTCTAACACCCAGTCCTCCTTACTTCTCTTTTGCTTTATACTATGTAGTCTTTTTCTCCACTATTATACATGGGCTTAATTTCTCCCCGGTTTGGGGCAAGAAGAGAATGTCTTTCCCAGCCAAGCTACCCTAGATACACAGTACATCTCCAATTTGGTGTGACCAAGAGATACGTGTCACTGCATTACCTGTCTGTTCTGGGCTCGACTTATAGTCTCTTTTTTTTTTTAATCAGAACAACAATAACAATAACCACAAGATCAGGTAGGGAAACAGTAAAGCAATGAACAAGTGGAAGTATTATTTCACAAGAAGAAAGAGCGCCACCCCCATTCCACATTCCCCTACCCATAGTAAACTGCATAAAAGTGCAGTCCCTTAAGCACAGAGGCAACAATGTATCCTTGCAGAGTTGGATGCCTAGCAGGTGATTGTCCTGTGCTTCTGACTCTGATGTCACTTCCACTCTTTTCATCTACTCCCCTTTTCTTTTTTCCCAAACACTAACATCACTTTAAGTCTTACTTGATTAGTGAGAAACTTGGGGGGGGGGTTGTGTTGGCCCCTAAGAGACATCAGACATCCACTTTGTTTCTTAAGCTCTCTACTTAGTTTCTTTCTAGTGTGCATTTAGCTACACAGAGCAGACTGGTGGAGGAACTGCCATCCCTAGGTTCTCTTGGAAAATGGAAGGAGCACAGTTTACAGCTGCCAGAGAGCAGAGTCCAGCCTAGTACATCCTCCATGCTGCCTTTTGCTGGAATCGGGCGGCCAGGATAGGAGAAAGAGAACATTCTCTGTTTCATTGCTATTGCCCCTTTGACCACAGAAAGAAGTAGCAATTGGATATTTTAACCTGTGTCTCAGAAAAGTAAGAGTAAACATTAAATAGTTGCCTTTAAGACAGTGGATCCTTTATCTTTATGCTAAATTAAACATAGCAAACAGACCCCTAGTTTTTATGCTTGCCTCTCAAGGGCCATCCCGGGCACCCTCACAGAGAACTCTCTGCCCTGCTGCCTTTCACAACTCGTTTCTCTAACTTGAACCTCTGGTTGAAATGCCTTTCCCCTTCATTCACCTGACCCCTAACTATGTTTCAAAATGATCCCTTTTCTTTATGAGGTCTCTCTCTCTCTCTCTCTCTCTCTCTCTCTCTCACACACACACACACACACACACACACACAAGTTATATCTAGCATACTTGCCTGGTACACTGAGGATTGTTGCTGTTGATTTTATTTTAGTTCTTAAACAAAGGAGTGAGACTTTTTCTTCTCAAATACAGATTTTTGAACATGGCAAGAACTTCTATGAAAGGCTTTATATGGAAGCTTAATGTACCTCTGCATTATTAACCTTTGAAATTACCCATTCCATAGTAGTGTCTTTCAAGTACATGGTGGCTCTGACAAGCTTGGTAGGTGTTTCTACTAATCACTATTTAAACCATATGAATCTGAGAACTTGAGATGTATATTTATATTTGAATAATCACAGCATGTGTGAGTGCTACTGCTCCAAAGTAACTATTCCAAAGCTAAGCAAATGATTTCATTTACAATAGCATAAAAAAGAAGAAACTACTTGAGAATCAGTTTAACCAAGGAGGTGAATAATCTCTACCCAGAAGTCATAAGACAATGAGTAAAGAAATTAAAGGGGCACAAACTAAAGGAAACACAGCCCAAGTGGGAGACTTAATATCACTGTGCCTATCCTACCCAAAGCAGCCCAGATCCAGATCCTATCAAAATTCTGTGGACTTTTTCCCCAAGATTTTTTTTTTAACTAAAAATCCTAATTCATGTGTAACCACAAAAGGCCTGGATAAGCTAAAACAGGAACCAACCATATCTGATTTCAAAGTGTATTACAGAGATATGGTGATCAGAACAATATGGTACTTTCATCAAAATGGATAGATTAGACCGGCAAAGCAAGATAGAGACAAAGGAACACATACTAAGAATGCACAGGGGAAAGGCCAACACATAGAGCAAATGGTGCTGGGAAAATATTCCCATGAAGAAAGATCAAATCAACCTCTTAAACTTTATGTAAAACCAATTCAAACTGGATTAGAATTTAACTATAAGACCCAAACCATAAAAATTTGAGACCAAAACTTCTGGCTAAACATTTTTGATATTTGGTCTTGCCAATGATTTTTTTTAATTTATTTTTTTTTAATTTTTAATATTTTTTATTACATATTTTCCTCAATTACATTTCCAATGCTATCCCAAAAGTCCCCCATAGCGCCCCCCACTTCCCTACCCACCCATTCCCTTTCTTTTGGCCCTGGCATTCCCCTATATTGGGGCATATAAAGTTTGCAAGTCCAATGGGCCTCTCTTTCCAGTGATGGCCGACTAGGCCATCTTTCGATACATATGCAGCTAGAGACAAGAGCTCCCGGGTACTGGTTAGTTCATCATGTTGTTCCAACTATAGGGTTGCAGATCCCTTTAGCTCCTTGGGTACTTTCTCTAGCTTCTCCATTGGGAGCCCTGTGATACATCCAATAGCTGACTGTGAGCATCCACTCCTGTGTTTGCTAGGCCCTGGCATAGTCTCACAAGAGACAGCTATATTTGGGTCCTTTCAGCAAAATCTTGCTAGTGTATGCAATGGTGTCAGCGTTTAGAAGCTGATTATGGGATGGATCCCTGGATACGGCAGTCTCTAGATGGTCCATCCTTTCATCACAGCTCGAAACTTTGTCTCTGTAACTCCTTCCCTGGGTGTTTTGTTCCCAATTCTAAGAAGGGGCACAGTGTCCACACTTTGGTCTTCATTCTTCTTGAGTTTCATGCGTTTATCAAATTGTATCTTATATCTTGGGTATCCTAAGTTTTAAACTTCTGGCTAAACATTTTTGATATTTGGTCTTGCCAATGATTTTTTTAAAAGACAAACAAATAAACAAACAAACAAATGGACACCAGAGGGAGAGGCGACAAAAGACATTAGCAAAGTGGGATGCTTCGGATCCAAAAGCCTTTCCCTAGCCTAAGGAACCATCAGTGTCATGGAAAGGGAACTTTGAGAGTAAGGGAACATCTAGAAAGATAAGCGCCTAGTGCCCAAGACATGTAAAGAACTCAAAGAATTCCCTTTCGAGGCATTACCAGCTTGGCCACTTGATGGTAAAGGATCTGAATAGAGGGGATTTTTTTCCTCATAAGGAGACACGGATAGCAACAGGAATAAGCAAAGTTCCCAGACTTGAATCAAACACACAAGGAGGTAGAATTGCAACCTGCTGCAATGGCTAATATTAAAAAAAAAACCAAAAAACCTAGATTATAACCATTATTGGTAAAGAAGGAAGCCCATGCCCCAACAACTGCTGGTGGGGTTGTGAATTAATCCACCTATCTTGGAAAACACTGTAGAGATCCTTCAAAAACCAAAAGTAGAGCTCCTTTCCACGTATGTAAATCTAAGGAATGAACTGATTGTCTCCAGGAAGTGTCTGAATGTCCGTGTTCATTTCAGCAGATTCATAATAAAATCAATGGAATGGCAATCAGTGTTGATCACGGATTAAGAAAAAGTAGCGTGTGTGCTTCTAAAATGGAATATTATTAAGTTTTAAAAAGAAGTGAATCCGCCATTTGTGACAACACAATGTTCAATTGCACTGCGCTACAAGATAAGCCAGGCACAGAAAGACAAGATACAGAGTATATATATATATATATATATATATATTTAACAAGACAGGGTCACAAGATCAGGGTTGAATGGTAGTGTCCAAGAGTTACAGGGTTAAAACAAATAGAGAGATTCTTGTCAAAGGTGTTAACCTTTGTTATAAGTTCTGGACGTCTGTGTACCACAGGGTGAGTTAGGCACATCTAATAATAATGTACTCTACACTTGACATTTGCTAGGGGCTAGATCTGAAGTGAGCTTATCACACATGTAAAAAAAAATCTACTATGTGAGGTAATAAATATGCTAATTATCTTGATAGTGCTAATCATTTCACAATGTGAACATATGTCAAAACATCACATTGTGCACCTTAAATATACACACGACTTACTTGCCAACTATTCAGCATTGATCTGTAAGAAAAGACTCCCAAACTTAGAGCCCATAACCCACTATCAAACCAGACATGTATTTGAAAACTGCTAGGAATAAACCGGATTTAAATAGTATACAAGTTACAGAAGGCACCACTCTGTGTTCTTCCCTTTGGGGGAGTGGCTATCACACACTGAATTTATGGCAGGTAACCACAGGTCTGGTTTCCAATCCTGGGGTCAGTTGTGTTAACTGACCCTGAGTGCCTGTCACAGGGATCACAGGAAGATAGATGACATCAGTCACATGAGGGTGGATGGCATATATTCAGTAGCTTGCCTTTTTTCCCAGTTTGTGTTACTTATGCTGTCTCTGTCCAATGAACAGAGCTTTTAACATAGACCTTGATGGACAGAAGGAACCCTGCCAAAATTTGGCGAATCAAAATGAACTATTTGGACGTATTTTGGGAAGAGAACCAATGTCTACTGGGTTGTGCTTCTGCCTGCTACCTCATTTAGGGCTCATTGCAATCTCGTAAGTGAAGTGTTTACCACCAGAGAAGCACAGAGAGATGGCCTGCCAGAGGCAAAGACGGCCAACAGATTTCCAAGTCCGTATTGTAAAGGTTGTATGAAAAATACCTCAAACTACTCAGAATGGATTAATATATACAGCCTCTGCTATTCTTATTATCTTGCTGCTTCTCAGATTACATGATGAAAGCACATTTATTGATTTTTTTCTTTATGCCATACTTAATACAAATCACATTGGTATTTTCAAAATAACAGCAGTAAAGCCCCACACCTTATCTTTCAGATGAGCTATTTCTTGACATTTAGCTGAGTGGCACAATATCCCTTTAAATTTGGTTCAGTTTAACCAGGAAGGCCCTGAGGCCCATAGTGGGCAGCTTGTACCTATACATCACACTTTCTTCCAGGCTGGAGATAGGAACAGCTGTGTCTTGTTGCCCCCATTGGATTTCATGGGAAGTTGCCCAGTTTCCACGGTAGACTTTGTCCAGCGCCGACTAGAGATAGAGTTTTACGTTCTCATACACTGTATGGCTTGGCAAACTGAGTTTGCCAGTTCCCTCTGGCGTCTGTAGTGGCAAAGTCAGGTGAAGTCAGGAGGCAGCTACAGGTCAGACCTCAGACATGAACTCTTATGTGGATGTTTCAAAGCTGCCCCTAAATCAGGGAAGTTTAGATTTTGTTGTGGTAGAGTCTGTAAAAAGTCAGATTGACGCGAGCTTACCTAAGGTCTGGCATTTACTAGCCTGTAGAAATGACTAACACTCAACCATACTCTCACTTATTTCCTCTGCGAGGTCTCAGATTTCTCTCTTTTCTTGGTATGGAGTTCAGACTCCAGGGACTTCTCTTTGTAAACAATGGAAGTAAAATGTTTTCTTGATCACAGCTGAGTCGGCCCAGCCAATCTCAACTTCACACTGGGTGTAGAACCTGGTGCCCAACTCCTCCCACTTTCCAGAACTTTTGTAAAAGTTGGAGAGAAATCCGGTGGAGGTTCCCTGGTCCCACCTTTAGACTGACAGCCACCCAGAGGGAGACAGAAACCATCAAGAATGGAACCTCTCTGCCAAGTTGTGGGAAATTTCTTCCGATCAGCCCTTCTCAGTAGATTTCATCCTGCCTATGACCTCAGGATTTTTTTCTCTTGTCTCTATGTAAATTGCTATCTTTTCAGAGGTGCCTGACAGCCAAGTTTTGCAGGGCCTCCATTTGTACAGAGCTGTTATTATGGGATAAGCGTAATGGCTCGTGAATTTTGTGGAGGAAGGGAGGGTCTCCAGATGACTTTGTACAAACCAGGCACGGACCTACTGACTCCACAAGCAGTGCATTAGGCTAAATATTTTTAGCCCATTGACTCTAGAGGTAATAACCCTAAATGCATCATTAAATTTTCATGGGTGAATAACAGAAACTACCAGAAAAAATCCCCCCCAAGAAGACCCCCCAAAACAAGCCACCGCTTTAGCTTTATTATCGCCCAGCTGGAGGGCAGGAGTGTGACCCCTCAAAAGAAGAGTAAACTTTAAAAGCAAGTATTTGGTTCTCTTCCTCTGCTCTCAGGCACCAGGCTCCCAGAGACAGGCAGTAGGTGATTTTCACACTCCCCCTTCCCACCAAGCTTTCAAGCCTCTGGAGACATGCGTGCCACACTGGCGTTGACAAAGCCGAATCCAATCTCAAGGTGGAAGAATTTCCGACTAATCCAATTATTTTTTGCCACTCGGTGTTTCTGAGATCTTTTTGTAAGGTAGGACCCGAAGAGCCTTCTTCAGCACAACAGGTTCTAATTTACAGGAGGGTCTACTGCCCTGCATTCTAAGAATGGAGTAGGGAAAACAAGTTAACTGGGGCCTGCGTGCCCTCAGGGACACAGGAGGCTGCCTAGAGCCGATTGTAATAGTGACAGGTGCGGAACAACTTTGCCTGGGAAACGCCAATAAAAGGCGGGCTGGAGCCGGCCTGGGAGGCTGGGAGAGGGCGCCCCCTTCTGCCAAGGGGCTCGGGGCAAGAAGCTCGCGCGGCCTCCGCTTGGCTCTGCGCCCGTCTACTTGTGAGCATAGAGGCTTGGCTAAAAGCAGGTGCTGGAGAATCGGCAGAGTCCTAGAGGGGGCTGCAGCGGCTGCCTAAGAGCGTGGCCGGCTCCCAGCGCAACCCCCCACCCCCACCCCCTGCGACGAACCGCAGGGCGGGGACCCCAAGCTCTTCGCTCCGATCGGTCTCTACTCCCGGGATGGGGGGCGAGCGAGGGGGCTGGAGAAGCGCGACCGCGAGCCGCGGCGCCCCCGCTCGCCTGCTCGTTTGCTCTTCCCCTTCGTCGGCGCCGCGGCGACTCCGCTGAGCTGTCGCTCGGAACGCGTTCCGGCGGCGAACAGAGCGCCCTGGCGGGAGAGGGAGCCGGCGAGGAAGGGCTTGGGACGCTCAGTGGCAGGTGAGCGGCGGGGCTGGCGCGGGGCGGGGGCCGCGGGAGGAGGCGGGTCTGCGCACCGCACGGGGGCTGGTCTCCTCCCCCTGCTCTGACGCGCGCCCGTCGCTTCCCGGGGAGGATGGACCCAGCTCGGCGCTCACCCGGGCTTCCCCGGGCTGGAGAGCGCGTCTGAGTGCGGCCGCCCGCAGGGCATGGAGAGCCGCGTCCCGGGCAGCTGCGGCAGCCAAGGAGGATGCTCCGGGGGAGCCGAGGTGAGAGGCGCGGCGGGGGGCACGCGGGGGACCCCGAGTTGAGCGGGCGCAGGTGGCCCGCGGGGACACCCGGCTTCCGCGAGCCCGGCTGGGGCCCGCGAGCCCGGGTACGGAGGAAGGCTTTCGGGGCGCTTCTCTAGGGAGTTTGGCGCGAGGTGTCGTGCACTAGCGAGTGCCGCAGTTTTCTATCATCTCCCACCACTTGCTTGGGAAGCTACCCTGCGTCTCCTTTCCGGTTGGTCCCCACTTCCTTCATCCTACTTCTGAACACTCACGATCCTCTCTTTAGGCTTGCCTACCCCAGACCCTGTCGCCGGACCCCCTGTGTTCTCCTCCGGCTCTAGCCACCCGAGGCTGCCTTCTCCCACTATAGAACCTGCCGAGTTCTCCCTAAGCTTCCTCCCTGTCTTGCTGGTGGTACACGCGGGTCGGACCTCTTACCCACTCCGCGGAACCTGCACTTCCCTACATCCCAGCAGCGCGTTGGCTCTGCCTCGACCTCTCCATTAACTGGACCCATCCCAATCAAGTCAACCCTTTCCGCGGACACCAGCGCTGGACCGAAACCTTTCTTCGGGTCCTGCGACCCGGTGTTCCCCGTCGCGCTCCCTCCACTATTCAGTCCTCAGGCCCTTGGTCACTTGCCACTCCTCTCGCATCAGGCCCTCTTCTGCCACAACTCTGTACCCCACTCTCTCGAACGCAAGATTAGGATTTTTCATGCTGGGGAAACTTTGATTCTTTATGGTTAGTCTTGTAAAGGAGCCCTACGATTCAGTCCAAGTCACCAAAGGAACCCGGAGTCAGGGAGTCCTGATTTAGGGGTAGTTTTGTGTTAAGGCTCCAGGAAGGTACTTGGTGATTCTACAAAGTGTATTTCCACACCCTGCTGTCACTGCTTCTGCTGTCTGCATCCCGCAGAGTATGCTTGTGACCCCTGGTGGGAGGGTGAGTCTTTACTGCACTTTTAAAGGCGCTTTTTCTTTCTTTCTCTATTTCTTTTGGGGTTGGTGCTAGTGGACCCGGCGGGGTGGGCAGAGAAAGCTGCTTTGCAAACTGATGCGGCTAAGCTGCCACACGGTCTAGTAGTCCACCCTGCACGCCCATTCACGTTGGGAACCCTCCCCAACCCCCATCTGCATCACACAAGTCCTCATTGTTGGGGGTCTGCGGGGTATTTCCGCCGGGGCTACGAGAGTGAAGGAATGGTATGGGGGCGGGGAGCCCAGGGCTCTAGGCGACTGTCGGGAGCTGGAGACTTGGAGAGCGCCCCGGCGCGGGCAAGTGCTAGTTCGGAAATGTGTTTCTGAGGCAGGATGCGTGGCCGCGTGGAAGGGCGGGGGTGGGGGCGGAGAGGGAGGGGGAAGGGAGAGAGGAGAGAAAGAAAAGAAAGAAAGAAAAAAAAGAAAGAAAAGAAAGAGAGCTCGGAGTGGAGGAGAGATTGCGGAGGCCGGATCGCCATTCTCTGCTCAGAGGCCTCCTAAAGGATGCCACAATGCCTCCCAGTGCCAAACTCCGGAGGTGAGAGCATCCTTGCCACTGCTTCCCCCGTCTCTGATTTCCTTGTGGAGCTGGCCCATTAGACACACTTTCACAATGTTGATGGTTTTGAATGAAGGCTTTGTGGGGGTTCTGCTGACACTTCCCAACACTTAACATGTTTGCAAAGTAATCATATAAATTAAAGGTGGCTTACGTTCAGAACCTCCTAATTATCCAGTTCATGCTTGTACATTCATGTGCCAATTATGGGTCTTCGGGAAATCCATAAAATTATAAACCATCCCCACCCGCTGAATTAGCACCCATTGTTTTTTATTATCTCCAAGATGAGCAATTCTGGATGGAATCCTGAGTTGCACAGCGAAAAAGAGAGATGTGCTATGGGGTGAGGTTAGACAAACGCCCCCTTCCCATCTCTTTTCCTCCCTATCTTGACAAGGCTTCGTGGCTCTTCTAGAGACTGAAAGGGATCAAAGATTTTCTTGATTTCCCATTGAGCTGGGCGACCTAATCAAAGCTGTATAAAAGTCAACTTCTAAGCAATCAAATTGTCTGCTGCTGTCCTTGATTGAAACCCTAGCATTCAAATGGAGTATTGAAGAACTCTCAGAAATGGCTTTTGAAGTGCTATTGTTCTTTTCCATACACACGGGCTCTCATAGAGGTTTAGGAAGTTCAAAATGCAGTGATGTGAAAGCGATGTGACTTTGTAACTATTTGACAACGCAGGATCTGCAGCGAGAGAGAAGAGGCCAACGTGGGGAAGCGACAACATGTTACTATATTCCTGGGAACTGGGTAGCTCTCAAGTGGGTACATTCTTTTACTCATGAACTTGGCCATTAAATCTAAAAGCAGATTTGGAACGTGATTTTTAGTAGGAGGATCCTATATGTTTCTTATTTGTCATGATTCTTTTTTTGGTGGTAGTTTGCTTATCTGAAACATTTAATCATGTTCAGTGTACTCAACAATAAAATCTGAATAGATTTTAAATCTGCTTATTGTTGATGAAGCTCAGCTCACAGGCTGTTTTCACAGTATGTCCTGTTTGCAAGGAGCACCATTGTGTGAGGCTGCAGAGATGAGAGGCTCCGTCACTTACTGGTCCCTCCCTAGAGCCACAGAAGAAGCAGATGCTTCAGTCCCCTCTGCCCTCCGAAGTCATTTTAAGCAGGTGGGCCTTTGGCTTGGTTCACGATCATGTACCCATCTGAACATTGCATTTGGTGGAGTTTTGAGGCTTGGAGCCATGCTGCAGACAGATGAAGAATCTATTTGAGGCAGCACTTCATGTTGATAATTCACTCGAGTCAAACATAAAGCAAAGAAGCAGAGTTGACGCCGTTTAGACGGCACCGAATCAGACAGTACGCATTAAAGGCTGTTGTCAGAAACTTGAAGTGTTGCATAGGACTCACTAAATCTTACAGAGCTCACTAGTGACAAAAGATGTACACATCTTAAGCAATTAAGAACTAATCCTATGACTTCTCACAACTTGGATGTCATCACCTGCAAAGCAAGGATCTACTTGTGGACCTTGGATCAGTTTTAAAGGAAAATCCCCTTCATGAGTGTTTTGGCACATAGTAGGATTTCAAGAGAAAGCATGGAAATGGAGTAAGGAATGGGGGTGCCTTTTGTAATTGGAAGGCTAGGATTGGATCCAGGCATTTTCTTTGTGATGTTCCACAAGTCATTCCTCATAGTAACAAAAATACAACTCACAGTCCTGAGTCTCAGGTAAGGGGCAGGTACCCTTCTCGGCACTTGGCACACATAGCCTTACTTCATTCAGAATCCCTGCAGTCTCAGTTTTGTTTGTTAGATGGGGAACTGGGTACAGGGAAACCTGGTCATTGAGCTGAGATCTCAATCCCTAGGAGATAAGGGGATTTAAACCCACCTACCCACTCTAGTCCCAGGGTCCACCTCAGCCACGGATGGGGAACGACTCTGGATGGGGAAGGGAAATGAGCTACATCCAGGGCCTCTGTGAACTCTAATCCAGGCATGAAGAAGTGGTTAAGACCTCCTGTTGAAAGAAGGCTCCAGATTTTCCCATTTTGCAGGCAGTTGATCCAGGTGGGCGTGGCTTGGTTCCCAGCATGTCATTGGACTAATGGTTGCACTTTAACCATCTGTGACTTCTTTGGAGCTTCTAGAAGGTTCTGGTTGGTATTGGGTCATAGCTATCTACTCTGTGGCAATATTTGTTAATTAGGTAATTAATCAGCAAGTAATTGATTAGGCAGTTAATTAGTAGGGTGTCGTTGCTACTGTCAGTGACTGCTGTGGTAAACAACCGCTCCTATGAAGAGCTGGTATCGCAGGTGATACAGATTCCCCACGAGGGGCCACATCACCTGGTTACAGACTCCAGCTGCCCCAGCTCTGTAAGCACTTCTCAATGCCTTAGTTTTGTTTATGCTAAAACAGTATGTATTTTATAACTGTTGGGAAGGGTCAGCAGAAAGTGCTTGAGACAGTGCCTGGCATGAAATATTTATTATCAATGAACTATTCAGATTGCTCTTCAAATGAAATAAAATCTTTGCTTTTGATAATGAGCAGATCCTCTTTTTTTATGCCAGTTTTGCTAACCCAAGGTATGTTTCAAGAGTTCCAGCCAACAGTTTGTTTTTTCGATGTTTTACTGGAAATGTGGCTTTAAGCATTTCCACTGTTCAAAAAGCAATCATGGAAGTGCATGTCATGCTGAAACAGTCACACCCTTTCTCTTCTGTACTTATTCTAAGGGGAATAACGTGGCTTTGATTGATTGAATTCTCAAGGTGGATAAGTCAGTTTGCCCAGTTCACTGATTAGGTCAGGATAGAGGAGAGTCAGGCTCCAAAGGATACATGATTTTGCAGAGATGAGGCACTGTTGTGGCTCAGAGTTCTTAGACTCTTCAGACAGTGCTCCTTCTACTAGGCCAGATTGCCTTCGGTACCAGGATAGAGAAGTGGCTTGAAAATATAAATAACACTTGGCTGGGAAGTTGCTGTCAGGCTAAGAGCAGGAACCAGCCAGACATTCTGTACTGAGAAATGAGTGTGAGTGAGCAGGGGTACACATTCCTACCCATGAACACTAGCACTGTGTTCTATCTATGAAATGCATGTCAGGATGCGAACTCATGTAAACACAAAGCAAAACAGAGAAACCCATTACGCCAGTTAATCACCTGAACATTCCCTGGGGTTGGAGAGCAAATGCTCAGCTTCTTTTCCTGTGACATTCTCTTTGTATTGTCCTCCCATTTGGGCCTCGGATATGGGGAGGTTTTGGTTCAGGAATCATAAAACTCCTTTGGCTTCTATTTCATGAAATATGCAGCATATTCTATTGGAAAGAAATTGCCAGCTTGCTTTTATTATTATTATTATTATTTTATTTTATTTGAACCTGACATATATAACCAATCTACAGTGCCAGTGGGGGATTCTCATAAAGCGCAAGGAAAACAGAAATAAAATTCTGCTGAACAGAAGAGCTCACAGCTAAAATGACAAAAGTTGTATGTTTCAAGGCAGGCTGCTTAGGTTAGGGATAAGGAGGAGGGCTGGGTCCCTTTAGACTGCTCTGGTTGGTGTACAGTTAACCCAGGTCCAGTAGTGCTGACCATCTGCAGGGGACTCCCCACACTCATTCTTTCATCTGTTCCAGGATTCATCCCTGTTTCTCATCCTCTCTGTGGTCAGTCTCCTACTCTCCCACCTGGGTTGTACTCTGTTGGTTTACCATCCATCAATTTAGTCCTTTCTCCTCCCCTGTCTTCCTGCCTCCCCTGGTTTCACTGTCTGTCTTTGTCTCAGGAAGTCTTTATGTCTTCTCGTTTTTTAATCTTGTTAGTGTTACCGCTGAAAACAAAGACTGACAAGTTACTGATCTGCATTGGGGTTCTGTGGTTTCAGTGTTTTCCCAAGGCTTCATGTATTGAAATTTGGCTGCCATGGTGAGATGTTCAGAGGTTGGGAACTTAAATACAAATGTAGGTAGTTTCTGTGGGAAGTAATTAGAATCCATGTCCTTTTGGTAGAGGCCCCTAGGTTCAATCCTGGTGCCTTTAAAGAGGAAGAGACACCAAAAGAGGCAAATACTTGCATCTTTCCCATCCTGTGCAATGATGTAAGCCACTTTGGACTCTGGCAGCATCAATGTCCAGATGCTATCCTAAAAGTTTGGACTTTCAGAACTGTGAGCCAAAAGAAACCTCATCATATCGAAACTTACCCAGTCTATAGTAAAGGTATTAGCAACAACAACAACCAATGAATGAGTGTACTGGGCTCCTGGGCAATGAAGGAAGAAAATTCTGGTCTTGTCCATTGACTCACATTAACCAAACACCGACTAGGTCTGACTCTGTGCCAGGGTCACAGTACTACACTATAAACAGTAGCAGGGTGTGGAGGTACATGCAGCCTGCCATCAGAGTTCAGCCTCATGCATGCATGACCAATAGATGGAGCATGAGATGTGGTACAGACAATAATATCAGGTTAGCCCTTGAAGCTTGCTGGTAGAGGGCAGTAGTCTTTTGGAGAATTTCGAGAGTGGGGAAGCTGGCGTTTCAACTGGATCTTGTATTCTGACTAGGAGCTTCTCTGGGATTCAATGGTGTCCAGACTGAGCTGAGCGAAGGCACAGGTGGCTGCAGTTATAAAGCAGAAAATGTCGTTGGAAATGTTTTTCATTCAACATTCTCCTAGCTGAGTTCCAGGAACCACTAATGATCCCCCAGATTGTGTTGACTACATCAAGGAAGAGTGCCCCAGAGTGCACACAAGCCCCTGCTCGGTGCTGTTAGGAAGGCAGATTCCTCACTCAGGAAGTGATGTCATTTCCTAATCCGTGAGAGACTCAGAGGTTTCAGCCGTGAAGAAAATCACAGCTCACTGAGAATTTCCTTAGCTTGTTTTTCACTTGTTGGGCAGCTCTAAGACTGTAACAAAACACCTGAGATACAATTTACTTAAGAAGAAGGGAGGTTTACTTTGGATCATGCTATCAAATTTCAGTCCTTTTTCTCAGCAGCTGTTGGGCAGGGCATTGTGGTGGAGACCATGGGATGGAACAGCTGTTCACTTCATGGTGTATGTGAAGCTGAGAGGAAGAGGAAAACCCAATATCCCCTTTAACGGCATGTCCCCAGAGACCTAACCTCTTTCCAGTAGATTCTGTCTCCTGGTTCCACCACCTCTCACCATCATCACAGGCTGCCTGTCCAGCTTCTCACATGGGGGCCTCTGGAGATGATTACATCCAGATTCTACCATGAAATCCTTTGGTCTCAAGAGGTACCTTCTAGTCATTTATGAGGTAGACAGGGAGGAAGATTTAAAAATCTTAAAATCTTAATATTTTAACAAGATTTTCAACTTCAAAGTAACAGGTGGGGCTGGAGAGTTGGCTCAGCAGTTAAGAGCACTGACTGTTCTTCTAGAGGTCCTAAGTTCAATTCTCAGCAACCACATGGCGGTTCACAACCATCTGTAATGGGATCCGATGCCCTCTTCTGGTGTGTCTGATGACAGCTACAGTGTACTTATTTATAATAATAAATCTTTAAAAAAAAAGAAAGTAAGTAACAGGTGTGATTTGAAATATAGGTGTGTGAGTTACTTTCAAATCCCTGTGCCAAAATACCTTGACAAAGGAAACTTAAGGGAGGAAGATTACTGTTGGTTTACAGTTCCAAGGAGATACAGTCAGTGGTGATGGAGAAGGCACAGCCACTGACAGGAAAAGCATGCATACCAGGAATAGGAGACTCACTGGTCATATCTGCACTCAGTGAAGGAGAGAGAGTTAAGAAGAACTGGGTCCAGGTTATAGAGTCCTCTGAGACCTACTTCCTCCTGCAAGGCTAAATGTCACAACCTTCCCAACTAATGTTACCTATTGACAACCAAGTGTTCATAGCTCTGAGCCTGTGGGAGACCTTTCTCCTTCAAGCCACACCCACACGAGGGGAGACTAAGAACTATGAGAACTTTATATAACAGTATCGTTTCTTAAACCTTGAGTAGTTACCACTCAGCCAATGAAACAGAGCCATGCAAACACAAGGGAACCCCCCTTGGCACTCTCTCTGATCTTGGCACCTCCTCCCTCCTGTTAGATACAGTGGCCAGTCTTTTGGCTTGGCACTATTCCAAATGATCTTTTAACATACTCTCCAGAAAAGCAAACCTAAATTATTCCAATGAACTCCCATTCAGTGTTTTGATTGTTCTTTGGTCATGAAGAGAAAAGTGGCTTTGTCCAATAGCTATCCCAGAATACTTTACATTTGTTAGTTGTTTAGTATAAAGCACTGTTTCTGCTTTTAGCTCTAGCATTTAGAACATGGTTGATGCACAGTAAGTGTCTGCTGAGTTGAGTGAATGTGTGCAGTTTCCTGTGGCTCATTAAGTTGACAGTGGTAAAAGGAGGAATAACCCAAAACATGGTTAGCAATACTAAACTTTTTGTTGTTCATCTTTACTTTGTGAGATGAGGTTGGGTGTGAAAGACAAGTCATCTGCTAAAAAGGCATTGCTGACGTCTTGTAGGATCAAGAAGAGGAGCTGTCCAAGAACAGGGGCCATCCACTTCCATTCAGGGAAAATTAGAAATGCTTTGCGTCGAAAAGGAAAGTTATAAATCACCATGCTAATTAATTACTCATCATCCTGACACTAAATACATGGAAGGTTTATGAGGGTTCTATCCTTGAAGTCCTCAAGAAATAACTTTCAGTAGCAGAGGGTTGCCTTTAGCTACTGCCATGACAACGGGGTTATGTGTCCTGACATATAGAAGGGACATTCCCTATCATAAGCTCATATGATTTATAGCATACTAAATGACAGTTTTCTGATTATCCTAACCTATATTCATGTTAAGTATACCTATCAGCAGGAAGCACAAACAGCAAAATACTGGTGCAGAAGGCATGGTGGAAGAATGAAGCCCCTTTATAGTTTTTTGGGCTTGCCATTGGTGCTTTTAAGTCATGGCTGTCTAGGAGGTAACAGATAGTTTCTCCCTTGGGCCTGAAAGTTGATTGTGCAGCTAGCCCACCTTTAGGGATTCCTGTCTTTGCTCTTGGTGGTAAAGATTTTTTTTTTTTGATAGAAGGTTGATAGCTAGATTCCAGCAGATAGCAGCAGCAGAATGAACTCTGTGATATGAATGAGGATTCTATACCAGAGAGTGTAGGGTCTGGGGAGAGAGGTGCTGCAGAATTATCCCTTGAGTTGATTGGTGGGTAGCCCCACCCTACTTGCTTTTTACTGGGGCTGACAGGGCACGCAGCTCTTATTTTTGATCCTATAAGAAGCCAATAACACGGGGAAATGCCTTTCAACAGATGACTGTTGTCTTTCTCTCCCAAATCCATATCACAAGGTAAAGAAGTACAACAGAAGTTGAGGATTGCTGACCATGTGTTTGGGAATCATTTAGTTGGGTTGTTGTAGGGAAGGAAGCAGATTAGGGTTTCTAACCTCTGTCAACCTAATTACCATTTTTTATTACTGTGCACTGTCACAATGACACATAGGAGTGCTTGCCTTGAACTGTGGGTCACCTTATTCTCAGCAGCTTCGTATGCCTGTTCACAGAAATCTAAACACAAACCATCACCATTCAAATGTCCTCAAGTTTAAACTGGAAATTCATTCACGTAATCCAATTGTGGAAAACATCCAAGGTGGGCAAACCGTATGCTGAGTGAAGGTTCCGGTGTGCACCGCTAGAGCGTAATCACAGTGAATGCAGAATGGTTGCTGTCATTTACTTCTCTGGGTAGCTAAATAGATTTATAGATCACAGAGAAGTTAGGTTATTGCCAACCTCAGGCTTTCTAACGTCTTAATTTTAATGTAGCTGAATTTATCAATCTTTCATGGTTGGCACTTTTTATGTCTTTTTTGAGAAAAACTTTTTTTCTGACCCTGATGTCTTGAAGATCTTCTCCTTCATTGTCTTCTAAAAGCTTTATTATTTTGCTTACCTATGTAGGCTCTGTTTCTCGTGTGGAGTGTTGAGTGTGTGGTATGAGGCAGGAATTTAATCTATTCTTTTGTTTAATATGAAAAAATCACTTTTGACATTTAGAAACAGTTTCTAGACACCCTTTGCCATTCATTTCTTTTCAAACCAACTTTTAGTATTGTAGCTATATGGTAAGCCTTCACATTACGTAAGACAAATTCGTCATGTCGTCCTTCAGAAGGATCTCAGCTTTTCCCACCCATCTACATTTTATACTCATCTTTCTGATTTCAGACAATTTCTCTTGAGATTTGATTTACATTAACATTAAATTTACGGACCAAGAGTGACAACATTGTGATGCTGAGTCTCTCGATCTATAAAAACCGCAGCTCCGTTTATTTAGGTATTTGATGTCTTTCAGAATGGTTGATAGCTTTATCCAGAAGGGATGCACTTTCTTACTAGATTTGTTCTTCTATGAATTCCATTTTTCCGTTGCTATTGTAAATACTATCTTTAAAAATTGCATTTTTCTAGCTATGTATTGGCTTTTTATCATACACTACTTTATCTGAATCAGGAGAGGCTAGCCACCACCGTTTAGTGTGGGTTTTACCAGGTGTTTTAGATATTTGCTTTTGACCCCACAGCAGCCTTAAGATTGGGGCTGTGGCTCATTGCCCTTCCTTGCAGACCTACAGCACTGGGGATGCCAATGTCTGGTGGGAATTCTGAGTGATGGCAGGCTAAAGGCATGGTGAACCGCCATTGCACCTGGTCATTTTGCTTACTACAAGGAGGTTTTGAGAAACACCTCTGGTTTCCCATAGATGGTGAAGAGATGTGTGAGGGGAGATGCTGGTTAGATGTTGCATTTGTCATCATTCTGTCATGCTGGCTAAACATTTGAATGAGATCAACTTGAAGGAGAAAAAGGTCTTTTATAGGGTTATTGCAGGAAGCACACAGAGGAATAAAGCTGCTTACTTTCTAGGAGCCAGGGATCAGAGTAACCAGGAGTGAGGACTGGAGACAGAAGGTGAGAATGACGTAGAGCTTTCCAAGGCAAATTTCCTATATTACTTTACTTGTTGCTGTGATGGAACACCAGACAAAGAGGATTGGGAAGAGGGAAGCGCTTGTGTGACTCACACTTTGAGTGCATTCTATGATGGCGGGGAAGCCATGCTTTTGGAGTGTGAGGCCACTTGTCATATTGCTTCTGTGGTCAGGAAGCAGGGAGAGATGGTCCACTGGCTCAGCCTGGTCCGTTGACTCTGTCTACCCCTTTTATTCAGTCAGGACCCCAGCCCATGGCATGGTGCAGCCTTCTGAGTGGGCTGGCTTCCCTTCTCAGTTAAGTCTCTAGAAGTGCCTTCATGACACACCCAGAGCCTCCTCTTCTAGGTGATCCTAAATGTAATCAAGCTGACAATGAAGGTCAATCTTTGCACTCCCAGCGTAGCTCCCTTCCCTCAGCTAACACTTACTTCCGAATAGTCCACTCAAGTATGAATCCCCCCATACTCATTGCCTAGGTCAACACCCTTATGATCTCCTCATCTCTCAGAGCTCCAGCGCATTGCTGTACTGGTGATCAATAAGGAACATTTGGGGGACATTTTATATCTAAGCCATGCAGATGCCCAGGCTGGTATGAGTGCCCAGAGCTGGGGCTGGAGAGCCAGGCTCTGGTTCTGCTACTGTGCTGCATTTCGGGCAGGTGGTGGTGACTTCCTGCTTCCTTGAGGGGTAAGATCTGGCAGACATCTCCAGTTTTAACTTCTCACATGACTAAATTTCCATCAGTCCCACTTTTAAAGGAAGAACTTAAGGTCTAGAGAGTTGAAAACAGATGTTTTAGTCACCAGTGTGAACTGGAACAGAGCACCCAGACCAGGGCTTTTTGCCATCTCTGTCTATTGATTTAAGATTTTCATCTAGAGTGTGATGATGGCAATTGAGTAAAATGCTGCTGGGAGCTACAATTATAGGAGGAGATTGTTGCATCTCATCTGTGAAGAAGGGCCATGGCTCTTTTCTCACTGTTTCCCCCTTTCTATTTTTCACTTTAGACCAGGTATTGCAATCCCCTCCTTTCTCCTTGCCCCCCGCCCCCATCTTATTATCAGCCGATGCTTGGTGTCTCTGGAATGAAAACAGTAGGTGCAGATATGAAGGAGTCTGTCACATATAACACAAGCTTAAAGAAAAGAAATGCTGACCACTTGGTTAACCCAACAGATAGCTCCGTATATTTTCTGTTTGTTGTGTGTGGGGTCACATGAGGCCAGAAAGCACCCCATGCATACTGGTTGCCCTATGGGTCTCTGTGGAGAATTAGGTCTTGATTTGTTTGAGTAGCCATAAATCAGCATGGCTGGAGGAAGCGAGGCTGTGAGCAGGGTACAGGGGTCTGTGCCCTCATTGGTCTCTCTTGAACATCAAAGGTCGTACGTCTTAGGCCTGATCTCATCCTGGCACCCATTTTCCCTACTACTTTCAAGGTTCATTTCTCTTCCCCAGGCCTCTTGAGTGTGGGACCCAGCACTCCGCTTCAAGATGACTTCACCTGCCTGTCCCAGATTTATCAATCTAGATTCCTCTAAAGATCAAGGATCTATAAAGGACATTGTCTTTGATGCTCCCTTTGCTTGGCTTTTGGACGAAATCCACTACTAATTATTGCTGTGTTTGAATTCCAGCCCATTGTTTTTAGAGTAGAGGGAAAAAGAAAATGTCCCCACAGTTGACTAATTTGAGTCTGTGAAAACAAAATGGAGACTTTCCTTGGGCACTTCCTTTGGGAATAGGGTTTTAGCTCCTCATTTCCAAATGGTATTTTGTCCTTCCCCTTCCTCTTCTTGGTTTTCCCCCTTCTTTTATTCCTTCCTCCTACTCATTTCATTAAAATATTGGTAATGTACATGGAGCTCAGAGGACATCTTGCAGGAATCAGTTCGGTCTCTCTACCTTGTTGAGACCCCTACTTTCTGCTGCACTGCATGCCCCATTACACTACACCCCAGTACTGCACACCCCAGGAGAGCTGGTCCAGAGCTATCATGTGCTTCTCCCCCTGTGTCCTGCATAAAAGCACTAGAATTACAGCCACCCTGGAGGTCCTTCTCTGAGCCAGAAAAACGGAAATGTACTAGCATCTCTTTCCTCCTCCCATCCCCCACCAACCTCTCCCCTAAAATCAATCTACAGTGGAGCCTGAGAGATGTAGTTGAGCCCAAATTCCTGCAACACCCAACAAAGCAGGAAAAACAGCAGAAGTGGATGCAGTAGGAACAGGCAGAGCACTGGGTTTTGATTAGCTCCCGATCCCTCCTTTTCCATGTTCTCCTTCAACCTCATGTCCTCATGCCAGGAATGGCATTGACTCTGCTCCCGGTGTGTCTATCCTGCCATGGTGGCTTCTAGGTTCTTGAGTACTGGTATCCTGGTGAGTGTCACCCCTGCTAGGTTACATAGGCCCGTGGTCAGTCCAGAATTCCAGAAAATATCTAAAGGCACAACATCTTAAAAACTCACAGGATGGTGAGGCCTACGCTGGACCTGCCCTAGCTGGCTCAAGTCAGCTTGCGATGTGGTTTTGATTCCCTTTTGGAGTCCTGGCCATGCATTGTGCTTTGGAGGCAGTGAGGAATTTATTTGATTGCAGGGTGTCATCACAGATCTGGGTAAGGAGTGGTCTTTAAACACCTTTCTAAAGTCCAGCATACAAACTGTCTGTGGAGCCCAGTTGGGCAGCAGAGAATTGGGATACGGTTTGTGAACTGCGCCTCAACATTGATTGAGAAGGAATGAACAGAACTGCAGGTTAGTGGTATGTGGTTGTGGTACAGAACCCCTAAAATCATGGAGTGTCAGAGCTAGGTAGGCTCCCATAGTCTGGCAGTACAGCCCGTCTATTCTGTAGAGGAGGAGATCATTTAAGGAGGAGTCCTGGTACACATATTGTAAGCTTACATTTCTTGCGGAACTCAAGTCATCAACACATACACACTCTACTCATTTTCAGAAGCTTTCTACTTTGGTCTTCAGAACAGCCCTGCCCATGGACAGAAGGGACCACTGTGCTACCTCATTTAGCAGGTGGTCAGCCAGAGACCTGACCAATAACTAGTACTGTGGCTACAGGCAGACCTTTACTTTCTGAGCCTTAGTCAACAATGATTATCATGGGAATTTCAGGCAAGGGCTCATGTGACTCAGTCTGGCTTTGAGTTCTCTATGTCCTTGAGGATGGCTTGAACTTCCATCTCTTCTGCCTCTGCAGGTGTGCATTACCTTGTCTGGCTTCCTGGGGGTTGTAGCCAGGGCTTCACACACATGCTAAGCAAGGGTTACACCATCCGAGCTCCATCCCTGGAGCTGGGTTTATTTTGTAAGTCAAAATAAATAGCCCACTAAGCACAATTCGATTTGTGCCTGGTGCACAGTGTGCTACCAAACGCGACTCTTCCATCCCTCACTGTCCACATCCAGAAACCTAGAAGCAGTTGTATGCAGCCGCACAGCTTCACCCTTGGAAAAAGGGCCGCTTCAGCCTGAGTGATGGTAGACCTCTATGCCTTTGTAGCAATTTATAAAAATGACTTTGAAGGAGGGGCTTGACTTAATGCCACGTTGTGCTACATTTTTCTCTTGCTATCCCAAGAACCCGGTCATGGTTTGTGGTGACCTAGCTGGCCTTTGCTAGCCTCCCAAGTTAGGAGGCAGTTTGATATTTATTTACTTTAAATCCCACCGGAGAAAGCAAACTACCACCACCCCAAACACAATTTGCTACGGAAGCAGTGTCATTTGTTGTCAGCCCACACGGGACTTCGTAGGCTGCAATTCATGTTAGAGATGAATAAGAAAAGGTTTTCTGTTTCTGACTATTTTACAAGATTCATAAAGCCATATTCTTAGGGAAACTTTATTAATCCATAACTTATAGAAAACTCCACAGAGGAAGCAGAGATGAGAGATGTTCTGTAGGTAAAGACATCAAACATGTCACTGCTAGATCTGAATTCTGCATATATTGTTCGGTGAGCTGTCTTCTGAGCATATAACAGGTATTGTGAGCATGATAACTGTTACCTAAACAAGTCATTATTTCATTTTATATTTAAAAGGAAAGGATGTGAAAGAGTAGAACATGGAATGGAAACATGCAGAATGACTATGGGTGGGATTCCAATCCTCTTCTTCCCCTAGGCTGTACTTAAGCTACATCCATAAAAAGGCATGTGTTTGGACTCTGGCTTCTGAGCAGTGCCTGCTGGGCTCTAGGGTTGGTCAGAGGGAGGTAGGAGTATAGGGCAGTGATGGACATGATGGTGGTGAGGGTGCGGGACATGGCTACTTCATTGTCCATTATAAGAGGTAAAGATTTGCATGAAATGACTCTTTGCTTCATTACTTCATTCATTTATCCAGCATATATTGAGTTAATGTACAGTCCTGTGCACAATGATCTGCTTTGTGAATGTGACCATAGGAGAAGGCACCAGCTCTCTAGAAATAAATAATCAGTGAAGTGCAGATAAATAAGCTGGTAGCTCAGGGCGACTCAAGCACCAAGGGGTGGATTTTGCTAGTTTGGAAGGGTCGACCTCTGAGTCAAGCATTTGGAGAGTGAGTTGTTGGTGTTGGGCTCCATAATTGATTTATGGTGATGTGTGTGGCAGAAACTTCTTACCCTCTGAGTGCATACAGTCTGTTACAGAAGACATGACTTTCTGGCTCCGAGGGCCAGCATGATGTCTGGAGAAGGCTGAGCAGTTTGGGACAAGTGGATCATAGAATATGTGTATGGACCCAGGGATGTAGGGGCCATAGAAAAGACCTGAAAAGACCAGTGGTGGTTCCTAAGTCTTAGAGGGGCGATTTCTGCCTTCCAGCTTCTCCTCTTGTCCGGAGTGAAGGAGCAGACTGTAGAGAAATAGGGCTGTGTTTATTTGGTTTATAATGAAGCTGCGTGTCTCAGGTGTGGTGGATATTAATCGTCTTATAAATCCTCATAATTCCTGTTGTAGGAACTACAAACTCAGGTGCCCACAAGGATGGGCCTCCCTGAGTGAGACGGATGAGAACGACCACTGTCAAGCTCAGCCAGTGGCTCCTGTAGGGAATGTTAGAGACTGAAGTAGAGAGTCTGCATCCTCTGAAGATCGGGCACTAAATTAGATAAACAAACAAGCAAAAAATACGTTACAGTGTTTAGCTTATGCAGTACCTATTGGTGAATTCTGGCCTCTTCATAAGTAGTAGGTGTGTGACTATTTATAAATCTACAAGTGGAAATTCAATCAATAAACCAAGGTGTGGCAGGGAGTCGGACCATTTCTTAGTAAATGACAACGGGCGTGTAGAAATGGGTGGAAATTGGCCCTTGTGTATTTTTATTTCCCCAGTCACCTTGTTTGTCTTTTGTGATTAAACACTGCTGATACATCGTAAAAAGCTCGAGCAGAGACCTTGTCCACAGCGGCGCTGGCATGCTCTCTGCCATTGGCTCTATTGGCTCGGCAGCACTGAAGTCTGCCTTCGCCTCTGCTGCAGCTCCGTAATTAAGCCCCTTATGTTCTGCTCTCCAGCCATATCCTTGCAGTGTGTCAAATGAGTAGTCTTCAGGTCTTAATGACAGTGTTGCCTGGTTTCCTCATTGAGGGTTGAGACTTCCCAGCCACTGAAATATGCACATTTCAATCCAGAGTTGAGAATACCAGCAACTTAGTAGTTACTGTGGAATTGAGTGAATGTCATAAATATTTATTTATCTTTTTCATAGCTGGCATAAAAATGTTAGGATATAAAAAAGTTGTTCAGTATAAAAACAACAGGAAATTCATTGGCTATACATCTCCTGAATGCGTGTGTCTCTTCGGGTTTTCATTAGCGTCTAGCAATATACTTTGAGAAATTAGATTTGAAGCAAAGCTCTGGCAGAATATGAAAGAGCCCAGTGCTGTAATTAACCCGTTTTAAGCAAGAATCCAGGCTCACAGCAGCTTGCTGTTAACTGTATAGTGGCTCAAGCCGAGGTGAATGTGTTTCTCTTTTACAACTTTTAAAGATTAAACTAGTCTCAAGTTAATTGAGTTTGGAGAATGAAACTGGGGCAAAGGTCACTTACACTGTTTCTATGCAGAGGCAGCCAGTGTTACTCTTTTGAGCTATGGAGAGAAAGAAAGAGGTTTGGGGCTAGATCAGCATCAACACATGTTTCAGGTTACTTGATTTTGACAAGTTCCATTTCTCTCATCTGTAAAGGGCAAAGTCAACATCTGCTTATCTGCTATTTTATGGGGCTATTTTTTTTTTTTTTTGCGGGGTGGGGGGGATGGATTTTAAGGGATTTCTTTTTCTTTTAGGCACTTTTTAGTATATTTAATGGGCTAAAAGAAACTCATTTAACAAAACAGGATGCAATTCAATAGTGATTCAAAGCAAGCATGCCAAGTACAACATACAGAGTTACTGGCTAAATCCAACTAAAATGGCGAAGGAATGAAGATGGATTTGTGCTGTGGCACTGGGAAGAACACGCAGTGTGACTTTGTTTTGGATGATTTTGATCATAGCATTTCTCATTGCTTTTCTTCTTCTTGATACTCATCACCTCTCTCTCTTGTGATAAAAGGGACTGCCCAAAGAACATGTGCTCCAACCCATGTTTTTAGGCAGTAAACATCGATACAAGGAGTACAGAGAATAGAGTGTCTTTTAGGTAAGTTCATTGGTTAGTTGATTGAGTTGATGTTTTGGTTGATTGAGTAATTGCTTGGCTGATTGGTTGATTGATGTGATCCAATTGGTTTCTGTATTAGAGTTCACTAGAGAAACAGAATTGATAGAGTGTGTATGGGTGTATGTGTGTGTATGAATGCATGTGAAGAATGAAGAAGAGCTTCCTTCTTTCATGTCCTTCACATAGGCTGCCACCAGAGTTTGTAGCCTAGACTTAAGATGGGTCTTCCCAATGCAAATTATCCAATCAAGAAAAATCCCTTATAGTTGTACCCAGCAGCTTGTGTTTTAGTGAATTCCAGATGTAGTAATGTTGACAGCCAGGCACCAAGAATAGCCATCACAGCCTGATTGTTTGGATAATCTAATTGGTTAATTGCTTGATCTGGTTGGTAGCCTTTTTACTTTCAAAGGTCTGGTAGAGTTCAGGAGTGAGTCTTGTGAGTTTTTCTGGTTCTGGACTTTTTGTTTTTGTTTTTCTTGAGAGGGTAGGGTGGATTCTTTCAATCTCACTATTTGGTATAGGTTTCTTAAAGTGTTTATATATCCTTTTGGTTTAATAATGGAGGGTGGTGATATATCTAGAAATATGTTTCCTCTAGGTTTTTCTTATTTATTGGAGTATAATTTTAAAGGTATTTCCAAATGATATTCTGAACTTCATTAGCCTCTCCCCATTTCATTTATAATTTTATTACTTTTGGTCTTGCCTCTCTTTGGTTAGTTTGGCTAAAGCCTTATCTTGTCAAAGAATCCATAGATTAGCCTCATTGTTCTCTTACTTTTCATCTCAGTAATTTCTGCTCTGCTCTTCATTATTTCTTTTCATCTGCTAATTGCAGGTTTGCATGGTGTGTGTCCTTGCATTTCCAGGATCTTAAATGCATCTTTAGAAGTCTTTCTTTGCTGTTTTGTTTTTATTTTGTTTTCATAGGAATCTGTGGCTATGAAGTTCCCTCCTAGAACTGCCTTTACTAGATTCTAAAAGTTCTAGGAAATTATATTTTCAGTTTTACTTGATTCTCAGAAGTTTTTAATTTCCAGATTTCTTCCATGTCCTTCAAGAGTACTGTTCAAGCTTCATGTGTTTGTGAAGGTGCTGTCATTTCTCTTGGTGTAGCTTTCTAGTTTTATTCCATTTTGATTTGATAAGATCTAGCAAATTATTTCAATTCTACTTGGTTAGGACTTGACACATAAGGCAACTTTGGTCTATTTCATAAAAAGCTCCATCTATGGGCTGCTGACTTGAATGTATATTCAATATTCATCAACTGTTCGGTGGAATACTCTGTTCATATCTGTTTAGTTCACTTGGTGTGAGATATAGTTTAAATCTGGTTTCTTTGTTGCAGTTTTGTTTGATAATCTCTCTACTCATGAGAATTAGGTATTGAAGTGCTCACTATCTAAATGTATCTACCCCCTTATGTCTAATACTGTTTGCTTTAAAAGATTTGATATGGCAGCATTTGATGCCCATGTATCCATTGTAATATTCCTGATGGAGTATATACCTTATTAATATATAGTGACTTTATTTTCTTGAATTAATTTTTAAGTATGCATTGATAGAAATAAGAATGGCCATTCCTCCCTGCTTCTTGTTTCCATTGTGTGGAATGTAGAATCCATCTTTTGACATATTGTCTATGGAGTCTTTGTCAGTAAGCTATGCCTCTTGCAGACAGCTAGTGTTTGGATCTTGTTTTTCCATTTAATCAACTCATTTGTGTCTTTTAGTTAGAAAGTTAAGACCACTAATATTTATGGTTACCACTGAGAGAGATTTGATAATTCTTGTAATTTGCATTGGTTAGCTCACACCGTTTCTTATTTTCCTTCCCATTTATTTATCCTAGAGATTTGCTAATTTACTAAGTTGGGCATGCTTGATTCTTTCCTAGTTCTCATGTGTTCGATGAGTTTTCTTATGAGCTGTATTCTTTCCTGTGCTCATGTGTTATTATGCCATCTTCAACTGTGTAAAATTCCTCTGGATCTCTTCTGCTGTGTTAACTGTGCTCATCAATTGCTTTAGCTTTAGCTTTTGCTTGTCTTGGAAGGTCTTTATTTCTCCATCAATTAAAAAAAATATGTTTGCTGGCTATGATAATCTTGTTTAGATTTGCTTTAAGGACTTGTAGTATATCATCTTGTGCGTTTTGGGCTTTCAGCGTTTCTTCTGGAAGATGTAGGGAGATTCTGACGAGTCTGCCTTTTGTAAGTAAGTTGCCTTTTCTTTCCTCTTCTTGACTACTCTTTCTGTTGTTATAACATTTTAATGATGAGGTGTCAAGGTGTGATTCTTCTCTCGTTGGGGTTCTACATGCCTCTTGCACACTTGTGTCCATTCCTTCGCCTAGACCTGAGACAGTTTCTGCTACAAGTCCACTGAATAGTATTTCTGTCTCTAGTTTTTAACCTCAGCTTCCTTTCCCAAGCTGTGATATTTAGGTGCTGTCTCTTTCTTATGTCTCAGAGTCCTTGAGAGATGCTGTCATACTATTTTTCCTTATTGTTATCTGAACGGAACCCTCCTCCATCTTGTCTGTTGATGGTGTTTTCCATTTGGTTCTCCTGACTGGTTGACTCTTTCATTTTCGACATTTCTGTTTGGTTACTTTCCAGAATTGTAATTTCCTTGCTGAACTTTACCCCTTCTGCCACTGCATTTCTCAGCCTTCTTGCTAACATTCTTGTCTATACCTCTGACTCTCTGGTCTGGGTCCTGAAATGATTTCCTTACTTCACTCATATGCTTGTTTGGATCCACTTTGAAGTTGTTGGACATTTTGAAAGGTTGGATTTTGAATTCTTTTCCTGGCATTTCTTGTTATTTCATCATTATCTTTGGTGGCGTGGACTTCTTAGGAGTGAGTGCCACCTTGGCTCGTTCCCACATTCTTTGTTTTGTGAGGTCCCTCTTGGGGTGGATGTGTGTTTTAGTTTAATTTTTTTTCTTTTCCCCACTCTTTGGTTTATTTATTGAATGTGGAGCCTCTTCATGATCTCTCCCATGGCCTCTGATCCTAGCTATGCGTTAGACTGCAGAAAGAGATGGAAGTGACAGGAGCTGTAGTTTGACACCACACCTTGTAAAAATGCAGTGGGAAGGAATGGGTACTTCCAGATCATTAAAGCTAGCTGATGTGATGGCTCATGCCCATCATCCCAGAAGTCAGATGGCAGATGCAGGAAGACTGCTACTAGTTTGAGCCTGACCTGGGCTACATAGGAAATTGTGGGCCAGCATGGCTATAAAATAAAATACCCTGTCTGCAACCAAACCAACAGGAAATGCAGCCCAAAAGACTAGTGAAGCACAAATCTGTAAGAGGTCAAAAGGTGAGACAATGGGGAGAGGAGGCAAGGGAAAGCAGAGAGGCATTATGGATGGAAGGAAAGAAGTAGAGAAGCAACAGGGAAATGTGAGCTCCTTCTGCTGGGTTATCTTTTGAGGTAATTTCAGCCGGTGGGGGAATAGCTGCACTGTGTCTCTGAGGTTCAACCGCTTACACCAGGATGCTTGTATGCAGTGTTGTTCCGGAGTTCAAGCAGGTCAGAGTAGGATATAAGCAAGCATCCCTGTCTGTCTCCATCCTGGGCTGAATTTCTGTGCAGGTGTCTGCCTCTGGTAAGAGTTTCTTAGCCCAGCCCTAGAGACCCTCACAGATGGTCCCATCCTGCCAGCTCTGTGTGCTCTTCCATATGTACTGAATGACCAAGCTCTACGGGAGCACATTTCTTCGTCTAAGGCTCCAAGAACCATACACTCACTTGTATTTACTTTTGCAACTGGGCACTCTTATCTTTCCAGGGATCAAACTGCCTCACTGCCAACATCACACAGTCTTTGCTTGGTAGTATCTGTGTCCACTGAGTTTTTTGTCTCCTGGGATTTTATGGGTTTTTTCAGGGTTATCATTCTCTTAGTGTGGAGGCTTTCAGGTTTGGAAACGTGGCTACACAGTTTCTAGTCTTCCTGCAGAGTGATTTCGCATAGTTTTTCTCAAGCTCTGCTTCTGCCCACTCCTTGATAGGCAGCATGGTATAGCTGGAATTGGGCCCATCCCCCCCAACCATAGACTTATTGTAGCTTACCAATCTGCCCTCTAAAATGCTAAAGTTTGCTCTGTTTGTCTTTGTAGAGCTTAAGCAGAGGAAAGGTGGGGAGAAGGAAACATTTTGTTCCTGTTCTGAGTTCTCCTCTTTTGATCATTAAACCAGACAGTGCACTTAATCATTTAATTATTGCATGACACATAGAAAATATTAGAAAACTTAGATACTATGATTATCGTTCTATAGTATACATACATTGTGACAGTCAGCATCTCAACATACTGTTACCTTTTGTTAGAAAAATCACTACCCTCCTATCTTTTTATAGGGCACTCCCTAGATGGCCTTTTGGGAGTCATAGATTGTACTATGTATGTATGTACTTGTATGTATGTATGTATGCTACGTATGTACTTCTGTCAGAACTCAGCGTTCCCATTAGAGATATGAGTTGATGCTCAATCTTCAGCATCTTCATTCCTTAACATTTGGTGGCTGCTTAGTTTTTTGCAGTTGGCAGGCGTGGCATGAGCAGGGTGTCACCCCTTTGCCCACTGAGCATTAAGTGAGTAGGGACATGCTCTATGCTGTCCAGTAGAATACTCACAAGCCACCTGTGTTTGCCAAGCATTAAAAAGGTGACTAAAATGACCAAGAAACTAGAGTTTTCTTTTGTTTTAAAATTGGATTTATTTATTTTTAAATTATCCAAGTGGCTGTTGACTACCACTGTGTCTGGCACTGGACTTACACTGTTCAAGTTCAATGACCAGAAATGACACAGAGTGTGGGCACATGGCAGAATATTTAGCTTTTCTTTTCTGGTCTTTTGATCTCTAGGATAGTCTGAAGGTCCTGTGTTTTTGTCATAAGATTTTTTAAATTTTGGTGGAAGGTTGGTAGAGAGTATCTCACATGCTTGATGACATGATCAACCAGAGATGTAAGTGGAACACGGATGACAGTGACGTCCGTAAGATTGTTGATGACAAGAATATAGTTTAGTCTGTTTTCCCATCTAGGAAGGAAGCTCTTGACATACATAACCTAATCTAGATGCAGTTCAGCTGCAGGTATGGCCATTGTAAATGCTTTCTCATCTCTGTTTCCACATTTGATTTGCTTTCTCTGTGTTGGTTTTGTTAGTAGATTCTATTCCAGTTGGGCAAAGGTAACTGCCAGCAAGCTAGGCTTTCACACCATTAGCATAGCAACTCCAGAAAGAGAGAAGGCTTTTCCTCCCAATAGGCTGGCAGAGTGGCAAAGAGTCAGATCTCAGTGGCCAGGTTTCCATTTCTGAGCTAGTCATGTGATCAGAATTGAGGAGGTAGAATCCATATTCATCCTCACCAGTCCAAAGGGTCCAACCACTGGAGCCAGAGCATGAGATCAGCCTCCAAACTCTATGAACTAAAATTCAGGAAACAGCATGATTTTCTAATATATCAGAACAGGACGTGGATCCCTGGCTGAGAGGCAGGTACGCAATTGACATGATACACAATTGATGTGTACTGCATTGTGCCGTATCACATAGGAAATAGTCTTAAGAGTCTGACCTGCATATTTGAAACATTCTTGGTTCCCCCATTTGTTTTCTTAAGAACACTAGCTTGTTGGACAGGCGAAGGGATCCAAGAGAGGTGGGTAAGATTTTTTTCTCTCCTGTAAATTGCTGTCAATTCACATAGCAGGCTTGTATGCTTTAATGGCACAATTCCTTTATCCAGAGGAAAGCTTTTGAGATGTATCTTGCAATTTGAGAGATTGGGATGTTTGGCTTCTGCTTGGTCTTGCACTCATGCTTTTGACAGCATACTCACAAGCTAATGCCTTCTCCCCAGGGAGCAGCAGAGACTTAGCAATGTTAGTAAATTGATGCATCTATTGGGATTACCTTTCTTTATGAATAAGGCAAAAGATATATTGCCTAAGCCCCTTCTTAGAAATGTGTGAATCAAAGCTGATGGGATTTGCATGCCAGGCTCCAGGTAATCTCAGACTCAGGTAAAGAGTGGGCACTTCAGTCCTCAGTCAGTGTATTGGGATTTATGGGTGTAATTAAACCATATCTATTAGTAATTACAAAAGCAGACACATGCTCTTAAACGTGACTATAGCTTATCAGCACTTCATAAAAGCATGAATCTATTTATTTAATAAGCAAAGCCTATATGGGAAATCGTTTAATAATATTCTAATTTTCTGATCCAGCCCCTTTGATATAAAATGTGGCAACGAAAATGTCTTTCTTTGTACACGTGTTGCCCCGTCTTACGAGAGAAACGCGCTTCTCATAGGACCATTTATGCTCAGTTTCCTTCTAAACTTTTCAGTATGCAGATAATCATCAGCAAGTCAATATTTCCCAACTGAAAGATGAGTTTGACCTCATAGAAATAAGCTCATTTTGTGGTCCCAGGCTCTATCATTTTGTGAAATTAGAGAGCATTTTACTTGTCTTTCTCAGCTTATTATTATTATTTTTTTTTACTTCATTGTGGTAACGTGTTTATAAATTAACCAACTTCTAACAAGCCAGTGACTATTATTCAGTGCACACAGAATCATGAGCACAGCTTGGCTTTCATGGTGGTATTATTTTAACTGGAATCAGAAACAGGCAGCCTACACATTTAAAGCCTTGGCAGTTGAGGGCAGTCTTAGAAAATTTCTGTGGTCACCTCTGCTGAGTTACCTAGGTTGGGTTGAATTTCTTATGAGCAGATAGAAGATGAAGTACTCTTACATTGTGGAGAGTCCTCCAATGACACACACACACACACACACACACACACACACACACAGCTTCTATTCACAAGTTAGGAGAAGATCTGAATTACTTTCAACTAACTACCTCCCCTCTCTGGCCCTACATAGTCTTCAGTAGGGAAGAATGTTTCAGAAGTACAGCCTCCTAGAACCCTGCCCCTGTACGATTTTCCACACACTGTGATGGCCTACTAGACCTTGGCAGTTGTACTACTAGGTAGCGTAACTATTAGATAACATGATGTTGCATGACCTCATGGCCTCTCTGACACCCCCCTCCCTATAGCCTTCTGACCTGAGCTATGTCCGATTCTTAGTATACATTACACATAGCAGAATGGACATCTTTACATGACTTGCCTCTCCTATCAGGCCCTGAGCTCCCTGCAGACGGATATGTTTCACACACATTTCCCCCATATCTGAAAAGTATGTTGAATTTACACTTAGTAAATATTTGGCCACCACATATGTGAGCTGCATTTTAGAGATGTTACAGGGAAAGATAAAGCCAAGTCAAATACAAACACATCAGAAAGGGGTCTCCTACATAGTTGTGGTGAAATTGCCTAGGTACTTATGCCCTATAATGCAAATTCAATAGTTTCTCTGGGAGATTGCATTTTAATGTATATAAAATGCCAAATTTTTGCAGTTGAGAGGAGAGGTAAATCATTTTATGCACATAATGGGATCCTTGTATGCATTTCTGATTATTCAGCACCTTATAGGAGGGCTGTGCAATGTTACTTTCCATCATAGTAAAATGTGGCCTTTTGAGGGGTCAGGCCAGTCTGGTGCATTTGAGCATTGAAAGCACAGGGAACTTCCACCGTGCTCAGCCAGGTTCTGATGCTTGCAGATTGTCTTTGCATGGGTTCAGGAAGAGTCAGTCCACAAAGCAAGAGAATGTCCAAAGATCTCCCCCAATCAATGGGGAACGTGCTGTTCTCTAGAAAATTAGGTTTGAGCCGCATCAATGTCAGTGCTCAAGACAGACTGAATCCCACTCCCTGGTTGTACTGTGTATGACTTGTTTAGTGTGTCTAGTTGGGCAGAACTATGACTACTTCTCTTTTCTCAGCATTACTAAATGGGGATCCCATGGCTCTATAGGATGAGAAGTATCTCAAACAGCCCAGGCAATCCCAGATAAGACAGCTCTTGCACTTGGGAAGTTTCCAGAGAATGATATGAGATTTACTAACAACCAGAGACAATGAGAAACATATTCATTGGCTTGTTTACCTAAAAAGCTCTTGATTCTGGCACGAAGGATTCAGACAGTCTTGTTGCAAGCAGTATTAAGTGTAGGTATGCCATGTTACAGTGGTGAAGGCAACCCTGGCTTGTGTTTCTTGCTAGGAGGTTCATGGAAAGATCAGGTGAAATATGTGGTTGTTGGGTACCAACCATGTTAGGAGTATTTTAACAGGGATGTGTGTCAGATGGAAACTATTCTTTTAAAAGATTTGTTTTATTACTTACGCATATGTGTGCACGTTTGTGTGCACAGGTGTATAGGGATCTGTGGATCTATAGGTATCTGGAGGTCAGAAGAGGATATCAGATCCTTTGAGCTGAAGCTACAGGCAGTTGGAAGCTCCTGAAGGTGGGTGCTGGCAGCTGAACTCTGCTCCCCTAAAATTGCTGCAAGTACTCTTAACCTCAGGGCCTTCTCTCAAGCCACAAAGCCTGTTGGAATTTTGTATTTTCTTTGACTCCAGTCTTAAAAAATAAACTTGAAAAATAACTGCCTGATTTCCAATGTACGGATCATTTTTGCATCCATGTATGGTCACTAGAGGCTCATCCTGGATTGAGTCCTTGGAACTGTCAAACGATAGCATTCCAAGGCTTCTCTTGTCCCCCTATCTATAGGAAAGTACCTATTATTTCAATTCAATAAATGATAGGCATAGGTATCTATGGACTCAGCAAGTGCCTAGCTCTTTATGAAGGTAGGGTAGGCTATTAAAAGTAAGTACTGCCTTTTAGGGCAACTGTCATTTATAATTTGGCATTGGCTGTCACTATGTTACCTTGTTGGCTCTTCATTGCAAGGAACCATAGAGCTATTTGAGTCCATTAAGTCCATTGTGGCTCTAGTTAATGTGTATTCTTTTTCTACCTTGAATATGAATGATCAGCATCCATTGACATTCCAATAAATTCAGTCCACGCTACAGAATTGACTAGTGATATGACTTTGGGCAAGTCAGTTTGCTCCTTCCAGCCTCCTTTTTTCTTACCTCTCAAACATGAGTTGTTTTGTTTTGTTTTGCCTAAAACTTTCTAGGGTATACAAACAGGATGTTGGTTCTTAGTGATAAATGAGTTAGACTGGGAAGCTGTATAAGAGCCATTTAGTGTAGCTTCTTCCTGTATAGTTGTAGAATTCTCTCACTTGGCCTATCTTCTGAAGCAGAGGCATATCGTACAAGTCAATATGCCTGTCAGTGTTCTAATTTTTTTTTTTTTTATTATTTTTATTACATATTTTCCTCAATTACATTTCCAATACTATCCCAAAAGTCCCCCATAGCGCCCCCCACTTCCCTACCCACCCATTCCCATTCTTTTGGCCCTGGCATTCCCCTATATTGGGGCATATAAAGTTTGCAAGTCCAATGGGCCTCTCTTTCCATTGATGGCCGACTAGGCCATCTTTCGATACATATGCAGCTAGAGACAAGAGCTCCAGGGTTCTGGTTAGTACATCATGTTGTTCCAACAATAGGGTTGCAGATCCCTTTAGCTCCTTGGGTACTTTCTCTAGCTTCTCCATTGGGAGCCCTGTGATACATCCAATAGCTGACTGTGAACATCCACTCCTGTGTTTGCTAGGCCCCGGCATCGTCTCACAAGAGACAGCTATATTTGGGTCCTTTCAGCAAGATCTTACTAGTGTATACAATGGTGTCAGCGTTTAGAAGCTGATTATGGGACGGATCCCTGGATACAGCAGTCTCTAAATGGTCCATCCTTTCATCACAGCTACGAACTTTGTCTCTGTAACTCCTTCCCTGGGTGTTTTGTTCCCAATTCTAAGAAGGTGCACAATGTCCACACTTTGGTCTTCATTCTTCTTGAGTTTCATGCGTTTATCAAATTGTATCTTATATCTTGGGTATCCTAAGTTTTGGGCTAATATCCACTTATCAATGAATACATATTGTGTGAGATCTTTTGTGATTGTGTTACTTCACTCAAGATGATGCCCTCCAGGTCCATCCATTTGGCTAGGAATTTCATAAATTCATTCTTTTTAATAGCTGAGTAGTACTCCATTGTGTAAATGTACCATAATTTCTGTATCCATTCCTCTGTTGAGGGACATCTGGGTTCTTTCCAGCTTCTGGCTATTATAAATAGGGCTGCTATGAACATAGTGGAGCATGTGTCCTTTTTACCGGTTGGGACATCTTCTGGATATATGCCCAGGAGAGGTATTGCTGGATCCTCCGGTAGTACTATGTCCAATTTTCTGAGGAACCGCCAGACTGATTTCCAGAGTGGTTGTACAAGCTTGCAATCCCACCAACAATGGAGGAGTGTTCCACTTTCTCCACATCCTCGCCAGCATCTGCTGTCACCTGAATTTTTGATCTTAGCCATTCTGACTGGTGTGAGGTGGAATCTCAGGGTTGTTTTGATTTGCATTTCCCTGATGATTAAGGATGTTGAACATTTTTTCAGGTGCTTCTCTGCCATTCGGTATTCCTCAGGTGAGAATTCTTTGTTCAGTTCTGAGCCCCATTTTTTAATGGGGTTATTTGACTTTCTGGAGTCCACCTTCTTGAGTTCTTTATATATATTGGATATTAGTCCCTTATCTGATTTAGGATAGGTGAAGATCCTTTCCCAATCTGTTGGTGGTTTTTTTGTCTTATTGATGGTGTCTTTAGCCTTGCAGAAGCTTTGTAGTTTCATGAGGTCCCACTTGTCAATTCTCGATCTTACAGAACAAGCCATTACTGTTCTATTCAAGAATTTTTCCCCTGTGCCCATATCTTCAAGGCTTTTCCCCACTTTCTCCTCTATAAGTTTCAGTGTCTCTGGTTTTATGTGAAGTTCCTTGATCCACTTAGACTTGACCTTAGTACAAGGAGATAGGAATGGATCGATTCGCATTCTTCTACATGTTAACAACCAGTTGTGCCAGCACCATTTGTTGAAAATGCTGTCTTTCTTCCACTGGATGTTTTTAGCTCCCTTGTCGAAGATCAAGTGACCATAGGTGTGTGGATTCATTTCTGGGTCTTCAATTCTATTCCATTGGTCTATTTGTCTGTCACTATACCAGTACCATGCAGTTTTTATCACAATTGCTCTGTAGTAGAGCTTTAGGTCCGGCATGGTGATTCCACCAGAGGTTCTTTTATCCTTGAGGAGAGTTTTTGCTATCCTAGGTTTTTTGTTATTCCAGATGAATTTGCAGATTGCACTTTCTAATTCGTTGAAGAATTGATTTGGAATTTTGATGGGGATTGCATTGAATCTGTAGATTGCTTTTGGCAAGATAGCCATTTTTACAATGTTGATCCTGCCAATCCATGAGCATGGGAGATCTTTCCATCTTCTGAGATCTTCTATAATTTCTTTCTTCAGAGACTTGAAGTTTTTATTATACAGATCTTTCACTTCCTTAGTTAGAGTCACGCCAAGATATTTTATATTATTTGTGACTATTGAGAAGGGTGTTGTTTCCCTAATTTCTTTCTCAGCCTGTTTATTCTTTGTGTAGAGAAAGGCCATTGATTTGTTTGAGTTAATTTTATATCCAGCTACTTCACCGAAGCTGTTTATCAGGCTTAGGAGTTCTCTGGTGGAATTTTTAGGGTCACTTATATATACTATCATATCATCTGCAAAAAGTGATATTTTGACTTCATCTTTTCCAATTTGTATCCCTTTGATCTCCTTTTGTTGTCGAATTGCTCTGGCTAGGACTTCAAGTACAATGTTGAATAGGTATGGAGAAAGTGGACAGCCTTGTCTAGTCCCTGATTTTAGAGGGATTGCTTCAAGCTTCTGACCATTTACTTTGATGTTGGCTACTGGTTTGCTGTAGATTGCTTTTATCATGTTTAGGTATGGGCCTTGAATTCCTGATCTTTCCAAGACTTTTATCATGAATGGGTGTTGGATCTTGTCAAATGCTTTTTCCGCATCTAAGGAGATGACCATGTGGTTTTTGTCTTTGAGTTTGTTTATATACTGGATTACGTTGATGGATTTCCGTATATTGAACCATCCCTGCATCCCTGGGATGAAACCTACTTGGTCAGGATGGATGATTGTTTTGATGTGTTCTTGGATTCGGTTAGCAAGAACTTTATTGAGGATTTTTGCATCAATATTCATAAGGGATATTGGTCTGAAGTTTTCTATCTTTGTTGGGTCTTTTTGTGGTTTAGGTATCAGAGTAATTGTGGCTTCATAGAATGAGTTGGGTAGAGTACCTTCTGTTTCTATTTTGTGGAATAGTTTGTGAAGAACTGGGATTAGATCTTCTTTGAAGGTCTGATAGAACTCTGCACTAAACCCATCTGGTCCTGGGCTTTTTTTAGTTGGGAGACTATTAATGACTGCTTCTATTTCTTTGGGGGATATAGGGCTGTTTAGATCATTAACCTGATCTTGGTTCAACTTTGGTACCTGGTACCTGTCTAGGAACTTCTCCATTTCATCCAGGTTCTCCAGTTTTGTTGAGTATAGCCTTTGGTAGAAGGATCTGATGGTGTTTTGGATGTCTTCAGGATCTGTTGTTATGTCTCCTTTTTCATTTCTGATTTTGTTAATTAGGATGCTTTCCCTGTGCCCTCTAGTGAGTCTGGCTAAGGGTTTATCTATCTTGTTGATTTTCTCAAAGAACCAGCTCCTTGATTGGTTGATTCTTTGAATAGTTCTTCTTGTTTCCACTTGATTGATTTCGCCCCTGAGTTTGATTATTTCCTGCCATCTACTCCTTTTGGGTGAATTTGCTTCCTTTTGTTCTAGTGCTTTTAGGTGTGTTGTCAAGCTGCTAATGTGTGCTCTTTCTAGTTTCTTTTTGGAGGCACTCAGAGCTATGAGTTTTCCTCTTAGAAATGCTTTCATTGTGTCCCATAAGTTTGGGTATGTTGTGGCTTCATTTTCATTGAACTCTAAAAAGTCCTTAATTTCTTTCTTTATTCCTTCCTTGACCAAGGTATCATTGAGAAGAGTGTTGTTCAGTTTCCACGTGAATGTTGGCTTTCTATTATTTATTTTGTTATTGAAGATCAGCCTTAGTCCATGGTGATCTGATAGGATGCATGGGACAATTTCAATATTTTTGTATCTGTTGAGGCCTGTTCTGTGCCCAATTATGTGGTCAATTTTGGAGAAGGTACCATGAGGAGCTGAGAAGAAGGTATATCCTTTTGTTTTAGGGTAAAATGTTCTGTAGATATCTGCCAGATCCATTTGATCCATAACTTCTGTTAGTTTCACTGTGTCCCTGTTTAGTTTCTGTTTCCATGATCTGTCCATTGGTGAAAGTGGTGTGTTGAAGTCTCCCACTATTATTGTATGAGGTGCAATGTGCTGTTTGAGATTTACTAAAGTTTCTTTAATGAATGTGGCTGCCTTTGTATTTGGAGCATAGATATTCAGGATTGATAGTTCCTCTTGGAGGATTTTACCTTTGATGAGTATGAAGTGCCCCTCCCTGTCTTTTTTGATGACTTTGGGTTGGAAGTCAATCTTATCAGATATTAGAATGGCTACTCCAGCTTGTTTCTTCATACCATTTGCTTGGAAAATTGTTTTCCAGCCTTTCATTCTGAGGAAGTGTCTATCTTTTTCTCTGAGATGAGTTTCCTGTAAGCAGCAAAATATTGGGTCTTGTTTGTGTAGCCAGTTTGTTAGTCTATGTCTTTTTTTCGGGGAGTTGAGACCATTGATATTAAGAGATATTAAGGAAAAGTAATTGTTGTTTCCTGTTATTTTTGTTGTTAAAGTTGGCATTCTGTTCTTGTGGCTGTCTTCTTTTAGGTTTGTGAGGGATTACCTTCTTGTTGTTTCTAGGGCGTGGTTCCCGTCCTTGTATTGGTTTTTTCCTGTTATTATCCTTTGAAGGGCTGGATTCGTGGAGAGATAATGTGTGAATTTGGTTTTGTCGTGGAATACTTTGGTTTCTCCATCTATGTTAATTGAGAGTTTGGCTGGGTATAGTAGCCTGGGCTGGAATTTGTGTTCTTTTAGTGTCTGTATAACATCCGTCCAGGATCTTCTGGCTTTCATAGTCTCTGGTGAAAAGTCTGGTGTAATTCTGATAGGCTTGCCTTTATATGTTACTTGGCCTTTTTCTCTTACTGCTTTTAGTATTCTATCTTTATTTAGAGCATTTGTTGCTCTGATTATTATGTGTCGGGAGGTATTTCTTTTCTGGTCCAGTCTATTTGGAGTTCTGTAGGCTTCTTGTATGTTCATGGGCATCTCTTTCTTTAGATTTGGGAAGTTTTCTTCTATAATTTTGTTGAAGATGTTTGCTGGTCCTTTGAGTTGAAAATCTTCATTCTCATCCACTCCTATTATCCGTAGGTTTGGTCTTCTCATTATGTCCTGTATTTCTTGGATGTTTTGAGTTAGGATCTTTTTGCATTTTACATTTTCCTTGATTGTTGTGCCGATGTTCTCTATGGAATCTTCTGCACCTGAGATTCTCTCTTCCATCTCTTGTATTCTGTTGCTGATGCTCGTATCTATGGTTCCAGATTTCTTTCCTAGGGTTTCTATCTCCAGTGTTGCCTCATTTTGGGTTTTCTTTATTGTGTCTACTTCCCTTTTTAGGTCTAGTATGGTTTTGTTCATTTCCATCATCTGTTTGGATGTGTTTTCCTGTTTTTCTGTAAGGACTTCTACCTGTTTGATTATGTTATCATGTTTTTCTTTAAGGATTTGTAACTCCTTAGCAGTGTTCTCCTGCAATTCTTTAAGGGATTTTTGTGCTTCCTCTTTATTGTCTTCTGCCTTTTTATCAGTGTTCTCCTGCATTTCTTTAAGTGTGTTATTAAAGTCCTTCTTGAAGTCCTCTATCATCATCAGGAGATATGCTTTTAAATCCGTGTCTAGCTTTTCCGGTGTGTTGGGGTGCCCTGGACTGGGCGAAGTGGGGGTGCTGGGTTCTGATGATGGTGAGTGGTCTTGGTTCCTGTTAGTAAGATTATTACGTTTACCTTTCGCCATCTGGTAATCTCTGGGGTTAGTTGTTATCGTTGTCACTATTTAAAGATTGGAGCAGAAGCTGTGTTCCACTCACCAGCAGTCTCTAAATCCTGCGGCGGGGGTCGTGGGTAGCTGACGGTACCCCGGTGCTGGTCCAGCCGGAAGAGGCCTGTGGTCCTACTCAGGCCGTTTTTCTGCTTCCCTAACTAATGCAGTCTCTGGTCCCGCGTGCAATTGGATTGGAGCAGAAGCTGTGTTCCACTCTCCAGAAGTCTTAAGATCCTGTGGTGGGTGTTGTGGGTAGCTGGTGAGTGTCAGCTGACCCTGCGCCCCAGCTGCCCAGGTGCTTTTCTGACCGGAAGAGGGTTGTGGCCTTATGTAGGCCGGATTTCTCTCTCCCCAACCAGAGCAGTCTCAGGTCCCGCGTGATTGGACTGGAGCAGAAGCTGTGTTCCACTCACCAGCAGTCCCAAAATCCTGTGGCGGGGGTCGTGGGTAGCTGGCGGGTGTCAGGCAACCCTGCGCTCCCGCTACCCCGGCGCTGATCCGGCCGGATGAGGCCTGTGGTCCTACTCAGGCCGGTTTCTGCTTCCCTAACTAATGCAGTCTCAGGTCTCGCGCAATTGGATTGGAGCAGAAGCTGTGTTCCACTCACCAGCAGTCCCAAAATCCTGCGGCGGGGGTCGTGGGTAGCTGGCGGGTGTCAGGCAACCCTGCGCTCCCGCTACCCTGGCGCTGATCCGGCCGGGTGAGGCCTGTGGCCCTACTCAGGCCTGTTTCTGCTTCCCTAACTAATGCAGTCTCAGGTCCCGCGCAATTGGATTGGAGCAGAAGCTGTGTTCCACTCACCAGCAGTCCCAAAATCCTGCTGCGGGGTTCCTGGGTAGCTGGCGGGTGTCAGGCAACCCTGCGCTCCCGCTACCCCGGCGCTGATCCAGCCGGATGAGGCCTGTGGTCCTACTCAGGCCGGTTTCTGCTTCCCTAACTAATGCAGTCTCAGGTCCCGCGCAATTGGATTGGAGAAGAAGCTGTGTTCCACTCACCAGCAGTCCCAAAATCCTGCGGCGGGGTTCCTGGGTAGCTGGCGGGTGTCAGGCAACCCTGCGCTCCCGCTACCCTGGCGCTGATCCGGCCGGGTGAGGCCTGTGGCCCTACTCAGGCCGGTTTCTGCTTCCCTAACTAATGCAGTCTCAGGTCCCGCGCAATTGGATTGGAGCAGAAGCTGTGTTCCACTCACCAGCAGTCCCAAAATCCTGCGGCGGGGGTCGTGGGTAGCTGGCGGGTGTCAGGCAACCCTGCGCTCCCGCTACCCCGGCGCTGATCCAGCCGGATGAGGCCTGTGGTCCTACTCCCTAATTTATTTTAAAAATGATACAAGTCTAGAATCACAGGTTCAAATTAAAATTAAAATTTAATCAGAGCACATTTTGAGATTAGAAAACTATGTTATCCATCCATCACGTTATCCTTCTCGTTTGATATTTATTAATATGGAGTGCCTGTTATATGCTTGGTGCTATGCACAGTGCTGAGAAAACAAAGAATTATGAGAAGGCACAGTCTCTGTCCACAAATCTCTCCTGAGCGCCCTAAAGAGGAAAGCTTGCACTGAACACCACTTGTTCTTAGTTGGGTCGCCTTTGTCTCTGTGTACTGGGAATGAGGGTGGTGTGCAGCTAACCACCAATAGAAAAGAAGAAAAAGTTTCTCAGCTCTGGCTCCTGCAAACACCTTTAATCATTTCAAGCTTCAACTAGAGACTGAATTGGAAGGAAACCTGGTGGAAAGCCCATTTGTAAACAAAAGCCCAGCTAGGAGGCAGATTGCATTTCTCCCAATGAAGTCCCGGGTACCAGAAGAGCACACATTCAAATCCAACCCATCCCTTCACGCCAGCCTTCAAAGAAAGGAAAGGCCACACAGAAAATGCAGTGTAATTGGGCACCCTGGAAAGAGGGGAACAAAACCAGGCAGCATTCTGAAGCCTTAGTGTGTCTGCTCCCAAGCCATGGCCCTTCCTAAGCCACAGAGGCAGCCTTTCAGACAGGAGTGAGCCCTGCCAGGTGAACACGAACTGTGACCCAGAACCTGGAAGACTTTGCTCTCGTTGAAAACATGGGTGATTTTGCTACATATTTTAAGGTTAAAACAGGAAAAAGTTTTAATAACCCTCAGATCAAAAAATAGGTATTAAATGAACCATTTTTGGATAATGTGGGGTGACTGTGAATCTCCTGAGTGGATTTCAATGGAGCTCTTAGAAACAGAAAAAATATTCCCAAATAACTCCCCAGTAGACATGATCACGCGAATCGTGCAGGTTTCCATGACCTCTCCTTTCTGCCCCATAGCCTGGTGAGTTCCCCTGAAGGTCCATTGTCCTGACAGCTCAGAATGAATGGCTCTCCCTCCATTCTCAGTGGTGCCACCTTTAGGTGTAGTTATTCATGACGTGCTGGCTGCTCACTTAAGACCTCGTCCGAAGCTTGGTGATCTTGTCTCTTGCACATTAGAATCTCCTCCCTGTATAAAGGTCTTGCTCAAAGAACGAACTCAGTAGGATTAAGTGATGGAATGAACAAATGTATGAAGGGAATGGCTAGTCATATCAGAGATGTCTTGTATGCTAACTCCATGCCACAGAGAAAGGGGTCAATGTCAACCTACTTTATTTTCTAGCGAACCTTGTAAAGGTATGGACAGGCGAAGGCAAATAGCCAAGTTAGAGGCTGCATAGGAGAAGGATTGGCTGATATGACCAAGGATGTGGTTAAGGGAGACATGTAGAGCATTACACTTCTGAGATGACAGGAAATATTAATGGTGAAATAGAGTGAAAAGGTAGCTAGCCCTCCAAACAAAAGAGAGAATCTGGGGGGGGGGGGCAGGGAGGTTAAGTAATTTAAGGTGATACATGTTACTGGAAATGCCTGATTGTTCTTTGATAGTTGATAGGAGTCTTTAGTTCATAAAGAAGTTGTCCATAGATTCCCAACTCTGCACACAAGCTATGTTTGGATGCGTCCGCTACCACACTGGACAGTGAATCTGTAAACATGGCAGGAAGTCCTGTGCCTCAGTTACTTTCTTCATAGATTTCCATTGGGCCTTGAGGGTGATGGAAAGATAGAGGTAAGGGAACAGGAAGGGACTGAGCTAGCATGTATGCAGAAGCAGCATGGAGGAGGGTCAGGTAGATAAAAATGCACTGTCTCTCAAAGAAATAGAGCAACCAGAATGTGGGTATATGGAAACATGTCTATTGTTGAGGATAAGTGTGAGTGTGAGTGCGCGCGCGCGCGTGTGTGTGTGTGTGTGTGTGTGTGTGTGTGTGTGAAGAATTATCTGGGCACAGAAGTGGCCTCCTTCCCCACAGCTTACCAGCTGAAGAATGTTCATGGAAAGGGGTACTTGGGAGACTCCCCAAGTTATACCGAGTCAGGTAAAATGATTTCCAGGGATCCTTCTAATTCTAACATTTCATAATTTATTTTGAATAAGTAACTGCGTCCTTTTGGACCCCAGGGAGAAAAGTAATACGCTAATATAAAAAAGAACTATTATTTCTTTGTGTTTCTGAAACATGTTTAATTTCATCATCTCAAATGACATTTATAAAAGAGGCATATGTAGGGGAGACATTGCTACTATATAGTAAAATCCCGCTGATTTAGTATGCTCATTGCCTTGCATAGCCTTGGTAAAGGAACGCAGTCTTTGACTTGGAGACCAGTACTATGGTCAGGCTATTGTGTTAATATGTGACAGCATCCTGAAGAGCCAGGTTCCACTCTTCACTCCATCTTACAGATTGGAAACTGAGGGATACAGGGGTTGAATTGATATGATTATGGTCATGTAATAATAGCATGGGAAACTTGGTGTTTGAACCAGACGGTGTGATTTCCGACCTCGTCAGAACCTCAGATACTGCATTTCTGTCTTTCTCACCCCTCATCAATGCAATTTCTCTTCCCAGCAGACAGAGAGCTTTGCAGAAATCTGTAACCAATCAAATTTGCTGCATTGTGGAGCCCAGTCCCAACTGCTACTCCACCACCTCCCACACCCAAGGCTCAGGGATCATTGAGGTAGATGAGGGTGGAAAGATTGTAGGAGTCAAGAACAGACTTTGTCCTTGAAATGTTAGAAGCTACACCTGTAAAGTCACAAAACATACCTAAATACAAGCTGAGCAAGGCCAACACCAATAGACACTCCTAACATGGAAAGGGAGAAAGCTCAGAGGCCTGCACGCTAGACAGAGAGCTGCTGGTGACTGAGGATTGCTGAAAGTGGTAACAATCGTTTTGCCCAGAGAAAGGGTACACCGAGTGGTTATTCAGTACCAACAGGTTAGCCCTAAAAACAAAATACATGCATGCAAATAATACTGTATGGACTGAGAACATTGTATTAACAGTTAAAGAAACAGAGTCCACGTGTTGGGAAGGGAGCAAGAAAGTGTATACATGGAAGAGTTTGGAGGGATGAAAGGGAAGGAGGAATGATGTAATTATATTACTATCTAAAAATAAAATCCAGCCACACTATTCAGCTGCCTGTGTGGTGCTCTGTAGTCTCAGATGCCTAGTGGCTACTATGGTAGAGCCAGTGGCCGGGACATATGCTGGCCATTTCCATCATCACAGAGATTCACTAGAGCAGCTCCATTGCTGCAGGATAGAACTGGACAGAGATGACTTCAGTCTTGGTGACTCTGTAGTTAGGAGATGTCCTTTCTGGTCCCAGTATCTCCATCTGCAAAAATGCAGATAGTTCCAAATGTCAAATGGGATGTCATAAGAGATCAAGGCCTTCATTATTCCCCTGGATAGCTCAGAGCTACTTGGTAATGATAAGAGTTGCACACTTTTGCCCCTGTGTGAGTTGTCTCTGTGAGTACAACTGATACCACAGAACTTAACACACATATTAGTAATCATTTGCTCACTTCTGGATAAAATAATTATCCCCAATGCACCCCTCCCAGCATTTAAATGAGCATATACTTTCTAAGAGAGTTATGGAGAGCGATTGTATTTATCTAACATGTTTACAGTCTAAACAATCACTGAGTTACATTCCTAGGATAAACAACCCAGAAAGGTTTCCTCCAATCAAGTAAGTTTAATGAACCCTGGGTGTGCAACAGGTTAAATGTTCTGAAGGAGTCCTGGCAGAGAAAGGCTGCTCGTCATTTCTAACTTGGTGTTCTGCACTTTTGTGAACCTGAGACCCCACCCCACCCCCGCTCTTACACAGCACCCATTAAAACAGTGTTCATGGGAGCCATTGTACAGAACACCACTCAGAAAGCATAGTCACAGGGCTATTTTCCAGAGGCATCTGCAGAGAAGGCTCATTGAAAAGATTCTCTTCTGTACTGACCCCTAATTCTCACGTAACAAAGGGGACATGGTACATCCAGTGCAGTCGCCTTTGTAGTTTCTTAAGGAAAGGCTAAATCTGCAGCTAGTTCAGGACCTGTACGGAACCTATTTTGTCAACGTTTAAGGTTCAGTAAACAGCCATTGAGCGATCTCTTGTGTTGCAGACAGGCACAAAGGCTGTTTTTGTGCTTGGAGACTAGGGGCTAATGGAAGTGAGTTTTCATTGGCAGGCAGTTTTCCAAGCTCTCTGCCTCCAGCTGTTTGTCTGTTGGGACTGACGTTGGTCTGACAGAAGAAGGGGAGAAGTGTTTCCACCAGCATTAGGGACAAGGTTGCTTTGAATAAAGCACTATCTCTGTTAGGCTTGATAATCAGGCAGGGTCTGGGGTAACAGTCTCAGCTTTGCTTCTTGACTGTAAGGCAAATGATAAAAGTTGACAGGTAAACATTTTCACAGAAAGTTGCCATGTGATGCTATATACAGAACTGCTAGTCAAAGGTGATGACCAAAACAGGTAAGGGTAATTAATGGGAAGAGCCACTCACTGAAGCTTTACATTCTGCATGTTTGTATGTTACAGGCCTCACTTGGTGTCAGTCATTAAATCCAGTCACTAAGTCCAGGAGCTCAGAGATCTTCTGAAAAGACTGGAATATATATATATGTGTGTGTGTGTGTGTGTGTGTGTGTGTGTGTGTGTGTGTGTAGTCATGTGCTTTCTATCGTATCTGAACTCCGCTGTTATGGCTCAAATCATAGGCACAGCCACCATGGAAGTATTTCAACAAAACTTTCGTGACAGAAACAAATGCAGAGCTAAGCCTCCTGGGGTTCAGTTTGCTAAACTCTGTACTATTTTTTTTCTTAAAAAATTAATTTATTTTTTATGTGTATAAGTGTTTTGTTTGAATGTATTATTTATGTTCCACTTAAGTACCTGGTGCTATCAGAGGCCAAAAGAAGGCATTGAATCTCCTGGACTAGTTATGGTGGTTGTGAACCACCATATGGATACTGGAATCAAAATTGTGTCCTTTGGAAGAACAACCAGTGCTCTTAAGCACTGGGCCATCTCTCTAACCTCTCTGATCTATTTCTTTGATCAGAATTCTAATCCCTGACTCAGGGAAGTTTCTGCAAAGTAAATCAGATGCCAATGCCAAATAAGAACTTTGAGAAAAACCAAATATTCTTTTAATGAATACCTAGCCGTACTGACTTTGCAATGCCAGGTCATTGTCACTATTAAACAGTATGCAGGCATTATTCCAAATGCCCCTCAACTGTCACAGCAACACTGTGAGTTAGGGATTCCTACCATTTTCCTCCTTTTCAATTAGAAAACAAGGCCAACAAGTTAGTCTGTTCAGGATTCCAGGGTGAGGAAATAGGCTGGGTCTGTCATTTAGAGTGAATATCTCAGTCAACACATGTACACCAGAAAGGCAAAATGTGCACTTGTCAATTAAACCAGAATCAAATAGCAAAAATGGTCAGACACTGATGAGGTCTTTGCCTCTGAGTGTGAAGCACAAGCCCTTGGGCATCAGGGTTTATGCCGCTCTCCTAACATGATACTGCCCCTCAAGGGAATGTGTGACTTAGTGCACATCCTGATGTGGGGACCGTAGCCATTGCTCCATTTTCAGCGCCATGTGCCGAGTTCCAATGTGCATCTTTGTAGGAACTACAGTGATGTTCTGTTCTAGATATTCCTGAATGTGCCGGTCCCTCTTACAGATTAGAATGGGAAGAGCTCCATAGCAAATTGGGATTTCATTTTTTGTCATTCCCTCTCCTGAATAATTTGAACTCCTCTGTCAGGTCCTGCGAAAATGACATTCACTTCAATTTTGGCAAAGTTCTCTGTAAGACTCATTTCTTTTATCCCCACGGTGTTTGCTGAAATTTAGTTGATTGGTTTACATTCCTTGCCTGAGGATGAGTTCTTAGCCAGGAGCATCCTCTCAGTTAGCGACTAGCACAGTGCTCACCATCTAGCTAGTGATTGTTCAAACAGATTTTGAAGTCAGGGAAAGTGAGAGGATCCCCTGTAGATGCATATGGGTGTTCCTTAAACTCTTTGTTAAATAACTAGGGAACTTCATAATTTATGTCTGTTGTGTGAAAATAGCCGTAAGACATAACCTGAAAGGCTCTGCTGTGGTTTATCAGGACACTCTAAAAAATTAGTGGACCTGATTTTAGCTCGACTATCTATAAAGCAAAGAACTGGTAAATGGGAATCAACATTACTATTAGTATGATCACTCTATTTTACTTTCTCAAAATGCAGTCTACTGAGATGGCCCAGTGAGTAAGGCACTTGATGACGGTAGTTTGATTCCAGGGACATGCATGGTAGAGAAAGAGAACTGATTCCCAAAAGTTGACTTCCACAAACAGATGTGCCATGAACCACCTGTACACACACACATTCACACACATTCTCACACACACACACACACACACACACACACACACACACACACGTATATGTATGTCTTTGATTTAAATGTGTAGGGTTCACAGATTTTTTAGCTCTCCAGCAACAAGTTACAGAAGTTTGTCTTTATTTGACACTATTAAGGTAGACCTCTAGGTTCATATCCTGTTTCACAGTCTTCATTGTTTTCCAGAGCAATTGCTTTTGTACACAGTAGGTGCTTAGTGAATGCCATATGTTAAATGAACCATATACCATGATTTTAGATGTTCTAGCTTAAATGTGTATGGAGACACTTTTTAGTAAACTTCACTTTCTAGTAAACTGAAAATGCAGGTACATCGATCACAAGGACTCAAGAGGCCACCTCTGACTCTACTGTGTCTTTCATTTTTTTCTCTGTGATGGACTGTTCAATAGAGTTTGGATTTACTGGACTACCTGTGCCTATGCTGTCATATGCTTGTGATAATGTAGACCTCAAAGAAGCAGATTGCTCTCTGTCTTCTCTCTAAGAATATTTTGAAGCCCTCCAGCCCGTTAGATTGAATTTCTTGAGTGACCCAATGTCAAATAGAGTCCAGTGTTCTTAAGTACCATTCTTGAGTGAACATTCTTGGGCCACAGTCACTGATTTAGGTATGTGTTTGATGGACTGAGTTTGCATGTTGACTGTGCAGGTGTGGTTCTAACCTCAACACTGCCCCTGGCTGGCTATGGCAAGGATCAATTCAGTTTTTCCTATACAGCTAAAAAAGGGGAGGGGGCAGGGAGCTGGCCACTGGGAACAAGGCAGAAGGACTTAAATCATCATGGAGCACATATGTGGGTATGGAGTTAAAAGCATCCCCTGTATAAAATGACTTTTGTGACCTGTGAAGCAGACAGAGATGGTTGGGGAAGGGGCATTGGCTGAAGCTAGATGTGGGCACCTAGGAATGTGGCTCTTCGGAAACCAGGCATCCTCTGTACCATCAGCTGGGCCATGGTGAGAATGACTAGCATTGGTAAACAGGATGCCAAGAGAATACCAAAAAATGAAATAAAATCTAGGAAGATAATGGATGTTGAAACATGAGGTAAAAATGTGCATGCTGGCTTTTCTTCCATTCTCTTCCTCTGTCCTGTTCTCTGGGGAGCTAGAATCATCTCTGAAGGTCTCCTTTGGGGGAAGATTAGCAAGGAGTGGGAAAGTCATACTGGATCAGATTATTGTCCAGAAAAAAAAGTTGTGATCCAGAGCCCTAGGTATTTATGCCATTCAATAAATTTAGGCAAATATTTGCAGACATATACTGTGTTGCTCTGTGTAGCCTTCCTGTTGGGAGAATATGATCATCTGATCATCGTTATTTGGGTATCTGAGCAGAACCACTGGAAGGGAAATGATGCTTTTGTAAAATGTTCTCAGAGGCATTATCTCATCTGCTTTTGAGAGCATTCCTTGGAGGACAGGTGCTAATATCTCCATTACGAGGAGAAATTGAGGTTCGTGCTAAATGATTTGCCTAAGGCCTCATAGCTAATGAGTAATAGGAAAAGTTGAATCCCATCAGGTCTACCGAATCAAGCTTTATTTTATTTTATTTTATTTTTTAACCATCATGGTACTCTGGAAGCATACTGTAGTCTACTTCCGAGGGCTATGCGAGACCCGAACCTTTATTGGCAGTGATAAGATGATCATGGCAGCTATTAAGGGCATGTTTTCAAAGCTGGCTGCATGCTAATACCTCGTGGTTTAGTATTGGTGAGGAATTTAATAACGTTATTTGGGGACAGGAGACATGGGTTTGCACTCAGCTTTCAGTTTGAGTCTTTGTGGTCTACTATGTTAGTGTTAGCTTGCTATTTATTGAGGAAAAATGAGCTAATGTTAGCTTAAGAAATTGAAAGTCTTCTGGTGTGTAGTAGTTATTATTTTTATTGTTATTTTCAGGCTGGTCTATGAGGAGGAAGTTAAGTATACAAATGGACAGTACGAAAGGCAGCATAGGACTGGTTTCCTGCCAAATCCTTGTAAGTTGGTTGGGGGAAAGTTTAGTGATAGTTGATTGAGGGATAATTTTAAATTAAAAAAGTATTATTTTATGAAATTGCTTATTCATTTTTTCCCTCCATCTGTCCATCATTTTGAGTAGACAATAGAAGAATGGGTGGGTAAAAGATGAAAAAAGCCTTTGAAATGAGCATTGGAAGGGTATTCCCAACTGAGAGAAAAGCATCCTTGTTGTACACGAATTATTTCCTTAGTTGTACTCAGAGCAATGCGAAGTGGTCCTGTTGCTGTTACCTCCAGTGAAGCTTGGGCAGGGCTGAGTTATGGAATGGGGAGACAGTGCTGTGCAGGGCCAGATCCTGAAGGGCCTTGGGTGCCATATTGGAGTATGTTGCCTTTTTCTCAAACTAATGGGGAGCCAGTGGAGCTCTGTAAGTGGGAGAATTAATTGATCAAATTTGCTTTTTGGAATCAGTGTAGAGTAGCGGGTGTGAAGGGCAGATGGAAATTGACAAGGAATAAGTCAGGAATGTGAGTTTAGGGGAGTAGCAGAGAAATAATTAGGACCAGAGCCAAGATAGTGACAACAGGAAGGCAGAGTAGTGTGGGATTGGGGGTGTGTAGAGCAGGATTCCAGTTATGCTTTCATTTAAACTAGCAGGAGAGTCCAGGCACGAAGTTTTGGATCTCCCATGGTGTAAAAGGGAATGTCTTTGAATATGTTTTTTTTTTCTAAACTAATAAAGTGGAATAGTTTTCCAGGCCTTGAACAGAGCAAGTAAGAGAGGCTTTTGAGAGAGAGTGGATCTCAGTGAGGATAAGAGATTTGGCACCAAAGGAAAGGAAAGTGTGAATCAATGGGCAAATAAGAGACAAAGAAGAGGGCTGGAAAGGGGAGGAGCTTTGGGGATGGGGTTGGGTGGGATTGGATGGGGTGGGATGGGGTTGGGTGGGATCAGTATGGAAGTGGATGCTGAGTTCCCTTATGGCCTGGATCTCAGTGCAGAGAGAAGAGGGAAAGGATGATAGTGTATCTGTGTGGGTGCTGGAAAGACAGAATGACTCACAGAGAAAACACAAGCCTATAGGGGTGGCTAACAGTAGAGGCGAGTAACAGAAGGTTAAGAGGAATATGAGCGAGGAGGTATACAACACAGTGCTTGGGCGTAGCTCACAAGCCATCTATGGAGGCTGCAGAGAGAAAGGTAGGTTCAACGGAGCCTAGAGACTTGGAGGTGAACACATCAGTATGGGATGAAGCAGTTTACACAGGAACAAGAAGCATAAATAGCATAAAATGCCAAAGACTTGTGCAGCTTTGGGGAAGGAAGAGACAGCTGCAACTTTAGCACCAGGAGCAATGCTGTCTAAGATGATGGGATGTCCTCAGTGAGTAGGGACTGCATAGCTACGAAGAATCATAGGACAAGAGTCCTGTTTAACAAGCATTGGCTGGATACCTGAAATGAAAAGAAATCTTTGTTGAAAGATGTATGTTCTTATGATTATTTCTGTGGAAGGGGAAATAATCCCATTTAGAGTATTCATGTCCCATGCAGAGAAATATGTGAAGGAAAGATGCAGACAAGGAGAGAGAGACTTTATTCTTATGAAGAGGGAGGTCGTTTGGGAGAGGGTAGGGATGGAGATGAAGTCCATCTTTAAAATTTAATTCAGGATTATTGAAAGCTGTGAAAGAAGACTGGACAGATAGAGAATGCACTTAAGTCAAGAGCAGCCAGCTTGAAACCGGTTTCACTCTTTTGCATGGCGCTGGGGGTCTTGCCCAAGTAGCAAACAACTAAACCTCATCTTCAGCTTTCAAGTGCGTCACCTCAATTTATAGAGGAATTTTAAACTCAATCCTTTTTGCATTCAGCAAGCATGCAGTAGGGCCAAATAATGGTGTGTGTATGCACCTGCATGGGCACACACACACATCTGCTCTCTAATCATCACAGCAATGCAGTGAGTCCATGAGAAGCTGAGGTTGTGACTTTTAAAAGTCAGGTACCAATAGTGTCTGCGTTTGTTTTTCTGTATAGCCCACCATTTCTCCTCAAAGAGCATGCCATAGGGACATGCTTACATTTATAACATGCTTGGTACATACCCCACATATGTACATACCCTTAATGACCCGGCGCTGTTTATCATTTATAATTTAATTTTAATACTATCCCTCAAATATAAAATATATTATGTTGACCATTTTAAAGTATACACTTTCAAATGAGACATAATGAACAATAATATAGTATTATCTTATATAAATTAGAGACATAATTAAGAATCTCAGCTACAAAGGAAATACTGTGAGTTCATATAAACAAACAAGAGAGCTTTTTTGTGAGCAACAGGAAGCAGCCATATCTACCTTCCCTTTACGACATGCAAGCCAGGGTCAGGGATCTCACTTTGAGACCAGGGCTATCACTTGGGTAAAAGTGTTCCCCAGCACCATTTGTAAATAATTGCAACCTCATATTACAGTTCTAAATAAATGCTTATACTAATGGTCTATAGTTACTATACTATAAGGGACGGGCATAGACAGAGAATCTGGGATATGATTTATTTACACAATGTACCACAAGTGCATTTCAGTGGACCTGGAACGGCTGTGTATGGCAGAGCCTCGACTGGTTTGCTCGTAATGCTTTTCACAGAAAGCTGTGCTATGTTGTGATAGAGATGCTTCCTGGACCTGAACAGCGTAAAGCCCTTCTGTATAAAAGGAGGCAAAAACATGGAAAGCAATCTGTGTGAGTGACACATAAGAGGCTGAGACACAAAGTGGTGCTTCGTCTACAGACATTAGCATCTCATCAGTATATTCACAGCACCGTCTTCTGCATAAAGATACTCGGGAGCCCTCTGTTTTATGCTCTGGGCTCCAAATGACTACACCGACTCCACACAGGAGGAATGGGAAGCCAGGATTGACTACCTACCGCTTGCTTGCTTTCTGCATTTCCGGTTCCCTCTCATTTGACAAGTGCCGCTATCGTTTTGTTCCGTTACCTTCTAAGTTTGAATTGTAAGAAATAAGCTGAGTCAAAACAGTGCCATCTTTCTTGAGTTATAAAACCAGCCGCGTGAAGATACCCTGAGTGCTGTTCTGCTTGTCGGTAACTAAGAACCAGTTCCTAGTGGTGATTTTGCAGGTGATTAGCCTGTCGCATAGAAGCATCCCTTTGGGGATGACACAGGAACTTGAGATTGTATTTCTCTACAATAAACAGATTACAGGAGAGAAATTCTTTCCCCTCTTCCTTCCTCTCAGCGAGATTTAGGGGATTTTAATATTGCAAATATTTTTGGAGGGAAATGAAACGTTGGTTTGGAGGCAGCAACAGGAATGCATATTCATTAACTATTACATGGCGTATGTAATGATAAATGGGTTGAGGGGCAGGTGTGCGTGCATGGGAAAGGGAGGGATATGAAGGAGGACTTAGACACACGCATCCCCTGGGTTCGGAATAGCCTTGCACTGTATGCTCAGAAAACTTCTCTACCTCTTGCAGCTTTGAAATCAAAAGTTCTGCTCTGGAGCCTTTCTCGGTTCATTTTAGAACCAGGTCTCCTCCTACAGCAATTTATCCATCCTCATGTTTGCCTCTGTTCTTCTGTGTCCTCCTGGGATCTAACCCTTCGAGGGCAGGAAGTCCTCTGTCATTTCACCTTTGTATCCCAAGTGTTGATATGCTATAAAAGCCCCAATAGCAATCAACACATCACCACCACCACCATCATCATTACATTTGTCCCTCTCTATCCATGGGCTCCACGCTCATGGACTTGACCAACTGTGAACCGAAAATATGTTTGAAAATCACATCTGTACTGAATGTTCATAGACTTTCTTGATGGTGTTCCATAAAAAGTAGTGTATGTTTCATAAAAGTAGTATAAATACCTTCATAATAAGTGCATTGTATTGATTTAGGTATTATAAGGAAAATATAAATAAATTACTTCTTAAATTTTAGTGCTTCTTAGGGTTGGCTTTTCATCTCACTGTGCAGGCCTGAAACTTTCTGTGCATCCCAGCACAGCTGGGAATTCTCATAGCTACTTTTCCCCCTTCAGCCCGTTGAACTGCTGACAGGAGTGTGGCTTCTGTTTCTTTTGCCTGGATTATTCTGTAGATATCCATTAAATCCATTTGATAAGTGATATAATTTAACTCTGAGGTTCTTCTGTTGATTTTTAGTTCAGATGACCTATATAAAGAGGAGCATAGGGAATTAAAATCCTCATTTTTATTGTGTCAGGATCTTTCTAATCATCTATGTCTGTTAGTATCTTTTTTATGAAATGTTTCACGCATAAGTATTTACAATTTTTATATATTCTTAACAAATTGTTTCCTTTATTAGTATGTAGTAACCTTCATTATCTTTTCTGATTATGAAGGCTACTTTGTCAAATATCAGAATATAGATACCAGTTTGGCTTTGAGTTCCATTTGGTTGACAGATTATTTTTCTGTCTTTTAGGTTTCTGTCTCTGGTTTTCTTTACCAGTAAGGTGTGTTTCTTTGAGGCTATAGAAGGTTGGGTCTAGTTGCAGATCCATGAGACAGTCTGTGTCCTCATTGCTGAGTTGAGGCCAGTTTTTTTTTTTTTTGATTTGTTATTCATTATTGTTGTCGTTATTAAGAGGTGTTTACTGATCTCTACGATTCAGTTGATTGTTTTCTGAGTGGATTAATTACTGCCTGCTCTCTGCTTTGCTCCAGTTTGTACCTGTTTGCTGGTTTACTCTGTTGCAATGTAGCAAGTAGTGATTAAGCAGTGAAGCCACGCCCATGCACCCTTATTCATGTCAACCCATACAGCAAACTTGCCTATGGATTGCAGGGCTGAGTATTGATTTCATTCTTAGTAGGTGATTCTTACCCTAGCTCCACTAAGCATGCAGGGTCATCCTTGGGAATGAAAAATGAAGTTGGGCAGATATCACTGTCAGCTTTAATAAGTCCGAACAGAACGGGATGCAATTAAGTCCATAGAATTTTATTACACGGTATGCTGAAGACTCATAGAGACCATCTAGTTCAGAATAATTTTGTTTTTAAGCAGTGGGAAGCTTCATATAGCTGTGAGATAAGAAAAGAGTCAGGAGGGTCTGGTAACTCTACTTCCCTGACACCACCTTCTGCCTCAGGGGATTCCTGCCAGACCCTGGAGGCAACTGTGTGGATCTTCTTAGGGCCACCTACAGCATAGGTTATCTTCAGCTTCCAGCATTACACTCCAAGGGTTTATTTTTATTTTTTTATCCTTTGATCATTTTTTTACAGTCCAACCCCCCCCCCCCCGCCCCGTGCCAGTCTACCCTCCGACTGTTCTATATCCCTCACCTCCTCCCCCACTGTCTCCAAGAGGATGTCCCCACCCCTGCCCCCACCCCTCACCCTACCAGACCACCTCACTCCCTGAGGCCTCAAGATTCTCAAGGGTTAGATGCATCTTCTCTGACTGAGTCCAGAACCAGCAGTCCTCTTCTGCATTTGTGTTGGGGTCCTCATGTCAGCTGTTGTATATTGCCTGGTTGGTGAATCAGTGGCTGAGAGATCTTGGGGTCTAGGTTAATTGAGACTGCTTGTCCTCCTATATTATAGGGTCACCCTCCTCCTCAACTTCTTCCAGCTTTTCCCTAATTCAGCCACAGGAGTCACTAGCTTCTGTCCATTGGTTGGGTGTAAATATCTGCACCTGACTCTCTCAGCTGCTTCTTGGGTCTTTCAGAGGGCAGTCATGATAGGCCCCTGTTTGTAAGCACACCATAGCATCAGCAATAGTATCAGCCTTGGGGCCTCCCCCAGGCTGGATCTCAAGTTGGGCCTGTCACTGGGCCTCCCTTTCCTCAGGAGGTGAGAGAGTCTCAGGACTCAAAGAGAATCCTTAGATGAAATGCCCTACAGTGGGGAGAGGGAACTTGTGTTCACCTCCAGTAGAAAGACAGGGAATCAAGTAGAGGGATGGGGTTGCCTCTCACAGTCAAAAACTCTGACCTGGAATTGTTCCTGTCTGAAAGCACTGCAGGGACAAAAATGGGAGACATAGCCTCTTGAAGCTGTGTCTTTTGACATTGGTTCCAATGCTCTTTCCACTTTATTACAATTCATTTTCTCTAGAAGAGAAGCTAAGTAAGGGCAGGTAGGAAATGCTGATAGGAGCAGTGCTTTTGGTAAGCAGAGACTCTCCTCTGCTCAGTTTGGGTTCATGAAAAAGGCTGTTAAGCATCTGTCCTGAGCTGCCTCCCCATCACTGAGGCCCTCTGGGCGAGGCTGCCAAATGGCTGGCTGTCCATTCCAGGGTCTCCTTCCTCTCCCTAATGCTCTGCTAAACATAAGAGAACGGGCATAAACACAGATGCTGGGGATCAGCTTTGAGTGGAGCACAACTCATCCAAGTGTGAACATGGTTGCTACATCCTTCTGATGCTCAGATTTGCCTATCTACACAGAACCTACTAAGTCAGGTTGGATCTCGGGGATTTCATGAAGCTCCTTAGTACCCATGCCTCTCTAATCCTGGTACCCATGCCGAGATATCCAGGAATCAAGGCAGGCGCAATGAGTGGCTTTATTTGCCCTCACTTCGTACACGAGGCCAGAAACATTTTTATTGTTGTAGGTAAACCGATTTGGGATAGCAATGATATCCTCGCTGTTAATTATTTGAACAGTGCCCGAGGAGTCACAAGTATAGAGCACCAGTCCTGAATTATTCAGAGATTTGGCGGTTTATGCTGAATGTCCTGCCTTTGTCTCTCCAGATCTGTCCTCACCCTGCAATTTACCCTGGACATCAAGTTGTATCTTCTGTTTCAGTTTTGCCCTTTGGCTCCTTCTTCTCTTTTCCTAGTGTTGAGCATTTACAGGACATGACTGAACTCACTCAGTTTAGTCTCTTTTCCTATGCCTCAGGGTCAAGACTGGCCGACTGCTTTTGTTTAAACAGAGGCTATGTGTGGCCTTGTAGAGAGCCCCCCACCCCAACCCCAGCCTTTGTCTATAGATTCTAGTAACTCATCCTGCTCCAGCCATAGCGGTAGTTACAGCCCCCTGAAGTCAGCTGGCCTTGCAGTGTATTCAATTGCTTCACACAGCTCCCCTGTAACCCTCCTCGACCTTTGCAAATAGTCCCTTTTTTCCAAGTGGGTCCCTGACAGGTAGAGGTTACTCAGTCACAGATAGTAATGTGAAATGCCTTCTATTTGTCATCCTCGAGGCCACAAGAGTGGGGAAAGCCCACTGCATTGCCAAAGTAGTCTTTAGTCTTTCTTTTTCTCTGACTTCCAAATATACCCTTGGCTCTAGCAGCTGGAGTCTAAGCCCATGCACATGTGACTATACTTCTTTTTTTATGTTCCTAAAAAGCATATGGGAGGGTTCCCAGATCACCAATTTCAGTATTCCCCTCCAAGGATTCTAATTGTGCCACCGTAGAGTGCAGCTACGCTATCTTTACTTTTAACAGTTTATAGCATTCAAGTGACTATGGGCTGTTTGGATCACCGTTGAGTCCTTACAGCATTGAGTCCCAGCCCTCTGTTCCTACCTCTGTTTTGCATCAGTAAATGTCTGTTAACGCTGTCCATGCCTCCAGGGTTGTAGCATAAACTCCCTAAAGACAGGGGCCATGCTTGAGCCATCTTCCTATCTATGGATGGTGACAGAAAAAAAGTGTACAGATTTTTTGTTGGTGGCATACATACTGCTCCTTCACTTCTAGGCATGTGGAAATGGAAGACGTGTCTGTGCAAGCACTGTGGAAGCAGAAGCACATACAGCTGCAGGCTGCCGTAAATGCTGGCTGTGGCATTCGCTAGCCTTGTGACACTGACACACCATATACCTTCGCTCCTTGTCTGATGTCCTAGGGATCATTAGGCTTACATGTGTTCATCTGTGTGAAGGGCTCAGAGTGGAGTGGTTGTCAAGAAAGAAGCTTGGGTTGAAGCAGGTCCATGGTCCCTTTGGTTTATGCCACTTCCTAGGTAGCCCTTTTACAATGTTCTTGTCCCAGAGGGCTACTGTGAGACTTCAGCAGGAGCCTGTAGATTGAGCAATGAGTACAGTTCCAACTAATCTTTGCCATCAAATGGCCATTGCCATCTCCTGAGGGAACTGAGAACAGAGAGGCACTTTTTGTGAGATGGAATTCTCAACCTGTGGGTCTCATTCCTTTTGGGAGTCAAATGACCCCATCACAGGGTTCACCTAAGACCATCAGAAAACACAGATATTTACATTACAATTCATAACAGTAGCTAAATTACAGTTATAAAATAACAATAAAAATGATTTTATGGTTGCAGGTCACCACAACACGAGGAACTGTATAAAAGGGTCGCAGCATTCGAAAGGTTGAGAATCACAGTTCTAGATTAAGCTCAAAACTAGATACTGAAGGTCCCCTTTTTCCCATGTGCTATTTTGGAACCTAGGCGGGAAAGGCAGCATTATGGTCTGTAAATCAGGAAAGCTTACCAAACTAATTGGATTAGTACCTCAAACTGGAGTCTTGTGAGAGTGACAGGTAGGATCCATCATTATAGATTTGGTGCTGAACATTTTAAGAATTTAGCCAGAGGCCTTTGCTTGGCCTTTCCTCTTTTTTTTTTTTTTTTTGTTTTTTGTTTTTTGTTTTTTTTGTTTTTTTGTTTTTTTGGTTTTTTTTTGTTGTTGTTGTTGGTTTTTCGAGACAGGGTTTCTCTGTGTAGCCCTGGCTGTCCTGGAACTCACGTTGTAGACCAGGCTGGCCTCGAACTCAGAAATCTGCTTGCCTCTGCCTCCGGAGTGCTGGGATTAAAGGCATGCGCCGCCATACCCTGCATTGACCTTCCCTCTCGAAGGAATGGATTTCAACAGCAGTCTTGATGTTGAAATCCCTGCCCCTCAGTACTGGAAAACCCTGATGCCCAGGCCAATGTTAGATCAGTTACATTACTGCTTCTCCATGTGATTTGAGTATTCCATTGAAGATCCTGAATGAAGGTAATGTCCAGCCAACCTTTGGAAGGTACCAAGGGGTACCAAGGTGTCCCGTGTGTACAGAGGGGCAGAAACAGCGACGGAGGGCAGTGGATGGGGGAAGACTGGTGAGCCTGTACAGGGAGGAGAATGTCTTCCACAGCTTCATCTCTTGGTTTTTATTCCTAACTATTGCAACTCTGAATTTATTTAGCATAATCGGAGAGGTCATTTACCCTGGGATAAAGTTTCTTTTGTGTTAAATATTAATAGAAGGGTTGTAATTTGAAAGATTATTCATTTCCCCAAAAAGCTTACTTCTCAGGCTTAAAAAAGAGAATACTTTTTAGATACAGAAGTTTAAACGAAATTAATAAAGGTTTATATATTCTTGGTTTGGGGTTGAACAAGGCATTGAAATTCCAAAACTCTACACTGTTAGGTGATCTATCTTATAATGGCTTCTGACAATAAAGCCTTTCTCCCTTCTTAAGCCTCTTGTGTTTATTCTTTTTTGTTTTCTTTAACTGCCAAAACATTTAGGCTTATCATCCATCATAAAATAATCCATTTGTTCATTTATTCTACCAGTGTTTCCTGCTAAAGTATAAAGGTTCTTTCAGTTTGTTTCTTTGAATTCATTCTAGGCAGCATTAGCATGCCCGCATCTGTAGACTGAAATCCTAGCAAAGATGGGTCTCCCGCAACGTACCATTTTTTTTTAAGTCAGGAATTTTACTGGTTTCAAAAAAAAAAAAATGTTCATTCTCCTTTCTCCCCCTTGGGGCATGCTTCCTGGAGTGGTCTGAAAAAAGGCTGGAGAAATTGTATCCAATTCTTTAATAATCCTTTAAGTATCTTCAGATATGTGTTTCAGAATGGCGGCACAGATGTATAATTTGTAATGGGAAAAAAATGAACTTGAGTTTTATAAGAACCTAGCGATTATATTCTTGAAATATGTCCCCGCCTGTGCCAGTGGTGGGGGACCCATCGGCTCTGATTTATTCCACACGGGCTGGAATTTGTGACTGCTGATTCCTTTTCAACCACTTCTACTAATAGATTCAGGAAGTAATTTTCAAATGTGGAAACAGTAGATCGCAGATAATAGAACAAGATCATAGGCAATTTAGGAGGCAGATGAGTGTACGCAGCTCAGGTCTCTTTATGCTGCTCCCCCGCCTTGTACTGGTACTTAGACCTTTTCTCCTTTATTTCCCGATAAACACAAAAGTCTGCAAAGTGGGTCTTGGGGCGTGGATGGTGAAAGTAGTCTGCCAGGATTGCTTCTGCATATGCGCATTCATGCACAGTCTTGCATAACTTTATGCTTTTCAGGAAAACTTGATTGGCTCTTTACTGTACACTCGGTTCATAAGCCTGCAGTGTAACAGTTTAACCTCTGTTGACCATCATTAAGGGGTCATGAACACTGGAGAGAGGTGTCAAACTGATGGTGCAACCTGACCAGCATGGAGTATTCTAGTCACTCAGCCATTTGATTGCCTTTTAGGCAGGCATAGAATGGGAGACAGGCTGGGTTTTGCTTATAAAGGGGATACTCTAAGGAGTGTGTTATATATGCGTCTTAAAGGTCACATGGGCAGAAAGAGTTCTTGAGGACAATCCTGTGTTATTACAAGATAATCTACTGTACATATTGTATATGTAGGCGCTCTCAGAACAAAATGGTATTTCTTTCCGAGCTCTTCAGTCTTGATAGAGAACCGGGGGCTTGGATAGATTTTTTTTCTTGAGGGCAAGGTCTGCAAAAATCCTTTTATGGAACGTGTGCACTGCAGTATGCTATGTATAGTCAGGTGGAGGTCATTACTGTTTTTATTAGGTGATTATATTATAAATATGAGTTGGGGCTCAATCATAAGCAGATCCTTTATGCATGCTTCTGAGCAGAGTGCTAAATCCCAAATTGGAGTATTGATTGTCTTATGCCTGAGTTACAGCTCTTTTCAGATCTTGAACTAGGCCTCAGGGTACACATGTCTTTCTGGAGATAAGTTCCACTTGTAAGTTGGCGGTAGCACGTCTTAAGTGATGGCCCTGCAAGGTGTACCACCAAGGGCGTACTCAGGTATGCTTGTGTTGTGAATTGAGAGGTATTAAACATATCACTTTATTGTATGCATATGAAAATTTCATAGTTTGTAAATTTTCCCCCAGTCTCCATTTGGGTAAGGCAAACATTCATGGATCCCTATAGATATTTGTTATTTTCATGAAAATTCAATTGAATGATATATGTTGACCCTGACATTTTTCGAATGGTCAGATATGCCTTAAACAGGCCTTTGCAGTCTCTGTTATCAGTATTTTGGGCTAACTATTTAGCAGCCTGCTTGGCCTCTATGTCAGTTTTCCTCTCTCCACTACTTGTGACAACCAAAACGGCCTTCCAGCATTGACTCCCAGAGTGTCAAACAGCCTCTGATTGAAGATCACTGACTTTCAGCAGTGCCCATTCAAAGCCCCTGCATATTCTTAATGCAGAAGGTCATGAATGTAAAAGTATAAAGTGGGGTGCAGTGCCAGCCTCAGCATGGAAGATACTTGTTCATGTATATATGTCCCCTCTGGATATGAGTCCTGAATTTTTGGTTTGTTGAACGATAGAAATGAATTGTCGGTCACTATGTGTTCCCAGATGCACATGTTTTGTGCACATGTAGGGACATACATGTTATGTGCATATTTCCATTTACTGAGTCTTTATTATTCTTTACTATGTCAGTGTCTCAACAGCAATAGGCACATAGCAGATATTCAGTGGATGTTGGTTGAATGGCTACCTGGCACATAAAATGTACATTAAAATGATAAATTACCCACACACCCATGGCCATATGCTACCAGTGCTGTTCTGTGGCAATTGCAGCCATCTGTACAATTGGATGCAGGGCACTCCACAAGGCCCCTCCTGCAGATATTTGTTTTGCCTCCTCTGAAACCCAGGCTTGATAAGTCTGTGCCGAGGTCCAGCAGGGTCTGTCTGATCCCTTTGGGTGTATACTGGTGAGCAGAAAAGCATTCTGGCCCAGTGGGGGATGAACGACCTGGCCACACACTCTTGATCTCCATAGCAGGGCAGAGAGCCACTCTCTATGTCCCCAAATCCCATGGATGTCTTGTCCTGCCAGAGCTGTGACCAACCTTGTTATCCTGTACCTAACGTGTCTGGAAACCTGAGAACAGCAGCTTTGGCCCCAAGATTTACGCTGAGACAGCAACCAGAGGTCAGTATTGTTGGGAAGTATTTGAAATCACTTTCTAAACTTTAGATTTAAACGCATTCTCTCTAGACTTTGGCTGTAACAATGACGGGAATTTTAAAATGACCGTAAAAAACCATTTACAAGGTACAGTGGATTTCTAGGTCAGAACTCAGGGAGGAAAGAGGAACGTGGAGTTAAAAGGCTCTTAGTTAAAAATCAGAAAGAAGGGCAGAAAGATGAGGAAACTCAAGTGATTGAGAAAGGACTTGTCCACAGTCACAGGAGGCCTTTTATTTTCCTTCTCTTTGTCTGCATGTTGTTTCTGTGTTTTCATTCCCCATCTCAATTAGATGTCAGATGCCTGTGCACAGGTGAACAATGCTTTTCCTAATTAGCTAAACCACTGGGCATCGATGTGGGAATTTGACTCTAGTTAGACAAGTGTAACTCTTTATGGCTAAACCGGTCCAAAGAGACATTATTGTTGTATTACTTTTTTTTTTTTAAAGGTTAGCATTTGGCAAAACTGCAACTTCAATGAGCCCCTTCTCTGCTTGCTTGTCTTTGTAGGGAAGCAAGCATCTTTCTCTTTGCCTCTTGTGCTCTCCTGCCACACTCACTCACTCATTGGTCTCTTCATTCATGAATGTTTTGTAAGCATCTGCTCTGTGTTAGTGACCTGGACCCAGCGGTACTGGGACAGGAGCCTGCTCTCAGGTTAGCTTTCAAAGGAGACTTAGAAGGCAGCAGAGGGTGCATGGTCTTCATGGAGACCCCCGAGGGAGGCATGTCAGGCAAGATTCCCAATTGGAGGGGAGCTGGAATGTGAAAGCCACTTCAGGTGCACTGTTGCTTATGACAAGAGTAAAGAGTTGAGCTGGGGGAAGGGTTGACAAGAAAGTTAGCCTAGTGGAAGCCATGGGAGGGCACAAACCTGGAATTACATCCAGGCATTATTGCTTCTCAGCAGGGGAAACTTGCTTCAGTTTCTTGATGCTCTGGTCCTCACATGGAGAAGTCCAGACAGTGGTGGCTGTCTTAACACCTTCAATAATCCACCTAAGTGCTGTCCAATGGGCGCTCCATCTCTGGCCCTTGCCAAGTGCTCGCTGGAATCATCTCCTTGCTCTAGGGCAGATGGTTTCCTAGAATCTGAACTGAACCTTGGTTCCATCCTAAACCTAAATCTAGAGCAAAAGCCACTAAACTCTGCCAGTCCTGGGAGAGAAAGACTGCTGGCAGTTTGATGACATGGTGGAAAAACAGAGATATAAACTGTATACTGGTGTTAATTGTACAATGAAATCTCTGTCCATTTCTAGGTTCGTCATGTCCAGACTCATAGAAGGGGCAGGTGTGTCTATCCCCTGCATTTCTTGTCTGTTCCTTTTCTATTGGAGGTAAAAGTACGAGTGTGTAAAATAATGAGAAAAGCATTAATGGTGTGAACACTTGGGTCTACAGGGAAGGTATTGTTTCCTGGCCATGATGTCTTTAGTTAAGGAATCCCTTAGATTTGGACCATCTTGATAGCAATTTGGGAGCCAGTTCTGTTGCCTGTCTAGCTTCCTGTGGTTGGTTGAGTTTTTACTCTCATAGTCTAAAGTTCTTGCCATGTGCTGGCCATTGTAATGAATCCATCAAGAATACAAAGCAGAACAGAGGAGCAGAAGCCTGGAGAGCTCACTGGCAGCTGTCAGAGCAGGCTGGGCACAACATTGTGTCCTACTCCAGTGTGCAGGCTTAACAGTAAGCTCTGTTGGTTAGCTCCCCAACCTGAACAGATTCCCTGGGATGCTTTCTGGTACCTGATGTCACAAACACAGCAGCAACGTTCCTGAAGTCCAAGCTACTCCTTTTAATCCCACTCACCCTACCCTCACCTTGGTTAGTGACCTTTCTCTTAGTGTGTTCTGGGAAGAAAAAGTGGGCAACTTCCTTAAGTGCCATATGTGACCTGATCGTTAGACTTGAACTTCTGTGGTCTCTTTTTGTAGCTGCAATTTTAGAAGGGTTTGCTGTTTTCCTGACTCATCACACTCTGATGGAAACATAAAAACTAAAACTAATGCCAACCCTTATGCCTTTGATAACCCACCTCGCAGTGGGTCTCTGGAAAGGTATGTTTGTTGTTCAGATGCCCAAACAAGTCAGGCCCCAGCTCTGATTGGAAATTGTCTTCAGACTCCTGCTCTTTTCCAGACAGCTGAGTCAGATGTCATCATTTTACACTTCTGGACTTCATTGTCACTGCCTCTGCTAGGGATATTCAGAGCATGTGGGAGCTGAAAACACTGAATCCATATTGACAACTGAGATACTGGCTCTATCACTTGCCCCTGTGTTATGGGCAAGTGCTTTGATGATTTAGAGTGAAGTGAGATAATAGTAATGCCAACCTTTTGAGATAATTGTAAAATATGTTATTTTTGTACGTATACTGCCTAGAGTACTATCTGACAGCAGGAGCAAGGGCTCATTGAGCAAAGAGTTTGCTGTGTCAGCATGAAACCTGTAGTTCAGGTGCCCAACACCTACATAAATGCCAAGTGGTTGAAGCCATCTGCCTAGACTCTCAGTGCACAGGAGGCAGAGATGAGGCTCTCCAGAGCAAACTGGATCACTAGACTAGACTAGCCAGATTGTCGATGCTCTGGGTTCAATGAAGAGACCTTGCTTCAGTGTGTGAGATAGAGGAAGATACCTGAAGTCAACTTCGGGTCTCCACAGGCTCAAACATACTGGCATGCTCACCTGTACACACAGATGGGCCCACACACTTGTGAATGTGAATCCGCACCAACACCCATGTGTGAATGAACATGCATTCATATCCACACCAGCATGCATGTATAAATGTACATTGACATCTGTGACATGTATTGATATATGTTAGCTACTATAATAATGAGCTGTTATGATTTACTTTTCAAACATCTATTATGCCACTGGCATGTGCCAAATACCAGGTAAGATGAGGGGGAGAATTTCTGTGTCCCTTTCAGCTCTGACACTCAGTGATGGATGTAAAAATCTCAGCCCTCCATCCTGGGGGAAGTGCTCTGTAGTTAGCTCCAGGGAACTTAGAAATCGTTATGTGGGAAATGAAAAATGCATTTAGCTATTACTTTCTTTTACTCATCTCGTTCACGTAGGTGGGTTGCATTTTACTACCTAATTAAGAGTTAGGAGGAAAAAAAATGGAAGGGAGCGCATTTGTAGCTTGTGAGTGGGTTGAAATTTCCTGAGATGGGAAACAAACTCATAAACAGGAGAGACAATAACAGTATTTGAATTGAAATGTCTATGGCTATCCGAAGCTGGAGCAGTGCCATTTTTGCTCTTTTTGGTTTGAGAAGGAGGAAAGCATGAACATATTTGACCATATTGCCCCTGCTTAAAGCTGGTCCTGCAAAGAAAATTATATGCAGACCTCTCTAATTTGTGTGATCCAATCTCTCTGCTCACCTTTTTACTGCTGTTCAGACTGGGCCCATGGTGCCCGACTCCATGCAGACGAGGTTGCAAAGGGCTGAGCTGAAAACTCTGAGAGGACTGGCTGTGTTTTTGACTTGCCGGCAGATTGCAGGGCTCGGCAGAGCACAGTGACAGGAGCTAGGGTTCAGAGTCAGGTTGTCTGTGTCTGACCTGGACAGTTCCAGGCAACCTTGAGAAAGACACAGCCGCTTTTTGAGACTTGTCTTTCTCTGCATCAAGCAAGAGGCTGCTGCTGTCCAGGGGCCTATTGAGGTAGATGACAGACAAGCTTTGCAGTGAAAGAGGCCTTGTCTGGAGTAGAACCTCTCCACTTGCCTGAGCTCCTCATAGCTTCTCCCTTCATCTGAAAACCATAGGTGTTACTACGTCCCAAGTTATGCAGATTCAGTGGTATGGATTTGGTTAGAAGGTCATTATTTAGTTTCTTTAAAAAAAAAACCTAATTATTATTTTTCTAATTATTACTTTTTCTACTATAGTTTTTCCTGGCTATGCACAGGAGTCTGGTTCCAAGACCAGCCTTAGGTATCTACACATACTCAAGTAGTTTTTATAAAATGGTGTACTATTTTCATATAACCCATATAGCTCTCCCTGCATACTTTACTGATGTCCAGTCCAGTGTGAACACTGCAGACCATTGCTGTGTTGTCTTGTTTAGGGGATGGTGGCAAGGACAGCAACATCTGCCCGTGTTCACTGTGGGTGCATTCAGCCTTTTCCTGAGCATTCTCCATCTGTATATGGCTGATGTGAGGAATAGAGGGCACATGGTCTAGCTACATAATCTGTTTTCTAATTCTGAAATACCAGATATATACAGAGAAGCCCATGACACCCACACACAACTTAATGACAAATAGAATAAAAACAACAACAACAACAGCAACAACAACAAAAACAAACAAACAAACAAACAAACAAACAAAAACAAGCGCTCTTGTCTCAAGCCAAGGGACAGGATATGATAAGTCTCAAAAGTCACGGTGGAGCCTTTTCTTGATCACAGTTTCTCCCGTCCAGGTAACATTTAGACTGCATTTTTTAAAAAATAAATAAACCCTTTGGTGATTTTCACTATATATCTCAGCAACTTATACCATTTTACTCCCTTGATCTTAAACTTTATACCAATGGAATTATGTTGTAAAATAATCTTGGGACTTCGCCCCTCATATTTTCAAGATGTATTTAATGGGTATATATGTAAGTCATTGCTTTCCACTGATGCATAGTATTCTATTGTAGAGGCAGTCTTTATATCCTGATCTAGTCATGGGACATGGAGCTATTTTGTAGTAATGTTTTACTGTCATGATAATGTTCTTGTATCCTTCGATCTCTTGAGTTCGAAAGTCTTTTTGGTTATATAGTCTGATATCTTGCTTCTGACTGGTCATTTCACTTGTAGATAGCTGTGCTGGAGATTGGAGAGTGGTTCCCAAGCTTCTAGAAGTAGCAGAGAGCACTGTAGGCCATGTACCCAGGTTTCGTACTCCCGTGGCTAATCCCTAACTATTCCAAGTCTGACAGGTTGCCCTTTAGTTTCCATTTCCCATGCTAATCTTTTTCTGCTCCTCAAATGTCCCCTTGGGATAGTTATCTAAACCTCCACTAGACTTGTGCTTTGCATGTGCAACCAACACGAGTTCTTTTCTCCCATCACACAGTTGTACCGCGTCCCATTATGGTAGCACATCCTGGAGGGTAGGCCCATTCATAAGCTTCATCCTCCCCTCTGGCAGCTTGTGCCTCTGAGATGTGTTCCAACCAGGGAAGAAGTCAAAATAGACCTCACGTGATCAAGAGGGAAAACTGCTGAGGAAACAGGATCTGAATCCTTACGAGGCGCTTTTGTAGGAAATGTCCCTTTCCTATAAATAGAGATGGATGTTCAATTTTTGGCTCCTTAAAAAAAAAAAAAAGAAAACATAAAACAACTCTGAGAGTGAAATTAGATTTGAAGCTGATGAAATGAATATAGGATGGGGAGATTCTGCACCGAGCTAGGCCACGTCTGAACATTCCGAGCAGCTGGTGTGGCGGAACAGCTGAGCTACAAACAAATACCAGAGAATTCTAGCACTTCTGTCTTCTACATGTCCTGGTTTGCTAGTTCCAGCATGTGGCTCAGTGTGCGGTCTCTTCATGAAGAACCTCAGGGCTTCACCCTGCTCTGCCACAGATGTGGGCAAACTTCATGCCTTGTGGGTCCGGTGCTTGTCTACTCTCCTTAACTAGGAGTAGTAAGAATTTCCCTAGGAGCTTCTGGTGTCAGAAGCTACTTATATTCTTCAGTGAAAAAAACGAGTCTAGGAAACTGAGGCATGGCCGGCCCACCTGACACTATTACACAGGAGATTGTGACTTTTATTCTTGAGTGATCTTGCCTGACCACTGCTCCTCCTACTGTACAATTGGGAATTCTTCTAGATGAACATCTTCTTCCTTCCATAAGCCTCATTCACCACCAGTGCTTGGATACCCAGGACATGTCAGCTGAGGAGGTACAGAAGAGAACTCAGCTAGTATCCTGAGGTCCTGGTCTCCATGTATCTATGGAGGGCACCCAGCGTGACTCTGTCACCCCAAAGGATATTTGTCCCCCCAAACATTTAAGAACCAGGTAATTAGTCGTTAAAATCACCAAAATAGACAACTGTAGCCGGCTATTTGAAGATCAAGACTAGATCTATTTAGCTTACAAATGAACGAATGTTCCATGGTTTTGGGTGGTTACTTTGTAATGATCTAACCAACAATATGATGACTGATATTCTAGTCACACTAAAAGGCCTCACTTTCTAATCACATGACATTGGTTCAACATTTGAGGTAGTGTGGGGGGGGATATTGATCAGAATAAAGTTATGCATTCAGTAGTGGTATTTTATAGCTGGTATCATTGAGAAGGTACGGGAGGAATTTTTTGAGTACATTAAAGCCACCTTATAGTTGTTATTTGACAACTGTCATTGTTAGGGATGCAAATGTATTTGGGGATGCTATTTACTGAGTAGGTGTTAGGCTTGATTTCTGAGAACTCCCTAAGAATTAATTGATGTAACTATCAGAACTGTGGTTTTAAATAGGTAGTGCCACTTCATTTGCTTAGGGGTAAAAAGATGGAGTAAAAAGAGCTTCAGGACTTGCCTGAGGTAAGTATGAAAAGCAGGAAGAAACATATTCAATCAAATCTTATGGCAGGTTTATCATAGGGAACAAAATATATGTGCTTCAGCAAGACCTTTGAGATAATGCTGAACTCCAAAATATTGCCTCTTCCTGCATAGTAAAAGGTGGACACTGAAGCATTGATTATCTGCCTAGCCTAGGGTGTCTTTACACACAATGTTGGTACTTTAATACACTCTACACATAGGATTTTCTTGCCACTTCTATGCTTGTTTTGTTAGCTGTTTGTCTTTACCCATATGCTATAGAGTGTCAATAACTGTAATGGCAGCCAGGAGTTGCTTCAGAATTTCAGTTGTTTAGGAGCTTGGCTACAGCCCTAGTCAGCTCCAATCCAAGAACTACTTTATCCTTGGGATCCAGGCTCTGAGAACAGCTCCATCTAGATTGGCTAGTTCTCTATTACTGAGAAGGAATGTAAAAGCCTGTACTGTATGACCATGTGTGTTTACATTTTCTTCCAGACTGAGGTAGCGTGTGTCACATCCATCCATGTTCCATTAGTCAAGGCAGCTCGTGGGGCCAACGGTCAGACCTGACAGTACGCATCAGGGGAGGCTTTCCATGAGCTTTGAGGTGCTGGCAGTCACATGACACAGGCAGGGCTGCGTAATTCTCTTATTAGGAAAGACACAGATATTGGAATCCACAGTATAGTATTCTACCATCTGCCTGTTCCTAGACTCCCAGTTTCATTCATTTGGAAAGTGAAGGCTGGAGATGTCACATACATATAATTATGTGATTTGGACTGTTATCTGACTCCCTGTCCATGTTCTTTCCCATCTGGTACCCAGTTTTTATCTCTTTCTGCTTGAAGCACGCACTCGTTTCTTGGGACATGGCGAGTTTTATAGGATTTATCAAAGCAATATGTGTACTCACGTATCTGTGACTTCATACATTCTGTTACATCTGTAATTGAATTTTTTTTCTCATTCAGTGCAGTTAAGTGTTCATTTCTATCTCCAGTGGAAACTTAGGCTGAGATGCAAACCCAAAGCCTTCCTTTCTATTCCATGGAATCCTTTCTCTTCTCCTTGGGCTTATCTTAACAGTGTGTGTGCAAGTGCGTGTGCGTGTGTGTGTGTGTGTGTATGTGTGTGTGTGTGTTTGTGTGTGTGTATGTGTATGTGTACGTGTGTGTGTACGGGTACTCTGCTCATCTCAGACTTTCTATGGCAGAAATAGGAGGCAGTTTTTACTTATGGGTCCCTACGTGATGAGTGTAAATAAAAGGTGCCATAAATGTATGTAGAAATAATGAATAATCAAGACAGCATTGTAGGGTCAGTACTCATGCTTTTGGTAAACCCATTAACTCACTAGGATTTAAATCATCCCAGAACAAAGGGAGATCTGTTTGCTTTCATGACTTACATGTGTTCTGTCTACCAATTGTTCATTCTTAAAGAACTCAGCAATTTTTGTACAATGTGTTTCCAAAGTGATTTTTATCCCCCCATTTTCTGCTATAAAATCAGCTCTAATTATTCTCTTTAATTAAGTGGTTTTATTTTATTAATTGTTTCTAACTTACAGAATTCCCTAGAGACCTTTTACATGTTTCAAAATGAAGGCAGGAAGCAAAGCACATTAATTATACACACAAACTCCTTTTGGCGAATTAAACATGATGCACAGCGAACATGAAATGACTCGCCCTCCTGAGTTATCAATCTTGTCATTAGTGATGCCTTGTATTAGTAGTATTGACATGGGCTTATCCAAATTGGATTCTGCAAAGGTTCATTTTAATTTTCAGCAAATGTAAGATGACAGATCAGTTTGATATAGTTATTTTTAACCCTTTCTTTTGCCTAGCAACTGGGGCTTTTTTGTTTATAATACCACCCTGCATTTAGTAGAGTTTTAGAGTCTGTAAAGCAGTGGACCAGACATGACCTTAGCAACTCATAGACAGCCCCTAGGTAAAAGAGTTTTACAGGTGAAGAAATAGATCACGGAGTTAAAGGCTGTTCCTCAAACAGAACAGTTGAGTGACCAGTACTTTTTAAATGTATCTCTAAATAAGGGAAGCGGTTGTGTTGAGTTTGAAGCCCCTCCCTCCCCACTTTTTTTTTTTTTAACTTGGTCAAATGAACAGTAATCTAGGGATGTTTTTGTTAGGTTGCCGATCTAATAAGCATTCCTTGGGCACTCGTGTGATGGGATGATATACTTAGGGTCAAATGCAACATTTTATGAACTTGCTATATGCTAATGTCTTCATGAGACTAACTCAGTTAACCCACTCAATGAATCTTTAGTCTTTGTGTTCCCGCTACCTATTATGGCCAGGAGACATTGAATAACTCTCTTAATGTTGTTTGGTTGCATGGTAGGAGAGTTGGAATTCAGAGCCGGCATTTGGGCACAATATTGATGCATACTTCCCATACATCTGGGAAGTATGCTGTGTCTTCAGCAGCAGGCTACTGGGAGGATACACAAGGCTTATGGAGGAAGGCAGTCAGAGTTTATAGTTTCATGAGAAATCACTCCTGTGCTTACTGCAAAGTATCAAGAGTACCATCAGTCCCCTGGGTAACATGGACACATCTTAGACAGTTGCTGTTGGCCACAGCTAATGTTTTTCCCTGACACAATGTGTTTCTAAGATTTGATTCTCTCTGAAAACAGTTGACTGTAGACTCTGAAAACGTCTTAGGGAGAGTATTCACCTTCAAAGCTAAGGAATCCATTGGACTGATGGTCAAGCTTCCATGAGTCAGAAGCCATTGGCCATACCCCAAGCAAGTATAGAATAGGTATGGCTCAGTCTTTGTCCCCAGGGCCTTCCATGGAAGGAGGACAAATTGATAGAACAGCATCAGGACTTAGGATAAGCCAGTATTCATTTTAAGTTCGTTACTTAACATTCATTGTAACTATTTTTAAAATAGGCATTTCTCCCATGTTATACAGGTGACTAGATATGACTGAACACATTTGAGTGATGTGACCCTTTAAAGGCAAGGGCTTTTCCCCCAGGTCCAAAGTTGAAGTCATTGAGCTGTGCCATCTTTGCAAACTGTTCACCCCATGATATTTATCGAAGAGGTGCTGTACTAAACACTATGCTAGGAATGAGGATGAGAATAGCAAACAAAGCCACATCCATGTTCTCTTAGACCTCTTTCACTGGGGCTGGCAGACAATAAACATGAGGCAGATGTAGTAGGTGTGATGGAGATTCAAGAGTTATAAAAGGGGGAAAGTTAGCTTTCAATTTATAAAAGGGTGTGCTCAGAGAGGAGGTGTGTGTGTGTGTGTGTGTATGTGTGTGTATTTTGATTGAGGTTTAATTAAAAATCAAATCACAATCGCCACTTCTAGTTAAAGCCTAATATTTCCCTCCATTGCTCCCAGAAAATCCTTACATTTACAATTCCCCATAACAGGGACTTGCTTACCTCTGCAGGCACATTGCATATTGTTCTCCCTAACTATACCTTAGCTCCCTGGAGCTACCTCTATTTCCTGGAATATGCTGTATCCTTTTGTCTTCACACCTTTGCATAGGTCCTCTCCTTTGGGGCAACATTCCCCTACCTCGTCAGGAAGCTCTCTTCATATGTGCACAGATCCCAATTCCTACACATTCCTACAGCACCAGGGTTTTATTGCACACACTATATTGACATTGTCCGTGTATTAGTGACATCTCCTTGTAGACTTGGAACCTCGTATAGGGAGTAACTTTCTAAGTACCTATTAAATATGGAAAGAAGGAAAGTAAGAGCTAGGTAAGAGAGAGAGATAGGTGAGCCAGGAAGAAAGGAGATTTAAGGAAGGAAGCTAGGCATAATGGAGAACAAAGAGAAGTGCAGAAAAGGAGCTGGGAGAAGGGAGGCAAGAAGGAAATCAGAGGCTTTTGATTGGTTGGCAAGATGAGAAATTGTGTCTTAGAGACGTTTATTTGGCCAGTGTTCTGAAGACATGGTTGTTTAATCTCACCGCGCACTTTTCTTGGTTTAGTGACTCTATAAGACAGTGTACATTCCAAGGCTCCTGGTTCCATCAAGTTTTGGAGAAGATAGGGCTGGTAGAGGAATACCCCTGGGTAGATGTCAGTTCTTGGACCTCCCACAGCCTGCAGCATGATGAATCCCAGCCCTTCTGATTGGAAATTCTAACCACAGCTCTGCCATCCTTGACAGTTCCTTTCATGCCCCTGCCTCTCTGATTATGGTAGCTCCTATGCATGTGTCTGTCATCAACAGGCAAAACATGATGGATTGGTGAAGGAACCTGGAAAAATCCTTCCTTCTTCTGCCATCTGGAGCCCGTGTCATCATTCTGAATAGAAGAAGTGCAGTATTGCATTTGCCTGTTTGCTTTTGCTGTTGTGAAAGAGAATGATACAGTATGGAGAATGGAAACACGTGGTGAGCACTCCAGCTCCACAAACCAAAGGTGGCTGGGATGGCACATATGTCATTGATCACACTCCATCCTGGAGATTTCTCTGAAGATGTTACACCCTTTTCAAACTCTGGAATGGACAGCAGTCTCCAGAGTGACCCTCGGAAGCAAAGCCAACCCAAGGTCCAAAATGATTAGGATTGATTACGTTTTACCCTGGCTCCAGGGCAGTTTCCAAATGTGCTTTCTTTGGATAGGAGCTGTGGGTGTCAGGTGGTTCCTACTTTATTTTTATTTTTTTTTAATTTGATTCTAGGACCCCGAGTCTGTATTTAATGTTCCAGTGAGCAAAAATAGTTATATTTGGCTCCCGCAAAAGATTGATAGTGGCGATTTTCAGATGTGGAATCAAAACAGAGTGAAAAAATGTCACGTTTAAATAAAATGCAGTACTTGGAGGCATCATGTGGTCTCGTAATAAATGAATTTGTGGCAGAAATTTGACAGCTTTTGGAGGAGAGTTTCTTTCAAAAATTTGAGGTGATTCATTTTCATGATTAAGTATGGTAAAAACAATTACTAGGGAATTTTTAAATGAAAGGAAAAGCAGCTTTGAGCGGTTTATAGATAACATCCGCCACTTTCATTTTTATACCTTACCTCAAGAGAGCTATGGAGGTGTATGTTGGGGGTGGGGGTGGGGTGCTGGCTGACAGCCCTGGGGCTCTGGGTACTCCTTCACTGGAGCCTCTTCTGCTGTGCAGCTTGGAAGGGGGAGAGACAGGAATAGATACAGTGGTGGGAAGCCCCTGGCTCTGGCCCCAAATGGGCTGTGTGTGAATCACACTGCATGACCTAAGGCAGGCTAACTAACCTAGTGGAAGGGGGATCTGTATGTGTTCAGATTGGGGCACAATGAAGCAAACACAAGCATGGACTATCTAGCATGAGACTTTGCATGTGGCAAATCTTGCAAAGCAGCCAAGTCAAACATAAATATGTATTTTATCAGCACTAACGGACATTACCTGTATAGCCTTTTGTAAGCTCTGTCCTTGATGTGCAAAGACGGCTTGTCAGCCATTCAAGCATCGGGTAATTCAGAAAAGTGACAGACTAACAAGGGATAAAAAACCATGAGCAGGGGAGGTCAAAACAACATCCTACTCAAGGACCGGTTCCCACCTTCTCTTCAGGTCCTCCTAGTGTATGATCCATGTGACATGTCCAGGGAGAGCCTGCTGAGTTGATGTTAGGAAGGGCGGGAGAGGACAGACTGAGGCTTGTGTGGGGTATTATCATGGTGGCTGGCAATTCTAACAGCTGCTGTGGCCCAGGCCCGGGGAAAGCCCAGAATGTAGATAAATTCTACAGGCAATCAGGTAGACAAAACTTCTTATATCTGGGAAGATGGTTCTTTGTGTTCTGGCCATCAGTGGATTTGAGGAGGCTTATCCATACTATGGAGGCCAGCCTGCTTTACATACAGGCCATTGATGTGACTGTCAGCCTAGTCCAAGAAGAGCCTCTGGGTTCACACAGTTAACTAGTATGCTCTAGAAGTAAAAACTTCCAATAGAACATCAAGAAAGACCATCCTTGTCTAGAATGCCTGGCTTTAAAAACTTCATCTTCCCTGTGCCTGAGTGGTACCAGAGTCTGCTCCACAGAGATCCTATGGCATTTAAGAAAGTCATAATTTGTAAAATATGTGTTCAGCAAATTGAAACAGCTGTTACTACTGTTGGTGTTAGTCGTAGGGAAACATAGCCTTTAAGTTTAGAACACTACTCAAGACTGAAGTCCTCCCATGTTTTAAATGTATGGGCAAAACTATAGTTTCAGATCATATTAGTAAGGTTTCAAGTGGCCACAGTAAGCATTTTGTCATCTACTGTATTGAAGAACTATACACATTTTCTGACTTGATGATCAACATAAACATAGCATTTGGTATATAACTGTGCCCATTTCCAGATAACCTGAGGCTTACAAAGATTAAATGGTTTATTCTTGGTCATGAAGAGGCTCGGCAGCAGGAGAGGGTCTCAGATGGCGCTCCCAAGTTTTATTTAGTGGCTTTCCATCTTGTTCTGTTTGTCTTGGTGGATGGATCAACATCTGCCGGGTACAAGCTTTCCCCTTGGATGTGGAAACAGGTCTTTTTGTTTGTGGTTTATACTTTTCTTTGCATGTAATGGGATTGTCTATGCAGTGCTAGACATTTAGCATTCTTTCTACTTTGCTTTAATTGCCTTTATGACTGCAGCTAGTCCCTGTAGACATGACAGGCACACACTCCAAGGAGCGGAGTGTTATCACAGAGCAGGGAGAAATGACAGCTAAGCATGTGTGAGCTTTATCTAAGCTTAGTGTCAGCAAACTGGGCTGTCTGCAGCTGAGTAGACCTGTGGACCTTAGCTGGATTCAGCTTGTTTTCAGTCACATTGGTGTCTGAACTCTGATTAGGTTCTGCTCTGAGTAAATCCCATAAAAGATGTGTATATGGGCATATGCGCATGTGCCTGGGAGCCCATGTGTGTGCACATGTGTGTGCATGCATACATGCGTCTCTGTGTGTGTGTAGTATTGACACACTTATGTATCACTTTTCAGCTTGTCTACACCTGTGGCCAACTGGTCCTGATCACTTATATTTTATATAATTGCCTAATATTCCTTGGTATGAGGTTCCTTTTTCTGCCTCTGTGCTCCTGAGTTCTTCCTGACATGAATGTTCAATTCTGCTCCTCCAAAACCTTATTTATAAATGAAAAGCCCTGCCTTTCCTCTGTGGCTAGCATGAATCCCTTACTCTTTAGTAGCTTCTCCTGGATGGGTACCAACCTCCTTTGTTGTGCTTGTTGTGTGATGCAGTTTTGTTTTTCTTGGCATCACATTAGTGTCAAAGGTCTTTGAGTCTGAAAACTTTGTATTTGGGCAAGAAGAGTTCTGTGTCTTCCAGGGTTTGACCCTTGATAACTCACTTGGCCTTTCTGTACTGTTTCTTGCTTTGTTTTGTTTGTGTTTTTTGAACTGGTAGATAGCACAAATATAATATATGGCCCCAATGAACATGAAATAGCCCAGTGTAGGACCAAGGCTCACTCACACCCAAGAACTAGAGTGACAGCCGTGCAGTGGTCTGTCAAACCTACTGTGTGGTGTGGTGTGACTGCCTCAGCCTAAGTCCTTCATAGAGCCTGAGTATCAAGGCTGCCTTTTGTTTGTAGCCCTAGATGATAGAAATTGTACTTTAAGTGCATGCCTGCAAGGGTTTATCTGTTACTCTGAGCCTCCGTGGAAGACAGGTTATCTTTAGATATTCTTTGATGTTTGGGGCCTTGTCTGAGGCATTTCCAAATCACTGGTTCCTGGGCACCAGGCTTCCAGTGACCCTCTAGTAAGTTGTATGTGAGCCAGATCTAGAGAATTATTGTGGACAACAAAGTTCTGTATAATTTTAATAAGAGCCCTTTGCTTTATGCTAATGTTTGGTGTTCGAGTGATAGGTGTTTTCCTGGGAGGACACATGAAACAGGCTTTGTGTGTGTGAAGTCTCTGGCATTTGGGATTTGCTCCTTTTTCATTTCCAAGGTCATTGTTTTGAATGCCAGACGGAGTCTTTATGTTCTCAAGACTGACTCAACCAGGTAGGGGCTTGTAATTGTTGGTTTATTCCTGAGTGCCACTATGAGAGTTGGTCTCAACACAGGACACTCCTGCTTTGCTGCAGAAGGGACCTGGAAGGAGCTGACCCAGCTTTACCCTCTGTCCATGGCACTAAGCATTTATCAGCAGTAAATGCACATTAGCATGAGACTTATTGTCAAAAGCCTCGACACTCCTGCAAAGGAGCTCATCTTTACCTGGAGTGTGACAGTGGCAGCAGACAGCCCACAGTGATGACCTCCAAGAAACCTGTCTTCGAATTCTAGCTGTGCCCCCGCAAAGCCCATAGGACCCAACTTAGGGCTGATTCTTTAACATTTCTAAGGATTCTGTGCTGTCATCTAACCAAACGCAAACAACAATGACATAGATAGAATCAGCCTTATAAATCATAAGAATTAAACATCTAACATTACAGGGCTCAACTGGTCAGGACAATGTAGGCTAAGGAGCCATCATGGGTTACTAGAAAGAACACTAGACTCCTGTCCATGTGGCCATTAGAGGAACCAGACACCTAATTACAAATGTCTGTGACTACAGAAATGGAGGATGCTTCTTTCTCTGTTCTTGCCCATAAGGAAACTTCTATCTCTCTGTCTGAAAAGCCATGAGACAGTGAGGCTCTGCAGAGATAATTAATGTGGTACCGAAGCTAACATCAGCATTGTAGTCACATACAATTATGTCCTCTTGGAGTGACCCTTGGACAAAGTGCAGATGGGTCTAATTAGTTTCTGTCCATCTCTTTATCTTGCCACTTCTCCCCTCAGAGAGAAAACCCTCACTACTACTGTGTTCTGTGGGTATACCTGCTAGAGCTTCCCAGAGATCCTGGATCCGTGCTTTCTCTTTGCAGGCCAGGATGGTGCAGGGGCATGTGAAGCACCCGGAACAATGTTTTCCCTGCAGAGCAGGGGAAATATGTTAGCCTGTGCATTCATGCAAAAGAGGTTATTTTCAGACATTCCAAAACCCTGGGGACTCTCATCTGGGGAGTTCCTGTGTAGCAGAGGTTTAGCCAGGATAGGACAGGGAAGGCAAATCTAATGCTCAGAAATCCTGAAATGCCTAAAACCAAATTAACACAGGCCTTGGGATTAGCTATGTCATTTTAGTCTTTCATTAGCACTGATAACTGGCACAATTTAGAATGGGCATTTGCATTATGGCTCAGACAACAACACAGCGCTAGGAACGAAATTACCATTCAGCTTACATTTTCAGCGAGATTTTGAAATCGTTGCGATAAAAATGAAGCTAAGTGTGCTTTGATGCTTGGGGGCTATGAACCCCAGAACCAAAGTGGATCATTGGATGGTGATAAAAGTCCCATTTTGAGCTGCCCGTTATCTCAGAAACTCGTGTAGCAAATTACATCCTGCACGTCTTTTTTTTTTGTAGCAATAGAATCTTAGTAAATTATAGCAGGAAGGGATCACAGCCATCATGTCCGGTGGACCCTTTATCTTGTGGGTGGAAGAGAACAGGCATGTTCATTTTATGCCCATTGCAAGCCTGCTTCACAAGGTAGGGAGGGCGAGTAGCAGTGTCGTGTTCACGAGCGAAGCTGAGGATTGAAGGTGAGAATTGTTTGCACCATTTGGTATAAAAATGCGTGGCACTGGAGCCCACAGCCTCTCCTGAGCATCTTCACTGTGTCTGCTCAGCTTGACTCTCAGGGATGCTTGCCAGATCCAGACTTCAACAATTCCTCCCTCACTGCCTTTCCTCAGTCACTCTCCTCACTCAGATGATGTGATGGCTTATATGGATATGGAACGTCACAGAAAGTGTATCTCTTTCTCTCTCTTTCTGTATGTATATGTATGTATATGTGTATATATATGTGTGTGTGTATATATATATATATGCATATATATATATATATATATATATATATATATATATATATAAACATACACAACACATATAACTTCACAGCCTTGCCAAGGATGCCCATCAAGGGCTTGTTGAAAAGCTGAGGGTTTAAGTATATCGTGATTTTCACATCAAAATATTGGAGTGACATTCTTCAAGCAAAATAAGGCAGTGTGATCTGTGAGGTCAAGTTGAAGCTTTCGAGTTAACTGGCCAAGAAGTTCTTTACTACTCCTCTTCCTCCCTCTCCTCCTCTGCTTCTTTCTTCTTCAATTCTTCCCTGTTTCTTTCCCCCTTATCCTCTTCTTCCTCTGTGTATTCCCTCTCCTCCCTCCCTCCTTCTCTATCCCTCCTCCTTTGTTGTCCTTCGTCCTTCACCTTCTCTAAGATTGTGGGAACTCTTCCCTGGGCTGATGGATCTAAGCTGTGTTTTTAGAATGACCCAGCCAGCCCAGTTTGGGTATTTTGTAATCTTAGTGGCATGCAGCCTCAGAAGGTAAGTGGCGTTAGGTTCCAATCTAATTCACCACTTCTGCTTTCAGTCAGTGACTCAGGCCATTCACCTACTTCTCTCAACCTAAGGTGTTTGGTGTTGATAATGACACCATCAACCTTAGCTGTATTTGTGCACTGTCCACAGTTCCTCCCACCCAGTGGCTATTGAATAGCCCTGAACACCCGCTCCCTTCCTGCATCTGCTGCACATTGAAGATGCTCTTTCTACTGAGGAACTGGGGAACCTTGGAAGTGCAGAAAGGAAGGCATCCAGGGCTGCTTCCATTCGCAGACACCGGCAGTAATTGCAGGGCCATGAAACACGATAACCATCTCGGCTCATAAATGATGGTACATTTTAATCAGATTTTAAATGTTATGAAAGCTCCAAGTAATTACAGTTATTTTTGCCTTAAAATTAAACTGCTGTTATTAAAATTCTTTTATTAAATCTTTCTCCCCCTTTGGTAGTTATTGAGGTAGTTATGAGAGATTGTTTTCAAGGGAGATGTTTGGGCATTAGACATCACATAGGGAAGAGCTCAGAATAGCTGCAAGCACAGGCCTAAACAGGTGACTTTGCTCTCACCCAAACTCCATCGTAATGGTTGGACCTGGAGAGGTGTCAGTGGCTTGTCTGTTTCTTCCCCTTCTCACCTTTACTCCAGTATCATGCTTCATTTCCTCTTTATAAGGTTATCTCCATGCATATCTGCTTTATCTAAGGTACTTGCTGTTATTTTCACTTTTCAGATGAAGAAATGGAGGGCCCAGTATGTCACTTGCTCATCCAAATCAATCATCCTGTGGTGGGCTACTTGCTTTCTAGGCTCTGGGCCAGGCAAGCAAATGGTCAGCGCAAGTCCACCTGGCCCATAGAAAGTGGCAGATCCCAGGAGGGAACAGGTCCTCAGATGTGGCACAATACTCCTGCCATTGGGGCTGTCTGCCAGAGGGGCTGACCAAGATATTACATTCTGTTCTGTGAATCATGCTGACAACAGCACTCATCATGAAGAAGAGTTGGCTCTAAAGTGATGCAAATGAGAAGTACCAGGATATTGATGTAAAAAGGAATGCCTGGGTTCCTCCCTTGGAGCGCAGCACATCACACGGAGGCAGCTTTTGACACAATAATAAAACAGCAAATACTGCCAGGGTGCTGTGCAGGCATTTAATTCCAGCAGTCAGGAGACAGAGACAGGCAGATCTCTGAGTTCAAGGCCAGCCTGGTCTATACTGTGAGTTCCAGGATGGCCAGGAACTCAAAAGCAAATAAAAACAAAACAAAACAAAACAAAACAACCACTTAGCTGCTGTTGCTATGAAGAGGTAACATTTAGCCAAGATTTTTCCTGAAGGCTGCATCCTCATAAGGCTCTGTGGTGAGGTATCTGTCTCACAGCTAGGGTCCATAGGCTGTGTGCCCTAAAGTCAGTAGTCCCAGGGAAACACTGTTGCTCCTCTCCAATGATGTGACATACCAAAACCAATGTACCAATGTGGGGATCCATCATGGACACCTTTGATTTCTCTATACTTTGTTCTGCCGGCCCAAGTGGCACCTTCTCTGTAACTTTGCCCTTGGTTCACTGGGATGACGACAGGAGCCTTTTTGTTTGGGCAGCTCCTAGGTGTCCTGCACCAACACTGTCTGAGCTGATTGTGCACAATTTGCCCTCCTCCAAGCTATGACATTCCTCCTTCAAACCAACTGTGAAAGCCTTTAAATTAGCTTTCACGGTTTGATTCCCAAGCAGCAACTGCAAAGCAGCCCCAGATTAATTTTTCCAGCCTCTACCACAATGGCATAGCTGAAGGCTATCTTAGCTCATTACCTTTAACAGGGAGAAAAGCTGGGCATGTGCTTGGGAGGACAGTGTTCTAGGAGAGATCTCAATGACGTCAGGACAAAAGTTAGGAGATGCACAGTGCAGTGTGGGACAGAGGATGTGGACAGCTCAAAGTTTGGAATTGGACCATCTTGGTTGGCACGTTGTTTCTGCTGTTAGCTGGTTTTGTGGTTCAGGGGCATGTTCATTACTCTTCCCAAACCTTAATTTGCCACCTCGTAAAATGGGGAAAATATTTCCAAGGCTTCTGGTATCCATGTGTTGTGACTGGGGATGTTGAAAGTCTTAGTCACTCTAGGCTTTCATCTCAAAAGCACAGCCTACTGTCTTAGCACATAGCATTTATTTAGCACATACTATATACAAAGTACTGTACCTGGGCACCACAGATAAGGAAATATGACCTCTTGCATAAAGAAATTGTCAGTCAGAGGTAGATAAACATTGAAACTGTCTTTTCAGTACAGTCTAGTAGTGCAGTGTAGTACTTCTGACCAAGCAGCATGGGGCAGGGATGTCAGACAAGACCTTGTTTGGAGAGAAGAGGATGCAGAATTAGTCAAGGAAGGGAAGTGAAAAGTTCTAGATAGGGGCAATATTCTATGACAAAGAAGAGAGGTAGCCAAAAGGTGGATTCCATTCTAGTACTCTCTGGTTCCAAATGCTAATTCAGACTATGTATGGACATGGAGGTTAACTGTGCCTCAGTTTCCTCTCTTGCAGTATAGATACAATAGTAGTTCTGGCCTCACAGCACTGATTTCAGGATAAAATAGATAAGGCAAGGAGTGATGCTGTTGTGTAGGTATTCCCTTGATTTGAAATATTTCTTCTTAGGAGGAGGAAGGTTCATGAAGACACTTAAAAGGCTCAAGAAGCTAAGAGAATTAGAAGACTCATAAGACCCCTCCCTACATTTATATAAGCAGCCCATACCTGCTGACTGAGAAGAAACTCTTTGGTGGTGCTAGCTAGAAGTTGAGAAGGGAATTCCAAGAATATAGCCAGATGCCTTGTGACGTCAGAACTGCCTCCAAGTCCCCCATGCTCCAGTAAGTAATGCGAATAAACTCACTGGTTCACAAAGATTGACTTTGGTAGCAGCATTTTTTGGTCTGTCATCCATGCCCTATCTGGGATGAGCAGGAATTTGTTTGCGTGGAAAAAAAAATCACTCAACAAATGCCCATAAATACTTTCTCTGTTACTATTAGACTTGGCATAATGCTGCACATGACATAGCAGAAAATGTGTAGTGGATGCTGACAACTGTTGAGCAGTGTTTTGCAGATGTCTTTATCATACGGGATATAGTCTAGAGTACAGCCTCAGAGGTCAAAGCACCCACAGTGGTACCCGTGTTTTACACTGTTCTGAGTGCAACCTTAAGCAGACACTGATGGGTGTGAGTCCTCATGTCTGCAGGTCTTAAAATAGCACCTAGCCATAGTGAGGGCTATAATCATGATAGATGCCAGATGAAACCCAGATTCAGTACCTATTGAACAATCCCCAGCTTCCCCAGCCTCTGTCCCCTTTGTTCCATGGCATACCATCTAGATGAATTTGGAAAATGGGCCTCAGTACAAGGCTGGGGCTGGAAGACCCTTCTTGTGCATACGTACATCGGTGCTGACTTGAGAACCCTGTTCACTAAGTATGAGATGCTCCTCCCTGTTCTGACTCTTCATCTGCATCTTCAGCACAGAAGAAATCAGTGTGGCTGTCGTAAGAAAGAAATGACATAGTGTGTATACCTAGCTTATGGCTCGACATAGGCCCAACAATCTATAAATGCTACTGATTGTCACACACTGAGCCTGGCTGGCCAGATAGGCCTTGCCATCCCCCAACCTCCAAAGGAATTGAAGCAAATGCAGATTGCATCTTACCTAGCCTAGAAATGGTTATAGTGACTCATTTCACAGTGCCTTCTCCAATCAATACAAATGGCTGCCTGATCAATTTGAGCACAGTGTGTCTGATAGACAGAGTTTACAGGCCATGACACTGAGGCAGAGGTTCTTCTGAGCTAAGTAGCAGAATGGATTTTCCTCTGGTCTTTCATTAGATCTTGGATCCTGATTTTCCAATGCAGAGCACTTACGAATTGATGGCAGGCCCCGTGCTTTTGAATGTAACCAAGAAGAATGCACCTGTGTTCCAACCCTCAAAGCTTTAGCCCACTGTTGGGGTTTCTGGGGCCTGGCATTGTATGTTTTCCTTAGTTCTTTGACTTTCTGGAGAGGGGCTCCCATTATCTAAAGGGGTATTATTGCCTCCCTGCATATTTTCAAGGGACTGAATGAAAATAAGCTTCTCTCATTGTCTGCTTTGTAAGTTCCCCTCTTAAGGATATCAAGAAGGGTATAGATTCCCTTGCTTCTACTCCTAGGTATCTTCGAAGCTGCTCTGAATAATGCCCATTAAAAATTTCTATCAAGTTTGGATGAATCCAAACAGTTGTAGACCCTTCATGGTCTCTTTCATCTTTACAATACTCCAGGGTCCTGCTTCCTGGTGCTGACTTGGGAACTAATTAAGTCCTGCTTCTGAACAACCTATCTATTGCTTAAACATTAAAACCTTCTGTTGATCCTTAACTTTTCAGTACTAATGTCTTTCTAACCAGATTGTAAAGTCTATGATAAGGGACCATATCTTAATTTCTAAATTCAATACATATTTCTAATTATTATCCTTGACAACTCTTACAGCAAACGGTCATGTGCACATGATTATGTTCAGCAAATACTGGTTGGATTTTGATTAAAAGGCGACTGTAAAATGAGTCTATTAGTACTTTAAACATACAACTCAATTAAAGTGTCATCGTGAAGTCGCGGCTCTGTTACCACGTTTCTTCCTTCTGACTGCTTTCTCTCATGTGTCTCCATAGAAATAGCAACTCTGTAATAAGAATCTAATGAGATGTTTTCTTAAAGGGCTTAAAATCGTCTGTTGAGCCTTTAAAGGAAGATTGTCCCCGTTTTCTCTAAGGTGAGAAGGTGGGCAGAATTGGGTAGGTGAGGGACACATGCTGAGCAGATGTAGCGCGTCAGGCTTCTGTTTGTGCCCTTTTCTATCTGAAACTCACTCAGCGATAAACTCTGCTTTATCCTTCCTCTCAGAGGGAGGACAAGAGACATCAGGAGGGTAAATGAATCCCACTCCTGGATTAATTATATCAGTATGTCAAAGAGCCATCTGGCCTCCCGTGTACATTGTAGCACTATTCACAATAGCCAGGAAAGGTGATCAACCTGATTGTCAGGGGATGAATTGATACATAAAACCTGGGATATGTACACAATGGTGTATTATTCAGGCATTTGTCACAACTTGGAAAGGCCTGCAAGATGCTATAGTAAGCAAAATTTATCCAGGCACATGGAGACAGATGCCATATGATCTGAAACATACATAGATTCTAAAAGTCTTGACCTAGTAGCTTAGTAACTGGGAGAGGCTGGGAGAGTTTGAAGAGTGGGAACTAGGGTACAGATAGGAGTTATAAGTTATAGTGTTGTATCTAAGAGTAGGGGGGGTGTTACTAACAGTAATATACTATGTAGTCAGCACGGGAAGTAGGATTTTCTTAATAAAATGTCAAAACATATTTTAAGAGACTAGCATGTAGAGTGGTTGGTAGAGGGCATGTCTACCACATACAAGGCCCTGGGTTCTATCCTTGGAACCACATAACCCAAGCATGGTGGTTTCACTTCCAACATGTGGGGTCATAAGCATCAGAAGTTCAAGATCACTTTTGTCTGGAGGGTGAACTCAAGACCAGTCTGGGGTATAAGAGATCTTATCTCAAATAAATAAGTAAAATTTTGTTTTATATGTAAAACATTCCAGAAAAGGAAAATAGGTATACTGAGGTAATATTAATATTTAATATTGAGAGTTCATGAAGTTCTTATACATATGTTGTCTCATTTGTTCCTTCAAGTCACCCTAGGAGATAGAAATTCCAATTTTAGCATTAGATTAACAGGATAAATGGCTTTTCCAAGTGCTTACCCCTGGCAGGGGCAAAGTATGACTATTGCCCAGGCGTGTGGACTGCAAGGGTAATGGTGAAACCCTGTAGTGTTCAGTGGTCACATCCGGTGAAGAGCTAGGCTTAGCTGGATGAGCTGGACATCATGTATGTGTCTCCCTGGCAGGCTTGCTTTTCTGAGAGGAGTAAGGGAGGGGCGGAGAGGGAGAGAAACAGAGAGAGGGAGACAGACAGAGAGAGAGGAGGACAGAGGGGGGGACAGAGAGAGAGACAGACAGAGACAGAGAGAGAGAGTGAGTCAGAGAGACAGAAAGATAGAGACAGAAATGGAGAGAGATCATGACAAAGAAAGACAGGAAGGAGGGTGGGTGGAGAGAGAGAGAGAGAGAGAGAGAGAGAGAGAGAGAGAGAGAGAGAAGAGAAGAGAAGAGAAGAGAAGAGAAGAGAAGAGAAGAGAAGAGAAGAGAAGAGAAGAGAAGAGAAGAGAAGAGAGAGACCGAGCACACACATGAGAATAAGAACAGGTTTGTTTCTAAAATTGGAACAGAAAATTAAACTTGCATCCAGATGCTTGTGTTCAGGCACCAAGAGATGCTGAGAATGGCCCCTGCAGGGAGAGAACTGAGCATGGTAAGAACAAATGATTGTATATTTGTCTGTCTGTCTGCCTAAGTTAGTTAGCTCTCCCCTGGCAATCCTCTATCAATCAAGTATCAATATGACCATCTACTTTTCTGTCTGTCCATCCATGTAGCCATCATCTCTGGCAGCTAGCATCTTAAGATGAGCCCAAGGGGTCCATGTGTGTTTGATGATGCTATAGCATCTAAGGATTTCCAGACGCAACTCCTCCTTTATGAATCAGATACTGGGAACGCAAGCAGAGGAGAGGGAAAAGAAAGCAAGACGCACGAGAAGAGGACTTTGGTAGGTGGCCTTGGCTACTGTGGATACTCAACTCCTGCCATCCTTTGTTCCATGTGCACAGATACTTTCATAAGCTCTCGCTCGCATGCTGAGTGCTGCTCTGGGTGTGAAAGTAACCCACAGCAAAGCAAACAGGATGGCAGGGTGCATTAGAGCCTGTTTCAGAGAAACCACAGCAGGGGAGGCAGATGGGAGCACAGGAGGTGGGGCTTGTCTTCTAAATGGGGGAAATCAGGATGGCCTGCCTAAGGATGCATTTGAGCATGGACTTGGAGAGACTCTAGGAGCTTGCAAGAGCATTACTAGGTCTAGGAGGCAGAAGGACCAGTGAAGGCACAGCTGGAGCCTGTGGTGTGATTCAGATGTGATTCTGTGCACCCACAGAAGGGCACAGGGGTCTGGAGGATGTTGGAGAAATACAGGTCTCAGGCAGCCTGTGTCACATGGAAGATCTATATGTTGCTTTGGAAATGAGTTATATTGATGTCTTCTGTAAATGCCGAGAAGAGAGTTTATTGCAGGGGAGGGATACAATAGTCAGCAAAGAGGGGTATTGGTGGCTTATAGGAGAGCATTGTCGAAGAGATTGAGAGTTTGCCTCTTGGTAAGGACCTTCAGAGCACTGAGACTCAGGGCACTGACTGGTCAGTGAATTATTTCCATTTAGGACATGGTTTGCCTCTGGTGTGAGGGGAGAGGCTGAGGCCACAGCAGGAGCTGCCTTTCTTGGTCCAGTTCCACCAGGGTGAGTGAGAATTTGAGCAGCACCCCAATTCACCACCAGGTCTTTCCTTGTGTGTGAAATGGGAAGTGAAATCTATTTACAAGCTCACCATACACAGCAACAATTTAACACCCTGCCTAGGGGCAGATAACTGGAGCCAGCCAGGTGGCAAGTGGAGAGAGAGCTAACACCTGGAGATTGCTAAGGGACAGAATAATGTCCACAAGAATCCCAGACTCACAGGCCATGCCTTCTCCAACCGTGGTATCTGTTTGCACCGTGTGTTACTGAGCCAGGGTTCCTGTGGCAAAGGGGTTGGCAACACAGCCTTTCCACTAAGTTAGCACACATCACTTGCTTGTTGCTCAAAATATCCTAAGACTGACTGTGTGTGTATGTGTAGGGTCCATTACACCTAATTCCAGTGCATTTTTTTCCATTCTGGGTTTTCTGACTCCAAATTCTGCCTGAATGCCAGCTTCAAGCAAACAAAATCTTTTTTATTTGGTTCTCTTTTTTTACCGTTTCCCATGCAATCAGGGTGCCTCTTTTTAATTTCTTTCTGGGTTACACATGTTTACCAACAGCTCTAGGAACACATTTAGGCTTTGATAAAGAGAAGGACAATAGCTATAACAAGGTATTAGAGGCTGTGTAAACTCGCCTTACTAGACGTTAATGTGAAAAGTGTGGAGGAGAAAAATAACAAGGGGAAATTTGGAAAATTGGGCCGTGCAGCCGCTTTGCGGGGATTCCACCTGCACCTCAGTGCAGATGCACAGTGGGTCTACGCCTGCGCCTTGCATCCCAAAGCTCTCATCCCATCCCTTTCAGCGATGAGGTATTTCTTTGCTGTTTTAGATTTTTCCACTTGCAGATGCCAACAATGATTATTTGTAATTTCAGAAATAAAGACGCTCAAAAGCAACATCTGTGATTCCATATTTTTCTGTGGGATTCGAAATGCATGTCTTATGCCTATCTGCAACCAGGGGCTATTTACAGTCAAACATCATTCCTGTGTACTCGATTTAGCTCTGGGCCAGATTGACTCTAAGGTTTGAAAGTGGTGCCCAGGCTTACACTATCTGTACAACGTGTGTCCTCAACCTCTTAATCCCCATTTTCTTTAATACAAATAAAAGGGAGTTTATCAGTTGATTCAGATGAGTGGGGTACGCCATGTGAATTTCAAGGAATTATGTGCTAAATTACAGGACCCATTTGGGGGCTTAAATATCATTTTCTAGTGCACAAAACTGGCATGGATTTTATTTTAACTGAAATGGCTCACAGTGGCAGGCAATTATTTTTGTTATTGTATTTCCTATCCCAGCCTCCACAACCTAAGGACAATAGAATGGGATGTTCATTTATATTTTGACCTCCTGAATTGGTCTTGAAACGCAATTTAATCCTCGTATCAAGCAAAGTCTAATGCTGTATTTGCCAGTAAAATAGTCATTTGCATTTTTTATTGACAATACAAATTGTGTTTAATCAGGCAGTCGTGTGCTAGCATTTCCAAATGATTGAAGACCCAGTTTTGCTCAAACTACATATCCTATTGGGGGTCAGACATTACTTTGTTCTTTTTAATTATCAGGACACACAAAAAGTTGTTTTTCTAAACATTGCAGTTTTAATTTTTATCATTTTCAGTTGTTCATTCCCATATTACTAGAGTCTTTTGTCTCAAAAAAAAAAAAAAAAAAAAAGCCCAGAGATCCTAAATTCTTAAGCTTATACATTTACAAATTTCACCCCACCTTAGAGGAATAGTTAAGGCATATATTTTCTAACTTACTTGATTGCTAGAAGAAAAAGATAGTTTTCTACTTTCTATTGAATTGCTTCTGAGGCTGGTACCTTATTTGATACAAAGGTATAAGAGCACCCCCACTCCCTGCCCCCTTAACTCCTGGGATTTTCTACCAGGTTTTACTCTGTATCAGGTAACAAGGAGACTCAGTCCCCAGGTCTAGGAGTCAGATGACCTTTAGCAGGGTTTCAGGCCTTCTGTATGGTGGGCGCTGTACAGTACTAATTTCATAGGACTTTGCTGAGAGCCAGGGACTATATGTGACCCCATGGGAAGTACTACATGTACGTTCAACAAGTCCAAATTCATCCTCTGACCATATGTAGCCTTTCCTTCTGAGCTGTGTGTAACCTAAACCAGTTCTTTCCTATCTGCAAAGTACTTCACCAAGCCTAGTGAGTCCTACACATTTGCTGCTATGATTATCTCTAGTGTTCCACCATGTAGTAAGTGCTTACTGTATGGGAGACATTGTGACTTCACTTAGGAGAGGACAAAGGCCCAGTGTGGTGAATCCTCTTGCGTGGGATAAGCTTAACAAGTGGCATAAATGACTGGATTCCAGACTGGTGGTCTTTACCACCCGTATCCTTAGTGTCCTTAGCTGCAACTGTTTTCCATGACCACAGCATCATAGCTGCCTCCTTTGTACTTAGGGCTGGATAACTTTCACATTCACCAGAGGACCTTGTCTTAATTGCCCTCCTTATTTATCCCCACTGGGACTGGCTGTGGTACTCCAAGGGACTGGAAAGTCCCATGCTGAGGACATCTTTCTGGTTCCCCTCCCCCAGATCTCTGCCCATGGTTGTCATCTTCTCATCCCTTGCCTCTGTTTCTCTGTCTTACTCTGAGTCCAGCGAGCATTGCCAGCTGAGGTGTCAGGACAATGAAGAGACCAGTGAGAGACTCCCATTGGTTCTGGAGTAGACATTTGCTGATGGTAGGAAATAATCAGTTTATTTAGGTTGATCCACATAGACTCAGAATAATGGCCAGCGTTTACTGGGCTTTATTATGAGCCAGAACTACTGTAAGCAGTTAATGCTTATTAATTTACTTAATCCCCGCAGCAGCACCGTGTGGTAGATGCTAATGCTGTCTGCAATCTACAGATAAATCAGCGTACCATAGTCTGGAGGGAGTGTGGCGGCTTTGTGAGGGGCGGGACTGGAGGATCCCCAAGAGTGTAATCCCACTCATTTCTTTCTGGTCTGTGTTAATTGGTTGGCTGTTTTTACTTCCTTTAGCAATGTGTTGTGCCATTCAGTACACATTAGATAAAGAGGAAGAGATGCACATGGGTTGGGCTCATGTGGGCCAGATGTGAAGCTTGCCAACCACCAAGGGTGTAAGAGCCCTGGCAGGGAGCAGACCCACTCTAGCGCTGAACCGTGAGCCATCCAGCAGGGTCACTTTTCAAAGGGCAGAAATGGGCTTGATCTTGGTCTGTCCAGCTACAAGGCTTGACTCTGCCATTTGAAGGTTCTTCCCCTCTCCTTCCTAGCTTTCCTTCTAAACAAGAATGTGTGCCCAAGCAGGCTTCTGCCCTAGCCAAAATCAGTTAGTAAGAAACTCACAGGAAAGTCAAGAGGCAGATTATTGTCCCTGTGACTGACAGCCACAGGGGAAGTAAACAAAGCTCGTGTTTCAGAGGCAGACACTTTACCAGAGCAAGCAGGACGGACTCCGAGGGCCAGCAGATGGCAGAGACACAGCCAAGCAAGGAGCAAAGCAGACTGTCCCAGGCAGACGATACCCTGGGAGAAAAGAGGTCAAAACATATATCTAAGGAAGCAAGGAGAAGGGCGTTGAGGCCAGTGTGTGGCAAAAGGTCACACCAAGCAGGGCATCACAACAAGACTTTCTTTAAACTCCTAGAAATGTAGGAGGTGTGTACCTGAGCACCCCTTTCTACTGTGGCTGTCCAGGTTTGGCTGGGTGCCTCGCAGTAAGTAAGGGCCAGCTGATACAGGAACTGCAGAAGCTCTTCTTAAACACCATGGGGAAAAGATGGTGGTTTCCTCTGCTGCAGCAGCCTGTGTAAGAGAGGAGGAGCCCCTGCAGGAGGCCTGATACAGACAATGACTACCCAGAAAGCTCTTGTTATGCCTGAAATTAAGCTAAGCCACTTAAACATGTTAAGTTGATTTTCATGGCACTGTAAAGGACAGATAGGATTGTTACCTTCATTTGACATTCAGGGTCGTTAAGTCTTGGCATCATGTGTCTGGTTGTTAACGACAGAACTCAGTGCCCTCCATGAGCAAAATGTTCATTCTTACTATGTAACAAGAAGCCTCAGCGTCAGAGTGAGTTGGTGCCAATAAACTACTCAGGAAAGGCCCGGAGAACCCAAGATCCGTTCACCTTTCTGCTACGGCATCCGTGATGTGTCATTTTTATTCCTCAAGAGCTTAAAGTCGTTGCTGGGGCTCCACTTTCCTTCTTTTTTTTTTTTTTTTTTTCTCTCCTTGCCAAGTTGGGAGGAAGAAATGAAGCCAGAGGAAGATGTGATGGAAGTGAGGAAGGCTTTCTTGGGAACTTGATCTGCATCTGTTTGGCCTCCAGCTGGGGAAAGTAGCCAGCCTTCCTGAAAGGGGTAGCAGGATTCTGGTATTTTGTTCCTTCCTATCCTTCATCTTAGGCAAAGGTTAAAAAAGATGCTGTTTGGAGAGGCTGGCTGAGTCAGCCCATATAATTTGTGTCCCATTCACAGTCTGTAATAAGGGAACTGAGGTTTGTCAGCCCACTGGCCTTGACCCGAGTAAGCCTGAGTTGGGCCACAGTGTGTCTTACAGCATGCTGTGTAGAGGGTAGGAGTCACTGGCTAGTTCTTGCCCCTCTTGGCTCTATTTGCACAGCAGCAGAAATAGAGCATGTAAGTCCTGGGGCCATTATGAGGATGAAATCACCCCCTCCCCCCAATCTCTGGCATGAATTGAGGGCAGCTGCTCTTACTGTCACATTCCTTGTGGGTCCCCTGAGAAGTTTCTTTCCAGATTTTACAGTTATGAAGAATCAAACAGGATACACCAGAGCTTCTACTCTCCGGGGGTTCCTCTGTCAGACTTGGTCATCAGCCCCAGTACACAGGTGCAGATCAGTGACAGAGCATGGGCAAAGGAAGCAGTGGGGAGGCAGGCTCTAGGGGGATGACCTGGAAGAGATGGACAGGAGAAAGTGGCCAAGGATAAAAGGATGGTGCTACAGAGAGTTGATGCCCCTTGATGGCTGTAGGGAAACTAGGCATGCTCACTGAGAAAAGACAGGTACTCCTGGCAGAGGTAAAAGTGTGCTAAGCATGTGTTGAGTCACAGTAGGGCAATGTACAACCTCTCGGAATCACAAGAATCTCAGACACACTGGAACGCTCTGTAGGATCAAAACCAACCAGACAGGCTGCAGCAGGATTCCCTGAGTACCTCCCTATGCCTGGAACTGCCTCTGGCTCTCAATAGTGCATCCTATAGGTACTGCATTTCCCTATTTACCAGATAGAAACACAAAAGAAGCCTGATTTTGGTTAACTGTCTGTGAGTCCGATTCAGGGCTGGATGCTGAGTGGGCATTGACTCCCTCATCCTGGAGTGAGGATTGTGCTCCCCTTTTACAGATGAGGAAATGGAAACTCAGCAAGATAACCCCTTACCCAGGGATACCTGGCTAGTAAGCCATGAGGCCAGCATGAGGTCCTGCTTACTGGGCAGCCTGACTGTGTTCTGGAGGCAGTGGCTGCTGCTGCTGCTGCTGCTGCTGCTGCTGCTGCTGCTGCTGCTGCTGCTGCTAGAAGCCTGAGTAATCTGCACAGCACACAGGCACCATCCTAGCCATCAAATGACACAATGTTGGAAAGCTCTTCAGAACCAAGTGCACTACAAGAGCGGCGTGCATTTATCTATTTATTTACACGTGTTCTTGTTTATTGAGAACAAGCAAAGCCCTTCCTCTCCACCCCGGTTGATTTCCACCAGCTTGTCAATTCTTCTTCAGCCAGGCTGATTAGCTGGAGTGGAGCTGTCCAGGTTACTTACATGAAGCCGATGACTTGATTGCAGTTCAATGCTTCAGCTGTCACCCAGCTGCCTTCTTAAATATGATCTGAACTGCCCTGCTAACCCTTCCATAGAAACAGGGAGAGGATAAAACATCGCAGGCATCCCTGGATGCCTGCTATATCCTTTCGAGGTAACATCAGAAATGCTCATTGGTGATGTGGGGTTTTATTCAAATACTGTAGCTTAACTGACTAATGAATATCATATGTTATACTCGAACCTAATACAACACTATCCATTATCTTGTTATTTTTATTGATTGACTGTTTCCGAGGTATTTAGTGGTAGATTTTTCACTACGAAGATTTACTGGTGAATTCTTAGGTACCTTTTCTTGATGTTATGTCTTTGAGCTGGAGCCCAACTTACAAATATAGGAATATTTATGTACATACATGCTTTTTCACTTCTTTGTGAAAGAGACAAATTGCAAACCATTTTGAAATTAATGAATGGTGTGCACAAATAGTGTGGCTAAAATTGGAGGTTTCCAAGAAACAGATAGTCCACCTTCAGATGTTGACTAGCAGGTTGAATATGCAAAGAGTCCTGAGAAGGGAGTGTCCTCATGCAAAACTTAGGGGCAATGGAAAAGATGAGTAATGGCCAGGCAGAGGAATGTATGTCACCAACCTCATAACTGAGAACTGGGACATGGAGAAATCATGCCATGTAGCTTGCACGCAGTAGGGTTGTTTTTGACCTCTTCTGGGCTATGTGGGAAGACAGTGACCATCAGGCTGGCTGCATAAGAACCATTCCCCTCATGACTCATATCCATTCAGCTGTCTGGGGTTGACTCTCCTGCTAAGCCAGATGCCTCGGGCAGACCCTCACTCTCTTTCAATTCACATAAGCAATGTAGCGCTTTCCCCTAGACTGTCCCGTATAGTAATATTAATGATCAGTAGAACTTGTCTAGCAGTTTGCATTTGTTTGGACTGAAGCCAGGGCCCAATGCGAATCAGACAACCAGTGCTCCACCTGAGCTTCATCTCCAGCCTCAATCTTTAGAGTAATGTATAGACATAGCATCTCAGTTCACAAAGGCAGGCACTGTTCTAGGTAGATGTGGATAGCTAAGGTTTCTCACCATTAATTTAAGATTGATGTGGGAATCAAGAATCCCCTTTGACCATTGAGTGTGGCATCCGGTGTATCTAGTGAGTACTGCCATCCTTTGGTACTTGTAGCAGATTGGATCTGGTACCTACATGGATACACACATCCTCAGTCTCCTCTGTAAAATGATAGTGTTTGCATAGGCCAGTGCACATCCTCTTGTAGCTGTTGATTCATCTCTAGACGATGTGTACCTGAAGCCATGTAAAATGCATTGGGATGGTTGCTATAATACTCTTATTTTTTTAGGGTTTAATAGCAGCAAAGTCAAGCCTGGACATGTTTAGTACAGAAATAGTTGGGCCTTTTGTTGTTGCTTCACCTTTTGGACAGTTTTGATCTTTCTTTGGTTCATACTTGGATGCAGAATCCACTGACTGGGAGGGATAAATAGACTGACTATTGGACGATATAACCTTGAATAGTGACTTTCTCCAGGGTTCTGTTTCACTACTGTGCAGAATCTCATATGTATTTGTCTTTGGAAGATTTGGAAGACATCTGAACGATAATTTGGTATGGGCATGTAGTTTAGGATGCTGCACAACTGAGGCACTTCATTGCTCTGAAATGCAGTACTAACGTTTGTCCTAGTGTAGGATGTACCTGCCATTCAGGCTACAGCCTGCCTCCAGAATCCACCCGACATTCTTTTCTTTGAGCACATATCAAGTCTGTGGAACTATTTTTCAGTAGGAGTCCCTGGTCGCCACTTACTAGTTGGTTGACTGTGACCAGCTAGATGAAAACTTGGTGCCTCTCCTGGACTCTGCTGGACTGGTAGTCCCAGAGTCCACCAAGGCCATTCTCTTTCTGAGTACTTGGTTTTCCTTTGACTCCCGAATTTCCATGTTCTGACCTAGAAAACTTGCAAAACCAACCACTTCTCCAAAGTTAGGTGTCTTGTGCTCTGTGCTACCGATAGGGTGGCAGCTGTGGGAAATGTCACCCTGCAGGATGCAACAGCTGTCATGGGTAGCAAACAGCCAGGCAAGGCTAAGAGATGCCTATTTTTAGACCATTAGACTCATTGGTGTGTGACATTCCTCCCTAAAAATATGGCCTGCTAGGGTCCTCAGGGAAGAGCCCCATTAAAAATATCACAGAAAGTTGCTTTTAAGCCACACAAAGGAAGCAGTTTAGTCAGATTCCCATGTTTTATGTGTTGTGTTTTGAAGACAGGTCTCATTCTGTATCTCAGACTGGCCTGGGACCCATGGTCTTCCTGCTTCAGCCTACTGAGAGCTAGGATTTCCTGATAGGAGATCTCACTCTAGCTTAGCCTGACCTTGAATTTCAGATGAACCCCCACCGTCAGCCTACTGGAAGCTTTGATGACAGGCCTGAGGTACCATCCCTTGAAGCCAGTTTTTCCTTCCTATTGTTTCTTTTATACGTTTTAAATCCCTCCACCCCAGTGGAAAATTAACTTTGGCAAAGGGGATGATCTGGCCACCCACTCCTCTCCAAGAGGCAGCATTTGAGCCACTGAGGTGCTCCCACATGAAGTCTTCCCTTCTCATGTTGGTGATGCTCCTGCGTATGCCGGGGTTTGTTTCAGTATTTGAGCATCCTCTCTGCTGCCTGGACATAGGAGGAATGTTCGGACACATGGTACCACTTGTTGAGACCTTTTCAACTGCTTTTCTATCATCGGCTATGGCAGGAGCTAACTGCTTGCAAGTTTTAGAGGAGGTCTGCTGAGGGACCAGCTGCAGCAGGTGTTCACATTTTTGGAAAGATGCCCAACACTCTAGAAGGGCACCTGGCCACTGCTTTTAGTGCACAGAAAACACCTGGAAGATAATGTCAGCTGTTTCTTTAGGGTCATCCTCCAAGCTGTCTCAAATGGAGTCCCCTGACAGGCTTAGTGCCTTCATCAGGACAGGAAGAGAGCTCTTATTCTCCATCATGTGAAGACACAAGGAAGGTCGCCATCTTCATCCATGGAAAGGATCCTTGGGAAGCTGGGCCCCTAACTGTTGGTACTTTGTTTTTGGACTTCCTAGTCCTCAGAAGTGTGACTTGCAGCCACATCCCTAGGGATGGAAATGGGTTCACAGCAATGCATCACCAAGAAATCATGAGAGCATGGGCATCATAGGTCGGAGTTGCCCAAGGTAGCACATCCGTGATACAATCTGGGAATGCCAAGACATGTGAGGTCTATCCTCAGTCAAGATGTAGTTCACTTGGTCCTCACACCAAATCTTGAGGAGAAAGGTAGCTTCTTTAATAAGTAGAACAAAGAAAGCTCAGAAACAGAAGCCAAGCTCTAAGGTGCAGGACTAGGTGTTGGTCTTTGTAAGGATTTGTCCTCCCCATCCTTAGGGAGGACTCACAGAGCAGCCAGACCTTCCCATGGCAGCCTGGACCATGGTCTGAGAATCAGAGATGAGGTGTATGGAACTCAGAAAGGGGAACACAGGTTTTTCCTCTTGTCTGCCTGCCTTCTGCCACCAGGCTTGTACAGGCTGGACCTAGAGGCAGGTGGGTGACTGGACTCCGAGAACCAGCTCCTAGAAGGTGGCTGTCAGTGAGGATTGCTGAGTGTGAAGTGTTGACTCTGAAGGATGACCAGGGGTTAGTGAGCACAGGAAGGAAAGGGCTGCCCTTGGGAGGGGCTTGAGTAGGGGAGAGAGGCAGAGCAGGAAGACAGATATGGCCTTGGAGGTGGCTTACCATGGGACAGGGAGGCAGAGAGACTAAGTGGGTGAGACTTAGGCTTTTCAATGCATCCTCTTTCTTCCTCTTTGTCCCCTTCTCCAATACAGACCATTTATTGAATGTTTCTTTATAGATTCCAAGACCCACATTACTATTACCTACTTTTGATCCCATACAATGCAGGAGGGGGCGTCTCTTGGTTTTATCGACTGCTTCCACTTCTTTATCTGATTTCACGTAATTAGAAAATAAACAGATAAAATGATACCTTCATTGCTAATGAATGATTCATGCCCTCCCCCACCCCCTTGTCTTTTGTCATAAGAGGAAGCCTAGCAGGTCTGTCTTAAATGAGGATACCTGTAGATGAGAGAAAAATGGGAGCGATTAACTCCAAATTGAGTGGATTGTGAATTCTGAAGAGTCTGAGGGGTCCTCTGTAATAAAGTTTAGATTGGTTCACTTAACGGTTCACCTGGCTCGGGGGGAGCCCACATTCACAGCATATGAATGCTATTGACCTGTTAATTTGAAATGTTCTAATCTGCATAAAAATGGATTATATTAATTGTTTCACATTAACCAGGTCTGATTGTAATGTCTGATTGAATTAGGCTGAGTTTTTTCTGTCCGCCTCTTCCATCCGCTCCAAACACATATAACTTTCCCCCTCCCTGCCAATCATGAGGACTGGAGGGGCTGCATTGCTCTGATATTGCAGAAGCACGCCATGATTTTACAAATATAAACAGCCATCAGCTCTGTGTGTCTGCACTGCGTGACATGGCTCTCCAGATGGTCCTTGTTTCTGATTACCCCCAGTCACATTTCTCTCCCCAACTGCACTGGTTTACAACCTTTTTCAGAATCTTGATTAATAACGTATACACCTTAAACCAACTCGTGCTTCAAAAAAGCCACAGAATGGAAAAGAAATTGATGTTTTCAAAATGTAGTTCTTAACCATCCTAGTAACATCCAGCCAGATCTGTGGTGGTCTATATCCTGCTACGTCTTACGGTTTTAATTCAGGGTTGAATTTGATCCTGCTCTGGGAGAGGCTGAATTCTGCGCCCTGGTGATGCGACTTAAGTATATGAAAAACCAGCCACAATGCTAGTCAACACAGAAAGGGAAGCTTTCTGCTGCATAGGGACTCTAGTTTAGCTGTGTGGTGGTATCTACAGAGAAGAAGAATGCCTTGCAGAAAGTACTGGTTCTATTTTGTCCCCACCTCCATCATTTCTGGATGCTCAGGCTATGCATTTGTCTCCCATAACTGTCCATGACTCAGAAAATCCTAACCTGTGAAGCCTTTCTTCCCTGCACCCATGTGTAAGCCTCTCTGAGTATCTCATCATAGGCTAGAAAGCATTGTATTTATCTTTCTACTTATTTCAGTGAAGTGGGGCAAAGAGTCAGTTATCTATAAGAAGTCAAGGCTTCAGAGAGAAACTTAGGGGGAATCTGGTCCTGTTTCTTAGGCCTTGGCTATTCAGCCTGTGATCCAGTGTCACCTGGGAAATGGGGTAGGCACAAACAATCTCAGCAGGATCAGAGCAGAATGTAAGTGTTAAAAGCCCAAGCAGGGAGGGGCGAGGGGAGGAGGAAAAGAGACACAGAGACCCAAGAGACACATAGACACACGTACACACCTGCAGAGACAGACACAGACCACAGATGCACACAGAGAGGCAGAAAATAGTGGGGAAGCACTGGACTAAAGAATTTGGCTTTGGAATCAACCGAGGATCTTTATAACCCCTTGGGTCGACCCTCATAGAGCTCCTAATTCTACTGGTCGGGGGCCCTTTCAAAGCAATCCTGAGGGAGCCTGGTTGAGAGGGCCTCCTGGCAGCTGGCTGAAGTGCCACTATGCCCCTCACGCTCATCTTGCTCTATTGTCATTTTCACTTATGTCCCCACTTAAACATTTATGTACTTTTTTTTTTTTATCCTGCGACTTTAATAAAACCTCTCTGCATAATCATTCTTGAACGTGAATGGCAATGAGTCGCTGCAGTTGCTTTAACGCCGATTTTGGTGATGAAATTGGAACACATCTATGGAAAATCACAATCAATAGTTTGAAGAGCAGAGTCATAGAAATGGCAGAAAAATGATTCGGAAAGTTGTTAGTTGAGTGAAGTAAAAGCTGATGGAATAAATCAGGTGGTTTGCACAGAGATAAGTTAGGCTAGAAGAAGACGTAGCTTGATCTCCCTTAATACGAGAGACACTTACAGGTCCCCCTCCCTCTGAGCCCTAGGCTACACAGCTGTGACATTTATATGGCTACTCTATCACAGTACGATTATCAAATGCATTAATGAAAGTACAGTGTTCATTTAGATCAGGTACTGGACTGCCGTGTCCCCTGTAGGTACTGCACATTGAGGACTTAGTGAGCATCATGGGTAATATAGAAATCACACCATGGGAGGTGGAATGTGTTAGTGTGAATGCCTGAAAAAGAGAGGATGTAGTGAGGACATACATTAATTGCTTTTTTTTTTCCCTCAGAATGGTGACCAATGTGTGGAAAGACTGGAGCTGTGCTGTGCTTCGCCACAGGACAGCACAGAGGCCAGTGGGATTCAGGGAGGCAGGCTTTGGCTGATGTAGGAAAGACTTCGTGCCAGAGAGAGCTGTCCAATAATAGAACCGGCTGCCTGGGGAGATGGGGAGAGCAGGCGAGCTCTCTATCTTTGGAAATGTTCTAGCAGAGCCTGGATAGCCATCTGTTGTGGGTATTGTGGAAAGATTCCTGCATTTGATAGATGAATAGAATTGTGTTGTTGATAATAGTAGTAAATGTGTCTACTATGTGCTCTTTGCAGACACACTGCCGGGTACTTAGGCAAGTTTGTCTCCCTTGTCACCTTTCACCCACGAAAGCCATGCTGGGATGGGGGCTGTCACTCCATTTGTGTAGATTAAAGGGATTCAGGGTGAGAGTTTGAACTCTAGGTTTTCTGACTCCAGTGCAATTTGTCCAACAGTTGTGTCTGCTTTTGACAATCCTATCCATTGCAGAGATTCCACGACGGATTTCAAGGTGCATTCAAGGTGTCTTGTAGGCAAGCCAGGTAGGTGTAAAAGGCACTGAAGGAGATGAATAGGAAGTCCAGGGAGCTGAGAACAGTGGTCAGGTATCAGAGGGAGACTTGAACATCCTTGGCCATTGGATGAGAGGAACGGAGTTGGGGCTGATGTTTGTGAATGAGGACTATGACATTGTTAGAAGTTTAGTGAGTTCCTATAAATTTTGTTTCCTTTTGTATAAGGTAGAGATGGAAACAATTCCTTATAGGGTTTTGAGATGAAGTGAAATTTCATGCAGAGCATGCTCATAAGTACCTAGGAGCCTTTGATGTAGACAGTGGCCATCGACTTGCTGAAACTCCCAAGGTAGTGATTGCAGAGGCAGGAGACTGTAAACTCTGACTCCTGTTTTCGGAGGAGGAAGGGGGAAGCTGCTACTGCCTATTGGAAGATAGGGCGTTTATTTGTTTGCTTCTTTGTTTGTTTTTGGTGTGTGTGTGTAATGTGTACTGTGTAATACGGAATATGTAGCTGTTCGGTGCATACACAGTCCTATGTTGATCCACATGTTCCTCTCTGTGTGTGTGTGTGTGTGTGTGTGTGTGTGTGTGTGTGCACACGTGCGTGTGTAGAAGCCATTGCAGGATATAGGGAGCCTTCTTCCATTGCTGTGTCCTTGTTCTCTTGATGCAGTGCCATCCCCTCACTGGTGCTCACTATTTTGCCTAAGTTGATTGGGTAAAGAGCCCTTGAAATCTGCCCGTCTCATGCCCCCAGCTTTTTTTATATGGGTACAAGGGTCTTGCAGTCAGGTCCTCCTGCTTGCAGAGCATGTGTTCTTATCCTCGGGGCTGTCTTCCTACTCTCATAAGGTAAGCTTATAGCCTCAGTATAAGGTTCTTTCAATGCCTTATCTTCCTGGAAACTGTGTGAGATCAACGTTGACCCTGGAGTCTTGAAACAGTGCCTGAAGGTATGCATTTGTTCCTGGGCCCTATCTGGGTGCCAGTGCCGCCTGGCTGTGTGCTCTCCTGTACCATTCCTTCGTATGCCTCAGTTTGCTCAGCTGTAAGATGGGAATGCTTGTTTATCGTCCTTAGACCCGTTTACGTAATAAGAAGTCGGTTCACTGTTTAAAACGAAATTCGTATCATTGATGACCATTAGACTCTCTAGCCTAAATTAACACTCTTGTTGTGATTTTCCAACTGCTCCTTCATGATTGATTCTACCTTGTTTATCACACAGAACAGAGTCAGCATGAAGGAGTTAGGAGGACTGGGCAGGTGGACTCCCTGCCTTTACAGTTCAGTTAGTGCTTACTGTCTCTGTGACTTGGGGCAACTTGAGGTCTCTGCAAGCCTTGGTTTCTTTCATATAATGTGGTCATAACGGCAACGCCCGTTTCATATCCACTTGAGAATAAATGGCATACACGTGTGGTGTATTTACAACAATGCCTAGGAGTCTTCAACAGTAAATTGCCAACAAATGACTCTGTATCTTTATCTTTACTGCATGGATTTATGCTACCTATATAATTCTATGATATATGAGCATTATCTATAGACAGGTTTCTGTCTAAGCAAGCATTGCCTGCATGGCAGGATATAAAGGGGTGGGCTTTTATAGAGAGAATTTCTGGTGTTTGTAATTGTGCTGTGGAATGGAAAGAAACCAAGATCTATCAAGGTGGATGAGAATCTTGCAGAGGAATATGTGCTAGTTAATAAGAGACAACGGTTAATTTGGCTAACTGTCACTTGAGGGACACAGACATCTTATTGCTGGGTACAGCAGAGTAAGTGTTCCCAAGGTCACTGTCGTTGTTTAAAGATGCAGTCAGAGGCTCAGGTTCCTTTTGTTAGCTCCTTGGGTTCTTTCATGGTCTCAGACTAGCTACCACAGATCCACATCACCCTTATATGTCATTGAAAACAGAAATAAGCTAAGGCACTGGGGACAGTCAGATGGAACGTCCCTTGTTTATTTACTATTTGTTTTAATCAGAGGAGGAAAAAAAAAAGATGATTTCCCAGAAGGGACTCCCGTATAGCACAGCACCTACTCACTTCCTGCTTTTCTCTGTTTGCCAGAACTGGATCGTTTTGCCACTTGCAGCCAGAAGGGAGGCCAAGAACACAAGTATCTGGCTTCGTTCAGCATCTCTAAGGGAGAGGTGGGCAGGGGGAAGGGGGAGCGTAAGTGGAACAGCTTTCCATAGGTCAGTTACTAAGTGAAAACATGGCAGCTCATGGCCTCTAGGAGAGGTCACAAGGGTTCTCTGATAAGTGGAGGAAGCTGGGTTTTCTGGGTGGGGAGAAAAACAGACATTAAGGAGACTTCAGGGCCCTTAAAGAAGCCTCCCACTATAGAGACATCATTTTTCAGTAACTAATGCAGAGGAAGCACCCGGGTTCCAAATATGAGAACAGGAAAACTGTCATGGAAGAGGCAGCCAATTGCTCTTGCTTGCAGCTGCTGACTCTGACCCTATACACCCTCTTCAGTCCTCAGCTGCTGGGTACCAGTGCATCCTTTTGGGAGCCAGACCATGTGTTAGGGCAGAATAAAGATGCTCATCTCACTAGCTACTCCTGTTCTCCGGGCGAACTGTTTGCAGGGAGAGGGGCAGTGTACACAGTAGTAACAGGTCTAGTAATTAGCAAGAGCCCCGAGGCCTTGCATCACTTCTGAAAAGACAAGGTGATTCAATAAGATCTGTCACTACCCCTGAGAGTTTCCCAGATGGAGAGACAGGTGGGGACCTCCAGTGCTAATGACACGGAGGCCCCTGGCCCACAGTTGTTAGAGTAGATGAGGTGGGACAAAAGCAAAGCAGGTGGGCATGAGGCTGCGTGCCTGCTGGGGATATGCGAGTCTGTTTTTACACTCACTGCCTGTAGTGTATGCACCATCCTGGCAAACTGGGCCACTCTAAGGGTAGAACTGTGGTGGCGTGAGCCTGTTAACACACGTAAATGGGACAGCATAGCAAAGCAAGCCCTAACTTCTATCCATGTCCTCTGTCCCCAATCCACAGGCCAAGGACTCATATGAGCATTTACTTTTGTTTCAGTACATATTAATTGGCAGATCAAAGATTGACTGTGCAGCAGTGCTGGTGTGCTCATTCTCCTAAGGGAGGCTGGAAGGGAAGAGCACCTACAGAGGAGTCCTGGAGTTTGCTGTCTCAGCAGGAATTTGCTGGGCTCCTGGCTTTTACCAGCCAGTCACAGAGGAGGCACTGGGGTTCTGGGTGAGGTATTTGGAGTGGAGGACTTGCACTTCAACAGCAGCTACTGTAGAATGCAGGAAGTGTCCCATTTCTTTCCCCTTCCTCAGAAATAGAAACTTCGTTTTTTTCTATTCTACTACATAAACCACATGATTGGATGGGACAATCACTTAGCTCCACCTTTAGACCCATCAGATTGGTCTAAGTGTATGCTCATCATTTTGTCTGAATCTTGAGTCTTTCTTGGAATATTTAAATGGCTGCTAGGAGTGAGATCTGAGTCAGCCAAACACTAAAGCTTGTTCACGACTCGGACTCAGCAGCTCAGAAGCACTATTGGCTGTGGGCGATAGCAATTTAATGATAGAATGAAATTTAATGATAGATGTTTAAATTAACTTTGATCAAACGATAGATGTTTAAATTAACTTTGATGATGGGTGTAAAACTTTTAGAAATGTAGCCCCTACCTGTTCCTCATAGAAGCAGACTAGGTAACTCCAAGGGGATAGAAATCAGTGAATATTAACATGTACTATCTTACTATCCCCTTTCTCTCATGAGTATGTGTGTGTGGCATGCATGTATGCATATGTATGTGTATTGCCTAGATATAGGTGCATGCATATATGTGGGTGTATATGCAACATGTGTGTGTAAATGTAGAGACCAGAGGTTGATGTCTAAACTCTTGCTTGATCCTTGTCTACCTTATTCATTGAGGCAGGCTTTCTAAATCGAACTCAGAGCTAAAAAAGACCTCTCCTGCAGGTAGCCTAGAAGATCTATTGTCTCAATCGTATGAATCCTGGAATGATTAGTGAGCTACCATGTTTGCTGTGCTTTTCGGTAGGTTCTGGGCATCCAAATTCTGGTCCTCATGCTTGAGTGACAAGCACTTTAACCACCGAACATCTTTCAGCCCCACATCATAATTCTCACTGGTGTAGAATATGCAGAAAAACAAATTACAGTTTAAAGAGTATTTTATCCCATGTTAGAGCAGTGATTTTCAACATCCCTTACCTGCCAATCACTTGGGGGTTTTCCCAACAGGCGGATTGTGGCTTGGCAGATCTGAAATGATCTCCCATGTTCATTTCAGGCAACGTGCATATGGTATAGCTACCACTAACTCACTGCTGGAGCTTCCAGAACCAGGAGTGAGGCTGGAATGGGGAGCCTTGAGCTACCATAATAATCTAATGAGATTATTCCAATAAGCCCAGGGAGGTAGCATTTGAGCAGACCTGAAATAGGCAATTCTATTTACACAATTCAAAGACTATTCTTTTTCTGTTTAGATACACATTCACTAATGCTTGCTACATAATCTATTGCTCAAAAATATAGCACCTTAAAAGTACAAACTTATTGTGCCCTACTCTCAGGGTTAGCTCAGGTTGTCTAAATGGGTTTTATAATCCAGGCACTGGCCAGGGCTTCTACAGTCTACAAGCTTAGCTGTACTGGCTCTGGTTGCATCACAGAACATAGCAGGCTATGAGGTGGAGGACCTCAGTGATTCTTAATCTTTTGTCTGGAGGCCTCCTTCAGTTTCTTGTCATGTGGTTCTCCCCATAGGCCAGGTTGCAGGATGATAGTGAGCTTCTTTATGTCAGAGGGCAATGGTTGGATTACCAAGCTGAGAGCAGTGCTGTGGACAAACAGTTGTATAGGGACATCTGGACATTAATAGAAATAGAGATAGTTTATTAAGAATGAAGACACTCTGGAGTATGGGAGTGGGCTAGTGAGCTGGGAAGAGGTATACAGATACTGGTCTACAAATCCTGTGACCCTTGTGTAGGTTATTTACGTAGTTCCTATTGTCTCTTGTGGAGTTTTTGCACTTGTAGCTTTGGGTTACCAGTCTTTATCAGTCAACTGGCTTCTTTCATCTGTTAATCTTGATGTCACTCTCTCTGCATCCCACTCTCCCTCCACAGCAGGGCCTCTCCACAACCTAATCTGTCAAGCAGCATCTCCTCACTTCTGCCCTGTTCTGTTGCTGGAAGTGAATCATGAGGTTACTCACACCTGGGGAGATTACCAAAGTTGTGAATGCCACTAGGTGAGGGTCACCATATGCCATTTTATAGGCTGACTACAGCAGCATGTATTAGCTATCTGCGTATCAGCTGTCCTTATGTAGGTTGCTGTTATAGACCGTCTGTTAAGCAAAGAGCATCAGGAGAATGTTTGGCTCCCAATAGAACCCAGAGTTCCTCCAAAGGGTTCTTACTGAGCTAGAGTTGGGTTTGGCCTACCTTCAAATTTTAAAATGGGGGAGGTTAAGCCATTTTCTTGATTTTGAGATATTCAAGCAGAAGCTACAAGGCCACCCGAGAGCTTGTGGGCTGCTGAGCTCTGACTGACCCTCTGGTCATTTTACTACTGCCAATGAAACTGCCCGAGGAGCTGCCAACGAGACAGATGCTGCTGCTGGAGAAACACCCTCTGCAGCCTGGCATTTGTCCGGTAATTGCTCTCCAAGAGAGAATAAACTCTTCACTTGAGGGGGAAGGTGGATGGCGCCTGATTGTCAAGTGTAGGAGTGATTTAGAACAAGCCCTGCAAATAAAATGTAAAAGATTTCATTAAAAAAGCAGAAGACATTTGTATGGGTCTAAAGTTTGGCTGCTTAAAAATCCACTGACTCAAGCCGTGCTCAGTTCCCGGGCACAGACTAACATGCAGTAAATTGAATTATGGGCCAACAACCTCACACTGCCTTTCTTCTTACTTGTGAAGTCATATTTCTTTTTGCAGCAGTCAGAGCCAGTATTTCCTTCTGCCTTATAGTCTGATAATCCAGAAATGCTGCCTTCGGACTGGGTGCTGTACATGCCACCCCTCCTGTGAGGGATTCTAATGCTTTTTCCCTCATAGTTTTTATGTTTTGAATCTTTCAATGGAGAGAGTAGCATTTTTCTTATAAAGTTGTAATAAATAGTAAAATAAACAACCCCAGGAATAGAAATCTCCCACCTAATAACTATTGTCTCAATTACTTCTACTTAAATCAATAATGGTCAAAAAGCTTTAAACCCCCTCCGCCCAGATGGGAAAGATAAAGCCTATGAAGTTTAGGGTGTTTCCTAAGGATCACTTGATACGTAAACTTGCTACCTACTACCTACCTACCAAGCACACCTCGCTGGGGTGTATGCTCTTCCTGCAGTGGGTGGAGTGGGGATTGGTGGGCTAGCACAGACACAGAAACGCTGCATGGAACATGGACTGCAGAATAAGAAGGGGTTGAACTATGGAGTGTAAGTGGTAGAAAGGACACCGGGCAGCTGTGTTAAGTCATGTGACAGCTGAGTGCAAGAACCATAAGATGAGGGGACAGGAGTGAGAAGCACACTGGCAAAGACCCTGCCAGAGGAAGAAGATCATGGCGGGCACTCTGCAGCTCCTTTGTGAGTATATCTGCTTTTATTCAGAGGAGATTTTTTGTTGTTGTTTAACTGAATTGTGGCATCTGGCTATAAAGGGCTACTGTGGTTCTCTAATAATAAAGATTATTAAATTGTTAATATACTAACATTCATCATGGATTTTCAAGGGGCCAATATATTGTAAAGTGTTTACAGAGCTGGTCAACCACAGTCAGCCTTCCTTCCCTCTCCTCTCGCTCAACCCCAAGTCTCCTACTGAGCATTAGCTGTCAACATAGGAATTGGGGAGGGGAGATAGTCGTGGTTGAATTATGCTTTCTAATTTATGAAATAAATATGCTGATAACCACTGATTGAGGACTGCCAGATGTTGGTAAATGGTAGTGGATTTGTATATTTGAATGCTGATGCCCCTCACATCTTAAGAGGTAGGATCCACCCCTTCCATCCATTCATCTGTCTGTCTATCCATCCATCTATCCACCTACCCACCCATCTACCCTTCCACCCATCCATCTATCTATCTATCTATCTATCTATCTATCTATCTATCCATTCACCCGCCCATCCATTCATGCATCCATCAATCCACCCTCCTACCCACCCATCTACCTTCACATCCACCCATCTACCCTCCTATCCATCCATCCATCCATCCATCCATCCATCCATCCATCCATCCATCCATCCATCCATCCACCATACCATCTATCCACCCTCTTATCTACCCACCCATTCATCCATCCACCCACCTCCCCATCCATCCTTCCATCCATTCACCCTCTCAGCTACCCATCCACCCATCCATTTCCAAAGCGGGGTCAACTTACCCTTTTAGTTCAATAGCCATGATGCTGCAGTCCCATGGTAATATTAGAGACTCCACTAAAATGCTTCACTTTCTTTTAAAATAAAAAAGATAGTAGCAAATTGTAAGGGATGGAGATTGCGTTTGTCACCATGCACAGGTGATTAGAGAGTGTCTTTTTCAGTATTTTTTTTGTGTGTGTGAAGGGAGAAGCCTTGGGGGACCAGAAGTTGCAATGCAGAACCTCCAGGAGGCTCAAAGGGGTTGCAGTTAGTGGTTCAAAGCACTTGCTGAATACTGACATGGACCCAGACCACCATCATTTCCCAACTGTACTGTGAGGTCTCGTTCTCTTTTGGCTTCACCCCACACTTGCACTGAGTATCATTTCCACAGAAACAGCAAGTGCCTAAAAACTGGGGCACCACATTCTTAATTTTAGCACCCCATCTGCTCTGAGTAATGACAAACAGAGATGCACAAAACCATCTTTTCAGAGAGCCTCACCCCAGGATTCCTGAGCAAATGCAGCCCCCCACCCCACCCCCATGAAAGCTAGTACTCTCCATGCCCTACCCTGATACCGTGGCCCTGTGGACAGTGCAGTTTAACTTGGAAGTAGCACCTTACAACCTCAGAAAATGAGCAAGTGGAAAGGCAGGTGGGAAGCCATTGGGTTGGAGTTTGCACACTGTATAGCTGCCCAGCAGCTACTTCAGCAACTAGTGAGCTTGGGAGGTTTGGCTCTCATTCCCCTGCACGCTTGGAATGGGGGCTGGTTTCCATTCATTGCAGAGCGCGCTTCCCTCCAGTTTCCTGTGTGAGCTGCGGTTTTAATAAAGCCATCGTATGACCCTGGATCTAACAACAACTAAATTGATCCTAAGTGCATTACTGCGTGTCCTGGTGATGTTCCCCGTGGCACGGAGTGTGTGATGCCACACTACCTTTGGCTGAGTTCATTACCAGAAAGGAGCATCTGAATTATTACAGGAGGCATCTGCTTAGGTAAAGTTATATGTCCCTCTTTGAGTCTCAGCCTCCCTCTTGTGTGAAATGAAAGACACAGGTCATAAACTCCCTGGGCTCTGGATTCAGTTGTTTGAGTTTCCCTGGTTAAAGGCTGGGGAGTTGTTGAGAGAATTAGAGGAGATCATGGGTGGAAACATTGTAAATATTATTCACTTTCATCTTCATGAAGAGGGACAATGGGGCCAGGGCCACTTCACATATTCATCCCAAGAATATTAATACCATAAGAAAACTTAACATTCAAATTTCAAAAAAGCTAGCAAATAGTAAAGATTTGGGCCAGAAATTAAGGGCAACCTCACCTATGCATGGCCCTGTTGTTTTCCTATGACCATTTGTTTCACAGTCATACTGAGAAGGATGCATACACATGCATGCTCTCTGTCTGTCTGTCTTTGTTTCTGTCTTTCTCTTTGTGTCTCTCTGTATCTTTCTCTGTCTCTCTCTCCCTGTCTGTGTCTGTTTCTTTCTCTTTCTCTCTGTCTCTGTCTATCTCTCTGTCTCTCTGTCACACACACACACACACACACACACACACAGCAGCAGCAGCAGCAGCAGCAGCAGCAGCACTACTGACCCAGTCACTGTGAGATGAAGTTGGCTTGTGTTGAAATGGCCACAGATGACCTTGGTTTGAGTGTGGAGTCTGTTGGAAATGAAAGGTGTAGACAGTTCAGGCCATAAAGCATCCAGGTAACATTTAGCTTACCCAATGAGTCTAGCTGAATATTCATGTATTGGGAGCACCATCTAATGCTGTAAACTAGTGTTAATCAACAGAGCTGGTTTTCCTCTGCTTTACCACGTAGGCAGGGATCTCCCAGGTCATTCCCAGGCAGCCACAGACACCTAGATGTCTGAGTACTTTTTCTTGATCGATCTTGCAGTTTGACCTTTGAGCCCAGACCTCAGTTTCTATTGGGCCTTTGATGCAGATACCCAAGATAAGCACTGCTTCGCTGTCTCTTCCTTGGGGTGGGTGTCTCCCCTCAGGGCCACCAACCTCCCATGGTGTGAGAGCTCTTCTGTCCCATGATGTCAAGAGGACAGCAGCAGCCTGGAAAGCCATGTTTTCTGGTACTGTCCATCGTAGCTGTGGAGCCAACCCGTCAGCAGCTCAGTACTGTGAGCTCCCAGATGACAGAGATTCTGGTCCACAGTCTCCTTCTAACACCATCCTGGAGTTTGCTGAGAGATGTCACTTTGTCCCTGAGTTTCTTATCTGTGGCACCAATGTGATTTTGATACCGAGTATCATGTTTAACCTTTGAGATCATTTCACCCAATGAAAGAACCAGGGTTAGTGGGACAGGGCATAGGGCATTCCCTCCTTCCCTCCTCCCTCCTTCCCTCCTCCCTCCTCCCTCTCTCCTTTCAGTCTTCCCTCCTTTCTCTTTTCCTTCCTCTTCTTTCTTTTATTTATTTTTATGTTCCTATTTTTTCCTCTTTCAAATACAGATGTGGATACTCCTGAAGTGTTTCTCTCCTAAGATCCCATGGCTAGTGGCTGGTAAGAACCTCCCATCTAGATTACAGAACTGCTTAAGAACAAGGTCCTTGACTTCACCAGAGCCTGGCTCTGGCCTCTACCTTGCTGGCCTCCTGTTTTTATGGCTTCCTCTTTCCAACATGCTGAACTAGAGTCCTCAGTGTCCTTAGGTCAGATTGACTTGGTGTCTTGGGCTCTCTTTTCTCTCTGAAATGCTCTCGCCCAGCCACACCCAGCCACGCCCAGCCGCACACTCCCACCCTCTTGAATGTTTTACGCTGGAGCAATTTGCCCTTTCTCTGACAACCACCTTAAAAATGTCCTCCTCTCTGGCTGAAGATGAGACACACACCCCCACTCCTGTTTTCTTTCCTAGCATCAGCCACATCTGGCATGTTATGTTTGATTTATATTTCTGTTTACTGACAGCCTCCCTCCTCCAGAAGAACACCAGCTACACTCCAGAACTAAATAACACATGGCACAAAACCACTTAAAAATGCACTGAGTGGTCTGTTAACTAACCATGCTAGTCCACAGCTGTATTTGGAGCAGGGAGGTCTGTGCCCTGTGTTCCCCGCCCTGTTTGTATTTCCCGTAGACCCTTACCTGTGTCTCCCCATGTGACCACACCCTGCCCCACTCCTCTGCTGATCACTTATCAAAGTCACTAGCTGTGATCTGCACTGTGCCCTTTGTCCCTCTCCTTTCCTTTGGTGGCCAGTGTTGCCGGAGAGCCTGTGCAGCTGCCTCCCTAGTTGTTGGACTCTTCGGCTTGGTGAACTTGGGTATTGTGCTATTTAATTTCATTTAACTTTTTATCTCAGGGTAGAGATCTTTATTAGAAATAAATGCACTCAGCTTATGGGGTTTTGTTTGCTTTCAGCATGCTGAGGTATTTCCCATGAGTTCTTTCTCCCTATGCCTGAGGTTTGGAGTACATTTTCTAGAAGCCACTCTATGAAGCTGACTCGGGGGAAATTATGTTAGAAACAGAGGCCTCCTTCTCTAGAGTATGCAAAAGTTTGATTGCCTTTTTAATTCTTAAAGGTGTTTTTTTTTTTTTCCTTGAAGTTCTCATTGTCCTTTTGAAAACACCTTCCTCTCCTCTCCTGGGAGAGTGAATGGCTGTAGATGTTAATAATCTGCGTGTGGGAAAGCAGTCAGTGATGAAAGCTGTACTATTTTTTTAGACCCTGGAGGTGGCCAAGATGGACTGGGAACCAGGTGACTCGTCTAATGGCTTTTCATAATGTCCTAATTGGGTGACTTGTACAACCAAGCCAGTCAGTCTCTGGGATGTGAATCCTCCCTTGAGCAAGAACAGCTCTAGGCCTTTGATATAGACCATCTCCAATATCCCGCCTGCTCTACAGCACTAGGCTGGAAGCCTGAACACTGGGGGCCTGCCTTGCACTTCACTGCACCTCTGCTGGAGGGAGCTCCAGGTGGGCCACTCTCCTTCCCAGAGCCTTCCTTCCTAGGTCTATGCAATGAGGACTAAAGTCCCTGGTAGCTATTTTCCCAGCAGTATCAAGAGCATTTTATTTGGGCATCCTGATGTGGAGATACTTTTGAGCCTTCAGGCCTTGTGATTATTTGAAGCAACTTCTTTTTTTTTTTTTTTTTTAATCGTGTGATTTTTTTCTGGCCATGTGCCACCAGAAAGGAGGGATATAAGTCGGAGGATGAAAAAGCATAGCACATCACACTGACAGTTTTTAAATTCTCCCTTTTAAAATATATTGGGTTTATGTCTCCTTTTTGAGCTTTTTAGTTTTTAAATCTCCACTTTACATTTTAAGTTCTTGACTTGAGGTTGGGGGAGGGGCTCCTGGCTTTCATGCCGCTTTTCCGAGGCCTATTTGAGATTCAGAGATTTTCACCTCTGATTTTCCTTGGGTGTTTTCTTTCCTCTGGAATTCCTGGGGGAAGGAGATCTTTCCTGCTTCCCGCTGATCACATGACCTCGCTTCTAAACTGCTGGGGCCTAGAAAGACTTAGAGATGGCAGAGGATTTACAGGGCTATTAACTGCTTTGTCTAAGCTGCTGGTTACGGGCACCTAATGAAGACCAGTTCAGGTTTTGCTGTTGTTGTTGTTTGGTCATGTTTTGCTTCTTGTATTTTGTTGTGATTTTTGTTTTTGGCTTTGTGTGTGTGTGTGTGTGTGTGTGTGTGTGTGTGTGTAACCCAATGAAATACCTGGAGTAATTGATTTACTAGGTTGGCTCTTTCTTGTAAGCCATTTAGTATGAATTTGATTATCATGTTCTTGATCCCCTTATTTCTGAAGAATGTTCCTAATTTAGATTGGAAACTTTAATGACCAAAGGTGGCGTTCCTTCCAAAGAGAACATCCTCAGTAGGTCAGAGCCCCATAGCTTTGGCCAGGGAGCAGAGACTGAGTGAAGGGGGTATGGTCTTGACTCTGCAAATGAGGAAGGAGGTGTGGTCTCACTGGGTGGGGCTAAGTAGAAAGGGTTGGCATAGAAGATCCAATCTTCTTGGTGTCAACCAGGATGGGAATACCCACACCCACATCTCTAGTCCTCAGGGCACTCTAGATTTTCAGTCCAGAACTGAGACTCTCATTAAGGAAGTATAATAAAGACCCAGGAGTCAGGTGCTATTTTCAAGGTATGGAAATGGATCTTTGAGCCCAAAGACATAGATTCCAGTTCTATTTGAGCTATTGTTTGCTGGGTGGCTTCTCAAGCCAGGGTAGCACAAGACCAGTGTCATCTGCTTGCCTGGGTTGCCATGAGAATAGAATGAGAACACAGAAGAGAAGGTATTTGGTAAACCACGAGGGTGGCTATGAGCCAGAAAGAACCCCTGAGTGAAGAGGGGGAAGTCTACAGGGTGCCCTTCTCCTGGGTCCCTGCGCTCCTTTCTTGCCTCTGTTATGCTCTGACAAGGCTTGCTGTCTTACAAGTCAATGAAAATGGGAAGTGAATGTGGAAGAGGGGAGAAGAGGGAGGGGGAGAGAGAGAGAGAGAGAGTGAGTGTGTGTGTGTGTGTGTGTGTGTGTGTGTGTGTGTGTGTGTATGTGCTCTCGCACACACACTGTTTAGGCCTCAGGCCTCCACCTCCTCTTGAGTCTTCAGCAGCTCACCTCTGCTGCCCTACTGAGCAGGTAAGGGGAGTTAATGATGAAATGTCAGAAAGGCACTTGGGGGCTTTTAGAAACACTGTCCCATGCCATGACACACAAACATGCTGTCAGGAGGCAGAACAGCCATGTCTGCATCTTTAATCATCATGTCACTTTTGTGAAATGTAATCAAGAGCCCTCTTTGAGGAGAGTTGTGGGAGACCCTCAAGGATGTGAACCTAATGCTCCTTTTAAAAGTTTGCATGAGGAGAGACTACTCAGCACGCTCATTCTCAGCAGGCAGAAATTAATCTGAGCCATTCTCCAAATTTACCAGGCAAGCACTTGCCTGAATAGACAAGGAGCCTAGGGGGATTTTTTGTGGGAGTGATGAGTTGTGAATCTCAATATGATATGTGTGTAAAAAAAAAAAAAAAACAAAAAACAAAACAACACAACATCGGTCGGTCTGTTGTAAGAGAGAAAAGATGTTTGAGTGTTTGACAAAGCAGGTTATTTTTAAACTGAGAAAAAAAATAGTATTGCAGGGAGTTGAAAGATTTCACGGCTTTATTTATTCAGTTAATATATATGGGGGAGTTTCTTGCATCTTATTAAGACAGGTGTAGAAGAAAATGCAAGGGAAATAGGTGACCATCTGTGCCCTCGGGTGGCCCTCAGGCTCACTGTGGGACGAGATACAGGTAGGTACAGCTGACAGCTGATGCAAGGCAGGCTGATTTGGTGGGGACATTGTTATACACTAAGCCAGGTATTCTTGGGTGTGCTTGGATTCTGTCAGAGAAATAGTGTTTAGGACTCGGTGTCCCATCAGTTTGTGCCTTTAGTTTCTCCTGCTGCAAAATGGGTCTCATAACAGCTTCCTGGCTAAGCAAAGATTGAATGAGACAGGAGTTAAGTCATGCTTAGAGCAAACCATAGCCCAGAGAAGGCACTTGGAGTGTCAGTCTGCCTCCCTGCCAGCATCTCCTTTCCTTTCTGTGCTACATCCCAAGCACATAGGTGTGGGGTTGGTTTCCTTAGGCTTTTGAAGAATAGCGAGCAGGGCAGCATGTTCTTCTTAGGGTCTGAACTGGGATGTTGAACAGATGTCTTTTCCGTGTCCCTCTTGGTCACTCACTTCTCTTCTCCAACTTTCTCCAGAAACTGGCATGTGGATCTCAGAGACTGGCATGTGTGGGCTGTCTCTGTCTCATTGCCTCTCTATTCACCCTTAAGCCTCCTGGATGCTTATTGGAATTCTTGAGTCCTGAATCCTGGCAGGAGGAAGTGAGATTTCCAGCCTTATCTTTTTAAGTTTCTTCCCACTGGGTTGCCTTTGGTCTATCACCAAACGTCAAAGCTCCATCTAAAGCGGCCATTTCTCCTCACTCTGGACATCCTCTGCCAGGCTTGGTAGAGCTAATCCTGCTCCATTCCTGGGACGCTGCACTGCCCTGTGAGGTAGAAAGCACTGTGCCCTTAAACACAGCTCACTCTTATATAAGCAATCTCTCTACGAAGCCTTTTGAACAATCTTACTATGAGGTTGACATCTGATTCCCACTGAAACAGCAAAGAGGGAATGGAGTTTAAATGGGAGAGGAGCTGTGCCACTGGGTGCCTGTCATGCTCTGAATCTGTGATCTCCAGAGCAGTTAGAGTATGGGCTTCATGTATGCATGAGGACTGAGTTTTGGATTGGGGTAGATGTCCTGGACTGGAGCCCGAGGGTCAGGTGAAGTTAGAATATCACATCTCTTTTCTCAAAACAATTTTTCAACACTTGTGTTTCTTTATTAATTTTTGACAAGTACACATTGACTAACCAATTTGTATATGGTATAGGAGATAAATATTAGGAAAGTTTCCCTTTTCATTTCAAACATTTATATATGAATGAAAAGGACAGATGGAAGGAAGGAAGGGAGGGAGGGAGGGAGGAAGGAAGGAAGGAAGGAAGGAAGGAAGGAAGGAAGGAAGGAAGGAAGGGAGGGGGAAGGCAAATGATATACAATGGATTCCTCTCTCACTCTGAAGCTAAGTGCATTATATGCTGCCTTCTGTGTCCACTCAGAAGACATTAAAAAAAGAAAAAGAAAGCGATTCCAATGCTTGGTTTCACTGAGGTAGACACTGAAGTTCAGAGCTAGCAAGAGGCCACACTGTTGGTCATGTCTCAGGGAGTTGACGGAAGCACAATTTGTAATCTCAAAACTCAAGAGGCTGAGTCTGTGGATCTCATGCTTCTCTGCCAGCCCCAAAGAGAGGAACAGCAGTGACTTCAGCATTTTGGCAAGGATTAGCAGGTGTGCTTGACTGGAAGCTGTAGGTAGCATGTAGCCCCATCCCTGGGGCTGGAGAATATCCCCTGCTGTGGCAGCAAGGCCTTACATAAGAGTTCATGCTTGGAGTCTAAGAACAGCCATGCAGGCAGCCTGGCTCAGGAAGACTGGAGTATGAATTCCTAGCAGGAGGAGGTCTTGGATGCCTCCTGGGAACTAAAACTAAATTAATCCTGTGGTCCCCATAGTGTAGGACTTTGTTTGCTCCCTGAAATGAGTAGCTCAGCTTCTTCTTCTCCTAAGGTGACCTCCCTGCTAATCTTCCCACCCCTGGGCTGACACACAGCTCCCACCAGGTCCCTGCTGTACTGCCTTGGGGCTCTTCCTAAGTGCTGGTCTTGTGGACAGAGTCTGCATCAGCGAGCTGAGACTCTTGAAGGAGTGCATATGCCTCTCTTTTACTTGATTCATTTGGGTAGTTTCTTGCTTTGTCGCAATTGAAGATTCAATCCCAGGTCCGGGTAGCTGGAACTGGATGTGGGTAAAAGGGCTTCAGGAAGCAGGGTGGCACTAACAAATTGACAAGTTTCAGAATTAGGGGCTGGACATCAGTGAAGGCCATTATTCTCCCCATCACTGTTTGCCCTCTGGTGCCAAAGACCGATAGTCATTCTACGTGCAAAAAACATCCATGGCATCTCAGTGTCTCTATGGTCTCATCCATCTGAAACATCGTATTTCCTCCGAACCTCATGAGATCCAAAGTCCACATTTTCATTATCTAACTCATTCCCATCGTGTCCCAGAAATTAGAGCGTGAACCCTGTGGAGGGACATTTTTCTGCCTCTTACCAGTGCTCCCCTCTCTGTGATGAATATGTTATGTAAAGCACACCATGTCTGCCAATAGCCTTATGTGCTGTGTATTCTGAGTCATTTCAGTTTTCAGTGACCAGATCAAGTTTCAGGGTTTTAAGTAACATATTCTATGGTGCACTTCTTGATCTGGGGTGGGGTGGGGGGTGTCATGCAGCCCCTAGGGCTCACGGGAGCTCTCTTAACCATCATTGTCATCTCTGAATTCTGCTGTCAGGATAACGTAGGGAGCATTTAGTCCAGTACCTGGGATGCACCCACACAAACCCATCAAATGAGAGTATCAGGGTGACCTTCAGCATGTACCAACCTATACTGCTTGCAGTGATAGTGGGAGCTGTCAGGTGTACTGTCTTCTTAGAAACAGTTCCTTGTGTACAGGAGAAGCAGGTCTGTGGTAAGAGGAGGTGTCTCCTTGCAGGAGTGTTTGAGGTGAGGCGTTTTGGATGTTGATCAGTGAATCAGAGAGGAGCTTTGCTGGGAGCACAAACAGCCTTCAGTGTTGCTCAGTTGCTTGGGAGTTGCCAAGAGTGATTGTGGGTTTGTGTGTGTGTGTGTTTCTGTGAGATGGTTCAAATAAACACACAAATCAGGGAACAACAGAAACAGCGCTCCCTTTGTCCGAGCGTCCATCCTCATTTACGGTTTCAGGAAAACACAGCCCCATGGTTAGCATGGCTGCCTATACTTTCTGTTAGGGAGATAATTGTAGAAATTAGGTTGCTTCCTATGAAGTGCAGCTCCTTTTGTGGAGAAAATTTGAGGCATCCATGTATCCTATTTTATAGTAATTGAGATTGGACTAGCAGATCATTAACAGAGCAAAGGAAGATGATAGCCTGTTTTGGGTTTGTTTTTGTTTTTGTTTTTGTTTTTGGAAGGAAGGTGGTAAAAATTTGATGTTTGAGAAGAGAAGGGAGAAAAATAGGTTGTCAGGAGTGGGAGAGAGCATGCCACCTGTCTCTACTTTCTATGAGGGAGAGGATGGCCTCTGTCAGTGAGGCCCTTGAGGGGCCAGATAGGCAGAACCCTTGCAGGAAGAGCGGTCTAATGATCACTGTGTTCTGGAAGCTGTTGGGATGAGTCCATGCCCAAGGTCAGCCTGGAAAGCCAGGTAGCAAGGCAACATCTGTTGCTCATTTCACTCAGCTAGCTAGCTAGTTCGTTCTCTCTCTCTCTCTCTCTCTCTCTCCCTCTCTCTCTCTCTAGTAAAATGCAGCTTGTGGAAGGGAGAATAAGTAAGGGCCGGAAAGCCGGGTGTTGTGGCGCACGCCTTTAATCCCAGCACTCGGGAGGCAGAGGCAGGCGGATTTCTGAATTGGAGGCCATCCTGGTCTACAAAGTGAGTTCCAGGACAGCCAGGGCTACACAGAGAAACCCTGTCTCGAAAAAAAAAAAAAAAAAAAACAAAACAAAACAAGTAAGGGCCGGATACATTTTTAAGTAAATCAGCACGTCAAAGCCAAATGCAATATTTGCTTATTTAAAGCCCCCCCCCATCTTCCTGAGAGGGACTCATTAAACACTTGTCTCTTCTTTCTGCAAGACCCCAGGGACTGCGGTCCTTTTGTGTCATCCAGACTCACATCACAAGGAGACACACATAGAGAAGAGGAACAAGGTTGAGGAAGGAGGAGCAAGTGGCTGGTGTATTTGCCTGGGCAGTACAGAAGAGGTCAAGATGAAGGGAGAGCCTAAATGGGTCTGTGAGGGTTGTTATGTTGGAGGAGGCAGTGTGGTGCCTGGCTGGGACCTTTGCCCTGGGTGGATGAAGCAGCAGCCAGCCCATGCTCCATCTCTCTAAACCTCCCAGCATCTGGAGTCAGCTTTGCAGGGTAGTGCTGAGGGGCTGAACATTGAACTGATTTGATTGGCAGACACTGATTAATAGCCCTGCTCTTACCTTTCCTGCATGAAGTTTCATTTATCGGGGACATCTCAGGTAGGGGCCGTGGAAGGATAGCAGAAGCCTTTAAACCAAGAAACTCTTCTAATAGAGGCAAGCCATCGTTCCCCATCCTGGTTGCTGGCCTCCAGACCCTGGAGCCAACTGAGCTAACACAGTAGGGACAGAACCGGAACAGTCCCTGTTGCTTCCCTCTGGTACCAGCCAGCAGTCACCCTGCAGCTGTAAAGAATGGCTGAGGTCTACACCAGTCTATGTTTTTACCCACATGCTTGCCTGGTTTATTTGCTATGGCTATAACTGAGTTCCCAAGATGTCCAGTGGTTTAGAAGAATAGCTCATGTTTTGTTTTCTGACTGTATCTGTCTCCTTCTCTGGCCATCTCCCTCTCTGCCCCTGTCTTTGTCTCTAAGGTCTCCATCTCTCTCTGTCAATGGGAGCTTTGTTCCTCAATATGGCTGGCATTCACTAGCTTTTCAGAAATCAGCTGGAGCATACCTGTTGCACTGTCTCACTCCGTGTCGTAGTTATTGACAACATTTGCTTCACCTGCTGCCGACGTTTGTCCCCAGACTGAGGTAGAGCCCAATCTGCTGTGCACCACTCTGCCTACCTTCCTCCTACCACACAGTGGCTATCTCTGGTTACCTACCTAGGAACCACTTGAATGGCTTGATGCTGGTATAACTTGTCTTTATCTCTTTCTGAGCCTCTAGAGTAGAGGATTCCAAGGGAAACGGTTTTCAGTAGCCACTTTACCAGTGACTCATAACCTTGCCTTTGAGTTTTCTTATGTGTTTCCTGCATGATACACTGGGGCCCTGTGTCTGTGGATGTTGTCATCCAAAGGTGGCCAGGTATGTTTCCATTCACAGTGGGGTGCTGTGATGCCTGACTAAGACAGTAGACACATAGCTGTATTAAAAGATCGGGAATAGAGGGGCCGGCGAGATAGCTCTGTGATTAAGAGCACTCACTGCTCTTCCTGAGGACCTGGGCTTGATTCCCAGTGTCTACATGGCAGTTCATAACTATTGTGATTCCAACTACAGAGGATGCGATGCCCTCTACATAGAGTGAATAAGTAATATTCAGATGATGACAGTTCCAGGGGCTCTACCACCTTGTTCTAGCCTCCATGGCTACCATACACACATGTGGTACACAGAAATACATGCAGGCAAACATACATGAATAAAATAATAAGAACTCAAAAAGATGGGAATTAAGACTGAGATAAGTCAAGAAGGTGAAACAGGGAGAGGGCAGCATCGATCAGAGAAGCAAAAGCAGGCAGCTGTGAGAGTCCATGCTGCTTGACTCATTGACTTCTGAAAACACCCACCAAGATAGTGCGTTTTCCCCATTTCTCAGATGAGAGGACTGAGGCGGAGTAATAAAATAGCACAGAAAACCTAGGCTATGTGGGCAGGCATGTAGGAGTCAGGTGCAGTCAGGCAGGATTCGAATTCAGCCTCTGGACAGCTTGTTAAGTTTACAGCCTGTGAATTGGTGTTGTGGAATAAGAGACCAGGGATTTAGAAGGAAGGACTCGTAATACTGTAAGCAATGGCAAGGTGACTTGAGGGTCATAAACTTAGCCTGCCTTCCTATCTGCCTGTCTGCCTGCCTGCCTGCCTGCCTGCCTGCCTGCCTGTCTGTCTTTATCTTTCTTAAATTTTTGAGTTTTGTTATTGGTTTGTTTTGGTTTCCCACATACAGAGTTTCGTGTAACCCAGGGTGGCTCAGATTTAGTGTGAAGGTGACCCTGCTTTACTGATCTCTCCGCCTCCATCTTCCAAGTGCTGGGATTATACCTCTGCGCTTATACCTTTTAAAATACCCCCAGTGTTACATAGTGAGTTTTCATAGTCCTCAAATATTTAATGAAACTATATGGTTCATTAGTGAAAATAAATGCCTCTAAGCATGCCGTGTGGCTCTCACAGAAACTCCTTTAATAATGCTAGAACCTGGTTCTGACGGGCTGGCTTTGGGTTTGATTAGACAAAAGTATTCCAAAGTCCCTGGCTTTCAGAGGCTGCAGGCCCTCGAGCAGTGGCTCCACCTGCCTTTGAGGATGCCTTGTCCCTTCAACAGGCTCACTTCCTCAGACCTTCCCCTTCTTCCCATTCCTGTCAACCCGTGGAATTAACTCCATTACTCTCCCATTTTACAGTTGTGCCAGATGATGAAATTATCCACAGTCTAATTCTAGATTTTTTTCCACTAGAAAAGTGAAACCAACAGATATCACATAGCAAGTAATCCTTTATATTTTTACATCAGTTTTGAAAAGGAGAAATGTTTTTTGTTCATAAACTATTTTAAACAAGTTCAGCCTACATCTGTTTGTCCTGCTTTGGGCCAGCAAGATGGTTCAAAGTGGAAAGGTACGCACGCTGCAGGCCTGGAGAGTTGAGTTCTGTCCCTGGAAGCCATATCAAAGTTGGAGAGAACTGATTTCATGAAGTTGTCCTCTGACATCCTTTCGTGTGATGTGACATACATGTCTGCCCTCATACCTCCCTCCCTCCCTTCTTTTCTGTCTCTGTCTGTCTCTGTCTACACACACACATACACACACACACACTCACACACTCGCGCACTTGAAACAAAAAGCATTTCTGCTGGTACTGTATGTTGTGATCTGAGTTAAGCTGTAGAGTGTGTGTGTGTATGTGTAAAATGGAAATCCTAAAATTGGCAAAAAAGTGAAAGGATGAGTTCACTTGAGCCTTTTCCTTAGGTTGACAATGATAATGTTTTATCTCCTATGATTGGTGATGTATAGCCATTATGTTTTAGGTATTGCATGCATACACACATGTGCATTTGTATGTATATAAATTTCTTCTAGATCAGTTCAAAGTAATACAGCCATATCTTGGCCCTTCTAAATATTTGATGTATTTCCCCAAGAATATATATATTCTCTTACATAACCATGGAAAAAGTTGTCAAATAAATTTAACATTGATACAGCATTGTACCTAATATAGTTTTAATTGTCACAAAGATTTTCACTGTGGTACATCCTTTCTCTTCAAAATAGAATCCTGCACATAGATCATATCTTTGATATATTTAGTTCACTTTCATCAAAACTCTCTAGCCTTTCTTTGTGGTTTATTGCATTTTGGAGAGCATAGCCTCTCATGGCTTCCCTGTTTGAAAGGTGTAACCTGAGCAGGTACCAGGAGGGTTAGCAGGGTCTGAGGAGCTGCATCTTCGGGTTGTACCTCCCCTGTGTCCTCCTTGTTGACACTGATCTTCATAATTTAATTGAGATGTTGTTCAACTCCTCTATTGAATGGTTATAGATTTCCCCTTGGAACCCACAGATTAAGTGGGAAGACACTTTAAGACCTACAGAGTCCTATACCTCATGAAAAATTCCCAGGTCTACATTTGTCTAGGATTAGTATCTGACTGGTCTCTACTCTGGAGGTTTCAAAATGTCTCTGTGTAGTTGCAGTACTCCCTTGTTACTATCATTCCGTGTCGGCATCCACTCTGTACAAGGCAACCTCCTAGCCATCCCCTTTGTTCACCTGTCAGCAGGGTTGGGCATATCCAGCATAGCTCCAGGGATTTGGAGCGGACTAGGATGGCGAGGGAATAAAGAACCAGCAAACACAGAGAAACACGGCAGAGCTAGGACCAGCTGGAGTGGGGTGCTCAAACCTCAGCCTCCTGGAAGCTCAACCAGTCTCTTATGTAGAGTGGAACAGAGAAGCAGGGTTATTCAGCACTGCTGGACAAGAAGGTAAGGTGATTGTATTCAAGTTAAGGAGGAGGCAGGGTTTAGGTATACAACTAGACCAGAAGAAGCAGTATCTATAGAGAAACAAGGTAGGCTGTAAATATCCAGGAGGTAGGGAAGCTATGAAGGATATTTTCTTTACATATTGTCAAGACTTGGTCCCTTGAGGAAAGCTTTGTATCCCTCTGAGCCCTAGGTCATGGGATCCTTGATATGGTTGTGCCCATGTCAACTGCACACAGGGCTGCTGGAGTTAACTAACATTCAGTCCATGTTAACATTAGCAGGACTTAACTCACGGGGGCCTCCTTTGTTTCCTACGGGTATGGACTTATGGATTTCTGTTTTGTTGGATGATGTATTATTTCCTATCATCTTGCTGCGTAAATCATTCTGTCTGAGGTGGTCCTAGGACCTTTTCTCCTGTAGTTTTGCACTGGGCACTTCCTCACTTTTTGGAAGAACATGGCATCTGACCTGGTTTTGTTCCTATATATCCCAGCCCCAGCTTCTTATGTAAAAAATTAAGGTAGAGACCACCCCCCAAGTTGGAGGTATCTTACTGTGCCTGGGACTCTTTGCTTCTAGGTCTTTTTAGGGATGAACACACACACACACACACACACACACACACACACACACACACAGAGGTTTCATTCCCTGAAACCTCCAATTTCCAATCTGCCATCTAGCGTTCTTTCCTGCCTTACTCTTCCTATGTACTCGAACCAATCTTCTTTGCTGAGAACCTTGACTCCCAAGACACCTGTGCACCACTCCCTTGCTCTGTAGTGTGTCAGAAATAGTTTCAGGTTTCTTTTGCCTGTGGCAATACAGAAAGCAGAAAAACCTTCTAAACAGGTTTGGCATTTCCCTTTTAGACGTTGGATGCTCTTTCTGCCCAAGATGGAGTATTTGCAGTTATATCACAGATTCCTAAGTGACTTGGTCTGTCTTTCCCATCTAGACTTTGCATCACTGGCCTTCAGATTCTCATGGCTCTCAGAGCTGAAGTAATCTGCTTCATTTTTTCCATGTCCCCCAATTCCCATCCATGTTGATCTTCAATTGTATAGAACAGTATGCAAAGTCTACAACGAACTACCTTCACCCTCTGTCAAGGCACTTGCTACCTGGTTACTGCACCATCCAGCCCTTTTTGTATAGAAATCACCACTCTTTCCTGGATTATTTACCCTGTTTTTTTTTTAAAGCTTTAAATTTAGTCCTTGCAACAACAACAACAATGACAACAGCAAAAAGAATTGAGCTGGCCTTGTTGGGGTGGGGTGGAGGCACTCCCTTACTTCCAAACCCCTTACCCCATGTCGTGCAGTTTTTAATTTAGGGATGAAGAAGCCAAAGCTGTGTGCCTGTACCTTGCAAACATTTGTTCCTTACTGAACTAGCCTGTTTCATGTGCTTGTTATTTGTACAACATGGAAGAAGATGTCCCGCAATGCTAACCATGGTGATAGTTGGGTGCAGTTTTCAGTGGTACCCATATGGAGTGCTGATCCTGAGTAATGGCTTCAGATTTCCAGGCACCCGTTGTCTTACTCTTTTAGAAGGGAATATGTACCCCTCTTGGCATGTCATATAAGACTGTATCAAGTTGAAGCCGTTTTATTATGACTTTTCAGTTGAGATGCAAGTTTTATAGCATAAAATGAACCATTTAAAATGTTTTTCTTATACTTATCACAGATATTTGCAAACCTAGCCTTCATCCCCATCTATTCCAAAATATTTTCATCACCCCAATCCCCCAAATTGACTAGGCATCCATTGAGTAGACTCTTTTACTATCAACCTTGTCCAAACAACCACTGACCTGCTTGGTGGGGGGGCCTTACCTGTCTTGACCATTTCCTAGAAATGAAACCATACACTACGCAGTAGTCTTTGTCTAACTCCTTTCACTTGGCCGATGTTGCCAGGGTCCTTCCATGTTACAGCTTGTTCCTCCGATGTGTTCATTTTAACAGCTAAGTGATGGTCCACGGGGCAGAAGGACCACACTTCCTTATTCATTCTTCCACCGATGTGCAGTGAGAGGTGAATGGGGGCAGAGACTGGCTTCTGCTTCAGTCTAACTCATGTATTTGCCCTGTGACCTTGGATTAGTCCTCATGTAACCAGGTCCCAATTTTCCCATTGCTGAAGAAAAGTCTAACATCTAACTCTTCATGTTGATGAAATGATTGAATAAGTAATGTCTAAAAAGTCTATAGCTCCAGTAAGCCTTTTTACGGCAAAACTCTATGGTAGGGGAAAGAGCATCTAAATTTGCATTGTAGTATGTGTGTTCCCTTGTGCTGGCTCTGTTAGAGTTACCAAAACCCTCCCTGCTTTGTTTCTCAAGAAGAGGCATCTCTGTTTCTTCTGTTTTGTGGTAGGGTGGGTTTGGCCTCCACCCCATCTCTTCCCCAACACGGGATTTTACATTTCGGAAGCAGTTCACTAGACAGAATGTCTGTAGTGGAATGTTACATAATTCACATTTAGACTTGAAGAGCTCATTATAAAAAACCTGACACACTTCAGAAATATTAAATTACTGCAGATTGTGTGGAGCAAAGAAACATTATTGAAGCATTTCAAAATTCCAGACGAGCCTGAGTTTAACTGATAGGGTTTCACAGCTTTTCCTGGGGAAAATGATTTGCGTTGTCACATGCTTTCTGGCCCTGGAGGACTTTAATCTCCTTAATTACAAAGAAATGAATTTCCTAAATAATTTGGAGTTACTTCGCAGAATTCGCTCAACCTCTGGCTTTTGGAAAATTAAAGGGAATGCCAGGCCCGTGCTGTGTGTGATTTCCACCACAGCTTCCCTATCTAAGTTTCTATTCAGAATGGCTCTGGTGTTTCCCATCATTATTGGTACAGGGAGGTACTTCAGAGATTCACAAGTAATGCTCACAGCACTCAAACCTATCACATTTTGCCAAACAAGAGACTGGATTGCCCAGGGGAAATGGAGAGGTACTAGATGTTGGCTTTTGAAGTGGAAGGAGAGAAAATAGTCCAAATTTTATCCATTTTCATAGAGCAGCTTTTGAGAATCTCTGAAATCGTATAAACTCATGTCTGGGAGCTCCTTTCTATATTTAGGGATTAGGCACCTACTGTATACAGCACCACAAGAATAGGAACAGCTGATATCCTGCCACTTCCTATACTTTGTCCATTCTCAGAAGGTAGCCTTAAGCTCTCCTGGTTTCCCCATCTACAAGTGGTCACATACTAGACACGAGGCCTGGTTTACACCACACAAGAACCTCTGGCCTCTTGTTTATGAAACGCTGGGCAAGAGGGTCTGCTAGGCTGTCTTTCAGTCCTGTAACAGGTATGCTCTAGGTTCTACAGTGACTTTGTTGATTGGGCAGCATTAGCTCCATCCTCCAGGTAAAGAAACTGAGTCAGGGCAAGCTCAATGGCTTCCTTGGTGACACATGGCTGGCTGGGCAGCTGTCAAAACTCTGGACTTAGCCACAGACAGTATGGACAGAAGAGATTCCACTTTACAAGAGAACTCAGGAGGTTTCTCAACTGGATAGTATTTTTTGAAGTGAACCTTAAGTGGTTGGATGAATGTCAAGGCAGACCTAACAGAAAAGAGCGAATGACCAGCAGAGGCACGAGGGAAGGGTGCGAAGATGATCCATAGTGAATCACCTTCCTGCCAGACTTGAGCGTCCTTTCATTCATTAGATGAGTGATTTCCAGTCTCTGCACTGTTGCTCATGACAAGCCTTCCACTAGTTTAAAAAAAATACTCATGCATTCACTTGTGTGTTTGCTCTCCATGTGTTTATAGAGGTCCTTCCACTGTGTGTTCGACAAAAGTGTTGTTGTTCAGGATCCCATAGAATACAGCTAATCCCATGTGTAGCTTTTATGAAGGTAAACCAGAGCATACACTTGCTCCTCTGAGCCCCGGGCATGTCAGCATTTATGTCGGCGTTGGCTCTGCTCATGCAGGGGTCTTGCTGCTTCCCACAGCACTGATGCCTCTGCTGGGTTTCTCTCCTTTGTGGACTAGCAGCAGGCTACCAGACTTGCATGGTGTTGGTTTACTCACAGTCTACACTAGAGAAGAGTCAATATTTATTGCAATGAAACGATATGTCAATATGTGACCAGTAACTGTGACTCTACTATTCCCTATGGGACGTGTCTTTGGAAAGATGGTGTCGGTATGTACCTAATGCCCCAAAGATGATGAAGGCATTCTCACTTTTTAATGTGTGGTTTCAGAAAGTCCATTCTACAAAGGCAATTTTCTCTTTTCTTTCCCTGTAAGCTTAGAGCTACTAATTCAAGTGCTTACGTACAGAGATAGTGTCCTTTGAAAGAAACTAATTAGGCTATTTTTAAAAATCTGACCAGGTATCATTGAATAAGGTGGACATCGCCTCACAATTAAGTTTGAATGTAATTTTGTATGGCTTTCTTATTAAGCCTTATAGTTAAGCCATCTTTAATTGTCATGATTAAGAGGGTTAGGTCATTATTCTTTTTGAGCTCCAACTGGCATTCGAGGCCAGGGCTCTTAGATTAAGCACTTCTAATTCTCTGGAACGAGCTAAATCTTGCTAGTACGATTTCAAGAAGCATTTCTAGATCTTTGTTTTTTTTTCTTAATATCGATAGTGGATAACTAGTGAGATGTTTATTCTCAGTGGATTCTCAGCTCCGACTATCAGATGAGGACTGGGGAAAAACTATTGACAAAGGCAGTATGTTTATTCAATTTAAATGAGATCTAAGGCGACAGTGCATGTGTACCATTGAGGTCAGCGTATCGAACGTGTCTAGTAAGTGCATAGTAAATGCTAGCTTTAATTGAAGTGTCTGTTGTTAAAATCATCATCACTCTCTCCCTAATGGCATCTATTCTTCATAATCCTCATTACTTCTGTAATACCTGTTCAGGAAAGGCAGAGTGAACAAAACTTGGGTCTTCCATTCCTGTCCCCTTTCCTTTCTTTCCCCCCACATTAAATGCTTGTCTGCCCTTACAGCTAAGGGAAAAGCTGACATAAAAATTGGCTGGCTGCAAACTTCCTCAGCCCCATTTGTCACCTTACCCTTGGAGCCCAATTGCACGTCAACTCTGTGTCCCCTCTGATGCCTGCCAGTGAGGGACAGACTGCAGGTGACTCCCCTATGATCTGCCTTAGCTGTTCAGGCTCTGATCAAGCTTGGCTGATGGATGGGTGGCCTGTGGTTGGAAATGTCTCCACGGGGCTGGTCAGGAAATCCGTCTTTGTGATATTTTCTGGGTGGCATCTAGTGCTTGGCCATCAGGAACATGGGCAACAAAGAGCTGGGGTTTGCTGCTTTTGGAAATTTACGTTTCTTAGCTTGCTTAAACTGCTTTGCAAAGAGTGTGCTCGTTTTCCTTGTAACGTCAACCCCATCCAAGGCCTTATAAACTCAGACTGAGACGAACATTCATCCACAAAGACTAAGGTGTTCTTGCTGGGGCGTGCTCCTTGGTTCATTTCCTCACATTTCTCTTCAGCCAGAGGAGGACTGTGATTCTGACTATTTTCTTGCTTTTATTTGCAGCACTCCGCCAGAGTGAATGACATGCACGGTGTGGGGTGTCCTTTCTGAAGGGAGGAGCCTTTCTCTTGGAGAGGATCCTCGATGAGCCTGGCCGAGGCCCGGGGTCTGTGTGAAGAGGACTAAGGATTAAGTAGGATGTCAACTGAGACAGAACTTCAAGTAGCTGTGAAAACCAGCGCCAAGAAAGACTCCAGGAAGAAAGGTAGGGCTAGCCGTGAACCCTTCACAAGGCTGCCTTTCTGTGTAATAATAAAGTTAACTCTAGAACGATAGAAAAACAGCTGTGCCGCAGGTCTTGTTTTTATGGTGATTTTGTGCTCATGTTTTGATGGCTATTATTCACCAGGTTCAACCCCTAGTTATTTTTGTAAGACCCAGGGTCCTTCTGCTTATGTCCTCTAGCCATTTCTCCATCAGGGTCAACCCCTGTTGACCCCACCTCTGCTCCGACTCCAGACTTTCTCCCTGTTGCATTGGTCTTTTGCATATTGCTGTGCTTCTCAAACTCTGACCACACCAGGCTACTGAAGGCTGATGACAGCAGAGCGTGGAGTATATCCCCAGTGAGTGTCCAGTATCTGCAGACTGCACTGCTAATGAGTTCCCAGGCGATGCTGGTCTGGAGGCCCCACTGAAAACTACAGAGGCATCTACAGAAAGCCTGTCCTTGCTCATTGCCTTTTCTTCATGGATCAGTACCTGTTGTCCAAACTGGGTTTTGTGTAATCTCCTGAGCCTTTTCTCAGTCCCCAATGGAGATGGCAGCTTGCTTGTTTTGCTTCCGTTGCACTTTGTAGTGTCTTGCTTTATTTAAAATGTCTTATATTTCTATGAGTCATCTGGAGTAGCAACTCTTAGAGCAAGGCCCTGTGCTCCCCCAGGACACTAAGCACATAGAAAGTACTTAAGAGAAGGTCCACAGGTAGCTGGTGATGAGGATTGACATGTCCAGAGTCTCTTACAAAGATTATTCTATCATTATGCATATTTTGCAGGGAGATTTGGTTCCATGGTTTTATGAATATGCGTATTGTTAAGTGTGTGCCATTTGGTGGTTAGGTGGTGTACTGGCTGGTTTTGTGTATCAACTTGACACAGGCTGGAGTTATCACAGAGAAAGGAGCTTCACTTGGGGAAGTGCCTCAATTAGTGATCAAGAGGGAGGGCCCCTTGTGGGTGGTGCCATCCCTGGGGTGGTACTCTTGGTTCTACAAGAAAGCAAGCTGAGCAAGCCATGAGAAGCAAGCCAGTAAGGAACGTCCCTCCATGGCCTCTGCATCAGCTCCTGCTTCCAGACCTGCTTGAGTTCCAGTCCTTACTTCTTTTGGTGATGAACAGCAATGTGGAAATGTAAGCTGAATAAACCCGTTCCTTCCCCAACTTGCTTCTTGGTCATGATGTTTTGTCCAGGAATAGAAACCCTGACTAAGACAGGTGATTAGAAGTGTGCTTATTCGATCTTTCCTCTCTGTCTCTGTGTCTCTGTCTCTGTCTCCACCTCCATCTCTCTCTCCCTGTTTGTGTGTGTGTGGTGTACGTGTGTGATGAATGTTGTGTGGTTTTTTTTTTTTTTGTGTGTATATATATATATATATATATATATATATATATATATATGGAGAGTGTTTGTTCCTGTGTGTATGTTTGTGATGAATGTTGTATTTTTTATGTGTTGTCCATATGTGTGTATATGTTGTATGTGTATATATATGTGTGTGGTGTGTGTGTGTGGTGTATATGTCTGTGAATGTATGTGTGTGATGAATATTGTGTGTTATATGTGTTGTGTATGTGTGTGTGTGTGTGTGTGTGTGTGTAGTGTGTGTGGTATATGTGTGTGTTCCTGTATGAATGTGTGTGATGAATATTGTGTGTTGTATGTGTTGTGCATATATATATATGTGTTGTGTGTATATGTATGTGTTGTGTGTGTGTCTGGTGTATATGTGAGTATTGTGTGTGTGTGTTTAGCCCCATGGTGGAGTTCCTCTCCCCTGTCTTCTCAGCTGCATACAAGGAGTTTAGAAGAGTTCTTTCAGGATTTGAAATCTTTGTGGGTTTGCAAATCAGGATGCCCTTGGTTTCTGTGTGCCATCGGTGATTTGTTGGAGACATCACTGTGCCTGCCTAATCATGTTTTGTGATGGCATCTGTCTGGCACCTGAGAAGTGCAGGGCATAAATGGAATCCACATTCAGCCCCTGAGCTATCAGAACCCCAAGATGGACTATAAATTTTGTGTTTGATGTTTATATGAAACACAAATATTTTGGAGACAGTCTGTTTTATTGCCTGAAACTTCATGTAGACCTTGCTTTTTTATGCCTCCCAGTCTGAGGATAATAGACAAAAAGCAAATGGGCAAGGGAACGGGTCTTGAGAGACTGTTGTGTGGGAGAAGGTTAGAAAGTTTGCTGGGCTCTAAAATTCAAATGCTTTTGCAGTAGAAACTGACAAGTTGTATTTTTGCTTCAAAATTAACCTTTCCACTAAACTTATGCTCTTGAATGTTTAATGCCTTAAATTTTTATCTTAGAGAATATTTTAATGTGTGTAACTCAGCAATCTGAAGAGAGGAGTTTTAGGCTTTTTAGCATACTAATGTAAGGACTTGGACTTGATGGGAGAGCTAAGCCAGCCCTTTTCCATCCTCCTCGCCTTCCCCTCCGAAGAATCTATATTGCTAATGTAGAATATATTGGAGGAGTGTGACTTCTTTCTGAGACCGTGGAGTCTGGGCAGGCAAGCCCAAGTTCACATTCCGACGATGCTACTTTCTCCACATATGACCTTAGACCACTGGGTCCACCTGCCCAGCCTCATTCTCCTCTCCTATAAAATAAACTATGATAGTATTTACTCAGGATCTGACTGTATAGGTTAATTTAAACTAAGGCAGATAATATCTATAGCCTAGAACTTGGCGTGTGTTAAATGTTCAATAGAAGTTGGCAGTTTACGCTCTGTCATTTTCTCCCTTGTCTCATTTTCTTTCTTTCTGTCATCTTTATTTTCTATTTCCTCATCATATATCTTGTCTTAGTCAGCTTGAGCCACCCTTACAAATACCATAGATCGAGTGGCTTAAAGCACAAATACATTTATTATGGATGGATGTATATGCTAGAGGTGTGAGATCCCCACCGTCCCTCCCCTTACAAAGGCTGTCTTCCTGACTTGTAGATGGCCACCATCTAACTGGGCCACTTGGAGGGCAGAGTACCATTCTCTTTCCTTCTCTTTGCTTCCGTGCCTTTCCCTTCTGCCTCTCTTCTACTTTAGTTCCTGCTATCCATCCCCACCATGCTTCTTCCTCCTTCTCTCTTCTCCTCTTCCTCTTCCTCTTATTCCCATCATGAAGGTCACACTATCATCTCATTTGTCTCTTTGTCTGTGCATTCAGCCACCTATCCATCCAAAACACCATCACACTGGGTTTGAAAGCTTAATATTTTTGGATGTTGATGGAGCATGGCTGTTTGGTTTATAACAGATGCTGCTACGTTCTCTTCCCTCTCTTTTCCTTTTCCGTCAACATCACGATTATCATAACCACAGGTTTTTCTCCTTATCATATTTTATAGCAAGGGAGCTGTTGACAGATATATTGCCAGTTTGTCCCAGAGAATGATTTTATAATTATTTTTACTTGTGCAATAGTAACAAGCACCATAAATGCACATGAACACATTAAAATAGAAAATGAATGTGTAGTAGCAATATTTATTCATTACTTTTAAGGATTTGATAATAAAATAAGTATTTTTGTTAAAGGCTGCTACCTTGCTCAAAATAAGTAACTTTAATGGATTAGTTTACATGTTGATCTTGAATCCTGAACATACTAATGCTATGTTCTTTAGCTGCTTTTTGGATTTTTTATAAAATCAATATAACATATGAAAATAAGTATTTTTCCTGTCATATCGCTTTGGTAGAGTCTGTCAGTATACTACTTAATAACAATAACCACCCTTTGTTCTGGATCAATGAGAAATATTTTAAATTATATTGAAGTATAATATTTAACTTTTACGAAAGGGTCATAGTTATAAGTTCTTGGTTTTGTGTTTTATTTTTTTAAAGGAAATTGGATCATAATATGTTTCTATACTTGCTTCAGAGACTGTGGAAATCACCAGTAAACTGATTACCTTCAATTCCTGGCTCATCTTTTCTTGATCACAGTGTATTATTTTCTTTACCCTGTTGGGTATGATTTGTTAAGTAAAGAAAAAATTTCTTAACCCATAGTCATCAGTAGGACTGACAAATATACCTTTTCTATCTTTTAAACTATTGTAGCCTGCATTACTGTCTGCCATCATATATGGATGCTGTCAGAAAGGAAACAATGGATAATGTATAGTCCATTTTTTATACCTAAATAATTTCCTTGGGTAATGCATGCATGAGACTATACAATCTGTAGAATTTCATATCTTGATTTATTATCTGCCATTACTTTCCAAAATTATTACATGATTTTACAAAATAAAAGACACCCATAGGCAGAATTTGGGTGGATCCTAGGGAATTTATTTTATTTCCTGGAGATGAATACCTTGTATCTTGAATGCTAAGAGGCCCTATTGAATTTATCAGAACCCCATTTGCACGTTCCTTTAACCTAGAATACAAAAGCAAGCCAGGCAGCTTTCAAGTGCAAACAACACAGGGTATATTTCTTCAATGAATAAGTTTCTAGACAGGCTGTGTATGAGGCTTAGCAAGAGTATTCAATATTCAAAGGAGAAATGGAAATAGTAAAAAAATAAGGTTGTTTTCTTCATTTCATAGTTATTAGATTGTGTCACACATACAACTTGTCAAACAGTGCCTGTCTCTGGAGTGGAATTTTATGGAGGGCCAGAGGAAGGAAATTTCTATTTTCAGGTCCCTTAACAGCCACCAAAAGGGGAATCAAATGACTCAGTTCTTGCTGGTTGCATTCCCAGGACTGGGTTGCTGGTGGAAGGCAATGGTGGAAGGACTGGCCATTAGACTAACAGATAGAGGCATTTCTTGGGTCAGCGCCTGGGTTGTATCACCACCTGGTACCTGAGTGTGTACAAAGATCACTGGGTTAGGTGCAGGAAAGAACTCGTTTTTATTCTAGCTTTTCTTCACTTCTGTTGGGTAACCAGAGATGATGATAGAGCCTCCTCAAGCCTGGTTTTACTGATCTTTAAAACATGCATGTGTGCATGTTAGACAGGACAGGTAGACATATGTGAGTTGCCATGGTTGTGGGACCTAGCAATGCTAACTTTTTTCTTTTGATCTTTCTGAGGTCACAGGCCATCATGGTCTCCCTTTTTAGAAATATCAGCAAATTAACATACTGTTGCTGTGTTTGTGGTAGAACATTATCCCTGGGCTAGCAGCTAACTACAGCAGTGATAAAGAGCCAACTTATTGTCGGTAGGATTCTAGATTCAAGGCCTCACTAGGATCTAGGTGGTCTTATGACAGAGGCCTCCACATCAGCCATATTAGAAAGCATTACAATCCTGACCAGATTGTGTTGAGTTTATGATGGTTTTGGTAAGGCCATAGTCAGGGTTCTTACTAGTTTGTTACACTTAGGAAATAGCCTGTTAGTATTGGCTGACCACTTTGTTTCTATATTCGTATTCCTTGGCCTTTTAGAACCCCAGGACACAGAAGGGTAATATTTTCAAGAGTCTTCAAAGATTCTCATCTACTGTTATTGCTATCTACTGTTCCTTGCCTATGGTGATGAGGGATGTTGCCTGTAGCTCACTGAGACACTGGATTTTTGCTCTCTCTCTATCAGGCCACTGCTTTCTGATATAGAAGCCTTAAGTTTCCTCCACTACCAAAACTATGTAGAAATTGTAACTCCTCGCACAAGTTTGAAACATTTAGAGACATGATTTCATCCTGTTCTTCACAGATATTTACCCAGCCTCACCCATGAGCTCAGCTGATACTTGATACCCTAGGAAGAGATGCTGGATCTCATCCGCCCATGCTATAGCAGGCGATTCTAGCTGAGGGAAGCATTCTGACTTCTATAGGGTTTGTCTTTCCCAGAAGAGATAGATTTACTATTTCCCTATTTTGTTCATTATTAATTCATTACAGACAATACGGTTTTTTAAAAATTATCTTTATTCCAAGTTGAATCCTAGCATTAGGCCATAGATCGAGCCCAAAAAGATTGCTGCATGTTTGAGGTCTATATGATCCAACTGGAGCTTTAGAACAAGGCCCTTTCTTAAAATAAATATAAAAATAAAACCACAAGTAGGTCAATGCCTTAAATTTTGAGTTCATCTGCATGTGATTAAGTAGCCTAGAAGTTGAGACACGTAAAAAGGTATGAGGAATTAGTGGATGGAGGGAGCCAAGCCTGGCTCTCACGGATAGGATCTTGAGAGAAGGAACTGCCAACAGTCATTCTGAGGGTTAGATGAGCTATGATAGTTGTTGTTGTGAGTTTGACAGAACCTAGAATTGTTGGATATGAGCCTCTACTTGATTATATAAATTGAGGTGGGGACTCACCCACTGTGGGTGTTCCATTCCCTAGGTATAGGATCTTGAGAGAAGGAACTGCCAACAGTCATTCAGTGGGTTAGATGAGCTGTGATAGTTGTTGTTAACTGTCAGCTTGACAGAACCAAGAAACATGTGGGAAATCAGCCTCTACTTGATTACATAAGTTGTGGTGGGAACCCACCTAACCATGGGAGGTTCCATTCCCTAGGTATGGGATCTTGGACTATTTAAGAGTAGGGACTGTGAGATAAGCATTAGTGTACATGCATTCATTGCTCTCTTCTGAAAGCAGATATAATATTACTGGCTGCTTCAATCTCCTGTTGCCTTGGTTTCCCCACTCGGATTGAGTATGCCTTGACCTGTGAGCTAAAGCAAATTCTTCTCCCTTCTGTTGCTTTTATCAAGGAATTTTACAGTAGTAATAAAGGGAAACTAACATAGGAGGCGGGGCTAGAACCTAGGAATGTCTCCTTGGCTGGAGCACCTTCAGCTCAACCGATTCCGAACAACTTCTAGTTTTAGCATTAGCCCCACTGACCTGCCTGTCTTTGTTTTATTTCCCCTTATTTGCAGCAGAGCCTTCTGAGAGGAATTGGCGCTCTTCTTGCATTATAACCATTTGAGACAAGCCCTCCCTAATGAGCCCAAGTCTTAGGCTGCCCTTCTGCATATATAAGAGTATCATGTAAATCAGGAGACTTGTTTCCATTCATATGGATTGTTGTAGTCATTATAGTATACACATTCTGAGGGGTTTTCCTATGTCTCAGTGCTAGGGGGTAAGGGCTATGAAACATTGCAAGGACTTTACCAGTTAATGGGCAGGGCTATGGGCACTGGAGCCAGGGGAATCTATGGTAGTACTCTCTGTCTTGGTAGTTGTTATGTTTTGTTTGTCTGTTTTTATAATGAAGTAATTGTTCACTTTCTTCACTGACTTTGAGCTATGTAAGTTTTAAAGTACTTCAAACCAAAGGATTTTGTTACAAGATATCATAAATCTCCCTGAGTTTGCTCAGTAAAACTCATGGATACACGGTTGGGAGAAAGCTGTAGTGGTTTCAGGTCAACCAGTCTTGATGGTGAGCGTGGCTCTCCCATCAGATGCTGTGCGGTGGGAAGAGGCTTCTGTGTTTTCTGAAGTCACTGATCCTGAATTTGTTACTGGATGCGGCACTCAGTGTAGTCATTTCCTGAATACAAAATCATCCCCAGAGGCTGTCGGGGTGCCCCTAGATTAAAGCCTCATTTTAACTGGTTTTCTTAGAAGAAATCTGGGTTTCCTCAAACTGCCATTTGTTCCTCTAGCAGCATAGCCCATAGGAAAACACACCAAACTCTTTGACATATGGCCCTGGCTGCTTTTCTCTACCTCGCTGTAGCTGAGCCACACTGATCTCCAGGTCCTAGGATGTGCCTCTGTGACCTTAGTGGAGATGGTCCCCTCATGTGGATCATCTCCCTTATCCTAGCCACTGGTTACTCACAGTCACACTCTAGCATGCCGTAACCATTGCAACAGGCCATTATCCTTAACCTTTTGAGCCTCTTTGCATCCTCAGTTAATGAATCACTATTATCAGCATGTGACAAGTTGCATGTCTTTCCAACCCATTAATTCTTTAACTCCTAACTGTCCTCCTCCTAAAGGTACTCCAAGCTAGCTTTTATCTCTCATCTGGAATGTTCTGTAGTCTCCTAAGTGTGTCCTGAGATTTCCTGTATTAGACATCTCCAACCTTGTGTTGATTTGATCAGGAGATTTGATTATGTCCGTCTGCTTTAAACCTGCAGTGAGAGGCTTCCGATGCCTCAGCTTATCTCTATGTCTAAGAAGCCGCGTGTCCTCGCCTGCCCTTATCTTTCCACACACATCCCCTTCCACTCTTCATAATCGTAGTTCATACACTGGCTCAAGCAAATGAATTTCAATGTACTCACCCCACTGTGATGCTTTCGCTTTGGGGGATTTGCACATGCCTTTTCTTCCCCGAGGAAGGAATTCTTTATTTTTTCAAAGCTAACTCCATGTATGTAGTTTAAAGTTAGATGCTTTTCCCCCTGGAAATACTTGGTGATCCATTACTCCTCTCCCATCCCATCCTGGGGCTTTCAAAGTACCCCTTACTAATAATCACAATATGTTAATTTAAGGGATATATATTTTTTTCTCCTCCTTTCACCTACGAGACTCTGAATTCTGAAGGAGCAGGGGCTATGTAGTCACTCATTTCTGCCACTGAGCACTGAAGTTTCAGGTAAAAGAGATGCAGCAGAGTTTAAAGTATCCCCACAGGAATGCAGGGATGAATTCAGAACTATAAGGCTTGTCTGCTCCCCTGGTCTGGGTAGGTCCCACAGAATTGGTCCCCACTCAGGTCACCACATTGGCTGAAGTTCTTCAGTCATCTTTTAACTATTTCTCAGCCTCTTCTGTTGGCTGTAGGTTCCTCGCACAGCGCTTGACAAGGGGCAGAGATTCAGTCAGTGCTCAGTGAGTAAGGTTTCATAAAGTAAGCGGGAAGGATTTGCATACAGAGAAAGAAAAATAAAATAAAAAAGAATACAAACATCTCTCAGAAGAACTTTGCCTCCTGAGGTTCTTGTTATGTGACATTCAAAAGTCTTGCCATTCTGGGAGCTTCTCCTCCTGTCTGGATGTGTGTCCAATCATGTCTAGTGATGTAATTTAGCATGATGTGGCCCATATTGGTAGTAAGAGCTATACGATTTGCTGTATTAGTTCATCCCACTGCTTCATTAAGCTCAGTATGCAGCCTCTGGCAGTGGCTGGGCCTGAATTTTGATGTTTGGAAGAACAAAGCCCTTCACTGTAGCCTTTTAAGTCCTCAAGAGAGCTGCAAGTCAGGCTAAGTGTATGCGCCTTCTCCAAGTTCGAGGTTCTGTGTCTTTGCACATCATCAACAAATGGCCTAGAATATGGGGCTTTGTTATTTCTGTGGGTTTGTTGAGCAGATGTGTCCAGGTGTTCTGAGATCTCAGAAATATCTCCTGTAGCATGGTCAGAGGACACCTGCTGTGATCCTAAGTATGTCTATGTAGCCCATCAGGAGAGCACCACAGAGGTCAAAGGTGGCAGCACAGAATACAGTGACTTAAATTATCTTTATAAGGAGGGCTAGAGAGATGGCTCAGTGGTTAAGCACACTTGCTGATCTTTCAGAAGAGCCAGGTTCAGTCCCTATGAAGAGCACATATGTGATGGCTGACGACCATCCATAACTCTAGTTCCAGGGGAATCCAATGCAGAGGAAGTTCTGGTCTCTACAGGCAATAAGTGTGCATATGGCAGTTGTGCATGTGAGCACACACACATACACACACACACACACACTTTTAGGTGAAGCACCTAAATAAATAAAATTTTAAAAAAACTAAAAGGAAATCACTTTTCCAAAGCTTTGAAAGTGAGTTATGTGTTTGATAGTATTATTTTCCAGATGAGGAAGTCTGTGCTCCTGAGATGTTCGGGGTGACCCAATATGCATATGGAAACAAGTCTAAAGTAGCCATTGCATAGTATTTCTGCACCATCCTATGTAAAAGTTATTCTGTTCCACTGCTTTCCAGTAGTGATTATTGAGTAAAGCCTCAGCAAACGCTTGGGTCCCAGGGGCCTCCTCCTCCCTGTGAAGCAGTAACTTTCGATTCTGTTTACCTTCATGAAGAACCCATTTGTGGTCGTAGATTCTCCCCTCCAGTTTGGGGAACACCATCATTTGAGTCCTTTTACCTCCCTTGGCTGATCCTACTGCTCTAGGGAGAACTTGCATGCTAACTGTTAAATCAAAGGCAAGAAAAGCCACGCAGGAACTCACACATTGGACGGAGCCCAGCAGATGATGAATAGCAGACCTGAATCTTATCATGTATTTCAGAATGATGTACGGTACTGTTGGAAACTGCCTTTGACAAATGTGCACGGGAAGGGGAATTATCTCCAACAATGAAAAATGTCCTTATTATGTGATCCTAAAAAGGATCAGGACCCCTATCATTGGGAAGATGATCATCCTAAATCCCTTATTAACAGCGGGACAGAAGAGTGTGTTAAAGACATTGGACATTGTACCGGGGCGGTGATGGATAACATGAGTGTTGAAATCAGGTCGGACGAAGGAAAGGATGCTTGATGCTTGAAAGCAGGTCCAAAGCTTGCAACTCACTAAGGTCTCTTTTTAGTCCTCGCTTCATGAGGATCTGTGAAATATGTTCTGCCCTGTCTGTCAGTATCCAGTGGCTTTTTAGTAAGTTCAATGTTATACTTTAACTAGTGGAAAGTACCTGATATATGTTGGTAAGAAATAAAACAGTTGTGCAAGTGATTTTGAATACTTATTTTCATTTTCTTTTCACAATTTGCACCCCTATGTTCACCCACATACTGAACCTGTAAAAGTCATAGAGCATCAGCAACTCTGGTTAGAAGCTGGAAGTTGGGATTTGAACCTGAGCAGTCTGCATTCATCTCATGCTTTGTTGGCCATAGTATCCTCTACTGAAAAGCCTCCTGGGATTCAGAGTGATGGACCAGCTGAGCATGGATAGAATGATGAAGGAGTCCTAATTCAGTTCCTTACCTAGACCAGTGCTGTCTTTTACTTTGTTGGGACATACTATTGCCATCTACAAACTTCATTCACAGTTGTCCTAGGACATCACATACCTGTCCTGTTAGCATCAGGTGGACATTATCTGGAGGAGGTGATCCAGAAAGGTTAGTTGATTGAAGAATGTTAAAACATTATCTTCATTAAATACAAGGCTCTATGAAAATTTTAACTCCTGTTTTCTTTTTCTTCCTATTGTTTAGTTGTCTTCTACTTTCCCCCACGTGTTTCCCATATCCATTTAAAATGTTTTATTCAATCCAGGCAGAATGATTGCCCTACAAGACTGTGGTCAGGTCTTGGACTCAAGGACCTTAAAGATATGCTGTGACCGATGGAACGATACAAGGCAGTAGGAGTTGGTTGTAGTAAGCTGAAATCACGTAACAGGAGGAAACAACTTCCATGGGCTTCCTATGGGGTTAAGAGAGTTAGTAAAAGGTCCTTGAGGTTCAGATGGCTGTTAAACAGTTCAATGAATGCTTCGTGCAAAGCTCACCATTCCACAGACATTGTCTACCCATCACTCTTAAAGCATTTACATGGGTACTGTGAACAGCAAAGCCCATCCTTTCCCCAGAGACTGACAGACCAGCAAATCAGACATCTCCTTGAATGGTAACTTGTTCTCAATCCTTCAGCATTTCAGTACCTTGAAGTTAGTATATTTTATACATCTCCTATCATGCACAGGGTCTGGCATATAGTGTGCATTCATTATGCATTTGTTGAACAATAGATCAGCCTTCATTATATAGGCAATTCTTTGGCCTTTGGCTTATATTTTCCTAGAATCAGCCATTTATATTCCATTAGTTTTTCTTTAATATTTTGAAATAATCATTTATATGGTTTCCTCTCCTGTTCTCAAAGCTATAGATTACAAATAGATTTTTGTATGATTTGCCAATGTAGATCAATTTTAATGGCTGCCTCAAGTGCTCTGCAGAGTGTTTGTAGCCCCAGCATTTTCTTCAGTGAACAGTTAACACTCACGTGTGTTTCCTTCGGATGTTTTTTTTTCTGCACACAAGTGTATGCAGAGATGAGTGCAAAACATATGTAATTGAATCCTGTTCTGCATTTACCTCTGTATTAAAAAATGTGGTTATCATTGTTAAACATGGTGAGTGGTGTACTATTCTTTGGTCTCTGTCCTTACCCCTGTACCAATGTTGTCATTTTTCACTGGTCCATTTTGTGGTTTGCCAAACATTCCTTAAGGTGTGTAGGACATAGAAGTCTTTTGAATAGTGGATAGTTCACACTGCCTTCTGCCATTGAGTAGATTCAGTGAGGACTGTGTGGTGCAGCAGGGGGGATATGACTTGTTTTCCTACAAGGGGAAGAAAGCAACGCTGGGCTGGGTGCCCCTTAGCTGGATCCAGTACTCTAGCATGGTGCTGGCATTAAGATTCACCAGTGGATGCCTGGGAGAATGAGTGCTTTTTGCAGTTCAAATCTTCTAACCCCAGCTTATCAACTTTAATATGCTATCTTGGTGCCTTGATTTTTTTTTTTTTTGGTTCATCTATTTTAATGTGATGGAATGTAAAAATTGAGCTCACTTTTGTTTCCTTACAATGACTTTAGGGGATTTTGGCTGATAACCTATCCTTCGCCTCTCAGGGATTCGAATTTTAAACACCCCAAAATACGTTTTTCTGATATCTGCCATCAAGTGATTAGTGCAACTATTTAGTTCTGGTCTTCTTTCCTATTCTTAGTAGATTTATTTTCTCTCCTTAGAATTCTATTCTCACCCTCTCTGTCTGGGAGACTGGAGATGTCATTTAAACATTGCTTATTAGGATTCCATTATTTGCCTCATATACAGTCAGCTAAATCAAAAAGTCAGGCAGTGTTTTTAAATTGCAAATTTAAATGACAATTTATAGACCAGGTCTACTGGAAATTTTCTGTCCTTGGCATCCATCAATGCCTATGGGTGTATAGTTTTATATTCTCCTTCCCTCCCTCCCTCTTCCCCCCTCTCATTCTGTACCCCACCCCTGCATGCATATTACACCAGAAAGATCAGAACTACTTTAAATGAAACAAAATATAGTCTCATTTGAAAGTAACTGTGGACAAATACCCAGACCCAGACCTTACTTAACTGTTAGTTCTGTCTTTTCTCTTCTTCCTTCCCCTTGCTTATGCCTCAAGGAAGAAGCTTGCAATTGTCACTTTATTTTAAAGTGTTTTAAAGCTATATACTTACACACACACACATCTTCAGTGAATGCCAGGAAAGTATCAGCTTCAAGTGTCTGGGTTAGTCTTCATAAAACAAAACAAAACGAGACAAAAACAAACAAGCAAACAAAACAATGCGGCACTCATATCTTCCTTGATATTTATTGAGTGTTTATTATTCACCAGATTCTATTATGTGTGTTTCTCCCTTTAATGTGTGTAACATAATCATCTTGGATGTGTATAAAAGGGCTTGAAATTCATGAGAGGTGATAGTGAGTTACTGAGCATTGAAGGTCAAGCAGGATAGAGCCTTTTTGCTTTTGCCTTAGAACACTTTTGACCACAGCAGCCCATTTTCATTTGCAGGGGTTAGGATTTGGAGTCTGTGTGGTTTCTCTGTTTCATAAAAATGACAAGTTGAAAAGTCTTCTCACTATGCCTTACTGAGTTTTAATTTTTAGCAGATTGGGTTAGAAGAGGCAGCTTTAAACCTTGAAATCATCTTCATTTATCGGTCCATTTTCTCTGGGATCAGAGTAGATTGGCAAAGCATTATGATCTTCCATTTCAAAGTTGAAGGATTATCCATCCTGATGGATGAAATCATCTCTAAAATCCTTCTGGAGCTGGTTGAGGCGTTGGTCCATTTCAGAAAATGCCTGTGTTCCCAGCAACGTTAGAAATGAAAATTAATGGGATAAAGTTTGCATCTTGAAGACCTGCATTTAAAGGGCGAGCCTACTGCATCTATTGTATCAGACTTTCCCACCTAGAGCAAGAGCTAGAGTGTCCTCTCTGTTTGGTTTCTACTCAGCAGCCTTCAATGCCAAAGGCAGAGGGGCAGATTTTGTTCTGACATAGGAAGTAAAGTCATGCAGAACTGGGCAGCCTCTCTCAGGCTAATGGAAAAAAAGTGGAGAGGGAATCTTTAGCTCACAAGGTAGGTTTGCTCTGGGTGAAGATGGAAGGAAGGAAGGAAGGGGAGAGGGAGAGAGGGAGGGAGGAGGGAGGAAAGAGAGAGGAAGCTAGGTTGGGTGATACACTTGAAAGTCATAAGTGTCCTGCTAAGGAAATTTCAACAAGACCATTGGTGAGTCTCTGAGCCAAACTCCCTCTCCATCCTAATTGGTCCTTCAGTGGCTAGAAGTGGTCCCTGGGAAATGCAGTGTTGGAGCAGCTGTGCAGGTAGACATCTAGGGGCCGCTCTTGTGCCACTTAGCCAGTTCTTTCTGTGTAGTCAAAGAGCTGTAGAGTGCATGCTCCTGGGCCACATTGCAACGAAAGGATTCATTCGCACTATATGCGCATACTAGAAATTTCTATAAGACACCCTTTCATACCTCCATCTTCCTCCCACCCCAGACAGACTAGCTAGCTAGATTGTTCTCCACAAGTCACCCATGCCTCAGAGGCAAAGGTGGGCAAATGAGTGTCAAGTATGCTGCTGGTAGAAATTGGGTTACCAGCTTCTCTGGCAAGTTGGTCCAGTAATTCCTAGAACACGTTAACCTTTCTTGGTCTACAAGGACTGGAGAATAAAGCAGAGGGAGAGAAAGCAGTTACTACTTATTATCCAAGGAGAAAGCCCCAGTGACATCCCTGTACCATTCCCAAAGGAAGACCATTTAAAGGCTAGGTAGGCGGTGTGGTATTCTAAGGATTGGTGTGTAACACTGGAGAACTAGGCTGAAGTCCAGTTTGAGGAGCAGTTGACAGCATTTATGCTTTAGCTCTCTGCTCTGCTGTGCTCATTCCTATATCTGCCTCCATGGTTCTTCTCTGACCCTTGCCTGTGCAGCCCAAAGCTGCCACAGAGTAGGTACCCAGCTGATGCTTACAGAACAGTCAGTCATCCAGATGGGATAATGGTTGCCCTAGGCAATGAGAAGGACTTCCTGGTGGCAATAGGAAGCAGTCATCCTGCCCCAAAGCAGTTGTTTTTCCCCTTCAAAGTGTGGGCAGAAGTGAGTTCCCACGGTAGCTTTCATGCACGCTCATGCGATGCATTCTTTGATCCTAGACTCCTGTAGGGTTTGAATCTTCGAGAGCTGCAGCAGCTTCCCATTTAATAGCTGTCCAGTGCCCAATAAGTTAATGCAAATTAGCTTAGCTAAGATGAAAATGTTGGGGACTTAATGAGCTGAGCCGGCACCTGTTCATTCAGCACTTGGGTGACGTCGTTTTGAGCTGCCTAAGCTAAGGAGGTGGTATCAGACTCATGCTTTCTGGGGAATGGCTTGCTAAGGCGTTTTCCTCCATCTTTCACAGACCTATAGTTAATTTCCTATGGATGGCTGATGTAAAGATTCTTGGATAAAAGACTTTGAAAGTTTCATAAATAAAGACATACCCCTGTTTCTCCTACTGCCCACCTTGCCTCAGACCCTGCAGATCCAGAAGATGCTCTCAGTGGAAGAGATAGCACATGTGTGTCATTCCGATGGGCTGAGTGTGAATCTTCATCTTTGCATGGAGGAGCTCGGTGCTGGGGCCACCTAGACTGCCTGGTGCTCATAGTGATGCAGGATACTACAAAGGCACAGTGGGTGGCGAGGGGGATGCTCAGTTGAGGATACAGGTGTGCTCTCTAGCAGGCACAGCTAGGGCCTGGCACAGCTTAGATACCTTGTCAGTATTTGGCAGATGAGTGAGTGAACCTGTGATGTTCAGGCCTTTAGTGTGCTAGCAGATGACGACCCAGCCTTGAGCGTTGCTTCTGTATTTCTGAATATGTTGTTAAAGATGGGTAATTTCTTTCATCTTTCTGACTCTGGTCCTTCCTTGTATGGCTTTAAACTATGATCTGATGCATTTATTGCATGGTTATATATAAGTACACAGCAAACATTCTAATAACTTGCATTAATAATGAAAACATAAGTTGTTTGATCCACCTCAATTTTCTTATTGATAAGATGGGACCCATTCCATTTACATCCAAGGTCCTCACTCAGAACATGTGAATGTCTGGCTTAGGGCTCAGGAAGAGGTAGATGATGTCATTACTATTGGATGACTTTTAAGGCACAGGCTATGCCCACCAAGCAACATCGAGACTGCATGCAGGAGAAAGGGCTGTACCAAGCGTTCCCAGAAAGACAGACAGACAGACAGACAGACAGACACACACACACACACACACACACACACACACACACAGTGTCTTTATCATTCCTCCTCCTCCTCTTCCTCCTCCTCCTTCATTCTCCCCCAAAAGACTTGGGAGTTTTTAGAGAGACCTTGGGCTACATTATCAGACTTTCACAGAAATCGACTTGCATGATTCTCATGACCTAAAGCCAAGCCCACTTTACAAAAAACAAAATACAAAAACAAATCAAGCAAACCCTTCCACCCCCACCAAAAACAAACAAAAAAACAAAAGCAAAAAAACAAACAAAAGCCCCTTAACCCTTTGCACTTGTCTCAGTAAGAAGAATGACCTTACGCAGCCTGTCACCATAGGTGGTTTACAGAGTGTCCAGGTAGTAACCTTCCTCTCACTGCAGACCCAATTCTCCTTACCCTGATCACCGCTGAGCCTCCAGACCTTGTCCTCCTCGGGATGGAAAGAGTTAAGTCATCTTAAGATGAGAGGATGAAGGTAATATTCCAGAAGGAGTGATGGCAGGGGGTGTTTATATTCTGTATTGTGGCGTGGATAAAAACTGTTCATGTGCTCAGGATAACCAGAGCGCCCCGCCTCCCCGACACACCTTTGTAGCACCTCCCAAAGAACATAGCACCCCATTACACGTGGTCCTTACTCGCTTGTCAGACTGAGCCAAGCAAAAGACAAAAGCTCCCTTGCTCTTTAAAAACCACACAAGATATAGCCATCTCCAGGAAGCACAGGGGGAGTGGTCATGCCTTTTCTGATAGGCTAGCTTTCTGTGGCAGCAAGGGTAGGCTAAGAAATAGAGTAGGCTAGGAAAGTCTGCCACATAGCTTTATTTTCAGATTCCCTTTTCACCCATGAAGGCAGGGGTGAAAAGGGAACAGACACCCATAAGCAGTAGCTCTTTTTGCCCTTCTAAGGAGAACCTTGGGTGTCTCCTATCAGATGGGAGGTCATGGTAGAGGACTGAAGGCAGGACAAAGGGAGAAACCTGTTCCCTCTCTTTACTCTGGCAGCTGCTCATTCTCTCCTGTCATGCTTCCCTGACAGCTCCTTTGGCCCAGCAGAGTTCCAGCTATCTCCCAGGCCCATCCTTTAGCCTGGCTCTGGTCAGACCGCCCACTCCTTTTGTTGGTCTAATCCCCTGGCTAGTATCCACCTCCTGCTCTCAATAATCCTTGAATGGAGTCCTCCTTCCCTGGCTTTTAGCCTTTTCAATGCCATTGTGAATGTTCTCTGCTTTAAATTCCCTCTGAATAAATGACCAGGGCTCATTTTGTCTGACTGGATCTCCGGGGGTGGATCCTCAGTGTTTGAAACCTAGCCCTACAGTATCTGTGAACTAGAACCTTGGAGAGACTCCTTAACACCCAGAACCCCATATTTCTGCCCTCCTCCCCACTGCAATCTGGATTTGGAATTAGACTAGGTGTGTAAACACCATCAGAGGGCACAGCGCACAGTATGTCTAGGAGTGCTGGCTCTTGTTTTATTATCAAAAAGCCGCTTCCTTCCTGGGGAAGGATCCTGATGTTTCACTTTTTGTCTCTTGGCTAGTTGCTACACACTTGACCCTTAAGGAAGTAAGTGAGCTTAACCCACTGTTTCTCCACACCAGGGTTTGGATAAGTTGAAAGGCTCTGTCAACATCATCCCAACACTCCTCGAGGGAGAGTTGCATGGGTTTTCCTGGTGCCAATACTTTCACTACTGAAGGGCCCGTGAAATCTTTTTTTTTTTTTTAAAGATTTATTTATTATATGTAAGTACACTGTAGCTGTCTTCAGACACACCAGGAGAGGGCATCAGATCTCATTACGGATGGTTGTGAGCCACCATGTGGTTGCTGGGATTTGAACTAAGGACCTTTGGAAGAGCAGTCGGGTGCTCTTACCTGCTGAGCCATCTCACCAGCCCCATGGGCCCGTGAAATCTTAATTGCCATAACTTTCACAAATACAAAATGTCATAGCCGCCCCTGGGATGTACACCCTGTATGGCTGTCACCACCCATTTCCTCCTATTTCTCAGCAGCTTCAACAGGTTGTTTTTCTTGTTGTTGTTGGTTGGTTGGTTTTTGTTGGGCTTTATTTTTGGAGGGTGATAATTTTGGTCTGTGCTTTCTCTGCCATTGTTTCTTCTCTCCTCCTTCCCCAGAGTGGTTGCCCAGAGCTGAATCCTTGGCCACGTCTCTGATTGTGGCTCACTCTGGGTGAACACAGATGGTTCCCTCTGCCATAGTTCCTGGAGCCAGATGCTCTTGCTTAGGGGCAGGAATCATAAGGTTTCATTAGTCACACTTGCTAAAAGTACAAACCCTCTAGTGGGCTTGTCGAACATGGAGAAATCCCGGTGTGTAAATATTTATGGATTAGGAATCAAATATTAAATATTTACCTCAGCTTTGTGGAATTATAAATGATTTAATAAACCCTGTTGGGAGTTGGAATGGTGGTGGTTAAAACCCACTCTTATGTTTAATTGTTTCCCATCCCTCACTCCCCACCATGCAGTGTGGGGAGCTTGGGATGCCGGTGGAAAGGCAGCATTTGGATTTTAAGTTTGGATCTGGCTCATATTTCTAATGTGCCCTCTGGGTTACATAATGCATGCCTCAGAGAGGGACTCCTACAGGGCATCTCAGCCCCATAGTTGTCACCATCACTGTGTGTCATGATCACCTGAAACTACTTTGAAAAACTCAGAGGTAGGTAGGTATCAGCATGTGTCAGAAACTTGGATACAAGCAGGATGCTAGAAGGTTCCCTGCAAAGGCTGCCCTGGGAGGCCCAAGGCTGTGGGGACAGGAGGCACCCAGGTCTACGCCTCACCTTTGTTATAGAATAGCTACATACCATAGAGAGAATGCTTCCTATCTCAGTATTTATCTAAGGCCACTGTAACAAATGACCCCAGGCTTGTCCACTCAGAATGACATGGATCTGGAGGCTTGAAGGTTTTGGCAAGGTTGAACTCCAGGTGGCAGCTCTGTAGAATCTGCCCTTGCCTTCTTCAGACTATGGTGACCACTGCCAGTCCTTAGCTTTGACCTCTGTCTTTAGTTAGTTTTCCCCTCTGTGTCTCTTAGGGTATACTTGACATTGGATCTCAGGCTACCTGAAGAGGAGAGAATGATCCCAAGATCCATATTTTTTTTTAAAGATTTATTTATTGATTATATGTAAGTACACTGTAGCTGTCTTCAGACACTCCAGAAGAGGGCGCCAGATCTTGTTACGGATGGTTGTGAGCCACCATGTGGTTGCTGGGATTTGAACTCTGGACCTTCGGAAGAGCAGTCGGATGCTCTTACCCACTGAGCCATCTCACCAGCCCCAAGATCCATATTTTAATTGCAGCTGTAAAGACAGTTTTTTTCTTTTTCCAATGTGGATTTTCAATATCTTTCTAGGGCTATTATTTGGCCTGTACACTGTTTAAAGGGCTAATAATGTCTTTCGTTGACCCCAGATTGGGTTACTGGACAGTTGAGCCATATATTTATTTAGACTGTGTGTATTTTGTGCTCTTATGGAGGTTGGCAGTTAACAGAATGCCCCTAGGCAACCTGGCAAGGGGCCATTCACTTAATGGTGGCTTCTTCTATTACAATTTACAAAGTATGGTTCATATTACATGCCCATGGTCCTGCAGATATAAAATATGTCACTTTCCTAAGACACTGGGCATGGGCATAGGCAACACATCCCTTGTGATAAGCAACTTTGTAAAGGTAATTGACAGATGCAGCTGGGTGATCAGAGAAGATTTCCCAAGGGAATGATGTGGGCACTACTTATGCAAATCAATGGGTGTGGCCCTCTCTTCTCCCTCAGGGCTCTTGGTCACCTGCCAACAAGGATGGACAAAGGAATAGAGTTGGAAGAATGGGCCTTCCTATGGAAATGACTACCAGGATCAGCTTCAGAGAGGAGCAGCTCAACTTTAATTAGAGTGAATGCATGGAGAGACATGCCAGAAATTACAGGTGCTTTTTGGACAGGTTCTTATCAGGAGAAGGGAAGTTGAACCTGTAATCTCACCAGGGCTCTTCAATGTTCCACAGGTAGAGGATGGGGGTTTAAGGCTCCCCAGAAAAGACCAGAGGAGAAGCCCTGCTGGTAAAGGGAGTCCCCCATTTTGCAAGGAGCTCAAGAGAGCCTTCTAGACAATGTTAGTCTTTGACCCAACAGATGGGAACAAAGGGAAGGCACAGGCATTAAGTATTTAGGAATTAGGTATTTCTTGGAGATAGGAGGAAATTAGGAATGTTGGAACATGGAATTCTAGAAGCAGAGCTGTGGAGGTGAGGCAGCCACAGGAAACAAAGCCAGATACCATGTGATGCTCACAAGGGAAAATAGGAATCCCATCTCACTGGGGATGAAAGAGAAAATAGTTTAACCACAACATGTGCCTGGTTATTGAAGAGCTCAGATCCTTGCCACCTTACCCTGTGGCAGCATGCCGGCACCACTTCAAGGCTTCCTTCAATTGCTTGTAATGCTTTAATCCTGCATTTTTATTCCCTCTGTATTTATTGGGAGACCCTCAGTCCAGGACCTCCTTCTAGTGAGCGCCTCTGGGCTGCCTTAGACTTGGCCCTTGATAGCCTTCTTTCAATGAGTTTTACTGCTGTGGGAATTGGGGCACCAAGCAACAGAGCTGGATGGAATTCTTTCTGAAGTCTTCTCTGACCCCTGTGCTCCTGAATTGAGTCTGTTTACATAGGAAGGTAACATTTGCTTTGTGGGGGGTCAAAGTGTACACATACCATGTGGGACCTATTGCTACTGATTTCTCTGGAGACTGGGGACTAGTTACACAGCAGCTCGCTTACTGGCTGTCACATGCTTTCTTATTGGTTTACATGTATAGATCCAGTTGTTTACCATCCACATGAGTGCTGCACTCTCAATAATTCATAGAAATGTCGTATGAAATTAATCTATAGTGAGAACTCAAACTTGACTAAAGCCAAGCCACCGTGCTCAGGAACGTCTTTGTTAACTGACAGCATCCATCTTGGGTTTCTTTTTTTTTTCCCCTTTCTCGTGTCTCATGAGTTCCAAATTCTCCTGTAAGAGGAGCCAGATTGAGGAAATCATTAATCTCTGACAATTGTGTAGATATAATTAAAGATATATGATTATAAAAATACCTGCTATCTCAAATTACTTCCTAAAGGAACAAGGAGTGGGGACAGAGAGTGTTCTATTTAAAATGTCAGATACAGGCACATTAGCTTGAGTAGTCAAAGCACTGTGTGCCTGTCAGTCATGAAAACTGACAATTAGCTCCATAAATAGATTTTACAGGCTGTCATACAAGAACGTACATCCTGCACCACTGAGGCGCATGAAAATTAGAACTGTATCGGCTGTGCTGACTCACAGGAGACTAGAAGGCGTATGAGGCATAGGATGAGCTCTTTGGAGCACTTATGTGGTCCCTCGAGGCCTTGGGAATGGCTCACAAGGAGAAGGAAGCCCACTGGTTCCCTCCGGTACCCTTCCACTAGCTCTGCCCTTAATTGTTTGCATGAACTCTGGCCACTCTGCTGTCTTCCCGGTCTATTTTATTTTATCTAAAATGAAATTAATGCATGAATGCCATGTTCTTCTAATGGTTGTTCTGGAGAAGCCAATGGAGCTAGAGGAAAACTTGGCAACTAAAAGAGGAAATACACATAGGTTAGCAGTTGACTTTCTGTTACCAAGGTGGCTTGTTGATAGTGACAGCCGAGTTGGTTCTATAGGCGCCAAGTGGCTGATCAGAAGGGATGCTAAGTCTGGGGCCTCAAAATGTCAGAGAAATGACAAACTGAAGCTGAGCTTTCTTTCATCCAGTGAAAATGAATGTCCAGAAAGAGAGGGTTAAGGGATGGGGATGTCTGTAGATCTCCTTCCAGGATCTGGCCTCCATCCTGTCCTTCCTCTTAAGAGCTCAGTCTTGTTTAAAATACATGACACCTGTGCCCCTAAGATTCCCTTTCCACAAAATGGGGCAGATGATTTTATAATCACATTCTCTTCAAGGCTGAAATAGCAAGAGCATCTAATACCAGGGATCTGCATAAGGAAATTGCAGTGCCACTGGGAAGCTCGTGATTAGAAAATATGACCATTGTCAGATGGGGAAGGGGACAGAAGCAGGTCAGAAGCGGCGCCCATCCCCTCCCCCACCCTCCGTGCGCAGGGGGCAGCAGAGTTTTCCCTCACTATGTATTTCATTGGCTAGCTGTATTCCATCATGGAGTGGGGTTCTACACAGGCAGAGAGGTTTCCTCTTTTGTTTATTAAAGTGTCCATGTAGCTAGAATCCTTCCAGTTGAGACACATCGATAAAACGAAAAACAATAAATATCTTGTGTGTTGAGTTGGTTCTATTTTAGGTGGTATAATGAGAATTACAGATAGCAGGAAGTACAGAAAAGAAAAATGGAAGCTTTTTTTTTCTGTGTTCTGTTGGCTTGGGGAGGTAAAGTAAAAAATTACCAAATACAGTATATACCATATGCAAAAGACACACACACACACACACACACACACACACACTAGAGCCGGGGAGCATTGGAGGTGTCCTCCCAGGCTAAGAACTCTTTCAGAGGTTTGAGTTCTCTTGGGAGTCTGCTTCCTGATACTACAGTTGGCTGGTGTGCTATAGTCTATCTACATAAAGAAGCACCAGCAGGCAGAAGCATGGGGGCATGCTCCCATCTTCAGCAGCGCAAAGAATTCCCTTAGTCTTTTAGAGACCGGGATTCCAGCCAAATTGGGGTGCCTGAAGCATACGTAGGGGGTTCTATTGAGCTTTTTAAGAAAGGAACTCTCACAGAGAATAAAAGCACACCTGAGAAAGTGGTTGCAGCCTTATGGGGGTGGGAGGGGTGGGAGCACGAAAACCCAAAGTGCGATATACCCAACTGTATAGGCTCCTAAAGGGTGCATCACAATAAAGTGTGTCTTGCCACCAGCCAAGCATACCATTTCGGTGCCTCCCAAGTTCTATTTCCAAAGGCTCTCAAGTTCTATTTCCAAAAGTTGCTAAGAAACCCTTTTCTTTCCGGAAGCTTCTGTCCTTTCCTTTTACTCTCTGCTCTGGTAAGTGTGGCTGGAGTACAGTTTCAGAGATGCCTTGGATGGGATTTTAATCTGATAAGGTAAAAAATCCAGGAGTCCCTAGATTTGAACAAAAGCCTTAGCACATGTCCTTGTTCTGTAAGCGGGGTTTCTGGTGTGAGTCTTAGCAAATTGCAGGCTTATATGTGGGCAGAGAGAGAGAGAGAGAAACCTTAAATAGTTATGAATTTTGCTGGAGTTTTCTTTCTTTCCTGCTAATTTGAGGCTTCTCTTTCTTCTTCTCGTATCTCAATAATTCCTTTTGTCCTTTCGAAATGAGGTGAAAATGGAGAGTGCTTGAGAAGGATCCAGGCTGTCTTGCCTCAATCTTGGGTTAACTTCAGAGTGAGGATGCCGGGAGCTTCCAGCCACATAGAGATTCCTCTGAGTTGGTGGCTCCAGGTCTGTGTCTCATAAACTCAAAGGTGAAGTTTATAGACCACGGAAGGGTTAGTTTCCATCTGATTTATCAGAGGGCTGTAAGTAGGAGCTTGGGAGAAAGCAAGCAAGGAGAGCCCCTTAGGTCAGGAGTGGGTCCAGAGATGGGGGTACCATAAAACTGTCAGTCTAGAGACTATATAGGACTCCCAGCAGAAACTGGGGTAGTAAGGTATGCACGGGAGGTAAGCAGGTCAGTTCAGTTGGCCTGTCTACCCTGTCCAGGTGCCTTTCTGTTTTGGCTGCATCTACACCTACTGCTTCCAGAGAATGGTGGTCATTTAACATTTTATGAAAGCAGGAGAAAGAAAATGGGAAACAAGACCAGGGACCAGAGCCCCTCCAAATCTTTTGGGCATTCCTGGCTTCTGGTACAAACAGGATTCCTAATAGAACCAAGGATTTCTGGCTTCTGGGCAAGAACATAAACCAGAATTGCTGTTTCTGTGTTTGCTGCCCTAAAATGCCTGACCGATTTCTGCTTCCTGTCCCCATCATTTCTGTGCTGCCTCACATTTGGCATGGGGCAAATGAATTTGAATCCAGACTCCACCATCAAATGTGACCTTGAGTAAGTCATCCAAGCACATTAGAGTCCCAGTTTCTTCAGGTGAAAACCATAGCCAATATGTAACAGATGATACAGGCAACCCAGTGACAATTGCTGGCATAGAAGCTGGATCTCTGTCAATGGTATCCGGCCCACCCATCATTTTTTTTAGTTTCTGTGGAGTTCCAGCCCAACTGCAGCTCTTCCGGTCACTTTGCACTGACAGAGTTTTTCTCCCAGCTTCTCACTGACTTCATCTCTGACATACCTAGCATGGTACTTCTACTGTCCCATTATCACCATCACCATCACCATGGAAACCATTTCTAGTTCTGTTGAGAAGCTTTGACTAGGTGATGAAGCATTTTATATATACAATTTCATTTGTCACACAAAATTGAGTGAAAATGTATTATCTTATTCTGCAATTGATGGAATGTAGACCTAAAGGTGTTCCAGTGACCTTAGGAGACACTCATATGATGCTCCCTAGTCACTCAGTCCTTGAGCTTCTTGGGGGAGAAGACTTACAGAGGCCCACCTTATATCGAGTGCACTAGGCAAGCTCATGAGTTCTGCTTGGCTTACCACACTTGGCTCAAGTGTGCTGTCTCTGAGGTGGCGTGGAAAGGTGTCATCATGTGTCATCAGTCTTGGCTCTTGGGAGCCATAGTCCCGGGATCTGAAAGCATTTTCCAAAGGGTCTTTCCTTTCAGAATCTGGATGTGAGCAGAGATGGGAGGGTGGTGTGTTGGGGGAGGGTAGTGTGTTTGGGGAGGGTCTTATATGGGGGCTACTTCATCAGCAATAGAGCTCTGCTTTCTCTAGATCACATTTCTTATTTTAAGTTTAATACCTTACAAAGGCTAGTCCAGCCCCAGCAGGGGAGACTGGATGCAAATAAGTCTCTTACACATGCAAATGTTTTCCCTATAAAGAGTCCTGGTTGACAGCAGAAAGGAAGTAAGACTAAAACTACTGACAACTTAAAGAAAGAAGAGGAGGAGGAGGAGGAGGAGAAGGAGGAAGAGGAGGAAGAAGAGGAGGAGGAGGAGACAGAAGAAGAGGAGGAGGAGGAAGAAGCAGCAGGAGCAAAAGAAAAATTCCTATGGGGTCTTGCCTGTTATTAACAATGCATTCCTTTTTAGGGGCCTGACTGCAGACTTGTTCTAACATGTAGGCTTGGTGATTTATCTATCGATCTTTATCTTTGTGGGTAGCTCTGGGGATGACATCTAGGGCTGAAGCTTGGACCTAGGGTCCTGAAGTTCTGATCGAGAGTATTAATCGTGGCACTCAAGGTTGATAAGAGAATTTCTGTGACAGGCAGTCTTCCCTTTGCTTTGCCCTTTGGTCACTTGTCATGTGATCCCAGCCCAAAAGGCCTGCTTCAGAGGTGGTTTTTGCTACTTCAAGTAAGTAGTTTCATCTGCCCAGGCCTCAGCGGCTTCACTGGTGCAACTGGAATACCGGTGCCCATGTCCCTTTTCTAGTTCTCACTTGTGGTCCAGGATTCCACATGTTTGAAGGTCCTGCCTCCCCTAATACCTGGCTAGGAGCCCTCAATGGACTCTTATTTTCCTCAAACTCTGCTAATCTGTACATTCTGTAGGGATGATGGCTTAGCCTGGTTTATTTTCAGTGTCCAGTGCAGGTAGAATAGACCTGAGCACAAAGGATGAATGAATATTGTTATTTCTGTCTTTACATACACGGGAGCAATGACAGGTAGCCCTTTCACTGCATACATCACTTGGAGAAGTGTTTTTGAATGTTTACTTAGTTATGTGACTTGTGTGGTATGATTGCTGTTTTGCAGACAGACCCTTGACAATGCTTCAGTGGAAGTCATTTTCATGACATCTCGTACTTCATTTACTGCTAGCCATTAGGTGACTTGAGACCTCATGTGTGAGGCACTGAAAAGGGTGCTTTTGTAGGTTCCTTTGTGGAAGCAGGCTCCCCCCTCCTCAAAAATAGGCACACAAACGACAAGTTCTAGATTCTTCCGATGCACCAAAATAGACATAATCATCACCTTCATGGCGTTCACAATCACCAGTGGGAACTGTGACAGAGGCTTTGGTGAATGAATTCATCCTTCATACCAGAGCAGAAGAAGACACAGGTTCACTTAGTATAACGGGAAGGCCACAATGTCATAGCATCTCATGTGACTCTGAACCAGCAGTGCACGTTGTTGCCACTATAGAGTAGTCCTCATGTGGGCCGTATGTACCTATACGTACACAACTGGATGCCTTCTAACCTGAACAAGCAAATGAAGGCATTCCTGATTGGAGGATTTCAGTTGTAAGCAAGGTGACACAGGGCAGTGACATTAGGGTACTGGGCTGTCATCAGTTCTGAGGTCAGAGACAAGTCCTGGTCTCAAGTGGTCTGATTGAGCCAGGGTCCTGTTCTCTCTCTTTCTGATCTCTTCATCATGGTGGCTTTTCCTCTACAAGGAGAGAGAGAGAGAAAGAGAGAGAGAGAGAGAGAGAGACAGAGACAGAGACAGAGTCAGAGAGACAGAGACAGAAACAGATTGATTGATTTTGAGAGTACTGAGGTAAGCACTTCTCTTGTTACTTTTATAAACTATTGTGCTGTTGGAAAGAAAGTCAATGCCTGCTGTGCAGGTGGGGTTAGAGGGTAAAGAGAGAGAGTACTCTGTAGCTACCACCATCATTGTATGAAACAAATGCTATTTAGTCATTGGGTAGATAAGGGGACTATACGGGTATAGCAGAGAAAAATATGTCAGACTCCAAAGAAGTTCGTTTTCAAGTATGAAAACTTAACTCCAGTCTGACTTGTTTCTTACAAAGCCTGAAGTAGAAGACAGGGCTGCTCCCGAAGCCTGGTGGCTGGTTTATATGCATGAACTGAGAGGGTTGGAGTCTGTGGTCATAAATGTTACGGTTAGTGAGTGCTTAGTTTGGACTAGCCACTGGTACATGTCTTTTCAGTAATTTAATTGGCTCAAAATGCAGTGTGATAAGGCCTGGAGAGATGGCTCTGTTGGCTAAGTGCGTGCTTGTTGTGCAGGTAGAAGGGCATGAACTCAATCCTTAGTACCTTCATCCAAAAACAAAACGAAGCAAAACAACAAAAAATGGTGGTGCTTATAATGTCAGGGCTAGTGACGTGGAGCCAGGCAAGTCTTTGGGACTTGCTGACCAGACAGGCTATGCTATTTTATAAGCGCTAGGTCAATGAGACATCCCCAAAAGATGACACTGACTGTTATTCTCTGACCCCTCTGTACGTGCCACATACATGTGCAGGTATACCAACACACATGTGTTTCCTCATGAACACACAGAAACCAAGAATCATCATCTGATGGCTGTTACCATGAAATGGGGGAGAACCTGAGGCACAGAGAAATTAATCTAAGTTGAATAACAGGATGGCAGAGCCAGCATGGGAGCCCAGGCCAGCTCTTCCCAGGCTCTGACTATTTAAACATAATTCCATTCTGTGGAGAAAACAGATGATTACAGGCCTGAACCGGGGCAATGGGAGTGAATGCATGGTGAAGTCCTTTGAGTGTGGAATAAGTCTATTTTGCGACCTTAGGTGTATGCCCAGACATCTTTTGGCCTGTCTGTACTATGGTAGGTTTGCGCTAGAGAATCCGTTGAAGACCTTTTTCTGTACTCCGTAGCCCCAGGGTCTGCGAGTTTCAGCCGATGGAATAGACAGGTGACACTCAGTCTATTCTTCAGATCCTGGGCTTTGACTCAGAGTGACATAAGCTTGAATTGGGGCTCTGCACTTTACTAGAAATTCTGGGCACTTGAATAACTAGGTAAAGTGGGAGCACACGGATCTTCAGTTTTCTCATGGATTAAGTGGGTGTGTCTAGAGATCATCTCCTCTAGAGTGAATCTGAAGCGTCAGTGAATCCATGCATGCAGAAGATATGCTCATCACCAGGAGCCCGGCAAGCATCCCCCCACTACCTCCCTTTACTGTTAGGCAGACGCTGGATCATGTAGATCCACTGATGCTCCCTGTAGGAGAGGAGGGGCATGCATCATCTTTAGCACCGCATGTCTGAGCTTTGGCCTCTGGCTGAGTTTGTGGGATGAAGGGTTGAAGGGTTCTATGCAGAGCAAGTGGGTGAGCCTGATGCCTGGCAGAGTGATCAATATGACCGGGACTCTCACTGACACAGCATTCTGGAAGTCTTGGCAGGGTTTCAATCCTAAACTAACAGTTGGAATCAGGAAGAAATTTGCAAAAATAACCAAAAAGAACAAGATGTGGAAGAGAAGACAACACCATCATCTGGAGAGCAGGTAGACTCTGAGAGCCCTGTTATTTCTCTCTGTTCTCATTCATTTGGTGATATGGTATCCACAGCAGCCATAACAGAGGGCAGGGTTCCTAAGATAGGCAGTTTATACTATACTGTTACTCTCAGTTCCATCATGGCCTATGCAATGCCCACCTTATGCCTCTTCCCCTGGGTACTGCTCTGAGCACCTTTGTACTGTTCTGTTGTCTCGTGCTGCCTTCCTGCTTCTGCTTATGAGGAACCAGAAAAGCCTCAAGCCTTCTAGATCCTTCCTCACCTCTCATCCCATAGGTCTCTGCTATTTCCTTCACCTCTGCTCTGCCTCCCCCCTAAGCTGTGAGGCCTCTGAGAACCTGTTTTCTCTTTCCCCAGCTGCCCCTTCCTATAGTTCGCTGAATGGTCAATGAATCCAAAGAGGTCAGACAGTGGCCTCGGGGCAGCAAAGACCCCATCCAGGCAAAGGGAGGATTGAAAGGTACACTGGGGGCACTGCACAGGGAGCCTTGCGGTTCCTATTTCACAGCAGCTTCCTGGGTAGCGTGATCCAGATGCAATGATCTATGCAGTGTTTCTCTCCAAGGTGCTTAATCAAACCCATCTCGTTAATCCTCACAAAAAAAAAAATCTTCCAAGGAGGCGAGAAGGCAGAATTCATCTTTTTGTAGCATGAGAAAATGAGACATCAAAGGTGCTGAACCCGCACATTTGGATTGACACAGTTAACTCTCTGGCTCCTGGGGATAGAGACACAGAACTCACTCCCCCACAGGGCTGGGCTGTACTCATATCCTCACCATGACATCCTCCCCACGCGGACCCCCCACTCCCCACTCTATCTATTTATGACCCCCCTCCCCTTCACATCCAGGTTCACAGATGATTTTAGAAGTGAGGGGTGAGCAAATCCTGTCGAACAATTTAACCAGATTCAGAAGGATTGGCATCATTTGCGTAATTGGGCTAGCAGATGGTAAATGTAGTTCAAAGTACAAAAATGTAGAATAATTACAAGGGGAGAAAGTAACAGAGCTTGTGGATGAGGAAAGCCATTTGGGAGAAAAGCTCACTGAAGCCATCATGTCAGTGCTGAAGAGAAGGACAAACAGCTTTGGGGAGCAGAGGAGAAAGAATTTACAGAGAGCAGCCTGCAGAGGAGGAGTCCTGAAGAAGGCAGGAGAGAGCTAGAGCGAGCTTGTCTATTCTCTGCAGTGAGAAAGGAAATGGCCGTGGTGGGAGGGTCTCTGAGAGGGTGACAGAGTGGGGAGCATCCCTGGAAGGCTGTCAGGGTGGAGAGGTTCCCTGGGAAGATAGTGGGGTGGGACAGATGGTGGGCAGGTCCTTGGGAGGGTGGTGGGGTGGAGATAGTCCTTAGGAGAGGAGTAGAGAGGGAGAGGTCTCTGGGAAGATGGAGTGGGGTTTGAAAGGGCCCCTGAGATGGGATCAGAAGGTTCCCAGGGAGGAAGGAGGTGGGAAGGAAGAGTTCCTGTGATGGTGGTGAGGTGATAGGATCAGGGAAGGTCACTGGTAGCCTCGTGAGGTGGGAGGCTCCCTGGGAAGATGATGGGGTGTGACAGGTCCCAGGGAGGGTAGAGGGGTAAAAACAGTTCCTTGGAGGATGAAGGGTTGGTGCTGTAAGGGGTAGGAAGATTCCCTGGGAGGGTCCTGGGATGGGGAGGTTCCCCAGGAGGTGGGTGGAGAGGGTACCTAATTGGATTATGGGATGGGAGTAGGGAGGACTCTGGTCACATACTGAGTATTTGGGCTGAGAAATGATCAAGAAATACCTGCAGCCAACAGAAACAGATGCCTACTGGAGCCCCTAGTGTGAAGAAAGCCCTCTTGACACTTTATTTCTACTCCGCAGAAGCGACTTCAGTCTTCTGGTGTCACAGACCTTGAGAAAACTAGAGAAATGACTAGAGGTAGAAAGGGCATGAGACCTGTGCACAGAGATCTGAATCAGGTCCAAGCCTTGATCATAGTTTCTGCATCTCTAACATGGAATGGTAACACGGGACTGATAAAGGTTACTGAGCTGCTGTAAAAGTGATGTTTGTAGCTTGTGCACCATGGATACATAAAACCGTTGTTAGACTTTCTTTTGAGCTTTGCATCAGGCTGCATGGAGTCAGTACTCTGAACTTCAGACTCCCTAGTGGAACACATTGTGAGAACTGGATTGAGCGCTGTGGAGGCACCCGGGAATGGTGGAGTCAGACAGTCTGTTTGTAAGAGGTAGAGCCATGGATACTAACTAGACAGGGCTCTAAGTCTGCTTCTTTCCCAAAGGAAGTTTTAGTTGTGTGGAAAAGCAGAGCTCAGAATAATGACGACTGTTAGAGAAAAGGATACTATCTTATCAGGGAATCAGAGTGTAAATAGGAAAGGTATTCTGAGGATACCAGATCCTTGTGTTTGGTTGCTGGTAAAGAATTGAAGAACATGGCTAGGTGCATCCCTGAGCCACTTGGATACTGAGCCTTACTATTTTGTGGTCCATGGTATTAGCACTGCAGAGTCAGAACAGTTCCAAGGAGCTGGGTGGCTAGGAGACTGTCTACTGGTGCCTGCTCTGGAAAATGGAGGCAACTGGCTGAGAATTTATCAGCAGGACCTTGGAGGGCAAGGGGCATTTGAAGGAAGCTAGGTCTTACCTTAAGAAGCAGCAGACTGAGTGGCAGACATATTTCTTCATGGAGTTTTGATGTGGAAGGAACGAATACAGAGCTCTTCACTCCATTCAAGGGTTGGAACCTGAAGAACAAAGCCTGTGAGTATGGGGTGAGAATCTGAAAAGCTGGGGCTAAATGTGTGAGAGCTGTTGCTAAGGTGGCTCCTGAGAACCTTTGTGTGAGAAAGAGATGCTGGACGTGGCACTGAGAAGGTCCCAATGAGTCAGGCAGAACTGCCCTGAAGTTTATTTTTCTCTTAACCAGATGTTTGTAATGACCTACGTGGCCCTCTCAGAGACTTTCCTCTTAAATTTGGCTTCAAGATCCCACCTTTAGTGTCTTCCACATCCACAGCTGAGCTGCTTATGTGATCTCTGACTATACCTCGAACTACTGAGCATCATTTAAGGAAAGGATGTGTAGAGAGAAGGGAGGATGTGGGAAGGAGAAGTAATTAAGCCTAATAAGACTTTAGAGAGTAACCATTAATTTGGATGTGAAATATCAAATTGCCTTTAAAGTAATAGAGGATAATGCCGGGTGGTTGTGCTGTCTAGCATGGGGAGGGGTGGGCTGTTAATAACACACCAGGAAAGATCACGCATATAGAAGCTCCCGGGTTTTTGTGGTATTAATGATGTTGGTTTCACTTCACTGCTGATTTAAGATACACATTTCATAAGTGGCACATTAGAGCAAGTCAGTCAGACGCAACCTCTGAACAGTCATTTCATATCTTAAGGTTAATATTTAATCAGGAGATATTTACAGCTCTTTATTTTAATGCCTTGAGATGGCAGTTCAACAGAATTATCAGGAATGTTCTGCGTGGGGCTTGTGGGTATGCAGAGCTTGGTTCTGATATCTGTAGACACGGAAGACGCTTGAGGACTTTTAAAGATATATTTTGATTTGTTTAACATAATAACAAAGGATCTGGATATTAACCATTGGCGTGGTAACACACGTGTTGCTCGGGTTTCACAGAAGAGTCTTCTGGATGCTAAAGTCCCTTACATAAAATGGCCGAGTGTGTACACATAATTTCTTGTGTGCTTCCCATAATCTCTGTCATACCTCATTCAGTGCAAACACTCTGCAATTAGCCACTGTTCTGTGCTTTTTTTTTTTTTTTTTTTTTTTTGGTTTTTCGAGACAGGGTTTCTCTTTATAGCTCTGACTGTCCTGGAGCTCACTTTGTAGACCAGGCTGGCCTCGAACTCAGAAATCCGCCTGCCTCTGCCTCCCGAGTGCTGGGATTAAAGGCGTGCGCCACCACGCCCGGCTGTGTTCTGTGCTTTTAATACATGGTCTGTTTCTCTTCATGACAGCCACCACAGCCTTTGTGGCAAGTATTTTCAGCCCTCTGAATGTGTGGGCATGGGACCCGTGGACACAGAAGGCTGCGTGTCCAACACAGAGTTAGCATGATTTCTATCCTACTTTACTTTCTAATGCCGTGATGAAACACCACAAACAAAAGCCACTTGAGAAAGAAAGGATGTAACTGGCTTACATCTCCCCATCACAGTCCATCATGGAGGGAAGTCGGGGCAACAATAAGAGCAGGAGCAGAGGCAGGAACCGTGGGAAAAAACTGCTTATTGTCCTACTCCCAGAGGCTTGTTCAACCTGTGCTATCTGTCCAGTGGTGGCACTGCCCATGGTGGGCTGGGTCCTCTCACATCAATCATTTACCAAGAAAATGACCGACAGGCAATCTGATGGGGACAATCCCTCAATTAAAGTTTCTCTTTTTCAGATGACCCTAGTTTGTATTGTATTGTCAAAAATCTAACCAGGTATAGTAATACATAGGTTTGACTCAACCTTCTAACTCTCAGAAATTATCAGCATGGAGGTCAGGTTGTATGTTCTAGAGCAGCGGATTGTCATTTGACTGTTTGTGGAAGGAAAGGCATGTACTCATTGGGTTGTTTACTTATCCATCCATGAGGTATCTCTTGGCCATTTGTTAGGGATCAACAGTTCAAAAAGACCCTGGGTTTTTCTACTCTATATTGTGGACAAGTAAGTATTATATTCCAGAAAAATGTACATTTCCACACTTAGTGATCAAGGACTTGGCGGAGTACTTATAAGATGAGCAGAAAAACTCATGTGTGTATATAGAGAAAAATTATTGCTAGAGCAAAATACTCTGAATATTAAACATGCATGCCTCCGATTTTGCAGATAAAGCATTTATTTTCAGTCTTGCATTTATATTTTTCAAGTTTTCCATAATAAACATCCCTAGCTTAACAAAAACTAAAATAAGTAAATAAGGTGGTATTCGGTTATATAGTTGGTCAGCGTGGGTGACTGGAATATTTTTAGATGCTTAACCATGGTACATGGTACATAGCAAAACAAACTTTGTGTAAAAAGATTGTTCATTTGAATTCTTGCCCTATCAATTTGAATTTCCCCACTTCTAAAAGCCATCAGGTCTACTGTCTTGTGTGGTATATGCTTGTGTCTGGCAAGATCAGTGATTTCTGATGTGATTAAAGGGGCTCATGCAAGTGAAGAATTATTCTAAAAAATAGATGCTTTGGGTAATTGATTATCTTGTGTGTGTTGCCCTAATGATGCTGTCTGCAGGATGAAATATCTCTCCTCCATTTTCCAAAGCAGCAGTCTGTAACCCCAGGTGACACTAGGTTTTCCTTACTAGCTTTAATTACTCAGTACAGAAGCTGCCGTGCCGAGCTTCGGTGGGCTTCACCCACAATGTGAATGCCCACTGATGAGCTAGCCCATCATTGCGCACTGGGGTAGTCATGGAATTTGGAAACCATTAGAAAGCTAGGCAATTTCATTATTCATTCACTTGAAATAATCCCAGGACTGCTTTCAGTGACATGGTTCCTTCGGCAAATAAAGATAAGCCAAATCCCTGGGCACTCCAAGAAGGGGCAGATTCTCTAAATTAATTCCAGGCTCAAATAATTCAGCAGTATTTGTAATATTCTGTGCATAAATTGCCAATTTGCTAGCGAGATCAGGAAATGATAAAGGCTTCTGCTCCCCTCCCCCCTCCTCATCTTAACAAGTGCAGCTATAAAATAAAAGAAATGTTTTATTCTTAATAAATGTCCTATCAGGTAGTGCACTGATTAAAGGTGTCCAAACATGGCATCCCTCCCCCTACAAAGCAATTATTTTTCATCAGAAAGACTAAACTATATGGGGAGCTAAGGATGGCTGCAATTGGGCTTTTCCACACAGGAAAGTTTATGTTAATAATAAATGTACTTGCAATGTGAAGTATTATGTTAATAATAAATGTACTCACAATATGAACAAGTCGGAGATGAAGGGTGATAATACCACAGGTGTCCTTTATTCATTGTAGCGAATGTTTTAATTGTTTTGTTTGTGGGTTGTGAAAGACTGTTGGCTCTTTCCTGATGACCCCAGGAACCCCTGAAGCCACTCATCATTTCTGGAATCTCTTTCCTCTTTCTGCCTACTACTGCCTTTTGGGCATCCTGATTCTGGCTGGGGCTGGGGCTGGGGCTGGGGTTGGGGCTGGGGTTGGGGCTGGGGGCGGGGTCTTTGCGAGGTCCGCTTCAATAACAGAATGAAAAGGCTCCTGTTCCTCTGTCCTGTTCCTTGGCAGTGGTGCTGAAGCTGGGCTACAGCGTGAGCCTTAGATCCCTCCAGTTGTGCCCATTGAGTGAATGGAGATCCACAAAGCTGACAATCCTCCAGCAGGTCTGCCCCTATCTCCTCCCTGCAATCAGTACACAAGGCTGGGGACTCCTGCTCTGCTGCTGTCTCTATGAAGGGCCACTAGCAGAAACCCTCCATTAGGGGGAGCTCCACACCTCACAGCTCTTTCCTAGAAATCAGAGAAATCACCCTTCATATGGCCCCCAGCAGAAGGGTGGTGCTAAAGAGTGGATGCTGCCTTCCTGCTGTGTAGTTAAGAGAGGGTAGTTGCCCCTTTGTTTGAGTTGTTAGCTCTTCCTCCATTTCCCCTGATGATGCATCCTATTCACTTGGGCAAGAGCTGTCTGCAGTCACCTATTGAGAGCATAGAAGCCCATCCTCTGCTGCTGTCTAGTTCTTTTTTGTTGTTGTTGTTTTGTTTATATTTTTTGTTTGGTTTTTTTTTTTTTTTGGTTTTTGTTTTGTTTTGTTTTTGAGACAGGGTTTCTCTGTATAGCCCTGGCTGTCCTGGAACTCACTTTGTAGACCAGGCTGGCCTCGAACTCAGAAATCCGCCTGCCTCTGCCTCCCAAGTGCTGGGATTAAAGGCATGCCCCACCACTGCCCCGCTTGCTGTCTAGTTCTTTGAGCATGGTTTTAAGCATTTTCCCGACTGGCTCCTATCTACCTCCCATTTAAAAGTAAGCCCCAGCCATACCTTACAGTTGATATAATGTTAAAGAGAGGCCACTTTCACTCAGCTCCCTGAGCCTATGCCAGACCACCACTGTCCAGGTTGAATGCCTTCTTCTCGGTGACAGAAACATCTCTTATTTATTTTATATCCATCATTACTGTAAATCACATCACAAATGTGATATCATTCTTTGTCCAGCTAAAGACATGAGAACTCATATCTAGCACATAGTAGGTCCAGTGTTTATCTGATATATCCATGAGACTGCTTTTATTTTAGCTATAAACCATACATTGAATCCATCTAAGATTGTGAAATTTACTTTTTAAAATTTTCCATGGAAATAAATATTTCTTAATGTATTTTTTCACTATATGTAAAATAGTCATACAGATCTTTGTTATCAATGGAATCAAATAAGGTAAGTGCCTGCACCTCTTCTCTGGTCCTTCAGGTTAAGCTATTATGAGTTCTTAATCCAGTACTTAGATTGCAAGGAAAGAAGGGTTTTACCTGAGCTGAAATGTTATCCACCTTGCTACAGAATCAACTTGGAAGACGTTGGCTGCAGGCCAGGTTTGCACTGGTAATTAATCAGTACTGGATAGGAGCTTTTCAGTATGAAAAGGACAAATGAATGGATCCTGAGGTGGGTGTCTGTGAGATTCCCCTATTATTAAATGTACTCTTAAGTTATAGAGAGCTCTGCTTTGCAGTCTTTGGGCCTGTGGTTTTGGAGGAACTGTGGCTATGCTTTATCTTCAGGGCTTCGAGGGACAGGCAGGCAGCTGGTGGGTTTGCTTTCATCACATCCCCGACTCTGCTCAACAATTCAGGACTGGAGCGTCTACCACAGCCCTCGAACAGGGATCTCTACTCCTCTTCAGGTCCCTTGGTCACACAGATGGTCCAGCGTTCTCTGTTGCTGAAATTGCTATCGCCACATAGGGAAATCTCTTCCCAGCTGGCTTTGCTGGAAGAGAAGTGTTTCAGAGACCAGCCAAGGAAAAGCAAAAACCATCGTTTCCATTTCAATGCATGGAGTGGAACCCTTTTTAATTAATTTTTTTCACTCTGTTTAAATGGATCTGATAAGTCTTGAAGTGAGAGAATCAAGGGCTAGAAGTTGCATGGCCTTGTCTGGTGATGTCTCGTTGTGTCTCCTCAAGAGTGTGTTTAAGCTTCTCACTGGCTGTCCTAGTGTACTTCAGGTGATTGGTTGTATAAAACGCTAAACCTTTAAATACTTCTTTACAAAATTATCTAGCTCCGGCAAGCTAGACAGTTTTAATAGGCTTGTCCTTAAAGGAGCCATCTGGGTATAAGAGGGAGTTGTGAACAACTCTACACGTCTCAGCGTTTCTGTGAGTTCTAAGGATACCCATGATGAACCACAATGTCAAGGCAATAAAATGACTGAGTTTCCTCGCATCCCTGCAAGCCACCAGACCTAAAACCATTCTTTTTCCTTCTTGCAATAATGGCTTTCACTGGAAAAACAAAAGTCATAGACAGTTGAGTATTTAAACTAATATTCATCATGGCTTGTTAGGTGGGCTGGAAGGGATATTTTGGTAATTAGATGCCTCACAGTCTTTATTGACAACATGTGATTTTTTTTCTATAAACTTAATTATTTTACCATACTGTTCTTCTAACAGGCTTATGCTGTACTGCCCTGTGTGCATGCATGGGCATTCTGTACCAACTCTACGAACACACACACACACACACACCACTGCCATTAGCGCCACCATCACAGAGTCTCTGATCTCTGATACAGCAGAAGCAACGTGAGCTTTGAATCCAGAAAGATGTAAGTTTCAGTCCTGGACCTGGATGTTGTCACTCAAATCACTTTCTCTCAGCGATACTTTTCCTCTCTCATCATCATGTAAAATGGGGAATAGAAGGATCCCCTGTTGAAGCATGAATGTGGAAGCATTGTGGAGTAAAAAAAATGTATTATATGATACTAAACTAATGAATGAGTACTGTTGGGATGAATGGATCTTAGCTGGAATGGTGGACAAAAAGAAGCCCCAGGAAGCCGCAGGGACTTCTACACTCTGGGAGAAAGAGAATCTTTCAAAGATGTTCTCAAGTGATCCTGCTCTAGGTAGACTTAATGAGAGTTCAGGCTTTTGTCCCAGGCAGTGGGGGAATCTCCAAGGACTTTTCATAGTCTGTCCTTTTAGATCTCTATGTGATGGGGGCTGAAGACAAATGTTCAGTACTGTCAGTGTCCCATGCTTGTTTGTTCCCATTGTTATAACTTTTTACAGGATGTTCCCTTAGGTTTTTACATCTTAATTCCTCAGTAGTTACTGCCTAATTACATATTCTAATTCTTTAGTAGTCATTGTCTGGTTACATTATAAGAATTGAAACATGGATGACCCCAAAGATGATATTATCAAACTTCACCTGTCGGTGGATTGTGCCAGCTTGGGAAGGAGCTTTTGCCTTCATGCATAGTTCTACAAGCTACGAGGTGTGCATGGCTGCAAATATAATTCTTTCCTATGGCACCATAGGCCCAGCTTCAGATCTATTCCCTATCCTCCTGTGACCGTGTCAAAACACTTTCATTTCTTTGGGCTTTGATTTCTCCTTCTTTGAGTTCAGTAGAGTAAAATTTGTCAATGTGATTGTGTTCTGTCTTCCAAGACCACTTAAAAATATTTACTTTTATACTTTGATAACAGTATGTGTTGTATATTGAGCATGTTTCCTCCATTCTTCTTACTCTTTCCTCTTTCCTCTTTCACCTCTCCTGTACAGTCTGCCTTGTTGCCTAGTCAGGCTTGTTTGTTCTTTCATGTCATGTGCATGCATGAGAGCGTGTGTGTGTGTGTGTGTGTGTGTGTATTGCATATGCCTGTGTGTTCATGTGCACATGTGTGTACATGCTAGTGGAGGTCAGAAGTGGACATTGGATGTCTTTCTCAGTTGCTTTCCACCTTACATTTTGAGAGGCTGTCTCTGATTAGACCTCAGGCTCCTGGATTCAGGCTGGCTGGCAACTGAGCTCCGTTGTAGAGTTACAGGTAGACAGTGTCTAACTTGGATGTGGGTACTGAGGCTCTCACTCAGGTCTTCATCCTCATAGAGCAGGCATCTGTTGAGCATGAGCTGCCCTCTCTCAGCCCTCAGTGTAGCTCTATTTTGCAGATCTGTAAAAATTAGTGAGATTTTTATATGTTTATTGGTCATCTTATTTATTCCTTTGAAGACCTATTTATTTATTTATTTATTTTTGGTTTTTCGAGACAGGGTTTCTCTGTGAAGCCCTGGCTGTCCTGGAACTCACTTTGTAGACCAGGCTGGCCTCGAACTCAGAAATCCGCCTGCCTCTGCCTCCCAAGTGCTGGGATTAAAGGTGTGCGCCACCACGCCCGGCTTAGACCATTTTATTTTATTAGCTCATTTTATTGAGCTAAAGTATCACCTTTTAATAGGTGACATAGACAAAAATATTACAAAGTATAACAAATGCATGATAAAGAAAATTGCCAAAGAATATCAATTCAATGAATTAAATGTCTTTTTAAAAAAAAAACTCTCTTTATTTTATATATATGATGAGTACACTGTAGCTCTCTCCAGACACACCAGAAGAGGGCGTCGGATCTCATTACAGATGGTTGTGAGCCACCATGTGGTTGCTGGGATTTGAACTCAGTACCTCTGGAAGAGTAATCAGTGTTCTTAACCACTGAGCCATCTTTCCAGCCCCAGGGTAAATGTCATGATCGGAATAAGGGTTGATCAGAACAACATAATAAAAGAGGTACTATCAAGGTGGATGTTTTCATGGATCAAGGGTGTTCTGGGGAGAGAATTAGTTTGTATAAAAGCAGAAGCCATGTTGTGTGCTGGTCAAAAGTTGGAGGGCTGTGTAGAGAGCTTTCTGGGTGCAAGGGCTTGTCTTATTTACTGATGTAGCTCTACCTCCTTGAATAAGACCTGGGTGTGATGTGCAACAACCAAATGGATGATGGGATGTTAAGATTCCATAATTATTTATATATATATATATATATATATATATATATATATATATAATTACACACAGACATGTATATATGTATATGTCTAAATTCTAGATGAAAATATGGCCACTGTGCTATTTTGAATGTTTTTCTTTTTTTCAACTCTATCATGCACTCCTTACTAGCACAAAGTACTTGGAACCCTTCAGTAGATATGTGACAACAGAATAATGCTTTCACACCTGAAGCATTGTGCAAAACTCTTACAGATGGTCTGGCTTAGCACTGCCCACACATGACCTTACAAGTCTATCTTGTCTGAGGGGCAGCAAACATTTGATGGGTTAATTCTGATAATTACCTGGGGAACCGGGACAGTGAAGCCAACACAGTTACTGCAAGAGGCTCCACCGGGACTTGTGAAAAGGAGGGAAGCTGTTAGGGAAAGATTCATTGGGGATTAAATAACATCCTATCTACTATAATGAGGGCCTGAGCAAATGCAGATACCTGTGGTTAAAGAAAATCACAGTCCCTACACAACGAGCACAATTGTGGGCGTAGGGGACCTTCCTGGTTCATTATTCTGAGGAATAGCATTATCAGGGAATTGCAAAGATTTGAGCTTCAAAATCAATATGTGCTGAGAATTACACGGCAGGAAAGCCAGGAACTGTAATACTTTGAACACTGTTTTTATAGTCAATTTTGAAAAAGTCCATGAATTCAAATTCAAGGACACATCTCCAGCACTCAGACTTGTTAGCTGATATAGGCATGGACTTGCTCATTTTTTTCCCCTGATAGAAGCATTAATGATTAGACAGTATTGGTTAAGCACTGTTCTAATTGTGTGGCAGATTCAGTGCTATGGATTGTGCCCTGAAGGCTCATGCAATTGTTTGAGTTAAGGTGATTGTAGTCACGCTTATCAAAAATGGATAATCATTCAAACAAAATTGGTGTTAATCTCTTGCTCATATAAGAGTACTCGGTAGGTAAACCAGTTGGTGGGCATCTCATTTGCAGGCAGCCAGAGGTTCTGCTGTTTTCTGAAAGTACTTTGCAGGGTTACCTGGGGGCAGATCTTTACACCAGCCAACTGAAAGAGGCAAGAGGCACAGAAGAGCACCCAGGGCTGGTCCTTGAGATCCCCAAAGTGCTGTTGCTTGTTCCCAGTTACATGAAGTGAGCAGGAGCCAGTCACAAGGCTAGAAGCAAGAGATGGTAGGAAGTATAATCCTGCTGTACACCGTAAGGAAGAACTCCATCTTTCAGGCCTTGGGAAATACTCTATAGCCTCAACCTACAGACGATGTGAGGTTGTTCAGAATCCATGGAGATACAAGAGGAAGGAATTCTCAGTAAGTCTGGGAGTAATAAATGAATGGCCCCTTGTTTTATAAAACATTCACGAAAATTAGAGTTTGTCCTCTAAGTCACTTTATGAACTCCTTCCTATACCCTTGCTCTAGAAAAGAAGAAATGGAGACTGGATTTTAGGTGATTTCCAGTTGGGTTTATGTGAAGGCACTAACGAGAGGAGAAGGGAAGGCCAGAGCTAGATGGAGCCCCCTGCTTCCATCATTTGCAGCATGATTAACAGCGCTTGCGTGGGTCGTGAGTTATGGTGCAGTGCGGCAGATGCCACTCTGGGTTGCGGTACTGCGTGGGTCGTGAGTCGGTGTGGTGCAGTGTGGTGCGGCAGATGCCACTCTGGGTTGCGGTACTGCTGTTCTGCGCAGGTGCATTTGTTTTTATCTCTGGTGTTTTGTTTTGTTAAAGAATTCACAGTTGCTTTTCTTTATCCATTTGTAGTCATTCGTTTCCCACCTGCAGAGTTTAAATTGGTACTTCCCCAAGGATCTGGACTCTAATTGCAGCTTATGTTTAGATTAAAAAAAAATATATATATATATACATATATATATATATATATACACACACACACACACACACACATATATATATATATACACACACACACACACACACACATGAGTCCTGTATCTCCATCCTTTCCACCCCTCCTTCCCCTTGCTCCCTGCAACTCCTCCTGTACTCTCCCTCTCTCCACTCTGACCTGTGCCCAGAGATCATTACTTCCTATTCTTTGTTCATTTATGCATTTTGGGAAAGTGTGTGATACAAATATTTATCTGGTGATGCTCAGGACACAGGACAGAAATGTATCACTCAATAACTGACTTGTTGTGATCTAGTCTTTTCTTCCTTCATTACTCCATTTCCTTGTTCTTTTGCTCATCAAGTATGAGCAGTATCTCACTTGGGTCGCCTAAATCCAGCATTTAGACTACAGGAACCAAAACACAGCGCGTCTCCTTTCACCAGTTAACTGTTCAGTCAGGCATGGGACCATAAGGCAGAGATAGGTTTTTAGAAAAGGCATGGGACAGAAGATGTCATTGGACCTTGAAATGGGTGTGTCAAAATCTTCCTGAGTACAGCCCAATGCAATGGGTGAGACCAGAAAGAAAATAAAGAGGTTTTGCTGAAAAGCCCTTCCATGTAGAAGAAGCAGAAGGCTGAGTAGCACTAGGAAAGGGAAAGTAGAATATGAAGGCATCCTGTGTTCAGGACTGACCACTATGACAGCAAAACTACCAAGTTTAAGGTACTTGTAGGCATAGCAGAAGGTGCCCTTCCAGGATCCCTGTAGAATAAATAACTCATACCCCTGTGTCGTTACTGGATGTATCCCTGCCTGCAGTGTGGAAGAAGCATCTCCTTTCCCCTGCTTATATGACCTGGAAGTGGCCTTCCTCAGAAAACCAAGTGAGGGAGGAAGTGAGCAGGGACCGAGGCTCCTAAGCGCTAAAAGTTGTCTGGTGCTGTGTGCGCATAAACTTGACAGAAGGAAGGGAGCCCCACAGGTTCGACTTGATAGGTCCATGGTGAACAGAAAGCAGGGGTGACTAGGTCTCCTCTTGCCTTTATGGTATGCACAGGTCAGGGGACATGGATGGGTTGAAGATAGACAGATGCAGAGATAGAAGAGAGAGGGAAAACCCAGTTTTTTGTTTTGTTTTGTTTTGTTTTAGGGGGGGGTGCTAAATGCTTGGCATCCAATTAGCTTAGTTGGGACAAGAAATAAGAAGGGGAGCTAGAGATCAGAGAGTATTAGAAAAAATAAGCTCTGAGACAGAGAGAGAAAAGGAGAGGGGAGAGGGGAAAGGGAGGCAGGCGCCATTAGCAACTAAACCCCAGAGCTAGTTTTCAAGAACATCTCAGCTGGTTTTTTTTTCACAGTGTTTTCAGTGGCCACTCATAACTGTACCACATAAGTCCTTAAGGGTGATTAAAATAAAAATAGTAATAATAGAAGGCTTATGTGAGTATTGATCCACCATGGATGGCCAATCACACCGTTTCTGTTTATCTGGGTGGGCAAGCTGTGCTCACGGGCGCAATGACTCACACCTACCTGGTGTGAATCAGTCAGGAGGAGCTCAGAGCGTCCACTTTGGGCCCCTCCAGCTGCTGGCAGCAAGCCATTTCAAGCCAATTCAAAAGTGCTCATCCAGCGTCCCCCAAGTACAGGAATTATGCCTTGAGAATCACAATGATCAAAGGGGACTGCTCTAAAATTGCCCTCCTCAAAATTTTTCCAGTTGGTTTATTGTGTTTAGGATGGCAGCTCTGGGGAATGACAAGTGGGGACTTTCTGAACACAGTCCTGTTTAAAGGTTTGGAATGCCTAGGGAAAAAGGCTCCTTTATAAATGGAAAAGACGGTTTAGAAGTTGCCTTAAAAACCAAAAACAACGACAAAAACAGTGAATTGATTGTCTTTAACATTCACTAGCAAGTATCAAGGTTCAAAATACATGATTTTAAAAACATTTTTTAAAGCACTGGACATTGCAGCTCACACTTGTATGTTTCACACATGAGAGACCAAGGCAGGGAAATTGTCATTAGTAGTTCAAGAACAGCCACTACATAGTGAATTCCATGTCAGTGTGGTGTACAGAGTGAGACCCTATCACAAATGTAAACTAAATTAAAACTGGGGGTGGGGGGCTGTAAAATGATTGAAGGAGAGGGAAGTGGTTATCCCAACTGTAGGAACATCTATGAACTGTGCAGCCACCAGAAAGAAGTTATTCAGAGCAACCTACAGTGATCTGAGTGCTACTGCTGTGTGTGTGTGTGTGTGTGTGTGTGTGTGTGTGTGTGTGTGTATTCATTCCTGGTTTCTGCCTTTTTCGTTTGAGCAACAAACTACAGAAGTCAGAAAGAGGAACCTGCTCCACAACAGCACATGCTCTGAGCACCATTTTTGGCAGTGAGGGTTCTCCTGATGTTAGTCTCTTCCAGTCAGCACCATCAAAGGAAGGAGCCCTGAAGGTGCATCTCCCTCCCCCTGCAAAGTCTCTTTGTTTCTTTTTCTTTTTTGCCCAGGAAAAGACCTTTGTGACCCCTCAGCTCACAGTTAGAAGATTAAAGGTGAAGAAATGCACCTGAAAATGCTTTTGTCGCCAAGATGCCCTGAATCCCTGCCAGGGAGAAGCGGCAGCAATACTTTCAACTCTTAGAAAGGGATTGGAGCGTGGTGAAGGTTGCTTGTTCCCCTAGGTCCTTAGAACTGGCTTATAGAATATGCCTTCCTCTGAGCAGTATGGGTTTCAGCCATAAGCTGACATATAAACCTTTTTCCATGTAACTCTTTTTCTTATATATGATCAAGGAAAAGAAAGCTCCCTCAAACCTAAAGCCATGTGGTCATTAGAACTTAATCAGACTCCGCAAAGGCTCTAAGACTTACTCTAACATGGGGACATTTAAGAATAGGGGACATTGATTGTGACTAAAGTTGTTAATATATAGTTCTGTAGATAGATCCATGGGCAGCCTGGATTCTCCTTCAGCTGGATCACAGTGGGAGGAGAATCATATGGTATAACAGATGGTGTTGGCAGCAGAAGGTATATGCTTGGGGCATTTGAAATCCCGTGTGCTAGAGAAACTCTGTGGCTTCCCTTAGAGGGCAGAATCCAGTTAAGAGCTGAAGAACAAGGAAAACAGGGACTTTGTTCTTGGACTGGACCTGCCAACATCAGCCTGAGAAGTACTCCCAAGTCTCATTCTTATCCCACATGAAGAACATTGTACACTTGCTAACCAAACAGGAATTATAGTCATACACATTGTCCATGCACACAGAGGAACACTTTCTCAATTACTCCCAGGCTGTGAACACCATCTTCTAAGCTCAACAGAGTGAGGCGATGACCCTATGACCGGTGACGGTATCTACTTGCTAGTGAGGTTGATTTCTCTTGTCTTCTGATCTACTCAGTGAGGTTTAGTCCCTCTAGACAAGAACCTGGAAGCTCTCAGCAAGTCCGAGTGTTTGTGACAGAGGGAAGAGGCAGGCTGCCAAAGGTCCTAACAGAGGAGAGACCACGGGCTTATCAGTTCCTTTCTTAAGTCTCTTCTTTTGTCTTTCCCTGTTACACTACATGTTTACATGTCTCCCTTTTCAGTGTTGGTGCAGTGGAGATTATAACCACTGACAATAACAACTGGGTTAATGAGAACAACACAAAAAGCTGGTCAGTTCAATAATTCAGCATTTTTTAAAAATATCTGATCTGGACCAGGTGCTTGGCTAAATGTGGGGCATCTTTGATAAACATGGCAATCTCTGAGTGATTTCTGCTCCAGATTTTAGTTGTCTTCCTTGGGATACCCACTGTGCTGGTGGAGACATGTATGTATGGTATAGACTCATTCAAACGTACCTGTGCTCCGTATTTTAAATAGCTAGGTATAGGTGGCTAGAATAACCACCACTGGCAACTAGAAGAAGGAGGGAGATCTGCATTTATCATGGTGGGGGGTGGGTGGGGGGAGGGGGTGGGGTCCTCTTCAGAACAAGAGGAAATCCCAGAGGGCAGGATGATATAATGAACCAGGCATTGGTAGTAAAAGTGCTCCTTGTAGTTTAATCACCCAAGTCCACTCTGCAATAGTAAGCTCGGTTTAATGACTAAAATTTTAATTTCCGTGATGGTACTAGGTCCATCCTTCATTTTCAAAGCCCTGCCTCCTCAGTTCATGGAAGTCTGTGTCCGGCTTCTTATCTCTCATTTTTTTTTTCTAAGCCACAGAAAACGTAAGCCATAGTATTGGAGGCAGTGCTGTGTAGTGGAAGTAAGAGCTGCATGCAGGGGGTCTGGGAGCCTCTCATTACCTGGGGCATGCGTCAGATGAGCACTTGCTAAAACACAGTGATCCCTGTCCATGATAATGTGGGTGCCTTAGGACCAGCGCCAGCCCTGTACTTCCAAACAAGCCCAGTGTGCCTTGGTGAATGATGAATCTGTATATGTATATATCAAATCATTATTTAAAGATCTGGGTTTTTTATTTACCTTTTAAAAAAGTTTTTACATTTTTAAAAAAAAACTTTCTTCATTGAGATTATAACACTTTTGCCCTTCCCTTTCCTCCCTGCAAAGTCTCCCATTCACTCCTCTCAGCATTCCTTCAAAACTGTGCCCTCTTTTTTCACTAATGGTGATTATTACACACACACACACACACACACACACACATACACACACACATACACATGCATATACATTCACTTGCCTTTTTAAATTTAGTGTTTTCTTCAGTTTCTCTGTGTGTTTTTCATGTTGAATTACTCCCATCAAATTCTCAACTCCTTTGGGAAATGCTTTTTTCATGCATTCATTTGTCTTTTCTCCTGCCCTGGGGCTGTCGTCTGGGAACTAGGGCATCTAGAAATGCTCAGCAAAAATGTAAAATATAATATTTATATTAATTCTGCAAAGTTGTCATATATGCATACAATGCATTTTGTGCAGAACCCCCATGCTTCTCTGCCCGTCTCTTCCACCATCCCACTTGCAGCTTTATGTCTTCTGTTTGATCATAACCTAACAACCCTGGCTTGTGATGCTTATATATTGATGGTTGTGGAGCCAACCATTGGAGTGTGGTCGACCGACCAGGGATCACACCCTTAAGGAAAAAGAACTGTCTCCCAGAAGCCATCTGTCATGGTTTGTATATGCTCTACCCAGATAGTGTCACTATTGGAATGTGTGGCATTGTTGGAGTAGGTGTGTCACTGTTAAGTGTGAGCTTTAAGACCCTCATCCTAGCTGCCTGGAAGCCAGTATTCTGCTAGCAGCCTTCAGATGAAGATGTTGAATTCTTATCTCCTCCTGTACCATGCCTGCCTGGTTGCTGCCATGTTCCTGCCTTGATGATAATGGACTGAACCTTTGATCCTGTAAGCCAGCCCCAATTAAATGTTATTCTTATGAGAGTTGCCTTGGTCATGGTGTCTGTTCACTGCAGTAAAACCCTAACTAAGACACCAACCATTGTCAGTATCTCCTCAGATAGGGGTTCATGAACCCCATCCTTCCATGAAATATTTATTTCATTTGGGTGTATGTGTGTGTGCGCACAATCAGCTAATGTTAAGATATTGTGTAAGTATTTGTTGTCAGTATGTCTGAAGGCCTTCCTTCAAAGCCTAGTGAGCTCTGTGAGGTGTGGCACACTGCAGACAAATGAAGCCTGAGTGTGCGCACTGGTCCGACTTGAATAATAAGGATCAACTGGCAAGGCAACTTTTAAAGCTATGTTGCTTTTTCTTCTATGCAATCTCAGCAAAAGGACCAGGCGCACCAGGGGCTCCATAAAATCCCCTTGTTTGTATTGATGGGTTAATTAATTAGTTAGATGACAAATGCCCTGTAGATAGTAAAGGTCTCTGAGAGTCATAAGGCAGAGAATTTGTGAAGTGCTTTGATTTGTTTTTCTTCTGGCAACCTTATTAAACAAGCTGGGTTCTTTCAGGATGAGGTCATCTTTTAAGGGAACACAAAGAAAGAGGAGTCTATTAGGTGACACAACAGACACAGAATAGGCAAACAGGCCTTATATCAGTGACTGGTCCAACTGAAGCACCGCATGAAGTGTGAAATCCAGGGCTGGAGGATGCAGGGTAGAGCACACCCCATTGTCCCTGTCAGGGGACCTCAGTTATTTAGCATACTTGTGATCTTTGCCTGTGTGCTAAGTCATCAGTCTAGAGCAGCGGTTGTCAAAATGTGGGCCGTGACCCTTTTGGAGGGATTGCCTAAGACCATAAGAAAGCAAAGGTGTTTACATTATTACTCATAACAGTAGAACAATTACAGCTATGAAATAGCAACAAAAATAATTTTATGGTTTGGGGGGGTCATGACACTATGAGGAACTGTTTTAAAGGGTCACGGCATTAGGAAGGTTAAGAAGTACTGATCTAGATTCTGTACATATTCAGGGGACAAAATACACATCTTGTTTGCCTTCACAGTGCTCACAATCAAGTTGGGCGTTAATAGAGAACAGCAGTGCCAAGTGATAACAAGATCTCGGTACAGTGCGGTGCAGAACTTCTGGGAAGATGGGTAATGTGCAAAGGATGACTACTGAGAACGGGCAAACCCTTTAGATGAGTAGAGCATCCCTATGGACACTTGAAGTGCAGCAGGGGGCCTGGTACATGGAGATAAGGGTGGCTGGTGCTTATGGAAGTGGGGGATGAGGGGGACGTGAGTTTCGAGGGCCTGGATTTTAGTGAAATGCATCATTTCCAAAACACAGTGGGCTACAAAGAAACTTTCCTGTACTATTAATATTTGTAAGTAAAGAAGAATGTTATTCAGCCATTAAAAAAAAGGTGTTTATTCTCTCCTTCTCAATCCAAGGCCTGAACCCCAGGAACACGTGTGAACATTGTACACGAGTGCATAGTTAGGTTTCTCTTTACTCTGACTGATGGTCAAACTACTGTGGTACTAGGGAAGGCACTGACTGGAACCTAGTCTGGGGTCCCTTTAGGATACAAGGAGGAAGGGTGGCTAGAGAGGACGGTGATGCTCACATCACACAGGGAGTTCACTCTTGACCTGACTCATCAGGTCCCTGGTTCATCAAGAGCAGCAGTGTGAGTCTGTTTCAGAATGAACAGATACCGAAATCTAGTAGTAGAGATGTGGTCTTCCTTTGTCTACCAGACATGAGGCTTGAGGACCACAGACTTCTCTTCTCTCCTGTGCTGCTTTCTAGCCTGCTGTGGTGCCAGCAGAACAGATTGTTAAAGAAAATCAGAAATAGACACCCAGGTAATTCAGAGGTTCCAGGGCAAGACATAGACTATGCATTTGAACGCCTTTATAGGCAGTGATGCTGTTGTCATAGGCCCAGGGATTATAGCACTGTGCTTAGTTCTGGCCTTGGCATATTGGTTTAGGATCATGTCTCTTCTTTCTCAAACTTTTGCTTCTATCTTCTGTAGAACCAAGCTGAACTCCTCCACCTGGCAGCATGCCACCCCTTGCTCTGTGAAGGCTAGATGTTTTATATCCTACGTCCAGATCTAATCTGCTATTTATGCTCTAAGATGATTCCATCTTGGCATTGGTTTAGATTGCTGTATAATGTATACATTTTAGGTTTATTTGGTGTTTGAGACAAAATGCTCCCAGGTGACTTTGTATCTTAGAGAAGCTCTTCTTTTCTCATGGAATTTTTATCTTCTGTAAAAAAATGGGAAAACTGGTTTGAAACCTGAAGTCTTTTGGGATCAAGGCCCTGAGCCCATAACGTTGTATTTCTTAAATCACAAAGTGCTGGCTGGCTTATTGTGTTTTCCTTAAAGGGCTCTTGTTTTTCCTCTCCCTGCCCCTCCCTCCTTCCCTTTTATCTAATTTTTCTTTCTGTACTAAAGATGTAGCTATGGCATACAAAGCAAGCTCTCTATCATGGAGGAACATTTAATAGCCCAAAGGTCATTTCTTACAGTTACGGATCTTAGAAAAAAATTATAAGTATTTTTGGGGTTAGCTAGTTAGCATTAAAAGATGGGGCGGGGTGGGGTGACGTTTTGGAAGCCAAAGAGACAAAGAAAACAATTCCCATTGAGCCTGACCTTGGGATGAAAAGGTAACAAACCACCCTTCATTCATGTCTCTGCTTGGTTTACCTCTGGGGTATTCAATAAACATCCTAGAAATGGCTTGTGGTTCATTGTAAGGCTTCCTTAGGAAAAGATGAAATGCTGCCCCCATGGGAAACTCAGTTTTATCCCCAGTGACTGGGAGATGAAGAAAATCTCAGCACCATGTTTTCTAGGACAGTAGCCATCAGCCTCCTATTCTAGAAAAATTTAAACTTAGAATAAACCTTGGTACCACTTAGTTTGTGCACTTACAAGACCCCCCTAGCCAGTGTCTGCCTCAGTAAATAACAGTCAACATTTCTGCCATCAGAGCAAGTCCTTTGGGGTCTACCCTACAACTCTCCCTTAGAATGTATCTTAATGTGCCAGAGCCTTTTAGGTCCTGTGACATCAATGTCTTACTAAAGCGCTGTCCCTTTAATTTGACTCTATATACTCTGGAATAAGTACTGAGTTCTTTAAAATATCAGGACTGACCTTTGTAGATAAGGTGGGCCACTATCCTGTTCTTTCGCTATGACGTCATTCCCATTAGTATGTTATCATTGTTGCCCTGAACTTGTCAGTTATTTTTCAGGTCCTGACGTTTGACTCTTCCAGATCTTTGCCTACAATGCATCCCTTCCTTTCCCCCTTCTTCCTTAACCAGTCTGTGTGGTCCTTCAAGACCCTAGTAAATGTCTACATAAATGGCCACACTCTTTCCTTGCTCATATGGCTCTCCTGTAGCACTCCTAAGATCTTCTTGTGGTCATCTGTTTCTGTTCCTCCTACTTGAATGTGAGCACCTAAGGGCTGACTCTGACTCCATCCCCTCCTTGAACTTGAGTGGCAGGTTGCACCAGGACTGAGTCGCTTCTCACAGGAGTAAGGTAGCTGCTTTTTAAACACAGGGCTGAGTGAGTGAGTGAGTGAGTGAGTGAGTGAGTGAGTGAGTGAGTGAGTGAGTGGCTGGCTGGCTGGCTGGCTGGCTGGCTGGCTGGCTGACTGACTGACTGACTGACTGACTGACTGACTGACTGACTGACCTAGTGACTTAAGTGGTAAACAGCCTCCTTCATAGGCCACATGAAGACTAGAATGCTTGCTAGCCCAAGTCCCCAACCCTGACATTTCTTTTCAAACCCTGGGGAATCATATGTCTGTTCAGAACCAATACCTTTGAACTTGTGGTGTTAGCCTAGACACTAGGGCCCCACTCCCTAGCATGAGTTAATCATTCTAAGAATAATGTAGGTCAGGAGATAAGGAGACAAACTGGCTTCTATTTAGACAGATGTTGCTAATAGGCTCTGTGTGTACTCCTAATGAAGTGGGCCATAAATTCCAAGCTCTGCATACTATGGCAAGGTGGGCCACTTGCATTGTGATGAGTCTACAGTATTCTGCTAGTTTAGTGTTAAGGGGATTAAAATGCAAGCCATTAAATTGTGCTTACTGTGGCGGCTGTGATTCAAGCATGCATAGGGAACTTGTTTGTTTAAAGTTCCTAGTAGAAGTTTCAGTACTAGGAACTAAGGGAGATCCTGGTTTGGACTCTGCTCTCATTTAATGAGGGCATTGTAACAGTTACTCGAGTCTTACATTTGTTGAACCTTAATTTCCCATTATAAACTCTACTGCATTTATCTCCCACTGGAATCCTCAATATGGAAATGATGCTGTCATTAGAAAAATCTATCTTATCTTTCAGAACCAAAGATAAGTTTCTGAGGACCTACAATATTCCAGGCATTAGGCTAGTCTGCCTCATGGGTGTGATGTTAGTAAATCCTCCCCATATCTCTCCACAAGGAAATCAATTAGTGCCCACCATTTTTCTTATTATTGAAGCCCAAAGACATTAAGCGCCTTACACATAAACACCCAGAAGAAAGAATGGATGGAATTCATAGCCATCCCTGCCCTGCAGCTACTGGTTCAAGGGTGCTCCCACTCATACTGTTGGACATCCCCTATTAGGAAGAATTTCTAAAATGGTGCTGCAGAGGTGCTGTGAATATGATAAATGGTGCTCTAGTTGGCTTAAAAGCAGAACAGTTACTTAGTAGCTTCTTTCAACCACATGAAGTCCTTCAACAGATTTATTTAATGGCATGTATCAGCGAGATTTAGTGCATTTGAGAATGCTTGCTATTGCTAGCTCGAACCCGGAGAGGCCATGTTAAATGGACCATGGGTAGCCTGTGAGAATAGCCAGTGGTACCCTCAGCTTACTGTGAGAAGTGGGCACAACAGGCCAGCAGTCACAGGAACTGAATTCTGCCAAATCAGTCAGAGCCTGAGAATGAGTGCTTTTCCAGAGCCTCCAGACAAGGGCCCAGCATGGCCAACGGCTTGACTTCAGCCCAGTGAGACCCCAGTGTTGGGTCCCATTGAGCCTGACTGCAGTCCTGACCTTTAGAGTTGTGAATGGTACATGGGCATTGGTTTAAGCTGATAAGTCTTCAGTGATTTGTTAAATGGGCAAAACAAAACTAATACAAATGTGTTGTATTAGTTTGTAGCACACCATAGCACTGATTGGGCATATCCAACCCTAGACTGCCAAGGACAGCTATGACCACAGCCCAACACAGAACTGTAAACATCTTTACAACATTATGAATTGTGTTTTGTGACTCATCTGCACAATCTTCAAGAATGAACTTGAAATGGCAATATTGGGTCACAACTCGGTAGGATAATTTTGTGGGAAAAAAATGAAAGGAAAACTATGAAATACTTGATACACTCTCAGAAGCACTTATAAACTACTTCTTGGTCCTAAGAGAAAACTTAGTGTGTAAAGTACTTGCCATGCCTTGACTGTGAGTCTCTAGAACCCACATAAAAAGCTGAAGGTGATGGCACATACCTGTAATCCCTTAGTTAGGGAGGCAGAAGATTACCATGACCCACTATCCAGATAGCTTGGACTATGGGTAAGTCATAAGCCTAGAGAAAAATAATGGTCACTCACCCTGAGGAACAACACCGGAGGTTGATATCTGACCTCCATACATGTACTTGTGTGCACACATACATCAGCATACATGTGTACACACATACACCCGCGCACACACACACACAACTTGATTTTATACATCACACTCATGTGATAAGTAGTAAACTAAGGCTTCAAATGAGTAACTCGCATCCTGAAAGCCATGGAGCTGGTGAAAGTCAAGGAGCAAACACTTAAGAGCTGCTTCTTCTGAAGGCTCACGGTCCAGAATCATAAATGTACAGTGCAGCTATCCATGGAACCTCCAAGAATAAAGATTCTTACATTCTGACCTCAGTTGTCAGGATCTAAGACCAGGGTTGGTCCCAGCTAATTATAGTTTAGATGCTTCATGAATGTTTTTTATGGTCCTACCATAGGAATGTATGGTCAGTACTGTAGGAATGACGTCCTTGAATCTGGAGTCCTTATAATCACACTTGCATCTGGAGTAGGGCTCCCTTGCCACTTTGCAGATGTTCCCTTGATAGATGATACAAGGTATAACAGTGTTGTAACAGTTGCCTGTCTCTGACATCCTGAGGATGCTGGGCTAAACTCTTAGCTTCAGTCTCTTTGACCTTGGAGTAGTTTGTGGTGAACCCATTTCCTCATCTCCATCCATCACCTTGTTTAGATGGCTAACAGAGCAAACCCTATAACTACATCGGATACCTTTCAGGGCTTATGAATCAGCTGTTAGCATCCTTTCTCCCCAGTCACCTACAGGCACATAGTTCCTTTCTTTTCTTACTCTGCCGAGGATCCGTTTTTTCCACCTGACAGCAAAGGGTTTAAAATAAGCTGGTTAAGAATAGGAACAGAAACAAAGCTGCCTTATGGAGATGGCGAATCCTTCCTGAGTGGGCTGAGCTGGGGGGGACAGGCAGATAAAGACTGAGCATGAAAAGAACATTCGAGCTCAAAGTGGGTTCCCAACCGGGAGCGCTGGCTTTCGGATCATCTTTGCAGTCTCAGGAGTGGGCATGCTTGGTGCCTCTCTTGTTTCCCACTCAGATTTATTTTTAAAAGTTTCCTTTCTCAGAACAGTGCTACTCCTAATATGCCACACAATGAAAACCTTCTTGAAGAAAAAGGAAGGCAAGTGGAATCCCTCAGACACATGGCTGTCTACCGGACATGGGTATGCTAATGATGGTCCCATTCTAAAATATTTATATGGACCCCAGTGTCTTTACAAAGAAATAGCATGAGTCTGTCAAATCAGTTTATGTGGCATCTACTGGAGCTTCTGACAATGGATATGAGAGCTGAGATCTCCCCATTCCCCAAATGCCAAGGCTGTAATACTCTGCCTTCATGGAATCTAATAAATGACAGTGCGCATGTTGCTGTTCAAATGGCTGCCATCTGCTGGACTGGAGAGGGCTTCTGATTGCAAGGTGGAAGGGAGTGTGCATCCACTAGCTCTTTAGCATCTGTGTCTGTTTCCTCTCTAAAGCCAAGAGAATGTGTTTACATTCCCTCCAAGATATATGTAAGCTGTCGGAGCCCAGAGTACATTAAGGATGTCCGTGATCACCTATCTTGTTCTTCCTGCATGCTTCTTGCTTAGCACAGTGTCCTGCAGGTAGCAACTGTATAGTAAATATTTACTAATAAAGGTTGGCTGAAGTAATGAATCTGGGGCTACCCTTGAAGTCTGTAAAGAAATCATTGCATATTATCTGTGTAAGAACAAATGGCCATTGCCTTTGACTATGCCATACCTGTGTTATTATAGTAGAAATCATGGATTTACTGTCCTTTGGCTCACCAGTCCCCTAGACTTTAGTTTCATATAGAGCTTTCATGTTATATGGACCTCAAGTGTTAGCCAGTCTGGGCATCACATTGTCTGAGAAGGCATGTATGACCATGGCCATTGAGTATATATAGAGAGAACCCAGAGACCAGAAGCGTACTTCATCCTCAGTTACTCTGTGAAGTGTTATCATGTAGGAATGTTACCATAACACTGTGGAGAAATGGCAAGTCCAAGACCAATGAAACACCCAGCCAGTGAGCCAACAGCTAAGGCAAAGCTATAGAGACCAAGACCTGATTGACATCTGATATCAGAATGGAGGCTACTGAAATCAGAAGTCATATCTGCTGTTTTTCTTGAATGGCCTTTCTCCTAGAGGGTCTATTTACCTTCCCTTTCTCCAAACAGAACACATGCTGTCTTGGTGGTGGGTCTCAGGCAAGGGAATTCAATTTAGATAAAGTTAGACAAAATTAGAATATTAAACAAAATGATGTCAACAGCTGGCACTGTGGTTCACCAAGCCATAATGAGTGATACACCTCTAGGTCTCAGATTCTCCATTATTAATATGTAGCTGATGAGACATTCATGGTATTGGTGTGGTCATAGTGCCTAGCATATAGTAGGTACATGTTATCTTCTCTTTTTCTAAGATTTACTTACCCCCTGTCTTTGTCTTCTTGCATGCCTAGTATGTGAGGAAGCCAGAAGAGAGTGTGGATCTCCTGAAACTGTAGTTAAAGACAGTTGTGGCCCACCATATAAGTACAGGCAATTAAACCCAGGTCTTCTGGAAGATCAGCCAGCCCTCTTAAATGCTACACCATCTCTTCAATCTTTCTGTTCTCCATTTCATTCCTAGTCATTCCTTCAATGTGACTTGGATACCAAGTTTTGTTTCTGATATAGGCAGATCCAAACATAGACAGTCTTGTTTCCCTTGCCGCACAGATGAGTGGAAGCAGCAGCCATTTGGCAGAGAAAAAAACAGCAAGTGACCATATAGTTGGTTACATCTATGCCATGAATACAAATGGGAACTATGAGTTCTAGTCTGTGGGGCAACTATAAGTATGATCTGTTCTTCCACAGCATAAGTGTTTTAAGATGTCTTAGTTAACCCAGTTTGGAAGGCAAGTGCTCTCTAACATTTTGTGTGGTGCTGTATATACCTTTCTTACTGAAAATTGTATTCCTCTGTACTCCAAACAGTCAAAGGATACTCGGGTATAAAGATTCCAGGCCATGTGAGCATGCATAGTGAGACCCTATGTCAAAAACCAAAAATCAAAAAAAAAAAAAATCCTTGGGTATGGCCATCGTGAATACATACCTGGAGATCTGTTAAAAAAAAAACCTTTCCCTATGGGTCAACCCTCTGTCAAATGACCATAGTGCTAATTTACACTTATGACAACTACAAAGAACAGAGGCTGAGCACCTCAAAGTCAGAATGCTCCAAAATGTGGAACTTCTCCACATGCTCACATGATGGCCTTATGGAAACACTTTGCAAACTGATCTACTGAGTGACACACAGCTGTCCTGAACATACTGTACATCATCCTCTTCAGGATACGTGAGTGAAGTGTAGATGGAGCACAGCAAATGCTGTATATGCCCATGGATCTCATTCTCAAGGGAATTCTGCTCCTGCATATATTCTGAAATCCAGTTAAATCCAGACTCTGAAATTCTTCTATCTCAAGCCTTTCTGGATAAGAGATCTAGGTCTATAGTCATGAACTCACTTTTAATATGCAACATAAATTTTTCTAAGCATTTACATTCGCCACCTTAGCTAATACCCCTTGGCTTTTCATAACAGGCACATTTTGTTGTCCCCATGAGACAGATGAGAGAGCAGGAATGTCAGGTAAGTAGTTCTGAAGAGCCACCAGCTCATGACTGGCAGAAGTGTGAACTTCCAGGTTTGCTTGACTTCAATGTCCACGTTCTTTTATGAGAACATTATGCTGCCTCCAGACAGCTCTTTATTTAGAAAAGAAAAATAACGTGATTGAGTTTGTTAACAGCAGATCCAAAATAGAAAGCTGTAAATGCTGTCGGTTCTGTTCTATATAATCACTTAATTTTAATAATCCTATTTCCTTATTAGGATGACATTCTTTTTTGAAGATCTGCTAAGTACACTTGATATCTCTGTTGTCATTTAATTTAACATCTTTAGCAGCTGTTTTATTTTTGCCAAAGGAATGGGAACTGTAATCTCTAGGGGGAAATTTTACATGTATTTTTTTTAAGAACACATCAATGTTGAAAACAAAATAAATGGTTAAAGCAATCCCTGAGTAGTAGCTCCCACAATTCAGGGTAGTTGTTAGCTTGCATAAAAAGATAATATAGACACTGTCAGAATGAGAGTTAAAGAGCTCAATTTTAGGTTGCTTGAGAAATCATCTGTAATCACCAGGAAGATTGCTTGGGTGTTCATTGAGTTCAAAGCTGAACTATGGAAGGCTATGCAATAACCATATATTTTTCATGTGCTGGCAAGGGGAAATGTATGCTTCAATAAACAAGTCTTGATTACCAAGACCAAATAAGGAAAGCGAGAACTATGCATAACTCAAACAGTGGCCAGTCTCTTGCAAGCCCTCCTTCTGGTGATTGGCAGGATGGATTTGGGGCATCATGTCAGGGGCTCTCAATTCAGACAGAGGCCAGCTGAAAGACTTCTGTAATGCAAAGTGACCCAACCTGGGGAGGGGGGAGGGCTACTTCAGTCCCTCTGATGGTGACAGTAATAGGATATATTTCCTTTGGCTTAGAAACAGAAATACAATTTGGGGAAGATGCAGATGGCCTTGCACTCCTGCAGGCAGCATCACTTCATACTGAGAAGTGGACTCCTTTGGAACCCAGTGAACCACCCTGTTTGTTCTTTGTGAATCAGTTTAACCATACAGATAACTGCAGAGCATAGTCTAATTAGCATCAATATACCTACTAGCCAGCTTTGACAAAGCATGAAAATTACAAATATTTGCTTTATATATATATTTTTCCAGTACAGATTAAAGTATGGGGCTACCAGCAAGATAGTTCAGCTGGTAAAGGCATCTGCTACCAATTTGATGAGCTGTATCTGATTCCCCGGTAAAGAACTGACTCTTAGAAGTTGTTCTCTGACCTCCACATGCATGGCATGATGTGCACAAGTGTACACACACACACACACACATACACACACACACACACACAGAGAGAGAGAGAGAGAGAGAGAGAGAGAGAGAATATTTAAATAAGTAAGGGGGCAGAGGGCTTAACCCCACTATAAGATAGTCCTTACCTCAAGTGCTTGTCTCAGACCCTCAAGTAAAGAGTTAGAATAGTCCAGACACGGAACAAGTTCCCTGTTGGACGTCTCATTCAACTTTCCATTCTCTTTTAAGAAGAAAGAGCTATGTTGGGTTTCATGTCTAACATTTCCTAGAGGCTTTTAAAAGCTAGATTATAAGTCCTTCATGTGCATATGGGTGTGCACCACAGTGCATATGTGGAGTTCAAGGACAACTTGTAGAAGCCAGTTCTCTCCTTCTGCCACGTGTGACCCAGGCATGGAAGGATCTCTGGTGGTCAGCCTTAGTGGTGACTGTCTTTACCTGCCAATCCATCTTACAAGCCTACTGTTGTATGGTATCTATTTAAAACTAAATATAATCTAAGTGATATGCATGTTTTGTACTTAACAAATTGGATTTATACTAAACATAGTCATAGCCTTTCTTTCTTGACTAAGCATTGTGAGCTTCAACTATATTGAGATAAAGTGGGTCCGACCTTCTGTAACTACTACATAGTAGTATACTAAAGCAATGGAACAAGTTGAAGAGATGAAATTCATTGTTAAGACTCTTCTGGTGACCTTGACCTCAGTTTCAAGCGCTCATACCAGGTGATTACAACCACCTGTAACTGCAATTCAGGGAGTCCAACACCCTCTCTGCCTCTATGACTCCATAGTCACCCCCCAACACACACACACACACACACACACACACACACACACATACACACACACCATAAGCACACAAATAAAAAAAGAACATATTATTAAAGAAAGGAAGAAAGAAAGAAAGAAAGAAAGAAAGAAAGAAAGAAAGAAAGAAAGAAAGAATAAGTAGACAAATTACTGTTTTAAAGGAACTGAAGTAGGGGGCAGAGGGCTTAACCCCACTGTAAGATAGTCCTTACATGATATGAATAAAGTAGTAATTATTTACATAGTTCTGATTCAGGTATCTTATCATAGGGAGCTATAAAAATAAAAGTTTTAGTAAATATCCTTCTATCTACTGTTTGACTTCACATAATAAGTCTATATCTAGGCACAAACAGCTGATCCTACCGTATACATGCATTCTAGTTTTGCTAGAACTGCATCTTCAAGTGGGTTTTCCTCGTCACAGACCTCTAGCAGAACATGAGTGTTCCTTTTGCTCCACTGAAAACAAGAACTTAATTATTTAGTGCCAGGCAGTTCTAGGCATGTGCTAATTCGAGGTTATAAGCTGATTCTTTATCTTGGTTTGGTTATCCCCAGCTCTGTCTAAGGTTAGCTTATTTTCATGTGCTTTTGGACTATTTGAATCTTCTGAGTTCCATGCTCATATCTTCACTCTATTTTCATCTTGACTTCCCCCTCTCACACTGAAGCATAATTCTCCATGTGTTCCACATATAAATCTCTTTGTACCGTTATAAACTTTATTGCTATTTTTGCATATGAGGCAATATAGTAAGTGCAGTGCAGATCAGAATTATAACACATGTGGGTGTTTGTGTGGATAGTTTGATGGACTCCAAAGTGTTTGTGAGAATCCCCATGGCCAAGAATAGTGCAGACTGTTTTGAAACAAAACAATATTTCAGGGATTGCACTCCTGCATAGCAAGGCACATCCATGCCCTATATGTACATAAACCTGAGATGTTACAGGCTTAATATGAAGTGCTTAGCATGGCACACAGAGTATGAAAAAAATGCAGAATTCTTAATTGCTTTAGAGACATAAATTTCTGATATATCTGATATATTTGGTAAGAATCTAAACTCAGTTCTAGCCTAATCTAAAATCTGTACCTGAGCACTCCAGGCCTCTGAACTCAGTACTTAGATGTATTAGAGTTTAGGATATAAGTGTTTATTATATTTAAAGTATAGAGTGGTGCAGAGCACAGCTATCACTTCTATCTTGACCACTTATCAGAAAGTCAAGTGTCTCCCCTTAGCTATCCATGTCCTCCTGTGCTGCTTCTGCACAGCTGGACTCAGGTCCTCACTGCACATTTGCTACAGCTGCTCTCTGCTGCCCCCTGCCTCTTTACCCAGCGTTGCCACCCTGCGACTTATTACCACTTGTGTATGGCATTTCATTTGGTTTTGCTTCATCTCTCTCATAAGACTTTATAACCTTGGTGATGATAAGCGTTTATGTTCATCACTGAACCTCAGGGCCTCTGATAATGCATGGGCTATGATAGATTCTCAAACAGTATTTGTTGAATGAATAAATGCATTTATCTGTTCTATATTACACTTTAAAACCTTCCCTTATTAAAAAGGTATATTTTAGTTTCATTAAGGCTAAAGTTATAAATGTGTATTGTCTTCACAGCATAAAACGGTGCATTGCCAGTGTGGGTTTTAATTAAGAATATAGACTTGATATTCAGCCAGAGGTGGGCTTTAATCTTAAATCATTCTCATTCCATTAAATCCCTGTTCCACTGATCACTTCTTGGTTGTAATGTGACTATTCTTCTATCTATCTTCTATCATCTGTCTATCTGTCTGTCTGTCTGTCTATCGTCTATCTAACAAGGCCATTAGTAAATACTTTCTTCTGCCCTCTTTCTCCTAAATGGCCATTTTGGGCAAAGGCAAATAGCAGAGAAGGCCACTGAAAGGAGATACTTCAACTACTGCTTGTTTTAGGGGGGAAATATTTACTTTACATACAAAACAATAGACACTACTGTAGCTGGAGATGATGGTGACACTGGACCTTTTGGACAGGAGGGAAGATAATGCAGATGTTTGGTTTCCATCCATCCCTGAAGTAGTGTCCCCATACATAATTCCATTTCAAAAGGCTGAGGCAACGCTGATGGAGCTGCCAAAAATGCAGATGGGTGTCCTTCCATGCAACATCCTCAGAGGACCCAACTCACACTCCCTCAGGAGGGAAGGACATGCATGAACATTTTAGTCAGGCATGTATCAAGCTGCAGATGTGTTGGGCAGCTTGACTCTGTTCTCTGACATCATGTCTCTACAGTTGCTGGTCAGCTGACCTAGAGTGTCCCCCATAAGTTCCATAAACTCCAGCTTCCCTGACTGCTGATTGTGTGTGCTACCAGTACCTGATATTAGAAGATTGTTACAATGGTCCCTGATGATGGCCATAGAAATCTGTCATGACAACTGTGCCTTACACTAATGTTAATTGTGCTAATACTTGTACCATCCATGCCTCTACTCCAAGCATTAACCGGCCCAGCTCTTCTTGTAGACCACAGGACAAAAATAATGTAGTAAGTCCCAATCTTTGGTTGTTAGCTCTGAACACACCTCCTACGGATGCACTTCTACCCAGACCCTTAGAAATATCCCCTTGGTTTTCCAGAAGGATTATCATAATATAACATCATCTCACCAGGACACCTTGGGAGACTTCTAGTATGTCAAAGACTCTTGAACACATAGAATTCCAAGTATTTATTTTCCAGAGTTCCTGGAGACAAGCACACAGAAAAACAAACAAACAAACCAAAAAAAACCCAGTAGTCTTAAGTCAGGACCAAACCAATTCAGCATAGGGTACAAATATCCATAAGCCCTATGAGACCTTCCTTCAAGGTACATTCACTGTACTATATCAGTTAACTATTACCGTATAACAAATTATTATGAACATAAGGACTTAAAGCAACACACAATAATTATCTCATGGTTCTCATGGGTCCAGATTCCAGATTCTGAGTCAGCTTGGCAGAGGCCTTCGCATCACTTCCTGGATTCTGGGAATGTTCTTTCTTCTGAGATCTCATAGTTGTTTGTAGGATTCAGGATTTTTATGGTTATAATACAGCAATCCCTGTTTTCTTCCACTCTCCATGGATTGAGCTTAGCATTTAGAGCCTCATAAAGTTCTCTGCCATACAGTTCCCTCATAGACTCTCAAGGCCTGAATCTGTCACTCCAGTTCATATAAATGAGGCAATCTGGATAGCAGCAATTCCATTCTTAATATTATTTTGCCATATTCTGTTAATTAAAATATGCCACAGCTTCTTCTAGCTGGGGAAGGCAAATCAATGATGGAACTCAATGTCGGCACAATAGGATGACTCTGTCCTACAAGGTATTCCAGAAGGAATACAGATGAAGAGATTTTTAAAGCACCAATTTGCCTAACCTCAACTGATCTAATCAGAAGTGTTAGAAATCAAAACAATATTGTGGTCAGCAATTTCTCAAAGCCATCCTGATTGAACAGAAAGGCAGCCATCTTTTATTCTGCTATGATTTTCTCCTTTTAGTGCTGAAATGCCTTTCTTCTTTTAAAAGAAGTGACAGTAATAGCAGATGACATGTTTGAAAACATTGGTAGTGACAACCCCGGTGAGACTCATTTGAACTAGATTTGTCTTTGTTGCATTGAGGTGTCACTCTTCATGGACACCTGGTATGTCCTACACATCAGACCAAGAGGCCTTGCGTTCTCTGAGTCTTCATAGCAGTACTCCAGACAGGGCTCACCTCTAGTTTATAGGTGGGAGGTTTAAAGCAATAAAAATGGGTCAGTAACTTCTCAAGGCCACATAGACAATAAACTGAGGTATGACAACCCACACCTTCACACCAGATTTTTTAATGAGTATCATCCATCCACTAGCAGGCATTTGAAGTTGTCATCTACACCACTAAGGACAGTCCTGAGAGTGCATGAGACGTCAAGGGCCCTGGGTCCTGAGCTGGCATTGTTATCTTGTTATTTGCTGTGCACCTACCTGTGCTCCACACTCACCTGAATCTCCAGTCACATGGCTATGTCTGCACACCTGTATGGGGGCTACCCTCAGTATGTCAATATACTGATCGTGAACTAGAGATGTTTGCCCCTCATACCTTCGACAAAGTACTTGATTTTATAGATAAAACAGTTGTATAAAGGACCTTGTCCTTGTCTTAAAAGGGTATTTTCTGAAATTCAGAGCCCTCCACAGTACTAGAATGTATATGAAAGAAAGAGAAGCTAGGAAACCCCTTTGCCAGGCCTGCTGGGGAGGGGCAGAGTCTTGGGAGGAGGCTATTTTTTACGTTGAGTGATCACTGTGTTTCCATTAGAAGTCGGATGACCTTCTCAGAAAGGTCACAGAATCATTATTAGAGATCGTCAGAGCTGACTAGACACTGGATTAATGGGGATTTGGTAGATTTCTATAAAGAGTGCTTTAACGAAAGATTCATAGGCCAACACACAGACAGTTTTTCTAATCGCAAAGAGTGTGTGCTCACAAAGTTTCTGGCTTTAGGAAGTTAATGACAGACATAGGAGTACAGGAGTCTCTGAGGGAGCCATCAAGGCAAAGGCTGGCATCCTTGGTGGCACATTTATCTATTGTTTATCCCACATGAGGTAGTCTTAAATGACAAAAACAGTTGGTTCATTTTAGTGAGTCCTCGTGGAGAACAAATGTTGCTTTTATTAAAACGTGCTTCGACCTGAACATTTCCCTGATCACCTCTCCTCTCCACCTGACTCAGGGTTGCTCTCTCCTACATATCCACACCAAGTTAAGGTTACACATTTAGAATAGAGTAGGGAGCTATGGGACCTCAGCTCTGCATCAAACCCTACCTCCAGCATCCTGGGCTTCAGCTCCCACTGAGGTAGGAGGAGGGCATTTGCATGTCTCTATCTGCTGACACCCAGAGGACCCTTAACCTCAATCTCCGACTTGGGAGCTGATGTCTCTCCTATCTTAAATGGGATGAGGTCTCTACTGGTTTGTACTGTGTTTTGTTTTGCCTTTGGGATATGAAATAAAAGCTATGCCCCCTCCTTCTTAGGCTCTTTGGACCATAGCATCTCAAGTCTGCCCTGGGTGACCCATACTGTATAAATTGTTCACACCAGCAAAACAAACCAAGTGGAAAAGGAAGTTCTGGCTTAGTAACGATAACGACAGAGGTAGTATCCTTTCTTCTGGAAACTGCTCATGATATCCTCTACTCGTGGTTTTGCCTTGCTGTGGTTTTGATGTTCCCCATCAAACCTCAGTGACGTCAATGTGATAATACGACATAAAAGACCTTTAGAAGGATCAAGATAGGAAGGCTCCTTCTTCAGGCATATGATCAGTCCCTTTTAAAAGAGACTTCATGCAGTCTTTGTCTAGTTTCTCCTTCTATGTTCTGCTGTGTAGGGACACAGCAAGAAGCCTCTTTGACCAGGCCAAATACTTCGGCCATGACCTTGAGCTTCCAGATGCTGAATAATGAGAGATAGATTGCTGACTTGGATAAGCATAGGTGTTTCTGGTAGAAGCATAAAATAGCCATGGGATTGAAGGGTTTTTGATTGATATATATATATATATATATATATATATATATATATATATGTATGTATGTCAGAGAGATCAGAGGACAAGTGAGACTTGTCTCTATGACTCCAGCAACTGACACAGGGCACACCAAGCACACATCTGGTGACTGGTGAGAGTTTATAAAGAATGAAGAGCAAATTGGGAGAGGATTGGCAGGAGTGAGAGATGGGGAGGTAAATAGATCAGACAAGCACAGGAAAATAGGGTTGAAGATATTAGTAGAGCCCCTGAGTTAGTAGAGCTACCTGATTGTGTAGATAAAACAGCAGGGTCTGAATGGTGTTACTTGCCTGTAATGTTATTACACCTAAGCTTCCTTGCGCAGACCAAGCACTTCCTGCTTTCTTACAAATTCTTTACCATGAAGAGAAAACAAAACAAACAAACAAAAAAATAAAAACAAAAACTCAGAGGTAGAAAGAGGTTAAGGCATGCTTAGGATGGAAGGCCCACCTATGGTTCCAGGTAGAGCCTATGGCATGACAGTGGATCCATTGATGGGGAAAGTGAAAAGTGAATGATGGGGAACGTGTTTTCTGGCGCTCCCTCTTTTATATCTGCAAAGGCTCAGCCAGGGAACTATTTATCCCGATGCTTACACATCCATCTGCACAGACCAAGATGGTGGCCTCTAATCACGTGTGACTGATGAACACTAGCATATGCTATAGAGTTGACTGTGTGTGTAAAATGAATGCCTTAGTACCTAAAAAGATTGTGAAATACTTCATTAATAATGTTATTTTGACTTTATATTGAGATGGTAATACTTCAGATCTGTGGTATTAAGTAAACATTGCATTAATAATTTATAGCTTGTTCCTCTTTACCTTTTAGATTGGTTCCTATGAGGTCTGGTTTGGGTAGATTCCCTCCAGACATTCTTCTGGGATCTTTGGGATCTAGACTACTCCTCCCCCGCCCACTGCTTGTGTAACCCACTGTTCTTCCAGCCATGATACCCCCTTCCCAGCTCCTTTCATCCATGATTCACCGTGCCATAAATGTCAGTGCAGGACATCAGAAGTCTCCTGAGTTTGGCATCATGTCCAACCTTGGGTTCCCACTCTCCCACTGTCTAGCCTCTTAACTGTTTTTAAGTGCTAGAATCCTTTTGATTTTCTTCAAATAGGAATAGGAGTGATAATAATTTCTTACCTCTCTCAGAAGATGTTTTTCAAATGAAATGAATGAATCAGAGTGTGTGAATGTGCTTTGTAAATAATGTTCCGCGTGTACATGGGCATCATGACTTGTGGGTGCACACAGATATTATAAGTAACTGTGCGTTAGCCTTCCTGTCAGTCATTAGTGTGATGATCCAGCTCCCATCTATAGCTGAATCTTAGACCATTTGGTGCTCCTCACTGGGTATCTACTCATCTGTAAAGTAGAGACATGGGCTGGACAACTCTCCTCAGTTTTTTGGTGGGATTCAGGATGTTGCTATGTAAATACTTTAGGAGGTTCACCTTCTAGGACTGAATCATTCCTGCCTTTCTAATTATATCATATATGTACTCTGTCGCTTGCTCAGAGGACCAATTGCCAAGTTATGGTCAAATGGAAATCCCAGTCTGCATAGAGATGCCCTAAGGTCTTAGCTTTGGATAGCCCTTCAGAATTTAGTTTTCACATGTAATATTGGCTTTAATATTTCCGTAGCAATTAGGATATAGCCCCATTTGCATAGCTCCATTTTCCAGGTGACTAAATGGAGACACCGCTGTTTAAATGATCTCTCTTGGGTTAGTTATTTGTAAGGGGAAAGCAGGGATTAGAAAGTGGTCCTTCCCCTAGTTACATCTTCTTCCGTGCATGCCAGGTTATAACTCAGATACAAAGAGAAGTGGGGGAAACTGCCTGTGTTTTGTAGTACCATGGAAGTCACACCACTTAGCACCAGAGCCTGTGTGTGGGCGTATTCTTCACACTTGTCCACTGAGTCCCATCAGATTGCAGAGCTGAGTACCAGAAAGGCCAAGGCTCTTCCCGCCCAGATCTCTCTCGCCGAGGAGCCTTCATGAACTCTGACTGTTTCCATTGACTTTTCTGATCTTCCAACTCAAGTTAAAAAGCATCATTTTGCTTTGCTGTCAGTCAATTTCATTTTTGTGAGAATTTTAAAGATGTATAAGCCCCTAAGGTGACAGTCCCAGCCTGATGCTGTCATGCTGAACTGTGTCATATTGAATTCTGTCACTGAAAAGAAACAAAACGAAAAGCACCCAGGTGTAAAATTCCAGGTCTTGTTCATTCTCATTGATACCACACAAGAATGGCAAGACTGAAATTAGGAAATCAGAATGATGAAGACTGATGTTTCTTTATTTTAATGGACTGGTAGTAAAATACATTATCTGTATTTCCTATATTCATTGGCATGTGTAGACAAAGAACAAGCAGAGAAAGTTGTTGATTTGGCCCCATCCTTTAATATTAATATCTTCTTGGCAATTAGCCTTATAGGGCCCACAGTGATAATCAGGTTTGATCTCTCTTTCCCTCCTTTAGTCCCTCCCTCTTTGAAACCAAATTAGTTTGATTGAATCCATCTGGCCTTTTACATCAAATTTATTAACGTGCTCATTGATTTGAAAAGAACTTTTATCCCGATGTGTGTTTAAGTATATTTTCTTAAAGTGTTCCCTCAAATATCCATAATTTTTTTTTAAGAGAGCAAGTTGACAACTGAGGCTTTTGCTGTTACCAGTGAGTCTTGGATGGGTGTGTAGGAGACATGGAACTCTTAAAATATTTCTAGGAAATCTCTGTGCCCCATCAGGTAGGATGTGCAAGATCCTGCAGACCCTGACTGCAGGGCACAGGCTGAGGTTTTTTTGTTTGTTTGTTTTGTTTTGTTTTTCATTGATTTTTGGGTTTTTTGTTGTTCAGAACAATGATTATTTATTTAAAATTTTTTTAAATAGATGTCCTATTTTATGGTCTATCAAGTATGTTTTGGTTACATTGTAACATCATAATACTATTAGTCTCAAAAATATTAATGTAAATTTTATAACTTTAAACCAGCCAGCAATGATGACTTTGGCAACACAACACTTATTAATACTAATGCCAGTGCTGATGAGTTTCCATGGATTGAGTTTTAAGCAGTATTTCAGACCACACACACACACACACACACACACACACACACACACACACACACATCTTTCCATTTCTTCTTTATAATAATCCCAAAAGTTAAACATTATTATCTCAGTTTTATTAATGAGGAAACTAAGGCTTAAAAGGACAAATTCGTTTGGCCAAGGTCATGGAGTTTGCAAGAAGCTAGGCTGAGATTTCAAGTCTCTTAAGTCTGTCTGTGCAGCACATCTCCTAATCCTATAAATACGTTTCCTTAAAAATGTCATCATGTTCCCACTAGAACAGAATGGATAGGTTTGGAGAATGACTGCTGTGCATGAGTCAGGAGAAGGCAAAGGATTCAGGTCTTGGGACGAGAGAGGAGGAACTATCCCCATTGAATTAAACAATAGTGAAAGGCCCTGGGTGCTCTGAACTTGGCATTATACACGCTGGTTGCTCCCACTTTGCAGTTGCTGTTTATCCAGTAATAGTAGACAAAGTTCAAGAACAGATTAAGGTCATATAAAGCAGCAAAATGTTAGCTGTCAGATCTTTTCAGCTCAGTGACAGGAGATGTGAGTTATATTTCAGGGTGGTCCCATGTGCTTGAAAACAAAGGTGCCTGGCAGAAATGGAGCTGGCCGCCAAGCATCCGTCTTTCCTCACGATTAGGCAAAGGGCATCATAGACAGCCACAAGCACTGTGCAGTCGGATGTGGGGTACGGGGTGCGGGTTCAGTGAAAGCTTTCCATTCTTGTGAGGATGAGGTTTGCAACAGGACATGCATACTTGCCCACTTCACTCAATGATCTTTGCAGCAGAGGAGAGAACCTGTTTTTCTTAAAGCAGAAAAGGCAATATGTTTGAAGCATGTGCTTTGGGGCTTATCACATCCTGCTGCAAACACAGTCGTGTTCGGTCAATGCTAGTCAAATGAACGAAAACCAGAGTGTGAGACTGTTACATCCTTGCCAAATCACCATCCTTCATATCTCCCACCCTGCATATCCCTCAGGGCATCCTTGCTCTCCCTCATAGTCAATACCTGGTCTCCTCAGGAAGCCCCAATATTCCTTCCCTGTGTGCCATCTGTCCAGGCATAGAGAGGGGAAATCCTGAGGGCATCACATGCTTAGGGAAAAGCAACAGTGGGATTGTGTCCCCAACGACATACATGACTCACTGCATGCATTCGTCTCTCAAACACACAGTGAACTCTGAATTTCTTATGGCTTGGCTGGAAAGCATCTGCCATGAGGGTTCTAAAGGCCAAACAATATATTCAATTTCATCCTGGCCTCTTAATTTCTCCAGGAAGCAAGTCTCCTCATCTGCAAAATGGGCATGGAAAATAATAAATAGAAATAAACCTAAGAATTAGGGGAAAGTAATAATGCCATCCTTTTCCATCCTACTTAGCTTGGAAGAACATGGGTCAAAAGAGACTTCATGGCTTAACAATGCACACTCGTAGCATATCTTGTGCTAGGTACCCTCAGCATCAACCCCTGGAGTTGATAGGGCTATAGGAGAGCATAGTAAATATGCAGAGTTGGAGGAATTTGCCTAAGTTGCTGACTACCAAAAGTTAAGAGGGTGTGTGTGTGTGAAAAGTGTGTGTGTGTGTTTGTGTGTGTGTGTGTATGAGAAGTGTGAAGGATCCAGGAGGTCAATAGAGGGAAATGGACTTAGGGTGGGAACTGTGTGTGCTCAGACCAGACTTCACTGCATTCCTGACCCTGGTGCTCATGGACCATGACAGTGGTAGATGCTGCCCAGCTGCTGATGCTACAGGTTAGACATTCAGGACTGGTGGATAGCCCTGGAGGCAGCACTTATTCAGGGGCACTTGAGAATCAACCAATGGAAATATCCCAGCTCCCTAACCTTTGGCTGTGAATATTCCAAGGGTGCTGCTTTATGCTGTTGGCAGTTACCTGGCATGCGACCTAACACCCTCTTTGTTGGTTCTCTTACCTGCCTCTACTTCTTTCTCATTTCCAGGAAGTGATCCCTACCTCTCCCAATCAGAGTACTTACTCTGGATTCTCATTTCAGAGTCTCCATTAGGGCAATTCAAGCCAGAAGTAGATTCCCAGATTTCCCAGCTTGCCTCCATCAAGGGTGTGTGCCTGTGTTTCTAATCTTCACTGGTATTTTTCTTGTGACTTGGGAAGTCATTCACCAATGTATTGGAATTGTGTCTTTTTTAAACTTAAGAACTGAGCCCTTTATTATGTAACTGTATAGCCCATACCAGAGTTTAAGCTCTGTTTAGAAAGTAGTTAAGTACTTCATATTAGTTTTTCAAATGAACATGAAAGTTTTTGTTTTTTTTTCCTGTTCCTCTTTTGGGGAAACCCAGGACCTTGTCAATATTTTTATGATGTCTGGAGCCTGCTAATTCCTCATGATAGACTCGATCATCTGTCATGTGAGTGGCAGACTGTCCCACACTGCTCATATACAACATGATAGCAACCCTGGCTCTACATAAGCCTCCAAAGGACTAAAGGATACAAAGACCCTGGTTACATGACTCCAGAACAGTATGCGCTTTGTATTTTCACACCTTGCCTCTAGATAGAGCTCCTCAAAGTCATGTTGGTTCTGTATCTGGGAACTGGCCAGGAGGAAAGTGAAAAGGATTATGACTCTCATCCTTGGCTTTCAATACCTACTGTAAAACAACATTCATTTGTTCAGTCAGGCTGAAAATCTAGGAAGAGACAGGAGACAAGTGGGCCTAGGTTCTGACTTAAATATAAGGGAGGTAAAGATCAAGCTCTGGGTGTTGATGGCCCTGTCTTCTTTAGCATCATCCATTACCTCATTCCCTATGTTAGCTGTGGGGCAGGGAGCTAGACACTGGCAATAATGGATATAGAGCCTGTATTGCACAGAAATACCATTGCATCCCCAGGCTGCAGAGGGAGGCAGATGAAAGATCATCTCCCGTGGCTTTAACATCCCTAGTTCCCTTCCCTAAGCATCCTTTCCTATCTGTCTTTCTCTCTCATTTTCCTTCCCTGCCTCCTCCCTCTCCTCCCCCAAAGCCTTCCTAACAAGCTCTTAGTTACTTAAATTACAGAACAAAGCCAGCTTCCTGCTAACCCCTTTGGACTTCAATTACAGACGTATTCAAATGTGTTCCTTGCACCAGCACAGGCAGCACTAAATAGCACATAAGCACTTCTGCAGTGCTTAATGTAAACTTGTTGAAAAATGAACATTATTTTTCATTGACTTTAAATTGGATAAATGTTCATTGGAAAGAATAAAGTGAATTGGTGCTGGAGAGAGCATTAAAAAAGAGAGAGAGAGAGAGAGCGAGAAAAGGAGCCAATAAAGGCATGTGGTGTCTAAATGTACATGCACTAATTTTTCTTTGTGGCAGTCATTTGGTTTGTACTCTGTGAATCTACTTGTAGATGTTGTACATGTTAATGAAATTAGATTTGTTAAGCAGTGTGATAGAAAGGCAAGCCATAGCCGAAGAGAACTTGCTTCTACTCTGAGATCAGACAGTGCTGGATCTGCAGCTTAATTTTGTGTGACCTTCGGCAAGGAATTTTGGCTTTTCTGAGCCCCCAATTCTCTCATGACTGTGATTCAAGAGAAGTAATGCCTAGCCTCGCGGTGGTTGTGAAGATTACATGTGAAGGGGTGGGCTTGCTTGCATCCCAGGAAGGCTCTGATGCACAGTAGTTGATGGATCCCTCTCAGCTACACTTCCTATTCAGACTGCTGACCTCATAGTCTGCATTTTAGTAAAACTATACTTTCCTTTCTCTGTAACTGTGGCTCTGCTGTCTTGAGTCTGCCTGTTGGAACTGTGGTAGGGTGAAGTCATCTCATCTACCCTTTGCTTAGTCATTAGCTAAGTTGCAAGATGGCAGAGACTTCCTGTTCACCATTCTGAGCCGGGTGCCTGGCTCACTGAATGTGCTTGGTAATCACTGGGCCATGCCTCTTAAGAGAAAGAATGAATGGCATTAGGCTGAATTAGCCACTTACCATGAGGAGAAATTGCAGGAAAGCGCATTTCCTGGCCAGTTCTGACTTTCAGAGCTCCCTGGCCTGGAGTTGTGTCTTGAGTACTGTGGAGGCAGAGGAGGAATGCTGAGGTATGAGAAGAAGGGACCCATGCCTTCAGAGGGGAGTGGTTCGCAGCCATCCCATTAACACCTTCAAATGGGGACACCACTAATTTCCCACAAAGCAGCCTTCTATTCCAAAGGTGAGAGGATCATAGCAGAAATTGTTTTAACTCCCTTTCACCTCCCAGTGGAAAGCTGCTTAGATTTTAATGAAGGTAAGAGCTACCATTTTTAGTTTTCTTGGCACAGCTCTCTGCTTACACTGAAGGGAAAGACCACAGGCTGTATCCCAGGCTTCAGCATCCTGGTATATCCTGAGAATAGGAAATAACTTGAAAAAACTATTTCACCTGTATTGAACAGTGAATATTTTCTTGTCATTTCATAAAGAATAAGTATAAGCATTTATATATTATTTACATTGTATCAGGTATGATAAGTAACCTAGGGATGATTATGTGAAATATTTTATAAGATTCTAGTCCTCAGGACAATTCCAGTAAAGGTTTTACTATACTTCCTCCTATTTTTGTGTATTGCATATGTATGTGTATGATATGTAAATGTATGTATATGCATACACACACAAACGGAGGCTCAGTAAGCTGAAAAAACAACTCAGAGCATGCCATCCAATAAGTGGCCAGGTCAGCAATAACTTCAGGTGAGGCCAAGCACGTGTCTTTCCTCTAGGGGTTTCGGTTCCAAAGGGAGGTTTCACATGCTGTAGCTGCTGAGGTCCGCGCTGGGATGGTTTCCCGAACAGTATGATTCTGTGTTCCCTTGAGACTTAGGTCTGCACATGGTCCTCGGGATCTGCCCAGGCTGACAGGTACTAGTGTGCTCTCACGTCACCCACCACTGTTTCAGATGAACAGATGATCATGTCTAGTTCTCTTTGAGTTTCTATCCTGCCTAAGGTGCAGAACAAAGCCCAGTCTTAATGTGTTTTCATTTGAAGGCATATGCGTCAGCTCCAGGAAGAGACCAAGTAGCATTTAGTAAGGCTTCTCTCTCTGTCCAGGAAAGTGCCTCAAGACTAGAATGAGATTCATAATGTCCCTCCAGCAGATGGGTACCGAGAGACAGAAGTCCAAAAGTTCCTATAAGTGTTGGGATGAAATGAAGACATGCATTTCAGATGCAGAGATTACCAAATGTTTCACTACTGTAACCAAGAAGTTACATATATGCTCATTGTTAGATGGCATGTGGGGGTGGTACAAAGCCCTTAGTATTCATTTTTATCCTTGGTTCATTTCACTTATAGGCTGGCCTGCTTAGTCTCTCAGCAAGTTACTTTGACATGAACCATTTCTTTTTTAGAGCAATGGCCTATTGGGTAGCATGGCCAGTCTTGTGGGCAACTAGTTCCCATTACATCTAGCCCCCCTCCTCTTGTCTTGAGCACCAGGTTCTTAGGAAGCAGAAAGGACACAGTGAAATGAAGTCGTAAGCTGTGGAGTAGAGAAATAACATTGAGTCTTTCTGTCAGATACTCCAGAACTTGAAGAGAGCAGGAATTATGGAGACATTGCTACCAGCAGCTCCAACATTGGAACTGATGGTCATTTGTACTCTTTGTCCTACTGTCTACTCCACCACAGCTCACTGGCTAACTCAGGTCCCAGCTGAGACTTCAGCAGCCCTATTCTGGCACTTCCTGCCATGCGTTTGCAGGTATTGTCTCTCCTTAGTAAGCCACTGCTGTGTCTCTGTTGACCATTCATTACTAGACAACAGATGAAGGCAGAAGACATCGTTGTTAAGGTAGGTCAAATGAAGAAAGGATGAGTCAGGATTTTAGATACCATTTTGCAGACAACAAGACCGCTCTGAACTTATGAAAGTCTGGAAGTTGCATGATCTAATTTGTACAATTAAAGCTAATTGGTACCAATGTGATGACTTAATCACAGGGCTTCAGTGAAGCTGAAATGAAATAATGGATGAATGCAAAAATGCTTTTCTAAACTGTAAAGTGCTCATCCAAATGAAGGGTCCAGTTACTACACCATTTCCTCCCTTAACCTATAGTGTAGAATTAGCATTTCAGTAAGCTACCTCCACCCCTCATTTCTACTCTAGATCCAACCCGTAATTTAATGGTTAATTACACTCTGCATGGTTTTTTTTTTTTCTTCTTCCAGAGTGAAAGCAGGTAAAAGGACCCTAGTTATAGACCTGGCCTCTCTTTGCATTTCAATGGGTCCCCCAATGGAACAGCCAAATTCCAGCTTGCTATTAAAATGGGCAGCAGACCAACAAAAATCTGTGCTCATCAAAAATTCAGTAAAATAAAAAGATGTAAGAGGACATTTTCAAAGAATTCGGTCTGACCCCCTTGTATTTTTAATGTATGCAAAATGTATTTTTTTTTTTTGCACCTGCAAGCACAGTCTATAAGCCAACTCTAGCCTCCAAATTGCCAAAGCTCAAAAAAGAAAATATCTGCCTTTCAAATTCAACCCAGAAACCTAGTAATGAGACAGGGATGGGATGGAGGGCTGCCTAAAACTATTTATAGGAATATTGAGGGGGATAATTGCCATCTTGTGATTTGTTCTGAAGTACTACTGCCTGGCAGAGATGTGTGCAGCACACCAGAGGATGAAGGGAATCCTGAGAGATGCAGGGATACCTGAGCATCTTACAGCTGCAGCTTGACTCCCTCCCTTTCCTCCTCCTCCTCCCCTTCTTCCTCCTCCCCTTCCTCTTCCTCCTCCTCTTCCTCCTCCATAAATGGCTGGCTCTGTGTAAGTTGCTGTGGAAGTGCAAAGCTCTGCCTTGCAGCCACTTGTCTTTCATGTGAACTTTGGTAATGTAACCTGTTTAGCACTGACTAGGCTTCAGGCTCTGTGCTGGCCTCTGAGGATCCAGTAATGGACACCAGACAGGTCTCTGGAGGACATAAGACAGCACCATTTGAAAGACAGTTATGATAGGATTCCTATTTTAAGTTATCATATAGGGCATTAGTTATCTCTATGGCATTTCCCAACAAGTATGTTTTAGTAGATTCACTTTCTTACTCTGACCATCCATCCTAATTCCTCCTTGTCAATCACCCCTACCTGTATCTCTTTTTCTCTCGTTTATGTCCCATGCATTCTTTCCCCTGCCAGCTGCCATACTTGCTTAAAGGACTCCATATATTACTGATACTGGGGAAATTGGGGTCCCCTCTTGGTGTTCTTAATCTCATTAGATAAAAGAATTTAAGAGCAGACTCCAGTGGAAATGCTAGGACAATTTATTAGGATCCAAAAGAAAACCCCAGGGCAGGGAAGCTTTAAACCCCGGCTGCTGTGTAAAGGAGGGTAAAGGCTAGTCCATTTGAGATGACAACATGGAAGACTTCCCTGTGGCAGCAAGCAGTGTGTGTGTGTGTGTGTGTGTGTGTGTGTGTGTGTGCGCGTGCGTGCGCGCGCGGTTATGGTCTGCTTTAGAGGAAAATTAAGGAAGCCCAAATTATTAACAAAGTTATACATTGGGGGTGGCATCCAAAAGCAAGAAACAGAAAAAGAAAGGAGGAACGTTGCAGCTTAAGAAAGTAAATAGACCCAAACCTCATGCCAACCCCATGAGGGCTTCTTGGGGCTGTGCTGGGGGTGGGAGTGGGGTAGGGATTCTAGGCAGGAAGAGTCCAATATCTCCTAGAAGGAGCAATGATGCCACTGATATCTGTTTGACATGGTTTAAGAAACCCACCTTTCTAGAGACGCTCCTTCCATAAGGCATTTGACCTGCCACACTGGAGCGTTAGGTCTTTACCCAGGCCAGGGTTTTAGTCTCTTGGCCAGTAGCTTTCTGTTAATTGGCTTTTGTTGGTGCTCCAGCACTCCCTTTGTTAGACTTGTACATCCATGTTTGTGTCTGTGCTGTTGACAATAGCAAGGAAGTAGCCCCTGCCCCAGCAACCATCAGCAGGGGCACAGGGAGTGGATAATAGGAGCTACATAAGTGCATAATGGAAGTTTATTTTCTGTAAAGAAAAATGCAGTTTGCAGGAAAATGGATAGTTCTGGAATGTCTAACATTAAGTGAGGTAGCCCAAACTAAGAAAGACAAAAACTATATGTTCTGTCTCACATGTGGATCCTAGCTAAGAGAGGGAGAGGGAAAAGGAGAGACAGAGGGAGAGGGAGATGAGATAGGGCTAAAAACTGTAAAGAAGGCCAAGAGGATATAAAAGAGGATATTTTTATATAAACTATAGGACATAGGCAGCATAGTCAGAACATAGAGATGTGCTAATGCACATAGTAGGTGTGGCCCAGAGAGCAATCGTCCCCAGGGATGTCAGGTTTAAGCTGGGACTAAGAATAATCAGAAAATAATGACTTGGGACCGCCTTTCTCTTAGAACCATTGTGTGACAGAGTCATCACCGCCATTCGAAGGGTTGTGCACAGCCCCACCCTTGCACACTGAGGCACGGAACCAGACTCCCTTGGCGCTTCCACGGGACTTTTAAACACAAGGCTGGATGCCTTTGCTGTAAATTCTGGTACTGATTTCTTACAAAACCTCCCAGGGAGCTTTGGTTCCTCTCCTCTTGACAGACAGGGAAGCTCTGGGAGCTAAGAATGATTGACTCGAGGTCAAGGAGCTAGTCACAGAGTTACAGTTGGCCCCCAACTTCTGACTCCCACTCCACCCCCCACCCCTTTCTCTTACTACTGTTGCATCTTTGGCAACAGCATTTTTATGCCCTGGATGTCTGCAGTTGCCCTGTCAGTGATCCATGGCTTCTCTCTAGTCACAGCTGCTCCCCTGCTAGGAGACTTGGGAGGAATGACCTGTGCATACATTGCCCACAGCCCTAAGCTCCGCTCAGTTGTCATGACCACGCTTGCATTTTTCCCAGCGTGCACATTCTCAGTAAGTGTGTCTCCATAAGTGGCTGCTAAGCCTTTAGGAGGGAAGCCAGCTGTTTCTTCCCATTACATTCTTTAAATACAGGTGACAGCACACTGCTTTCTTCCAGATGTTTGCTCTGGCAGCCTATCCCTCTGCCAGAGATACTTTTGTCTCTCTGCCCTTTCCCGAAGTCCTTGTGTGGGCGTCTTAAGGTATCTGATTGTTAACCTTCTTTTTTAAATGTTTGTAATCTGAATTTTATCTTAATAAGTGGCAATATGTTCTGCAGGAGCCCAGATGGTCTCCTCTCATTTAGGAGAGGTCTCCTCAGGAAGGTGACAGAGATGCTAATTTCCTGCTGACACATAGCAGTGTAGATGCTTAGCCCTGTACTCCAGTGGTTTTAGAACCAGGTACCAGTCTTCACTAAGTATAGCCATGGGAGTCTCTCCCATTTCCATCCGGTTCCTCACATGAGAAATTCTAGTCAGTCTTCTGTGAAGTCCCCAATGCGGTTTTCCTTAAAACAGGAATGTTCTTAAGGCTATGTTACACTAGAGCTGACTTCAGTGTGTTCAACCCACTGCGGGCAGTTGACCTTAGCTGGCAGAGCCTTAAAACCCTGGTCCTACTTAGAGTCTTATCTGACCCCACAGCCACTCAACCCAGTGCCCCACATGGGACTCTCCATTGCCCTTTCACCAGCTACATCCTCCTTCTGTCTTACCTTCAACCCCACCCCCAACCCCACCCTTGACTTCACAGATCTTGTCTCCTTCAGATTCCAAACATACTCTTTCCTCTGAAAACCTCCATTCATTTTCTGCCAGTTTGAATTGATGGGGAGAGGGGAACATCTGTTGAGCAGGATCTAGCTGGTGATATTCGAGGCAGAAGATAACCTATAATGAAGGAGAGGGGAGGGATGAGAATAGAGACTGAGGCATTGAAGAAATGCTGCTGCCAATGTTCTGGAGATTTTTAGAGCAGGCAGAGGTGGCTTACAGGGTTAAGTGGGCACAGGAGGTAGGGAGCAATGGAGGTTCTGTTTTTATTGTAAATGTTGTGAGTAGATTTTGAGAGGCTTTCTTACTGTGTGTGGAATCCTCTTGCTTAGGACCATACCTGCCTTGCCTGCTAGACTGAGCATGCCCTGGGAGCAGCACTGTCCCTTCATCCCCATCCCCTGCTCCGGCATGGGGTAGGGCTTTTACAAGGCCACACTGAGCCATCACTGGAAAGAAGGGATCTCAATTTGAGATCTTGGCTGGCTTGACTTTCACACCCAATCCTGCTGGAAGTGGTGTGTTCTCTCTCCCAGTTCTTCCAGCTCATATTTTAATGTCCTTCCACCTTATTGGTGTAGATTTGGCAGACGAAGTTTATGGGAGAAGCAAAATTTCATTTATTGTAGTTTATGTTTATCACATGTATATATTCTCATTATTTTGTGTGCAAAGAGTGTTTCAGAGGCGATACTCTTTAGGGAGATAATATGCAAAGAGATCTTCTATTTCATTTTTACTAACACCACTGCAGTTTGCTAAATCATCACCATCAAACCATACTTTAATTTAATCTGCTTTATTGCTTTCCAAAGCATTTCCTATGAGTAACATTACATTCTCTAAGTTTTTTAAAAAAATAACTCGCTCTAAAATGTACAAGTGAAATTAGACAAATGTTTTGTCCTCTTCAGCCTTTTCTGTGCCCGTCTTTCCCATGTGAATAAGGAAAGTCAGGAAAGCAAAGTCGGGAGAGGGAGACTTGTAAAAGGGCCTGAAAGCATGTGTTCTCCCAAGCAGCCCTTGGACTTGGAAAGAGTTGAATCTACTACTAGAATCCAACCCTACTACTGCTTGACTGACAGACCTCAGGCAAGCTCTGTAATATTTTAAGCTCCTGTTGCCTTGTGTGTGAGATAATGGTGTGTTGGCCTATGTTGTGGTTTCACTCCAACTCAAACTCTTTCAACCGAAAATCAGTAGTACACTTGGCAGGCGCTGAGGAAAAGGCTACTATTGTTAATGGATAAAATGCTGGGTCTCACCCTGCACCTTCAATCAATGTACAGGGACTCTTGTGCATCCATATCCTCAAGTCTAAAATGAGGAAGAGGCTGGCAGTCTAATAGGTTTGTTGTGTGGATGAAATGAACCAGTACCCATGAACTGATGAGGAAATAGCCGGCCTCCAGTGAATCCACTGGAGACATTAGCTTCTGTTGTTCTCTTATCAGTTGTTGTCATGTATGCTTGCCCTCACTCTTGGGCATAAAATAAAATGAATGGTCAGACCATAGAAAGGCTAAAATTTGAATTGCACAAGCAATAAGGACTGGAACAGACTTTATTGATTCTTCCCTTAATGGGAGGCACCAGCAAATCAGAAGTATTTTCAATATCTGGTTTATCTGAACAATTGTCTTTGTTGTGGTAACTCTAATGATCTGAAATCTTCATCCCCTATAGCTCAGTTGACCCCATTGAAAAATACCCTGTGACTTGAGTCATAAAAATGACCTCAATTAAACAGAACTGTCTAGAGTCTGTGTTGAGTCAAGACCAAGAATTCGGAAAGCCTATTCATCAATAAAACTTCTCTTCCTTAGCCTGCCCAGGGCTTCTTCATCAAATGACTAATCAGCTTTACTAACTTCCTTGCTAAGCACCCATCTGCCTCCATGTGCCTGCCTGGTTCTCTTATTACATGAGGTACCAGGAAAGAAGAAATGTTCTGGAAAAATTAAGTTCCCAGCTCTATCTCTGGCTCTGGGGGATGTTCTAAGGTGAGGACAATCCAACTAGTCTGCCCATTGGCAGACCATTCTGTTAGAAATGCCTTCTACATATGGCTTCATGATCGAGGGTTGGGGGGTAGCTCAGTGTTAGAGCCACTTCCCTAGCATTTAGAAGACCCTGAGTGTAATCCTTAATGCTGCAATACACCATAGAAAATCAACCCCACAGTAAATCAACAGCACTATTGGACAATAATTGATAGAGAATGTGCTTAAGGAAAGCACACATTCAATAGATTTGGCTTCACATATATGTGATATTACCACCAATGTGGTCAAGCATTCTTGTCCTCACAGCTGCCTTGTCGTCAGTTACTATTCATTTTGTTTTCTAGAACTGTATATCTATGAAGTCGTGCATCATGTACTATTATTTTAGTCCAGGTCATTTGTCTTGATGTTATCATCTGAAGTCTAGAGCCACACTGCTCACCTATAAAGTTGACCACTTGGACTATTCCTATCAATAGTGACCAGTTTGTGTGTGTGTGTGTGGTGGGGGTGACTCAGAGAGAGTCTATGCTGAAATTCTCATGGCAACCTTCTTTATTCAACAGCCAAGGAATATGGCTGTGATGTTCCTCAATGAGGACACTGTCAAACACAGGTCTATTGACTTTCAAACCAACATTATTTCCATCTCTATGGTTGCTGGAAACAGTGCTCATTCTGGAAGGAGGCTGGCACAGATTTTAGAGAAAACCAGGCTAAATCCAGGGCTGCAGCACTTGCAGCAGCAATCGTCAGGCAACATTCTTACTGTTTGCATCTTAATCCTCTCGCTCTAAATAGTGTAAGTGCAACAGCCATTTGCTTGCCAGTCTCACCTGCTCTCTAGTGTTAAATATCTTCATTATTGATAATGTACAGTATATCCACAATAAAAGAAGCTTTAGAAGGGCAGAAGTGGCCCTGTTTAGTATTAAACTGGCACCCTGTATTAATATTAACAGATGAAATTTTGTTGAGAAAAATGGGAATGAGAAAAGTGTAGAGAGTCACATTAGACTTTGAGTTCTTGTCTTGACTCCACAGAGCATACTATGACAGCAACTAGACTCAGTCAATATTTGATGAGTGTGTGATCAGTGGCTGAAGAGTGTATGTGTGTGTGTGCTGTTTCCACAATAGAATCAGGATGATTCAGATAGGGACACCCACGTTAGACAGGAACATGTTATGTCCTTGCAGCCCATCATGGGCAGGACTCAGAAATGCAGTATCCTGAAACCTAAGATCCAAGTCAGAGATGCTCCATTTCCCCCTAGTCCTAATCTTCACAGGCAAATGCGTGAGAACCAGCCCCTCACCTGTTATCCGTCTGCAGGCAGCCTTGGAGCATCTTATGTCAAGTTATGGGTACCAACACTGTAGGCTTCCATACAGGTGACCTATCACTGGTAGGACATGTTCTCCCATTGTGTTTCCCTGGGAACTCGAAGCTCTCCACAGCAACTGTGAGCACAGAGGCAACATGGCAGCTGGTGTGAGAGTTTGAATCTGGGCTGAGGTGTGGAGAGATGCTCAGAAGAGAGGAAAGAACTCAGGGCTCCTACATGCCAGTGGATGTCTATCTTAACCAAGCTCCGCAGTGGCAAAGGAGCTTTTCCACTGTCCCACTGTGCTGGGGGAAAAGCCATCCCTGGCCAAGGCAGGGGAGAGGTAACCTTGCTTCTCTCTTGCAAAACACAGTAAAGCTTTTGCTCTACGTACTGCCATTGGACCACAGCAAACGTGTCTAGAATGATAACTTAGCATTCCCTGAGTGCTGATCATGCATTACAGGTTGTGTAAGCAGTTTTGATGAAGCAATGTGACCTCACATCAGCCCCATCGACAAAGACTTGCACTGTGGTGCTCACACTTGCAGATGGGAAACAGGCCCAAATAGGAGACCTGACTAAGGTCACACCTTAACACTGACTCTAGAATCCGAACCAGGCTAGTGCAGGCAGTCATACTCACCTGTTCCTTATTTGAGGGGCCTTATTTGTGATAAGTGATTATTTAAATTAGCAGTTAAAAGAAGTCTTTGGAAAGTCTATAGAAAAGGGGGTCCAGAGTTTCTAGAAATTAGATATTAATGTAGATTAATCTTTAGGGCAATGTTCAGTAAGCCAGTAACAAGATAGAGGTAGCAGGTGATCTTACGTCCATGTGGAGTGGTTACTGAAGGAGAGGCTAGAATGGGAATATGAGCTGGGATGGAGAGGGATTTAGGGGTGCAAGGGTTCAGTCCCACAAAAAGATGAAGAGAGCTTCAGTATGCACCATCAATATTTACCTATAGTAAATAACGGCCTGTGCTCTTGAAATAGCCAGGAGAGCAGTGGGGCTGCAGGGCCCTCATGGAACAGCGTTAGAATGTGTGTGTCACGCAGCGACACCATAGTGGATGCATATTTCAAAACATCACATTTTAGGCCATAAATGTGTGTAATTTTGTGAATTTAAAACAAATTTAAACAGAAAGTACTGTGAAATTAGACAGTGGTGATGGTTGCACAACCCTAGAAGCGTACACTTTAAAGGAGGGAATTTTATGGTAAGTGAATTAAACCACAATTTAAAAGACAAGGACTAGTAATGGAATTCTGTTTCCCTTGCTAATGGAGGCCTGGAGATTGTAGATAGAGTCTCTTTAACTCAGATGGCGCACATGGGGCACGGGGACAGCAGGACTATAATGAAAACAGTGCCAGAGCAAATTGAGTAAGGATAGTATTGCTGCTGCTGCTGCTGCTGCTGCTGCTGCTGCTGGTGATGGTAATAGTGATGCTTCTGGTCATCTGGTCTCAGTATCTCTGTGCTCTCACCATGTGCTAGGCATATTAACACTTTCCCTTCCTTACTTCATTTCATTTCACAAATGAATAGCCCAAGGTAATAGGAAGGTTAATTCACTTACCCAAAGGCACACAGCTCATACACAGAGTAAAGATCTGGGAGTGAGGTGACACATAGGTCCAGCACACATATTTTAATACTTCATCCTATCCCCTTGTACTGTATTGTGCTATGGTCTGCTATGCCATGCTTTCTGTCTTAAAGAGCATTGGTTACATGTAGCATGTCGGTGTCTGATATGTGCTACCATGCCTACTATGTACAGTATGGCCCTCTGTTCAGCTACACTGCCTGACTAGCTTTTGGCTCTCAGAGCCATCGTGAGCAGCCACTAAGAATAAGTGTTATTTCCCACACATTATACAATGAAGCTGAGGATGGAGGACTCCCTCAGAATGAGTCACTGTCCAACATCGACCAGATTTCCTGTCTCCCTGTTCTGCACCAGTGATCCTGGCATTGTGGTATCTGGGAGCCTTTTCTTGGTGTCCAAGTATTTTCTATCCAGAGGCACTGTCATAGGGTGTCTGCTGCACACAACTTGGAATGGAGCCCCTGAGGCGTGAGTCAGAGAATAGTGTTGACCTGTATATGATCTAGTGAAGGAAAACAGAAGGTTGAGGTGTCAGTAGAAGGGGAGACATGGGTCTCCATCTTTGTTGGTAAAGTACTTGTGAAGACACTGTGAACGAAGCTCCAGGAACAAGCCACAGGGAGGTCTGGTGAGCAGGAGAACATAGACCATAAAAGAGTCGGGCCATATTGTGGATGATTTGTTTCATTTTGAGTCTTTGAGTCCATTAATACACTGCCAAAAATTGTAGCATCTGTGAATATGTCATAAATACAGAAAGATGGGCCATAGCACCATACGAAGAGTTCTCCCAGATGTGCACTTATTTGGGTCTCAGGGGAAGCAAGTGGCTAGGGGCCAGGAAGCTAGTGGCTTTGGGTAATATGTCATGAATTAAGACCGACTATCTTCCATCCTATTTCTCACTAGCCTATATTTCTAACCACTCATGGCTCATAGAATTTTCCTTGTTATAGCAACAGTAGCAACCGAGAAAATATCCATTTTCCATGTTTCACTTGTAGCTCTCCCTTGTTTTGTGATAACAAAGTCAGTGGAACCGCCCAATCTTAGGCACATCGGCATTGTCTTTGGACCTGAAGCCTCCTGATTGGATTAGAAATGCTTTGTACAAAAGCAGCTATATGTCATAAGCATCCCAACGTGTACTGTAGATGATGGAAGTCCTCAATTTTCTTTTTTTTTTTTTTTTTTTTTTTTTTTTTTTTTTGGTTTTTCGAGACAGGGTTTCTCTGTATAGCCCTGGCTGTCCTGGAACTCACTTTGTAGACCAGGCTGGCCTCGAACTCAGAAATCCGCCTGCCTCTGCCTCCCAAGTGCTGGGATTAAAGGCGTGCACCACCACTGCCCGGCTATGTGTAGCCCAGGCTGGCCTCAAACTCGTGATCCTCCTGCCTCTGCCTCCTTCAGCAAATCCTACCGGCGTGGGCCACCACTACCGGCCTCAATTTTCACATTCTCAAGTAGCTCCCAAGTTTAACTATGAAGTGCATGTGATCTACCTCTCCATCGCTGTTTGGGCTGATCCAAGGACGAGCTGGGGGTTCATGTTCCTCTGTGTGGGTCATCTTAGATGCCTCAGACAATGGAGATGTGCAGCTGCAGGTTGAGCATGCTAGTAACAGGGTGTCCTGCTGGACATGCGTAGATCCTCAAGCTGCTCATCTTCTTGAGGTTTGCTTGGATCATCTGCAGAAGGCTAGACTCTACTCCTGGTCCTTCATATCTGTGGTTCTCACCATTTCTAATGTGGCAGCCCTTTGATACAGTTTCTCATATTGTATTGACCCCCCCAATCATAAATACTGTTGCTACTTTATGACTAGCGTTCTGTTGCTGTTATGAGTCAGAATGTAAAGATCTGTGTGTTTCCATAGTCTTTGGTGACTCCCATGGAAGGCTCCCTCAAAGGGGTCACAACCCACAAGTTGACAACCTCTGCTCTATAGCACTGTGAGCAGTGTGACCTTGGTCATGCTGCTTTACCTATCTGGACCTGTGTCTCCTCATGTATATCAAGGAGGGGTGTGTGTGTGTGTGTGTGTGTGTGTGTGTGTGTGTGTGTGTGTGTTGTTTATGGCAATTACAAACTCAGTTGCTTTGACTGTAGTCAGAAGATTAAATGAAATGATTTTTAGGGACTGACCAACTCTTTGTGTGTGCTGGTCACAGCTGATCTTCCCTCCTTGGATTTCTGGTGACTTACCTTGTCTAAAGTAGCAGCCAGCTCTCAAAATATGATCTGCAAACCAGCAGAGCAGCCTTACCTGGATGGCCCTGAGAAAATTTAATTGGAGGCCTCACATTTGTGCACCAGATCTACTGAATCAGCACCCCTGGGGGTGGGTTCGGCCACCTGCTCCTTAATAAGCACTGTGGGTGTTTCTGGCACAGTGGGTGCAAAGTTTCTGCTCCTTCTCAGGGATGGAGAAGAGACAGAAATACTGCCTCAGGCTCCCATTCCCACCCATAATCCCTAATTATGTTCAGTGCTACAGGAGATGCCACCACACACTTCTTGCTATTTCAGAGTCCCTCGGACTAAAGTAAGGTACTATGATTGTTTTATCTTACCATTTTCCCCTTGGAATTTTCTGCCCCCCAAAATGCAAGGCATTGCAGCTTTGGACCAGCCTCTATCTTTCTAATCTAGGTTCACCTGCTTCGTGTGAATAGGAACCTCCACCCAGTGTCTTCTCCAGATGGCGGGCACATTGGCCTCGTTTCTCCCCATCGGTGACAATGTGACAGCAACATGATATCTCCCAGCTCAACATCATGACCTACTGACCTTTTACTGTCAGAGATGACAGGAGAGCTGAGGACAGCAGGTGGCAGGAGCTCTGGACAATCTATTAGAGTTGGTGGCTCTTGTAAAACCATTTGCTCCAGTCAAGAATTTCCTTGCAAATAACTCTCTGTCTCAACAAGCTGAGGTCTGTTATCACTAATTATTTTTGGATTAAGAAAGGCTAACAGGACTCAGCCTTGGAAGGTCAGAATAATTTGAGTAGATAACGAGATAGCCGCATCCCCTGGGAGGAAAGGATCTCCAGGACCAAGGTTCCAGGAGCTTTGATTGAAAGGAAACAAAGCTTTTGTTTTCTCTGATAAATGCTGATAAAGGGACTCATTTATAGGAGTTTTTTCCATTGTCAACTACTAGGTGTTATGACAGAACCATCAGCAAGGTGACATCAGCCTTTAGATTCTAGGGCAAAAAAATTACGAGAGAAAGAAGAACCAGTGAGAGAGAATTTTGCTGTGAAGACAAGCGGTAGAGAGAGTACTGATTGAGAAGGGAGCCACTCTGTCCGACAAGCCAGGGTATTAGCTTTTATTTCCCACCCTCAGCCCTCCTCTGAGCTATTAAATCCTTGGCAATTATCACTTTGAGACTCTATTTCTATACAGAATGTAATACAGAATGTAAGTAAATAATGTTCACTATTGCAACATTACACAAACATGCACGCACACATGCACTCACACACTTGTATATGCATGCAAACACTCAGGCATGCACACATGCTCACACACGTATGCACTGTGGTGGGGATTGAACCCAGGGCCTTGGGCACACTGCACAAGTGTTCTGAGTTACATCCTTATCCTGAGAATTCTGTCAAGATAATCTTAGCATAGTGCCTGACAGAGAAGACTCAACAACCATTGGCTCTAATTCATTTTGAAGCTGCAGTCTTGGGCACAGTGAGCAGCAAAGCCTTGGACTATTATGCCCCTGGTTTCTTTCTCAAATCACTGAGTAATGAGCTGAGTTTGGTCCTAAAATATACAAAATGGAAGAAAATCTGCAGACTAGAAAGTATCGGGAAGAAGCGACGTAGAAGTGATGGAGAAACCTTGGGGCTTTGTTTTCTGCTCTCAGGCCTGATCCCACCTCCATTCCCTATGATGCCAAATAAAAAGCTGAAGCCTCCTCCTCTTCCATCAGCAACTTCTCTGTTCCTAGGAAATGCTCTGCACTTATCTGGGAGCCAGATTCCTGTCTTTCACATCTTCACTTGATTTGAGATGATTTTCACATGACACTGTGAAATCAAAGACACTGTCTTTGTTTCTGCCTTCTAAAGGCCACACATGTGGGCTGTCCCCCGACAGTGGCAGCTCATGATGAGCAGAACACCTGGGAGCAGAAACCAGCAGGTCACTTACTCAGGAAATCTGAACAGACCAAGGGATCTCAGTAGTGGCACAGCCAACCTGGAGAAGCCTTAGCACTGTAGCCGTACATGATATGGAACAGCTTTAGGAAGCAAACAGTGTGTGAGGGGGTTAGAAAAAGGTTTCTAAGGATGTAGGTGTAGAAAGCTCACTAGGTAGTTGAGAACAGTGGCTGCTCTTCCAGGAAACTTGAGTTTGGTTCCCAGCCATCACCAACATCAAGCAATTCATACCTATCTATAGTTCCAACATCATCTTCTGGCCTCTGGGGGTATCCACTTGTATTTAGTAAAAAATACACGCAAACTATGCGCCTACACACAAACTAGTAAATAAAAACAAAAACCCCGTCTTAAAAAAATATAAGTACTTTTAATAAAAGAATACAGTTAAATAACTCCTATGGAAAGAACGAAATGGATGACATCTAAAACGGTGCTGGGTCCTATATATTATCTAGGTAAGACTATAGATTTTATTCTGAGCTTCCCAGTGGTCAGATAAAAAGAAATGCCTTTAAATTCCAAAGTAACTGCATAAAACAAGGGGAGGGGGCGCGAATCACAGGAGGCATATAATTTATTTAAGATATGTTCATGTTTTAAAATTTTATGTGTGATATAAAGGTTTATTGTTACTCCAAATAAACTGGAAGCTTTACGCCTAGGCTCTCTGGAAGCCACCTTTTTTGGGGTGATATCACAATTTGGCATTCTGATTCCACATAGAAACCAATCAGCCTTGAGTTGAGCATCTAGGAATTTCCAAGACTTCCCCAATTGAGAGTGCTTCATCCAATGAACACAGACATATCATTCCTTGAACAATTGAAGTAGAGTGGCTGCCTTTCTATTAGAGTATTCCCAGGCTCCTGGCCAGCTTTCCCTTGGAATATAATGTGCCTTATCCCATTAACAAAACTTTGCTAATTATAACAATCGGTGAACTTGGGTCCTGGAAGAAAAATGTTTTGCACACTTTACAAATAATAAAACCTCGGAGGGGCGAGTGCTGACTCTCACTATTCATACTTGGGCTTATTTGGATATTCATAAGAGTCTCTCTTTGCTGATTATGTCAGCACAACCCCTTTATTGAATTATGGATTGGGTATTTAATCAAGGCCTGTGTCTTATTATTAGCCATGTAGCACTTCATTGTTTCTGTGGAAAATGGAGAGTGTAAAACCTGACTCACAAGAAAAATCCATTGCCCCCCTCATAAATAACCTTTTACAGGGTGTTTTTCTTTTATACCGCTATAATCCTTATCTGCTGCAGAGTTGAGAATAGATGTGGGCCTTGTGCTGATGGTGGACTGGGGGTGTGGCATGTGTCAGAGTGGTAGGGAGCTGAGCCCTGGTGTGGAGTTTTGTGAGTTCTTCTCTCCTCAGTTAATCTTGGCCTTGGCCTTGGAGCTGTTTGGAGAGAAACCCTGATGAATATTGGGGAGCATTTAAACCCTAGTATATTGTTCAGTGAGGTTTGCTTTGAGGATCTAACTACATGGCTGTATCTTAAACTTTATATAGGACAGGAATAAATACCTTCACGTGGGCTCAGTCCTCGGGGATTGGCTTACCTCTTGTAATAGGGCCTCCATACTTCTCTGAAGTGCCAAGGTTTTGCTGATATACAACCTAGACTGAGGACCAATGATCTGTACTCCCAAGAGAGTCAAGGACTAGTCTGTGTAGTAATTACTGGCTCTGAGCTGAATTTCAAGACTCTTCTGAGCTTCCTGTGGTTAAGGGTCCTCTAGGGTTCTCCTTCTGGATGCTGATAGGAGCAGAGCATGCATTTATTGCAGAGGAAAAGGTTCTTGAACCAGGAATGTGTAAAGCACATGTGTCTTGGTGCCTCCTAGTTGAGAGACTTGGAGCATTTGTCTTACTCTGGAAAAAAAAAAAAACCTGAAAGCTCCCTCTTTAACTGTAGAGCCTTTTCCTTGGGATGACAGCATCCTGAGTTTTGTTGCATCAGCACCACTTTCTAGCTCTGCTAATATGGTATTGAAAGATGGGTGACATTTTTTCCTTCTCAGAGCTCTTTGCACATTTAAATATGATTATCTGGTGGAGGTTCGTCAAATGGGAGGCCCTCTGTGAAAACTTATTGGTGTTCTCGCCCTGCCCTGGAATCCCCACTTCTGCTGCCATTACCTCCTCCTCTAGCTCCTTCATAACCTTCCATGATCTGGCGTTATGTTGTGAGAATCCCTTCTCTCTGAGCTACCCTTACCCTGCCTGGATACATGTTGATCCTCCCACTCTACATTCTGCCCTCTCCTGCCCCCTGTGACACTACTGCCAACTTGTAACAGATCTTGAGGCCTCTCAACATCTGTCCTCTTGATGTTCTTTTGGTAGTGGGTGTAACAGCCATATATAAGGTGATGACTAGCAAAGGAAGGAGAAAGAACACCCAAGGTGCAGCTTGCTATGGAAGTAGCTAACATGGGATGCACTATATTTCAGAAAGCTCTGGAAGATGCTGTCTCTGTACTTTAAGCAGGTGTAGACAGAGATGGCCTGGAATAGAGAGGGGATACATGCCCCAGGCAGGAAAAATGAACAGAGTCACAGACTGAGCAGGAGCCTGGTGGTAGGTGCAAAAGAATAAAGGTTGTAGAATCCTGGGCTGGGATCTGGAACCAGGGCAGTCTCTGAAGGGCACCTGGGGACTTTCCAGTGCTGGCCACTGCTTTTTCATCTTTACCTTTAGTGTCAGAACGTGTGCTCAGTTATATGTGTTGGGTCATCATACCTTTGATATTGGGAGAGGAAGAAGAAGCCATTCTTGGATCGGTGGTGTTTGAAATATATTGTGGAAAAGTGCATAGGTAGAGGTGGGGTGTGTGTGTGTGTGTGTGTGTGTGTGTGTGTGAGAGAGAGAGAGAGAGAGAGAGAGAGAGAGAGAGAGAGAGAGAGAACACAACTGATCCAGGTGTGTTTCTGAAGGATGAATTGTAAACCATGTGAGGAGGGACAAGGACATAAAAACAGATGAAACTTCTCATTCTTAGAGAGGAAAGGAAAATTTTCTTACTCTACAGAATCTGTAGCCCTCTAGCCTTACTTTTGGTAACTTTTCATCTTTTCCATGAAACTTCTAATGGGAAGTTAAGATGTCAAGTTAAAGATTCAGGCCTTCCTGCTGGGCAAAGCTACCAGATTCTAAGCAGTTAGGGTTGAGTGCGCTGATGTAGACATTGGAAGATGTTCCAGTAGTCAAGGGACAATGAATCAGCAAGGACCAGAATAGATCTAGTGCAACTATGAATCTGTGGCCTCGACCCTCCAGTTGGGGGAAGTCCATTTCCTCAAACTCTATTGTAAGCTTCTACATTTATAAAAACGTGATTGAAATTTATGTCTGTGGCTCACTGCTGTTCTTTTCAATTGGACCACACGAGCCAAGTTTCTGTAGTTCCTAAACTGAAAGAGAGGTCTTCGGGGGTAAAGAAGCAGGGTTCTAGTATGTTTTCTACTTCTGTTTCTGAAATAGACCCTTAGCCGTTTTTGGAAATGAGTTTTAAATCTTTTCATGGAAGATAAAGTTGGAAGCAGAGGTTCTTTAAGTTCACAACTCGCTAGGAAAATGGTTCTATTCCTGCATAGGTGCTCCCCCATTCATCAACATTGTCTGCTGACTCCTCAGGCATCCAGTGCACACCTCGAGGCAAAGACATCTTCTCCTTCAGGAAGACGACCGTCGTATATATTTTGCCAACACGTTTGTCAGTCTTTTCTTGTGTTCTTAATTGTGACAATGGGGACTGTGCCTGTGACAGCCTCTTGTGCCCTTGCACATTATGAGCACTATGAAGAAAGGGATCAACTCCTCTACGTTTCTTCTAACTTGCATAACTTACTGCAGTGCCTGCACTTGCTGCTATTGCTGTAGGTGAGCTAGAGTCTGATGCAGACATATGAGCAACATCAGTAGGTAGATGACATGAGCTCATCATTGCCTAAAGACCATCTCAATCAGGCTGCTCTGTAGGGGGAAGAGGAACACACCCAGGGATGAAGTGTCAACCCTCGCAAACTGCTTCCTTCCTTGTTCATATCCCAGATGATGCTAACTTAATCCAGAGAGTTGCTGGTTCTCCATCTTCTCAGCACATCTAACCCTGGCTCTCTGGTACCTGCATTTACTGACTTCATATGTTTCTGCTTTCAAGCTGCAGGTTTCTGCCAGCCTTAATTCTCTTGATGTCTTAGAGTAAGCCTTTCCTTGCCTTCCACTGTGGCCTCCAACTGAGGACTGGATGACCTTTGAAGCCCAGACCAGCTCTTGTTCCTTCCTCTGCACCACTCCCCCACACACACACACATACACCTCCCACCGCCACCCCTGCGTCCTCCTGGATTTTATCATACAGAATTGGAAACCTCAAGTACCAGATGAAGTCCAATAGAACTTCGTGGAGTACTGGAAATATCCCTTACCTACGCTGTTCCGGGTGGGAGCCACCGGCACCACGTGCCTATTGAACACTTGACATGGAATTGATGTGACTGAAGAAGCCAAGTCTTCCTTTTATTTTGATCAATAACTTATTTTTAATGATTTTTCTCTGACAGTTTTATACTGTATATAACAAATTTTAGCCATTTTCACCCCTCACGCCTCTCTTTCACCCCTTCCTCCTCTGAGTAATCCTTTATTTTTTTTTTTTATTTTTAAAATTGAACTTTAAGGAACCCTGCTTGCTAGTGTCATCAATGCTAATGCTGCCCTGTACCTTTCTCTCTGCACATGTGGGCAGATTGACTCCTCCAGGCATCTTCATCCCTACATGTAACCCAAGAGAACATGTCCTATATGAATAGCAACAGATACTTCTTGCCCCATAATACCCTGCCCCAACCTCAGGACTGAGCAGCTCAGTGCTCAGGTCAGCTGCAGAATACAACATGCATTTTACAGGAACATGGTGACTCAGTCTTGACTCTGTTCATGTTTTCACTTTGGGTATGCACATTAGAAAAATGGAGTGATGGTCCAATCCTGATATTCCAGGAATACAAGGCAGTACCTGTCCAGCATGCACAGGGTACAGGCCTTGTGACCTTGGATATAGTGGAAAGCAGTTACTGCACTGTCCAAGTCCGTCCTGCACCTCCACTCTCCCACCTGTAGATGGGGCATGATAGTTCGGTTTTCAGAGTTTACGGGGATTTACTGATCGGACTTAGGCAAGGCCTGGGATGTGCAGGCACTCAGTAACTGACAGCTGCCATTCTAGAAGTGCTGGGGTCTGTCTTGCAGCCATCTTTCAAGCACGCACATGCTAGTCGGGGCAGCAAGACCTGGATTTGCATCGCAACACTCACTCCTCTCCAACATCCCTGACGGGCATGGGGATTTCCTCACAGCCAGGACCACCAGGATGCAAACCCAGGCTGCCCAGGCATCCAGGCTGGCACAGACTTCCTTGTGCCTGCTTGCACACATTTGCACTTATTCCAGATAGCATCCTCTGTATTCAGTCAGCAGTATGGATCACCGGTGAAGACAGTTTTACCATAGTCCCATAGGTTTTCCCTTTATATTCAGTCAGCAATGTGCATTACCACTGAAGATGCAATTTTTACCATAGCCCATAGGTTTCCCTGTTATATTCAGCCAACAGTGTGGATTACCAATGAAGGCAGTTTTACCAGACCCCGTAGGGTTCCCCTCGGCCTGTTGATTTGGAGACTGATACTTGCCTCTCTTGCATGGTGCGCTTCCATTCCTTGTTTGCAGGTTTGGATAAAACGATGAGGAAGCATCCAATCCATTCTCTCAATTAGGTTGTGTAAAAGATTGTCATGGGCATTTTCAGGAGAAGGGTTCAATGGTGGTGTCGTGAAACGCATCGATCAGCTCCTTCGCAGATGGGTCATTGATTATTAGGTCTGTGTCAAGCAGAAAGGCTGCTGGCATCATCCCATCCTTGGAAGGCTTAAGCTTCAGGTTTTGAAGATGGCTCAGGGACTATCAAGACAGGCCGCTCCCTTGTCTGTACAGAGTGCCTTGCGTAGGCATCAACCTGCTTGTAACCTCAGCTCTGTGTAACCTAGTCTCTTGTGAATATCATTTTCCTGCCCTGCCAGTCTCTGACTGTGCACTGTAGGCAGAAGACTCACTCACCTCTACTAGAAACACAGCACTCATGGAGAGAGGGCTAGACACAGACATAAAGATGCCCATGAGCAATTATAGCATCAGCCATGGTAAGTAGAATGTACATCATTTGGGAGCCTAACATATAGGATTATGGTAAGGATGCTATTATTATATATTCTTATTCCTTAATAGCTACAGAAACAGACAAAGAGATTATACAACTTATCCAAGGTGGTATAGCTCCTCAGTGGCCCGTCTCTTAAGCCTTTGCTAAGAACCACAGTTTTATTCTGATTTTAAATCATCCTACTGGTGATTACAGTGTGATGCTCAATGGGAGAAGAAAGTGGTTCTCAAATTATTCTCTATCAAAAATTACTCCCAATGCTTTTTAATATGATTGTAATATACCATACTAGGCATTCTATATCCAAAATCCCTATGAAGGGGCCTGGAAAATGGAATGTTACTTTAGAAGTACCCATGTTTGGGTACACTAGTCACATGACTAAAAGACACCAAGTTTTATGATAAGTCCAGGAGTCAAAGGCTCATTCCTCTGCAGCAGAGGCAGTTAAGTCGTTGAGAGTTGTTGAGAGATGTTGTTATGAACTGGGTTTTAACAGTAAACAGCAGTTAGCTGTGCAGAGGGTAAAGTCAGCTTTGTTTCTTCCATGCGCATAAGTCGAAGCTTATGTACTTTAGGAGAAAAGAGGAGGGTGGGACCTCTTATGTATGTTACAGTGAGCGCAGATATAGAAAACTAAACCAAATGCTTTGTTATTTGTGCCTAGGACCAGATTGAATGTAAAAGTCACTACCTTGTGTGACACGATTTCAGGGTTCCACAGACTGTAGCTCACCTCCCACCCATCTTGAAATTTCCCTACCAGAGCTTCATATTTTGGTGCAAGCCTTTGCCTCGAGCTTAAAAATCTAAATGTACTGGATTGCTGACACATGAGAACACTACGCACAAACACTTAATGTGATTAGTGTAGCCACTTCAACCTTTACAGCGCTCACCCCCAGGGACATATCAGAGATGGGAGTGGCGTCATGCGAAAATTATTAGTCCCAGTAAAATCTCCGTTGAAATGGGTCGGGGAAGTGGAGCCAGCAGATCTTCAGTGGGGGGAGCACACAAAGGGTGCCCAGGAGGACAAAGACATGATTCTTCCTTCCCCCTTCCCTGCTACCTGTTACCAAATCACATTTGCAAACTGAATGTGCTCGGAGTCGTGGTGAAGACACAGCTGGGAGAGATCAATAGCGTCTAAGTCACGTGTATGAAAGAAGGATTCTAACCAAGTGGCTATTATTGCACGAGCACACACGTATCTTTTGTTTCTGAGGAAGCACAAAATAAGCCTGTAAAAGAAGGACCAACCCCAATCCCCAGACATCCAGTGTGCTGCATCCAAAGTATCAGTCTATGACCACTATCTGTCCTGGTGCTTTCTTGTTTTTAAATGTCACACATAAAGCCAAGCCGTCACAAGTCACAATAAGTTTACAGAGAACCAAACATTGTACCCCCCACACGGGAAGAAGGAAGGAAGCTTCACCTTCACAGCTAACTGTTGTCTCGAGCTCACGTAAATGTTTCCGATGTGCAGGGTTTGAAGGCAGGAGTTTCACTATCCTCCCCCCTGCTTGCCAACCGCGTAGGATAGGAGATTCCAGGTGATTTATTTTGATGATTTTAGTAATAAAACTCAAAGGGGAAATTGGTTCGTAGTGAAAGCAGCCACTTTTCATTAAACACTGTTAAAGGCTTCAGAATGAATCTACTGAGGCGGGATCTGCCTTTTGAGTCAGGGACAGAGAGACGATTTGCATGTGACATAAATTCTCATAGGTCCTGTTAAGAACACATCAGACCTGGAATGAAAATGGAATTGACTTCTCACCCATTGTTGTCTCTCCCCAGCTTCACTCCACTAGAAGTCGTTAATGGCTGTACTTGTAGAGGATAAGGATGGAGCCCTTTGGGGTTTCCCAGTCACAGAGATGTTTAGCAGATTGCTGCTTGAAGCGTTGCTTCACTCTTGAGCCCCTGGCTGCCTGTATCAGATTCTCCTTTAAGTAAAGCATCAGTAGCTTTGAGCAGTGTCCCCTGCCAGAGCAGCCCTGCCTGATGACCCAGGGTATCCTGACCCGGTGCATAATCCATCCCAAATCCCAGGTACTAGACTGTTTGCTTTAGTAGTTGTGAAATTTGAATGTTAGGGTTTTTAAGGGAAGTTTAAAATCTGATGATACCTCTTAGGTTTTTACACACAGAGAGAGAGAGAGAGAGAGAGAGAGAGAGAGAGAGAGAGAGAGAGAGAGAGAGAGAGAGAGAGAGAGAGAACAATCAGGGCTCTCATAGACCTTTCTTCCTGAATGAATAAAATGTGTTACCCCTTTATTAAAAGCAAATGAGGAGAGTGGGTTACTTCTAGTTACAGAAAACCTATAAGATAGGGTATATGTGAGAGAGAGATAGGGAGAGAGAGAGAGACAGAGAGAGAGAATTGGGGATAAATGAGTCTGTGCACACTTGAGGACCCAGCAGGGATATCTATCATTCTCTGCCTGTTCCAGTGAGACAAGTTCTCTCACTGAGTCTGAAGCTAGGCTGTCAGGCAGCAAATCCCAGAAGTCCTGTCTCCACGTTCTTACCCCTCAGCATAGGGTTGCAGGTGTACATTGACCACATCCACATTTTTAAAGAGTTCAAGGGATTTGAACTCAGGTCCTCATCCTTGCTTACCAAGCACTGTTACTCTGTGGTCCATCTCCCCAGTCCCCAAATAGGATATTTTGTATTTATATTCCCTGACCCTCAGAAAAAAGAAAGTGAGGTGAGAGTTAATATCTTTTCAACTGATATGTGCCATGTTGTGTCATATGCAAGTTGTATATTATTTTTCAGATTTTTGTTGTATGATATAAACACTGAAAATAAAAACACCGAGTATGGCATAGCCTCCTAATGAATGGGTGTGGCATCAACACTCAGACATATGTCAAGTCATGACCATCAATTGTCTTCTCCCATTAATTTCGGTTTTATCCCTTTGTCCTATAACAGAAGCCCTCTCATTGCTATTGGTTCATTTTGCTTGGTTGGGTTTTGTAGTCCTGGGACTCTATCCCAGAGCCACCTTCTTGCTTATCAAGAGCTCAACTGCCAAATCACATCCCAAGTCCTCTGGTCCTCTTTTCTTTTCCTTGTTTTATCATCGTTCAAGAAACAAATCAAATGCTTTGATTTCACTTGATCTTGTGTCCCAGTGCAGGCACCGTGCACATTCTATTGTGCTAGCCTACTTATTTAAACAAGTATGTCTTTACAATCCACCCCAATTGTCACATATCTTTACTTTTCATTGTCTTAGACTGTGCCATGACCTTTTTCTCTTGTATCAAATATACTCTTTTTTTCCATTTATGTTTTGTGCACAGAGACTTACAATAGGGTTGCTTGGTGTATTAGTCCCTTTCCCGTTGCTGTAATAGAACATAGTAACAGCGGCAGCTTAGAAAAGAAACTGTTTATGTGGATTTGTGGTTCCAGTAGGATAAGAGTCCATCACGGTGAACTCTTAGGGAAGGTGTGGCAGCAAGTGCCCATGGCAGCAAGTGCCCAACATGGCAGTAAGAGCAGGACTCCGAGAGCTCACAGTTTCAAATGCAAGCAAGGAGCAGGGAGAGCTCCAAGACTTCTGCTCCTAAAGCCTGCCCCAAGTTACAGACTTCTCAAGCAAGATTGTGTTACCTAAACCTCCCAAGCAGCCCTCCCAACGGGAGACCGAGGGTTCAAATGACAGAGACTCTGGGGAACATTTCCTTTTTTTTTTTAATTAATTTTTTATTAGGTATTTTCCTCATTTACATTTCCAATGCTATCCAAAAAGTCCCCAATACACTCCCCCCCACTCCCCTACCCACCCACTCCCACATTTTGGCCCTGGCGTTCCCCTGTACTGGGGCATATAAAGTTTGCAAGTCCAATGGGCCTCTCTTTCCAGTGATGGTCGACTAGGCCATCTTTTGATACATATGCAGCTAGAGTCAAGAGCTCTGGGGTACTGGTTAGTTCATAATGTTGTTCCACCAATAGGGTTGCAGTTCCCTTTAGCTCCTTGGGTACTTTCTCTAGCTCCTCCATTGGGGGCCCTGTGATCCATTCAAGCCACCAAACTGAGTCTAAGCGCATGTTATCTGTTTGCCTTGAAATAGGTATTTCTAAGTGCATCTTTATTATATCATATCAGCTTCCTGAAGTTCTGCCAACACTAGGCCATGTGGGCCAGCCAGGAGCACATGGAGAGAGGGTGGGGGGAGGAGAATGGGGAGAGAGGGAGAAGAGGGTAAGGGGAAAGTGCAAGAGGAGAAGAGAGCAAGAGAGTGAGGAGGGGGCAAGCAGCCCCCCTTTTAATTAATTAATTAATTTACACTCCTTATTTTATTCCCACCACCCCATCTACCCTCTGACTGTTCTACATCCCATACCTTCTCCCCACCCACCTGTCTCCACATGGATGTCCTCACCACCCATCCCACCTGACTTCTAAACTCCCTGGAGCCTCCAGTCTCTTGAGAGTTAGGTGCATCATCTCTGAATGAACACAGACCTGGCAGTCCTCTACTGTATGTGTGTTGGGGGCCTCCTATCAGCTGGTGTATGCTGCCTGTGTGGTGGTACAGTGTTTAAGAGATCTTGGTAGTCCAGATTAATTGAGACTGCTGGTCCACCTATAAGGGCACACTTCTCCTCAGCTTCTTTCATCCTTCCCTAATTCAACAACAGGAGTCAGCTGGTTGGGTGCAAATATGTGCATCTGACTCTTTCAGCGGTTTGTTGTGTCTTCCAGAGTGTGGTCATGCTAGATCCCTTTTTGTGAGCACTCCATAGCCTCAGTGATAGTGTCAGGCCTTGGGATATCCCCTTGAGCTAGATCTCACTTCAGGCCTATTGCTGGACCTTCTTTTCCTCAGGCTCCTTTCAATTTCCATCCCTGTAATTCTTTCAGACAGGAACAATTATGGATCAGAGTTATGATTGTGGAATGCCCCCCCTCCTCTCATTTAGTGCCCCATCTTCATGCTAGAGGTGGGCTCTGTAAGTCCCTCCCTTTGAGTCCTGAGAGTTTCTCACCTCCCAGGTCTCTGATGCATTCTGGAGGGTCCCCCCAACTTCCTATCTCCTGAGGTTGCCTGTTTCATTCTTTCTTTTGGCCCTCAGGGCTTCAGTTCTTTTCCCTTACCCAATACAAGATCAGGTTCCCCTCCCACTCCCACTCCCTCCCCCTCCATCCACTTTGCCTCTCAGGTCCCACCTTCCCTCCCCACTTGTGATTGCTTTCTTCTGCCTCCCAAGTGGGACTGAGGTGTCCTTTCCTTAGACACTTCAGCTTGTTGACCTTTTTGAGTTCTGTGGTCTGTATCTTGGGTATTCTGTTTTGTTTTTGTTTTTGTTTTTGTTTTGTTTTGCTAACATCAACTTATTGGTGAATACATACCATGAATCTTCTTTTGGGTCTGAATGACCTCACTCAGGATGATATTTTCTAGTTCCATCAATTTGCCTGCAAAACTCAGGATGTCCTCGATCTTAATAGCTGAGTAGTATTCCATTGTGTAAATGAACCACATTTTCTGTATCCATTCTTCTGTTGTGGGACATCTGGATTGTTTCCTGCTTCTGCCTATCACAAGTAAGGCAGCTAAGAACATAATGGAACACGTGCTCCTGTGGAGTGGTGGGGCATCTTTTGGTTATATTTTCAAGAGTGATATAGCTGGGTCTTTAGGTAGCTCTATTTCCAATTTTCTCAGAAACCTCCAGATTGATTTCCAGAGTGGTTGTACCAGTTTGCAATCCTATCAGCAATGGAGGAGTGTTCCCCTTTCTCCACATCCTCTCCAACATGTGTTCTCACCTGTGGGTTTAATCTTAGCCATTCTGATTGGTGTAAGGTGGAATCTCAGGATCTTTTTGATTTGCATTTCTCTGATCACTAAGAACTTTGAACATTTTTTAGGTGCTTCTCAGCCATTAGAGATTCCTCAGTTGTGAAGTCTTGGTTTAGTTCTATACCCCATTTTTTGATTGGATTCCTTTGGTTTTTTGGTGATTAGTTTCTTAACATAGTAAAATGGCCATCCTACCAAAGGCAATTTGTAGATTCAATGCAATCTCCATCAAAATCCCAGCACAATTCTTCAAAGACATGGACATAGCAATTCTCAAATTCATCTGGAAAGGCAAAAAAAAAAAAAAAAAAAAAGCCAGGATAGCAAAAACAGTTCTTAACAATAAAAGAACAGCTGGGGGAATCACCATCCCTGACCTCAAGCTTTACTACAGAGCAATAGTGATTAAAAACTACATGATATTGGTACAGAGACAGACACATTGATCAATGGAATAGAATTGAAGACCCAGATATAAAACCACACACTTACAGACACTTGATCTTTGATACAGAAGCCAAAAATATACAATGGAAAAAAGAAAGCATCTTCAGTAAATGGTGCTGGTCTAACTGGCTGTCTGTATGTAGAAAAATGAAAATTGACCCATATTTGTCACCGTGTACAAAGCTCAAGTCCAAGTGATTCAAGGACCTCAACATAAAACCAGATACACTGATTCTAATAGAAGAGAAAGTGGGAAAGAGCCTTGAACTCATTGGCACAAGGGGAAATTTCCTAAACAGAACTCCAATGGCTTATGCTCTAAGATCAAGAATTGATAAATAGAACTTCATGAAACTGGAAAGCAAAGGACATAATCAATAAGACAAATCAGCAACCTACAGATTGGGAAAAAACCTTCACTAACCCCACATCCAATAGAGGGCTAATATCCAAAATATATAAATAACTCAATCACAAAATTGCAGCCCCTTTTATAGTGAGTCAGGCACACCTAGCTATTGCCAGGTAACTGTGGGGCAGGGCCTAGATGAAATGCCAACACTCATACTGTCTCCATGATCTTGTTACTTGGTGTTGTGTTCTCAGGAGTGGAAGAGTGTCATCTGTCTTCTCCTGGGGAATTTTCTAAAAAAGAAAAATCTTTGCCTATAACCAAAGCCATAGACTGATTAGACATTGAACACCCAGTCTCTGCTCACGCGTATATATGACATGAAGACGTTGCGATATTTTAAAGCAAGATTGAGATTAGGGTGGCAGGGTGTATGCTTAACATACAATGAACCCATCCATGACACTGGTTACTCTTGCAACTAAATAAGTGGCCCAGGGTGCCTCGTGTGTCTGCACCTTCCAACAATTTAAGGAAGAAAGGTGACTTGTCCCAAAGCACACGGCCAGGATGAAACAAAGCTAGCATTTGAATACAGACGCCTCTCTGTTGGTCTTCACCTACTAAATGAGAAAGTCGGGACTCCAGACACTTGAGACTATGAACCCTGAAGCGAGCTTTCCTGCACATGGAGTTTACGGAGGCTGTCAATCTGATGTACTTTTAATGAAGTATCCATTGCCCAGTGCTTAATATTCTCTGCTTGTCCAACAATAGCTAGAATTCTCACAGCAGGGACCAGGAAGCTGAATCATCATGGATTTACAGAAACTCTGAGAAGTTTCCAGGTTTGGTCATTGTTGGAGTATTTGTCCCTATTATTTTATGGGAGACATGTTGCTGAAGTGGTTAATATTTTCCTCGTGTCCACTAAGGAACCAAATACTCAAGTTCTTTTTTTTTTTCAGCTGTAATATTTTTGTGTTGCTATAAATATGACTCTACTTCAAATAGGTTGAACAAGAAAACTCACAAATAAATGCTCTGACATGACCACAATTATATGGTGTCGAATTGACCTACTTAGTGAGAACACTTCCCCTAGAGTTCCTTAGCTCATAGTATATTAAGCTAACAGAGAAATCTTCCTCTTAAGAGAACTCATCAGCAAGGAGTGGAGCCTGTAGTTTGTCAGTTAATCTAAAAAGAAAATATGTGAATCATTAAAAATATGGCTATCTTTCAATTTTACCTTGACTGAGAACATATAATACATGGATATTATCGAATTATGGATATTTTGATCCTGATACCAAGTCAGTTTGTAATCATTCTTGATATCGGAATGCAGTTTTGCTAATTGGAATGTTGGGCCTGATTTTTAATGAAAGTCTTGCATATAATACATGTCCTGTATAATTTCCAGTTTGAGCTTTTTAAAAGTAATGTAGGCATGAAACAAAGCGCTTAGGAATTTTATAGAACTTCTGGACCTGTGTGTATTTCTATCTAATTCTTCTCAAGTGTGTTGCTAATACCTCAGCAGTTCGGGTCATTCTAAAATGTTAAATTGTCATTTTTATTGAAACAACCCTTTTTTTAAAATTTATTTTACTAGTTCATAAAGCATATTTCAAAGATCATGTGATCCTGTCAGAGTCAGCTGACATAAGCAGGTTCAGAGGCAAGTGTGTAGGACTCTGGAAGGCAGCCAACCTCTGTACACAAAGGGCCTGTCTAGCATTGGTGTTCAGAATGCAGCTGCCCTCAGACTGAGACACAGGTCACTCCAGGGCTCTTCACTCACATCACTACATTATTGCAACGCTTCTAGACAAAGTCAAGTCTGGAAACGGAATGGCTCATAGATAAAAGAAGAGAATACTGAAGTATGACTCTTATGTCCTATTCTTTCTTCTGGGGGTTCAGGGCTAACCTGTGTGTGGTAATCATTCTGTTTGGTTGGCTTATTCTGTTTTCCTTGTATGGCTTAGTACCTACTAGGCCTTGTGTAGATGCCATCCTGTTGAATCCAAGACTGGTTCTGACTAGGTAAAGGGAATGTACTCCTGCTATATGCCCGAGTCTGGGGCTGCTTCGGCAAGGGAATGTGAAGATGCCAGCGTGGGTCTGCAAAGACCAATGGAGACACTGGCTCTATAATCTGCTTAGAACCCTGAAGCCAAAGGCTGTAAATCAGAGGAACATTTCAAGCACTCCTGTGGGGTTTCCCTCTGGTTGGTTCCTTCTTTCTTGGTGCCTGATGGATCCAGTCACCCAGCTTCTCTGATAACAACCAGCTTTCATTTGCTGTCAGGCAAGAGGGCAGTGTAGGAAGAACAAAGGGGGGCTCCAACACTGGAGACTTTTAAAGATAGGGTGATATCTTCCATATATATATATATATATATATATATATATACACACATATACATATATATACATATATATATACACACACACATCAAAAGGCAATTATAGTTATTAGTTATGATATTCTACACTTTCAAATCACACAATTAAGAGCACCCAAACCCCTGGTATGGACAGTTAGTATTCTTCATGGTGTGTGTGTGTTGGGGGTGGGGTGTGACATACACGCCATGGTCTGGTATAGTGGTCAGAGGACAACTTGAGTCAGTTCTCTTTCTGCTTTGGATCTCAGGAGACAAGCCTAAGTAATTAGACTTGGTATCCAGTGCTTTTCCCCACTAATCTATCCTGCTGACCCCAATTCTTCATCTTTAATGGGGAGAAAACTACTTGTCTAATTGCTGATTACTGTGATGATGAGGATCAAGCTCACTCTATCTAAACCATAGCTAATATTTTCATCAAATGGAGAGCTATTGTTTGCACACTGTGCCAAGTAACAAAAGAATAGAACCAAAATAACCCTTGTGACCATTTCTACAAAAAGAGCCTTTCTGCTCTAGATTGTCCTGGTTTGACAAATCTGTAGTAATGGCTAAGGAATAATCTCTCTACACCCCCCCCCCTTGTGTGTGTGTGTCTGTCTGTCTGTCTGTCTGTGCTCTCCCCCACTTTGTCTTTTAGACTCTTTTGACCTTGGTGTTTGTGTTTAACAGCATCTTAATTTTATATTTACCTTCTGGGGACAGGTGGCAGGTAGGCTCTGTGCCTCTGGACACTCTGTGATGTACCATGCAGTAGAGATCTTGAAAAGAATCACCACTGGCCAAAGACTGTTGGCAGAGCAGATGTCTCAGGTTTCACTGTAGCTTTGGGGGTTCCCTTGGTCCTGAGCACCTGGCTGAACACAGAAATTGAGTGGTGAGCCAGACCGCATATAACGCTCATCTTTTTCTCCAGTGTATTTGTCCCAAACCTTTGCTCTGCCCTTTGTTTTTTGTCAGTCTGGATACAATTGTCTTTTTTTTTCCATGATGGTTTTGAAGTTTAAATGATCTAACAAGGTGAAACAGCTGTGTTAGGAGCTGACTTGTGCTATCTCTCTCTGAACTCTGATACTGAAGTCCGAACTCCTGGCAGCTGATATCTCTATGAAAGCTACTTGGTTGCTAAGAGTCTACAGACTGACCCAGGGATTGGAATGTTGCCACTGGGCAGTTAGGATGTTTCCGGACGGTGTCAGGTTGTCTTTAATCCTCATTCATTGCTCCAGCCTCTCTGACCTTGACTGGTATCTTGGGCTATCACATGGACACACACACAAAACAAAGACCACCTTTGGGACTATATTAGTTCAGTAGAACATGAGCTCCCACTCACTCGGATGCTCAGCATGGTCTATGATAACATTTGAAACCAATAGAAGAAATCTCTCCACGTGTTTGATCTGCCTACCTCAGGTCCCCACCAACATTTTTGATAAATGCATCAATTTATGATGTGCTCTTGTTCTGTGACTTATGCAATCTCATCTACAGTGGACCAACATGCAGTTTCAGGGCATGGTTCCTAGACTATGCTTACTCATATTTGACTCTGGATAAACCACCTCTTTTTCCCTTTGGAGAAAGGTGTTTGCATCAGCAAACTCCATGTCTTGGAAAATGACCTGATTTCAGGGAAAATACCATCATTATAAATGAGCTTCCTTAAGCTGAGGTCATTGGCTTTTCTCCAATATATGATGGATACATTAATAAACGAAGAAGCTGTGAACACGACAGGTGGGGAGAAGACATAGGAAGATGTCCTCAGAGAGCAGGGAGATATGACTTCAAGGCAGGAAACATTAAGTATTGGCAGCGGCAGCAAGCCAGTCAGAGGCAGGAGAAGACAGAACAGTTTCCCTCAGCCTCAGAAGCCATCTAGCCCAGCCAAGGCCCTTGGTCTTAGATGTCTCACCTTCAGAGCAGTTAGAGGGTGAGTTTGTGTTAAGGCACTTGGGTTGTATCATTTTGATACAGTCGCCCTGGCAAACGAATACACCTCTCCTTTGATGTTATTGTATTCCTCTTTTACTGTGTCCTGTTTCCTCCCAGCTTCTGTCAGGTAGCTTCAAATTGGCTGCCTCAGGAACCCTCTCTCTGCAGGACAGAAACCCGTGTGTTCAGGGCTTCCTGGTTCTGATCTTGCATTGGGCACATGGGAGTGTTCTCCTTGTGATATGTAATATGTAGGTGGTAGTTGTTTTAAGTCCTCTGGGTAGTGCCTGCAGGTCTCTGCATACACATCCTGCTGTGGACGATTCTCCAGTAAAAATCTCCTCAAGAGGCTAACCTGAAAAGAACCAGTGGTTGCAAAGACCTCGCCATGCTTGTCATTTCGAAACAATGTTTAAAGCATCTCGGAGAGTTGGGGAAAGACGGGGTCTTTGCTTCTAGGTCTCCTGTTTCCCCCTCCATCAGGAAGATGTTTGCAGGTGTGGAGAAGTCAGCAGGAGAATGGATTTCCTGAAACCCTCCTTAGGTGACTAAGTGACCACCAATCACCCAACTTTTGTCATTCATGGTAACTGTGCAATTTCAAATTTTAAAAGAGTCCCTTTAGGGGTTTGTGATCAAGGCTGTGTTCTGCCTAGCTCCCTAGCATTTCTTTGAAACTGTTTGGTACAGCTTTGCTTTTGATTGATGTTATATGGAAAAATCCTCCTTCTGGTTGTACAATAGACCCAGTATTACATCTGTCAGCAACATTATAGTAAAGAAATTCCAGCCCTGCATCCGATAGCTCAGAGGGATTTTTTTTTTTTAATTTGGCCTTTTTTCCCATCCACAACACAAAATTCCATTCTGCCAAGCAGTATTGAACCCTTTGCCTTGATCTGAGGTCCTAGGATCTCAGAGACTTCAAGTGTTGCAGGCTCTGGTGAGGGAGCCAGGACCCTGCAGTGCAAGCTGCCTGCAGGCTGTGACTTCCAGCAGAGAGAAGGGTTTGAAGCATCAAAAGCCTCACACCTCAGGGTGATTTCCATGCAGAGACAGAGAAGGAGAGTGACCCTGCCCCTGACCCTCCAAAACTCACATCTGTACACCCTCCCATCTAGGGGAGAATAATAGCCTTTGTTTTCCTAGACACTGCAGGAATACAAAAAATGGGAAAGACCCTTGAAACTCTGGAGGGGGAAGGGGACAGTAGGGCATGTCAGAGGGCCCTAACCCTGCACTCTGAGACTTGTGTTCTAATCCCACACCTACCCTCCATCTAGCTGGGAAACCTTCTCAAAGCCCCTGCACCTGCCTGAACCTTTCTCTATTAATAAAAATAGGTTAATAACAAGTACTTGACCTGACAGTTCTCTCCCTGGAATTATGTCTCGTTGTGAGTGAATGTGCCTTGCACTATTTATCCCTCTGTCAGCCTCCTCTCTTCCCTCCATCTGTCTCCTGCCACATTTATCACATCATTACTACATGCCACGTGCTTTGCTAAGTATAATAATGTTCATTAATTACATGGCTCAATGAGGCACTATTCTGCTTGTGCTTAAAAATCGCATTACTTGGGTTCAAATAAATCCCAGCTGTCAGCATGACCTTGACCAGATCCCGTGGCCCCCAGAAGTTCAGATCTCTTACTCATAAATGGAGAGAGCAAGAATGACTACATGGGGTGATCCTTGGGAGAAAGAAAAACATGTGTGTCAACTATGCCTCCAGACACCTGACAGCTATTAAGTGCTGTTTTAAAAATCAGGAAAAACAATAGCACACACTTGTGGAAAAGTGAGTTTCTCTATAATGTCCAAAGAGATGTGTCTACCGGAAGATTATCAGCCTCGTCTGGGACTAGAAACAGTTGCTTGATAAATGAGTTAATTCCTGAAGTCCAGTGTTCCATTTCTATTTCAGTTTAAGCAAATATTGGTCTCACAGATTTTTTTTCTTTTTTAAAACTATTTATTTTTTTAAATGCGTTTTTAATTGAAATAGAACTGCATCACCGCCTTCTTTCCTTCCTCTAAGCTAACTTCCTCAAACTCTTCCCTCGTCCCCATCCTGAAGTCAAAAGTCTCTTTCGATGATGATGATGATAATGTGAATGCACAAATATATAAAAATACAACCAGCTGAGTCCATATTGTAATTCCTTCTTTCTCTATATATGTAATTCCTATAGTCCTATATAGTTTCAGGGCTGACCAGTCTGCATTAGACATCCAGTAATGGGGATCATATTCTGCTAGCAGTCATTCTTATAGAAGTTTTCAGAGGGCACTAGGGAGAAAACACCTTGTCATGTCTGGGAATGGGCAGCCTTAAGGGTGAGAAACCAGCAATTTGGAAAGAACTAAATTCACTGCTTAGAAGAAAATTAGCCCTACAACAAGAAAGGTACAGGGTGAAAGGTAGGACCTGGTAGGTAGGTGGGGTAAGAGGAATTGTTCCAGCCGGAGAAAATGTGAAGACAACGGGGGAACTAGGATTTAACTGAATCTCACTGGGATAAAGCAGAAAGCAAATGTTAGGGAAAACAGAATAAAAATAAGTAAGTTGCTTTTCCGGTGGGAATGACTGCAGTGTCTCTAACGTTAGTGGATGTGTCCACAGGGTTTATCTCTTGCTATCTGTTATTTAGGGAGTGGGCATGTAGCAAATAGTGGATGGTATATTTTAAAATGGGTCAGAATTTGTTTTATTTGGTGTGGAAGAAAGTTAGAAACCTGTGACATTTTCTGAGATGAATAGAATGCCATTATAATGCGAGAGAGAGAGAGAGAGAGAGAGAGAGAGAGAGAGAGAGAGAGAGAGAGATTGCCCAGGTTCTTTTTATCACTGGGTCATAACAAGGAGAAATTATAAACAGGTAGACCAGTAGATCATGGAATGTTGGATGATAGCTATGAGGACTAGAGTTCTGCAGCTGTGAACAGATTTTGGAAATAGTGTTTGTAACTCTTTGAATCTGTGAGGAAGATGCTATATGGAAGAAATTGAAAATCTCTCCCAAGTTTCTTCCTTGGGTGACCTCTGTCACCTGCATGGTGCTGGTCACTCTTGAAGACACTGAAGACTCAAAGGTGCACAAGAATCAGAGTTCATATAATATACTTAAGTTTCCTTCCCACAGAGTGCTGTTGCCAGTGTGTTTGTTGTTAGATTACTGTGGATACAGTTGGGAACTGAGTCTCAGGTAGGAAGAAGTGGTTTGGGTGAAGAGGATGTCCATCATCTTTGTCCTATGCATATCAGCTGTTGGCCATTGTAGGGGAATTTGGACTTCGACGTTTAGCAGGGAAATGGAAATGAAGTGTGCAGCTCTGGAGAAGGGCTGAGGCAAAACCTGGTTATTTAGCTGTTGTGTGAGCGTGTATGACTAACAGGTGAAAAAAGGATATGGCAGAATGTCAAAGAATGTGCCCATGAAGGTTCCGGAAGGAAAGGTAGACAAAGATAGGAGTCATAAAAAGACAGTCATAAGCCGTGTAGTGACAGAAACATGAGAGTGACTTCTTCAAGATGGTGGACGTGGTAAGGTGTGCAGCTGAGTGAAGAGACTGGGGTGAGTTGAGTGTGCAAAAGGGACCACAGGAGAAAGTCATTCCCAAGGATTTGGTTTTCCCTCCATGGAGCATGTCACAGATTGCAAGGTCTCCACGGTAGCCATGTATTGGCTGTCTTGTTTCATAGTGAGTATTATTATGAAATATAATGCAGTGAGAGGGTACCTGCCAGGCCCATGCCAAGGTGTCCCCTGAGAAATCACACCGTGCAACAGAGCTTGTATAAGGGGGCTTATCTGGGGGAAAGGAGGGGAGTGAGAGCCTGGAGAAGGGGTAGAGGAAAACAGGTGGACATGTAGACAGACAGACATACAGACAGAAGCAAAACCATGAGGGCAGAGAAAGTGAGGACAGAGAAGGACAGAAATGGGTAGAGAGAGATGGCTGGAACACATGGGAAGAGAGTGGCGTGGAGGTGGAGTGGCAGGACAGTCCTTTTATATGACATCAGCAGTTGCTAGGTCCCTGGGAGGAGCACAGCAGAATTGTCTATAAGCTAACACGTAGGGACGCAGATCGTTTTGGTTGTAGACTGTTGATGTCCTGTTCACGTTGAGGGTCCAGGGGGGCTTGCTGATGGTTTGCCTCCAGCAAAGAGGAAACTCTGGTGTTCCCAGCCCCCATTTTCCTTCACAGACTTGCACACTTTCTTCCTGCTTTGCACCCCCTCCATTGTTATGCTGCAGTGCATCACAGTGTGCTCAGTGCCCTTCCTGGCTCATCCAGGATTGTAAGCCGAGAGTTTCATACAGGCCCATTTGCAATAACCTGGCACTGGTTTTACTTTTCGCCTTGTCTAGGTGTGGTCCTCTCTCTCCCCTGAATTGTATTATTGGAACCTGGTTACTAATCTTACCTCCCATTCCAAACTCCCTCTGAGGATTCGGGTTCAAAGTCATCTTTGCTTTTGTCAAATCTCTGTAATACTGCTCAATATAATATGTCTGCTAGTTGTTCTTGGCCTGGCCTGGGCCATGACTTCTCTTGTTCTGCACATGTTTCCTATCTTGATTTCTTGTTTCAGTTTTCAGAGGTTTATGTATTGACACTCTGACTTGATTGTAAATTCCCTGAGGTGATACAAAGGCCGTAAATTTTACTCTACCTGTAATTTATAACTGTTTCTCCTCTTTCTGTTCTTTTATCTTTTTAAAAAAGTGATAGCACATGGTCCAGAAGAGAACAATAGATTATTTGGAAACCCGAATTTGAATTTGTTCGCAGCCAAATGAAATATAAGTGGCTGTGGAAAATACTGTTTATGCATTGTGAGCTTTAGAAAATTGAAAAATAGCAATATTGACTCACAGGGTCTGGATGGCATAAACATGATGTAATAATTGGTCATTCTTCATCACTTTTCTGGGTACAGTGATGATTATCGGTGGGCCATGTCCCCATCCAAAAGGTGTCCACATTCAAAACTTGAAGGGGAGACTTCAGTGTCTCAAATATTCAGATCAGAGACATTTATCTGACAAGATTTATTCAAAGTCCTTAAAGGTTCAAAACTGCAAACCTCCCTGCTCCCAAGTATTGTGGGTAAGGGAACACTCAACCTCCCATTTATTGTTATTCCTTGAAGAGTTTTTCACTGGGTGGCTAGAGAGATGGCTCAGCGGTTAAAAGGACCAACTGTTCTTCCACAGGTCCTGAGTTCAATTCACAGCAATCACATGGTGGCTCACAACCATCTGTAATGGAGTCTGGTGCTCTCTTCTGGTGTGCCTGAAGAGAGCAATGGTGGTGTACTCATATGCATAAAATAAATAAATAAATCTTAAAATAAATTTTTTTTAAAAAGTTTTTCTCTGGAAGCCCTTCCCCTCAGTCCTCCACTGAAAATGCCATGTCCTTCTGGTTGTCATGTATCCATCCAGCCATCCATCCATCCATCCATCCAAATGTGGCTTCTTCACACATGCTCCTTCAGTGCATTGCTTGGAGCACAGTTGCTACTACTCTACAGGCAGAAAGCACAGTTAGAGCTTAAGAAATGAAAACACTGAGACAAGCTTGCTGGCTAAATCTTGGAGGAATCCTATCACTTTGTTGGCTGTGTGATCTCCTGGCAGGTGCCTTGACCTCCCAAACCCCCTTTCCTCCTCTGCAGGGAGGGAGTCACTGTAACTCTGAAGGTTGTTGAATGCTTTGATTACATCCTATAAAAAGTAATGCAGGCACATAACTTTCCCCTGGACCTAGAACTAAGTGCTTAGGAAATGACGGTTCTAGCCCCTCACAGGAAAGATTCCAATCCCTATGGTGGTGGCGGTGGTGGCGGTGGTTTGTTTGTTTGTTTGTTTTTTGACCAAATTAAGCAGAAAGTAATTCAGTTCTTCCCTCTCCTTCCCACTGATTGTTTTACTATTATTGCCCACGAACAAATTTGCTTCCTCTTCTCCCTGACAAGTTCCTCTGTCGTTTGAATAATCATTAAAATCACTCTTGCAAACCAAGCCATTATGAGCTCTTAAGGAGAGAGGGGCTTTGTGGTGAAGCCAAGGCTGCATTCTCTTTCGGATCCAGAAGACCCTTCTGGTCTTCATTTGCAAAAGGTAGACAGACAGAAGTGGTTTACAGGGAAATCGGTGGTTCTGTTTCGAATTCACTGCAAGCTGAGCATGGAGAGAGACAAAGTAAAGAACTAGACAGTTTGCAGTCTGAAACTGTGGGAGTGAAAATGGAGCACAGATCATCTCGGCCCTTTGTCCACTGCTTCCTTAGGAGCGTCCATGTTAAGGTAAAGGGTGTGGAGAAGGACATCCATCCACAGGATAGTGAATCAGGGCGTGGGTCAGCACATCCCTGACTCTAGTCAAGCATACTGTAAGGATCTCAGCCTTAAGTAGTGAAGGAGAAGCAGGTACCTGTATCAGAAGTCTGAGCTTCAGGAATGTGTCTACTTACCAGATTTCTTTCTGCTTTTTAATGGAACTTGAGTTCTCATCCCCCCGACCCCCCATTAGCCTGGGGAATTCTTAATGGGCTAATTCCATGGCCTAATTTCTATCCATTATCAACACTTTCTAAATGGCTTCAAGTAACAGAGTCAACTTTAAGAGTTAGATAATAGGGCATATCATCCGAACCCAGTGGTGTCTCACAGAGTCAAGACAGGACAGGAACCCAGGAATTTGAACTCAGCTAGAGCTAAGGACGAGACCCTTGGCAGGGACCCAGGAATCTGAAATCAACAAGAACCTTGATTGCATTCTTTCTGGGCTCACTTCTTCAGGATTCTTTCTACCCTCTTACCCTATCTCTTTTCTTCTCTCTTCTCTTCTCTTCTTTTTTTCTTTTTCTTTTTTTGTTTTGTTTTGTTTTTTGTTTTTGTTTTTCAAAGACAAGGTTTCTCTGTGTAGCCCTGGCTGTCTTGGAACTCACTTTGTAGACCAGGCTGGCCTCGAACTCAGAAATCCGCCTGCCTCTGCCTCCCAAGTGCTGCGATTAAAGTGGTGGGCCACCACTGCCCGGCCTTCTCTTCTTTTCTTTTCTTCTCTTTTCTTTCTTTTTCTTTCCTTTCCTTTCCTTTCCTTTCCTTTCCTTTTCTTCTCTTCTCTTCTTTTCTCTTTTCTTTCTTTTTTTTTTTTTAAGTCTGGTTTTGTTTCCCTGACTTACTGTAGAAATAAAATAGCCCCTTGATTTTTTACTTACCAGCTATGGCATGCTATGATCCTCCCCTAAAGGGGATGCTGACTTCTCTCCCTTTTCCTGCCCCTCATCTGTACCCCCTCTCCTCTTTTCACTCTCACCCTCATTCTCTCTGCCTCAATATTCAATTCCCAGAAATACAACCCTCTGATTAATAACACACGGGTGGACCAGGTGTTACTGTCCAGTGCAATCAAGAGGGGCCAGAGGGTAGGTCACAGTACGTAAGGGCAGTCACATGCTCATAATAGGGGAGTGGTTGGGTGGTTACTCAATCACTGAAATCCAGGCATGGATCACAAAAGGCAAGTATCTGTCCTTGACAAATGAGGCAGGTCCCTGCTCTCACAGTCTGTGAAATGTTAGTGCCCCAAATGGCAGGGACAACAATACTCCAATATACTGATATTAAGAGTCAGCCATAATGTTTCAGTGTGAAATCTACCTTGAAACTGAATGGAAAAAAAGCTCATGTTTGCAAATAAACTCAGCCAGGTAGAAGCAATACTCTTATTTCTTCTTGCACACACAGCACAGACTGGGTAACTTTTCATGGAGAGAGGCTTAATTGGGCTTGTGATACCCAGGTCCAAGATCGGAGGCTACTTCGGTCAGTTGCCTTTTTGCTGCCAGAGTCCTGAGGAAACAGAGTACCATGTGGTGAGAAGAAGGGAACATGCGCGTGTTTCTTCTGGTCTCTTACACACACAGTCCATCATGGCGCTCCACCCCAGTGACCTTATCTAATCCAGAATCACCTTGCCAAGGCCCTACTCTGAACCTCAGGCTTGGATTACATCTTCACTTCCCAAATATCTCATAGTGGCGATCAGATTTCAGCACATGGAATCTTGGGAGTCACGGAGCCTGTGTCTGAACTGTATCAAAAGGCTATTCGTCCTCACTGTATTTGCAAACCTCATGTTGGTTCTGTCTGTTCTACATGATAAATGAAGAATGGAACATCCCATCATAACAGGAACTACCTGAGATTCCTGACTTAACTCGGGACTGTACCTCGTAGTTGTTTTTTGTTCCTGAATCTCGAATACTTGGCACAACTGGATATGAAAAGCCTTAAGTGGAACACTGAGTTGCCACCTTCTCTGAGCAAAGTTTCCATCAGTCAAGAGGATTTCACACAGGGAAGTAGCCCTGGCTTTCGCCAAGCTGCCCAAGTTCTTCTCTTTTTCTGCCTTCTCCAGTCTCTGTGTTCGGTAAGCCCTATCTGCTTGTCAATGGTGATAAAACACCATGGGGAAAAGCAACATGGGGAAGAAAGGGTGTATTTCAGCCTACACTTCCAGGAAACTTGTCAATTACAGAGGAAAGTAACTCCAACACGAAGGAACCCAGAGGGAGGAACTTAAGACACAAAGGCCATGGACGAGGGCTGTTTTCTGACTTGCTCTCTGAAGCTGGATCAACCTCCTTTCTTGCAAATGCCCGGACCAGCAGTTCAGGGATGGCACCACGGTTGACATAAACCCTCCCATGTTAATCACTCACCAAGAAAATGCTCTACAGACTTGGTATTTTCTCAGTCCAGATTCCCTCTTCCCAGATATGTCTGTGTTTGTGTCAAATTGACCAAAACCAAACCAAACCTCACCAGCACACCAGTTTGGACCTAGGCCATCATTATTCTAGACTTCTGCTGTCGCTCTCATTGGGTCTCTCCTCTGTCGTCCCTGGCCCTGCTTGGACTCTTCCCTTGAACACGGAGCATTGAGAAGAATCTTTTTTATGCTAAGCAGCTGCTTCCTTATGAAGACCCACAATGGCTTTCCACTGCTTTGGGAATCAAGCCTGCTCCCCTTGCTTACCCTACCAGATAATGCAATAGTGGAGACAGCCCCACTGCCCCATCCCTTTCCTTACATTGCCCCACTGTCCTCAGGATTGCATTGTGTGTGTGTGTGTGTGTGTGTGTGTGTGTGTGTGTGTGTGTGTGTGTGTGTTTGTGTGTATGTTTTCAAGAACAGTTCAAGCTCTATTCCTCCCAACATGACTGCCCTTCCTTGTCAGGAATCCTTGCAAATGTCTTCTCTATGGCAAAGTCTCCCTGGATCTGGCTATCTACAAGAAGTGTAACCCTAGCAACTCCGAGTTTTGTTTTTTTTTTTATAATTTATTTTTTTATTAGGTATTTTCCTCGTTTACATTTTCAATGCTATCCCAAAAGTCCCCCATACCCACCCTCCCAATCCCCTACCCACTCACTCCCCCTTTTTGGCCCTGGGGTTCCCCTGTACTGGGGCATATAAAGTTTGCAAGTCCAATGGGCCTCTCTTTCCAGTGATGGCCGACTAGGCCATCTTTTGATACATATGCAGCTAGAGACAAGAGCTCCGGGGTACTGGTTAGATCATATTGTTGTTCCACCTATAGGGTTGCAGTTCCCTTTAGCTCCTTGGGTACTGTCTCTAGCTCCTCCATTGAGGGGCCCTGTGATCCATCCAATAGCTGACTGTGAGCATCCACTTCTGTGTTTGCTAGGCCCCGGTCTAGTCTCACAAGAGACAGCTATATCTGGGTCCTTTCAGCAAAATCTTGCTAGTGTATGCAATGGTGTCAGCGTTTGGAAGCTGATTATGGGATGGATCCCTGGATATGGCAATCACTAGATGGTCCATCCTTTCGTCACAGTTCCAAATTTTGTCTCTGTAACTCCTTCCATGGGTGTTTTGTTCCCATTTCTAAGAAGGGGCAAAGTGTCCACACTTTGGTCTTCATTCTTCTTGAATTTCATGCGTTTAGCAAATTGTATCTTATATGTTGGGTATCCTAAGTTTTTGGGCTAATATCCACTTATCAGTGAGTACATATTGTGCGAGTTCCTTTATGATTGGGTTACCTCACTCAGGATGATGTCCTCCAGGTCCATCCATTTGCCTAGGAATTTCATACATTCATTTTTTTTAATAGCTGAGTAGTACTCCATTGTGTAAATGTACCACATTTTCTGTATCCATTCCTCTGTTGAGGGGCATCTGGGTTCTTTCCAGCTTCTGGCTATTATAAATAAGGCTGCTATGAACATAGTGGAGCATGTGTCCTTCTTACCGGTTGGGACATCTTCTGGATATATGCCCAGGAGAGGTATTGCTGGATCCTCCGGTAGTACTATGTCCACTTTTCTGAGGAACCGCCAGACTGATTTCCAGAGTGGTTGTACAAGCTTGCAATCCCACCAACAATGGCTGCTCCACCATCTTATGAACACTTGCCACTTTCTGGAAAGAGTCTTCTCATTGTTTATGTGTACTTCCTCCCTCCCCCTCTGAGATCAGAATCTCCAGGGGAAAGAGGGCTTCTCACTCTCTGCCGTTCGTTACTGTATCCTGGGACACAAACCAGTGCTTGGCACCAAGTGGTACTTGAGTGTGAATTTAGGGAATAGAAACATATTAGAGATGTGGGAAGCCAGGACTGGGCCTGTGCCCTTGCATCTATTATGAATCACTGCTGGGGACACTTAGTCACTGTCTACCCCTGTACATCCTACTTAAACTCGCCATCACTGAGATTTATCTCTGAGTTTAATCAAATGTAATTTATACTGCAGCCTCCTCAGTAAATAATTGATTTGCCCTCTCTGTTGTCTCCATCACACATACTTCTTTGTACTCTAAAGAAATGATTTAATCAGTCGATAGTATACACAGCCCTCTTGTTTAGAAGGCAGAGGGAAGATAAAGCCTTGTTCGCACTGGAATATATACCAGCACAAAAATAATCTCACTTACAAAAGGCACTCTTCAAGTAAGTTGGCAGCAGAGAAAACCCACTGAATCCTGTGTTTTTCTAATGAAGATGACCCTGAACATTGTATCAGTGCAGAAGAAAGTAGCTGTTTGCAGGCTACTCCTGACAAGGTAAACTCCTGTTCATTTGTGTTTTAATTAACCTCTGCCTGAGCCTCAGAGGAAGCTCTCAAATACCCAGTATGAATGCCCGATGCTGGAGAACTTCAGAAGGGGGATTCCTTTGGCCAGCACTGCCTTTGACCTCAGAACCACTAGGTCGCTTGCTGTCAGCCTGGCAGGCATTGCCTGGCAGCTTGGCCAGACTCTTGAAAAATCTGCATCCATCCACTGGATGCCCTCTGTATCTCCTGAAGAAAGCTGTCAGGAGAGGAAAGTTTTACATCTGTTTTCACACATTTGTCTATTTTGAGCCAACATGTTTCTGGAGCTGGAGAAGGGAAGGGGGTGGGGCGAGCACGAGGAAGCATCAACACTGAAGACTCCACATGGGCCTTCTCAGGGGGCAAGTACATCTTTGTAGTGCCTTTAGAAGTAATTCTCAGTATTGTATTTCTTTGTGCTGTTTTAATTGGAAACATTGTAACTGTTCAATAATAGGGATTGTTGAATAAATTATGATACATCTATGGGATGCAATGTGGTGCAGCCAAGACTAATCTAGCTGCTACAAGCTCTCTGTTATGTATGAGAGAATATACATCATTCTTTGCCAGGTTTTTTCTTCTTTTTTTCTTTTTTTTTTTTTTTTTAAGCAGCAGGGCTGAGGCTGGAGCTCAGGGGTAGAGCGCTTGCCTGGCGTGCCTGAGGCCCAGGATTCCATCCCTATATTTACAGCATGAACATATGTTCATACACTTATTTATTTGAAAAAAGAGATGTTTATGTGTGTATATATATATACCTCAGGAAAATCTGGACAACCATGCACTCCGTTGCAGCATTAAATATCACCAGGTGGCATTAGGGGTGTCGTCTCCTTTTTATTCTCTTGTGTTTGCCACATTTTATGTCCTGCACATATTTTACTTTATAATTAGAAGCTTATTAAGAAGCATTTATTTTAAGGAGTAGAAATTGCAAAAGTTAAAAGGAAACATCTGGGTTTGGGTGGTTTTTGTTGTTTGGTTTGGTTTTGATTTTAACATTGTTTTGTTTTGTTTTGTTTTTTTGAGGGGGTGGTTTTGGGTTTTTGTTTGTTTTGGTTTATGTTTTTGTTTTGGCTTTTTTGTTTGTTTGTTTTGTTTTGTCTTCCTGTGGTTGTTATTCACCCTGTGTCCTGCCCCTAGGGCGTTGCTGGTGGCTGATATCTCTGGTCACATACATTTCCCAAAAGGAGGAGTAGTGAATTGTGAGCCGCAGCTGTATTGCTCACTCACTGGTGGTGGCAACAAGGTCATCTTAGATTGGTACTACTGTTCTCACCCTTACAGATGTGACCCGGCTACTGGGGGGTGGGGGGGTGGCGCTGACTGGTGCCTCAGATCCACATTCGGAGATGAACTATTGGCTCAGAATTTTTCTTGGCTATGTGAGATTCAGAATCACACTATTTTACTTTGGAGGATCTGAATTCTCCCCACCCCCACCCTGCCTCCAAGCCCTCCTCCCTAATTGTTGTGGAGACCTTCTGGCTGCTCAGTCTTTCAGACCCTCTCTATCTCAAACAACTCCTTTAAATTCACTGGGTTTTGACCCACCTTTAATGGTGCTCTAAGAAATCTGCTGGTGGAAGCTTGTGGAGGAGTGCCCAGGTGTCCGGATAATAAGTGGTGATGGAGGAGGACGGGTGGTGCAGACAGTCAGAGGGAGGAAGCAACTAAGATGCAGTTCCAGCCTGTCCATCAGAGGAGCCCTGACCTAGTCTGCAAAGATGCCACACATTGAGACATGAATTCTAGGCCTTTCTGCCTGCCTGACCTCAGCCAGCTGATTAGAGGCAGCTAGAAGGGGGAGGAGTCAAACCTGTGGGGGCAGGGCATGGATTTGGATAGAGGTGGCTCTTTCTGACCTAGGGCAATTCCCTGAAAGCAACTCAACAGATCCTTCCAGAGAAAGAGTACTTCCCCAGGTCAAGAGTGTAGTCCTAGGGTGTAGCTTGGGTATTCATTCTATAGTTCCTAGGAGAGGGAGTGGAAATACTGTGAACAAAGACTGGCTAGCTGTTTTGTTGGTTCTCTGTACATGGAGATGTGTGTATTCCTTACAGATTCTGCAGGGATAGACTTTTCCCCATTTGCAGAGAGGAGATGACTCTCCTGGCTGGAGGGCTGTGGGATGGCCGGCCCAGCTGAGAGCCAGTTTCCTCCTAGATTGGGTTCTTTCCATTCCTCTCACCCCACCCCATCTCTTTCCACTTTAGAGATGATTTTCTTGTTGGGTATGCACATGCGCGCATTCGTGTGTGTGTGTGTGTGTGTGTGTGTGTGTGTGTGTGTAGATGTGTCTGGAGGTGAACTCCAGATCTTATTCCCCGAGTGTGTCATCCACCCTGTTTTATAAGACAAGGTTTTTCATGTGACCAATTAGATTAGACTGGCTGCCCAGTGCATCACCCATCTCTGCCTACAACCTGTGCTTCCACACTCAGCTCTGTCCCATGGGTGCCAGTAATAGAATTCACACCCTCAGGCTTGCATAGCAAGCCCTTTAAGGCATCTCTCCATCCCTACTTTTAGGTTGAGCATACATCATTTTGCCTTGTCTTCTCCAGCAGCCTCACAAGCACACAAGAGCCCTTCCAATTATAAAATGGACACACAATAAGTAGACACAACCGCTGTGGGTTCTGACCCAGCTTTCTACATTCTGTGGTTTTGTCTTTCCCAGTTGCAGATTTCAAATCTCCTTCCTTTATGATGTCTTTGATCACTGCCATTTCTTCAGTACCCACACTTTTGCTTTTCCTGCTGGCTCCGTGGTCTTAGGATAGTCTTTAACTCTGAGAATCTCGTTTATAGCATTTTATGTGGTTGTTAGGAATAAAAGTCTGATGGTAGAGAGCTTAGATGTTGCTTCAAGCCCAGCTTGAGCCTTGCAGCGAGGTAGCCTTTAGAGGCCTGTATTACATACCTAGGTTCATACCTTATCCTTATGATATAATGCTGTTATCATACTTATAGCAACTCACACTAGTTTTTATCTTCTCAGTCTCTTGGTAACCAGGGGAAAGACACAAGCCCAGTGATTAAAAACAAAACAACTTGGCAGTGAGCAGTTGTGCATCATCCGGCTCTCAGTGAGCGAGTGTGTGAACTATAAAGCTGCAGGGTTGCTGCCTGCATCGTCAGCTGTTGGCCCACATTACAGGATATATTCTGTGCCCCAGCTTTCATACAAGGACGGCGGAAGGCCTGTACAATGAAGAGTTATAGCTGTACTCACTAAGAGGTTTTCCTTTTTTTTCTGTCTCATTCTTTCTCTAATTTATACCTGAGGAAGTGAATGCCATTTTTATATTTTTTCTTCTACCACCTTCTTGCCTGACAAAATTCCTGAGCTATGGGGCCAGCACATCTGAGCGACAAAAGTTGAGATTTCAGACACTGTGACTAAAACCTAAACTTGGATTTGCAAGATTATAAACTGTTATGCACCTGTGTTGGGGAGAGGCGGTATTTGAAAACTCTGGGAAGTAAGTTGAAGCAGTTTCCCTTAGCAAATACATTTTTCAAGCAAATATTCACTGAACGTCCAGGGTGTGCTGGAGACTAATACCTCACAGGGGGCACAGGAGAAGAATATGGCTGCCCTCAAAGGCCTTCTGGTCCACTTGGTGGTGGGATGGCGATTGCCAGCCTGACTCCTTACCCAGGTGCTTACACTGTCCAAACATAGAATTGCTTCATCTTTCTTCAGAGAAACACAAAAACTGCATTTGAAGAGATGCTGTTTCCAGACCTGGCTCCTGAGCCCCTTTCTGCACAGAAATCTACATGTCACTTCAGACAGTTGTTTTAAGGTTTAGTTAAAGTGAGAGGGCATGGCCAAAGAATATTACCTATTACTTTTTAGAGGTTCTCAATATTACCGTGTATTTTATACAATAGATTAAAAAAATTTCAAGTGTAAACAGGCCCGGAATTAAGAACAAGCAAACTAGTAATGCTTCACACACCCCCCGCCCCCGTCCAGATTTTAACCATTATTTTTTACTGTATGTACCTGTTTGTGCTATTTGTCATGTGTGAGGATCTGCCAGTGGCACTGCATGCAGATGGTGGCCAGAGGACAATTTTCCCTTCACCTTTATGGAAAGGTGGTTTTTGGAGATGAAACTCGGTGGGCAGGTGAGCCATCCCCAAGGCCCCCAAGGTAGTAAGATTTTGTCGGGGAAATGAATGCAAAGAGGAGTCTCAGAATGAAAGAACTATCCCTTAATGCAATGCCACCAAAGGCATCGGTTATCATTTGTACAGATTCTTGGGGACTCCAAATGAGGGAGTGAGGCCTGGGAGCTGACTGCCAGTCAGAAAGTGTCATGTGGTGCCACCATTTCAGAATTGCCAAGACTTTTCTTTAGAGACTGTGCATGAGTCATAGGCTGAATATTATTATTTTAGCTTTTTAATTAGTTTACCTTTTAGCGATTATGACAGCAACTGGGCTCATAAAAACCCATTTTAACAGCCCCCTATGTGTGTTTCCTCTATCCCGCTTGCTACCCAGCTAGTCAATTACACAAACTCAGCCTTCTCTCCCACATGACTAGTGTACAGAGTTATATGTCTGTTACAGATCAACACCTGGGTAATAACACAGTAGAAATCTTAGAAGAATCGGTAATCTCTGTGTTTGACCCTTGAAGTTCCCCCCAAATCTGCTCTCAAATCAGAAAACCTACTAGACAGTAGGGCTCTTGCAAGGAACAGACAGCCTGATTCTGGGCAAGCTGGGAAACCCTTTGAAATGTCCCTATCATCTAGCCTGCGAGTCAGAGAGAGGTACCAAAGGATGGGGACATTGTTCTTGCTAATAATTTAGAAGGTAATCTCCGTATTGACTCCAGGCTAGAACATTCAGTCCCTACTTGTACTCTCATCCCTGTGAACTAGAAAATTCGCAGGCAGTTGGGACCACTAATTCTGAGACAGTGTGACTTCAGTATGGAAACTTCTTTTCTCCTGACGCTTGATATGAAATACATTACTGAAGCAAGGCCATAAATATTTCCAGAAGGGTCACCATGTGCCAAGCAGAGCGCTAAGAACATCATAACATGTCAAAGGTTTAAGAAGTGAAGATAACCATATCCCTTTCAGATGGAAAATCTGATAATGTTGTGTTAACTAATTATCCCAAATGCACACAGTAGGTATTATACTACAGGTTAGTTGTAATGCCTTCCTCCTACAAAGGATCAACAGTGTGCCTTTCTGTAGCATTGACAGTCTGCTCTTACACAGTGACCTTGTCTCCTGATGCTTCAGTTCCCTTCCGGAGTGTGTAATAGTCCTCGCCTTCAAGGCTAATGCAAAGGCACCTTATAGAACAAAACACATTCAGGTGTCATCTGCATTTATACTTCTTCTCCCTGATTCCAGTCACTCTGTAACTAAGTGTGATTCATAAGGCAGATTCCCTAGCTCCCAGGGACATGGCATTTAGAGGTGGCACATTAGGTAGGTGAAGTCAGAGGGGAAGATTCCCCAGGATAGACTTAGCACCCACTTAAGAAAAGAGAGACCTAGAATGTTCTGACACTTACCCTCCTGCTTCCTTCTTCTCTTCTTCATCTTCACCATATTCTGTACTGCACATGGCTCATGGAGCTCCATTAGAAAGAGACAGACAAGACCATGAGTAGGTCTTGGGAACACAACATGTGATAGTGCCCATCTGCAAGGCTGGAAGAGCACCAACCTCCCACACCTTCATTTGGGTCTTCCTAGCACCTGACTTGTGAGAAAGGAATTTCTGCTGCTGAAACCACAGAGTCTACCCTATTTCACTGAGCCATTCTGAGCTGCATGATACCTCTATAAGGGTTATGAGTCCAGAACACAGAAATGAATAGTCACCTGGAGTATGCTGACATTGGCCTGATTTAGACTGAGGAATACTGTAAGTAGGAGAAAAAAATAAAAAGCATTCACAACTGCACAGACCACACTAGGAAAAAAAGAGGACTCGACTTAGTGTAGGTTGGTGCAGCCACTCATCATATATTCTGAGGCAATGTAGGAGCTACAGAAACAATAATCTTGAGTGTGAAATATCTTTTATTTGGCCATTAGCAGTCTTTAGCAATCAACCTGGAGTAGGAGGCCATGCCTGTCTCCAGTAGACTCTGTGGCCAATTCCCTTGTGTTAATAGATGTGCTAATCACCTCCCTTCCTGGAACCTGACTCCTGGAGGTGTTTGTTTATACTGAAGTGTCTGCAGAGCAACTTTGAGTGTCAGACCTCAATATTGACAGTGCCTCCTGCTCCAGAACAATGAACTTCCAATGGCCTCTGAGGCCTGTTCAAACTGGGCTGTTGGCTCCATGCCTAAGAAATGAGCCTGATTTAAATTCAGGAAAGAATGCACTTCCAGTCTAGAGGGTTGAGTAGGGTACGATGGTGTACAGTCATTCCTGCCTAAAGGCATAAAGCAAAGCCAACAATAAGACAATTATAAGTGTGGAACTTACTTTGTCACACTAACACTTTTATTTGTTGGAGACTAGGTGAATCACAAGGTTGGGTAAAGTAGGGTGTGTATGGGAGGGGTTTTTCCTGACTTCTTTGAGGCTTTCCCTCGGTGTTCCTGACTCCTGGAGCACACTGACTGGCTACTGTAGAACAAAGGCACCAGTTCGCCCATTCAGCCATTCAGGAGACCTGAGGCCCCGTGGCTCTAATGCTGTACCATTTGCCACACCAGGAACAGCTGAATCAATCCTTGTTTCCATGGAGCTCAAGCATAGAGAAGAAGGCTAGGAAAACAAAGCGAAACTCCACGAGTGCCAAAACAGATGCTGAAAATGGATAAAGTGAAAAAGTATGCAAGCCTATTAAGAACATGCGGGGCACCAGGAATTCAGTGGTCAGCTGACCCAACAGAGCCTCTGCCTTGATTGGAGTTCATGGCCTAATAAGGACAAGAGCTGTTAAGCAGATTAGTGCAAATGAGATTAATCTACTGCAAACGTGCATAGGAACGCTGAAGCCATGCTCTAGCTTCATCATCTACTGAATAACTCTGGAGCAGAGGACTCAGGGCCTGGGGCGTTAGAGGGAGAGGGTGGAAGAATGGAGAGACAGGAATGATTTCTGGACCCAAAGAACCTTAGGTACAGAACTGAGCACAGTGTGTTAGCTTTCTGTCAGTAATGAAACATCAACGTAATCAGCTTCTAAAGAAGAAAGGCTTCTTTTGGCTTATGGTTGTAATGTTTTGGTCTGTTGTTCTGCCCTGGTGCTTTTGGGTATATGGTGAGGTGATCCATCATTGTATTTCTGTAGAAACCTCTTCTTTACTTTATGTAGCTATGGAGTAATAATCTGGTTAAGGGCATCCCCAACTGGAATAAGTCTCTGCTACTGGAGCCTATATCCTATAGGTCTCAACACCGCCATCAAGTGGGGACCATCCTTCAGCATGTGATCCTCTAGGGGCAGGCCATTAAAGTTTGCATCTTAGTGACTTGATCTGAATGAAGGTCCCTGGACCAATAATTTGGGGTTGGGGGTGAGGAAAAGCTGAATATAGTCCTAACTAGGCTGATAAATTGAGCAAGAATGCAGTTTAGAGAGCAACTTGTAGGAAGTGTCCAGTGTCAAGGAGGTTAGCTTTAGTTAGTGAAGAGGTAGGGGTAAGAAGGGAGACATGCTTTGAATAGAAGCATCATAACAGGACTCGATCTGAGTCTGTAATGTGTGTTAAGGAGACAAGTCATGTCAATGGGATAAAACATGGCAAGGGCATCGGACATGGGGGCTTCTGATTGATGTATAAGGTGTGGGAGCAAAGATTCGGAAAGGTGTGATATAGTGAAAGGAAAGAGCCCATGGCAAGTGCAAAGGAGACAGTGGAGTTTTCAGGCATCTGGAGTGTGTGGAGGTGGCTAATATAGGGAAGTAATCCATTTGGGGCAATGTGGCCTGGCTTAAGGGGATGTATGCATGTGATGAGGCACAGAACACACACACACATACACACACACACACACACACGGCTGCTCCAGGGTGTGGTAAGGAGAAGATTTTTTAATTATGAGTAAACGGAAAAGTATAGCCAGGGATATCTGGAGGAGTCCAGAACAGAGAGGAAAGAAAACAGACTAGACATGGCCAGGGATGTCTGTGAGAGAATGGAGAATAACAACAAGAAAAGAGAAAGAGGATAATGAGGGAGGGAATGATGGAGGACGGGAAGGAGAGGGAGGGAGGAAGAGAGGGGGGAGAGAATAGCAAAAAGAAGTATCTGAGAGAAGGAAAGGGGCTAGCACGGGCTTTAAGTTATATATCAGGCACTTTTAAGTAAGGACTGAAGGAGCGTGAAGGTCTGCATAGGCTTTGATATGCAACAACAGGTAGCCAAATGTCTCTTATGCCAGAAGTAAGCCAATGACTCTCATTGGCAGAGGGGAGCCTATTCCTGAGGAATGCTGGCTCTAACCTAAGCACCAGAAATCCTCCGATAGTTCAGCTTGAGGTTATCTCTAGATATATGGCCTTCCTGAGACCTGGCAACAGGGAAGTACAGCCACTGCCATTCCTGTAAGCCTTCGGGTGCTCTCCCATAATGTCCACACACACCCCTACCCCACAGTGGATTAAAGACAGTAGCCTCTGGGCTCCCCACAACACTCTGCAAAAGTCAGCAGAGAAGTGTGCTGGAAATACACACATCTTGTTAGCGTTGTCAGTTTGCAGCTGCTCCCTGAGGACTTCTCAAGTTGTTATTTCTCAGGCAGAACTGTCTGCAAGGAAATTGTGAGATGCAAATAGTCCCCTGGGTAAGCAGATAATACTCGGGCACACAGGAGGAATATGAGACATCTATTTATGTTTAGCTTTATACGATAGGTTTAAGAGAAAGTAAGAGATGAAGTAAATGAATAATTGCCAAGAGTGTATGTACACCATTTATGAAGAAATAGTCCAGTTTTTTGAGTTATAAGTTCAAAACTATTTTCCTTGTAGAAATGTATGAAATACCCTGGGGAAGTCCAAGTTCAATGGATTTAGGAATACCTGGGTTTATTTTTTTGGCACTAGTGTTTCTCTAGATCTATCAATGTAGGCATCATAAACGCTCTGAGTTTCTCCCTCTCTGCCTAAAGTTTAATGACACTGGTTTTTCTGTGACTGTAAGTGACATGCTCAACACTTATCATATAGTTCAAGCTCTGGGCAAGACCCCAGATATTAATCATTAATATCATCGTGGGTAATTGGCATTCAGAGATGCTTGGGAAGACCATCTTCTCTCTAGAAACACCCATCAGATGCAGCAAGAATGAAGCTCTGTATCAGTGAAATGCAGGATGCTATGTGATCTCTTATGTGAAGGCGTGCTGAGAGAGAGCATGCTGAATCCACAGCCTCCGACTTCCAGACAGGTATTGCTTTCCTTTCAGGGACTTCATTTCCATGAAAGAGTGCGATCCTATGTAAACCCAGTATCTTCATCCTTTGGAATTCAAATCAAGGAGATACTGAAAACTTCGGTGTCACATAACTTGGAGAATTGGCTTAAAACCCCTCCCACAGCACCTCCTACTTATGGTGATGTTAATTCCTCTTGCTCAGGAAACCAAAGCAGGTCCATCAGAGCAGAGCAGAAGGCTTTAAGCCTCTCAGTTAGCACATTGGCTGTGATCTTCTCATGTTAATACAGTATCTTCTAATGTTAATACAGTAGTGAGCCTGCCTCCCATGTACACTCTCCATCTCCCGGGCATGGGTGCCCAGGCAGCTACAGATGAACCTGAGTCATAGTTCCAACTTAATGGGATCTGTTTTTAAAATAATATTAGTAATCTTCAAGTATTTTTTTTTCTTCACATTTTGTAAATGTTTAAAAAGTTATCATCAACTTTAAAAGGTCCAAACTGGAAAGTTCTCTTTTGAGGCCATGGGTGGAGAATCACAAGGTGTTATAGTTTGATTTTAGGGTTGCCCTCTCACCACTTGCTTTTGTTGATGACTGGCAGCTAATGAGCTCTGTCTTCTGTGCTTCTGTACTGGTGCATACCCTTTCCTCATGGGAGTCACTTAGGATCTCCTGATGCTGGTTTTATGGAGATTCTCCCTAAGACTAGAATGGCAAAGGCTGAAAAATCTGCTGATGTTTGATCAATAGATTGGACAAAAATCTATCCACTAGGATGCAACCTAGAGTGTTGTCAACAGACTGAGCATTTGCCATATCTCTGCACATCTTGGAGCACACAGTAAGCACTCATAAACATCTTGAAACACATAGTAGGCACTTCTAAATATCTTAGAACATACAATAAGCAATAAAAAAAATCAATAAATAGCAAATGAGCCCATTTTCTTGAAATTCAATACCACTCAGGTTCTTGGAACACAGGTGGATCAAAGCCAGATTCTTAGACCAAATATCAGAGGAATGACCCAACCCCAAGCTCTGGTAATTCTGGTTTTCCTCTGAGTGCTCAAGAATAGGATTCTCACTCTTCATGTCCTCTCAGCACGGCCCATTAAGAAGCGTTAGACTTTTTGAGTCCCACATATCAAACTCATCCATCCATTCACAAGCCATCAAATAGTTCCAAAGTCCTTAGAATCATGGGGTCAGGTTTACTACAGCAATTTCTCAGTACCACTTGTTCTGTATTAGTTACTTTCTTGTTTCTGTGATTTAAAGAACAAATCTCTGACCAAGGCAACTTAAACAAGAAAGGGTTTGGTTTTTGCTTACTGGTGCAGAGGTACACAGTCCGTTAAAGCAGGGGAGAAGCAGCCACATGGAGGAAACGCATGGTGTCAGGAGGCAAAGTCTGCCTGGTCATACCGAGTCTACCTCAAAAAGCAGAGGGTAAACAAAAGGAAGGGCTCAGCTAAACAGCCTCAAGGCCTGCCCGCAGTGACCCAGCTCCTACAATGAGATGTCACTTCCTAAAGTGTCCCCAGAAGTGATAACTGTACATTCTGTGAGTCCTAACTCCACTGACTTGTGTACTTTCCATGGGTGGCTTCTATAAGACGCAAATGTTGTATTTTTACAGCTGGTACTTGAAAGTAGCAGAATCTGTTGTACTGCTGTGGTCTTCTGTGACTTCGTGCTTATGACACAGCATAATTCAAAGAGCAGGCAAAAAACTAGTGGAGAGATCGCATGATGTAAAACTCCCGGTGGAAGAAGGGACACAGTAAATGCTGGGTAATAGATGGAGAAGCATTGTAGGACTTTGCTTAAACGAGTGACATCTGCTTAGCCTGTCCCGAACCCTGGCTTCACTGTTTGCTTTTAGTAGAGATGGACTGTGCGAGGCTGCCGGGTGCCCCGCCCTCTCTACCCGCTGCATGTACTCTAGTGAGATCACACACTTAGGGCTCTGATCTCTGTTATTTATTTTTTAAATAATATAACTGAGACCTTGCTCAAGATGTGCTTATGAAGAATCACCCTTTTAATGGTGGAACGTTTAATGAGAAACTGGATTTTCTACTGCATAAGTGCCCTTCATACAAATTAGCTTCGGCCCTGGGTCCGGATCTAAATTAGGCTTCTTACTTTCCTCTAAATGGCCTAATATTTTCTTATTAATCTCTGCCCTTTCCACCTGCCCTGACTCTGCCTCCTCATGTGAATCTCTTCTCAGCAGCGGGCTGTGTCTGACCCATGTTTCTTCAAGCTCTTTGTATCTGACGGAAGGGCAGGTTTTAGACAGGACTAGTTTTCTGGAAACTACTTCATTCTATTTTCAAATTTCCTCTATGTCTCAACGGAGTGTTTTTTTTTTTTTCCTTCCCTTTCTGCCTGTGTGTTTATGTTTAGGAACAGTGGACTTGGGCCAGGTGAGTTCTGGTACGAGGTAAAATTGGGGATTCAAAGGGAAGTTGGATAGATGAAAAACAATTAATCATAGCTGTTAAAAGAACAGGCTTGGAAAACAGTGCGTGTTGACCCAAACCCAGGCTTTGGTATTGAGCAAACCTGCGCCCTAGTTGCTAAGTGAGTGTGGGTGGGCTTGATGGCCACCACCCTCTGCCATTTCTTCTTGTAGAAGTCTGGCATTCAATGCTTATATTATATAGACATTATATTATATGATGTGTGCCTTTGCATCATTTGCTTTAAGGACTCTTGTATCAAAGCTATTGGTAGACTAGGAGTCAGAGAATTCAGTAATAAATGACTATTGGGAGTTAGGAACTACAGGTTCACACGTGTCCCCATAGCCACCCCTTCACCACAGCATGGTATCTCCAAGGGCTGCATTTATTGGTCTGATCACAGAGAGATGGCTCCTGTTTGCAGGGAGATTACTGTGAACGTGTGCACGAGCTTCACTCACACTATCTCCTTTAAATGACTGTTGGCACTGTGTAAGGCTCCATAGAGAGAAATGGTGTTTCCTTGATGCACAATGGCTACCTTTTTACACACCTGCCACAGTGTACAGTACATTTTTATTTTCAGTCACAGAAACAAACAAACATCCTAGCCCCTTGGGCTTCTAGGGTCATAGATTGTCTCTTCATTTGTTGGCAACAAGTAATTGTTTTTCGCTCAAAGGAGATGATCTCTACTGGACGGATGTGAAAAGGCAAGGAATGAAAGTCAGGCTTCCTAAGTAGAAAGGAACTGTGCTATGATCAGCTATTGTTTTCTTCTACAGAACATTGTCAACCTCATATTATAGAAGGAGGAGAATGGGCTGACTTATCCCTGACGTCCTCACTTCAAGGTTTATGATGACGAGGGAAGTCACGAGAGGGAAAGAGTCAGGAGCTAGAGCCACTGATAAGTGTCAGAGTCCTGGGAGACCCCGGGTTGCTAGAGTGGTAGGTCTGGGATCTAGATTTCTGACTCTGTGAACAAGCTACTGGAGTTTATGTCCATCCTCCTTTGGGATATGGAAATGGTTTGGCTTTTGATGAATGGTTAGAAAGTTTATAATAAACATCTGTATGTCCCTTTCTTAATGTGGATATTCTTGAACTTCTGATTGATGTAGGCAGCAAAATAACATATTAATAATGAGTACGAGAGCCTCTTGCAAGATACAGGTAGTCAATACTGAATACAATGGCAAGCTATTTCCCTGCATATCTGTGTTACCAGAAGCAATATCATAAAGCCATTTTTTAAAATAATTGTTCAGTGTCATTACTTGATGGAAAGAAATTATTCTGGACTTTTACTATGAGACAGTTCATGGAATTGGGTGTAAGGAAGGTCTTGGACCTTAGCCAAAGCATCATTAAGAGTTATAAATACTGGAAACTCAGTGCTGATGCTATCCCTAGCAAGACATTTGAACTTGAACTCCTAGTGATAACTGTTGGTTCAGTGCCTATCGTGTATCAAAAGCAAATTAGATATGTTACCCATGTTATCTGATGTTGTCTCTTGCTTTGCTGGGGTTGATTCTCTGTACGTTTTCCTTTTCTGTCCAAAAGGTTGATGCTCAGGCAAAAGTAATCTCCATGTTTAAATGGGTAGAGGCAGAGTTGCCATCTCGAAGTGGCATTTTGTTTCTTTGGATTTGACTTTGCAGGCATGTAGGTGTCGGCTGGGAATAGATCGCTGGATGGTAAGTTCTGAAAGCCAACAGGGCTTCAGCGTGCTTGTTTCTGAATCCATTTTTCTTCGTTTTCAGGTCAGGATCGCAGCGAAGCCACTTTGATAAAGAGGTTTAAAGGCGAAGGGGTCCGGTACAAAGCCAAGCTGATTGGGATTGATGAAGTGTCCGCAGCTCGGGGAGACAAGTTATGTCAAGATTCCATGATGAAGCTCAAGGTGCCGTGCAAGCCCTTCTTTATGATTAGCTTTGGTTTAACACGGGCGAGGGAAGGAACTGCTCACCAGCTCCATGGCAGATAACCTCACTGCTTGAGTGATTTGGCTCCTGGAAGCATCACCATATATATTCACTGGGAAGAAACGCCAGTGGCTTAGAAACATTGCCTGGACACTTACTAGGGAGAGATTTAACCAGGCCTTGTTCATGCTGTTTTGAGTGGACCATAGTTTTTTCTAGGTTAACTTCCTTGTAAAACTCCTGCAAAAATAAAGCCACAAATGATCAAATTCTATAGTCCTTCATACATTTTGAAGTTTTTGCTATTTTTGTTACTTCTTAAAAATGTTTATGTAACTTGCCCTCTAGTGACCGATGTGAAGGGGCAAAGCAGATGGCATTCTTTCTTGTAATTGCTAAGATGTATTCCAATGTTTCACAACAAAGGAAGGAGGCCTCGCTTTCATATGCAGCTGGACTACAAAGATGGCTTTTCCTGGAAAAAAAAAAGCAGAGGAATAAGTTAGAAAAAAAAAAAACCATAAACAGAGAGCACACTCTTTTTTCAATCAGAGAAAGAATTCCCAGCCCACCAGATCTTGATTTCTCATATCCTCTTAATTTTTTTAAAAATGTGGTATAAAATATTAGAAAAGCAAATGATCTAACAAAGCCCTGTTTCAAGCATCTAACATATATAAAACTTATTTTTCTCAACAGAAAATTCTCATTATAAACTTTGGAAATATAAGGAATAAAACTAAAATCATCCAAAATCCCACAAAAATGAGAGTTGACATTTTTGTGTTTAATCTTCAATTGTTTTGCTTCAGCAATATAAACAATACACATTTTATAATAAAAATGGATTATGGTTTATATAGTTTTGTAGCCTGATTTGTTTGAGCTCACATACATACACACACGCATGCACACACAGTGTGTGTATACACACACACATATATACATTCTTTCTCTCGCTCTCTCTTTCTCTCGGACACTGTTAGGTCAGTGGACTATTTTTAAGTATAGGAAAAGAGAAAACTGGCTACCTCTTGGCAAAGTGCCTAAAAGTATTTTAAGTGGCAGAATTTTGTAAATTGCTGTCTGTACCACCTTTTTCTTACTTGCTTAATAAGTAACAACTTTTATTTTTTTTGTTGGTGCTATACATGTCTCTTAAGACTTTAACATGACTGTCGGATATAGTCTCCCAGTGCCATGGCTGTTAAAAGCTGGATTTTTAAGTCTACTCAAGTTTCTATGTTTTACATCCTTGTTTTTGCTATTTAAAATGCTATATGGACAAATGTTGTTTTAATCAATGCATCCTTAACTTTAGGTATATTAGAAAAGGGCATTGGCAACAATATAATCATGACTTAACACTTTCACCTTGGAAAGAGGTTAGTGATTTTTTTTTCCAGATAATGAATCCATGTTATGAGATTTCAGGGCAGCTCAATAATGAGCCCTCTTTCTCTTCTAAATTCCAACCTGAATGATGAATAGATGAGGCAGTCAGGCACGAAGATTCCCACGGCCGCTCCTCTGTAACTGATGAATGCTGGCCTAGGGGACTTGACCAGGAAACAGGACCCTAGGCAGATGCTTGAACAACATAGGCTGTGGTGCTTGGCTTGTAGGAGAATCTTCTGTTCTCTCCACTGTTGCCTGACGCCCAGCCCAAGTAGCGCCCAGATTCTGCTCCTATACACATGAAATCAGAACACAGCCCCTCTGCCAGGACAGGCTGCCTACAGAGCCTCAGAGATACTGAGCCTCCTGTGTGGTAAGAGAGCCACTCCCACCACCCCAACTGGCAAATCAATGGAGATTTGCTTCTGCAAAGTTTCATTAAAAGAGAGCAAAAGTCCTTGACTAGTGCATAGACTTGATTCTTCACCAGTCTATGGAGGAGAGAAGAGTTTTGCATCCCCTTTAACCAGTATCTAGGAGAAGCTGCTCATCAGGTACCAACTGCTGAGAACCTTATTGGCCAGCTGCATTTGTAGAAGGACCCATATCTAAGTGGGTATGAGGCGGCAGTTTCTTCTACTCCTAGGAGTTAACACTTGGCCATGGTAGCTGAGCCAGGACTAGCTATAAGTGCCTCTGTGTGTGTGTGTGTGTGTGTATGTGTCCTGTAGTGAAACATTCCATCTGTCATCCCTTATAATCATGAGGTCCCAAGGCCCGGAAAGTCTGTCCTGCTATCCCACTCTCCTGTCAAACGCAGTTGAACACATTGAGGGCTTCTTGGTTTCCAGATGATTGTGTTTCATTATTTGCAACTTGCGGAGAAGAATGTTGACATTTCAGCTCCCAGTAGTTTTTCTGTAAGAAGCACAGAAACATAAATGATCGATTCTGCATTTGGCCACCTGCCCAGGAAAGAGACAGAGACGTACAAAATTCCTTTTAGCCTTGAAAAAGGGCCCAATTTCTCCTATTAGACCAGAAGAGAACTGGGGGAAAAAATGGATTCCCTTTGCTAGACTCTGAAGTTGATGTAGCGTCCATTAGAGAATTTCTTCCTGCATTGCAGAGGTTCCAGACAGTTTCTTTGTGTGCATCTGAGGGGCCCACTGTCTACTGACAGACATATCTACTGACCGTCTATTGCAGTATTTCAACTTAGAGTCAACAGGGCACCTTCACATACAGCAGCTTTTGATATTACAAGTTAGAGATTGGTTTGTCTGTAACTATAAAATCTAGGTCCCGAAACATTAAAGTATTTCTTTCACAGTCTTTCCCAGAACTCAGAACTGGATCTCCAGAATGCCAGCATTTAACAAATAGTAGTTTAACACTCAGTTGTATCATATTTTATGTTGGAGTTTAATTTATCCTTTCTCAGTTTGGTTTTATTCTTCTACCTCTTAGGTACTAGCCATATCTCACTGACTTTTAGAAAAGTCAACTTTCAGAAACCTTGGGTAGAAGAGTGATGACTGAAACCATAGGTGGGATGAGTCCCAGAGATAGAGCCTGAAGAACAGAGTATAGGACTACAAGTGTATGCCAGTCAGGGTCCTGTGAGATGTAGAATCAACCCTGAAAAGAATAGGGTAGGAAATGTCAGGCAAGGTTAGGAGAGCAGACGTGGTGGGATATGTAGGATCTAGTATCAGGTACAATTTCCCCTAACACCATGTATTAACTAGAGTCCAAGAGGAGCAAAATAATCTCTACCCTCCCACCCCCATCAGACAACAGCCAGTACTATAGACCATGGTTGGTAAGGAAGCAAAGAAATTATCCTGGTGTCTCCCTCTGTCAACTCTCTGACCTCTAGTATATCCCTTATATATATATAGCAGAATCCAACTGGAAGCCTGGCGAAGAAACAGATGACATCAGAGCAGACAGTCTGCTGGGTGCATACACTTTATCCAGGGCATGAAACATGATGGAAAAAGATATTTCATTCCCTCAGTAACTAGGATAAAATTGAATTTATGATGAACAATCTCCTGTAACTAGCAGGACTGAGGATGGCGATGAAGCTTTTGGTAACAATAGACTCAAGTCTCAGTGTTTGTGCCGGTGGCCTGTTGTGTTTGTACATGTGCTTCCTGTCACCACAGCCTTGCACAGTCTCATGTTCATGTGATATAATATTTGAATATTCTCAAATCCGTTGTATGTATACCATCAAAGCTAACTGGCAAAACACCCCCTGAGCTGGACAGCCCACTCACTTTGCTTTAGAGGACTTTCCTTTTCACTGATTCTACAGGCTTCCATTCAGACCCTACCTGCCCATGACTCTCTCAGGAATCTGTGTTTTGGCTAATCCACACTGTTGCTGTCTAACACGGACATTCGTTTTAGTAGCACTGATGGCTGTTGTGTGCTGAGTATTTTTGGCATAGCCTATTGGTGGTAATGTGTATAGAATCCATCTAAGTTTCTCAGCACACTTGGAAATAATAAACGTGGCCATCCCCACTCCATGGTTCTCCTTCAGATTGAGTTTGGTAGCCGACTACCAAACTACTTTCTACCTAGCTACTGCCAGAAACTTGTGAACATATTTGCAGCTTGAATGCAAGGCCATTTCTAAGGTCCATATCATAGAAGAGGTTCTTAGAGAGAGAATAGTTAATAGTTTCAGGTCCTGTCAGGACCAGAAGGGCCGTGGCCAGGGTTATAGGTCTGTGGTTTATCAATGTTGGCTCCTTTGGATTTAAAGAGGCCACTTGATCACTAGACTTGTGCTTCCTCAACTGCAAAATGAAACAGATAATTCTTATTGCCCGTGATTTTGATGTGCAAATTATATGACAAATAAGAAGGCATTTATAAGAAGTACTAAAGAAAACGGTAGGTCCCCAGGTCCTAGGGTTCCAATTGTGAGTCCTAGACCCAGTGTCCTGATCAGTTCCTACACGTGCAGCATCCTGACCCCTAACCAGAGCTCTCCTCTCTTTCTCATGGCTCTTCCTACACAGCTCAATAAATAATCTTGAGGGAAATCATGATTCCCTGTGGCATGCTAGGATGGCAAGTGTCCCTGTACTAACTGAAAGTTCCCAGGACCTGACCCAGCAGCAGCCCACAAACGAAACATCCTTGATATTATTGTACTTTTTATTATTGTACTTTTTAATTTCCCCAAAGATAGCACCATATGGACGGCCCTTCTCTCCATTCTCCATGAGCAGGCACAGGTACTCAGAAACACAGCCCCTGGCTCTTCCTGGCCTAGTGGAATGGTCATATTCCATTAGGGCATAAGAACCTCATGGTACCAGTAAGCAAAGATGGCCTTGGTTTCTAGTTAGCACCATATGCTAAACTGTATTGCTTTTTGATGTTGCAGTAATTTCTGTGAGTCAGGGACTCTATTGTGAAGGTAAATATTAAGGCCACCCTTGCTGACTGTAGGTGTAACATTTGCCCCCTGTCCTGTGATGTCCTCCCCTAGGAGGAAGAAAGAGGGGTTCCCTCTGGCTCAGTCCTAACATATTTTCCTTTATGAGGGATGATCTTAGTCCATTTGTGCTGATGAGGCAAAAAATCAGGGTTATGTAATTTATAGAGAACAGAAATGTGTTTCCACACACAGTGGTGGAAGCTAGAAAGTTCAGGATCAGGGTGTCAAAAGACCAGTGTCGGATGATTGTCCAGTCTTTCTGCTCCAAGATGGTACTTGCTAAGTACTGCCAGGTGGACAGCTAAGTTCTGTGAAAAACGATAGAGGACAGCAAACCATCTGTGCAGGCACAGCCATGTAGGAGGTCTTTGCTCTTGTGACTTCATCATTTTCCAGAGGCTTCATCTTTAAACATGCTCACAAAGGGGATTAAGTTTAAACATGCAGAGTTGGAGGAATACATTTTGGACCATAGCCAGAAACTATTCTAAATTTTAGCTGGATAATTAACGTTAAAGTCCAGTATGGAAAGATAAAAGTGTATGTTGTTTTATACAAATCAACCAGAAAGAATGAGTGCCAAGTCTTATTTTCCTAGGCCTAGTATCTGACTTGTCCTCTGATTTTTTTTTTCTCAAATAAGCGAAAGAATCTCACTTCTCTTTAAATGTATGGTTTATACCAAACTCCATTCCAGTCACTGGGTCCAGGGAACAAATTTAAGAGTCCCATACACAATTAAATATCCCTGCATCCAGCAAAGTCAGATCACTATCTGATGTGACACATTAAATGCTGTAAGTTCCTTGAAGATAGGAGCATCAGGGAGATGAAACAGATGCAGTTGGCCTGAAGCATGTCTTCAGTGGCTAAGAGAGTCAGGCAGGGTAGCGCTGAACAGAAGTAGGGATTACTCTGATTAGACAGAAGACACATGTTCATCATTTCTCCTTGCTACTTAAAAGTCTTCACAGTGAACTCAAATGCAAGCAGCAGAGGAAGAATCTAGAAACCATTGACTCATAGAACTCATAGAAACCATAAATACCCATAGCAGGGGTGAGGGGGGAAGCAACAACACATTGCACTTTTGAAGGGAGTCACTATGTGACCATTTACAGGGAAATTATCAGTGGAGGCTACTGTGCAGCAGTCATGGGGATGGATGGAGAACATGGAGGAGGAGGGAGATTTTACCTGCAAGAAAGATCTGATGTACAGAATAAGATCTCTCACGCACCAGAGCTTTGAAGGGCTGAGTTATGGTCTCAGCTTCATAACCATTCTCTCTGCTAACTAACTCAGGACTCCCCGCCAGCTTCCCTAGCATTGGTTTTCTCATCAGCAATAGTAAGCCTTTAATCAACTCATTTAAAGGATTTTTCCTATTCTGGCAATTCTGCATGTCTGTAAGATGTCCTTGAGGGTAACTTTTGAGAGTGTGAATTTCCTGCTAATATTACCCATCTAAGAAGGAACTGGATGTCCATTCGTTACCAGACGAAATTAAATTGACTGCATGTCTTCTGTGTGATGGGAATTAAGCTAGGTAGTTTACATAAATCTTTAGTTCTCTCACCTGTGAGAAACAGAACTGATACTTGTGGAAATAGAACTATGATGAAGTCCTTTGTCCAGAATCAGGTACACAATCAAATATTGTGAGGTGGAGATGATTTCCAACACCGAAAGTAAAGATAATCATACAGTTTCATATACAGGGCCCCTCTTGTACCTCTTGATGTCCTGACTGGTCTTATACCAGTTATTCCCTGAAGGATTTCTGGGAGCTTAATGTTCTGAAATCCATACACAGTACCTCTTAGAACTGTGAAGTCCATATTACTTCAGATTTGTCTATGCCTGAAGCCCAGTGCAACTGCTGCTGCGACCTGAGCTTAATCTTTAACAGTGATGTAAGACTAGAGATCTTGTGGCACCCAATGCTGAGGAAACCACAGCCTACACATCACTAGACATCTCTGCAGTTGCGTTACCTCGTGTGTCCTCGACTATGATCACCTGTAACTGCTACTGCAAGGTCTAACTTTTAAAAGTAGATGGTTTTTCTCTTAACATGAGCCCCATAAGCCATAGAGTTGATAGGACAGACTCATTTCACAATTATCTCTTGACCACCTGCTCCCAGTACCAGTTGGGGATGGTATCATCAGCTTTAGTGCTAGACCAAAAAGCAAAGTAGCATTGCTAGCTTCTGTGGGGTTTACCTTCTTGGGTTTATAAAGTGTCTGGGCAGGTGGGAAATAGATTATTTCACAAATGGAATGCATTCACTATGTGTTTCACCTTGAAGTACAAGAATAACCGGGGAAGAATAATGGAGAAAGAATATAAATGTCTTTGAGTAACTATTTCAAATGCCAGACATAAATATTATGATCATGTTTTGCCAAGAAGGAGAGGGGAAAAAGGAGGTAAGATGTGGGGGGGGGGGAGGTCTAATGTATTCTTGCTTCTTTCTAATATCAAAAATTTCATTCATACAAAAATATTTCCAGAAGTATAAAACCGTAATCTTTATTTGAGACTATTGTGAGTGACTTGCCTTTATTTAAAAGATTAAATCCACATTCAATATAAAAATCCAACACATAAATTAATATGAGGGTCTTATTATTTCCATCTCAGGTAGTCGACCCAACTCTGAGTCAAGTATTGCAGCGCAAAGAAGGCATTACCTATAGTGGATGGCCAGGCGTGTATTTATTCCATGGTAGAACAGCGAAGACCAGTATTATCCTAAAACATAAAACGTGAGGATATGATGTAGACTCCCGCAGGAGGGCAAAGGAAGGATGTGTGTGATTGGTGGCTCTAGCTGATGGTGTCTGACATGCTTTTGGCCTGGAGAGAATTTTCAAATGAAAACACTAAAGTAAAAGCCATGTTCTTCCTTCCAACAGGGTGTTGTTGCTGGCGCACGTTCCAAGGGAGAACACAAACAGAAAATCTTTTTAACCATCTCCTTTGGAGGAATCAAAATCTTTGATGAGAAGACAGGGGTAAGCGAAAGCGTCACGTGGCAATGCGAAATTGAATCCATTGACAGATGTGCCCCTAAAAGCCTCTTTTCTGCGGGCAGGAATATCAAACAAGCATAAAAACACATAAAGCAACTGACAAACTTGATCAACTGTGATCATCCATCAAGGCTCTTGCCTGACTTGGCCACGGCATTACTGCTCCGTGCTTCTTACACAGTAATTGTGGTCTAAGTGTCACGCTGTCCCCGTAATCTAATGGGAGATTGATGAGCTCTGAAGAGTGTTAGTCATGTGACAGCTTGCATTAGATTCTTGTGTGCATTGGTATCTTCAGTGATATGCACTTGGGGAGACATATGTTGGCTTTGGGAATATGTTAGGCTAAGCCCCAGACTCTCCAGTGTAAACCGTCACACTTTGCAATTGCTGTTATCAAAGGAATAAATAGAGTTCTTAATCTAAAAATAAATAAATAAACAAGCTATCACTCTCTAATCAGTCAGGGCAAACTACCATGTTTGTTGAATCCACCAGATAAAGAGGTTTGTGTTTTCATCAAGCTCATGACTGCACTGAACTACCAGGCTCAAGCCAAGAACTCCTACAACACTGTGCAACACTGTTGGTCTTGGTCATTGAGGGTTAGAAAAAAAAAAACAGATAAGCATTCTGTGGTCCCATGCCCAAGAGAGCCAGAATGTCGGTTTCCTTGTATTCACTCAGTGTTTCACAGCATATAAAACACCTCCATATACGTAACTCCCTTTGAACTTTGCCAAGATAACACCTCAGGCAATTTATAAGCAATACTCCAACCAGCCATATTATTTGACCTCAATCATGTTGTTATTATTACCTCTTGCTTGTTCTGACTAGTAACACAAGGATAAGAAGATGATAAGCTAGAAGTAAGGAATGTGTTTTGTTGAAGAAGCATACTTCAGGAAAATTACTTCTAAATAAAGCGACATAGAAGAGATTTTGGTCATGAACATAGTTACAACCACCAGAGAATAGGGGTGGCCCAAATAGCCATTGGATGAATAAAATGTGGAATGCTAGGGAGCCTGAACATGCCAGGGATGTCTGGCAAGTGCTGCAATCTGGATGGACTTCGAAAGGAAGATGCTGAATGGGTCACGCTAGGCACAAAGCGACACTGAATGAGGAACCTAAAACATTCAAAATCCTAGACTGTGAGGTATACCAGTGACTGCCAAGGCTTAGGGAGAATGGAGATGGGAGCTGGTTTTCAATGGCATGGGGTCATGGTCAGTGATTTAGAAAGTAGGTGAGAGTGATTATTGAAAGGGGCACAATGTATGATTTGGGGGTACAAAGATGGTTCAGCAGTAAATACTGCTCTTACAGAGACCAGAGTTCAGGTTGCAGCACCCATGTCTCAAATGGTGCCTGCAACTTCACAACTTCAGCTCCCAGGGATCTGATACCATCTTGCATATGCATTATATATATATATGTGTGCGTGTGTGTGTGTGTATGTGTGTGTGTGTATGTATGTGTGTATATATATACATATATATACACATATATACATATATATATATATACACACACATACATACACACACACACATACACTCAGAGACTAAAATATAAATCTTTTAAATGTATGTGTCCTTAATGCCTATATTCTGGCTATATACTTTAAAAGAGTTCATATAAATTTTGTAATATATATTTTAGCACAATAAATATAATAACTAGTAATAAAAGTATGCACTTATCCAGTGCCTCCTACATACTAATTATGTTAGTCATTTTACATGCATTATTCAGTTTCATCCTTACAACCATGCAATAATAGTAACTGCTATTTTCAGATTCTGTAGTAAAACACTGGAGACAAGCTGGCTTTTTAAAGAATAGAGGCTTACTTCGCTACATTGATTGAACCTTAAAGTCATAGCTTTGGCATTAGCTTGGCTGTGGTGAGGACCCTATAGTGTCTATTGTCCCAGCAGTGTAAGCATGAATGAGGGCAAGAGATAACACTTGGAAACAGGGAGACAGCAGGCCACAGGGGTTCCACAGCCCCTTCTAAGGGCAAAAGGATTGCCCAGGAGGTCCTTCCCCTTAGAAGCACACACCATTTCTGACATTGCCACCTTAAAGACCAAATCTTCAACACCTGAACCTTGAAGGATACAAAGGTTCAGATTGTACCCAACCCTAGCCATGTTGTGTTCCAGGCATCCTGATGCTTCATAAGTACCAGGTTACATAAACATCCTAACTATCCAAGAGCTAGGTGGCACCACCATCTCTGTTTTACAGATGAAGATGACAAGGACAGAAAGCTGGGCACGGCTTTTGGAAAAATGGGTAATTAGAGCCAGTGCATTTTGGCCAGTGTTTGCATGGCTGAAACGCCTGTTATATCTTAGGTTTAGTGACAGTCCTAATTTTACCGATTTGCTCGCTTGTTTTTGTTTTTTTATGAACAAGTCAGTCAGATGCACCTTCTATGGTCAGGAGAGGCTCCAGAAGAAGCGAACAAGCAAAGAGAATCCATTGACAAGTCCTGGAGAGGAAGCATAGCTCACCACACAGGGTCACATGGGGAAGACACAAAGGAACCCAAAGACCAGAAGATAGCAGTAGAGGGACCTCCTAAACCTTAGACCATAGCCTTTATTTGAATTCCCACAGGAAATTGAATGCAGAGCAAGGGGACAGTTTGGAACTGTCTATGGAAAATCATCTCCTCTACCTCTAAGCCATGCGTGTAGTCTCCTAGTCCCCAGCACCTGACTCTCTCATGATTAAGCCAGAGCAAATGTTCTCTTGTGGCTTTGGATTGGCCAGTTTGCCTGTCTATCAACAGCATAGTCCTTACTGGACCTTTTGTTGTGTCTAAGAATTTGCTCTCCCTGAGAAGGGCAGTGCTTTCCCATCCAGAAAGGCTTATGCATATCTCAAAACAGCATGATATATGGAAAACTGAAAAGTATTTACAATGCAGTGTTCAGGGATAGAATATAGATTTAACCTCCGCTTCCCCTGAATAGAAAATCAATACAATTTACCTCTATATTATTGGAAAAGATCAGATTGCCTGCTGGTGTCTTGATGGAAGGGAGTTTAGGATAAGGGCACAGGAGTCAGGAGAAACTGGGCTTGAATTCTACAGCCAAGTGTAAGCCTCCACTACTTTCTTCAAACTGTGGTCTCAGAACCTGAGAGTTTGTGCCCTTCCTTGGAAAGATTATACTTTTGGATACCTGTGCTCCACCTGAAACATCACATTAAAATCAGGTGAAAGGATATTGGCAAATCGGTATCTGTCCTGGTGGTTAGGACCAATACCAGGACAGGGACTAGGGGACTGTGAAGTACTCTGGCCAAGCCTTCTCAGCACACACTCCATCTCTAGAATCCTGTAGCGTACCAAGTAGAGAATGGCAGGTCTGCACAGACTTAGAGAAGACATCTGTCTTTCACCACTCTGTGGGAGCCAAGTAATTGGGTGTAACCTCAGAGATACTTTTGCTGTGGTTTATATATCAAATATTATGATGTCACCTCTAGTTCTTTCCTGATTCCAGCTCTGTTTATCATAATGACAGCCAGCATGTTCAAAGGGACAGAGACAGAAGCAGGAGCTTGGGGTATCTGGTCTCTTTCCTTGTTTGCAGACCATGATTTGGGCTTTGCTACTCCTCCTCTATGCCTCGGCCCTCCATCAAATAGACCATGACTATGCCAGATAGAGATCTAGTACTTTAAATGTTTACCAGTGAAGAAGAGTACTTTGCATTCTTAACATTTATATACCTCCTCTAGCATCCATCTTTGAAGTCGTATTTTATTTTATTCTTTATAAAAGGAAACAGTTAAAAAAAAATAAAATCAGCCCCAAAACAATTGGCTTGGTTGAGTAAATGTCAGATCCTTGGTGGAAAATCAGAAAAGGAGGCAGAGTTCAGTGTATGCTGTCTCAATCCACTGCCATTTTATGTGGTTAGCCCTGGTCCTATGCAGCATCTACCTTCTGTAGATGTCCCGTATTAGTCTACCACAACATAAGTCCTGGAAAAACAGCAAAAGGTTTGAGAGGGCATTGGATCTCCTGAAACTGGAGTTACAGATGGCTATGAACTACTACATGTGGGTGCTGGGAATCAAGCCCAGGTCCCTCTGCAAGAGCAACAAGTCCTGAGTTTTCTCCAGGGTGAGTTTATTCAAATCTTAAGTGTGACTGATGAGGGGGTAAAGAAGGCTCCTTGCTGGAAGTTTCTAAAGGGCAGTTTTAGTATGTAGATACCTTTCCCAACAGGCTGACCTGCTCAACAGAGTGATGGGCTATGCTCTGTGAGTGAGTTCACCATCGCAGGGGGCAGGAAGACTGCATCTTATGATAGGATTGTTGAAGGAAGTATGGCAAGAGATATACAGCAAAGCCATGTCTGTTAATTTCTGAGATGAATTTTAAGGGTCTGTTCCTCCCTGAAAGTAAGAAACCCTGATGTTTCTGCTTGAAAGCCTTCCCTGGGAGATGCCAGCACTGAACTGAACCTCTCTGCCCTTGCCCAGCAGGGAAGTGCCAGCCCACTGCATGGTGGGATTTTCATGTTGAGGAAAGGAAAAACTAGACTTTATCATTTGGAATGATAAATCATGATTGATGGTTTTTTTTTTCAGTCTGAATATTTTTGCCCACGTTTGACTACACTTTTTTTTAAGCTGAGAAAAGAAACATTTGCTAGAAAACGTGACAATAGCTAGAATTTTAAAAACCTAAAATTGTCAAAAAAAATGTTTTGATCCCAATTAAAAAGACCCTTTGCAGCAATTTACACCCTGTCTTGAATCTCAAAGAACTCCTGGTCCCTTGTATGAGTGAATTGTGTATTATTATTGGCATGTGGTGGTGGGGGGATAAATCATTGTTGAAAGCTGCTCATATTCACACACTTAAGACATAGCTAATCTATCAGCAGGATTGGTGAGAAGAGAGAGATGACATCCAGTGCATTTCTGTTATTAGTCATGCGAGCAGGAGCCCATCGATAAGCAGGAAGGAGATGCTCAGCAGTAAACCAGTCGTTCTCTAGACAGTCCGGTCTACCAAGCCCAGAGCCTCTCACTCACATTTCACAGAGAGGAAACTGAGCTGCTGGAATGTCCCTGGCCAAGTGTGTAGACCCAGAGCAAACCTGGCAATGCCAAGAGCTTCTCCATTCCTGGGATTATCACTAACCCTCTCTTCTCTCAACTTAGATTTTTATTCCACAGAGTCATTTTACCTAGTGCTATAAAAAAAATCATAAATATTGCAAGATCCTAAGGATGGGTCTGTTTCTTCGGATGGACCATCATGGCCTGCATCAACGTTTCAAGAGGCTAGATTATCCTCATCACAACCGCATATGAATTTCACTCTTTCTTTGGGTGCGCTAACAGTTACCCAGATGCTATCTTACAACCCACTCTATGAAGTAGTCACTATTATTATCGCCATCTTACAAGTGGGCAATTTTAGATCCAAGTAGTTTCAGCCACACAGCTAGTAAGTAATAAAATCAGAATGCAATATCAGGTAGCCTGATGCAGAAACCCTAATACTGGCAAGGGCTACCTAATGGCACCATGCCTAATTTTATAGATGATTTCTTGTAATATATAAGAGAGCAAATTCACATGACCTCTGTCTGATCACCACTGTCATTTTCTTCTTGTGTGCCCTGAATGGGGATAAGAAGCAGAGCAGATAAAGCTGGGATGCCGTCCTCATGGGCAGGCAGAATGTTGACAGTTTGACTCTCAGGTGATTAGCCAGTAGCATCTTGGAAGCCTGTCTATGCCGTGTGCAGCTTGGTTCCTAGGGATTTAAAGATGAATAAGACATGGCCCTTGGCCCTGAGGCATTCATAGCTTAGTGCAAAAGCAGTTTCACAAAGTGAACTGACAGCTGCCAAGGCACAGACATGAACAAAGTTGTCCAGGCTCAGGGACTAAAGCCTAGCTTTGCCTAGAATATTCCTGGCAGTCTTCACAGGAGAGGACGCGCTGATTTGACAGTGGAAGTGGCTGATTGAAAAGATGAGGTGGAGGGGGCTAGAAGAGACAGTAGTGTCTATAAATTCACACCTTTCTTGAAGGGAAGTTATGTGTGCTCATTCTTTGTTTCCTGCAGGATATTGGGTGCCTCTATAAACACGTAGACAAATAAGGCTTTGTCTTCCTGTTCGCCACTGTTGTCTGTTTGACTCATGGTGACTTCCCCAATTTGGGGTTCCAGTGATATTTACTGCAGCAGGAATAAATTGACAGCGTAATTAAAAACCACAAATGCACTGAATAAGTAGAGCATAGCACAGGAAAGGTAGAGAATGACCAAGGACTCCACCCTGCCCCTCATGATAAATGGCTAACCGTGTTTTAAATGCATTGGCTACACTTAAGTTTCAGGACTGGTTGGATAAGTTCCTTTGAGTAAACAGAGTGTCACCTTTAGCAGTACTTCATCAAAAATTGGGCTGTTCCTAGTCAGTTCAAACTGAGTGTTCTGAGCATGCTCAGGAAGAGCAGCTGAGGTCAGTGTGGGAGGCTGGCTGGCCTCAGGGAGGACGACTGTAAGATGAAGGGCAGTGTATTGGGAGATGGGAATCTTCAGAGATGGTACTATCATCTATCAAGAGAGATGCTGATAGCCACACTGTAAATGTAATGACATCGTTTGTGGCTACTGAATCCAGTTGCATGGGATCCTAACAATTCCTGAAGTTTCCAGATTTCCCCTAAGTTGCTATTTATAACAGAAGTAGATTTTTTTTTTTTCGAGATGGGGTTTCTCTGTATAGCCCTGGCTGTCCTGGAACTCACTTTGTAGACCAGGCTGGCCTCGAACTCAGAAATCCGCCTGCCTCTGCCTCCCGAGTGCTGGGATTAAAGGCGTGCGCCACCACGCCCGGCAGAAGTAGATTTTTTTAATCACCTTTTTTTTTTGGGGGGGGGGTGCGAGACAGGTTTTCTCTGTATAGCCCTGGCTGTCCTGGAACTCACTTTATAGACCAGGCTGGCCTCGAACTCAGAAATCAGCCTGCCTCTGCCTCCCGAGTGCTGGGATTAAAGGTGTGCGCCACCATCACCGGCTTTTAAATCACCTTTGATGACTCTTGAGCTTTCTTCTTTCTTCAACTCCTAAGTTTTTACAACAAACTCATCTTGTCTCCCTTGTGTATGTGTAAGGAATCCATACAGCACTTTTTCCTATCACAGCTCTTGGGGGGAGGGGTAGTAATGCAAGAATTTAATTGTTAGGAACTAACTGCTAAGTATTCTTGCAATACTCAGGACAGATGTACACAACAGAAGATATTTTCCTGTGTGATATGACTTTCAAATGTCTTGCCAGACATTCATGTAGATGAGAAACCTGTTTGTAATTACTTGAATCTAAAACCTAGCTTGGTTTCACATATCAGCAAAGAATTTTTTGTGTCATATTCAGATCTCAAGAAAGGGGTGGGGGGAGCACTTTGTTTTGTTGAGAGCTTAGCAAGACCTTTCATGGATTCAGAAAACCACACTGCTGCTTTGTTGATCATGGCTCAGTCAGCCCTCCTTGTGACAGCCATCCCTCATGCCACTTACCCCTACTCTAGCCGTCCCTCATCCAGCTCTCCCGTTCATTGTTTGGTTGCTTGTTCAGTTGTTCTTTGTTGACGTCTATTCTAAACAAAGGAGTATCAATGTCCTTGATCTCTACGTTCTCCTGAACCCTTGTTTATTGATAAGAACGGAGCATACATTGTGACTCTTCCACTGTAGCTGTAACTGAGCACCTATACATAGAAATTCACTTTCTTTTATGGGCTGGAGATAGAGCTCAAGGCTAGGGTGCTTTCCTAGCTGGTGTGAGGCCCTGGATTTAACTATCAGCATCACAGATAAAAAGCAGGGGGAAGTAGAGGGATTGGGAACGGGAGAGGGAGATATGCACATTATTATAAAATCAGAAAATATTTCTTACATTATCTTTATGTTATAATTAGGATATTTTTTATTTGTGTGTGTGTAGAGTAAACTTTATGTGTATAGGGGCTTCTATAACTACTTCCAAATAAGAGGTGATAAAATATGTTATTAAAAAGGAATTGGGGGCTATGTAAGGTTGATTGAAGACTTGTCTCTACCACTGGGAATGAAACAGCCCCAACCCCCATTAAGAAACACAGAGATACATCATGGGGCAATAGATACCCAGGGGAGCCTCCACCCACTCAGATGAAAAGGGGAGGGGGAGAAGGATTGTAGGAGGGGGTGACAGGAAGTGGAGCAGTGAGTAGGATGTAAAATGAATGAGCAAAATAAATAAATAAATAAAACACAGAGGCTGGGCATTCAGGTATATGAATAATAGAAAACTAAAAGAATTTGAATATAAAGGGAGAAAGATAGACAATTAACATCAAAGTTAAGAATAAATGACTTTTTTCATTTGACTAAAAAAAACCAACAACAGAGAAAGATCTAAGAAGATGGGACTGAGGCTTAAAAGACATACAGGAATTAAAGGTGGAAACCCAGACATACAGTCTTCACTGTGGTCTTTGAAGTGGAAAGGTCACAAAGGGGACGAACACAGGGGAGAAGTGGGCCTGGGTTTGCAGTCCTCACCAGTAAAGCAGTTGGAACCTGTATAACTCTAAGAAAAAACAATACCATGGAGGAAAATAACCCCCAGAGCCTCAATTGCTTGTTTCTGTATCTGAATGACTATGTGGATAGGAAGCAAAATTTCAAAATTCATTATTTTAATTGATATGAGTGAAATGTATTTTGTTTGCACAACATGATGTTCTGAAAAGCTTGTGTAATGTGGTAAGAACACGAAGATGTACTGTCAGACATTTCCAAGCCTGCCTCCATGGCAGTTGCCATGAACGATTGAAGGAGCAAGAAAATACACTTGTATCCTCTCTAATTGTTCAGTGTTGGAACAACTGAAAACGTGACTGGACATTGGACACATGACTGGCAAAAACAGCAAGCAGAGTAGTTATGTGCCCGTGGCCATAGGGAAGGAGAGTGCTAGCTAAGCCAACAAGATGGAGACACAACCCGTCTCCATAGGGTAGAGAGACCTGAAGCTGGAGACTGTTGCAAAGGCAGAGTAAACCATTGCGGGGGGGGGGGGAGGAATTAATGAACCCAAAGTGTAGACAGCAGCCTGGGTCAAAGTTTGTCTGAACTCTGGTTTCACAGCCTATCTTAGTCTCTTCTATGGAATGAGTCTAATCTTCCTTGGTTGGTAAATTACAGAAGGAAGACAGTAGCCTCTGCAGCTCCCTCTTGAAAGATCCTGTTCTTGGGTAGGAAGGGAACTCAAGCATTTCCCTGTTCCCAGGTATCTCCTGTTTAAACTACTGAGAACACTATGGTGCCCAGTTTGGGAGTGAACCCCTGAACTTTATCGTCGGCACTCTGCTGTGCCGTGCCTCTCAAGATCTTATTCTGCATGTTTAGGTGGAATTTTGTGTCCCATGAGCAACATCTCCACAATTGTTTTTTTTTTCAAGTTTTAAATTGTATTCTTTGACAATTTCATACATTTATATAGTGGATTTTAGTTGTCTTCACCATTTTCCTATCTTGTTTCCCCTCCACAGAAGTCCTTCGTTTCCAAGAAGTCCCCATCCTACTTTTATGTCATGTTTAATGTGTGACTTCATGAGTGTAATCAGGGTAGCTTTCATGAGGATGGGTAGGAGGGCATTTAATGAATCATGAACAACCTTTTCAGTGCCTACATACTGAACAAAATAACATGATCCCCACAGCAACCATTAAGAGGTAGGGCCTCGTGGACTGCTGCTGTGACATATTGACTGGCTCAATCTCCTTTAGGTCATGACAATTGCATGACAGTTCCAGTCCAGAAGACCAATTTTGTGTGTGCCTGTGTACTTCGCCTTATCTTCTCTCTCTTACATTGTTTCCAAAGCATTGATATCCACTATAATCTCTGTGTCTCAAAGGCGAGCCACAATTTCTTTTAGCCTGCTTTGTCCTTAGAAGCCACTATCTTCTCTTCTTCAGTAGCTTCACCATTTGTAGGCTCCATGATTGTTAGAGTGCTTGCCTAACATCCATGCCCTGAATTCAATTCTTGGCACCTCAGATATCAGGAAGGTGAAGGGAGGAGGGCCAGAGGTTTAAAGTCAGACTTAGATACATCCTTTGAGGCTGCCTATGGTGCCTAGGAACCTGTTTCAAAAAAAACCAGCAAATGATATAAGTGTCTGGGCCACATATCAGATTCCAAGGTGCCTCTTACGAAAGAAATCGGTCCTGTGGTGCAATGGATACTGGAAGCCCTGAAGCTGTTCAGAACTGACCAGTCCCAGGTGTCAGGGATGCAAGAGCCTTTACGCATTTAAATATCCTCATTTCCAGAGGGAGAAGCCCAGAGCACACATGGAAGCAACACCTGAGACCTCCTCACAAATTAGTTGTAAAAGTCTGTAAAGGAAGATGTCCACATCAGTCCCAGTCATCTGCTTAAAATCCCCTTATTCTTTTCTATCCAGGGCTCCCCCAGAGCCAGGGCTACCCCAGATGGGAATAGCATGGTCACCAGGTATCTGAAAGAAGAAACAGGGCCTCTTATATCTCTTCAGTGTCTTGTTTGATAATGATCATTTCATCATTTTCCCCTTTCCTTTCTTCCCTATAGACCCTTCCATGAGTACTTCCCCTTGCTTTCAAATTTAATTTTTAAAAAAGTGTTACATTCATACATATATATCACATTAACAATGTATAGGTAAAGTCAGCCATGGTTTTGTAAACTGCCCCTGTTTGGAAGCTCCCTAAATGAGAGAACCCAAAGCTGAGGATAGTTACAGTAGCTAGAAGACTATGCAGACTCCTGTCATATTTGGCCAACTCAGAAAATACATCTTTTCTTCAGTCTATACCCTCACTAATCCTGTTCTTTAAAGTGGTAAGGACATAATTCTTAATCTAATCCTATAACACAAGTAAGAAAAACATTATTCCCATTAGACAGATGCGAAAACTGGGGCCAGGGTTGATTTAGCAGTAAATATCCAGTAACTGGAAGTGGACCTTCAGTCCATGGAGTGCTAAGGCCCCTGCTTTCCACACCCTGCATATGCTGTGTTTCCCCTGCTACACTGCTCAGGGCCTCAAACAAGCAGGTAGATGTTCACTGGCTCCCAAGGAGAGTGGCCATACTGCCCTTAGGCTTGTCATCATGCAGACAGACACTGACACTGAAGGTTTATTGGGTACAAATAACCTCAAAGGCTCATCTTAAAATTACAGTGTAACCATGGAATGGGTCATCTATCGCTAACAGGAAAAAAAATAACAATGTCTAACCCATAGGCCATCATCTTCTGACTGTTCTGGGTAATTTTTATGTTAAAGATTAGTCTAATTTTGTCCTTCTCTATAGCCACGGATCCCCCCCTGGGATAATGGGGTAAGGACCAGGTGAGACCTCTGTGTCTTCGTTTCCTGCTTCTTTGACCCCTGGTCTTTTGGCGTGACGCACAAAAGAAAACTTATTTATTACTCTCTTTTATTGAGCATCCCTTGACAGACACAGTTGATTTCCTCCCTGATGTTGGTAACATGTATCTTCACTGAATGTTATTAACCCCCATTTTACAGGAGAGATGATTGTGACGTCAAAAATAAAGTATTAGATCACTTGACCACCTTTAAATTTGCATCCATTTACGCATTCAAAATTACCTCCTGTGTTCTGTGAGATGCTGCCAGGCATTTGGTGACACAAAGGCAGGTCCTACCTCGTGGTGCTTATATCCTAAGGTACTAAGACTGGCATGTTATACTAGACATCCATAAATATGTAGTCTACTAGGGAGTCCCCAGTTTTATGGAGCAGGTCAGTGGTAAGGAAGGAAGGTCAGGGAATCCTCCCACCCCAGTGCATATCCCGTGTCCTCCCTTGCTTTGTGTTTTCTCTAAATCACCCATATTAGCATGTTACCAGGGCTTCCTGCAGCTTCGAGGGTTACCTGTGTAATGGAGAAAGACGGTTCTGAAATTCTCATTGGGATTCTGGCAGCTATTAACTTGATGAATCAGGGCTGTCCAGTTGTGCTTCTTCTGTTTCCGTGGCTGAGTGTTTTCTTTGAGGCTTGCCGGTTATCTTTCTATCGCCCTCCATTTATTTTGAATTTTAATTTAAAACTCATTTTCTGTGACCGTGCCTTGGTGTCTAACAGGTGCTTGCAGGTTCCGGAACACTATCCCAGCAGGAGCTCTGCGTGTCCAAAGGGCGATGCTGTGATTAAACAGACTGTTTTCTGCTGAGACCTGTGCAGCAGTGGATCCGGTGGCAAAGGACTCAGGGTTCTGCCTGCAGCAAAAGACTGTATTCTCAGAGAGGCCAAGACCAGAGCCTTGATGGGAGGAACAAAAAGAGATCTTTCTCCTGGAGCCTGTGGAGATGGCTCAGGGATCAAGGCTGGTCTTGGGGCCTGGTGACCACTGGGGAGTGTGTGGACCGAGGTGATGGGTATTGTGGGGAAATACCTTCGTTTGCTATTAGGAGATGTGAGTTTGAGCTGTCACTCCACTGTAGGTGCACGGGTTGTGGTAATACAACCAGCAGTGTGATAATTGAGGTGGTGATAACGTTGATCACACTTACTGGTTCCCAGATCTCTGTCAACACTGTACATACATGTCACTTCATACGTTGAGTCTTAGAACCTGTTAGCAGCTCCGTGTTCTCCTTTGATGTATGCGAGAAGTAATTAACGGCCAGATCTTCAAAATGATCTTGCAAAATAGATGTACTGCCTCCTTTTCAATAGCAGATGCCACAAAGATTCAGAGACAGGCAAAGGGTGGCCTGGCTTCTCAGCTAGGACAGGTGCCCCACCCACCGCGGCATTTCAGACTGCTTCAATTTGTTCACTGTAACAAGAAAACCTGAGGTGAGAAAATGCCCAACGGTGACGGTTAGACACATCTGGAACAGATCGTGTCCATGTACTTATTCAACTTTTGTGCTTCTGTAGATGTATTTACTTCCGGGATTTATAGTGAGCTTAGTTTAAAGCCCTCTTACCATTTTTAGTTTTGAGATCTCAGCCGCTGTTTTTCTGGACTTTTCTCTGCTTTTCTATGAAGTCGGGACAACCGGGCTAATTATATACATCTAGTGTTTTCAATACGAACTATGGGAAGGATTTCAACACAGCAAACCGAAGTTCTAGCTTGTTAGAGATGGGGAGGCAGGTCTCTGTGGTTGTTACTGTGTCTCTGGCCTCTTGGAACTTCCTTGGCTCCTGGTAGCTGCTTTTGGAATTGTACTGAATATCTTGTTGTGCAAGTCATGAAGCCCCTGGTTCACCTCCCTGCCTGACCAGCTCCTAGACCTCAGCTCACTGAGAAGACCTCATAGTGAGTATCTCTAACAGTCAAAAAAAAAAAAAAAGGAAGGACCAGTAGTGAGACTCCCTTTCTTCTGGCCATGCCTGGCCTTCGCAGGGATCCTATGAACAGAGATATTTGTAAACGCTGCTGCGACACATCACATCTAGGTCTGATGTTCATGATTGTGCTGTTCTGTCTTGCTGTTCCACCATCTCCTCAGCTCCCTTCCCTTTTCTCCTCTCTATGTGTACACAGGTGTGCCTTTTTTCTAAGAATCTCCAAAGAAGTCATTTATAAGATGTAACATATAATTTGCTAATAAATTATGTCGAATGACAGGAAGAGACTTGAAGAAGAGACTCACATTTGCTGAGCAACTACTATGTATGGAGGACTGTCTCAGTTTAATACAAAGTCCTATGGGATAGCAGCTCTCCCTGAACAACCCCCCAGCCTGTGAGTCTCACCTCTTCTACCTGTCCTGCCCTACCTGGCGAGGGAAGGCTCTCCTTAACTCCTGTTAAGTCTCAGTTCCGGGTTTCTCATACCTGACACCCTACGCTCTGGAGCACGTGAAAGCATGGTCTGATCAAGAGAGAAAATGGTAAAGTCAGCTTGGTATAGCTGCACAGGTGGTAAAGAGATGACCAGGAGATTTGCTTCCTAGAACACATTTGACTTCTTAACTATTTAGAAAACCAGGGGATTTTTTTTAATGAAAAAAAAAGAAAGAAATTACCAAAGAAACATGGCCTCGCTATCTACATAGCAAATGTTAGCACCCCGAGAGACCTAGGTTTGCATTTTTCATGATGGCTTAAGAGATGCGCAAACTATCTGGAAATTACATATTTAAGTTTTTGAAAATAAAGACTGTGCTGGCAATTGTCAAAACTGAGCACAGCGATAACCTCACTTTCGAGAGGAAGGTAGTTCGTCTTCTATACAAATGGCTGCAAGGAGAGTGTCTGAGACTCTGATACTGAGATGCATCATCTCGTGACTGACTCTGGGCTGTGATGTATTTCCCCATGTGAATAGGCACGCACAGTCTTTCATGTTTATTTCTGTGCTGTCAAAGTCTGTGCCCATGGTCTCCTCCACCCCCTTTACTGAATCCTATGGCGCAGCCCCATGCATACACTTAAAAACTCCTCCATGTGCTGCAGTGAGAAAAAGAATCTTCTAGGATCACCAGTCTCTCTGTAGCTTCCAATGTCCACTCACTTTGCCCCTCACAGCTGATCCTCAGCATTAACCTCACAAGGTGCTCATCACAGGATGGAGCTGAAGCTCAGAGGGGTTGCTGGTCCAGAGGCGTGTGATTGTAATTGATGGAGCATCATTCTTATTTACATCTGATGTCTTTTCTTGCTTCTAAAAGCAAGATATAGTTATTGTAGAAAATTTATAAGACACAATGACGTAATGAACAAGATGAAAATCATCTGAAATACCACCAATTAGAAAACTAGCTAATATCTTACATGAATATAATTTAAGACGATATTATAGCTAATTATACATGTTGCTTTATAATCTACATTGTTACTTATCTGCAAGTTTCCATATTGAGTATTTCTCTACAAATCATTTTCAGCCATGGAAGCATCATAGCATAGGAGACACACGGAATTACTATAATTTTAAAAACAGCATATTGTTAGCACATGGAGGTTGTATCTATGTCTTAGAGGACATTTCTCTACATATCTCTGATTATTTCTCTCATTTAAAACCTGGAATTTCTGGATCAGCATGTATGTGTATTTTAAGACTTTTGATCTTATTTCATTGGTTAATTTTTCTTCTAAAATATTATACGCCCAGATGTCTGTTTTACTGTGCACTTCTCTCCACCTGGAGTATGAAAAATGATTTAAACTTTTTGCTATTGTTGTTTACTTTCAATATCTCTGATTTAACTTCAGTACCTGCTTATAAATATTACGATAGCTCAGTAGCATCCCTCCTCGTGCAGAATTAGCTTTATTAACATATTCTTTTGCACAGTGCTCTTTGATCTTGGGGGATCATTTCACCCAGGTTTTTTCCATCATGATTTGGGAAGGGGGACACTAGTTCTTCTTTGGAGGTCTGATGCAATCATACAGGTAGGGGGATTCCTGTAAAATTTCTTTTTGTGTTGTGAAATGCTCTCTGGGGATGTGTCGTCTTTTTCCTGTGGCGAAAGGATGAAGGTGGCACAACTCAGATCAATGAATGAATCTACCTCTGCAACCCATCATTTCAGATATGTGTGAAGTGTGTGCATCTGCTTCAAACAGTATAGGGGACGAAACGGCACGGATGGGGACAGTGGTGTTACAGCATGGTCCCCATGGTGATTATAATTGGTTTTTGTCTGCCCAGGACACCTCAGTGGCTGTCACAGGGATGAGGGGATCCTGAGACATGGCTGAATTTAAAACCTCATGAAGCCACTTCTAACTTCAGCCATTGTGATTTTTCATGTACCCATATGGATGGACATCACTGGGAAAACTAGGGTTCAATATTCCATGAGGTATAGATCCCACCCAGAGTTCCATAAACACTTTGGGTATGGTGTTTTCTTTGTTGCCTGACTCCCCTCTATAAAGTGGAAATTTTTTATCAGGCTTTTACTGAGTTCCTACTGGACATCAGGCACTGGGATGGGAAGATGAATTCCATCCGCCCTCCTCAACTGCACAGATGGCCCAGTCGTCCAGTCAACACATGATTATCCCATGGTGCAGTTAGTCACATCCCGGGGTAGCAACCTTGCCTCAGGCTCACATCTATGTGCTTCTCTCCTGGTGGCCTGACAGGCAAAGCAGACAGACAACTTCTATGAAATCAGCCAGTAGGAGATACTTCATCAACCTGTACAAGCAATACTGGTGTAGTAGAGGCACAATGTAGGGATAATATGCAGAGAACAGACTCACACCAAAAATACCACCCTCCTCTCTCTCTTCCTTTGCCTAGAAGAGTCTCTCCCAACCCAGTTCTCTTACCCAGTCTCCTTGTCCCTTCCTTTATCTGACTTATGCTAAATAACTATCTGTAGGTCTTTCAATTCAAGCCCTATTTCTTCAAGAATTCTTCCATGTCCCACCAATCTAGGATAGATAGATCTCTTTTCTAGTCTTAGGCATGCATATGCTACTTCTGTTGTAGTGCTTATTAAATATATTCTACAAAGAGAGGATACAACACAAGGGACCATCAATGGATAAATAAGCTCTCTCCCTCCCTATCTATCTATGCACATTATACATAAATAATAAATATATGTGCATGTTATATATAAATAAGCTATGTATAGGTATAAATATGTATATAATTATAAATAAATATGTAAGTATAAATATGTGTATATGAATAAGCTATATATACACATACACACATATGTATGTATATACATATGTGTATATATATATATATATATATATATATATATATACTATTTGCCATTGATGGTCACTTGATTTATCTCTACTCTTTGTGTGTGTGTGTGTGTGTGTGTGTATACATGTAATCGAATACTCTACAGTCTTAGGGAGATATGACATATCCTTCAATGTAGATGAACCATAATGACATTGTGCAAGTTAAATAAGGCAGCCAGTAAATGACAAATATTTTATAATTCATCTTATTGTGTTCCATAGTTGTCAAATTCAAAGAGGCAGAAAGTAAAGTAGATTGTAGGAGATAGGCATGGAGGGAAAGTGACAGATTAGTGTCTAATGGGCTTGTAGTTTCAATTTGGGAATCTGACAATATTCTGTATGGGGATGGGGGTCATGGTTACGCAACAGTATAAATATATTTGGGGTTACTGAACTAAGTGTGTAAAATAGTAGAAATTATACATTGTGTTACATAGGCATGTTGCAGCTGGATAGTGCATGGCAGTGTGTCTTTCTGCAGTGTCAGTTCCCTATACAGTGAGGATGAATGGGCTCCATCAATGGGTGTGTAGTGTCAGGCCATGTATCTTACAGGTGAAAGGTGCTTCCTTAAGGAAGAGTGTTGGCTCTGCACATTGCCTTTGTCTTTCCCAGGCCAGCAACATAGCCTCATTTACAAGTAGAGAAATTTAGACTTAGAGATGCGCGTTGACCTTGTGGAACTCACCTGAGAAATGGTCAAGTCAGGCTTGAAAGCCAGGTAGTGTCAGCCCCGATCCAGAAATATCCCCTTCACTGTGCCAGCCTTTATTTGTCGTCTTCACTCTCTGTGCACAGTTAGTGGGAACCAGCTGAGACAGAGGCACGCAGGTGCGGGTGGAATGCCCCATCTTACACAGAGGATGAATGTAGAAACCTGCAGAGAGTGGGAAGGCAAGGAGTGAAGGAACCTGGCCAGGAAGCTTCGTGAGACAGGCACGTCCCATCTCCCCTTTATTCTGGTCACTTTCTTTTCATGTAGCCAACAAAATGGAATGAGAAGATTTATTGAGCCATCACTTGCTCCCCAAGGGGTGTGTGGAGTCCCCATTTCTTAGGTAATTTAACCTAGAGGGGGGTTGCTATAGGCAACATCCCACATAGCTGAGGATTGATACAATGATTTAGTAGGGCCTCTTTTTACCCTAGTCACTGGCCTTCCTTGTGGGAACCCCCTTCTCCAGCTGCATTAAAGACTCCATTAATTTGCTTATGTATAAATTTAAGCTGCTTGGGTACTATTGCATTTCTGAGAGGTCCTGGCTCAAGAATCTTCAGCTTGTACCTTCTCCCCATCAGGATTGACCGATAAGAAAGATGCATCATACATTTTATTGCCTTGTCAACAGAGGGCATGTGACAACTATAAAGCGCATTCATGTACAGTATGAATAACTGTCAAGGTAATTGATAAAGCCGCCTGTAATAAGGGTGGCTGAAATGGCCTCCTTGTAAGCTGAGGGCTGTAAATGCTCGGGGGCAAGGGGTACAAAATGAATCCCGCCCTCCAGAAATCACTGTTACCTTTAAATAAATAACCAACTGGGATCTGTAGACTTACCTTTCAAGTAATTATTTTATGTTGCAATTCATTTCATCTGACACATTCAAATCAACTCAAAAAAAAAAAAAAAGAATACCCTAAATCTCACATTGTCTGCATAAAGCACACGTCTGGGCTGAAAGAGGTTTGAAACGGAGAGAGGCTGCCCCTTCATTTAAAGAGTTGGGGAAGATGAAGATGCTGGAAGAGATGTAGTCCCTGTTCAGAAGGGTGGCATGGCAGCAGCCTGTTGCCATCAGTTTACTTATCCAAAGCAGTGTCAGGCTCTCGAGTGAATTCTAGGTCAACTCTGTATAACAACAGTAATTGTAGCAAAACCCAACATTGAGCACCCACTGTGTCTCCAGTGTTCTCTTCTCTGAAGAGTCATAGGAGTGGATCCACTTCTGCTATCGGGTGATCTCTGTGCACCAGATTGTTAATGTGAAAACAGTGATAATACAAAACCCCAAGTCCAATCAAAAGATGAAACGGGTCAAATATCCACAGTGCCCGGAACATTCCCAGTGCACAGTGAGTGTTTAACTGTAAACTGACAACAGCCAAGGGCCTCAGAGTTTCGGAGGCTTGGTGTGGAGCTGGGAATGGAGATAAGTGGAGAGAGGGGCAACAAATACATATGTTGTTGGGAAAAACAACATAACCGATGCTAATTATGGGGAAGCTATGTAATAAAAGAGCCATCCCTGGCTTGGAGAGAAGGCTTAGCAGTAAGAGCACTTGCTACTCTTGCAGAGGACTAGAGTTTGAGTTTGGCTATCAGCACCCACATCAGGCAACTCACAACTGCCTGTATATCTCTAGCTCCAGGGGATCCGACACCCTCTTCTTACCTTTGAGCCCCACCTCCACATGTAGCCTGCACTCACATAGAAATACAGGAATACATATGAGTGCTTTCAAATCCCACTGTCTGGGGGCTGGGATGTGGTTCAATGGTGATTACTTCCTTAATGTGTGGGAGGCTCTGCATGTGAATCTCATCCCTCAAAATAAATAAGTAAAACAATATTTTAACATCTGTCCTCTTCATGACCAGTATAGGAAATATGGAGGATTTAAACATCCTAGAAACAGGTTCAGTGTTGTGCCACAAGCAAAAGTGACCTTGCAAATGCAAGTGGCAACTTTGTAAATATGGCATATACATATATATATATATATATATACACACACACATATTATATATGTATATACGTGAGTATATGTATACATATACGTGTGTATGTATAAATATATAGATATTATATATTACATATATATTATATATATGCACATATACATATATAATATATATGTAAGTATTTCCCACTTCAAAAAGTGAGAACAAGGAAAACACATACTTTTTACTGCAAAATGTCTAGCCCTCTCAGCCAAATGACTCTTCTCATTTATTTTATTTCTTAATTGGAGAGAGAATAGGGTGCAACCAGGCACCAAAGCCAGAGTCACTGGGCTCTTTCCTGTAGGTACAAATTAGATCTGTGCGGCTGCTTCTGCCCCTCATTTTGCTGTCTGCAGACTGGTGTTTGTGTGATGCTAAGATGAACTAACCCAGACTTCTATTCAAGATAAATGCTAGTTCTGTTTTGCGCTGAAAGATGTATGCCAGGACACAGAAAGGATGCTCTCCATGGTACTCCTTTAATTCACAGCAGTCTGAGAGCTGTAAAAAGCCACCTAATTACCTTTTCCTCCCCACTGTATATTTCAATGATGGCAGGTATCCCAATAGGTTCAAGAGAGATCTGATATTAAAGCCATCGGACTATAATCTTCTCCTTTCCCCAACCATATTGTAGTCTAGTGGGGAACAGTGACTATTTGTCCTTACAGCCTCCTTTGTCCTTGGGTTTCTTCCATGCATAATGAACTGGGAAGACACTAAACGTTCCTCTTTGCTCTGCCAGCTTCCACCTGGCCACTTGTAAAATGGGAACGGCCAATCGTTCAAACTGGTCAGTTTGGAGAATACTGAAATGACTTCTGAAGAAGTTGACTGTGTGATTAAATGACCCTGGGAGTTTCCCAGCCTGCCTTGTGAGAGAGTCTGTGAGAAATACTTATTGTCCTGATGGGAATCTGCTGAGCTTTGCAAACAGCAGCCACACTTGTCAAGAGTGTGTTTGCAATTCGTTAGATCTCAGTGCGAGTGTGTAGGAACCTGGACTTGAGTTATGGAGGAGGCAAGAGCAACTGCAGTCATTCGCCTACCGGTCAGATGAATGTCCATCACGAACTTGGTACTCGGGAGCTCTGTGAAGCATCCAATCAGCTTACAACGACTTTCTCACCAGCCGCCTAGTTCTTTGAGAAGCATTGAAGGCCCTCATTCCCAAACAGAGGCCAGGTTTCCTACAAGTCACAGCCTTCTCATATTTATGGTCTCAGCTCAAGGAATTCCTGGAGCCCACATGACTCCTCCTCTTCCTCCTCAACCTTCCCCCACTGAACAGCTTTCCTTTCTGAATGCAACCCCATCCTGTATAGTAGCCACCAGCCACATGTGGTTATTTAACCTTAAATCTGAATGACTCCGAATGAAATAAAATATGTGAACTTGGGGTCTGAGCCACACCAGGTATGCTTTAAGTGTTGAGTGGTGCCAGTGGCTACCAGATCAGAGTAGATACAGACCTTTCTCTTGTAATACAAAGTTATATTGTCTTGGGCTCCTCTTAAGTGTGGCTCACTCTCTTTGCGCTGTATTGGAAACATGCCCATTGCTTCCAAGTTCCTAGCCTGTGCTGACTACATAGACGTACTTTATGATCCCCAAAATGACTTTAAAGTTAGGTGTAACTTAATACCTGACAAGCTCAAGGCTTACTGGTATTAAGCCATAGAGTCTTGGCTGAGAAATAGCTACAGGCTCTGTGCTGACACCAGCGCTGTGTTGGCTACAGGTACTTTTGCATTTAGGAGTGTCATCACATCATTTGTTTCTGATTGACGTCTGTTATGAGCCTAGGAGATGGGGCTGAAGAATTGGGCTGGGCCCTAGAGTGTGGGCAGGATAATGGCACCCATCCACTTTATAAGCTTTATTCATTTTGTGCTTCACACTGGGTTGTATATGCCCTTTCCAATTCTCCTAATCATCACATAATGTAGATGCCATTATTGAATTCAATGTTTTTTTTTTTCAATTAAAAACAGGAAAATGACTAGTAAGGGTAATCAGAAGAGGAAATTAGCAAGTAGAAACTCACAGATCTCTACTGAGAAGCCAGAGTCAGGACATGGAGTCTTGTTACTCCAATCCACTACAATCAGGTCTTAAGCCTCAGCCTCCAAAAAACGTGTTCTCAGCTTCTCTACATAGAGGAGCCATGGAAAACCTCTTCTTGCATTAGGAAGCTAAACAGAGGAGGATGTCTGAGAGGATTGGATGCCTGGAGCTTAGGAACTCGTGTGGTCCCTCGAGAGCAGGCCTTGTGTAAAGACCCGCTCTTTCCCTCCTCTGCGGAAGAGCTAATCGATGCAGCAAATATGTCTGATTGACTTCTTGTCACAGCCCCATTTCACAACAATGGGCAACATCTTCTGTAATCCGAAAACTGATTACAGTCGTACGATCCTGATTTGCTTTGCTTTTAAAAAAATAAATAAATAAATGGAATTCCTCTGTAAGAGTAAGAACTCTTCTGCTGCACTCCCTTATGTTTCCAAGGAGGTTCCTTTCCCATTCCTATTTTTTTTAATTTTTAATATTTTTATTACATATTTTCCTCAATTACATTTCCAATGCTATCCCAAAAGTCCCCCATAGCGCCCCCCACTTCCCTATTTTAAGTGAGTTTCTTAAGTTACAGTGACTGAACTTGAAGATACAGCAAAGAAAAAAAAATAGCACCATCTGCAGTCCATTTCCATTCATTAAGAATGCTGAAACATAATGAAAAGATGACCCAGGGTCACAGTAGTTCTTTCCTATGTGATGGTCAGCGGTTTATCAACAGATGAATCTCACCTGTAAAACTGATATATCTTAAATCCCAAATACAGAGCAACTGGGAGAAGAGATGAGAACCTTGCGAGTAGAGCCCACTTTCCCACGCACACTATGGTCAGGGAAGGAATTTAAACAAGGATCACCAGGGCAGGGAGACCAGGTCAGTTTCCATAGAAACTGTGTCTTACAGTTGCTTTGAGGCCTCACCAAAAGCAGCAGGAAGTGTACAGCCTAGAGTAGAATTCACCCTAGGAGAGAATACATTTGAATTCTTTGACCATTCTCACTCCCTTTGCATTGGTAACAAAGGGTATAAGATTGCAAAGAGAAGCCTGGACTCAAGGCTGCACTGGTCTAGGCAGGTCCAAGTGCACCCTTCATACCCAACGTATAGTTGGCACATCCTAACACGTAACACAAGCTCATAGTCCAAATCCTTCATGACACCTGTGTTTGTAAAAGTGAAAAATAAGCATTTACATCTTAAGGTTATTTTTTTAACTAAAAGAATAATATGTATAAATTATTTCATGAACAGCAAATTCCCATGTCCACAAGTATGGACATATTACATCATGATCACACCTGTTCATTTACATATGGTCTGTGGCTATAGCTGACCTCTTCTGCAGAGGCAGTATGTTCACAAAGCTGAAAGCATTTAACATCTGGCCCTGCCCAGAAAAAGTTTGCCAACCCTGATCTAGAACTTTTAAAGTTAATATTATTTATTTGTATTCCAGCATCTTCATCTAAGAAAGCTAGTCAGTGGTTGTTCCATCCCATGGCAAACATGCAGATCAAGTATGACAGTGAAAGAGCTCAGCATAATGTCTACACATCACAACATAACACACAACATAAGTGGTAATATATGACCATACAATTTGGTCAAGTTAATGAAATGCCAGGCTTTGGAGTTTCCTCATCTCTGAAATTCAGATAGTACCTACCTTATAGGATTTTTTTTTAATTAAGGAACACACCCGCAAGAAGCATTAATGTAATGGCCAGTGTTTATGTAGCACTTACATCACAAGTAGGAAAACCAACATAAAAAATCAGTAAACTGACTTACGGACTCTCCTCAAGTAGTTAGTGATGGGGCTGGGTCATGGAACATACCATTCTTATAGCCTGTAATCGGGCCTAAAAGACTATCACCTGGCTGGCCTCAGTGCCAGGTCTACACCCATTCTATTCCTTCTCTTTTTACTCCCATAGTGGTAGAGTCCTCATGACTACAGTTGTCACAGCCACCATTCTGCCTTATACTATATACTAGTACTACAGTATAGTACTATATACTATATAACTAGCATTTCATGTTTGTATTCATTTAAAATCGTACTGCAGATAGCAATGTCCCTTTGTCATCATTTCTAGAATGTGACTCTTTTGAGCTTGGAAACGTTGTCATTTGTTCTTATTACCTTCTCTTGCCTAGCATCCTCCCTGGGCATTGTTGGTAGTGTTTACTTATGCATTGATGAGTGAATGAACAGAAAACAAAATTTTTTGTTAATTATTTGTGTGTCTTCTTAAATGAATCCTATTGGTTGTAGACTGGCAGGCACTGTTGTGAAATATTTGGTGTATAACTTCTCAGAGAGTTTAGTGAGCCTGGATTACAACCTGGCTCTTTGAGCTTCTAAGAATGGAGACAGCACAATGGCCTCCTAGTTGAAAGAGACCTTGGCCTGCTTGCTCTGAATCGTTGCTAGGCTGCTTTATTCATAGTTACTCTTTGGCTTGCCAGTGTACATAGGTTCCTCATTCACAAGACTGCAAAGTCAGGAATTGTTCCACTACTCTGTCTTGGTGGTGAGTCTCCTGCGGGGCTAGAATAGAAGATCCTCCAGGGGATTGTTGCAGGTCGCAGTGAGCCACGTATTGTGTGTTGGCATACAGTGACTTGGTCTGGAGGTAACAGAAATACTTAGTCTGCAGTATGCCCTTGACTTCATTCTGCACACAGGTCCCTGGAGGTATTTGATACACTTAGTCTCCCCGACTAGATGCAAACTTCTAGACAGGCAGAAAGGAGTCCTGAAATGAAATGGATTTTTTTCCATGTTAGACCCCAGAGTAAAAAAAAAAAGTATGACAGCAATAATTTCATAATGACATCGCAGACTTTTATTTCAGACACTTTTAATATATCTCTAAGTGTTTAATGAATATTATTATTCTTACTTGGCAGGCATTGAAACTGAGATTCCCAAGGTAGAAGCTATACATAATGAGTGTTTCAGAGCCTGAAGCTGAGTTTAAGATCTTTGACTTCTGGTCACCTCCTTCAAACTAACTACAAATGAAGTTTAGATGCAAGGCGGGGATGATGCAGTCCTTTCTCTACTCACCAAGTCTTAATTGATCACCCATAATAAACACAGAGGAGTCATCACTGAGTGGGCCAAAAAGACAAGGTCATAGCCCTTATCACCATCTGTCTCATTGGTTGCAATAAACTTGTAAATATATGAATAAAGTAATTCCAAGGAGGGATACATTTTATAACGCTTTTCTTTTCATTGAAGATAATAAGCTGGGGAGTGACCAGGAGAGAGAGCACGCATATTGGAAGGTTCAGAGAACTTGTCTCTAATGAGGGGTCACAAACTGTGACTTAAATTCCAGGCCAAATGAAAGATTAGAAGAAGGAAAGTTAAGCAACTGGTGGCTGGTACATGTGCTCTCAGGTGGAGAGAGATGAAGGGATGTTTTTCTCTGTGAGAGGGTATAGTGGGTCTCCTAGCTAGGACCACACTATCAGTTCAAGAGGGTCTCAAGTCAAATGGGCCAACCTATCTCCTCATTGACAACTATGATTCTACTGTACCCACAGTGCACTCACCTGTAAGGTCTGGTGGCTTTGATGTCTACCCCACTCCTAGATGCCTTCCCTAATTCTCAGTGAGAAGTCTGCCCTTCCCCATGCCCTCACCTATATGCAACATGGCTTATTGTTATCAAATTTTTCTTGTACCTGTTCCTGGTCATCATCAATAATCCAGTGGGCAGTGTAGTAGCTCAGACAATGATGCTGAGGTTGGGCAAGCTCTGGACTGAGGCCCAGCTGTCCACTGTGATGCCAGAAACATTGATCTCTCTAGATGTCAGTCATATCACCTGTAACTGGGTATAATTACAGTGCCTGTAGCATAAGATTATCCTGAAAATGAAGCCATGCCACAGAACACTTTGTTAATATTAAACACTCAGTAGATATAAGTAACTGCTATGGTTATGGTAACTATATGCCTCATTGCAAATTATTCAGTTCCATTTATTAGGCTGGGGGTTTCAAAGCAGAAACTTTGTATTACCTACCCCAGTTCCTGACTACAATTGGTGCCAAGTAAGTATTTTGAGGGATGATGAATGAAATTTTTCCCTAGCAATAAAATAAGCATAGCAATAAAATAAATATATTACATTTATATTACTATTTCCAGGATAGAGGTTTTACTAAGAATCAACTACCTATTTTAATCAATGAGATATTGAGGCCAGCAGCATTAAGAGTCACACCTGAAATGAAAGCCTGTTCAGGGCCTGGTCCCCTCAGCATGGCTTTGGATACAGAAGATGGTGAGAAGCCACACAAAGGGCCAGAAAACTCCACTCTATGATTAATCAGAACTCAGTATTCTGTGTGGTCAGAAGACTCGAGTTCCTTGAGCATATGGAAATGGTGGCAGGGGCTAATGTCACGTATCTTTCTCTGCCTAGCAGAGGGCAGACTATGGGACGGAGCAGATGTTCTGTGTGCATGTGATGAACGGGTGGACACATGTGGCCTCTTACTGATGGCTCATTAACCTAATGTGCCTCATGTGCAAATAGATGTTGAGGGTGATATGGCTCTGTGTCCTGTGTCACAGAGAGTCTTTTGTCATCCCAGGCTTCACTGTCACTGTGGCCTGGGAGGTAATATGCATTGATCCGTCCATGATTTGAAGTCTTGTGAGTACTTAAATGACACCCATGGTTATTGACTATGGCAGAGCAAATTGTGTTTAGAGATCATTTAATGGCCTGAGATTCATGTAATCACTCAGAAAATGCTTGGGAACACCTACTGTGTGCCCAGGACTTTTTCTGTATTTGTGGAGAATGTGGGAAAACAATAGTGTCTTCCCTGTGTAGCTGGGGGGGGGGAGGGCTGAACTCTGCAGATGGATCATAGAGGGGCCATGAGCATCACAGGGTGATTGTTCATCATTTCAGCTAGTATTAATAAAATGCATGTACTCGTGGAGTTATGGGAGTGGCTACAGTGAAGCAGAACACACTGAGTCGTGCCAGACTTACTTTGAGTTCTCAGATCACTGTGCTGCAGATATTCCCAACTTTAGACTTACCCTCAGAGCTTCATCCCAAACAGATGTTGGAAAAGCCCAGCCTTACTGAAAATAACATTCATCCTACAGGTGATCAAAACAGGAGGTTGCTAAAAGGCCTGGTATGTGTGAAAAATGCAGTCCTGTTCCCCCAGGAGCATGTATGAAACTCTCGTCATCATTGCGCACCAGGTGCAAGGTGTGTTGAAAACCCATCCTGAGTGAGAGGGTAGGAGCATGACAGGGTCCATGTCCAGGAGTTGGGAGCAGAGGCTGTTGACCCTCGGACGAGAGGACAGGCTGAATGAGCAAACGCTTTTCAGAAGAAGACTCCCCAGCAGCGGTACAAAGAGTAAGAACTGGAAACAGATGCAGGTCCATCAGAAAGAGTGACCTCCACACTGGAAATAGAAACCAAATCCCAAGGGCACACACAGGGAGGGTTGAAGTTGCAGTTACCAATCCCAACACCCGGACTGCCACAGGCAGTGACAGTACATGAAGGGCAAGCTGGAGAAGATCTGTTATTGTCACATTCTGGGTATGGCCGAGACTAGTTGGGTCAGAGTGAGGGATGTAGCATCAAGCCCTGAAGGCAAGCATGAGTAGGCCCAAATGGTCATGGAGGAAGACTGCTCTGTTATTCACAATGCTGTCTCCTTTACTCCTGCAGGCACTCATCAGCCTACTTTACCCGGCTCTTACAGACTAAGAGACTTGACTCCATAGAATGTTCTCTTGATATCTAGACTATATTAATTCAGTCCATGCCCCTATGTCATGCACTTGGGTAGACTTAGGAGTGCAGCCCTGACAAAGACAGTAGCATCTTGTCCTGGAACAGCTGGCACACCCAATAATGGAGGCACGACCCTAATTAAATAGCTAGAAGAGTTTGGGAAAGGGAGCCATGGAGAACAGAACTGTGGTAAGGAGTGGGAAGCCGCCCTTCTGACTGCAGGGTAGATGTTAGGGCAGGGAGGAGCTGCTGTATGGTGAGCAGGGACTGAGGCTTTCAAGTGTGTGGCTAAAGATGGACTCCCTAACTATGTGGAAGCTGAAGGTCCTATAAGAATCCATCCTGCATACTCTCTCCTTACTGAATTCTGCAGACAGCTGAATCTTCAGTAAAGCCTTCTGCCCACATTGGGGTAAAATGTTGTGTTGGAATAACTGGGTTTGGTTTTATCTTATACTCTTAATCAAGAGAACTACCAGGAAATGGTCTACACAAAGAAGGGAAAGGCCTGTCCAGAGCTGATTGTGCACGGTAGATGGGAAACCATCTTGGTGCTGACCACATTAGCCTAGTGTCCTTTCCCACACTCTTTTCGTTGAGTGGGCTCCTCCCAGTGTAGATGAGCAGCAGATGAGCTGGCCAGGGTTCAGCAGCTTGGGCAAGGGGAGAACTTGGCTTTCACCCCAGACTTTGTGATTTCATACCTGGACTACACTGTGACTGTCCCTTCTGAGCCCACCCAGTAGGATGCATAGAGTTAGGCATTTGTATTCTTACCTAAATGTCAATGGCTGGCATGGGTACAGTCCTATGGACTTCCGCCAGCTAAAGTGTATTTTGCCCAAAGCACTGGTCCTCAGTTCTGAGCTGGACTCATTCAAGTTGTGCCAAGTTCTTCTTGAGACAGAGCTCAGTGTCCTGTTCCCTGAGCAGGCTCGTTTTTGTTCTTCCTCATTAACCACGTCACATCTCAAGGGCTAACTCTGTATCTATGCTCCTCAAATCTAGCACGGGGTTACATATGGATTGGCTACTCATGTGTATTACTTCAAAACGACCAATTGATTGATCTTGGTTAACAGTGTGAAGAAAATCACTTTCTATTTCTGGGCCTCGGTGACCTCATCTGTAAGTCAGAGCTGTCAGACATAGTGCTCACCTCATGAGAGCAGGGCTCATCAGTCCAGTGCAGCTAGACACTTGCCTCCCCGAGACCTGGATAAACTTAGTCTATTCTGCCTGGCTTCATTTATTCTTTTGCAATGGACATATTTATCTGGTCCCCCTCCCTCTGTCTTGTCTTGAGCACAGGAATGGAATCCCACTAATTTCTCCCAAGCTTAACACCTGGAAGGAGCTCAGAAGATGAGGAATGTCTGTCTGTCTATCTTGCTTTCATCCCTTTACCAACTTCATGCCTTTAAATGGACCTCCTTGTCTTATCACTGAATCAATGAGAAACCACTCTGTGTATCTCAAGCTCTTTTCTCTCTGAAGCATTATACTATGAGTGGAAATTCAAATTTTCGTGATTTGCAATCCTGCCTGGCAGTCCCTAGACAAGACAGGAAGAGAAAGCCCCGCCCTACCAACTGGAGCCCTCTGGGGCTGATCCAGACCCATGTACATCAAAGATGGCTTATGCTGGCTGTTTATAAAAGAGATGCATGCCCCGCCAAACTCAGGGAATGACCTAAAATTTGTGATGAAGCTTTTAAACTGGGCAAATAGAACACTCACTCCTCCCACCCCCTGTGCAGGAATGGTTTTAATGAGCCTGTGCCTTGTGAAGATTAAAGGAACAAACCCCTGCAACCACTCCCGCCCCCTGGACCAAAAAAAAAAAAAAAAAAAAAAAAAAAACCTCTCAGTGCATAGAAAATACTGGGGCCAGGGGAGGGGTTGTCAGAGGAATAACTGAACAGGAAGAAAGATTTCAAGACATCAAATAAATATCAAATAGCAGGAGCTCTCCATGCCATTTAAGATCTTGTTTCTGTTGGAGAAAAGGTTAATCCAAAGTGGATACTATTGCCTAAGAGAAAAAGAAGGAAATTAATAGAATGGGGTGCCTGCCCAGGGGGCCTCAGAGGATGGGGTACTCCAGCAAGGCAGGTGCAGGTCTTTGCAGTGGAGAGGCTCATGAGGTGAGGAGATCTGCCAGAAAGAAGGTGTCAAGCCCAAATACAACTGTCTGTGTGTGCGTCCCTCCCCCCCAAGCCAATTGAAAAGAGGGTCAGGAATAGCATCCCTGCCTGCTTCGCTCCAACCCCATGGATATGCCCTACAAGGAAATGACATCACTTATAAAATTAGAACATGGAAATTAAAATGGAAAAATTTTAAAGGAAAAAAAAAAAACAACTTTCCAGAAAATCAAAGAAAGTACCAGAGTGAAATCCTGCTGAGTGTTGGAGGCTGTCTCCACACAGACTGTTTAATTGGCGTTGTATTTTGAGGGTTAGATTAGAGGAAGAAGAAAAAAGACAGTGTTCAACCTGATTTACATGAAAATGAGAAGAAGGGAAACGTGGGATATTAAAATGTGTGAGTTGAATCCTTAGATCTCAGAATTGTGAGTGGCACACGGCAGAACTTTTAAATTGGCTACATTGCTTTAATTGAAATATAGAATTGTAATAACACAATGTGACAGGTGCCTATAGGACTGTGGGGTGGGGAAAAGGACTGAAGCTTCCCCCACCTCTCCTTGAAGCAGTAGGAACAGATGAAAAAAAATATATATACAAAGATAGACATTCACACAAGTGTCAGCATGCATGGGAACACACACACACACATGCACACACACACAGAAGCACACACAGGAAGAGAAGCACTTGAAAAGGCTTTGTTCTTTTATAGGTTCTTTGAGGCTTGCTTTATTGAAAAGTACATTTTTCCTTATTCGCTTCAGGGTCCAATTAATGCACCCCATTGCACCCCAGTTTTCAGCATGCTCTTGCCATCGGGGTATTTTGCATCAATTAGCATATTTGTTGTTTGCTAGATGGAAGAAAGGGATGTGTAAAAATATCCAGGTTTGTTCACAAAGACCCCCCAAACCTGTGGCTGGTATGTCACAGGTTAGAGGTTTCAGAGGTCCCCCCACCGACTCTGCATGGCTGTGGCTCTTTTCAAATGTGAACAGATGCTGGAGTGTATACAGGGTGACTTGACCCAGAGGCCAACTGGGGAATGAGTTTAGGAATAGAGGATTGATTGTTGTGAGAGTCAGAAAAGAGCCTAGGACCAGATGCTTTCTCACTGACCAACCTCCTCATGTCTCAGTCCATTCCTGTTGGTGGCACTCACTGGCTGGTACACTTCTCTATAACCATTAATTGTGATCTCATCCTCTCAAGTCTCTTCCTCCTCCCAAGACCTATCCCTGTGTCAGCATGCATTGTGTAGTTCAGAGGTCTTGGTGCAGCCATCACCAGCCTCTCCTTGCAGATACATGGGGCCAGGGTACCCTGAGAACTCTGCTTTTCCAATATGAGCTTTCCCGTAAAATCTGGACCTGAGAAACAGCTCACCTTAGGCAAACAGCTTTTCTCCACCATCAGGCATAGAATCAAATAACAGACCATCATTTAAATTAACTGACGCCCTCCCGGCCTTATTTCCTGGCACGCATCTCCTTCACATCAGCCCACTTCAATGTTAAAAGGAAGGTAAAGCTTATTTTAAAATGTAAATTTATCTGCTCTAGGTTGTGGCAGCATTCCTCTTTGGATGATTTATGTTGAAAGACTATATATTTGTTTTTCCTGCCTGTTGTTGTCCAGGGCCTTGTGTGCAATAGTGTACCTTTTGACCGTCTATAACTCAGTATGTGGCTATGGCAAGTGGGCAGACACAGCTGTGTGCTGCCTAGTATGCCAGGCTCATGAAGAGTGTCCTTGCTCTGGTGACACAGTACTCAGATGATTCGAGCAGTATCAGCCTATAGGCAGAGCAGTACCACACTACAAAGCATAGAACTCGAGTTCAGGACATCGTTGACTTCTTACCCCGAGAACAAGTCTCCTCCAGGGGCATCTGTCTCTGACCATTTATCCATCTGCACGGTCCAGACACTTGATGTGGTTTTGTCTTTCCCCCAAAGCCTTGTGTGCTTGAAGGCTTTGGCCTAGCTTGTGGCACTGTTTGGAAAGATGGTGGAACCCTTAAGAGGTGGTACCTCACTGAAGGAAATGGGTCAATGAGGGTCGATGCTGGGGTTTTATATCCCACACGAATTCTGTTCATACTCTGCTTTCCGACTACTAAAGGTTGTGACCAGTATAGCCTGTTAGTGCCTGTCAGGATGGACTATATCCTCTCAAAGCCAAAATAAACTACTTCCTCATTAAGTCACTTATTAGGAGATATTTTTTCTTTTTTTTTTTATGTGTAAGAATTTTATTCACTTTTTAAGAAGTGACAACATCTGATCTTTGTCTTGCAAACCGTACTCACTGATCATTTCTGTAGCCACCTTAACTGGCAAACTCTACAAGCAAACTCTTTTTTTCTTTTTTTGAGAATTAATTTTTTTATTAGGTATTTTCCTCATTTACATTTCCAATGCTATCCAAAAAGTCCTCAATACACTCCCCCCCCCACTCCCCTACCCACCCACTCCCACTTTTTGGCCCTGGCATTCCCCTGTACTGGGGCATATTAAGTTTGCAAGTCCAATGGGCCTCTCTTTCCAGTGATGGCCGACTAGGCCATCTTTTGATACATATGCAGCTAGAGTCAAGAGCTCCGGGATACTGGTTAGTTCATAATGTTGTTCCACCTATAGGGTTGCAGATCCCTTTAGCTCCTTGGGTACTTTCTCTAGCTCCTCCATTGGGGGCCCTGTGTTCCATCCAATAGCTGACTGTGAGCATCCACTTCTGTGTTTGCTAGGCCCCGGCATTGTCTCACAAGAGACAGCTATATCTGGGTATTAGGAGACATTTTATCAGAGCAATAAGGACAGTAACTAATACAGGAAATTTATAGTGAGAAGATGGGCCATTGCTGTGATAAACCTGATTATGTGACCCTTGGATATTTGAAACTGACCTGAAGGAAGAGTGTGGAAGAGTTTGGAAGTTTGGTTCGAAGCACCCCGGTCAGCAGTGGTTAAGGAGCCCATTCTGGTGGTCATTTAGAGCAGAATGTCAGCAGAAACATGGACAGTGGTGGCCAGCTCATGAGGAGCAAGAATGACATTGTTCAGACTCTGTTCTAGCAAAGAATCCTTCTTTGTTCTATTCCTGGCCTGACAACTTGACTGAGGTTGAATTTAAAAGTAATGAATTAATGTTGGATAGAAGACATTTGGAGGCAGGAAAGCATTCAGGATGTAATATGGATACTTCTTACCACTCATATCCAGGCGCTTCATTAAGTTTCTATTGCTGCGACAAAATACCATGACCAAGGCAACTTACAGAGAGTTTACTTTGGCTTGGAATTTCAGAGGGTAAGTCTATGACTATCTAGGTAGAAACATGGCTGCAAATAGGCAGGCATGGTGCTGGAGCAGTAATTGACAGCTAACATGCTAAGACAAAAACCTTAAGGCAGAGAGAACTAACTGAGAATATCATGGGCTTTGGAAACCTTGAAGCCCACCCCCGCCCGGTGGCATACCTCCTGCAAAAAGGCCACGCCTCCTAAACCTTCCCAAGCAATTCCACCAACTGAGGAAAGCATTCAAATATGCAACCTTATTGGGGGGGGGGGGTGTTGATGGTTATCCTCCCTAAAGAGAAGCCAGTCTTCATTATGACAAAAAGACCCATCTATCAAACATTCCACATAAAATGCAAATTTATATGAAAGGAGAGAGGCTAATCTGAGAATGCAATTGAAGGGGTTCCTGGAGGCTGTGGTGGCACAAGCCTATAATCCCAGCACTAGGGAGGCAGAAGCAGATGGATCTCTGAGTTCAAGACCAGCCTGGTCTACAGAGAAAACTCCAGAACATCCAAGGATACACAGAGAAAAAGTAAAAACAAAACAAAATGAAAACTACCTACTTGGGGAGGAATGTGCCCACGTACATTAGACAGAACTATGGTATTCTCAATGGGCCAGGCTGCATTCTGAGCTGGCAGCAGAATGTGGCATTTGTCATAGAAGATAACAGTACTGAGAGAGTCATGGAGTCTTGTGTCAGAGTTCCAGAGAACAACTGAGGCAGGCAATATGTGGCAGAGTCAGGGTGGCCTTAGGAGTCCATTATTGAAGCTGTGAAGATAAAGCTGTCTCCAGAATGTTGAGTATACCAGCACCTTAGGTCATACATATGATGAGGAACACTGCTCGTAAGGTCATGGAGCTGGTCCTGGAGAGAAGCTATGGGTATTACCCGCAAGCCTTTCAGAGGTCACATGATTCCATCATCATCCCCAGATGCTGGGCCCGGAGCTTCAAACTTAAGCATTTGACCAAATGAATTTTATCCTTGCTTTGGCCTGATGTTTTCTTGCTACGCTCCAATTCTTCCATTTGTGAGTGGGGAAATGTATTCTTACAATTGTGTATTAGAAGTAAGTAGTCCTCTATTTTAGTGTTCTAGGGTTCCTAGTTAAGAGATTGCTTTGAGTCTCAGAAGAGATATTGGACTTTTGAACAATTCTGTGCCTGTTTAAAGACTGGGGATTCTCAAAGTCAGAATGCATGTATTTCCCACCATGAGATGGCCAAGGCCATAGTGGACAGAGGGTGAAATGTTGTGCTTTAGAAGTGAGATGTCTCCCACGGTTCTGTTTCTGGACACTTGGCCATCTGCTGTTTGGGGGTGTGTTGTGGAACCTTTAGGGGTGGAGCCTTACTAGAGGAAGTGTGTCACTTGGGATGGGCCTTAAAGTTTTGTAAGTCCTACTTCCTGTTCACTATCTGCTTCCTGACTACAGGCACGTGTAGTGTAATGTGGTACAGTGTAATGTGGTGTAGTATAGCACGAGGCACTGCCTCTAGTTTCTGTTCTGTCTTCCCTATCAGAACAAATGCTGCCTCCTCAAATAGTAAGGCAGAACCAAGTCAGGACATTAAGAAAAATAATAGACTTGATCACCACTCTTAAATTTGCTTCCCTTTCATCTTTCAACCTCCCGCCCTCCATTTCCTCATAACTTAACCTGTCAGGCCTCCTCTGGATACTGCATCATCCTCTTGCCTTGTGGCACTATTGTGGCGCCTTCTGGACTCATTGAAATCTGTTCTTCAACTATCAAGCCCCAGCCATCTCCTTACCACACAGTCACAAGAAGGAACTAGGCTCTGAGATCAAATCTGTAGATGTTCTAGTCTGCAGTATAAAAATTAAACTGTAGTCCATGTGATCTATGAAAATTCTGTCATGTTATTTATAATATATAATACCATGAGAATGCTGTAGAAATAGATGTTACAATGCATTGTTTCAGGACTAAGACAAAAAAAAAATCTGTACTATTGGGAGTGGATTTGGGTCCTGTTAGTTGAACCCATTGGTGTGGAAGTCCTGTTGTGCTTTCCTTTTGCAGTTTGGGACAAATCCCAAAGCACTTGAGGTGGTGTGCAGAGTGCTGGGGCCCTGGCACCTGTCTGCCTCCAGTCTCAGCTTAATCCTGAGCTTCACTGTTAAGTCCACTCCCGCCCCCCACCCCCTGCTGATCATTTATTTTAATATCTTACCCACTAACTAATGTGAACGTTTAGCTCTTTGCTCCCATGACTCCATGTCCGGCAAGGAGAGGCTGAGAATAACTAAAAATAGTACCACTTGATCCATTTTCTCTAGAAAGACCAGGTGTGGGGTGTCCGCAAGCCAATCATCACAATGATGGCCCCCATCTCCACTCTGTGTGTTCTGCTACCTCGAGGCCTGAGCTGCCTCCTCCTTTTAGCCTTTGTCAGCTTCCTGGGCTGAAACTTCCTTGACCTTTGCACCAACCAAAAATAACTGAGCCCAGTTTCTAGGAGGCACCAAGTGCCTTCTGGCTTCGTCTAGCACGTGCAATTGGAAATCTACATCTCCAGAGAAATGAACTATTCAAGAGATGAAAACATCTTTTCGATTTAGAATAGGCGACAGAGAAGCCCTGAACTCTGCATCCTCATGATACCCTATACTTTGTGTCATCGACCTCCACTGGAAGCAGGAAAAGCTATGAAAAGAGAAAGCAGGCTTGACGGTGAAAATGGCTGGGCAGGCGCTGGCGGCAAGAAAAATCCACATGCTGTAATTATAGATTTTTGTTTGTTTTAAATCCTGGTGCTCAATCTGTGAGCTCAGTTTAATAATAAAATACTAGAATTATGCATGCAAGTGCAAATTTGGTATCATGTCAGTCAAGCCCAAACACTATTTACGGGATGGAATCATTACAGTGCATTAATATAATGAAGAGGCAGTGTGGCCCAGTTCTGTACGATCTTCAAGCATTACCGCAAGATGCTTGTTGGAGCCCTCCTCAAGAGTTTGAGTTTGAGTTTGAGCCATCTTTATATCATATGGGCTTTGTTGTTGAAAGAACGCAGTTCTTATCCTGCTTTTACCAATGTATGTAGCAACTGCTGCTGCTGACTTCGAGGAGGACAGAAGAAAGGAATAGCTGAAGCTGGTTATCCATTACTAAAGCCAAGGCCCTCCATCCACTCCTGTATGCAGCTTTCTGCTCCTGCCAAGCTCATGCCTCGTTGGCACTGCATTGGCTCTGTGCGCTGCTACAAGAGGACGAGGAGCTCACTGAAAGCATAGGCTCTTGTTTGTCTCTGACTTAGGTGGCAATATAGCATAGTGACTCATTCAATGTCATTAGTTTTATTTGTTTTGCTTTTGAGATAGAGTATTACCAGGTAGCCCAAGCTGGCCTGGAACTTCCTACTGTGTCCAGGCTTGCTTCAGACTCAGTCCTCTGGCCTCACTGTAACTTTTGACCTCAGTGATAAACTTCGTAGGCTCTCAAATCACCTTGGAAACAAACCTGGAGGATGCTTGTAAGGGGTTGTCTAGATGGAGTTGCTGGGTGGTCTAGTGAGGTAGGAGGGACCATCTTCACTGTAGATGGGATTGTGCCATGACTAGGGGTCCTAGACTAAATGAAAAGGAGCAAGGGATCTGGGCACAAGCATTCAGCATTTTCTGCCTCCTGACTGAACTGCAGTGGGACCAGCTGGACTCCCCTCTTATGGCACACTTTCTTCATTATGAAAGCATGTGTTCCCTAGAACTGTAAGCCAAAACAAACCCTTCCTTCTTTCCTTAAATTGCTTTCTGTCTGGTGTTTCACCCCAGCCCTAGGCTCAGAAATGTGCACTGTGGTGAAGGTCTTGCCATTGCAATTTAAAACAAAATATCTCAAGCTATACAACCAAGAATCAACTCTAGTCAAATTACATAGCATCTCTGTGATTTTATGCTGCTAATTAGCTTTTCTGTACCTCTGTTTCCTTCTCTGTAAGCTATGTTAATTTGATAGTACCAATGCTTAGCTCCTAGAGTATGGACTAAGTAAATAGAGCCCTAGAAATGCTCCTGGCTCAGAGGAAGTGCCCCCTGGATGCTTCCTGCTGTCCTTCTCTCTGCCCCCCCCCCCAGTCCCTAGGATGGTATTGTGTTGAGAGATGCGTGACTAAGCATTATGTGGAGTGCACAGAAGCAGCAACAAGCAGCATAGCTATGATCCAACGGTACGCATTGCTCATCTGAACCCATAGTTTTCTTTTTATGACAGTGGCTGTGCCAGAATCCAGGCCTCTCCTTTGTTGGAAGTTGAGCCTGCTCAGAGACGATTGGACCTGGTTCAGAATAGCTATCGAGGGAGACAAAGAGGTTTGCACATCGGGGACCAAAGTCAAGCCTTTGTGAATGTGCAAAACCGAGAATTGATGCAGAAGTCATTATTAACTCACACATTTAACAGGATGTTTGCCTTTCAACAAAGGGTGACTAATTAATGTAGCAGTTGATTATGTGGCTCCCTTAATTTGTTACTGGTTTTTAAATACCAAAATAATTACATCACCAAAGGAGGACAGTTGCTAGAAAGTCAGTTTACAAAAGAGAATCAGAAAGGGTTGTCTGTTGGTTCCAAGTCCCTTTTTGGGCATAGCTTCGCATTTTGCTCTGACTTGGCCGCAGTTCACAAGTCTCAGGAGTAGAAATCATACCCAGTGCCTTGCAATGGTGGGAATCCTAAAAGTCTCTGATGCAGTGAGCTGGTGTGGAGGAGCTGTGGGATCAGAGTGCTTGAGTTCAAATCCTGACTGCCACTGGCCAGCCCTGGAAATGCCTACCTATGGGAAAGCTGTAAGGATTAACTTCCTGACATAGGAGAAGCACTAAAAATACTTAATATAATTAATAATCATCACGTAGCTTCTGAATTTCTCTCCAGCCTCATTTCCTGGCATTTTCCATTCTGACCCCTATTTCCTGAGCATCTCAGACCCTCCTGCTGTTACCTATCTCTGAGCACTTCCTGTCCCCCACTGTAGCTTGCCAAGTAACCATTATCCTTTAAATCTTAGCCAGATTTCTGAAGCTTCCCTTTCTCTTCCAGGCAGAACTAGACACAATCCTTCCCTGTGGCACTTTATCCCTTGAAAATACTGTGTCATTGATTTTAAGTATTATTCCCTCATGTCTTAGCACCTCTGTAATCAGGGTTCACTTGGTAGCCTGTCTGGTCTTCTCAATGGCATACAGCTTATCCATTATTCTTTCTGCATCTCATGTCCTTTTTTTCCACATCTTTGTAACCTGAAGAAAATAGAATCCATGTGCTAGCTTTCCACTCTCAGGGGCTAGACAAAGTATTCAATCAAATAAGAGTAAAGGAACAAACAACACAGGCAGTGGCTGATTTTATCAGGTAGTACACGGTCTCTGTATAAATGCTAACATCCCACAAGTGACAACAGTTAGCAATACACAGCACTTAGTATGTGCCCAATTCCACTTAGAGTCTTCATAGGTATTAATTAACCTACTTCATCTTCACAAAAATAATGAGCTAGAGTCTATTTTTACCTTCATTTCACAGATGGGGAGAATGAACTTCGGGGAGGTTAAACAAGATGCCCAGGATCCTGTAGCTGTTGAGGTGGGATTTGAACCCAGGTTATTTGGCTTTCAAGCCCACATCTCGAATTCTTACTCATGGCTCTTTTACTGTGTGATGGTAGATTAAGTTAGGTTTTTTTAGCCAAGCACTTAAAGTCACCCGCCGTTTGCCTGGCAGTCCATCCAGTTACCATGTTCGTGAACTCCCAATTAAGATGGGCCCACGTCTTACCATCTGATTATTTTCCTTTCTCTGCCTGTAGTCACACCTGTGTTTTCAGTATCAGCAGTTCAAACATCCACCTGGCTTCAAACGTCATCCCAACCCATCCTCATCATGTGGTTGGAGTCCACTCTGCCCCACCAAGTAAAAGCTTCCTTCTGAATTGACTCATAGTAGCCTTTGAAAATTAGCCATGGGACACTGTAGGCAGATATTTTACCACTGGGTTAGAGTCTATATCCTGATAGCTTTTCTAAAGGTTTCCATGGCAAACTGTCAACTCCTTGAGGACAGGTAGGTCTTATAAGTCTTTGTGTTCCTCTCCAAACTCTTCCAATTGTCCCTAAAGTCGTAAGGATTAAATAAAGGTGGGATCCATAGGGTTGGTCTAATATGATAAATTGCAGCTCTATCATACAGACGGTGGTATTAACAGTTCACTCTTCTGTCATTCAACTTACATGTATTGAGTAGTTATGCCCTAGGAATGAAGCTAATTATTAGCTGCAATAGCTGCTAATAACAGCCATTGAAATCTCCTGAGCTCTTGCTGTTTCTCAGACATCATGCTGAGATACGTAGATACCTTCAGTCCCCTACAATAGCCCCAGAGAGTCCTGACAATAGACCTGAAAATTGCTAACACTATACATTTTATCTTATAAGCATCTTAGACTTATGGTCTGTCTACTTTCCTTCATCCTTTTATGCCTGACAATTTTAGTAAATGTTTGTTAATAAGCTAAACGGATAGATTAATGTTTGTTTACAAAACCTTCCCCAGAGATTACAATATTATCTATTCTACTTTGGGTCTTCCTGGCATTCATTCCTGATGAAAAGAAGTTGGCATGTTGGCTCAACAGATAAGGACACCTTACCTCAAGCCTGATGGCCTGAGTTTTATCCTGAGACTAACACAATGGAAGGAGAAAACCAACTCCATCAAGGTGTCCTCTGATGTCTGCATGTACACCTAAACATGCATGCACATGTACACATATGCACACAAGATGCACACATATACACATATGAATAAATGATGCAGATTTTTAAAATGTTGAATAGTTTAGCATAAAGATAATCTTACCATATTAACTGTCTATAGGGTGGAGTGAGAACCAATCAACCCACCTTGTTTATCTACCTACGTCTCCTCCTCTTTGTCCTCCTTCCTTTTTCTCTTCCTCCTTTCCTTTGACTGATAAGACTCCAAAGCAGTTAAGATTTGGTGCACTTGGTGTGTAAGTCTAGACAGTCCCTGGTTTTTTGTTGTTTTTTTTGTTTTTTAACTTGGTCTTCAGTGTTCCAATGGGTTCTGGTATTGTTTCACAGTTTGTGAAACTTTCATCTCTTTTTTCTGATACTCGTTTTCTTTTCACATCTTTTACCCAAGCACAAGATATGATTTACTCAGGATAAACAAGAGAATTTTGTACGTACACACACACACACATACACACACACACACACACACACACACACACCATTTCTTGTAAGATACTCTTACAAGAATGTGGCAGCCCAAAGAACATCGGGAGTCAAACCCACAGTTCACAGTCATTGTCCTACAGATAGAACAATAAATTCCAGCTCCATCGATGTGGGGACTGGGAGGAGGAGACATCCGGCAACTCTTTTCACAGAGTGCTAAGTTTAAAGTCAAGTTGAATTATTGTGAATTGTGATCATAAAAACAACTAATTCCTTTGAGTCAGTCTCATTTTCTACTTATGTCAAATTAAAATAACATTCTTGCATCATTGTGCGGTACAGAGTTGATGTTCTACAACTAGAGAGTAAAAGGTGGTTGGCAATGAGTATTCAGTACATGGATTTACTTGAAAGAAAGCTGTGCTTAGCTTTAATTTATATATATAAAACACATATATTTTGTATGTTTCTATGTATATAAAATATATGTACTATATATGTATTGTATGTGTATATATGTGTGTGTATATATGTAATATACATATATGCACACACATACACACTCTTGGGAATTTTCTTTCCACCTTAGTTTAGATCTATAGTAACAATGACATCATATCTAAGAGCACAATATACACATATGTATACACACAAACACATACACATGCACACACACACAAATGCATACGTGTATGCACACACATACATTCAATTGCTGGTCAGCTGCCGTGTTTTGATAACTAAATATTAACCAGAGAGTGATGGATTAACGCATGAGATAAGTGGTATTTCGGTCACCTGGACAGCACAGAAGTACTAGGGGCAGGCAGTCCAGCCCTCAGCTCTCCCCTGCTTTCCAAGTATTCGAGAGACCTAGCTACTTGCTTTGCAGCCACATCTCTCCTGTGTTTCCAGCCCTTGCATTTAAGAGTCACATGGCCATACATGTGCCTGCCATGGTACTGGTCAGAGCACACAGCATCAGTCACAACCTAGCCCCTTCTCCTTTTGTCTTGACAACTGTTAGGCTGTCGGGATTGGAAAGCAGCCAGTGACACTCAACTTGGGTTGAGTTGCGTGAGAGCCTTGCCAACTCAGGCTTAGAAGGAGCTTAAGTGAATAAGCCACTGCCAGTTAATAGTCAGCCTCACCTATCAGAATATATAAAGCTGCAGCCTACAGGCCGTTAGCAGTGTCCTTGGACTTAATTTACATAGTGGGAAAGAATTGTTTAATTATTTTTTTATCCATCTCTTTATCTAGTCACATTCAACAGTTTTCTAACACCAGCTTTTCATCAGTCTAGTTGTTGAAAAAGGCTCCACTGCCTCTGCTTTCGTGGGACCCAGACCTAGCTGGACACATAAGAAAACCACACTACAATGTGTGATTAAAGAGTCAGAGGAGGGAAATGGGAACCAGAGAAAGGGACACTGATCCAGGTTTGGGGCCCTTTGAGCTGTGCCTTAGTGGACGAATGACACTTTCACTGATTGAGCAAATAGTAATCAGCTAAAATCTGCCATGTGCTGTGGACAGAGCAGTGCACAAGACAAACAGATGATAAATAAAGACAAACCAGCAAATTAATTTCAGAGAATACTGAAAATTACAAAGTCACTAAAAAAAAAAAAAAGTCACATACCAGAGATTTACTAAGGAGAGGGACATGGATTTGAAGATGGGAAAGTGGCTTGTGAAAGACAACCTGTAGAGACAAGTTTATCAGCAACTGTGGGCTCTGGTGTGGAGCCCTGGTCTGAGGGGAAACTTTCCAGATGAGAGAATACGGGGCAGAAAGAGGTTTCATTTCTATGTGAGACGTTGCCAGGATACCCAACTTTTCTCTTGCTGGATTTAATTTTTCTTCACGTTCCCTTGCTTGCAGCGGGGAGTTTAAATATATCTCTTCCAGAAGAGGTATCTATTATTGGACTTGAGTGTTTTTATTTTAGGCATCTCTGAGAGCAGCGTTCTGAGAACAAGCAGGAAAGATGAACAAATAAGCTTTTAAGCAAAGAGGTTGACGGTAGAAAATTGATGTACTCTGTGGATCCGCAAGACCCATGAGCCTGGAGTCCGAAGGCCTGGTGGAAGGCCCGGCACCCTTTGTTCCAGCTGGCTGAGTGTTTGCAGAGCTCATCCTTGTGGCTTCCACATTCTTGCTGTCACCTGCTGGTGTTGGTAGCATGAGACCTGCTGGCTTGTTAGGCTCTGGTGACATAATGGCTGCATATTGTAAGCATGGTGACTGGGGCGAAGGAAGCACTCAGGGAACATCGTCAGCTGTCAGCTGTCATGGGGGGAACCGTTCTTGTTCTCAGCTTCATCTTCATTACCGACATCATCAGTGTATGTATTTTGTGGGAAGCATTATTCTTCCCTGTGGGAGTGATACGTTTTCTAGGGACTTGGCTTTTACTTATATGACAAATTACAGGTAGCTTAATTGTCCCTGGCATGTCAGGTTGCAGATTTTCAATTGTATTTGAGGCGCTCTCTCCTTTGTGTCTAAATAGCATTTCCCCTTCTTATTGCTACTCACCTCCACCATGCCCCAGGAGTCCCTCCTCTTGCTCCATCTCTGAGCTCTTTATAAATGCTGGTTCCCACGCATTGTAGAATGTCCCCCTGCTTGGTGGTGATAAAGTAGGTTGAGTTCCTATTCTGCATCTGCTATTAAAGGGGCACGTTGCATAGGTGATCACAATCTTCACCCCCTAAGAAGCAACTGAGACTTAAGAATTTTGTCTCAGACAACTCAGAAGCATGAGGAAGGGTTAGGGACATCTATGTGAATCCTCACAATATTCTAGGATGGACCTCAGGACTGTCCCCTCCACCTTTCTGACATAGGATGAAGAGCCATAGCCTCACTGGGCCCCAATCCACCATAACCAAAATTGGAAGACAGACCCTTGAGCTGAACTGCAGTGGGACACACTCAAAGAACTCTCAGGAAACACATGAGGCCCTTGCTCTGGGGTGTCAAGGGTGGGGTGGTATCTTTCGGAGACACAGACACTCTCACTGGAATCCTGCCCTCCCTTGGGTTTTAATGAACATGCAGGGTGAGTGCAATGTGAAACTCCAGTTTGCTCTGTGCCAACCAGGTCATCCTAGCCTGAGGGGGAGGCCGAGTTCCAGCAGATACGGACATTGTAGGTCAGAAAGGCAAAGCTGTAGCCAAAGAGGAGCTTTTAGCAAGAAGTCACGGATGGGCTAGAAGCAAAGAGAATGAAGACAAGTAAGGCCTCAGAGCCCAGATAACTCAGGGGGAGATTGAGACAGAGGTCCTAGGTACTGAATGCTAGAAGGTGCCAGCTGATTTTTTTTTCCTGTCAGCTTGACACAAGCTAGGGTCAACAGGGAAGAGGGACCCACACTGAGTAGATGCCCCCATCAGATTGCCCTGTAGGCAAAACTACAGAGGCATTTTCTTGATTAATGATTGATTATGCAGAACCCAATCCACTGTGGCAAGTACCACTCCTACACAGGAGATCTTGGGGATACACACACACACACACACACACAAACTAAGCAAGCCAGTAAGCATTATTTCTCCCATGGTCTCTGCTTTAGTTCCTGCAACCATGTCCCTGCCTTGAGTTCCTGTGTTGCCTTCCCTAGGTGGTGGGTTGACCTGAAAACCAAATGAACCCTTTCCTCCCCAAGGTACTTTTGGTCATGATGTCTTTAGAGCAGCACTAAAAACCAAACTAAAATAGAAGATGAAAAGATGCCGACTTTTCTTTGGTGCAGCAGCTTTGGCAAGAGACCTCCACTAGCAGTTGGAAAGTCTTGGAAACCAAACTGATAGCCCTCTGTAGCCTGAACTTCCTAGATCAGCCTCCAGGAATTTGTCTCTTGCAATCCTGGTGTATCCTGGGAAAGAGAGACAGGAATGAGAGCACACAACAGAGAAGAGGGACCCTCACTAAGAAGATGCCCCCATCAGATTGCCCTGTAGGGCAATTTTCTTCTACTCCTGCTTTAAAGCTATTCTGTTTAAGAACGTCCCACAGCTTCTGGGAGTAGGTTTTCTCAAATATACAGGATATCTCCCTTCAGAGTTTCTTTTTGGTATGATTTTAAAAAAAAGTTTTATTTTATTATAAGATAATGAGGAACTATATGGCTTTTTATACCCACCACCACCACCTGATTGCTAAGTCATTTGCTTCTGATAGATTCAGCGAAAGGGAGTCATTGCCTTTAGTTCTGACTCCACCAGTTCCAATCCAATGGTCACACAGATGGCCTTGGTTAAAGTTAGTAGGTCACATGGCAAAGCCGAGTGCCCCGTGAATCTGGGACTGGGACAGCTAGAGATGGGATGGGGAGATAAGAGAGAATGTGAGGGAGGTAAGGAGCCTGAATATATTATGTACATGTATGAAATTGTCAAAGACCAAAACCAGTTAGTAAGTAATAGTAGAGAAAAGTCTGCTGAGGTCAAGTTCTCTGTGCTCTGGAGAGAGACAAGAAAAGTGGTGGGTTGAGGGTCCAGATCTCTGTGTACATTCTATAAACAAACAAACAAACAAACAAACAAACAAAATGGATTCTCTGTTTTGACATTAGAATGGCTAAGCTTTGAGGCTTGGGAGATAGTAAAGTCCCAATGCAGAAGCAAGAGGATCTAGTTAGATACTAGCTCCTACACAAAAAGCTAGGCATGGCCTGTGCATCTTTATCATAGCACTGGAGCTGAAGAGACAAGAGAAGTCCTGGAGCTCATTGCCAGCTAGCCTACCTGCATATGTGAGTGCCTAGTTCAGTCATAGAACATTTCTCCAAAGATGGGTAGAGAACAGTTAAGGAAGGACCCAGCATCACACTCTCACCTCCACAGGCATGTGCCTACACACCATACTACACACACACACGCACACGCACACCATACCACACACACATACAATCACATACACACCATGTGCCTACACACCATACTACATACACACACACATACACACATGCTCACTCACATGCACACCACACACACATACACACACACTCACACACACACCATGTGCCTACACACCATACTACATACATACACACACACACGCACACGCATGCTCACTCACATGTATACCACACCACACACACATACACACACACACACACACACACACTCACACCATGTGCCTACACACCATACCATACACACACACTCACACACACACACACATGCTCACTCACATGCATACCATACCACACACACCATGTGCCTACACACCATACCATACCACACACACACACACACACACACACCACACCACACCACCACCACCCACCCACACACACATGCACACATACAGGCACACCACACCACACCACACCACACCACACACATGCACGTACACACACAGAGGGGTGAAGAGGACAGACAGACAAACAGAAGGGCTCAGATGCATGACTAAAAGAATGATGTGAGGGTTTGTGAGCTAAGCTTAAGGGGCAGTTTTGAAAGGGTTTCTTCTTTGAAGGTAGTTAGTAGAAGAGATGACAGAGATACCCAAAGTAGTCCTGCTGGTAGCCAGGACTCATAAATTTTACTCAAGATACTCTTATATAATGGGAGAAGAGAAACCCAGGGTTTTAACACTGAACAGCAGTTCTTGAGTTCCTGAGCTCCTGAGCAGCTGACGCACTGGACCTCCTGGGCACACAGTCAGCTTGCTGAATTCATGATCTGGATGGGTAGGCTAATGGCCCATTTAACCCTCATGAAGAGGGTTACCCCAGGTATGCACTTGCTATTCATCCCGTTCATTTGCAGGCTGTGATTTCCTAACCCAAACAGTTGATCAGAAACGTATTATGAGTCTAGTAATGTGATTCTGCATAAAATATCGCTTTCTTTTTTAATCAAAAATTCCTAATTGTATATTTTACTGAGCATAAAAAGTAATAGGTTTCCTTGTGACATTTTCACAACTGCAGGGAACTGGTTCCAACTGCAATAAGACTTTCCCTCCTCATAGGTATGATAAAGGACTATATTTATTATTCCAGTTCCTTAGACTATGAAGCTATGGCTCCCAAGCCTTGTGATGCAGGTTAGACAAGCAGTGGTTGTTCCTGTGTAGATAAGATGGTTTGGGGGACTAGGGTGCATCATAGCTGTCAGCCTGGAACCAGAGTCACTGAACATTCTGATGCATATAATCACATCACATACATATGATTTGTGAGGTGAAGGACTTTAAGGCTGTGGAAGCTCAGAGTGGCACTTGGAGCAGGTGAGTGTCTCTATGTTCTGGTGAGTGTCTCTGTGTGAACTGCGTTGATTCAGCCAAGGTTGCATCTTGATGACAGAGACACAAGCAACAGTGGGAGTTGCTCACCACTGCTACAATTTCCACCTGAACCCAGATCACCTTTCTGATTTATCTTGAGACTCCGAGCCCGCTCTGGCTTGGATCGATGCTAAGCTCTGTGTTGGAAGAATTACTGTTTAAGGTCAAGTCTACCTGGCACTTTCCACTATCCTCTCGGGACTTGGGCTTGCTTGGCCCTCTCTCCCATGAATTACAAGCCTGAAGCTGCCCCTCTCAGCCACTCTCCACTGCCCTTAGTTTGTATCTGGGGATGCTTTGTTCACTTTTAAAATAGTTTTTGTTTTTTTGAGGATGGAAAAGTAAATTATAACAGTTTTCAAATGTCTCTCCCATTTGAAGCAGGAAGTTGGGACTTGCCTGTAGCCTTTTCATATCACAGGTACCTCATGTGGCTTCTCACAGCTTCTCTGGGGCTCTTTGGAACACATGAGTCTTGATCATGCTGGGTCCCCACGAGTCCATGAACACGGGAGCTGCAGCAACCATGACAGTTTCAGCACTAGATCTACTGGGCTCTTGGGAAGTGAACAATCTTGAACCAACATGTATCTATACACTGGAGAAGAGTAGTGTGCCCTGGAGGGTGGGCACAGGGACACTTCCTTATTTTGAGTCAAAACAGAGAGCCTCAGACCCATCCTTTTAAGTATCTAATCTGTGGATCAAAGGCAGAGGAAATGCAAATGTGAGTCCCAGTGATTCCGGTTAGGGAGTCAGACAACCTGGATTAAAATTCAAGCTCCTCTGTTCCCTCTCACTATAGGGCCAGCAGCAGAGTAGGGAGAAGAAAACGGAAGAATATTCTGAAATAAATTAAAACCAAAATAAGCAGAAGTTCCACATGACCACATGGTATTCCTAGGAATTCTCTTTAGTACTAATTCCATTATCTTCTTCATGACCACAGCCCCCTTGGGGCAGGTCATATAGCTCTTAGCTCAGTTAATAGCTACATATACTGGGACACAGAATATGTACATAACTGATGAACCAGGACCCAGGCATTCTGGCTACAGAGTCCATAGTCCTTTCCTCTTACCCATCTTACCACGGGAATATAATATTGGACTTGTGAAATCAGGAGCATTTGAATTTGAGCACACTAGCTTCCTATCTACAGCTTCCTCCATGCGAATCTGGACCAACTACTCCACCTCTCTGAACTAAACAAGTACTTGTTTTAACATCTGACTAGAGAATGAGATAAAAGAACTTTTTAAAAAGCAAAAATCAATTTGCATATGCAGAGATGAAACGCTATTAACTATTAGAAGCCCAAGAGCTTTGAAAGATACAGGGAACCGGGCAGTGGTGGCACACGCCTTTAATTCCAGCACTTGGGAGGCAGAGGCAGGCAGATTTCTGAGTTGGAGGCCATCCTGGTCTACAAAGTGAGTTCCAGGACAGCCAGGGCTACACAGAGAAACCCTGTCTCTAAAAACAAAAAAAACAACAACAAAAAAAAAAAACAAAAAAAAAAGAAAGAAAGAAAAGAAAAAGAAAAAAGAAAAAGAAAGATACAGGTAGACATTTGGCTTGTGTGCTCTCAGAATATGGCAGGGTGGGTGGTTGGATGGCTGGACATTGTCACGATTTATCAGTAACTTAGAAGATATATTCTATTAGGACACGTTTTTTTAAAAGGAAATGTGTAAGGAGAAGACCATTGTCATGCTAGTAAACTTGAGAATGGGGAGGGGACGGGGTCCTTTGAGAGCACTTAGATCTGCAAACCCACCTCTAGAAGCCTCAGTAATCCTTCTGCCAAATAAGTGATTGGCTCCAGATGATAATTAAATCTGATCTTGAAGAAAAGCACCAGGCAGGTGGGAAGTTCTCTCTGCTTGCCTCTCTGCCTTCCCACTTCCTCTCTGGCCCAGTCCCCTGAGACTTCTGCTGTACCCAACTGATAGGAAGCTGCCGGGTGATCCCCTCTGGAAATTGATTTCCTGAAGTGGGATGAGGGTGCTCTGAAAAACAAAAAGAAAGAACAGGAAGAAAGAAACCAGCCCCATTTTCATGCTTGTGTTTACCTGCTTACAGGTGCAACTGGCAAGGGAGCCCCCACTTCAGCAGGGGTCTTTGTTCTCCTGCAATTAAAGGCGCCTTGCTAATCCTTCTGTCTCCCAGATGCTCTGAGAATATTTTTAACTCATCTCTTTTATACGCCTCACTCTGAAGACATCTTATTATTCATTTCAAAACTCGACAACTCCTCTCACTTTGTCCCCCATCCCATTCTGATACACAAAAGGAGAATGAGTTATAGCAATCGCAAGCCAAGATTTGCCTCTGCTCAGTACAGCCCAGAGCTGCAACGATTGCTTCTGTTCCCATCCCACACTGTGGCCCAACTCAGGGTGTCAGCCATGCCTCGAAGACTCAGGCACTTTGTGTATATGATAGAACGCTCTGCTTCATTTTGTTCGGTATAAGCTTACAGTAGTACCACATGTGCTGCTGCGGACATCAAAGCAGCAATCACAGGCCAGACTGAGACAAAGCTGAAACCATATAGATAGGGAATCAGAGACAAACATTCCCAACACAGAGTTGTCAACTGCACAAGCATCATTACCTTACTGCCGCCACTAAGATAGCCCCTGGGTAAAGAGATAGTTTGCATAAGTAGAGAATTAATTGCCTTTTCGGATATACTTTAAGTAACCTTGAAATGGCATAATCTTTATTGTGTACTTACTGTACTCAGGGGCAACAGGTTAAGCTTGTCCTGAGTGTGAGTTCATGGTCTCATAACTACTCTCAGGTGGCAATAGTTATTCTCATCAGCCAGTGAGAAAGCAGACCCACTGGCAGCGCCCAGCCCAGAGGTGTACAGCTGTGAGTAGAGACCCCTGGCTCTAGAGCCTTCACTCTTAGCCAGACTGCCTCAGGGTCTGGGGTGATAATAGTCTAAGTGATTTTAAGTTAAGCTTAAAGCATGGATCTCAAGTTGCAGATAAAAATAGTATGGAAAGAGAAGCCCCACCCTGTGTTAGCTAAAATGGCAAAACAGATTTAACTCATAAACTATTAACATAGAAAAGAGCTACACTCTATCCCTGTTTATGCAGAGGGGACTAACGGAATAATGGAGCAGTCAAGAGAATAAAATATTACAAAACCTCAAGGTCAGGCTAATCGTTATGAAATCCACCTGGGTTTGCTCACACAGTGGCAGCTCTGATGCTCCCTAAGAGGCTGGGAGACAGATGCCTTCTCGATAGCTGATGGCTGGAACAAAGATCTTTTGACTTCCTGGAAGTTTCCAGGCAGGCCTCTAATGGAAACAGGCTAGAGCCATCCCAGGAACCTGGCCTTAATCCTATAGAAACTATACCTATATGTATGTATTCATGCATTTATAGACCATGATTGAGACCTAGTCTAGAAGGCAGACCAGAGAACCTAGGCAGAGGATATTGTCAAGGCTTCTAGAAAAGGGACGGCAGATTTAGAAGAGAAAGGAGTTGGAGACAAGTTGGGACAGCTAGATGAGTTGGAAGCCAGAGTGGCGATCCTTTGTTGTCTTACCCTGAAACTGCCACAAAATCACCAAGATGATGTGCCTGGGCCTCCATACACTAGCCCTGTCCTCTCTCTCTCTGTTAGCTCACAGTGACGAGTGACTCTGTAAGGAACACATAGATGACCTCACACAGATGCACACATATCAGTCACCCTGGGAGTTTTCAGAAGTCCCCAAAGCCAGCTGCTTTTGGCCATGGCCTTCACTACTACCCATGCCTTAAAGTGGTTGCCTGTCCCTTAGTTGATCCTTAACTTTTGTTTATTGATCTAAATATCTCTTCTTAGCAGCCCTTACTAGAGAGGCCAGCTCCCCAGTTTAATCCACTTTGGGTCTGGTCTCAGCATCTCCAGGTGTCTGAGAACCTGCTAGACTCTACTCTAGTAGAGTAGACTAGAGTAGAGACTCCAAACTTTTCTCTCCTGACCATGGGCTCCTGGAGAGGTGGGGCTGGCTGCCTCAATTAACATATATTTTCCATGTCTTGTTCCTCTGTGGTGTCTTATAGGGTCACACAATGATTGGAAGGGCAGGCAAGTCCGCTCTATGTCTAAGGTTGTTTCTGGCACATCAGGTGCCACTCAAATTTTTATACCACCTAAGCACATAAGTTTACCATGCAGTCTTCAAGGTGATGCCCCAAAATAGCTTCTTATGAAAGAGGATGACCAGGTCAGTGACGTCCCCACATCACAGATAGAAGAAAGTGGAGAGCCAAGAACAATTCAAACCGCCAACTCTTCTTCACACCTCGGTCACAATTCACCATAAGTTAACATAAAGCCATGAAGATGACGTCAGGAGCCACATCTAACTGTAACCACCATGGCTGAGTTTTAGTAAGACTAAATCCCGTCATTAATTGCTAGGAGAATTTGAAGTTTTTCGGCCACAGATTGAGGCCTGTCAAGCAGGAATTAATAGGTCAGGGAGACTAGTATTCATCTTCAGTTCACAAGCACATATCTAGACCCCACCCCCACCCCCACCCACCCAAACCACAGAGTCTGCTCTCACAACCCAGGGCCAGGTTGCTGGGCTCATTCATGTGTACTCTAGCCCAGGCCCTTAGACAAACTGCTCCAGCAGGGGGAGCCCTTTGAAGTGACTGTCATCCAAGAATCACAGCAAGATCGATTTTGTTGCAGTGAGTTGAACTGAACATTTCCACCAGCCCTCAGTTTTGCTCTAGCTTGAAACTCCTTCATCCCCTGGCCCTTCCTCTCATTGTCACCTTCAAAGACTGTCACCCTTGATGTCACATTTTATGGTCCCAAACTGCTGCATTTCTTATCCCATGTGTTTTATAGCTATGTGACTCTGCTTTTGTTCTGGTTGGAATATCTTAAGGCTTTCCTCCTCCACAGTCACTTCAAGCCTCTATTTCTACCTTGTTATTACCTTGATTATGATATAAGCACAGTATTTGGTCATTCATCAGCAAATCATTACTAACAACACATGTGTACACACACACACTTTCAGACATTATGCTAGGTGATAGGGATACCATACAGAAGAAGAACTGGAAATTAAAATTACTTCTCTGGTTTCCTTAGTCTATGGAAGAATCAGATGCTAACCAAGGAAGCAGACACACAAAGGGAGATTTACAGACCATGGCGTGCATTGAGAGACTGGGCAGGGGTCCTTTGACAACATTAACTTCCCTGTCACTGCTATGGAAATGAGCTGCAAAGGGGCAGGTATCTTGCTACCCCCAGCATCCCACACAGTACTGATGGTCATTTATAGGAGTCAAGCTTGCTTACGAGGTCTGGGCCAATGCAAAGTGGTATTTACTGCAGAAGCTATCCTTATATCTCCCTTCACTTGGGTGTTGCTGCCCTGGAGTCTGGCACAGAGGTGAAGCTGTGTGAAGAAGAGGAAGGAGAGATGGGAGGGAAGACAACCGAACAAAGCCAGATTACCCATAAAGCTTGACACCACACTGCCCTTCATCCCCAGCCTGTTCTTCACTATTGATTGAAAATTGATTAGGCAAGTTGCTTAACCACCCTGAGTCACACTTCTCCCTTCTCAAATAGGAAAAGGATTTTTGAGTTGATGTCCACTCTACCTCTGACACCCTCAGGTAGCTTGGAGAGATGATAGAACTGCACCTGATGCCTTTCCGAAGAAGAAGGGGGCAGTTTTGTGCTAATTTCTTTTACTGACAGTTCATTTTCCAAAGCAACAGCCTAACAAATCATGGGGCCAATTAGTGTAAGAGAAACAATTGATCCCTGTGCTCTGTGAGCTCAGCCCACCGCCTCAGTGGTTTGCGGCGTATTTGGGGAATGCTGCACAGCGCTAAATGGGAACTAATTGGACAGATGCAGCTGTAAATTGCACGGCGCTGCACTACACTGCAAGCTTCCGATGGCGGCAGCAGCATGGCCTGACAGTAATAGGAAAACTATTACCAGGCTTCCCGTCACATACTGAAAACCAGCCCAGCTGGGGGTCACAGCCCTGCCTCCTTGTCTTACAGCAGGGAACAGGGAGGCTCACCCAGGGAACAGAGGCTGGACAAGATACCATCGCAACTGTTCAGTGCTGGTTTCCTTTACCCCTGACCCCACCACCCTGTTGTCCTGGCAGCCTTCTCAAATAAAGAGTCCTAGAAATACAATGTAGATGTCCAATGGCTTAAGGATACTGCAGCAAAGCTCTAGCATACTGGGTAATGGAAACAACCAAGGAGAGCTGTCCACTGTGTCAGAGGCTGGGAGTCTCAGGCCAGTGTCTACAGGATGATTCTGCCCTTGCTCTTAAAGGATCCCGTGTTCTTCTCATGGCTTACTCATCTTCTTTGACACCTCTTGGGTTGGGGATACAGCCCCATGATCTCTGCTATGATTTTATGTGGAATTCTCTAGATATGCTTGTTTTTCTCCAGTTTCCCCCTTGTCTGTGATAATTGCATTAGGGTCTCACCATGCTCCAATATTGGCTTCTCTTACTGTGTATGTAATTAGTGTTCCCAAATTAGGGCATCTCCTGAAATGCTGAGATTTGGGACTTCAGGGTACGTACTCGGGAAGAAGGACAGTACATATTTCAGCAGGCAACAGGAACATATAGTTTCAGAAACAGAACTTTTGAGGTGGGTAACAACTCTTCATGATTAGGCACTCCCTGTACAGGGCAGAACACCAGGAATTTTACATGATTTTATTCAATTCTCACCTCCATTCAAAGAGTCTGGGAAATCTGTCCTATATAACAATACCGATCATGGCGGATTTACAATTCAGGTTGCGATCTGTGTCAGGCTGAAATCATGTCTTGCCACAGCACCCTGGGGTCTTACTTCTGTGGGTGCCTCTGCCAGCATCAGCTCTCCTTACTGTGTAAACCATGGCATTGGCATCCCCAGCTTCTCTTCCAGCCCTCCTTCCACCGGCTGCAATGTAATCAATTCACATTCTTGCAAGTTTCTGTCTCCATAAGACACTTTCCTGTGACCAAGGCAAAGGTTAATTTCAAATTGGTAACAACATAAAAAGTAATCTTCCGTTAAATATAATGACCTCATTTCTGTGGTGACCTGTGGCAAAACATGAAGCTTAGTTTCATGCAACCACACTCATTTACCTACTTGCTACAATAATTTTATACCACAAGTTAAAATGTTGAAATCGTCAGTTATATTGCTAAAGACCTATGTCGGCAATTAGGATTCCTCATGCAGAAAGAAAAAGAAATAAAAATAACAGATATAGGGGAACAGAAATAGAGGCCATCTAAGTACATTAGAAACTATTTGGAGGCAAAGAGACAGCTGGAACTTGGAACCAGCCATCCCTGGTGGCAACTCATATTAGCTGTGTGACCCAAGATAAGCTATTCCACTGGTTAGTATGTGTCAACTCCACACACACTTAGTTATGCCTTGGAAGAGGAAACCTCAATTACGGAACTCCTTCTATCAGATTCACCTATGGGGCACTTTTTGATTGCCAATTGACTGAAGGGGACCCAGCCCACTCTGGATAGTATCATCCCTAGGCAGAGGGACATGGGCTGTAAAAGAAAGGTAGCTGAGCAAGCCAGGGGGAAGCAAGACAGTGAGCAGCATCCCTCCATGGCCTCTGCTTTAGTTCTGGCCTTGAGTTTCTGCTTTCGCATCCCTCAATGATATAAGATGAAATAAGCTCTTTCCTCCTCGATTTATCTTTGGTCATACTATTTATCATAGCAACAGAAAAGCAGAGTGGGGCAGTTACTCAACCCTGCTGGGTCTCAGTTACTTGAACAGTGAAAGGAGGGGGAGATGTCTGTAATGTTATTGGATGGGTGAGACAGATGAGGGTTACATATACAGAGCACCTAGCATAATTAATGCCTAGCAGGTAGTGAGAACTCTCTGAATAGTATCATTTTTATTTTTAAAAAAAAAAGGCTGATAAAATAAAAAATATAAAGTCTGGATGCTTACACTGAGAAGAAATTCCAAGTTTCTCTTTCTCTCTCTCTCTCTCTCTCTCTCACACACACACACACACACACACACACACACACACACACACACACCAGCTATTCAAGAGTATAAATTGTCCCCATTGTCGCCGTGCCCGTTCCACCTGAGCATTTAAAATGCTGTTACAAACTGAAAGTCCCCAGCTGATGTCCTGCTATCCTTCCTGGGATAGGAGAGGAGCTCAGGAAAGTGGTGGCTGCCCTGCTCAGTGCTTCTCAGCACAGTGTGTCTATAAAGTCACCCGAGGGTTCAGGAGCAGTGGCTGCTCAGGTGGACACGATAAAGGCTTTTCTCTAACCTACTTTCAGTGAAGCCACGGAAGTTGTCAGTGCCTTAAGTTCTGCTGTTCTTGGGTAAGGGCCTTAAAATGTGCTATGCTCCCTACCCCATCACTGATGTCTTCATCACTCTATGAATGAAGGCAGCAAGAGAGAAGGGAAAGCAAGCATACTGAGATCTATCTGTCCTCAAAGACTTATCATGAAAACGTTCAACCACACAGGAAATTGTGTAAGGCTAACTCTAAAACTTAACCTCCTGCCACATTTACTTTCTCTGGCTCTAGATGGGTTAAGAGATCAGTAACTAAACAGATACTAGCTATGTCCAAAGGGCTCAGAGCTACTGGAGTTTCATTGGTTCAAGTCCCTTCTAGCAAACAGTGCTAGGAACATATATTTTTTTTTAAAAAATAATAACCTGATATTGATGTTTCCATTTCAAATTTAACATTACAGGATTTCTTCTTAGGTTTTACAAATATCGGTGTCTCATCTCTATCCTTTGGGCCATTTTGATTGCTAATAACAATGTGTTTATGTACTAACTGTATTCTAATATATATCCAAAGCTATCTGAAAAATTATAATTCCAACCTGAATTACTGCTGATGAGCCAGGTGTGCACTGGAGTTACCCTGGTCCCATGTGTCCTAAGCCTGTTTCCTCCTGTGACAAAGATTACTGATAGTGACCAATGTTCAGAAATCCCTGGGTTTCAAGTGCTAGAAAACTTGAGTCAAATAAACTGATCTCAAAAAATCTTAGTGCCAGAAGGAAATTACTGATTTGTGTAATTGAAATTGTAGGGTAGATTTTCAGGAATGATCGATCCAGATTCTTAGATCCCAGGATAAAGTCAGACGCTAACCTTCAGATCTTTTTTTGTTTTTTTCCTGTAGCTTGATCTCCCAGACATGCTCTTACCACACTTTGTTGCCTCCCAGACTTTACTCTGTTAGCTCCAAGGAAGCCTTGTTGAGTTTGTGCCCTAGCTACCTGCACAGCAGTAATCTATATTGAGGAGATGTTGGATTGAGAATCTTTTACTCATTTGCCTCTTGGGGGATGGGGGAAATCTCTAAATGAAGTGCCTTCCATCTGATATGCTAGATACGCTAAGTGGACTGCTTCCCAGCCCTGTGAAGGAAGAATCCTTTTGGTTTTCCATGCAAAGGAGCTGAGGCTCCATATAAGAAGGTGATTTTTCTTAAGGCCACAGAGCCATAGAAGGATTAAAATCCCTCCATCACATGACATACCTTATGTTTCCTATACCAGAATCTGCTGCATGTAGAAGACTGGGAGTTGAGTCATGGGGCCATCCAGGCCAATCCACCAATGGTAATGATGTTATAGGTACCCTAGCTCATGAGCTCTGGGGTTTTGAGTGAGCCCAAGTGTTAGGAAGCTACAGTTGAGGCCTGTTTCCCTGGTGAATTTTTACAAATCAGCTTCCATGTCACTTGGCTGATTGCTAAGTGATTAAGCACACCTGGCTCTTTGCCTGGGTACCACATTTTATCACAGGTCTGGGATGCTTTTTGCTAGTTGACTAACTCATCTCTCTCTGTTTTAAGCAAGGTCCTTGTCACATCTTTCCAGATCTGTATGTTTATACCATATGACTAGAGAGCTGTTAAGAAACTGTTATAGCTGTTGTCATCTTAGGAGATTTACAAAAGAGTCAAAGAAATGCTGAGGGCTAGAGAGGATGCGGGTATTTCCTGGTCCCCACACCGAATTTTAATTGCCAGGGAAAAGGAAGGTTTAGGCAAACAGATGAAGAATTCATGGGGCTAGAGGGGGCTCAGAACAGACTTGCACCCCAGCTCTTGCTGATTCACTCATTGCAGATTTTCACTTTAAAATATATACTGACAGATGTATAAACGGAGATAGACTAGCAGTTGCCAGTAGCTATCAGGGAAGGCAAAGAGCTGTTTATTGATATAGAATGTCAGTTGGGGAAGATTAAAATTTTGTGCAGGTGGATGATTTCAGAACAATGTGAATATGCTAAATGCCACTGAATTGCATACTTAAAATGCCAAATTGTATGTTATGTATATTTTTAAGTATAAATTCACCGAATCCTTAGTACGTATCAGGCTCTGTTCTTGATCAATAGGGAGAGTGGAAACAGCATTATAACCTTGAGATAGATACTAATCAACACAGTCCCATCCACAGAATGGCAAACCGGGTAGTTCATCCCAATGAAAGGCACAGAACCCAAGAGGACTTGGGAGGCCTCAGAGAAGTGGCGTCTATATTAAACTCTGAATTCAGAAAGGAGCTGATCTTTCTCTGCATGTGGAGTTTAGGCATATATATATGGAAGATGGTGGCTCATTCAAGGGCCAGAAAAACAGCCATGTGGCATTAAGTGGGGGAAATTTTGGGAGAACGCAGGGAAACAGCCATTTCACACTGGTGATATGCGGAGGCACTGCTAGGCTCTCCGACTTTATTCCAAGGGCAATGGGAAGCTTTGGTGTGATTCAAATACTGGAAAGCCTTGAGGAAATCTGCCACTTTTTCCCTCGGTCCCTTCACACCATGGTGTGACTATCACAGGAAGGGGAGCAGTAGCTGAGCTGTTCTCCTAATCCATGTATGAAACAATGGCTGGGCCCTGGTGGGTAAGACATGGTGATGGAGGCATGAGGAGTGGGTGCAATGAAAGGCATTAAGGAGATATGATACGTTAAAATTGGAAGGAGAGGGAGGGATTCTTGAAAGGCCAGGAGGGCTGCTTGTGGAAATGGAGAGAAGAAGGCATGTGAATTAAGTTCATAATTGGAAATAACATTATTCTGTATTTTTCTTTCATGCATAATTATTGTACCAACAATTGGTGTAAATAAAAGGAGTCCTATTTTAAGAATAAGTAATAATTCCACCCAGAGACAGCCTTCATTGGGACAGTAACAATAGACTTCCAAAGTTCTGGTATACATAGATAGACATCTTTGTCTTTCTTCAGAAACACGGTCATTCTGAACATACTATTTTGAATATGCTTTTTCAAACTCAACAGGATGCTGCTAGAGTATTTCCGTAGCAAAAAATAATACCCACTTTCCTGAATGATTTTTGCCATACTGCATACTGTTTTACAATATAGAAACATGAATTTTTCTCAGCTATTCAGTGAGTACTCAGCAGCTTTGGATATTTCTAATTTTTCACTGTTCTTCGGCACTGTGGGAAGTATCTTGTATCCAAGTCTTTGTCCGCAGGTTGCATTATTTCTGGATAATTAATTCCCTATGAGAGGAATCATAGGGTCATTTTGTGCATGAGTTTAAGGCTTTGAAACAGTAGACCAGCTCTCCAGAGAAGTTGCATTTCCACAGATAACAAGAAAACAACCCTTCGCCTCAGGTGCCCTGTACTACAGTAAGCAATTCACACCCTAACTTATTAATCTCCTCAAAGCACTAGAGAGATGCTGCCATTTTCCCTATATTACACCTACACACATTGTGTGGTCTGTATTTCTCCACAGCTTCTCAACTCTGCATAGTATTTGCTTCATTCTGAAGGGGAGATACATGGAAGTTTTATCTGGCAACATTTGGGGTTCTGTGTCATTTCTCATAGTCTACAAAAATCAGAGAGGGACATCTGAGAGAGAGGGAAAGAGAGAGAGAGAGAGAGCTTCTAAGGGGCACACAGGCAGATGGGAGAGCTGTGTTTCGAACTGTGTTTTCCCTGGCCTGAGAGCACCTCCTTTCTCCCCATTATCAAGGCATTGCTCAAGGTAGGCAGCTGATCAAGGTACTGATCAAGGGGCCTCGACAGCTGGAGACCATGTGATCTGAGAAAAACCTGAAAGAAGATTTCAGGATGCCACCCAGGGAACAGCTCCCTCTGACCTGCTCTGTGAAGCACTTGATGATGGGGTGCCCGGGGGGCTGGAACAGAGGTTGCCTCCCAGTTTTGTTGGCACTGCATCACAGTGAATGCATCCAAAAATATGTTACAAAAGAGAAAGGCTTTTATAATGAGCCCAGGCCTCCCTTTGTCTTGTGAGGTTTTAACTACTGTAATTGCTTATCATGTGAAGTAGTGTTTTTCATGCTTCTATTTTTATTCTGTGTCTTTCTACTTCTCTGTATTTTGTATTTTTTGTTTTGTTGAATTTTGGTTTTCTTTGTTGTTGTTGTTGTTGTTGCTGTTGTTGTTGTTAGCATACTTGAATTGTGATGGATATTTTTTCATGAACACTATTGCGTCAGGGAAGGGGTGGGCATATACACAATGATTATATGAAAGCTAAACAGGGTAGAATTCATTCCTTAAAAATAGCTAATGGTACAGTCTTCGGCAGATGACTTTCTAATCCATACTGTATTTAATTGGCTGTATTGAACCATAGTACAAATTAAGTCTTCTCTGTAATTTATTCTGTCAGACAGTAGCCCCCCAAACAATTTGATACTTCATTTAAACATTGTTAAATGGCTCATGGAAATGCAAAGAAAAAGATTTAATGATGCTAAGAATCCCTCTGTTCACAGAATGAGTCCTATGTGAAAAGTCATGAGTTAACCCAATGCAGCCATTCAGTGAGTGCCTACCTTGAGCAGTACACAGAGATGGCTCCGCCCACCCTTGCTCTCCTTCAGAACCCACTATGAGTTACATATTGTCCCAGAGAAAACTTTTTAGGAGCTGAAGAGAGCCCACCATGGATCTTTTCTGAAGATTTACCATTCCCAACGCAGAGAGGAAAGCTGCACTCTCTATACCACAACCTTTGCCCTACTCTTCTGGAAAGCTTCCATTTACTCTTCAAGACTTAGACTGAGCCCACAGCCTCTTCTGGCAAGTCTTCCACGTCCCCTCCCTGATTTTGCTCCCAGCCTATGCAATGTGCATTTAATGTAAATATTACCATGCTATATTATGGTTTTAGGGTTTGCCACATGTCTTATGAGACCATGAGACCATCTGCATAGTTCCAGATCATAGCCAACCTGTAGTACATATATGTGCTGTGAATCACTGAATGTTATGATAGATTTGGAGCAAAACAAATCAAAGAACTCTTACATGGAAGGGCAGATGCGGCACCATGGGGTTGGAGGGGTGGGAATTATCCAAAGGAAATGGAGGAGTGAGGGAAGGGTCCTTGATGACTAAAATGCTCCAGCTGGACTTGGAAGCTGGACGGCAGCAGTAGTGCTGGAAATAGTGCAGTTGCCTATGTAGCTAATGAAGCACAGGGGACAGGAGGGAGAGAGTGAGCCACAGAGAAAATCACAGGCGCAGTGGTACAGAGGTGGGAAGGTGCCCACTCGAAAAAGGGAGGTGTTTGTAGGGTGGGGCACCTAAAGTTAATGGAGAAGTCAGACTGCACTGAGGATGGTGACGCCTGGGCGATCCCTGGGATCTTCTGCCAACAACTTTAATCCACAGTGTAGAGAAGAGGGTGCAGACTAAGGGCTCCAGAAAGCCCTGCTCTTAAGTCCAACCTGCTTTCCTAGCAAGAGCAGATGTCTCCGAGACACCGTTTTCCATGAGCCGTACGAACCAGGCATGAAGAGAGTGTGTGCTCTCCCACTCTCCGCTTTCCATGCAGGTCTCATCTTCTCTGCCACGCCTCTAATTTTCCCATGGAATCACACTCCTTGAGTGAAGCTTTCTTTGTCACCCCTGATCAGTGGTAGCTTCTCTTTGATGGTTTGGCCTTGGCTGCTCTGCAGACACATAAAAAAATGTTAGCCAGCATGATCTGGAAACGATTCCGAAGAACTCGATGTAAACGTCCAGGTCTTGCTTTCTTGACTACTTTCTCTGTGACCCCTGTAATTCACCTCTATATGTTTTGATTTATTGCCCTCTCTGACCGACCTCAGACACTTGCCTAAATTGCAGACAGTCCCCACTTCGTCTGTCTATCCAGTACTTCATTTCACTTGCTTTCTCCTCCCTGTTGATGAACTGCAGCTCGTGCTTGTTCAAACTAGAGAGTCAGGCTTCTACATAACTCTGTTTTCATCATCAATGCTTCTCCATCCTAGGTAAGAAAGACAAGTCTTCGGTTTAATAGTAGTTAGGACAGTAGTCTTTGGTCTTTGGTCTCTTTGTGAAGAAACTCAGAGCCGAGCTATGGAACATCTAAGGTTCCTTCTGGCTCCGAGTGCCTTTGATTGTGTTGTATAACAAAAAAATCAACTTGAAGACCAAGACAATTTCTAGGCTCAGTGAAGAAGCATTTGCCTGATGCTCTGCGTTGCTAAAAATGAAAGTGAACAATACAACTGTAGAATTTACCAAATCCCAAGGTCTGTGTATATTTCCACGTGCCCTGAATTGTATCTGCACAGTAGAAGGTCGGAGAAAGAGGAGACATATCCCCTCACTGATGGTTGCTTTTCAAATGAGTGGGACACTTGGAGAGCACTGCTCTTTAACATGTCATAAATTTAACTACGGGAGAAGATACCGTAACAAATATCATTTAAGTACTTTGTGCACACGCACTGACACAGCTAACACTTTGCAAGGCAATATTAGGTATCATCAAGCATTAAGAATGTTTTGATTTAAAATACTTAATGAGGATTTGTAGATAAATTAAACCATCTCCATCTGCCATCTTCATGGTAGGTGATAGCTTTGCCATTGCACACTCATCTCTAAATCTAATTCCACCAGGAAGATTTCTAATCGCTGCTTAATTTTAGAGCAATATTCTGCTTGGCAATCAATAAGGCAGTGTCGTCAAACTTGGATTTAATAGGAGACGTGGATTACATCCTCTACATTATGCAGGGAAAGAAATACTTTCAGGGAAAAAAGGAGAGAAGAAAAGAATGCCTTTGTCTCCAATTTTCCCCTGCCACATACCATTCTAGCTCACAAAAGCTTATAAATCAATGCCCCATGTTGCGTGAATATAAATCTCATCAATTTTACATCATTAACACCATGAAAAAAACTACTCCTCTCAGAGCAATTTCCCTCTGCTAGCTAAATCTGTCCTTTTGATGAAACAAAACAAGTGAATTCTGATTGTTTTGCTAGCAAACCCTTCCTCCACCAACTTTAATCACGTCAAAATCCACTCAAAGTATAAATTTGCCATATTGCCTGTTGAGAGACTAAGGACTCGATCGAGGGGGTGATGCCACACTGCAGTTCAGGGAGCAATGGGTCCCTGGAAAGAGGATGAGGCAGAGAGGAGAGTTCTAAGGGTCATCAGATGGGTGAGTAGCAGCTGCATTGTGGCAGATGAAGGCAAGGTGGAACATTCTAGAGCAGCAGATGATGCACATGGTCAGAAGCCTAGTAGAGCAAGAGGCTGAGGAATTGACATTTTGTGAGACCAGTGATCTCTAGAATTAAGGTGATGATCCTCATGAGAACCAGAGGCCAACTGAGCCAGGAGACCTGAGTGGCTTTAAGGGACAGGAAGCCTGGTACTGAACCTAAGAGAATACATTCCCCAGTAGATCCAAAAGCTTGCATAGAGGAGCTGCCTGAGCTGCCTTTGTTTCTCCTTTCTTCCTGGCATCCAGAAATAGGAAAGATTTTGTATACCATAAAACACATTCATTTTTCTTCTTGGACTATTTGAGTATATTTCGCTCAAATATAAGCTAGGTAACATAGCAACAATAAGCAGATATAACTCTAATGAAACATTTGCATGCACAAATATATAGAGATATATTAGGAATAATTATAAATTTATATCTTTCAACACCAAGCCCACAGCCAGCACCATTCTACAGTGAGAGGAACTCAAAGCCTTTTCCATAAAATGGGGAACAAGAATATCTACTCTCCCCATATCTGTTCAGTATAGTACTTGAAGTCCTTTTAGGTTTTGAAACTTGCCTTTCTATTCCCTTTATTAATAGAGCCAGGGCTTTCGAATTAGGATCGTTGGGTGTGTTTTTTCTAGGAAATAAACTGGTACAGAAAGGACCAGTGGGTAGTTTGCTTTGGTCCAGTGACTAGAATTCAAGCTTCTTGGTGTAAAGAAGATGCTCTTTGTAAGGATTCAGGATGACTGCAAGCATCTCTGTGCATCTGCAAGCCTTTATAGAGTATTAACTGATATGATATACGGGATTATTATAGGAAAATAACCACAAAGATGCACAACTCCTAATAGGATGGGAAACTTTGGTCCTGTGGTAGCCTGAGTAACAAAAGCAGAAAGGTCAATTTCCAGCTACTAGCATAAGCCAGATTTCTTCAGTTGACCAAAATGGGAGGAGCTTAGGGCAAGGCTAGAAGATGGCAGAGTTCAAGAAGACAGAGTCTAGTGTGGACAGTGGTCCTGATGAAGTCAGACAAACTTAGCAGAACAAAATCTGTGGCCATTAATGGGAGAGAAATCCATCATGAGTTTGAAGGGACTAATCCTTCAAGGAGAGGCAAGGCTAGCCCTGTTTCAGGGGCTGCTTAAGAGATCTAGTGTGTCATTTCATGTGGCCATCCAAAGAGAATTTAAAATGGTGACGAAATCAGACATTGCAGACAGAGAGACTCAGCCAATGAAAAGTGTGTGTGTGTGCGTGTGTGCGTGCGCGCGCGCGCGCACATGGGCGTATGCATGCGCCCCAACCTCTGCCCAAATGACTTTGAAAAAGACAAAGTTATTCATCCCTCAACACAGATTTTTCAACCAGCTGCTGGGAAAACTCAGTAGCCCTGCAAAACTCGAGTACTGTGACGTTCACAGCACTCCCTGGAGTTGTTTAAGGGACAGCCCCTCCCTCTGTATGCAAAGGCCTGAGAATGTAAGCGCGTTCACTATCGAGACAGATTGGACGGGGCTGGGCTGTGAAGGTTGCAAGCAGAAAGAAGCATGTAGGCTGCTTTCAACTGGGAGGCTTTGGCAGACAGTGTGAAGCCACCTCTGCAGATTCTCACCCCCATATGAACAGTCCTGGTTTCTCTCTGGTCACAGCAGTGAGACCATGGAGGGAGACCTCCTTTTCTCAAGGGCAGGCGTAGCTCTTTTTCCTTCCATCTGTACCAAACAGCTTTCGCAAAGCCCCTTGGGCCTTTCGCACATGGTGAAAACACATCTCTTATTGATCAACAGCTCGAGGGGGTGTGTTCCCTGAAACACGGTCTTCCTTTTGTGTGTCTCCAGGCCCTTCAGCATCACCATGCTGTTCATGAAATTTCCTACATTGCAAAGGACATCACGGATCACCGGGCTTTCGGATACGTTTGCGGGAAGGAAGGGAATCACAGATTTGTGGCCATCAAAACAGCCCAGGCGGTAAGTATTCCTGTCCAATACAGGTGTCTGCCTTGTTATGGGGCAGGACAGAGTCAACACTGTGGATTTTCCAAGGCCCAGCCTGACCAAATGATGGACCACCACTGTCAGCTGATGTGCAGAATCCAACCTAGGAAAGATAAACAGCCTTAAAGCAAAGATACAAGGCTCTGCCCATTCAGCTTTATTTTCTAATCCTAATGGGTATTTCCTAATGACAAATTACTTTCCTTTTCTGATTAAGCTAGATAGAGACACGTATACAAATAAGTTTCCTTGTGTTCATAGCCTCATTTAAAAAGAAAATAAGAGAAAACAAATAGCTATTTTGCATGTGGCCTGCCCTAATTTTATTGTATTCCGAATCACTAATAAATAAAAGCAATGCTTTTTATGCTTATGATTATTATGAATTTGCAAATATAATTAGTTGAAGAAATGAACTTTAGCCTAGAAGCAATTTGCTAAACCAATATAAACAAGGTAGAATTAATTAAGAATGGAATGCTTTCAGTTTAATAGAAAAGGGAAGGGCTGCGGGTTGGAGCAGCAGACAAAAATTAGTAGCTGCACTTCAGCAGCGTTCATTACTAATGTGTCCCACCACCCTTCACTCCAGGCTGAACCTGTTATCCTGGACTTGAGAGATCTCTTTCAACTCATCTATGAGCTGAAGCAAAGAGAAGAATTGGAAAAAAAGGCACAAAAGGATAAGCAGTGTGAACAAGCTGTGTACCAGGTATACCAATGTGTTTCTCCTAGTGCTGCAGAAGACGGGGCCCACAGTAAACAGATGGGAAACTGACAAGTCGAACCATCTCCTCCTGGTGCTGAACAGAAATAAGTAGAGATGAAAGGTTCCTGTGTAGATTATAGACACCCAAACCAAGCCATTAGAAGGAATCCTTCTTGTTTTGTTTTGTTTTGTTGGTTTTTGTTTTTTGTTTTTCTGAGACTCTAGATAGGTTAGAGAAAGGGAACTCTTTAATCCAGGGGAAGAGTTCAGGGGAGGAAGACTAAAGGCCCATAGCAGCTTTTCTGGCTTTGCTGTTGTTAATGCTGGGAGAGAGTGGGGAGAGAGCTGCGGGATTTGGAGTTTCTTTGTGTATTTTCTGCATTCATGGCCTCCTTCCCTATCCTAATCAATGCTGGCTCTCTACTGTGCTGTAGCATCTGAACATAATCTCACTTCTCTCCCTTTGCATCCTTTGCTTCCTCCCTCCCTCCCCTCGCTGGGATAGACCATTTTGGAAGAGGATGTGGAAGATCCCGTGTACCAGGTAATTTCTGAACCACATCAGGGTTTTGCATGCAGCTGTGAAGGCTCTTTTGACTGAAACTTGAGGATTCTGTTGAACGCAGAACCTGCAGAAGAATTAAGATGATTTCTGAAGGCCAGGGTTGCCAGCCTCTGCAGGGAGAGAATTTTCCACACTAAGAAGCCAGCAGCCGCGATGGGAGATCTAGAAACCCACTTCCTTCTTCGTGCCCTTGCTTCAGACCCCTCCCCAATCTGGAAAGTTTTATCCTAGAAATAAATGTTTTTCAGTGGTCTCTTGACTGTTGTAACTTTCTTAGAGACAAGATGGATAACGGAGTAGACTCTATAAGCCAAGAATTAGGGTCGAGGGGCTGACATTTGCATGACATTTGAGCACAAGCCTAACAAATGGTTTTCGAGCTTTAGCAAGGATGGAAGAATAGTTCTGAAGCCCTGATAATGTAGCCCTCTGATTATTTGGCTCATGCCACAGAGCTGCTATAAAATGGGAGAATCCTGAGATATCTCTGTCCAGGGCTTTCTCTGCACTTCTTTCACGGTCCACAGCACAGGGTAACTCTTGAGGTCAAGTTCAAGGTCTATGCAAACAGCGATTCAGAAGAAAAGGAAGCAATGGCTTTCCCCACTCTCTCCTGTGCTTACTTCCAAGGAGAAAAAGTGGAACAAGATTTATACACACTTTTTGAACCTAAAAGCAAACCTTCAGCTCGGATGTCTAATCACGATACACAGGCGTGGTTTATGTCTGCCTTATTATGCATACATTCACAGCAACAGCTACTATGGTTATGATCAAAATGAGATGATAAGTAGATACAGGCATAGATACATAGGCAAAGAGATAAGTCTCAAAATAGAAGTATCTAGCAGATCTATGGTAAACACGAGTCAGAGCTGCATTACTCAACACACCCTGCTTTTGAGGGATGAAGAAGAAGAACTTATAGCAGGAGCTTCAAGCACTGCTCACTGGGATCATGGAGGATGAAAATGGTGGCCTTTTAGAAACACCCCAGCCCCTTATGTCTGATATGTACACATACAAAAGTTGGAAGTTCACTATTTTATGCTGATAAGATTCTGTTTAGAGAATCAGGGAGGTTGGGGAGTCTGAGCTCTTAAGCAGTAGACTGGGCCCTTAGGAAGGGAAGGGGACCGGGACCGTAGAGTGAAATTTGCAAGGTCATAGCCCCATGCCACCATTCCATTCAGCTGCTACTCAGACAAAATGCTACTGGATAAAGACATCACCTCTTCAGAAAGACTTACAGTGGCCCAGTACCCTCACTGCAGAGGCCAAGCAGCAAAACTCTACCGTGTCCCTTGGCAGGGTCCATTTTATCCCTATACCCATTTCCGACACCCCCTCTTGTGCCTGTTTCTGTGTTGCTTGCTGTGATTTGCATCTAAATTGGAAATACTTTTCTCGTCTTTCTTTCTTTTTTTTTTCCTTCTGCCTTTTCCTCTCTGGCTGCTCCTGCAATAGTACATTGTGTTTGAGGCTGGACATGAGCCAATCCGTGATCCTGAAACAGAAGAGAACATTTACCAGGTATAAGATCCTTGCTTCTTCCTTTGCACCCTCCACCAGCAAATGCTAGCATACTAATAGGCTCAATTCTGAGAGGTTCAAGGCATCGGGGTCTCTTGGTCTGCCAGGAGTGGGAGATACCTTTGGGAACACTGACTGCTGGGTCCCTGACAGTTTCCTGCAGGTTCCATGCCTCATCATTGCAATCTTGAGTGGCCTGTTGGGTACAGTATTCAAATCTGGAATAGATCATAGGTATTTTAAGTAGCATTATTTTAGTTAGGGTTTCATTGCTGTGAAGGAACACCACAGCCAAGACAGCTCTTACAACAGAAAAGGTCTAATTGGTCTGGCTTACAGTTTCAGAATTTTAGTCCATTTTTATCATGTCAGGAAGCATGGCAGTGTGAGGGCTGGCTGAGATGGAGCTGAGTGAGAGTTTTAACTCTTGATCTGAAGGCAACAGAATAAGACTATCTCACACTGAGCATAGGAGACTTCAAAGCCCACCTCCACAGTGACACACTTCTTCCAACAAAGCCACATGTACTTCAGCAAGGTCACGCCTACTTCAACAAGACCATACCTCCTAATAGTGCCACTGTCTATAGGCCAAGCATTCAAACACATGAGTCTATGGTGACCATATTTATTCAAACCATCATAAGCATACAACCCAAGCATTCCACTGTACTGAGATAATGCACTGGAGAATTGCAATCCACCAAGTAGAAGGATCTTTCCAAGGAATGCATGTATCCAGTTTGTTTTAAAACTCCTTCCATTAAAGGCTAGGATCATAACCAAAAATAAAAACCCAACTTCCTTCCTATACATAAGGGACAAGTTTGCAAATTCTGTATGAGAACATTGTTGGGGGGATGACTTGAACAAAGGCAAGCCCAGCTGAAGGCTTTCTCCACCCTGAGGAGAAGCACGGTGATGCTCGTAACTGTGATGAACACTCGAAACATTTCTAAACTCATCCAACTCTTAGAACTATGTCATCAAATGGCCATCTTAATCCCTGTCTTTTGGTGGGGAGGGCCATCAGTGGAGTAAAGTTTAGAACACACTCCACAGGCTTACACAGCTATTTATAGCCAAGACTGCGGAGCAGATGCAAGTGGAGGCTGAGCCCCAGCCTCCTCTGGAATCCCATGTAGGGGCGTGGACCTTGGGCCCCAGTAGAATGGTATAGTGATACCTCAAGTAAATATGATAATTTTTCTCTAATGAGAGCCTTGGTCTTCATTTGAAGCATAAGCACTATGGGGAAAGGGGTGATTTGATGCATTTATTTAATCAGTGGTTTTAATTTACTTAGTTGTGTGTTCTATTATTCAGCCTTAGGCGTGTGTTAATTGTGAAATCAAAATAAAACCTATTTTCAATTTCTATCAAATGTGTAGAATTCAAAATGAGCAAGCCCCATGCTGTTTCTCCCAACAACTCAGTTTAAACCAGCCTTGTAGACTAGTGGTTTATTGGTGCCCACATGGGTCCACCCCAGACTCTTCCCATTGGGCCTCCACCAGTGAGAACCAGAGAAGGGATGGCTTCAGAGAGGATCTACTTGAGAGGCAAGGTATTCAGTCTTCACTTACAACGTTTCTGTCTCTCGAAAGAAAAGTTGCACCTGTCCCCAGAGACAGATCTGAGGCCCTGACCCATCCTGTGGTGTCTGAGCATTGAGGCCAAAAAGTCATTAACCTGCCGCCCCCGGGAGGGAGAGCACCTTGTCTACAGGAGAGGCACTTGAATCCAGCTGAGCTGTAGTTACATAGCCCTCGGGGACAGCAAAGTGCCAGTGACTGCCAGAAAGAGCTGCCTTAGGCTGGGGCAGAGCTGGGCGTCTAGTTTGGCCCTTCTTACCATCTACCTTTGGGTCATGGTTGGAAGGCAAGACATCTACTGTTTTTCAGACTTGACTTCTTCAATTTATAAAGTAGATGGCTCCACCCCAACCCATGTCAGTGAGAGACCAAAACACACTTATATGGGGATACAGTACTGTGGTAGCATCCTGGAGCATAAATATCTATGTGGATCCAGATCGTGTTAGCTCCAGCCATTGATTTAAATTGCAGGGTTTTCCTGTCTCTGGGCCTTAGTTTACCCACCTGTAAAATGAGTAAATAAGGTCCAAAGATCTCTCTGGGTAAGCTCTTTCCTTCTGTTTGCAACACCTTGCAAGAAGCAGCTCAACCACACAGGACTGGGTTCTTGTTATAGAATTATGCTGACTCACTCAATAGGGCAGACATGGACCCCACGTCTGAGGCAGGACTCAGATGGCTTGAGTCATTTCCCCTCCTTTCAGAGAAGGGGAGTGAGGCTTCTGGGGTCCAGGGATCCTGCTGAGGTTGCTGAGTCTGTGAGATAGGATCTCTAAGGCAGGTCAGTCTCTCCGACCTCTGGAATAAGTACCTCTGCCTCTCAGCTCTTTTCAGCTCCATGTTTCTTGGCTCTGGGCTTCCCAATTAGGTCCTGTGTATTTTAAGTAGCTATCTAAAAGATCTCACTTGTTTTAATAGCACTGGCCTCTTGATCTTCCCATCTGCCTATCATTAACAGGAAGGCATCATTTACGGGAATGAATATTTTATCCCATCTATTGGAAAGGCCTGTGGCCATGTTCCTCTCCTGTACTGCAGATCCACCTGGGCTCAGTGCACTTAACAAGAGATAAGCCCTCGCCCCAAAGATTACCAGGCCTTCAAATCACTGCCATTAGAAGGCCTGTTGTGTGTGTGTGTGTGTGTGGCAATTACTACATCGCTGATCCCGCTGCATGCATCTTACTGTTTCTACTACTGTGGTTCAAAGTGATCTCATTTTTATCCTGGCCCCTGTTTCTAGAAGGAAGCACACAGAGACCTGAGGCCTTGTAGCCTTTCAGTGTTTTATGCCTTTGGATGATATCCATAAATTTTGTCTCTCAGCTTCCTGGACTGTGAACTGCAGATAGTCCAGTGTGGGCTCCACACTCAGATGCTCTGATATGCCCTGTCCACAGAAGCTTCTGTGTAGCCATCCCTTCCTTTTACTTTTGTATCATCATCATCATCACCACCATCATCATCAGGCACCACTTTTGATGATTCTGTCCTAACAGAAAGAGAAACTACCTACAGAGCTCACTTTGTGGAAGAGTCCCCCAGAAAGCTGAAGCCCTGCTTTGCTGTTGTGCCCAACATGACAATAAAGAGGCTCTGAGGCAATTGAGACATCTTTCCAAGGGGGAGCAATGCCTCCTCCTATTAATAATCATAATTGTCTCTTGTGTCACATGCCTCAGAAAACATTCGTTCTCTTTAGAACAGCACAGGGCAATTTTACACGTGACTTACCGGTGACCTTTCTGTCATTTGGTGAGCTGAGAAGAGAAACTGAGGCTGTCATTTTCAACATAAGGGAATCAGAGTGCCAACATCAGAGGCTCTAATTCCAGTCCACAAGTGGGGCCTCTCTCTTTCTAAGTGGGTATTTTTCACTTCATTTGTTCAGAGCTTATTGTTAATCTCCCCATGTGTTAAGTATCAATTTTAAACAGTAAAGCTAGCCCTGTGTCGCCCAACACACCCCTGAATGGCCTCTCTACACATAATTACCACACTGCTGACCTGAATGTGCCCTCTGTGTGTATCACTTCAGGTGTAAGAGTCTACTTAACTTGTTCATTGAGAAGTATATATGTGGGCACCTAAGTATCTGCTGAGCACCTAGAAAACTAATAGTGACCATTGCACAGTCTCTGTCCTTAAGGAGTTTAGAGAAAATCCCCTAGATGCTCATGTCAACCAGTAGAGGAAACTGGGGCTCAGAGAGCAACATGACTCCTCTAAGTCACCCACCCTAGACCCAAGCCTGGGTTAGGAACCAGATCCTCACTGCTTCATCTAAAATGTTAACAGTCTACATCACTGTTGTATACCTCAGTGGTCCCTTACATGAAACAGATCCCATGTGCAGAGCCAGACCTTAGCCCTCACCGGTGAATGTTTGATGAGGCAAGTCTTTGCTTAATGTTTAGATATAAAAGTTGAAGGATAACTGAGTATGCATCCTGTGCTGAGCAAGCTTACAGAGCTGTGGTCCTAGTGACACACAGACAGCACGTGCTGTCGTAGCTCCATGAGTAGAAAAAGCCTGTTTCACATTCTGCATTAGTAGCTTGTATATAGTTCCATTTCCCCCAACCCAAGGAGTTCTGCTGACTCGGGGCCGTATCTTCCATTCTCCCTGTCTGGAAAAGGCACACTCCCTGACATAGAGCAGTTACTTGGGGATTTTTCTTTTATGGTGAAAGAGTAGCAGGGAAACAAAACAAACCATCAAAAACCTCCAAACCAGGTTTGGTAGAGGGAGGCAGGACTGGTGAGAAGATGTCCTGAAGGAGATAAATCTTAAAGGACAAACAAGCAGATTGATATCTCACCCATGGGAGAGCCAAGTAGAAAAGTGTTTTCAATTATGCACAGTTTGGGTTTCTCCATCGCAGGGCTTGTGCTCCATTTGCGGGGATAATTGAGAAGCAGCCGCAGTTCAACTGCGCTAAGTGCCCATAGTGAGCAGTGAATTACAGGCAACAGAACACTCCTCACTCTGCTCAGTAAAGGGGGAGCTACTGAAAACAAAAATGAGGGCTGGGAATTTATCGACCCTCGTTAACAAGGACTCTCTAGACATTCGGGGGAGGCTTCCTTCTAAATGCAGCCCAGTTATCAGGACCAAAGAAATGACATTCTCCCTTGGATACCTGCAGACTGGGCTTGGGGAAGGGCATCTTCTACCTGGCCCTGCTTACTCATAGCTCTGCTTTTCTGCAAGGATGCACATGGGCCTCTGGGAACGCAGGGCATGATGTTTTATAAAGAAGGATGTGGCTGGAGCAACCGCCTGAGCAGTGTAGCAATAAACAGCGAACTGCCTGAGCTGCAGGGCCTGGCCGCCCCAATCCCTGACTGCTGGACCCTCTCTCCAGGCCTGATCTTCCTCCTCTACATCACAGAGCGGGATGGCTGTAGTTCTGAATGACTTATCCCGGTTATTCTGTCGCTATTTATGGAAAATGGAATGTTTGCCTCCTTGCCAGCTCCTGGGACTTGCCTAGTGCCATGTTAACTAACTAACTAGTAATATTAAGACTAAACATCTTATTTTGATACCTGAAAGATCTGGGTTTGGACACCACCAGGTCTGAAGTTTGGGGCAAAGTCCACAACATCTCTGAGCCTCACTTTCTATCGTTTGAGGGTAGGGTTGGCGTTAGGAGTCTAAGTTAAACGGGGGTAAATAGAGGAGAATTCAACATGTCAGTTCAGGTTCCTACTCAGGGATGGAATAGCTGGCTGGTCCATGTGTGGCAAGCAATCTTTTTTTTTTTTTTTTTAAGTATCCCCCACACTGCTGTATGGAAGATTTACCCAGCGGGTATTCAAAGCGGGCCTTCTGGTTGTGACATACTCTATCTGCTCCTGAGGAGCATCCATCCTGCTGGAAAGACAGTGCCACTGTCAGGACATTATAAATCCACTGCTGCTTGGTCTCTGCAGAGGAGTGCAAAGCCGTGGCAGTCTGGGGGAGGAGCAGTTAATGAGTGCTTCCAATCTGGAATGTTTCGGTGCAGAGCCCTTGATTGACACATTAGAGAAGTATTCAACACTATTAATATCACAAAATGTGTTCATATACATATGTATATGATTATGTGTGACAAAGGAGATCATCGGCCCGCCATATTGCAGTATTGTGGGGCTTCATCGTTCTTGCTCATCTGATATCCAGTTTCTCCTTTTGCTTCTTAGCATAACCTGAGTGAGATACATTGTCGGTCAGGCCTATTGAGAACAACAAAGCCAGAGGGGATGGATGACCTGATCAGGGTGTTGCAGGCAGCAAGTAGCCCCAGAAGGCCAGATGCATGAGCAGGGGAAAGAAGTGAGGGGTGATCTGGAGGGCTGTCAGCTTACTCAGGAACTCCTGGATCCTGGTGTCTTACATTCCCTGTCATGTGAGCCCTTCCTTTGATTGGCAGGTGGCTTATGTGAGACACCAGTAGAAAGCTGGCAGGTACTAGGGACTTGGTTTGTTTGTTTGTTTGTTTGTTTTGTTTTGTTTTTTTATAGCACAGCAGTCTTAGCACAGAGACATATATGCTCAACCGCACACTGTCTGTAGTTACATCAGGGAAAGTCATAACATCTGAACCTCCTGTAGGATTAATCAAATGAAGTTGGGTTTTTTGTTGTTGTTGTTGTTGTTGTTGCTCTGTTTTGGTTTTTCATTTCCACCACATGATGCTTGAGGTCCCCATAGCTATTCTTTGATTCTAAGAAAGGCTCAAGAGCAAGAATTTATTATAAGATAGTTATCCCTGTCCTGATAAAATGTTCTCAAGGGAAATAGGTTGGCTTGAGGCCTTCACAGCTAACACCACTCCTCGGGGCTGCGTCCTGGATCTGTCTTAGGGGCCATCTCACGGACAGTCAAACGTGCAGACATGATTTACTGCGTTGAAAGTGGAGCACCAAGCCAGATGATGGTGGCACAAACCTTTAATCCCACCACTTGGAAGGCAGAGACAGGGGAATCTATGAGTTCACTGCCAGCCTTGTCTATAGGGCAAGGTCCAGGCCATCCAGGGCTACATAGAGAAAAAGAACGAAAGTGGAACCCCAGTGTTTTGACTGTTGAATTTGATTTCTCTCTAGGTTCCCACCAGCCAAAAGAAGGAAGGTGTTTATGATGTGCCAAAAAGTCAACCTGTAAGTGTAAGTACATGTGCCTCGGTGGCCAGATTCACGCAGAGGCTGCGCCTGATGGGGGCCTCTTCTTCCAGAATTAGTCTTACATATGGCTTCTCATGAATATGGGGGCAGAGACTTAAGGGAAGAATGGTACAGATGAGCAAGGGGCCAATCGGGACAAAGGACTGTTCCTCTTGTTCCTGTGAGTAGAGAGGGATGGGGTTGGATAATACAAACAGCTCTGCCTGAGGGGGCTCAAGGTCCCAGGTATTCCAGAATAAAGGGCTCCAACCGCAGCTTTATAGTACATGGTCAAGTATAGGACACTGTTGGTTTTTTTTCTACCCATCCAATCTGAAAATGGTTGAGACATTGCAAAGGAACTAAAAAAATAAAGGGCTGGTCCAGGCCTTTGAGTTATGTAAGAACACACACCATTAGCAAAGACTTACAGAAAAGGCCCTGTTTAGCAGGCTTGCAGAGACACTGGCAGGAGGGTGGGGCCATGGTAAGGACAATGTCCAGTGTACCTGGACGCCATCTGCTGGAGGGTCTCCTAGGAATCTGAGCCAGAAAGGGAAACTGAGCCCTGCCCTGGCACCGAAGGCCAGGAGCATTGAGGGCTGGCCTGCTCTTTGGGTTTCGATTGGTCCACCCCCCTCCCGCCCCCTTACAGTTTCCTTCAGCTCGGTCTGGGCCTGGATTGACTCACTTGCCCCTGACAGGTTTGGATATTTGAGGAAACACGCTCTATTTGCTGCCCTAGTTCTTCTGATTTTATTAGCCATTCTGGTCACACCCTCTCCATGCTTAATAGCTCCAAGGGGAAATAAAAACCTAAGCCTCTTAGCCTGGCAGACAGGCTGTCTAAAGGGCTCCATTGGCTCACAAGTCTCTTGCCCCTCTTCTGGCCCAGCTCTCCAGACCCTGCCTTCTTCCTGCTCTGTCTGCTGCCTGATATTCCTTTATCCAATTATCAGGGAGACATGGGTTTCTGCTCTGGTCAGCCCTATCTTGGTGGCCCTGTAACATTTATTCCCCTATGAATAGCATGTCTTCCCCAACACCTCCATGAGGTTCTTGTATTACCAAAAAGTGAACCCTGGTAGTTGGATGCCAGGCTGGAAGTGAGCTTAGAAATATTTAATGAAAGATAATTGACTCTATCCCTTGGAAGGAATCTATGAGAATTCCTGGTTCTTCTATTTAAAGGGATTCCCTGTTTGTCAGCACCCTAAAAATATGAGAAGTTTTGTGTGGAAGGCACATGGCTGGATCGCATTGGCTGCTTGATTGCTGTTTCTGAAGACCTAGACTTACCCAGTGGGCTAACAAATGTCTACATTTTCAAAGGCCTGAGAGAAGCAGGAGGAGTGAGGCTTGGGCTGTAGCTTACAGACATAAACACAGACATTTAACTCCTGCTCCTGCCCACCTCGCAAGCTTTGGTAGAGTTTCTACAACCCTTGGTCCAAGGTTTTTCAACTACACAAAGGAGTTACTGACTTGAAGAGAAAATAGTATGTGTCTTGGAATGCTAGTCTCAGTTATGTCAACCTCAAAGAGATTCGTGGATTCCCTTCGGGCCCTCTGCTCTGCTGTCTGGATGCTCTGCAAGCTTTGGCATAAAGCCCCACCCCTCTGACAATGTGTTTTTTCCAGAGGGCAGCTCTCTGCTGTGAGAACCCTTTCCGTAATTACCCAGGCTGCCCCATTTGTTTGTTGTCCTCATCCAGAAAGAGATAGGAGGCAGAGGGAACCCTGCTTGTGCACCTTAGGTAGGTATGAGAGAGCTGTGAGGTTACAACTGCACATCTCCCACATGGAGGCAAACTGCATAGCTCATCATTCTGTGTTGCTGTGACAAGCAATGCTTGAGCTGACAGTTTTGACCAATATGGGGACAGTCAACTTCTCAATTTGTGTGTGCACCTCCTTTGGGAAGCCCTCTTTACCTCAGACAGGGTTACTGGCCTTTCTGTGGGCTTTTGTGCTTCCCTTTGCAACGATAACAGTGAGTGTTGTTTTCTTCTTAATTTGTCTACACGAGCCACTGGCTTTTGTGTGCCCCAAAAGCATTCAGAGAGATTATAGCTGCTGTAGTTCAGGAGTCCAGCACTGTGCCTAAAGTTTGGCTGTCTTCGAGCATGGAGGTAATGTCCCATGGTGAGACAGAGATCTGGGTTTGAGTCCTGGCTCCGTTATTTCTTTTGTGAGGTTGCCTGGGTCCTTCTCTTTAGTCTTCTTGTGTTTTTAATGGCAATAGAAAATCGTGACCATTGGATTCTCAGAGTTGATATCAAGCACTCAGTATACAGCATCTACGGATAGAACTGAATACATTTGCTTTAAATTACTTGTGTGCCCATGGAGGATGGAGATGATGCCCTATCAGTGACCTGACTGCTAGAGCGCATTAGCACAGAATAGCTGCCCTGCAGGTGTGTGAGAGCGAGTGAATGAATACAACTGAAAATGAATGACTGGGTAAAGAGTGAATGTCTCTGGGGTAAAGAGAGAATGTCTCTAGATCCAAAGCTTATGTCTTCAGTTCTTTTTCCCCCTAGAGCAGTATCTCAGATGCAGACAGTGTTTGTTCGCTGTCATAGCAGCCCCTTGCCCAACCGCTCCCTGCACTTTGCCTTCAACAGCTTGTGCCCTGTTCTGCCTCCAACCTTCATAAATATGTGTGTGGGGATTTTTTTTTCCTTCATAGCTTGGAACACCAAGCTGACAGATGGCCTTCTGAACACACACATGGAAACACATGCGCACATGCACGCATGCACACCTGCACCTCTCTCCTCCCACATCAGCAGCTCTGCCGCAGTCAAAGCCAAAACATTTTGCTGACTTGGCAAAGTTATTTTGGGGTTTTGTTTTTGTGTTCTGCTGCCTAGGGGTGGGTCCAGAGCTGCCGTCCCATGGAAACTGTTTACAGCCATTACAGTGCTTAACATTTTCTGAAGAGAGACCACTACATAATAAAATAGTGAGGAGATGGCCTGACAGAATTAAGAATCTGCATAGGCTTTCGACCCAGAACGCCTTGGAGCCATTTATATGTCATAAAGAAGGCTAGAGAAAGGATAAAGGTCCATTGATTATACTACATACTCATCTGAAGACCACTATAATTCTTGCATTTTTAAGAGCGAATCAATATATCTCTTACCTATTTTTAGATCATCTAGAATTAAAAATAGCAATTGCACATTTTAATTTTAAACCTCATTTAGCTGTAATCTTTCCTTCAAAAAAGTAGAAGTTTATATGGTAATATAACATATAAACAAGGTAAAAGCACAGCCCATGGTAGCTCTTGAGGCTTACCTGTCTCCTCAACAGAGCAAAGACAGGCAGCATACATTTCCAAGCTGGTGTTTGCAGGAGCATTGGCCAATGAGATGTTCATCGGTGATTCCAAAAATCAAACTGTTAATTTTTTCAGGTGTTTAATAAATTTAAAAATATACTATGAATGTTAATGTGTTCTTATGCATGAATATGTAATAGGAATGTATTTTGAGTTATGAATATATATTACATAAATTGAGTATTTCTCCATTTTCTTTGACCTGAATACTCTTTTTAATGTAACCTCAAATACATCTCAAATGGAGACTCATTCCATTAAAGACTTGCTGGGCAAGAGGTATGGAAGACATCAGGTACATGCGCAAAAACCATCTACTCACAAAACTCAGGTGTAAGCACCACTGTTCTTCACTACTTACAGGCCTGTGAGCAAGCCATGTGGTTCTTCTTCCTTCTGCCTTTCCCAGGGTTCCTTGACTTCTGTGACTTAGGTTACCTGTGTGTCAAGAGGCAGCCTATCTCTGCTGAGCCAGCTCACAGATTGGGGGTTTGGTTAGCTGTGGTACAGGTTGGCCTCAGGAAAGGTAAAAGCATTCTCTTCCATGTAATGTCTCCTCTTATAACAGGTCAGAGTCCCCTTGTGGTGACAAAGGGTTCCAGAGTGTGAGCGGAGACACCCAGGACCTCTGAGACTAAGGCATTCTTCAGCCAAAGTCATTCCAGTCTATCCTAGATTCACATCTAGAAAATAGGCTGAACGTTTTGGTAGATATTGTAGATTTAGTGCAAAGCCTAATAAATGCATGGAGAATGCATGGGAGGGTATCTCATGCAATCCATTTATTTTAGTTGACATCACTACTGAATTATAATAATCAAGTTGAAAAATATTTGCCTCCTCAATACTGCTTTCTTTTCATGTTGCCTTGCCTATATTTTGCCATTATCTGGGGTGATTTCTGATTGTTCACTCTGTAGGCTGGCCCATTGGGTACCCTAGCCTCCCAACCTAGAGCCCTCAGCCCTTGAATATCTGTGCCTGGAGACAGCCTAGGTGATCAGACTCTTAGGCGCCCTCCTTTCTCTCACCACCAACCTCCATCTTCCCCTCCCACCTCACTAGTCATGCTACAAACATTCTTGCTTTGAGATTCAAGACTCAGTTAAAATATTTTCTCTGCAACTGGAATCCCTAAGAAACTGCTGTTTTGAATTCACTTGTATAGCGCTTGTAATGGTGTTTTTATCATTGTTCGAGAGCAGAATTCTGTGACTGGGAGCATGGCCTTTGTGATTGGGGGCACTTGGATTGGAGTTTAGCCTCAACATTCATTCCCGAGCTTTGTGACTTTGGCTGTTGTATTAGCTCTTCTTAGTCTCAATTTGTTCTTCTGAAGATGAAGCTTACAGCTGGTGCCTTTCTTAGTAGGTTTGTCAGAGGATGCTGTGAGCTAGTCTCCATCAGCACAGAGCCCAGTGAGGATTCAGAAGTCATGAGCTGTCATTCCATTTTTTTTACCTAAGTATCTGTGAACTGCCAGGGGACAGGAATCATATCCTGTCTCTGAAGGAACACTTTCTGGGATTTCTGGTCTCCTTGAGATGTTGATGGTACTATTGTGACACATGCACACCAGTCAAGGTCTGTGGGTCTTGAAGGTGACATGAGCCCACCTCCACTGTCCCAGAACCCCAGGGAGCAGCTCAGCACCACGTGTATCAGCGGCAATGGCCTTGGCATCAGAAACATCAAATGAACCAGAGATGCCAGAGTTCGGGGAATTGTTAGAATGTATTGTTTCTCAATGCTTACTCCCTGCTCCACCTTGCTTAAGACTCAGTTGCTTAAGAAAGCTTGCTGCCTGCTTCCTCCTGCTCAGTTACCTATCCGTATATCTACCTCGTCTCCACCTGATTCATAACTTAGCTCAGCCCTTTCTTACCCTGATTTCTTTCCTTTGCATGCTTATTTTATCATGAGTCTGGGCTGTCCTTCTAGCAGATTTTTTTTCTTAGGGTTGTCCTGCGCACACACACGTACCCTTCCAGCACCATCTCCTGGGAATTCTAAACCAAAATAATCCTTAATCCCACCCTCACTTAGAAATATACACATTATCTCTTTTCCTGGTTTGGACAGTAGGAAGCTTTGCACAGGGGGGCTAATCTCTTTTGTAATCTTAAATTCACAGGTGTATTTTTATGGAAAGGTCTTGCAATGCCAAGGGTGTACATGCTTGGTGATTATGGGAAGTTAGCTGTGGAGAGACAGGAAGATTTTAGGATGGAAATTATAACTTGAGCAAAGCTCTGTAGATGAACAGGATCAGAACAAACCCCAGGCATAATGCCAGCCCCTTGGTGACTGATTAGATCACAGAGAATTTTGACGCCCGGGTCCATATTGACCTTACCTAGCAGCACTCTGGGCTGATGGACTCATCATGAACTCCTGTATCGAAGAGCGAAGAATACAGACATTCTTTGTATCTGCCAGCTCATAGTGCTGGGATGCTTTCAGCCAGATATCCTGGCCTTTGGGGTGACTATCAGGCACGTGCAGTCCTGAGTGGAGGCACAGGCTGCTCAGTGTGGCATTACTGCATTTATTATTGAGAGCTTTATGCACTGTATTAGCCTTTGAGACTGATTTAGTTCCCGGTGTGGGGCTGCTGGGCTGAGAGGTGCACTCGGGCGCCTGAGTACCTGTTTGAGACCCTGTGACACCAAGGAGGATGAGACTTCCCCTCTGCACTGGGCTGTTTCAATGACACAGACCCAGCTTAGATAAGATAATGGTGCTTTTCTTCTCCATGGTCCTCATCCCCTTTGTAACATTTTTATGCCTGAAAAAAAAAAAAAAAAAAAGAAAGAAAGATCTTTAATCCTTGTAATTGCTCCCACTTAAAACTCTTATATAGTAAGTAGTATTCGGTATAAAAGACTTTCTGATTATCAGTAATAATTGTGCATTCTGTCAGAATCTGCTTTCCCTGCCCCACCTTCAAAAATCAGCCTCACTAGAGATTCTTGAAGAGTCTCGGCATGATGGCAAATAAGAAGATGGTCAAATTGATACATTGGATCGGACACTAGTTGCCTTGAAGTGAAACATGGATTTAGAACCGAAGGAATAATCAGATGCCTCCCCAAAGTTCTTCCTTCCTTCGGTTGAGATCTTTCTGTTTCTTCGACTTCCTGAAGCTGTTTCTCCCCCTCTGTGTAATGAAAGCACTGACTGTCACCTTCTGACACCTGGAACCCTGGGAGGCTCAGTGCATTCGAAATCACTATCTTCAAATAGGATAGAGCTGCTTGCAAGAGACCCTAGAGAAGCCAGTACCAAGAAGGGTACAGTTAGCAGTAGCCAGTGTCTGGACTGGGTATTTTTACATTCTCGGCTTCTTACTCAAGAATAAAACAAAGGTATACAAAGATTGCCAAGTGGCAAGGAAATTGTATTCAGATGTAGCAACAGCATGGATTAAAGAAGAATCCACTGTCAAAATAGACAGTGGACCATATGAGTGATAAGACACAGGGGCCCTGATTTCTGTGTAGGGCTTCCTTTTATGAGGTACAAAAAAAGAGATTGGTTACTAAGAAGTGTGGTTTGGGGGTGATCTATTTTGCACAGTACATAGGCATTAGAAGGTGAATAGGAATTTTTTTTGCCAAACATTCACTTTGAGGACATAGTTTACCTTATATATACACATGTGTGCACGCACACACACACACACACACACACACACACACACAGATATACAGAGTGAGAGAGACACACACACACACACACAACTAATTTAGCCCAGACTTGCTGCTTTCCTACCCTCTATACCAAGACACGGCCTGAGTAAGACTGACTAGGATCTCAGTCTGATGATCGTTAAGGCAAGGAGACTCATTCTGTTGTTCAGAGGGAGGTATGTGGGAAGCCTGATGCAGGGGGTGGAGGGCCTAGGTTTCTAACAGGCTGCTAAAAATGCAGTGTTTAGAGTGAGGCACGTGCATAGCATGGGCACATACACTCAGGCTGCTAAGTGCGTTATTACAGGAGGCATGTGTGCATAGCCCAGACCAGACAGAGTCCCAGGTCGCTAAGCTACTCCTGATGCTTGCTGCATCAATTGATCTTTATTGCTTCTATTTATGACCAAGAGATGAGACACCAGTGACATGACAAGAGACGGTAAAGGTGGGCTCGAGACAAGGAGCTTTTAAACCATCAGAGCTGATGTCCAGAGGGTGAGGCAGCGCTACTGAGTGGACAGCCCACTTCTCCTAAGATATTGGAGCAGCATAAATGGTTCCTCATCACTTTGTCTTGTGAAGGGTTCAAAATTACCCACCTATTTATGTTCCATTTGCTCCCATGTCTGCTATAGTGGGCAGTGTTTATCCTTTAAGCTTCTCCTAATGCCTCCACTGCCAAATCAGATATCATTGAGGCCTACTCTAGTTTCTTTATCTCCCTGACTCATAGGGGCACACTCTGAGGCACACAGCAGTGAATGATGGGTTTGTCCTGTGCAGTTAGTGCTTTAGATGTGAAGCAGTTTATCAGGTGCTAATCAAGTCAACTCCCTGAGCAAGCTTCCACCATGGAACAGCTATCTAGAAAACACAGTCCTTCCTAGTTTCCTTCAAGAAAGCCTGAGATCTGGGCAGTAGATCTGTATAGCCTGAAAAGGGAGCCACATTGGAAGTGATAAACATCCTAGTAATGGGATTTGACATTCAACCTGCAATTCAGTGCCTTCCTTGGTTTTATGGTGCCAGGCACTAACCAGATGTACTAGGAATTTAAAGCTAATTTAGCTGTGAAAATAGTAGCTAGAATTTACAGAGCATCTGTTATATACTGTGGGCAGCCTGGGCTCTGGATTTCATTTGTCACTCTCCCTTAGCATGGGCTTTGGTAGTGCATGCACTTGCAACATACATAAAATGGGACATCAGGGCTCCAACTGGTAAATGACAGAGTCAGGAATGGAACCCTAGTGTGTGTGATTCAGGCAGCCACACAACTTTCATTGAAACATACTATGTGTTTGTCAGTTTTATTCTTTTTCTAGATGAGCCCATGAAGGTGGAGAGACTTACTCCGTTGTTCAGAGAAGGGTATGTGGGAAGCCTGATGCAGGGGGTAGAGGGCCTAGGTTGCTAACAGGCTGCTAAAATGTCGTGTTTGGAGTGAAGCACGTGCATAGTATGGGCAGCTTAGGGTCTCAGGCTGCTAAGTGCATTATGTAGTCTAAGACTTAAGAACCACCTGAGTCCAAGGGAGACCTCGAACTCCCAATCTTGAACCATCTACTTTTGAAGTGTGGGGGAAAAGGTCCTGTGTTCTCCTACTCACTTTATAAGGTGTTGGTAATCAAACCAAGGCCTCCATCATATTAGGCTAGCACTCTACCCTCTGAGCTCCTCCCTGGTACGAATCAGTACCGCAGTCCCAGGACCTCACATCTGTCTCCTAACCTCCTTTGTTTCTAGTATGTTTATAAATATTAATCTTGCCTCCTGGGGCCTAGCACTCCTGGCTGGCTTCATACGCCCCTTTCCTCATTTAGACAGAGTTTCAAATGAGGATATCCTGTTACATTTACTCCCGCACCTTCGCTCTGCCAAGCAGACTGCTGTCATCTCCTGATGTTAAGGAGACATCTGTAGATGCCAAGGAACAAGTCCTACTGGAAGTACCCCCACTTCTGAGGATAAGGAAAATCCTCACTTTGCCACAGTGGCCTTCTTCCACTCCACATACTGAGCATCTCTATATGAGGCCCCTGTGCCCCGGCAGCCGGTGTCTGTCTGGCTCTCCCTGCTTGAAGGTTTAATTCAGCTTCTCGGCTACAAATGTGGGAAGAGTCAATCCATAAAAGTGAAGAATTGCAAGAATTCTCTTGACAACTATTCTCTACTTCCCCCCTGCAACTCCCGTCTTTTATGGCAAATAAATTTTCATTCACAATTCGCCAGTTGGTTTTTCCTTTAGTTGGAAATCTGGATCAAGATGTTGCATAATTGGATTAAATCTAGTCTGAACATTTGTCAGTTTCACTTCCTCATTAAGCACCACATTGTACAGAAATTATAATTATTGCAAGGCAGTTAACAGAGATGTCACACAAGAGAAGGAACCGAAGGAGGGAAGGGAAGCCGAACCCATGCCTTTCCAGGCAGGAAGGGGAAGGTGGCCCCTTCAGATGTCCCTTAGGTACTTCCTCTTAGACTTGCTTACAAAAGTTGTCCTGAAGCAGAATCCTGAGTCCCCATGGATTAAAATGAGGCTTGTGATTGAAACTCGCCCAAAATCCAAATTCCTCCCATACAGTTGTGTTAGATGTGGGGGAAAAGTCTCTATTGGTTTTGCACTTGTAACACCCCACTGACCTTTATTACTTTCATATTCTCAGAGCCTAGGACTCTTAACAGATCATGAGACCTCTTTAATAATCAATTTATAGATCTTTCCTCTCTCTCTCTCCCTATCACTCTTTCCCTCCCTCCTTCTCTGGCATTTTCAAAACAGTTTCTCTGTGTAGCACTGGTAGTCCAGAAACTAGTTCTATAGACTAGGCTGGCCTTGAACTCACAGAGAAGCTCCTGCCTCCACCTCTGCCTCCGCCTCTGCCTCCTCTGCCCTTGCCCCTGCCCCTGCAGTACTGGGATTAAAGGCATGTGCCATGACCACTCAACTTAACGAGCTCTCTTAGAATCTCATTCATTCATTCATTCATTCATTCAGTGAGCAAATGTTTATTATGACCCTTCTACCTTTGAGACAATAGTTTGTTTTCTATCAGCATAGAGATGAAAAAGATAGGTCAATGAAGAATCTTGGCAGTTACAGAAGACCGGGCATAGAAAATAATGATTATTAATACAAATAACCAAGGCCACAAGAAGCAATGTACAAGAAGCCACAGGAGAATGGTAGAAGGCAGAAAGCTCTGACTGAGGGAGTGGAACGAAGGCCTCTTCCAGGACATGCACTTGTGCTGGGGCCTTGTAGAACAGAGGAGTTTGTCAATGGAGAAACAGGAACAGATTTAAGAAAGAGAGAGCTGAATATTCCAGAGTACTGGAATGGGAGAAGAAAAGTCTGGCATATCTCAGAAACTGGTGGGTCACCCCAAATGGACAGGCCAGAGTGTTTCCATGGAATCCAAGGACAGGGACACCCGAGGAAGCTTGCCCTAGCATGCAAAGGTCCTGAGTAAGCCGGGGGATTGGGATATATCAAGAAGATTCTGGTGCTCTCTGGTCACAGTTAGACCTGTGTTTCTCAGTGCCTGTCTGGTGGCCTGCGGCAGGTGGCTTAGCAGGTGGGGAGACCATTAAAGTGCTAATACAATTATCTAGGTGCGACCAGCAAGAGACTCGGGGAAACATGCCAGGCGGCTTAATTGAGAGGATTTATTGTGTGGAGCTAGTTACAAGTTACTAGAAGAGCGGAAAAGACTAGCGGAACAAGGCCATTGGATAGCCCAGATTAGTAATAGTTAGAAAGGGCCAGGGCAAAGGAAGAAGTGGACTTCTCAAAGCCTGAGACCAGAGGCTGCCCACAGAGAGAGGGAGGAGCTGTCTGTGGAGGCCAACAGCTCCATGGAGACTCAGCCACTCACAGTCACTGGCAGACACCTGGGCAGTGTGCAGTCTCCACCTGTTCGCTCCTCCGACTGATCAACCTAGGTGGAAACTCATTGTCAAGGGACTATATAGAGATGTCTATATAGACACACACACACACACACACAGAGAGAGAGAGAGAGAGAGAGAGAGTTAGAGTTTCCCGCACAATATAGGATAGAGAAAGGGCAAAACTGATTCTTAGGGCAAAGAGGCCACGGCATAGGCAAGTGACTACCTCTGTGAATTCCACGTAGGAATAAGACTGGAGAGGAAAGAGCTAAGTTGGTTGGGTGGAATAGTGAGTAGATCTGGAAAACCATCCAGAGCCTGTGCTACACTTGAGATAATGAGCTTTGGGAACTGGAGTAATGGGGCAAATGGGACCAGGTGCCCCCCTTCCCTTTGAGATTTGTCACTTCAGAACACCCAGATCTGTGTCTCTAAATCTATGCTAACTCATGCATTAGTCTTACCAACAGCTGTCTCCACATTCTAGCCAGACAGTAAGCAGTAAGGCCATGCGTCTTTCTAAGTGACTCCCATTTGAGTTGTATAAAGTTATTCTAGCTTTGAGTGAAGTCTAGCTTTCTTTCTCAAGGTAGAAAACCTTGATTGAGTTAGTAAAGAGTGGAGTCCAGCAAGGTTTTAGGCAGCCCACTGTTGAATCATGCCTGAAACTCGTTTTTTGATGAATGGCAATGTTCTTGAAAGAAGTTGCGTGTCGCCTGTGTAGCTGCCTGGTATCATGTTTTCAGAGTTGTGCACTGGAAAACGGTATCTGTATAAAACAATGGCTACTCCACTCCTCTGCTGAAATGCCTGCCCCTGGATCCCAGTGATCTTTAGACTCTTTGTAAAATCCAGAAGGCTTTGTTGGTATGACCCCCACTAAGCAGGATGCTATTGAGGCAGGCCAAATGGGAGAGATGGCTGAGGCTAAGTTGGACCTTCAGGACTTTCTCAGTAGGAGTACACTCTCTGAAGGATATATACTCTAAAGTATAGAAGGTTCTAGAAGGAAGGAGATGGAGAGATAATAGTCTGGAAGCCATTGCTCAGAGGGTCCTGCTTACTGATTCTGTAGATGGAAGTGGGAAGGTAGAAGCAGAGGTCTGTCACAGTATTTCCTAGCTCAAACTTGGATTTCTTTTTATAAGTTGGAAGGCTGTGACAGCAGAGAGACCAGGAAGCTGAGAGTAAATCAGGACCTTCTATTTCTTAGGTGTACAACTCTCAGAAAATTCCTGGATTTTCTAGCGACCAGTTGACACAACACACAGAGCCACTTTCTTGTGTTATTGTGGAGACAGAATAAGAGGAACTGTGCTATTACAGTAGCATTGTGTCATAAACTAGGTAGACGTGGTAGGAGATAGAGGAATGCAGCTGAGTGTGAGCTCTGCATCCTAGCTAGCTGGGCTTCAGTTTGTATCCCTCAGTTACCAGCTGTGCCAACTCTGACTTCCCTTTGCCTCAGTGTGTTCACCTGTAAGGCATGGATAATGACTGGGGCACCTGCCTCACAGAGTTTTTTGAGTTTTAAATAAATAATTCATATTAGACATTTATAACCATTCCTGGTGCGGAGGAAATGCTCAGTAAACAGTGGTCATAATTATTATTGTGAGCCATTATGTAGACTCTAATCAGGGCTTGAAGACGTGAGCATGAGTGACTCCTGCCTCGGTTGCTAGGGTGCTTGCAGTCAGCTAGGGGGTCAGCTAGGGTGCTTGCAGTCAGCTAGGCTATGGCATCCCTAGTCAGTTTTACTGACAACCCAGGATGACACTGAGCCTCTCTTCGTGACCCACGGACAGCTCTTGGGGTTGTTGTGGCATCCACTTGAGCTGCCAGAGCAAAGCACCAGAGTCAGGGTGGTGGCCTAAGCAGTAGAAGCAACTGTGTTTACAACCTGCGCAGGCTGCAGAGTCCCAGATCAAGATGAAAACCGTCCCTGCGTTGTAGATTACATCCTACCATGGCCTGTGCTTGACAGCAAGGGGAGAGAAGGCAGGGAGAGAGGGAGAAGGAGAGAAAGCCATATTGAAAGCTAGGATGTTAGCCCATTTGTCTGGGTAGGAAGAGACATAATCAGTCTTTCGTGGCAAGCACATTAGTTAGATTTGTTGTTGTTGTTGTGATAAAACTTCATGATCAAAAGTAACTTGTGGAAGAGTTTATTTTGGTTTACACTTGCAGAGGCATAAGAGTCTGTCATGGCAGAGAGGCATAACGGCAAGTAAAAGACATGCCATCAGGAGCAGGACACAGACATCACAGGTCCTCTGCAAGCAGAAGGCAGAGAGAGCAAACTGGAAGTAGGGTGGGGTTATATAAGCCCAAAAGCCTACCATTGATGCTATAGGTACACATCCCCCAGCAAAGATGCACTCTTAAACTTACCCAAAACTGGATCTCCAACTAGGGACCAGTTTCTCAAATACCAGACAGAGTTCTTGGAAGCCAGTTTTCAAGCCACCGCAGCAGGGATGACAAACAAGTATCAATAACAAATATTAAGCACCCCACTGGGCTAGACACCATGCATTGTTATCTCAAAATTGCCCCAAAGTACTATAACAGTGGGTGTCCTCAAGACCCAGTGGGGTGCTAAGGAAGAGAGGCATTAGGTCCATCAAATCGCTGAGTACAGTCAGAAGAAGCAGAGCTAAGTTATCTCTCTCACCCACCTCTTTGACCCTAAAGTTAGAGTAACCTAGTTTATCCTCCAAACTGGCCCACTTCCAAAATGAAAGGGGAGAAGTGTCACTATTAACAATTATATCAAGACAACAGGCATAAACAAGGTCTGCCTTAAACAAACCAGGGTCTGGGGCTGCCCTACCCCAAACTGATTTATTTTCCTGCTGGACCACATGGCCTCTAAAATGAAAATACTTGAGCCCCAAAAGCTGGAGATTCCTGGCCATCTTGCTCCTGCTGCTTTTTTTGTGGGTGGCACTTCCTGTGCAGAAGGAAGGACAGTAACTCTTCCATGGACAGGTGTCATGTGCTCCTGCTCCTTCTGTGGTATTCATCAAATGACTAGAAGATCTGTGCGTGGGGTATCTGTTAACTGCTGCCGCCGCCGCTGTGAATCCGTCATTATTCCTCTAATACAGATCATTAACATTCACAGAATCTTAACTACAGCATCTTAACGAGCAAAGGCGTAATATACAGCTTCCTCATAAATATCCATCGGTGCTGACGCGCCTTCTCTCGCCATACAGTAATTCCGCTGCTCTGGATAAATCATCCCGTTGTGCTTCTTTCTTTCCCCCTAACTGCCGTTATTAGTGGTTACAGAAGAGTAATGAACAAACTCCTGTCAAAGAAGAAAGAACAAGAGCTAAATGAAGGATCTTGAGGCCGGAGAATATATATGTCAGAGGCAGGCCTAACTGAGAAAGCACGGAGCTCATCTTCTGCAGCAGCTCCGAAAGGAAACATGAAGCCAGCATTTGCTGGAGTCCTTGCCGGGTCAGTGCTGTGCTCAGCACCCCACAGTTCCCTCTTCCTGTGATTCTGAAGACTGCATGGCAGGGCTATGCAGTGTTCAAACCAGTGAGCTTCCCATCGCTTTCTCTCCTGTGAGGTAGCATTGTTGCTGTCCATAGCTCTAGGGTTAGTCCTCTCTCCCACCTTGCTCACTGGCAGCCCACAGTTTGGGGTGTCTCCCTACTTTTCCTGTACTATCCAGTCTCTCTGACTTGTCCCTTTGGCTGCTTCCATGTTGTTCTTTGAACCTTCACCAGGGGTCCTGTCCCTCTTCCTTGAGCATCTCTTGGAAACTGACATATCAGTTGCATATCTTCCATAGCAGTTCCATTTCTGCCTCTGAAAATGAGAGAGGTAATGATGCCTGCTTCAGTTGTGATGATTAAATTAGTTACTACATGAAAGCACTTAGAATAGTGTCTGCTGCACAGAGAGGAATTCTAAGTATCAACTGGAAGTACCACTGTCCTGCCCAGCCTTCTGCCAGGCCAAGAAGGCACGAGGCTGTGTTGTTACTGCTTGGCCCATTGGTTCCTCTGTAGTCTACATTGAATAGTTTATGTGATTTGTTTGAGTGGGGTGTGTGTGTATGTGTACTTGACAAAACCAGAAATAACAGTACCAACTAACTGTGGCCCTACCTAACATATGTATGTTACTGCTTTTACTTAAAGGGTCTCACGGAACACATGCTGCAACATGTAGGGGAGCATGCCCATGTAAGATCAGTTATACCATCTGTATCTACTAGCTACACAGTCTTCCAAGGTAACCCAGGACAGAGAACAAGCAGGAAAGGAAATAAACAGGCCAGGTTTCAGAATGACAAATCCACTGTGCTTACAGGGGTGGGTAGTATTCTTTTCTGTTATAACAGTGCAAGTGTCTATAGCATTGGAAGTCACCTCCTAAAACCATTCTTGAGGCATTTATCCATCTACCCATCAAGCATTTATCATTCATCTATTCCACGGAGATTGTTGAATGTCTCCTGTGTGTCAGGCACTGTGGTAAAGACAGGAGGTTTACAAGTCAGCCCACGTTCCTTCTTAAAGCCAGGTCTCCTTCTATGGTAAGACCACCAACAGACAGGTAAACAAACACAGTGGTACAAAGAAGGCCTCTTCCAAAGGTAACAACTATACCAGGATCTTAATTAGGACAAGAAATCAACCAGAGACAGACTGTGCCTGAATAAGAATGGCTAAGAAAAAGACCTGAGACTGGAAATAACTGTTGGATGGAGGGGGAAGAGAGGGAAGACAGGATTGTAGTCTGTAACGTGGCAGAACAGAGACTACGGTGAAGGAGTTCAGAAATTGTGACCTCCAGTGTGTGCACAGTCCCTGGGTTTGAGGAAGGGTTGGGAGTTTCACCAACTGTGATAGAAACCCACCGGATGCAGTCTTCATTCGCTTGCTGATTGTACGTGATGAATATAAGAGGTGAGAGTGGAGACCACAGCTCAGGCCAAAGGAGGGCTATACACAGACAGAGGCAGGCAGACCAGAATAACGTCTAGACAGAATCAGCACTTCCTTGTGAATGAAATGGAGGGTAATGCTATACCAGGCATGGGCGATGTCCCCAAGGGGCCTGTGTTTCCCCAGAGTGGTGCTCTTGGGAGCTGGTGGTGCCCACCAGGGCGCCTTAGGAACACTGAAAGTGTTCCCTCAAAGGGAACTGTGGAACTGTACACTCCTCTCCACTTACCATTTCATCCTGGCCATGATGGGGGTGGTTTATCTCTGTCACACAGTTTGTCTACAGTGGGCCATTTGGGACCAACAAATCCTAGACAGGAACCTCAAAGCTTGTGCATTAAAATGAACCTTGTATTTATCTAGATAGTTTTCGTGAGACAATGTCTCAGTTTGTAGCTCGGCTGACACTACATTTGTAACCCTCTTGAATGCTAGCTAGGGTCATAGGCACGTGCCATGATGCCCATCTCTGCCCTTTCTAAGTTGGTCTTTCTCAAACTCTCGTTACCATAACAGCAGGAACTAACTCATACATACCTGTATACCTGCAGATTTGGGTTCTAGACATGTGTTGGCAACTGTGTAGAAACCAGAAGATGAGCAGAAACCAAGCTTGGGAAATGAGCTGGATGGCTTTATGTCAACTTAACACAAGCTAAAATCATCTGAGAGGAGAGTGCCTCAATTAAGAAAATGCTTCCATGAGATTGGGTTGTAGGCAGGCCTGTAAGGCATTTTCTTAATTAGTGATTGATGTGGGAGGGCACAGCCCCTTGGGGGTGGTGCCATCTGTGGACTAGTGGTCCTGGGTTCTATAAGAAAGTAGGCTGGTCAAGCCACAAGGAGCAAGCCAGTAAGCAGCAGCTCTCCATGGCCTCTGCATCATCTCCTGCCTTCCTACCCTGTATAAGTTCCTGTGCTGGTTTGTCCCCAGCTTGCTTTTGGTTGTGGTGTTTCAACACAGTGCTGGTAACACCATTGCTAAGACAGGAAGGTGATATTCAACATGACCTCAGGAGATGAGCATCCCCCTAATGTTGCCACGGAGAAGTCAGGGGATGAATGGACAGATTCTGTTCTGAGAATGACAGAAAGCTTTCTTTGGCTATCCCCAGTGGCTGGTGCTGGCTTCTGTTCTATGAATGGCATCATGACTGGAAATGGCACATTCTCTGTAAAAATGCTCAATATGGTTCCCTTGTTGCGACACTCCCCTTACAGCGGCTGGAGTTAGTCATCTTCAGTTTTCTCTAACCTCACTTGCTTTAGCTCAGGGGCTTGGCGGGGGGAGGGGAGGGCAGTTCAAGGACCTCTTGGTGCCAGGCTAGCAGTAGACACCCAGGGCATTTTGGAGGTCACCAGATTCATACTGTGAAAAGCAAATCTAAGAGGGAAGACCAAGCAGTGAAATGAATTCCCATGTCTGTAAGCTGCCGTCCTGTGGAGAAGGAGGGGAAACCATGTTGCAGGGAGCGGCTGTCAGAGCAGCAGGCTAAGGCTGCTGGCTATTTTTTCCTTTGCTGTGACATCTCTCCGTGTGTGCTTGCCTCTGATTTGCTCGGATTCTGCCTCTGCCACTCGGCTTGCTCTCAACCTCATCCAATATTTCTTGTTAGCATTTGGGGACCATCTGGACCTCAGCAGTAGTCTCCCCAAGAAGACACAGCATCAAGGAAAGTGATGGACTCCGTTGTGTGTCCTGCCCTCTTCCTGAAAAGTGGGCTGAGAGCCTGTCAGCCTGCTGACAGGAGCCAATTTCACATTCCTGTGACTCTGATTCGCTCCCTTTGCAGGGGCCTGAAGCCATGCCAAATCTTGTTAGGAGGTTTTGAAAACTCCTTGAGTTTTGGCTAATGTGGACATAGGATAATAGAATTTTAAAAGGAGACGAGAGAAAGGAAGAAAGAGTTAGAATTAATTTCAAGCTTTTGGGGACCGTTCACCTTTGGTTTCTAGTCCTCTGAGCTCCTTGGACCCATCCAAGTCCACTTGTTCTGTCTACAGTCCTTAAGAGCAGCAGGGGCATCCCCCAGCCTGTTCTCCAGCCACAGGCCACAGGAGGGGTCAGGAAACTCGGTAAGTCCTCCTGTTGATGTGGGATCTCCTGGCTCCTAGATGATGTCACTGATTAGCCATAGGTCCCAGAAGTCTGCACAGTCCTTCCCAGAACCCCTCGACCACTGCACAGCCTCAGCTTTCTCAGCATTTCCACCTAGGCCCATCACCACTCTCTCTTGCCATCACGATTGAAATAGCTGCATCACCCCACTGTCTTTTATGGTCACAACATCACCACTATCCAGTCCCTAATGTACCATGACTCGAAGTCTTCACTGCATCCAGCTGCACCCACCTGTGGAGACTGAGCTAGAGGCTATGTTTAGTGGTACAGGTAGAGGGAGGAAAGTAGTCCTATGTGCTCAAACATGTCACGCCTTTTCACTGGGCACACATGCACACAGGCACTGGGCTGGGCATCGTCTCATTCATTACCACAGCTCTGTGTAGATTTTCTGGTTTCTCTTGTTTCTCTGTATGGTAGAAGGGCAAGACCATGTCCATAGATGCTTAGCGGATTATAGATGTCCTTCCCTTTGTCACTGAAAATCTGCTGTTTGTGCCTAACCACCAAATCATTAGCAGCCTGGGAATGGTTCCATGAACCTTAGCTCCATGTATATTTCTAGACTGGATATGTTTGAGAAAATTTAAGCATGGAAACCTAGAGTCTTTCTTTGTCACACCCAAAAGCAAACTCCATTTTGCCAAATTCTGGCAGTTAGATAAAAGCTAAAATTCCTTAGGAACTGGTGAAGCAGGGTCCCCTCTACCAAAGGGGAAATCCCTTATCACCAGCAGACAGACAAGTTTCTATCTGTGGTGCCTAGTAGCACACCAAAGTGCATGCTGACTTCCATGTTCCCTCAGTATCATGGGTACTTGCCTTTGTTCTCTCTTGCTCGCTTGTGCTCTCTCTCTCTCTCTCTCTCTCTCTCTCTCTCTCTCTCTCCTTGTCTCCCTCTCATTCTCCCTCTCTCTCCCTCTTTCTCCCTCTTCCTCCCCCCACTCCCTCTCTATGTCTCTGCTCTACTCCTGCTTCTCTCATGATCAAGTCAGTTCTTCCCTCTCTCTCCTCTCTCCTCTCCCCTCCCCCTCACCCCTCCCCTCTCCTCTCTCCCCTCTCCCCTCTCTCTCTGCTTGGGACTCTTTCAGATGCTTCTGGCTGTTCTTTCCCTCTTTTCTACAATAAAAACCTTCCCTTAACCATACCATAGAGCTATCATGTCCTCAGTTTCTATGCCCTCTAAATTCCAAAATAGGTGGCAAAGGTGGGAAGGAGAAGAATGGAGAAGAGAAAGAATATGGTGGGGCAGAGCCAGAACAGTTCACTTTGGTTACTGTTCAAAACTGGGGGAAAGGTCACGGGCAGGAGCCTGCAGTGCCTGTATCTGAAAGGCTGCATCTTCTGCAGCTGACCTTGTTCCCTGGACCAGCACTTCCCAGGTGTTCCCACACCTGACACCTGCTCACCCTCGTCATTTTGTCACCTGTTCTTTGCTACAGTAAAATTTTGGATGTGACTGATGTTAGAAAGAGGAAAGACAGATTTCAGTCACAGTTTTTGGAGGCGTGTGTCGAGTGGCCAGTGGGCCCCAGGAAGGGAATATCAGAACAAGTACTTAACTTTGGCAGACGCAGAGAGAATGCTGGTTGAGGCTCACTCCTTTCAATAGTTCTGTTGAGGACTCAAAGGAGCTGGCACTCTGAGATTATGCCCCACAGGCTGCCGTCTGCCCTGCAGCCTCTTCATTACTTTCTCCCTGCACACCCATCCTGCAGGTACCCACCATCAGCCCTGTTTTCTTCCCACAAGGCAAGTCTGGTTCCAGGACCAAATGAGCTTACCAGGAGCGTACCTGAGGGTGTGGTCAGACAGTGGACGGCACTTTTGTACTGATGCTGCTGTTCTGAATCTCCAGTTCCCCATCTCCTAAATCCACCTTATTCTAACTACCCTGTGCTTTTAAGTGCTAGCACATCAATCAGGCTTTCTTCACAAGAGGGGAAAGTGAGAAAATAGAGTGTGGAGTCAGAGTCTTTGCCAAGGCTGCCCCTGCGCCTTCATGTTAGTCACTGAAGTCAGCTCAGTGCTTGTGAGCTCTATCTCTATCATCCTTTTTCACAGCACAGGCAAGCCAGGCATGGTGGTACACACCTGTTACCCAAGCACTCAGGTCTTGGAAGGCAGGGACAGGAGGTTTACCACAAGACTCGTTCCACACCATTCCTGACCAGAACATAGCAGGACCCTGTATCAAAAGTCTCCAAAGAGCAACAATAGCAACAAAGTACATCTTCAAGGAAGTAAGGTTTAAATGTTTCATTGTCTGAGAGACTGAACACACCGCCTACAATATACTCTTTGAGGGAGGACGCCATCTTCATTACTGCATTCAAGCGTGTTCTATCAAGCTTCCAGATAGACGTATAGAACACGTCCTGAACAATAGCTAGAGGAAGAAGAGATTTGGCTGCAAAAGGATGCCCAGCTTGGGGTACTTAGAGACCAGTTTTCAATCACCCCAAAGCTGAGTCCTCACACCAGCTCCAGACCCTCCATTAAACCACAGCATTGTGTTCTGGCAGGAGTCAAGCTCACATCTTGTAAGGCCTGGCACACGTGGGCAGAAAGTGCAGCTCTGTTTCCTTTGACTGTTGACGAGGCCTCATGAATTTCCACTTGAAACAGCAATCTTAGCTGGCTTCATGAATTTCCATTTGAAACTTCCCCTTAAAAGACTCACAAGTATCTGGCTCTGGCTTAGCCCAGACAGAGGAGAAAGAGAAGGAGACGAAGACGAAGGAGAAAACTTCGATCCAGAAGGTGGTTGCGGTCATTGCAAACTGAACTTGGTGATTTCGTGGTTCTCTCAGGTCATAGCAAGGAACTAAATTCTCCCAAAGAAAATGTCCAGTCCGTGTAAGTGTGGGAGAGTCTTCAATAGAGCAGAAGAAACTGCACAAGGAAGGAGAAGCCTAGTGTTCAGAAAGGGGCCAGCACTGGATGCATGGCTGATGGTTTACTTTTTCATGCATTTTCTGTCTAGTTGCGCTGGCTCCCGCAGTTCTAACCTGTGGCTATTTAAGGTGAAACTAATCCAAAGTAAGTTTCCCAATTCAGTCCCATTAAGCATCTCCGTGGTACCCAGCATACACCTCCTACCAGCTTGGACTGGAGAGAGACAGGACTCTCCACCATCATAGAACGTTCTACCAGACAGTGCAGCTCTGGGGAAGAATCGCATGTCAACACAGTAGTTCAGCATCCTCCCCCAGCAGCCCCCACCCAAGTTCACTTCCCAAGCCAAGCGTTTCTTGACTGTCTCCTAAGAAGTACAAAGTGGCCCATCTCCTCTTTGCTAACAGTGGTGCAGAACATAAGCTGCTAGATATCCCCGTGAGAATTAGTCTTAATTAGCATGTGCCCTGCTTGTTAAATCATGCACTTGGGAAAGTAGCATGCATTCGGGTGCTGGCAATCACTGGGTATCCTTAATACTACCCACCTGTGTGTAGTTACAAATCACTTAAGTTAATCCATTCCTCCCGGGCCATCTAAATGGATAATCGAATTGATTCTTTTGCAGCCTTGGCCCAGGTCCTAGCTTAGATCTAAAAGCCTTGTCCCCTCCCATATGCACATTTCTGTCTGCTTCAGATGACAAGGACTACACCTCACGGCCCTACTGAGAGCACGGACCGTGTATTAGTCATCATTGTGTCGCCAGCACCTGTCTAGGTCCTAGCAGGTGGGAAATCCACCAGCGATGTTTGTTGAAGGCCTTAATTAATCCATTACCTAATCAATCAGGATGCCTTCGGTTCTCCCAGTAGGATGCTCACTGATTATTCCTGAAGAGAATCCATTCCCCAGCACAGCAATTTGAAAAGCCAGCTGCACATCAGAGTCACTGAGGACCTGTGGAAACCTGGCAAAACCACCACCCGCCACTCTGCCTCCAGGAGAATCCTATAGCAGAGGCTGGGGCTCAGGTCTCAGGGTTTTGTGAATGCCTCCTCCACAGTATTGTGTTATGCAGCCCAAGATTACATTGTAAACCATGGCAAGTTCCTGAGTTGTCAGCCATAAATATGATTTCCTCCTATCTGATGTTTGTACCACACAGCCTATCTCATCCACTGTCATTTTTACTGCACGAGGGTCATCACTCTGTTCTCCCCCCAATTCCCAGTATAGAGTTGTCATTCCTCTGCTATGGGACAGGAAACTCCTCATGGGAACTTTATCTCAGTGTCTTCTTCAAGAGTGAGGGAGAATGGAATCCCTGAAATCTCTTCTCAGAATGCTGAGGTCCTGGTATGCTTGACCCTGTTGAGTTTTTTAAAAGAAAAATACAAAGCAAATAAGAAGGGGGAAATGCCAGAAGAAAAGTCAAAAATTGAAGATAATTGGTAAGCCAAGCCAAGAGTCCTGTGTTAGGTGTGGGTAAAGCAAATACTGGGTGGGAGCCAAGGGATGGATTCCAGGCCCTAGACATGAGTCTCTATTGGGAAATGGGGCATTGACTAGAAATACCTCTTCACTGGCCAGATGCGCTGCACTGTCACCTATGCTCACACCAGACAGGAGGAAGGAGGCTGGAGCAGTGACAAAGCCAAAGTCCAAAGACAGCAGCAGACCAAAGGTATCAGAGATACCACCATGAAGAAAATGGTCTGGCAAAACTGCCTAGGAACAAGACAGGGGTTTGGAAGGAAGGAAATGGAGTCAAGAACAGACTAAAGGCTCCTTATTCTAGTTCCCAACATCAAGTAACAACAGTTTCCTCAGATTAAAGAACACATGTTAAAATGAGCCAAGAGATAAGAGAAGGTACTAAATAATGGCTGTAATTTATTGAGCGTCTACATTGTGCCTAATACCAAACAAAGCTATGCACACTTTTCAGTAAGACTGGGAGAATGACTTCACGCTGCTACTTAGAAATAGAGAAAAGTGAGTCTCCTTGAGTTCCAGAGCCATGTGACCAAGAAGTGGCCTGACCAATGTAACTCCTAGGACACATGTTTGTCCAGATTCCTAGCCTGAACTTCCTCTGGATGTACAGAAGTCACTCATCGTGCCTCACTTCTGCAACTCCCCAGAGGCCATGTCTTCTGTCACCAGGAAGGTGACAGGCACACACCGATGCTAGAGGTCCTCCCACATTTTCATTATGTGGCACATGGTGAGGCTTTTATGAGACTCCACCACGGGCTGTTTTTCAAATTTATTTAATTCATCCATCATGTTCTGAAGCCATTTGCTTTTTTATATTGGACAGATGTAATGAGATTTTGGACACTAAAAAATGTTTTTATTAAAAGTTATGACCCAGAGCTAGTTGGTAGGGGCCTAGCCATAAATCCCCAGGAGTATGTGAATTTATAAGGGATGTAGTGACACAACCTTAACCTTCTGGGCCACACCATAGATTACATGGTCTCCTGGATGATTGCCATCTCCCCACAGCCCCACACACCTGTGGCTAAATAACAATAGCAGTAATTATCAGTCCCCATAGAAGTGGACATAGTATTTCTGTAGTTATTGCACATGACAACTTTTCATCTTGTCGCCATGGTGAGCTAGATGCTGGTGGAGACAGGTGACAGAACCTACTGACGTTGTTCTAAATGACAGTGGTCCTGGGCACCTTGGTTCTCCCGCCCCATTGGAGGAAGTAGCAGTTACAGTTTCTGTGGGCAGAGTGAAGGCGATTTTAGCAACCGGACAGTATTTTACAACTGAACCAAGCCCTGTTCAAAATTAGGAAGCCTTGTCACCTCTCTGCTCATGCGCAATGACTCGGTTCGAATGCCAGTAGGCACAGATGCTATTAGCATTGAGCTAACTTGGAAATTATCCAAAGAATAATTAGCTTGTATGTATAGACCAAAACAAGGTTATTAAGATATGCGTGTGTGGTAGATATTATACATTTCCTATAATACATGATATATACAATAGAATTATAAGTTAAGAGAACAGTTGGTTTTGGCCGGCTGCCAGCCACTTGTTAAAACATGGATTCATTCATTTCTGTTGGGCAATGCTTATGTATTAGACCCTGGGGAGCTGCTGGGCATTTGGGGAATAAGTTACACTCATGAAAGAACTTTGTATAGAGCAGCTCGGTGCAGCTGAGGCACTGAGGACTCGAAGAAGGAGAAGTTTCACAGCAGCGGTGGTGGTGGCAGTTACCTGGGCTTAGGGAAGTAGGGAACTAAGCTTGCTGGCATAAGAAGAGGTGGCTGAGCAAAGAGAAGGGATAGCACAAAAGATGGGCACAACTGGTTGATGATGCGAGAGAGTGTGTGTGTGTGTGTGCAAATATGAAAATTTAATAATGGACCCCGTTATTTTGTATACCATAAATAACCAAAAGAATCAGCACTAAGACACAATTGAGTTTGGCAACTACAGGATGGCGAGTCTTCATTTTCAAAGAAGACTGTTCTATGTGGATACACTGGCTCTTGCCTCTGGGCCTAGCTGAGTGGGGTATCTAGTCGCAGGAAGGTGGACTTTCCAGACATGCTGCTGCTGGGTCTCCTAATCAGACCCATGCTTTATCATCTGCTTATGCTGGAAACATATCCCAGGCTTCTCGCCATACATCAGAATCGGCTCCCGCCCACTGAGACCAGGGGAGTGTAAACCATGGCTGCCGTCATCATTAAACTCATAAATCCATGTCATTTGTGTGTCATTCACTCCCTCCTCATTCATCATCCCTTGCACTTGCAGAATAGCCAGCCGCTGGAGGATTTCGACTCGCGCTTTGCCGCAGCCACGCCGGTAAGAATGCGAGGGCCTTGTCTGTTTAACTGTTTCATGTTGTCGGACCATCACTCATTCTGTGCTCATCCATCATGCCTTGTGGTTGCAGAACAGGAACCTGTCAATGGACTTTGATGAGCTTCTCGAGGCAACCAAGGTGAGTCTGCCAGGGTCCTGTTAAATTAGAGTGCTTCTGCTTAACCTCATGTGTCCCATGGTGTCCTCATCCACCTGCATAAATGGCCATTGTCCTACTCTCTGCTGCTCCAGTAGGTGCCCATTGCAATGTTCACAGGAAAACTGAAGGTGCTGTAAGGTTTAGTAGGAAGAGTGTATGTACAAACAGGGTGTGTGTGTGTGTGTGTGTGGTGGGTGTGGTATGTATGTGGATGTGGGGGTGTGTGGGTGATGGGTGTGTATATGGGGTGTGTGTGTATGTATGTATGTATGTTATGTGGTGGGTGTGTATATGGGATATGGGTGTTTGTGTGTGTGTGTAAGAGTATTGAAAAGGAAATATCACCCCTTAATTTCATTCAATGAGTATTTTAGAGGTCTCCTAACACATCCCAGATATGCTGGTGGGGAAAATACAACACAATCTTTGTGTCCTGAGAGGAAGATGAGAAGCCAATGGGGAAAGGCATGACTGACTAGAAAGAGCCCTTGCAGAGGCCTGAAGATGGGTTGCCTTTCAGATCCTCTGGACTCTGTCCCCCTTAGCGCTGCATGGCCTGACTGTGTAGGTCTAGCTTCCATAAGGCATCCAGCTACTGAACACAGGGACAAGAGCATGGTGTCCTCAGGGAGCATGTGTCCCTGCTCTTGGCACAGTAGCCAATGCATGGTAAGAATTCCTACCTGAAGGATCCTGGGATCTCCTGTTGCCAAAACATGGGGAATAAGTGTGTGAGAGAATGTGTTGTGAAGGTCAGCCAGTGACATCTTGTTCCCTCAACTGTGTCACCTTGCAACAGTCATGTTGAAAAAAGGGATGGGGCACAAATCATGAGGCAGCTATACAGTGTTTCATATGCTTAGGAAACTATTACTTATTTAATCAAAGTGGCTAGGCCAAGGCAAGGCCTGCTGGGAGATATCAAGGGGCTGGACCCAAACCTCTCAAAGCCTTCATTTCTCAAACACTGGCCTTAGCAGGTCAGCCTCAGTCCACCTTCTGCTGCAAAGTACCCAGTATCTTCTAAAAGAAACATCTGCCACCTAGAGCTACATCTCTACCAGAAGCCCTTTGGAATGCTAGTGTTGGCAGGCAACCCTCTAGCATGAACAGACATCTCTAGCTATAGCTGTAAATAGCCTCCCCCGGGTGTGCACTGAGCAGGTCTCTTGGGAACCACAGCTTTTAGTTGGAACATGTCATAGAGCTCACTACCACCATTAATAAAAGCTGAGCAGGGACCGGTGAATCAGCAGACAGACTTTGAAAGGGTGTGGTTACTTGGCAGGTCCATGCATCCAATCCCCTTGTCCCCGTCACTTACCTCAGCCTCAGTTAAGGCGTCTGTAAAGTGCCGACTGACCATGGAGCTGACTTTCCTAGGCTCAGGCAGTGTCAAACATGATGATAATGTATGGGAATGCTTATTGTACGCTGTAAAGTGTTTTACAAATGTGAACTCTTAGCTTTATTCTCTTGAGGCCTTTAACATGATGGATGAGGACAGTGTTTCCAGATATTTTCAGATGGAACATGGTTTATTAGGTTACAAATAATCGGCTGGGGTTCACGTTGGGGAGGGCGGTGAAAATAGATACTATTCCTGATTCTCCATCATATGTGGTTATTCAGATTATTTTTAATTTTATGGCCCAAGAACCCCCTTTTTCTATAAAATTTAATTAACTCAGGGTTCTATTTAAACAGCAAATCCAATGAAACGAAATAACAGCCTATGGTTTATGCCTCCCCGTGTTTTTCTCGTTTAATCCTTGAGTGAAAATCATTTGGCAAGAGGAAGGGCTATATCTCAAGAAAGGAGGTTATTTTAAAAGTTGTGCTTAAGGAGAAAATTAGCCAATAAATTATCTTTACGATGTTAGTAAAAGTCTGCCACGAGTCCAACACATTTGAGATGTAAATTGTGTGACTTAATTATTAACTTCATTTTAATATTTTCCCAACGCTGAAAATAGTCCTGAGCCATTTTATAAGCATGGAGATCCGGACTCCAGGAAGCCCAGTAGCTTCCCTTGAATTCATTAGGCAGAGTCAGTCTTTCATACAGCAAGAGCAGGATCAAAGGGTAGTCTTCACCCTATCAGGTGAGGTGTTATCAGCATGCTAAAGAAGGCTGGCACAGGAATACCAGGAGGGTCCAGATTTAGAAGCACATGCTACACCCCAGCTGCTCTGTGCACATCAGCTGCTGGGCCATCACTGGGTGAGACTGAAGGTGTTAGGGGAGCCAGTGGAGAAGATTGAAATGTACACAAATGCCTGTGCTAGCCTCAGCCAGTCCCCTTGCCATGTCCTCCCCCAGGAGAGGTGCATGCTGGTAGCACCAAATAGCTTCTGCCCTCCTCAGTGCTCTTCCTGGCTCTTACACTTCCATATTGTCTTCCATGGCTTTGTCACCAAGCTAACTGTACCTCTCCTATTGGATTTGGGAGACAGGCTGTTTCCTTTGGAAAACTCTGACCAAATTCTCCCCCTCACTGATGGGCTCCAGTTCCCCATCAGAGACTTTGGCCACCCTTTCTGTCCTGTTACCTTGAAGAGATCTGCATCTGTTTATCTGTCCCCCAACAGACCATTTACTCCCCACAGTTAGGATTTGGCAGTTCTTTCTATGCCCCTAACACCAAGTACAGTGCCCCTTCTTCAAGATTTGCAGGGAGAATGTTGTATCCTTTAAAAGAAAGAAAACACTTGGTGTGTGCCAGGCACTGTGGTTCAATCTGAGAGCCCAGGGGGGAGGATTGGAAGTGGCACTCACACAGATGAGCTTCATTCTTGTCCAGGAAAAGAGTCTTCGGTGCCATTCAGCCAAGCGTAGCCAAGTAGGAGAACAAACAAGCTCTATTATGAGCATCCCTTATTGGAAATGCTTGAGACCAAACGTGGTTTGGATTTTGAAGTTGGGACATATGCAGAATGACATACCTTGGAGATGGAACCAAAGTCCAAACACTAACTTTTTTTCTGTTTTGTATATACTGATACTTACAATGTCATTCTCTCTCTCTCTCTCTCTCTCTCTCTCTCTCTCTCTCTCTCTCTCTCTCTCTGTGTGTGTGTGTGTGTGTGTGTGTGTGTGTGTGTGTGTGTGTGTATTAATATGCTAGCACTTTTTTACCATGGCCCTTATTGGGGGTCAGGTACAGAATATTCCATTTCTGGCACCATATCAACACTCGGAATGCTTGGGATTTGGAATGTTTGAGGTTTAGAGCTTTTAGGCTTTAAATCTCTAACAGAAGAACTCTATCACCCAGCTTGGGTAGAGAAGTTTGGGAGGTGCTTCAGAGGTAGAATCAATATGCATACCCAACAGTGGGACCTTCTTCTGAACTCAAAGCTGACTCACTCTTGAAAAGGAGTAGTCATTTCTCTTGTGGTATGAATCCTATAACCAAGTTGAAGCTAAATGTCTATGTGGGGACCGGAGTAGCAGTGCAGCCAGCCTCTTCTTGTGCCTTCTGCTGACTGGGTTTTTGCCGTTGCCTGCACTGGGAGCCCTTACTTAAGATGAGAAGATGAGTGGGAAGTAGGTTTTGCTCCGTGGACAGCTTCACACAAAGCGTGTGATTATACGCTTTGCATAATTAACTCAGGACTTTTGGTTCCTGGCCAAAGAATCCCTATAGGCCCTGAAGCTAAAGTGTATGCAGATTAATTTCTAAGTGTATCTTAAAAGGGTTCTTCTGCTCTTCTGGTCAGGCTTTTTCACACCCCCTGTCTGATGGATGGGAAGATGGATGGAGCCGTGTCTGTAGGCATGGAGCTCCTAGGAGTGATTGATAGTGTGTAGACTGGGCTGGTTTTGATGCTCTTCCTGGTATTAAATGAAATGTTTTCTTTTCATTCAACCACATTTTTTATCCCAAAGACAGACTTCTGGGGAATACATATTTGACTGCATGCTCTCTATATAGAAATTACAAATCCTGACCTGGGTGACTTTGATGTCACCTCTATGGGAATCTGTTTCTTTACAAAACAATGTGACTAAGGGATCCTGCCTCTCAGTGCTAGTGCTGTTGGGAGCATTAACTGAGAAAGGACCTCATAGTGGTCTCTTGGCATTCTGACAGGTGGGTGGCTTTGGGGTGGGTGGTTCTACTCTTGAAAGAAGCAGTTTGTAGGATTGTATTTCCATCCATGGCCTTGGAGCCATGAAGTATAGTAGGGAGTGACTAGTTGATCTGTGGTAGTAACGGGGGTGGGGGGGTTATCCTCACAATACAACATATTAAAGCAAGTCCAGCAACATTGGCCCTCATGCTTACATGATTCCTCTTGTGTCTTTCCAGGCTGTGACCCAATTAGAACTTTTTGGAGACATGTCCACCCCTCCTGATATAACCTCTCCCCCTGTAAGTATGTACCACCCTCTGAGCCCCTGCTGCCTGACCCTTCATTCAAACAGTGACACAATCTGGGTTTGGTGAGAGAGCCTGGCTAGTAAATCTCAACTCCTGCTCTTGCAAGTTAAATGTTCAAGGAATGCCCCTGAACCTCAGGCTCCTCTACTATAAAGGAGTAAGGATCAAAGTCTCTGATGTAAAAAACAAATGACACCATGCTTAGAGCGACCACAGGGCATTGCTTGTGACTTCCTCCTAAGGCTCTAAGAGGGGAGTCTGGAAAGATGCATAGTTTGAGCCTACCAAGGGTGGGTAGTTGAGTTGAGAATATGGACACGAAACTTAACATGGCAGGAAGCATGCGTCAACATGGGCCTGGTCACCCACCGCACAAGTGGGCAGCTCAGGAGAGGAAGCCCCTTCTGTTCCGTCTTCTTTCCTCCCCATTTCCTTTCTCTCCTCCCACTTTACTGGGTTCACCCTCCACTGGCTTACCTTTGTGCCTTGGAAAGCATGAGCCGTGCCTCCCTGAGCCACTCATGAAGTTCTGGGTTCACAGGCATAGCTCAGTAAGGGCACCCAGGGCACTGCCTGCGAGAGGATTGAGACTGCATAGAGCCTTTCTTTGAAAGTACACATTTAAAAACAAAAGATAGAGAAGGAAAAGAAAGAAAATAGCATGAATAAACAAAGCAGGATAGAACCTTAGTACCAGATCTTTGATAAGCAGTCTTGTCACTGCAGCAGCTACTGAAATGCATGCATGCCCTCTTCAGCCCCTCCCCTGCCTGCTCCCCAGAGGTGTGGCAAGATAGAGCGCCAGGCTGCACCAACTGAAGGCGGTGGGACGGCTTTCCTGGCACCACCCAGTTGTGCAAACAGAGGCATAGCACTACAGCTCCTTGGTGGGATGCACCTCCCAGAGAAAGGGCTACGATCCCACCACTGAGGACAGATGGCTTGAGACCTTGCTGCCCACAGCTGCCACTGGGGAATCCAGACACAGCTGCCCTGTTCCCAACCCCTGATGTCCATTGCAATCTTGTCTCGTTCCCAGAGAAGCCAGGTCTCTCTTGGGAGCCTTTCGCTCCTACAGCAGCACCCTCAGTACATAGCAGCTGGGGTAGAGAACAGGCAAGAGTGGGCCTGAGGGGCTCTTCCTTCCTTCCCCCTGCATTGTACAGACGAGCAAACTGAGACCCAGGGAAGACATGGGACTTCTTCAAGGCCATGTGTGTGGGGGGAGGGAGTGTGAAGGGGGTGGCTGTTCTGTCAGTGTGCAAAACTGCTTAACACAGCAGCTCAGGGCTATGTTTCTGGCCCTGAACCCAAGTGCAATCCAAATGGGTATTTAGTAATCCTCAGAACAATGCCATTCGTCCCGGAAGCTGACGGTCTAAAAATGGCCCTGTCTAATTGCCATGGTTTCAGAATTAATTGCTTGCCCCAGTCTGTTCCAACGGAGGAGGCGGGGACCGACAAAGATATTATGGCATCACACAGACTTACACTGTAGGCAGAAGCCTACAGTTAACAGGGATGGACATTCTTATTTTGATAACCACCCCCAACCCCCCACCCCTTACCCAGCACTTCAGGCAGCTGACCTTTCTGGAGCTGCAGCTGAGGTCAGGTTGGGGCTAGAAGTTTCCAGATACGCAGCTATGGCTTGGTTGTCTTCTTGAAAGTATTTTGTTCTCTTTTGCAAGGGGAAAGAAGGTTCAAGCAGGAGTCTGTAAGGCTCCAGGACACATAGACCAGCACTCTATCCTCTCCACAAGCTTCCTTTGTCTATTTAGCCACCTGTTTACTGACCACCTAATAAGTGACAAGCTATAACAGAGAATGCAGTAGGCTTCAAGTGCATATACTTAAGGTTGAATTGGCTGCTTGCAAGTGGTGAAAGTCATATACAACAGAGTAAGTTGGCCTGAAAAATCCCAGAGGTAGGGGCTCAAATGAGTAGTCCCACTGCCCATCATGTACTGAGCATCAACTATGCCCATGTGTGGTGCTTAAGAAAGACTGGGTAAAACTAATTGTTTAGATGCATGGTTTCATTTAGTCCTCAGAGCAGCTCATTTAGACACACACACACACACACTCCTGGGGATAAGCATAATGTTTCTGTCATCAGCCAGTGGAGCACAGAAGTGACTCAGACTGTTTCTGGCTTTAGTGACACCCGCCTCACTCCCCCTATCCGTGTGGAGTGCTGAGCAGGCCTCATGCATCTGCTCCCCTCCCCTCTCTGTCTGACAGACTCCTGCAACCCCAGGTGATGCCTTTCTCCCGTCGTCGTCCCAGACACTTCCGGGGAGTGCAGATGTGTTTGGCTCTATGTCTTTTGGCACTGCTGCTGTACCCTCAGGTAAGCCCACCTTCCCCACTTCTGCTTCCTGTGGACCTCAGACAGCTAACTGAACGAGTACCAAACACAGAACACCCGAGGAGCGAGCCTTGTGCCCTCCCATGGCTCACCTCAAGACACAAGGCAGACCTGTCCTTGGACAGGTTGGGGTCAAACCCAAAGCTATGGGTGCTGATGCCAGGAATTCTGGGATGGCTTCCTTCCACCTGGAAAATTCCACACTCAAGGTTATTTAAGAAACATGGCATCATGCATACAGCCATACACATCAGTGCAGGCCTATTTCTTCCCGATCACTTCAGCCAGAGGCAGGAAAGATGGTGCAAAGGTAAGAGGAGCCGTGCCTCTTAAATCCTGATGGGTAGAGGGGACTGGCTTGCTGGGCTCAAGGAAAGAGAGGTCCCCCCCACTCACATGGGGAGCCTTGTAGGACAAAAGTAAACTGCTAATGGTTAACTGAAAAGAGAAGGTAACATTTAGAGATTTAGAAAGTATCTCTTTATTTTCCAAGTTGCCTTTACAATGCATAGATTGTATTTACACAAGGGTAAAACTACCTATGACACACAGTTGGGTAGGTAATTTAGAAATGGTCGCATCTCAGGGGTTATACTTTGTTTCTATAATAACTGCCACTCCAGGTAGCCAGGCCATTCCACTTGGAAATGACCACTGATAGGTGAGGCTATCTTTTAGTTATCTGGGAGCTTGGAACAGTGTTGCGTTTCCCTCTGCCTCCCTGCACTGAATTGGGGGCTCACTATTTCTTTCTCAGCTTTATTCTTCTAAAAAGCAAATGAGAGCTTGAATATTTTAGAATACAAATCTGCTTGTGCTTTTTTATGTAAATAATTACTTTTAATTATATGGTACTACAAACAAATTCTTGCTACTAAATATAAACCTTACTTTTATTGTATATAAATTAAAAATTCATACCCTGTTCTAGAATGCAGCTCCTCCTCTCGAGTTTAGGGATCATTACAAACTTTTAGAAGCAATATAGTTGGTAGACTCATAGCTTAGAATCTATAGGCATCCTAGAAATGTATTCATTTACAGACTCCCCTGTTGAATTGTTTTAGTGGTCTCTGAAATGGTTTAGTGGTGATGAGTTGTTTTTTGAGTAGAAAATAAACATTAAAATCTTGGAAACAGCCAGTAGGATTTGCTAAAGGGGGCAAAGGCAGGAGGGTCTCGAGTTCGAGGCCAGCCTGGGCTATACATTTATTGGGCAGTGGTAGCTTATGCCTTTAATCCCAGCCCTTGGGAGGTAGAGGCAGGCAGATTTCTGAGTTCAAGGCCAACCTGGTCTACAGAGTGACCAGGACAGCCAGAGCTACACAGAGAAACCCTGTCTTGAAGAAAGAAAGAAAGAAAGAAAGAAAGAAAGAAAGAAAGAAAGAAAGAAAGAAAGAAAGAAAGAAAGAAAGAAGAAAGAAAGACAGAAAGAGAGAGAGAGAGAGAAAAGAAAAGAAAAGAAAAGAAAAGAGAAAATCTTGGAAACAATAAAATAGGACATGTAGTTTAAAATATGAATAAAATTGTCTATTAGGAGCACCCCTGAGCTAGAGCCCTGTATTCACATACACACGCTGTCCCCATTGCTTTGTCTATAAAGATCAAAGATAACAATAGACCTGTACTAATCTCCAGACATGCTCACTCTACAAGTATTCACTGGGTGCCCACTGTCGGCCAGCTCCTGTTCCAAGTGCTTGGGCTACACCATTGAACTTAGCAGAGGGTTCCCCTCCAGCTGGGATCCTAAGCCAGAGCATCCCTGAGCTGTGTGGTACATTAGAACAGTAGACTAATAGGAATAAAATGATGCACAGGGCAGAGACTGGACACCAGAGTCCTGGCTGAGGAAGGCATGGTAAGGAGGGTCTCTCTACTAGAACAACAACAGACGGTGAAGGGTCAAGGAAGAAGACAGGCTTCCTGGTTACGCGTGTTCCAGGCAGAGGGAGGAAGTTTGGCCTCTCCTACTTTCATCCTCTTCTCTATAAATGAGGAGCTGGCACCAGGTGTGGTTTCGAGTCTCACCTTGTACTTATATTAGATTACAAATGTCCTGGAGACCGTTGTCAGACATAGTGCTATCAGACATAGGAAAGGTACTGTTCTTTTTCCCTGGCCAAACTGAGGACATGTAGCATCTTACTACTTAATCAGCTATGTGTCAAGCTATTGATCTTTGCAGTGCTGTCTCTTTGGATTATTGAAACATCCGATCGGTTTTCAAAGCACAAGTCTAAAATTAAATTTGCATTAGCATATTTTTATTTTCTGTCTTTGCGTTAAAATATACTTTAGATAGTCTTTGGAAGGTGGTAATCTGAGCCTGTACATCTTCAACTAGTATTAATATATTGCCAGACCATTTTGCTTCTATCTACTTGCATAAATTGTCTGGTCAGCAATAGGGAGACAAGGTCAGGAAATGACCCATGTCGCACGAAAGATAGCGGGTTGCTGAGGACTTCTGACTCTCCAAGTCTGGCTTACTTTTTAGGTAGATGTTGGGGCTGGTAATCTCTCAGAAGCAAGATTTCATCTTCATAACTGGATTAGGAAAAAAAAACAAAAAACCTTGTGCTAATATCATGAGATATTAATATCATGAGATATTAATAACTAACTGAGATAACTAAGGGCCTCTGAAAGTGCTGGTGCATTGTAGATGCTCAATGTAGAGAAGGTTATCATTACTTTATTATCATAGCTCTGGATATAAAAGTCAGAAGACATATGCCCTGTCCTAGCCTCCTTCCCCCTCCCCCTTATCTTCTTGGGAATTTTTTCCAAATGCATCTAATAAAGTTGAGTTCTTTGGTCTCTTGCATGCCTATGGCAGAGATGGCCTGGGTGGTCTGGAGAAGCAGGCCCTGCTACTAACCAGCTGGTAGATGGCCCAGCCTCATCTCTGCTGAACTGAGATGCTCACCTGTAAAATGAGAGGTGGTGATTAGACCTCCCAGAGTGGTGATGAGAGCCTCATCTTCATGACTTGTGTGTTACAGAAGACCTCTGTAATATTGCCTGGAAGTGTGATCTAAGCAGGAACTCTGCAGACATGTGTGCCTTGCTGCTTGTATAACCGGCTGGTGTAAGCTATGCCCTCATAGAAGGAGAATTTTATGCATAAGAATAAACAGAAAGTGGTAATAGCTACCCTAGAGGCTTACTGCAAGCATCTACTCCCCCACCAAAAAAGGGAGGGGTGTTGTTCCGCTCCTCTCTGCATCTCTAGAGACTGAATCAGAGCCAAGCATCCAGCATGGATATTTTTGGATGAATGAATGAGTCAAAGGAGGCAATGCAGCTAGGAGGTTCCGAACATGTTCTATACAAATGCAGCGAGCCTTTGTTTCTAATGTGTTCCTTATAGGTTACTCTGGTTTGGTTTTTCTTTCCTCAATCATGGGTACCGGTGTCTCCTGAGCTGGCATCTTGTTATAGACTGCAATATTTTACACACACACACACACACACACGCCCTTTAACTTCAAGGTGGGAATGTGGGTGTTCTCTCTTTGCAAGCAGCAAAGAGGTTTGTAATGCCTGAGCTTTTATGACACAAACAGATGTTTCTTGGCACCCTTCCTTCCGCTGCTGCACACGAGTCTCCAGCTAACAAATTGTTAGGTAGCTGCAGTGGCTGCCATGAAGGTGCTTCCTGAAACCAGCGCTGTTTTAGTCCAATTGCTGAGTCCATGTCCATTCAGGCATGCGTACGGCCTGTGGCTAAAAAGCAGTAGCTCACAGGCTTGGGGAGAGCTCAGGCTTAACAACCCCTCCTCCCCCAACCAGGAAAATGGAATGAGATCTGTAAACTCCTCAACATGGTACCAATTACCCAGTGTTGCCTTTTTCTCTTCTGAATATTATACTTTGGTCTGGAGCAGATGGCGTGAAGCCAGAGAGACATGCTAATAGCTCTCTCCCAAAAATTGTGCATAGCCCATCTGTTAGCTCCCTGTGGGGGGAAAAAAGAAAATATGAGGGGGGGGGGCTTGCTGCCTCCAACAGTACAATCATCAGAAATGAATCTACCTGTGGATCTTAGGCTCCATTACACTCTTGGGAAAACATGAAGATGTCCATCCTCTGGATCTCTTGAGCCGGTACTCGTGAGCCAAAGCCATGTCTCTGAGCCTTATGCTCAAGACCTCGAAGTGCAGCACCGACTCCTAACTCGTGGCTCAGGATGCTTCTCCTTAAAATGATTTTTCTTTGTGATTATGTGATGGCAACATGCATTCTGTAGAAACCACACTGTTAGTGTTGCTCTTTCCCCCAGGGTAACAATATGGGATACAATGTTCTCTCTATTGCTGGGCAGCCACAGAGAGCTGTGGCTCCCAGACAGCCATGCAATCAGAGGGAAAGGTCACTCCACAGTCTACTGGGCTGCTAACCTAGCTGTGCAGTAGGTTATCGCCTACAGTACCTCTACTATAGGTTATAATCTCATCATCAAAGAATAGGTATATTTCTGGTTTAGAAGAATGGTGGAAAGGAGGGTGGGGCATGACTGGGCCAAAACTGAAGGTTTCTGCTCACTCATTAAAATGGGCATTAGATTCACCAAGGACATTGAAAGGCCCACAGTTGAAGCCTAAATCCTTTTTTCTACTCAAAATAGCAAATATCTGCAGTGTTATAGGAACCCATTATTTTCCTACACCATTTTTAATCAGTATAATGTCACACTGATAGTATGGAATTGAAATGAGAAGTGATTTATAATAAAAGCATGTGTTTCAATAAAGAAATACTTGGGCATGACCATACTGTAGGACATAATGAGTAATGAGATGACGATACCTAAGAGCAGAATTACCAGGAAAAACTTCAGCTGAAAATACAGGCTAGTCCCAGCCACAATGACAAGTGTTTCTGTCTGGGACCACCCTTTCCCAAAACTCTTTCGCATGTTCCAAATCAAATGACATACGTTCTTCCCTGAGTGTACACGCTTGTCACATTCCTGGGAAACCACAGGTGTTGACTCTGTGTGCAGAGAAATTGAATTTCTTAGCCATTTGGTCTGTCTAGGCTTACATCGGGAGGCAGAATCGGTCATTGTCCTGTGCATTGGTCTCACAAGTTTTGGATATCTGCTGTCAATGCTGGTAGCCCCTTAAAAACTAGGAGCCCAGACTTCCCTGCAGTTACCATAACAACTAAAACATCCCACCAATTTTCTCTTCACCCCTAGGGGGCGTCAGCATTCCCTCTGAGAACAATTTAGTTAATATCAAAGCAAATCAAAGAACAAGAGAAACAAGTGGCCTTGTTGTCACTTAGTGTGTTAGAGGTCAAGGCACTGCATTAGTAGGTGAGCTACCAAACAGTGTGAATAAATCAAAAGCTTGAACAGTGTACCCCAGTAAAAACAAACTTAAGAGTTCTACCATGATGTCTGTTTCATTGTTTCAAAGCCTTTAACAGTGGCTGGATTCACAAGTAACAAATCCTTGTGCCCTGTGTAAAGCTTCCTCCTGAGGCAGCTTGGCAAGGGAATGGAGAAATGACCAGACTTGGAATGTTGACTTGACCCAGGTTAAGGGGCAGTTGAATTGAGACTAGAACCAGGTACTCTTGTATATGATCACTGTGGGCTCAGAAGAGTTGCTGACATGAACCATGATGTAATCATTGCTACGGTACCTGTCAATCATCCTTTTGGGTGTTGCTAGCATACCCTGAATCCTCTCCTGTTTCGTTCTGATCTCACCATTTTTGCACCTATAGTTTTATTCTGGCAGCCATTTGAAGTGCTTCTTTGGGCAAAGCTAGCTTCTCTACCCTCTGCCCCGACGGAACGGCCACATGTCTCTTAAGCTTAGGTGTCCATGTAAGTGACCACTATGTCCCCATGAGAACCATGAGGACCACTGGAAGCATTTAAGAATTCCAGTGGACCCAGAGTAGTCCAGACGCAGTGCCTGTGAAAACCCTGAAATAGGTGTGGGTCATCTGGATGGCTGCACAGAAAACAAGGAAGAGAATCCTGACTAGAGATGGACTCAGCTCAGTTTGGATCCTGATCCTACCTTATGCAAGCTGTGTGACCCTAAGCATTTCCCTTCCTGTTGCAATCACCCAAAAAGAATAATTGGGCAAGTAGTTACCATGGTGATAAATTATGAGAACCTGCCTGGGTGTGTTTGTAATATCAAACTAACATGGCATGAGGTACCCTCCTCATTGGCTTAATAATTTCCAATTTTTATTTTGTAAACTTGTAAAAAGTAATCCTACAGAAGTAATGTATTCCCACCCCCTAAGTAAGGTGCTGTCAGTTACACAACAAGCAAGCTATCGTGTGCCTTTCAGCGTTCATCTGGGCCATGTTACAGGAGTAGCTAACGTCTGCTGAACGTTCACTCTGTGTCGGGTGCAATAGTCCCTTCCTTGAATACTGAATTATATTAATCTTCAGATCATCCTACAGAAATAGGAGCTAATGTATGCCCATTTTATAGATAAGAGCCTGGAGCATTGCAGATCCTAAGGGGCACTCCCAGATGACACATCGAGGAAGCAGCCGTCTGGCCTTTCATCTATGCCTCTGAAGTTCTAACAGTCAGAGTTTTACTTTGCACCCTGCCTGCCTGATGAAAAACTTAATGAAAATTAGGTCTCAGTGCCTGGCTCTGTCTCCTGCACTATGAGATTCGGTAAAGTGAAACAATGGGGAAATGTTATTATTCCCAGATTCAAGCTGTGTTTCGCCCCCTACTTAAGACCTCTCCCGTGAGGGCTGGCCCTTCCACCAGTAGGTCAACATCTAGAGGTCAAGACCCAAGAAGTCCTAGTACAGCCCAGGACTCTGTGAATGGGCAGTACACTTCTGTCAATCACTCAAATCCGCAGATTTTTTTTCCCCAGGATGCTTGATCCTCCTTTCTCCCGTTCCAGGTTATGTCGCTATGGGCGCCGTCCTCCCATCCTTCTGGGGCCAGCAGCCCCTTGTTCAACAGCAGATCGCCATGGGTGCTCAGCCACCCGTCGCTCAGGTGATACCAGGAGCTCAGCCCATCGCATGGGGCCAGCCAGGTCTCTTTCCTGCCACCCAGCAAGCCTGGCCCACTGTGGCCGGGCAGTTCCCGCCAGCCGCCTTCATGCCCACACAAACTGTTATGCCTTTAGCAGCCGCCATGTTCCAAGGTCCCCTCACCCCACTTGCAACCGTCCCAGGCACGAATGACTCTGCCAGGTCAAGTCCACAGAGTGACAAGCCCAGGCAGAAAATGGGGAAGGAATCGTTCAAGGATTTCCAGATGGTCCAGCCTCCACCCGTACCCTCCCGGAAGCCTGACCAGCCCTCCCTGACCTGTACCTCAGAGGCCTTCTCCAGTTACTTCAACAAAGTCGGGGTGGCACAGGATACAGACGACTGTGATGACTTTGACATCTCCCAATTGAACTTGACCCCTGTGACTTCTACCACACCATCTACCAACTCACGTGAGTTGTCCTTTCACTGAATTCTAAAACCTGACCAGTATAGTGCCTATGTCCTGTAACGTAAGCTACTAGCGGGTAGAATCTACCTCACTTGCATCTCAAGCTTGCAGGTATCACTGATAACCATCCCCATAGCAACCAACTTGGCCACCAGTTATAGCACTTCCATGAGCCCCTTACTCTCTAGGCCTCTTTTTACATAACATTGATACCAAGTTGCACTAGATCTGTGTGACAGGTAATGGCAGTAAGGTTCGCAGACCATAGTACACAAAGTGATACAGATGAACACATGCCTGGCATTTGTCACAATGTCACCATGCTTGTTAGGACTTTATTGATAATGCTCATTCGTATTTCTGTATGTGTTAGCTTATGGCACACAAGTTTTAACATGGCATATTAAAATGAAAACAAATGTAATATTTTTTTAAGTGGAAACAAAGGGCCAGAAAGATCTCAGAAGGTAAGGGTGCCTGCCGGTGAGCCTGAAGACCTGAGTTCAGTCTCCAGAACCCTGGGGTCAGAATGGATCTTACTGGCATCTCGTGATTGCAGTTTATCACTGATAAATATCCCCATAGCAACCAACTCAGATACCAGTTATAGCACATATATGAACCCTTACCCTCTAGGCCTCTTTTTATATAACATTGATATCTACCATATAAATTTGTGTGAAGGAGAGAAGTGACTGCCAAAAGTTTTATTTCTAACTTACATATTTACATACATACATACATACATACATACATACATACATGTAAACAATACAGTTTAGAAACAAGGCTTAAAAATTAGAAAAGAAGTTAAGATCAGAGGAAAATGCAAGGCAGAGTTTACAGAGTTTATGAGGCCATGACGGACACTGCATGAACAGTGAGCCCTGACTGGAAACACGGAGGTCTCTTCATTCCTTCTTGACTCCGTGCTTTGCAGCAACAGTCTTGCCTCCATGGGCTTTGTGGTTCTTAGCTCTAAAGCCAATTATTTAAAGGCATTACAACACAGAAGGATCTTTAGATCTTCATCATTGTGTTCTTGTTCAATGGGGATTTTGTTGTTGTTTGTGTTTTGTTTTGTTTTGATTTTGCAGGTCCCAGGGCCGGGTTGCTAGTGCTGGCTCCATCATTGTGAGCTGTGTCTTAGGACAAAGCAAGTTGCTGCCCTGAGTCTCTGGACTCCTTGTAGGAGCAGCAGCTTCCTTCTGGCCCCAGTACTAGAAGACTCTGTTTCCACCTTACTTTTCTATTCCAACACCAAAAATAGCAAGCCTGCTGCCGAGTCAGAAGCCAGACACACTTGAGCACCCATGGGCTTGTCAGACACAATCGGAAAAAGTGTTCCAGTGACTCAGCCCGTGCTTTGACAATTGATAAGGGGAAAGAAAAGGCTCATGGTACAATGACTTTGGCGTTTTCATTACTGTCACCGGTGATATGGATCACTGGATGGCCAATACCATGAATTGTCAAAAAAAAAAAATTTAATGTGAATACAATTAGATTGTGTCATTCAGCTAGGCTCACAATGCTATTCTAAAAACGAAGGCCTTGCACTCAGGCCATGGGTACTACATAGCCAAGGCATTTCTATTAATTCTAATCCATGGGGTTTCAATGAAGAATAATGAATAAAAAATGAAATGCTGGAGAAATAACAGTCATGCATAAATGAACAAGAGTCTTTTAAGAACGCATGTCTCATTTTCAATGAACCATGAGCTGCCTACAAACAAGAAAGTTCTCTTGAGGATGGAGACTATCTTGTCATCATCCCCACACTTCTCAGAATGCTAGTGGGGGGCAGGGGGGGGGCTGGCACACACAGATATTAGGAAAGGTTAAAGGGGATAAAACTAGCTGTCTAAAAGGCCTTTTCACCAAAACTGTGTCTGAGAGCAAGGTTTGCCAGTGTGTCATGGCTGATATGTGAGAACAGACGATTCTTACTTAGCATCTACCCACCAAATGCAAAGAGCATCTTTATTCTGTTCTTCTAGTTATGACAGCCAATAATAACTCCAGACATTGCCGCACGTTCCACTGTGGGGAAATGACCCCACCCATCCACCTTGAGAGAATACAGGCTTGGAATACTGAAGCGCCCTGCCTGTAAATCCTTGTTACAACTAAGACGCTTGCATAAATAACCTCTAGCTGTTGGTTCCACTGGGGAACGGCGAGCAGTATACTGTTAAGAGACTCAAGGAGTCTCAGCATTTTGTAAGCAATAAGCCACTTTAAACACACTTCAGAACCCAGTGACGCTAATATTACCCACTCAGTGAGGCATCTTTATATAGCATTAAACCTAGTAGTGTAGCTAGTTTGCACTGAAACCAACTCGTAAAACAACAAGAAAGACACAATCTTTCATTTGAAAGAAAATGAGTAAAGTCAGTTTTCTCATCCTCTTCCCTGACAGCAAGCAGTCCTTCAAAATGGGACTGAGAGACGAGTCATACAAAAACAAAAGCAAAACATAAAAACAAACACCTCGAATAGAAAAGAGCCCATAGTGTTAGACATATCTTTGCCACATCCCATAGCTCATACCCATACCTTTGTTGATATAAGTGATCCCCCATTACCCTCTGGGCTCTGGATCCTGATATCTGAAGGAAGTGTATAATACCACATCTAGTCATTTGTATTAGGGACATAATGATGAAAAAGAGTGTAGCCGGGGTTAGCCTCATTCCATATTGTGAATGGTAAAGGAGCTGGAAATAGTGTTCGTGGGGTTAAAGATCAGCACAACTTTTGCAATCATCATTGTCTGATAAAATACCAGATTTCTTTTGCTAAGCTCTGAAACAGCGTAACAGGGAAGCCTGACCAATGGCAATGCTGCTCACCTATTCAACTCAATCCATGCCTTGGGACTAAGCCAGTGACCAGAATTCCCATGCTAAGTTAAGCATTATGAAAAGAAGAGCATCCACTGACACGTGTGTTAGAAAGCTCAGGAGTAAATGAGAAGAGGGAGGCAGGGGAGGGTCATGGCAGTAAATGCATATTCTTTACAGCAGGCTTATCATCGTCTTTTCCAATCCAGCCTGTGCTTCTTAACCGCTGGGTGTATACAAGAATGCAAAGCCTGGTTTAGCAGTTGCCACAAAGGTATTAGCAACCTCCACTTTCCTATAGAACTTAGGTAACCTCTATCTCAGAGAAGCTTTACAAATTTGAGGAATACTGTCCTTCAATTTCCTAATAGTGTCTGATCCACAAAAGTCAAACATGCCTTCTAATAAGAGAGCGAAAAGAGAGTCAGCCATGACTAGCTTGCTTGTGTGTTAGAAGCACTGTAGGAGTTGTTTGGAGCTCCTGACTCAGTGGCTCTCCAGTAGGGTCGGAGGACTGGTGTTCCTAAATCATGGGAGGAATTTAGATCCTCAGATTTGGCTTGAGATGGGAAGTAGGAAGACTTGACTCAAGGATAAGGAGACCTCAGGTATCTTTATGGGATATAAATGGTTGTGGCTTATATGTATATTTACCTCATTTCCTCTTTTGGTATGATCTCTGTGTAGCTCCAACCCCAGCCCCTAGGCAGAGCTCTCCATCCAAATCATCAGCATCCCACGTCAGTGATCCGACCGCAGATGACATCTTCGAAGAAGGCTTTGAAAGTCCCAGCAAGAGTGAAGAACAAGAAGCAGTAAGTGACCTGCCGATAGCTCTACTTTTCCTTAAAATTGAAATTTGCCCATAGACAATAAGAAGGCCAACATAAAAGAGAATGCCAGCTCTGAGCTGAGGTTTGAAGAGCCACTGAAGGGTGTACCCACCGGAAGCACTGATCTTTTGTTAAACTGTTAGGAGCTCTCACATCTGGGAGGTGGCATCCTCTGGGGGAAGTTTCAGCCTCCTGTAAAATAACTGGTTGCATATGCCGCATGAATATAATCTTAGTTGCCTTATATTTTCAGTTGTTGAAGAGAGAGAAAAAAAAAGTGTTATCTTCTTGTGTTCTAGCCTGATGGATCACAGGCCTCCTCCACCAGTGATCCATTTGGGGAGCCCAGTGGTGAGCCCAGTGGTGATAATATAAGTCCACAAGACGGTAGCTAGATAGCGCAGGTCTGGGTAGGTATCTATCTGTCCTTTTTATCTCCTTCACCTGCAAGGTTTCCCCTATTGCTTGCTCAATACCGCTGCTGTGTACCCCAGTGTTTGTGCTTTGTCTCCTGGCCCATGCTGTGTTACAGTGTCCATATCATCCCTCCATGTCTGTGATTGCTCCTAATGCTTGCACGCTTTTTTTCCCTCATGCCTGTTACTATGCTGCCATATGTTGCCAATGTTGATACCCTATCTCCTTGCCTGAGCCATCTCACCGGTTACCAGTGTTTGTACAATCTCTCTTTGCCTCCTTTCTATTTTGCCTTTGCTTTTTCTCATGGATGAATGACCTTTGACATACACCAAAATGTAGAATTGGAGGGAACATGGCGAATAGTTCTATTACTTAATCAATGATACATTCTGAGTTGGTGACGGTGATAGGATGGGGCCCAGTCAATGGCACCTAATGGGGATTGAGTTTCTAAATTTTGGCCCTCTGGAGTAGGCACATACACTCACTCACACTCTTATGCGCTCTCTCTCTCTCTCTCTCTCTCTCTCTCTCTCTCTCTCTCTCTCTCTCTCACACACACACACACACACACACACACACACACACACAAAGTCTTTCTTTCCCCCAATACACTCACACTGTGTCTTTCACACTCATACACACTCACATACATACTGTCTCTTTTGCACACATAAACATACTCTTACTCACACTCCCTGTTTCACAAACATACACACAAATACACATACACACACGTGATCAGTTCTCAGTGAAATGAAGTCCTGATGCTTTATTCTTGCAAGCAAAATGTCACTGCATTTGCCTGCATGCCACAGAGCTAAAGAGGTCACCAATCAAACACACTGAGAAGCCACACTATAAAACAAAAACATGCCATGCTTTAAGGTCATAGTGGCCTGTACCGTCTACCCAGGAAGAGTTCTATACCACCTTCCAGTGTGTCAATGACAGCCAAGGACATGTAACTCTCACTCTGGAGGCTGCACCTGTGCTGCATCTGTGGCTTGCCACCACATCAGTTCAGATTCTTTCAGCAGCTATTGGAGAGAGGCATCCTTACCCTGATAGAAGTGGCTTTTGGAACTCGACTTTCGATAAACCTGATTTGATCATAGTAACGAGCCGCTGAAGAAGCCCACCTTCTCGAGAGCAGAAAGATGCTTTGGTCTTGCAGATGTAACTTCTTAGGCCAGCTTTGACAAATGTTTCAAATTTTCAGATATCTCCCTTGTTTCCCATAAATTTGTAGGACTGCAAGGCCAGACTCAAAGTTCTTCACTCAGACTTCTTTAGTTCTGAACAGCAGCATCATTGCCATTAAAATGATGAACTGCGTTCACTGCTTAGAACTGGATCCTATGACTATGACTGTCTTTCATGGTCCACACACAGATCCTTTTGACAGTTACTGAAAACCAATATAGGAGTCTGAAAGTAAATTCTGTTAATAGATGTTAGGATTCAGGAATTCGGCATACTATATCTTGTCACATCTTATATCTGTAAAATATAATAATACACTGTACCATACAAAACCACAGACACCCCCTGAAAAAGTCAATCTTTCACAACTGTATTGGGAACTGGTCTCTTAAAGGCACAACCGACTCGAAAGGATAGGGATTCTCAGCACACTCCTTGAGGTGACTCCCAGGAGGGTTTCACCTCACGTGTATGTTGTACTGCAGAGTTCAGATTCTCTTTAGAAAGTTTGATGAGTGAACTAAGGGTGAAGAGAGCCACTCATCAAGATATCAGCAAACACCATCCTAGAGCTGAAGAACTTGTTAGAAACCAAGATGGCTTACTCCATTGGCAGGTCAATGCTTCAAACTCCCTTCATGAGCTTGTTTGCCTCTGAAGCACTTACCCAAGCTGAACTGTTTCACAAGGCCTTGGTTTATATCACACTCCATGCTCCCTCCGGCATAGCTGGGTTGTAAGTGGACCCTGCATGCTTACGTAGCAAGAGCTCCAGATTTGGAACTTCAGTTCAAATCTTAGCCACATAAAAGTGGGGAATCTTGGGCAAGCGGCACTCTTTCTCTCCTGAATATTGATTCCTTTTCGTTTGCTAGAAGAGGTTATATTACCCTTGATATTAACTAATATGTTCTAAATCTAGTCTGTGGCATAAAGCCAGATCGTGCAAATTTACCTTAAAACCTAGTCTGGTTTGGGGGTTTCTGTTGTCAGGGTTCAGAACCTGGGATTCATCCTTCTTGACAGTGTCCCCCTGATCAGGATTCTAATCTTATTTTCTTCATTTGAAAAATAGGGATAAAAATAATGCCCATCTTACAGGACAAGTTGGGTGAAGTCATAAGGTGATGTATATGAAGTTCTCAATACAGTATCTGGCACATGGAGTATCTGGTAGCTACCATCACTACCACATCCCATACCCTTGTCATCAGTAGCACCCCTGCCCTGCTCCACCTCTCACCATCATCACCAACACGATCATCACATTACCATCACCATCACCACTACCTCCATCATCACTAATATTACCATTACCACCATGACTGCCACCTTCTTAATCTCCATATCACTAGCAGTACATATCAGCATCAGCACCATTGCCCTTTCCGCAGTCATCCACCTTCATAACCACTGTCTTCACCCCAGCACCACCACCCTCCTCAGCACACCCACCAACATCGCAACTGCTGCCCTCATCACTGCCTTTACCGCCATAATCAATACATGTTGGTGCTTTATTTTAATAATTTGCATGTTGAATAAAGTCAATGACTAGGTTGCAGACTCATAGACCACCTCTCACTCCCCAATAAACACACACACACACACACTCAAAGCAATCTTAGGTTCATATGCAAATCACATCTTAGCTTTGAGGAGAGCTAGATTTTAATTTTTGATGATTCAGCCTGGGCATTTTCCAATTCCCTATCAAAGCTGTGCCGTGGAGTTAAAGCCCACCTTGCAGATAGGTTCTCTGTGGCATCCACAGAGGAAGTTCCTGTGAGTCTTTGTGTCCCCCTCCATCGGTGTCAAAATAGCACAAGTCAAATGTGATCTTTCAGCGTCCATCCCCTTTACCCATAGAACCAACTGGAAATTTACTGACTGTAATTTCTTAGTGCTTTTGCGGACACTTGGAAAAATGATTCCGTGCAGAGATAGTTGTGTCGGCGGCTTTATTTCCCTTCTGCTGTCATGGAGTTGGGAAGCAAAGTCCCTACTCTTCTTATCGCCCTTGCAGCCACTATCTCCAGCTGTTTTTATTAGAAATAGCCACCCAGTTTTGAGTAAGCAAGGATGACATCTGTTGATAAGTTAAAGCCATATAGCTCCAGAATAAAAGAAAACAGACAGACTCAATCTGCACAGGTGGAAGCTTAGGGGCCAATACCAAATGTTTCTGTTTTAGCAATAAAGAAAAATATCTTCAATTATTTCACTTTCTTCCTCTTACCTTTCCATCTGGGAGAATCATAGGTCTTTTAAAGACTGAGTCAACAGAAGAGAGAGAGAGAGAGAGAGAGAGAGAGAGAGAGAGAGAGAGAGAGAGAGAGAGATTGAGAGAGAGAGAGAGAGAGAGAGAGAGAGAGAGAGAGAGAGAGAGAAAGAGAAAGAGAAAGAGAGAAAGAAAGGAAGAAAGAAAGAGAGGGAGGAAGGAAGAACACCAAAATAATATTATAATGGCTGGTGTGGGGATGGCAGGTAATTTGTACTTCACTGATGTGTTGCTGGAGCAATCTTAAGGGCGAAATGTTAGCCTTTGAAGGGATAAAGAAAAATGAAAACATTTATTTGGTTAAATGGCTAAGTAAATAAACTGCCTATCAGACTTCCCCAGCTGTCAGGTCCAAGTAGCATCTGTAACAATAGGAATCGTTTGGTCTGTCTCCCTTTGTAACAATAGATACTGCCATAAGTAATAAGTCGCTGTCACTTTTTTAATACTGATCTCTGTAGTGGGAACCCAAAGCATATAAAGTATTGCCTGATCGTTTCCTAGCGTTCAGGGAGAGAGAAAGATGGACTTCTAATGCTTTGGGAGGGTGAGTGTTCAGTTTGGGGCTGTTGGTTAATTTGTTTTTAATGACTGAAAGAAAGAAAACAGAGGGCCAGAGTCTGAATGAGTCTGAAAATCAAGTGGCCATAGGCAAGCATGTCTGCCCTCCCATGAAGAGGGCCAGTGATACAGTAGTGCCCTGTTCAGGTGTTCCAATGGTCAAGTGATGAGGATGAAAGGACTTTAGGGTTTGGAGAAATCACTTAGTGGTCCAGTGCTCATGATTCCCAGCATCCATACATAAAGCCAGGAATAGCAGCAAACACTTGCAATCCTAGTGCTAAGAGGTGAGAACAAAGGAGTCCTTGGGGCTAGATGGCCATCTACTAGCCTAATCACTGAAATCCAAGTCCCAGGGATAGACCCATCTCAGACACTAAGATAGAAAGCTCAGAAAGAGCTTCATCCAAGACTGATCTCTGATTTCCACACAAACCCATACATACATGTTTAGACATTCACCCACACATACATGGGAGGTAGTTTAGAAATCTCAAAATACATGAATTTGGTATTATTATCCACATTGTCTTTTCTTTTTATTGAATGATGTAGCTTAGGTTAGCCCCAACCTCACATGAATTCCTTCTACCTCAGCTCCCAAGTTCCAGGCTATACAGTCACACACCACAAACCTTAGCATTATCCCCTTTTAAAATAGAACTGAACGGCAGAACCTTAGAAATACTGTATTTGTTCATTCATTCAAATCTTCAAATTTTGAAAAATCTAACTTTAGGAGAATAAAGCCAAATTGAAGAGTTTTGAAGACAAAGAGATCAGATTTGAATGTATAAGTTAGAAGCGAGTCTAGCCTCAGCTTTTGAAGTGAACAGTCCCACTTCCTCAGATCGTCATGGAGTGACTTTCTCTGATCTTCCCAGATGGAAATCCACTGGAGTGGTAGAAAGTACCAGGGTCTGGCTAAGAGCAGTGTCTACTGGAATGGAGAGGGAGGCTTGTTGCCAAGAGATATTCAAAAGATCAGATTGTCTGAGATGAGACAGAGGGACATGGGGATGCAGAAGAGGAACTGAGCTAGACTCTGAAATGTCAAACTAAGTTGGACCAGTTGTTGTTTTGTAGAGCACTGAATAGCCCAGTTGTTTTGTAGAGCACTGAATAGCATGCTGGAGCAGGAAGTAGGCAAGTGGACTTTGGAACCACCTGAATGTGAGGTGATCAAGAGACAATCAAATAGAGCAGGTAGTAGGATGCAGGATGTACCTTCTGGAGGTCAAAGGCGAAATCAGGGTAGGCATGAAGATTTCAACATGGTTTTCAGCCATTTGAGTGGGTGCAAGAATATGCTGCCCATGTAGACCAGAAGTCAAGAGACTATACTATGCATGGTATGTTGACTGCACAGACAATTGTAGTTTCTCTGCAGTTGTGAATAGAACATAGCAAAGACAAGGCTTAATGAGTGGAGGTGGCTGGGTCTTACTCTGTGCACAAAACCAGGAAGCTTCTAGAACTGACTAGATTGCTTGCCCATGATGGAGCTCACACCCAGTGTTTCTAGAATCACTCAATGGGAGCAAGCATGATACCACTCTCCTACTGCTACTAAAATATATGCAAAGACTAACACCACTTCATTTGTTTTTTTTTTTTTTTAATTCCCAATTCACAAATTTGACAAGAAAGAAACAGAGCTACTTGCTAAAATTCTAGACTTGCCCAGGGAATCTGCACTGGGCCTCCATGCAGACTAAGCAACTGAGCACCACTCCAGCAGGATCAGGGACCTGGCTTTTAGCAACATCCTGACTCAGTGAATGCACGATAAGAGGCAGATGCCTTATCCTCGGGTTTTTGATTGTCCCACCTGCAACACAATTTTTAGCACAGGTTCATGCAGCAATAACATCTTAGGATTGTTTAATTTGCCCAAGTTCACTCAGCTACAGCAAAGAAGAACCAAGCTTCAGATAATGTCTCCCAGCAGCTCCTCCCTTAACAGGCAAACCTGGGTCCCAGCTAACCAAGAAGAAGGCAGAATCTCTGAAGTATGGCAACTTTTTTTTTTTTTTTTAGAAAGTTCAACTTTCTGGAATACTGAAAATAGCTTGAGGTCTCCATCATGACCTTGCCAAAGCCAGGTTAGAAATGTCTGGGTCAGATGGTTTCTTAGCTCCTCTCTGGCTCTTACAGCCTACTGATGCTATACCTAGGAAGGTAACAGCTACCAAATGTATACTGCATCACAGCGTCAGACTTTGGGATTATCTGCTGCTTGGGGTTTTCCACACCACTGCTCCCCTTCATTAGTGGGGATAATTGAGAGCTGACTGCAGTTGTTCCCACTGTTGTGATGGGTATTTGAAGCTAGATTCCGGCAAGCGGGAGCTGTGTGAATATTTATCTCCGCTGCAGAAAGTTAATGCAGCGCGGCATTAATTACCCTGTCTGAGCCTGCTGTCGTCTTCTGTTTTTAGGTGTCATTCTCAGTTGGATAAATTGGTTTCCAAAATTGGAATAGAGCAAATTGTAGGGTGAGATCAAGGCAGGCTGACTTCTTCGGGAACCCAGAAAGAATGGGATGCGTGAGAAGGTCCATGGAGGAAGCATTGGGGTGAACGAACTCGTGATGGGAAATGGTTCTTCTCTGGTTGTTGTTCCTGACAAATTTCCTATCCCATTCCCATTTGCTCAGTGTGCCTCATGCCAAGAAAACATGCATATACATGCATGTGTGCAAACACACGGGGTGGGGGGGGGGCACAGAACACAACATTTCTATCTAGTCTCACGGCAGATAGTCATAATAATTCAGATATTGGAAGAAAATGGATTAGGACTTAATGGGTTATCCTGCTACAGATTTTGTCAAATTCAACCTTAGGAGAGTAAAGCCAAATTGAAGTGTGTTGAAGACACAGAGATCAAAATATCAAAGATATTCGAAATCTTGTCATAGCCATACACTAATTCACCAGACAACCCCTCCTTTCTCCCTACAGCGAGGACCTACTATGTCATATTTCTGTGTGTAAAAGTCAGAGGAAGCAGTAGTTGGCACTCAATACGAATAGGAATAGAGAGAGGGGAGGCCTTTCCTGTAGTCAAGAATTTCATCAGATTATATTTACTTAGAACTCTGTTTCCTTCAACGGGGTGATCCCATGGATGGGGGCACAAACCTTTGTGCTGTATGACAGAGCAGGGTGGCTAGAAAGGCAAAAGTTCTTCTCCCAGGGGAACACATCTGTGTATCTGTAGCCAGTCATGGAGGAGAGCGCACTGCCTCTGGTAGTGAAGTCCTGCCTTTAACTCCAGCATGATGACTCAGTCCTCACGTCACACTGGGAAAACACTGAGTGATGCACTGCAGAATGCTGGTCTATAAACTAATGGGCCAGGCATTGTTCAGACATTATCTTCTAGGCCATTCCAAGGATAAAACATGGAGCAAACAGTGTGCTAGATCACAGGGAAGATGTAGCACTTGAGTGTACAACCTCTTTCAACTTAAGGTTTTGAGTGCTTCGTTTTTGATTCTTTGAGAATTTTTGAACACAAATAATGATGCGTTTTGATCAAGTTCACCCCTTCCCTCATTCTCTCCACTCCCAATTCCTCCCTCAAGCGACTCACCGTTGTCCCCTCCCAACTCCATAGCTTTGGTTTGGGTTTTTTATTTTTATTACCTACTGAGTCCACTCAGCAATGCCAATATGTGCCTGGATGTAGGACCATCTACTGGAGCTTGGGTGGCCTCTTGGGGACTACATCCTTGGAAAACGCTGACCGTTTTTGTCCCAGCAGCCATCACTGTGCTGATAGCTCTTCAGCTAGGGGGTGAGACTACACACCCACCTCCCTGCTCCATGCTGGTATTTTGTCTGGCTTAAGCTTGCGCAAGTCTTGTGTACGCTGCCACAACTACTGTGAATTCCTATGTGCAACTGCCTGTTGTGTCCTGGAAACACTGCTTCATTGTAGTCCCCCACCGCCTCTGGCTCTTAGAGCTTTCTGCCCCCTTCTTCTGAGATGATCTCTAAGCTTTGGGAGGAGGGGCTGCCATGTAGGTGCCCCATTTAGAGCTAAGCATTCCACAGTCTCTTATTTTCTGCACTTGAACTTAAGTCTTTTGTCTCCAAAATGAGGACAGAAGGAATAGGAGCTGCTTCCAGGGCTGTTAGGTAGATGAAGGTAAGATCTGAAAGGTGCTTCACAAACTCTAAACCTTCTACAGATGGGAGGGCTGCTCGTTCCCCCCCCCCTCTCTCTCTCTCTCCTCCTCCTCCTCCTCCTCCTCTTTGCCCTTTCTTCCAGTACTACCAAGTATTATGCTAAATATTGTCTGTGAATTATCTCTACTTCTCTCAAGAACTTTGTAGAATTAAACAATGTTATTCTCATGGTGTGGTTGGAGAAACTGAGGCTCAAAAGGGATAAGTATTTTGCAACTCACAACATAGAACTTACCGAGCTTGCTCTACCATACCATGCTATTACTGTACCAGGGAATCAGCTTCAAAACCAAGGATAGAACCACCTCAAGGAACTGAGGCAATTGTTCAGCCTGTAAATTGTACCCCACAAGCATAAGTTCAATCCCCAGCACCCATATAAAAACCCAAGCATGGTGGTACATGCTTGCAATCCCAGAACTGGGAAGGCAAAGACAGGTAGATCTCTGAGGCTCTCTGGCCAGCCAATTTGGTCTACCCAATGAGTTCCAGGACAAGGAGAAACCCCACCTTAAAAACAAGATGGATTGTACCTTCAGAATAACACTCAAGGCTGACTCCGGGCCTCCACAGCATGCACACATATGCACATATACCAAAACAGCAGCAACACACACACAAACAACAAAATCTGTTGTGTTCTTAGGGATGTTAAAATTGTCACCAAAATAAAAAGTGCCATGAGGAGACAATGAAAAAAAGAATAACCTAAGGTCATCCATCATCAACTGTCACCTTTCTGTTTTCATTCCCGAGTGCTCCTTCCTAAAAGCATCTCACAAGCCTGCTGCTAGCAAGGCAGGCCTGACTGTTGTGTCTCTGTCCACAGGAGCCAGAGCCTCTCTATGCGAAAATCAACAGACCTAAGAAATAGCATCAATGCGAGCTCATGGTGGGTGCTTCACGAATGGCATGGGAATCTGCAGTACAACAGGCTCTCTTGGGCTCTCACCTCACTTCATCCCACAGAAAAACTCACAGTCGCCCAGTGAAACCACCTGAAGAGGGAACAACGTGGTTTTTGGCAACCAATGGCAGATACCTATGGCAGCACAAAAAACAAAGCAAAACAAAACAAAACAAAACACAACAACCCACAAAAGTACTTAAAAAAAAAAACCTGAACAAACAGAAACCAACATTAATCACCAGTCAAGCCAATGCTTAACCAACAAATACCTTGAGCTCTCTCAGCCAGGTCTAAGACGCCCCTGGATTTGAAACCGTTACTGTGTTTTCCTTTTGCTACCTGTTGACCATTGTAGAGACCACAGATTGGGAGTGGCAGGCATCAGAAAATTGCGACAAGGTTGGCACTGACTCACTTGAGGCCAAAGCAAGGGATCCTTTGTGACCACAGTGTCATCCATATGCCTTCTGGCTGTGGTGACGTGCGTGCGCGCGTGCGTGGCATCTCTCCACAGGGCCTGGTCTGCCATCCTGTCTCCCCTGTCCTTTCTTTGTCCTGTTTGAGAATTAATGGGTGTACAAATTTTTGTATTGCTTTTGACTTTTTTAGAAATGGGTGAAGAAGTCTAAATGGGGGAGGGAAAGCCTCTTATGAAGTGAATTAACTTGAAATCACAAGGCAATGAAGTGGTTGGTGATTCATTATGATCAAGAATGTTGCCAAAACAACTCTGTAGTTGTCCTGTGTCATGGTGAAGAACGATGGCTTTTGGATAGAACCTTCATTCTGGGGGTAGCAAAGGACATCAAATCCCATTGATGAGAAAGATGGAAAATGCATCCAGTTTCCTCAGAAATTCTGAACTCTTGAGTACAATAAAATGATGTCTTTATTTTTCTGATACTTCGCTGCTGTGATACTATGCAGACAAGTGTCTTCTCCATGCGCCATTTTCAAAGAAAAGTCATTTGCCAAATAATTCTGGTACAATTCTGCTAATGTGGTTTTGGATCTTAGAAACCAACTTTCTAATGGTAACATAAATATTCCATGTAACAAACTGATTCTGTGGTCAAATGGTTCATCTCTATCTCTTTTTGTACATCAGAAAATTCAAATGGGATTTTTTTTTTCTAACTTGAAAAGGAAAACCTTACCATTAAACTCTTTAAGGGAAATGGCTTTAAGGCGTTCTAATGAAAAAAAAAAAACCACCACCTTTTTTTGTAAATATAAATGTCAATAAAGATGCTTTTTAATAATACCATTACACTGTAGAGAAGGTAGCAGATGGAGCATAAGGTGCAACGGGCATGATGGACCGGGCTCACTTGCCAGGTGTGTTTCTGGGAAGACTGGTAGGAAGCTAGAGTTCCCAGACAGGCAGGAGTCAATAGCAGCTAGTGAACAGGAGGAGGTGGGGCTCCACCACCAGCTGTTCTGGAGAGTCTTCACCCTCTACCCAGTGAAAGAGAAAGGAGGCTCACGCATGAAAGATTTGACCTTCAGATTTGGGAAGTCACTCACCTCTCCACTCCCACATACTCGTCCATAAATCATGGGACTGGCCGTACATGAACCAGAAGGATTATACTTCCTGTTTTTACACACATGGGACAAAGTTCTAGTGTTCATTCCTATGTTTAGCACACAGCTTTCATAAAGAATCTATATATTTTTACCCTATAGAGAACTGTTATACAGGTCAGATGTGTTTTCCTGGTGCTCCTATGCAGTTACATGTTAGATGTAGTGGTTTAAGAAGGAAACCCACAAGAATCATGTGATTGGATCTGGGAGTAATTACTCTTACTATTAAGTTTTAAAATTTGAAAAGTCAAACTAACCTTGATATGACTGATTGAAATTGGCCAGTATGCTTTGACTTCTTCCTATCTATAGGAACTAAAATGATTTTGAAGATGAAGTGGCTCTTCACACAAAAATCACAATACAATGTCAAAATGATTGTCATTATTTAGAGTCCACGTTTTATACTGGAATATAATTTTCCCAAACAGATAAATGAACCATATGTCCACTAGAAATTACCACCTTACTATGGAAATGCTACCCTACGGTGGAAGGTCCCAAGAACTAGACAACAAGAAGGGTTGTCCATTGCCCTCTGAAGCTGCTACCTGTTTGTACAGGATTCCTCCAGACAATGTATCTGTGCTATGATGAGGTGACCCTCTTGTGGAAAGCAGAAATGGGAGGTATAATGGCCACAAATTGCCCTGAAAGCAGTCCTGCTTCTCTGAAGTGTTGGCAAGATAGGCAGTTGCTGTGGGAATCAACTTCAGTGGCTATGGGGTCATGGTGCTGGGTCTGTATGAATGGTGCCATCACCTCCCTCAGTGTGGCTATCTGAGTCTGTCCATCGGTGTCATACCCGTATCCCCATCCCTTGGGGTACCATGATGCGAAGTGAACTCTGACGCTATTTTCAGGTGTACCAACTGCAGTTAGCTTTAAAGAGGGTGGTGACAACCCAGCCAATTGCCATCATTCCCTGAACATGACAGTAACTGGATCTGAACTTAAGGAAGATACCTAGATGACACATTAAAATGAGGGCGGGCGATCAAGTCAAGATTTTAAACTGCCATCTATATTTCCATTGGCAGAATACTGGTTTTGTTTTTGTTTTTGTTTTTCCTTTCTAAGCACCATTGGGTAAGTTCAGAACCCCTGCCCCCCTATCCCAGGAATATGGTGACATGTTGGAACAGGAGCTGAGGTACCAATACCAAAAGAGCATGGGAAGTCTGCACAGTTCTGCTTAGATAGGTAGGAAGATTCTCATGTGCAATGCTTGCTTCCTCCTCCTCTTAGCACTAAATTCGTCACTTTAAATTTTGAAACCAGGGAAATGCCACCTGTCATTCTGTCCCCATCCCCCATAGCTCTTTGATCTTTACCTACCACAAGACTTTTTTGATAACTCGTATCCATCCCAGTGTCTACAGAAACCCCATCATGTAACGTACCGGGCACCTTCTTTTAAGGAAATGTTTACTCCGTGGGTTCGGTTCCTTTCAATTTCTGCGTTCTGACACATATTTTTTTAATAAAGATGAGAAAGAGAAAATGACTGTTGCAGTCCGTTTCTAGACCTACTTTACCTCAGATGACAGTTTGTTAACATATATGGACATATTATTTTTAACTTTATGTACAATACATTCAACAGAACAGCAAAATTTTTAGAAACTTTCCATTAATTTCTGTAACACGCCATGTAAAACGGTTACAAATAAACACGTTTGAGAACAACAGCTTAGCCTGGTTTTGTTCCACAAGCTTCTAGCTGGTCAGTCAAGGGACTGGAAGGGGAACTGCTTTCCCGTGTAAAAATTCCATCTCCCCTGAAAACAAGCTCCGTTTCCCTGGCTCTGAGATGGAAAGAGCAAGCTTCGCTGATGGTCCACGGTCAGTGGAGAGCTCCGACTTGTTCATACGGATAAAACCTAGAATGGTTTGGAAAGGCAGGTTGTGTGTAGCTTGCAGAGGTAGAGAAGTCTACCAAAGTGTGGACTGGAAAACTGTAGTTACTGATGGCGGCTATGGAATTTCCTGCCTTCCTCAAAACTTGTTTGCTCCAAGGGTCTTAAGGAAGCATTCGTTTCTCTTTTGAGTAGTTTACACGCACATTTTTAGAAAATCTGAGTCTGAGGAAAGGGGAAATTTATGTATATTTAAGAACCCAAAATGCATCTACATATTAATGTGGGCTGTGTGTGTGTATGTGTGTGTGTGTGTGTGTACGTGTTTGCAACTGAGTCAGTTTATATATCCAATTCTGAACTACATTTCAGTTAGGTGATTGAGATGCCAAACCCCACTTCTGTCTAACAGGGGTTGTGTAAATGCTTGCATAAACACAAACCTTTAATCTGGCCTTGTTACACTGAAGAGACTAAACAGATGTTATCACCAATTTTGAAAAAAGGAGAGAAATGGCTTGGAATCCAGCAGAGGGAAATTCAGAGCAGACTGAGAAACAGCTCCCATGGGGGCAAGAAATACTAAATCCTGGGTGGCAGAACTCCAAGATGTTCCAGCAGTTTCCCTTAGTAATGAAAGCCATGCACCCTTTTGAGCAACTGGTGTGTCCTGGTGGGTTTGAGATGTTCCATGTATGTTGCCTCCTCTCCCACTCACTCTAAACAGTCCAGTGTCCAGTGTGGTTGCGAGTGATCACGGAAGCCTTAGGCAAAGAAACAAGGACAAGGAAGTTCACAGCTGCACGACAGCCTAGAGAGTTTGATGGCTGAGTTCCTCTCCCTGTAGCTGATCTCTACTGTAAAATAGTCTGAGAGCCCCTGTTTTGATAGCCTTCCACGGGACCATTGAAAACACTTTCTCACTGCAAACCTCTAGTTGAGCTTTGATTGTAAGTTTGATTTCTAAATGTCTCTGGGTTAAGGGAAAAACAAAAGACCATTAAGTGTGCCTATCTGAAGTTGTCAAATAAACACTTGCTTCTTTAATTAGCACCTTAGAAGGGGTGGGTGCTCAAAGGGTAGGGTATAAACCTCTCTGCCCAACTCGTTCAAACTGAGCTGAAACCGAGCCCTGGGGATTTACTTTGCCAGCCTAAGTGAATCTTTAAGAAGTGACAAATTAAAAGGTGCCCTATTTAACTGTGAGGCATCTGCCAAAATAAATCAAGCAGATATACCTTCTTTCATTCTGTGCTTGAGAGCAAAGCCTTGTTGTTTTGACAGTGAGTGTTTTTTGTTTTACCCGAGAGTGACAGTCGGAAAAACGCAGGGAATAAAAACAGGTTTCATTGAAATCAACCTTCAGAGCTTTGAAAGTCTTTAAAAGGTGGTGAAATTCGAGGGAAATGGAAGCAATGATGCCTGAAAGATGCGATGGGCAAGGATAGTGGGAACAGGTGTGAGCAGCTATCGACCAGTCCATGACCAGTTCTCCCAGTGTGAGTAGTGGTCGCCACTGTCTGCTCCTGCTCTTTTCAGGCCACTTGTTTACTTCCTGTCCTTTCCAAGTCCTTAGCCAAGCCTGAGAGCAAAGACGCATTCCTCCATCTCACAGGCTCTGAAACTGAACCTCACATTGTAGAACAGCTCTGCGTTGATGGCATTGATGGCCGAGAGCCCAGCCAGAGGGGGGCGGAGCTCTGGACGGTCTCTTCCTGCAGTTTCAAGCCACCATGTCCTTCTGTAAAATGCTTCTGTGTCCACTTCCAAATTATGGCTATTATATCAGAAAAACCACAGCTCATATTACTCTGTCTGATTGGTACAGAGATTGAGTCTATAGTAAAATGCTTGTAGTTATTTTAAAACAAAGTGAGAAATTCAGTTTTATTCCTGTTTGCAGGAAGGGCTCTAACCCAGTCCAATGAATATTAAATTCCAAAACAAGACCCTCACACTCTCTTTATCTTCCAAGGTACAGAAATCTGAAGAGGAATCTTTCTGAACAGGCTTCCTGCTCATTCTCTGCTGAAGAATATTAACACCTGCCAAGTGAAATATGTTTAAATGGTCTGTGAGATGGCAGCCTCTGGTGACTTGGATCTTTAATCCTCTGAACAACCTCTTGCCACGTCTGTCATTCAATCTTGGGTCACTACTTGGTGTGGAGAACCCATTGCATGGCTAGAGGCAGAATAGGCAGGCCAGAAGCTGGCACATTGTCAGCAGTGAAATGTCAAACCATCTCTCTTGGTACTGTACCTATAACAACTCTACTGTACCTAGGCTTTGATGTGGATAAGCCGATGCCTCTCTCATCTCACATAATGGGATCACAACTCAGTGAAGAGCTGAGGGCGTGGAGCGTAAGTGTCTAGGACAGTGGTTCTCAACCTTCCTAGTGCTGTGGCCCTTCAGTCATTTCTCAGGCTATGATCCCCCAGCCATAAAATGATTTTGTTGCTTCTTCATAACCATAAGTTTTCTACTGTCATGAATTATAATGTAAATATTTGACCTGGAGGATCCCACAAGGGTTATGACCCACGAGTTGCAAACCACTAGTCTAGGAAGTCAGTGTGGCTGGAACGGTGTTTCCTCTTATCTGTCCTGTGCCCTTTTAGACTTTTGTGGAAAGAATGAGAAAGCACACAAGTGTCCCACAACCTTGTTTATCCCTTCAGGATAGAGCACGCCCTAGCATAAACTAAATAAAGTGAGACTCGGTTGTTAGCCTATGTTCAGACCAAGAAGAGATGGCAAAGAAATAGCTGGATGCTAGTTTGCCATCTTCCTATTGGGCACTAAGAGTAAGCAAAACCTGGGAAATCATGTATCAGAGCAAGCTGTCACTCTCTGCTTGGCATCTGTCTCTTTTCGCATCTATGTGGAGGGCACTGTTACTACTGCTGAGGCCAAGAGAGTTGTATTCAGATGTTGGGCTCCAAATCCAGAAAGCCCTTGCTTTAGATTCTGACTCTCTGGGTCTGCCAAGTTGTTCAAGCTCAGACAACTCACTTAAGCTCTCTAGAATGCATGCACATGTCAACTTGGGGGCAGTTATGAAAAATAAAGTTGATAATTCTACACATGCAATAATGCTCAGTCACCCTGCCTTTGTTACTACCAAAGAAAGGGGATAAGCTGTGGTGTGCATTTGTACTTAATTCTTTACTTTACACTTAGAGTTCTCTTTCACACCCATTATCTTAGCACAGTAACTCTGCAGAAGTGCAGAATACAGAGGGATTTCTCCCCCTCTTCTCTTATCAAAGACAAACAAAGAAGTATACACACAAATCTTTGAAAATTTTCACTACAAAAATGTGTCAAGGATTTATTCATATAGCAAAGAATTATTAAGCATAAGCTGTTTGCCAGCTCCTGAGATGAGCTCTGAAGATTTAAAATTTTAAAGCAAATGAATGCACAACTCTGGTAGCTCCAAGGCATTCAGAGCCTGGTAAGAGGAGAAGAGGTTAGGAGAGTCATAACCTAGTGTAAGATTGATTTTACCATGAGGGTTTATGCTAATCTCGTGGCACTTGTTGAGTTGGGTGCTCAGGTATGAGTGATTGAGCAGGAAGTGTTCAATGGCAGTGGGTGGAAGAGCATCAGCAGAGATGGAAGGCCCAGTGGGCACAAAGTGCCTACAGTAGCTAAAAGTGAAGCCAAAGAAGGAAGCCCCATTTGTGCTGTTGAATGACACAAAGCTTCTCAATTCATATTTGAAAGCTAGAACAGTGAAGCATCAATAGAAGGGTACAAATTACAGCCTCGATAATCCTTGGGATACAATTAATAAATCTAGAGAAGCCTGACCATCAAAGACATCAGAGCAATTCATTAACCTCTTCAAGATGTTAGAGAGTTGGGCCTGGCAGGGCATGCTTATAATTCCTAGTTCTCAGGAGGATCCTGATGCAGGGTCAGTCTAGGCTCCAGAGTGAGCTAAATAACTCAGTAACTTCATGAGACCTTGTGTAGTATTATTAAAAAGAAGGTGAGGGATGGGGATATAACTCAGTGGTAGAGTGCTTTAATCTGCCTGGCTATCATGTGCTAGGCAATGAGTTAAATCCTGGGGGTGAGGGAGAAGGAGGAGAGGTATTAGAAGGTAGAATATGCTCTTAGCACACTGTCTTAGCTAGGGTTGCTATCGCTATGATGGAAGACTGTAATCAAAAGCAAGTTGGGATGAAAAAGGCTTAATTGGCTTTCACTTCCATATCATAGTCCATCATTGAAGGAAGTCAGGGAAGGAACCTGAAGGCAGGAGTTGGTGCAGAGGCCATGGAGGGGTGCTGCTTACTGCCTTGTTCTACCTGGGTATGTCTACACACAATGAGCTGGGTTGTCCTTCATCAGTCACTATGAAAATTCCTTACAGGCTTACCTACAGCTTTAGCTTATGAAGCACTTTCTTAATTGAGATTGCCTATTCCCCAATCTAAACTAGCCAGCACACACATAAAATAAAACTTACCTCAATCCAATAACTAATATGAAAAACCTCTCCAGTGGACAGTAAGGGTCCCCAGTGAAATTAAAGGTCAAAGATGGGTGTGGTAGAATATACCTGTGAGGCAGGAGGATCTCTGAGTTACAGTCCAGCCTTGGTTACATAGTGAGATCCTGTCTCAAAAACATAAAAGAGATCAGGGATGTCAGCTATCATACCATTTATTGACATTATTCTACAGTTTAAGGCAGTGCAAAGAATGATAACATGTTTAGATAACATGCTGATCTTAACTGGGCAGTAAGCAGACAGCATGGGACAGCAGAGTGTGTAGCCATGGACACCACAAATGCATCCAAAGGGGGTGGAGTGAAGGGAAACCTGGAAAAATAAATGAGGAGGCATAGACGAGCTTAAAGATAATAATCCCTGAACACAAAGGAACGTTATAAGGGTGTTCAAAGATCAGTAGCAATCCTAAGAGTGAACAGATTACCATGCAGTTTAGAACACAGTAGTCTCAGATCTCAACCACAGTGTTCAGGCTCCGTTTGCTGGAGCTGAGTGGTGCAGTAACGTGCAGTCAAGAATGGACACACTGGGTGCAGCACCAAGGCCAGGGTGAGATCCCATGATGTAGCACAAAAGCGCTGCATCGGGAAGTGCACAGCCTGAAGCATGTTTGAGTCTACCAAAAAATTATTTCTAATTTGAAGGTGGTAAGGAGTTTGGCAACAATGAAAGGTCTCAGCACTTTCAAATTCTGTTATAACCCACAGTTTAAGAAGCCCAGTTAGGAAGGAACTGCCATGTTACCTCTATTTAGTATGCACCCTTTGTCTTAGTAAACATAAATGCTAAAATATTTTAAGCTATAAAATACATGAGTATTAAATATTCATAAATCTGCTCCTGGTTACTTTGCAGGAAACCCACTATTTCACCTAGCCCCTCCTGCATTCTTCCAGGTCTACATTTGTGACTGTTTATTACACAAATACTTAGTTCTGTCTCAGGGTTTACTTTTTAAATAAATGCTTTTATGTACTTTGTGCAATATGATTTTCTTCATTGAGCCGTAGATTTTGGGATATGTTGGGGTTGTGTATATACACAATGTGGAGGTATTCCCGTGGTCAAGTGCATGTGTCTTCCAGTTTTATTACTAGTGTGTGTGTGAAATGCCTTGCCTATGGTCAAGGTAAGATCGAAATTCCAGCCTGAAAGTTTGAGGTCCATAGATGGTGCAAAGCAGAGCGGTATCTTTCCTCAGTCTGTGCACCTGGCTGCTGATGCTGCACATTATACTCATGTTGCCGTCTCTAAGGCAGGAACCATTACTGATCCCACCCCTCTTTTGAGCAAGCTTTGGACAACCATACAAGTGGCTGGAAATTTCACTAGGGAACAGGTGGTGGAGACCCTCTCTTCCTTGCCTTTCAAGGCTCTGTTTGGGGGAAGCCCACATGACCGGTTTCTCAGCCTCACCTTTTGTCAGTATATTAAACTCCCTGGGCTTTGCCATTGCATGTGAGGTGAGGAGTAGCACCAGGTATAGTGTAGCTCTGTGGATCTGAGCATGCTCAGTGACAAGGGAAGAAATGGGCCCTGATACCTTTTGGGCCTCCTCCCAGTCTTTACAGAAGAGTTCTCATCATTCCACCTTGACCAGTTTTGAACATCTCTAGCACACCCCACCACTGGAGAACTAGTCTTCTAAGTTGTCATCTTGTCTTTGTCCTTTAAATCCATCTTGAATAGTACCTGGTAAAAGATTCCCAACGCTTCTGCTGATATACTCTGATTTTCTAAAGCTTTCTGTGTCTCTCTGTTATCTGTACAACTGAGAATGGATAGTCTAGTATTTCTTCCCAGGCATTCAAACTAGCCTGGGGGGAGGCCAGGCAAGAACTAAAATTACAAGTGGCAGGACTGGAGCCGCAGCACTACGATATAACCTGGGCAGTTTCGGATTCACCTAGACATCCCGTGAGACTTGGTAGGACATCTTCTTGTCCAAATGGGGAATGAGCTGAAATGGGGAGCATTTTCCAGGTTTCTTCTCCCTCGGCCCTAAGTTCATTGCCAGCAGCACTCTGCTCAGAACTGAGTAGGTTGTGACCACCAGTGTCAGTTTTGGCAACCCTACCCAACCAGCAGGCAGATTTGGAGATGCTGAGTTTTCTCAAACTTAAAATGGGTCTCCAAAGAGCCAGGACCTGCCTTTCAGACCTGGCTGTGAATGCCCATCCCCAATAATCATGTTTAAATGCCAGTGTGCAATGTCCAGCGAGACCAGTGCTCCCTCCTCACAACACAAAACTTGTTTACCTGGAGCTCTAACAGGATTTCTGCAGCAGGGTCTTTTTGTCCCTGGAAGACTCTCCCTTATTGTGCTAAAGGGTCTGCTTCAAATACCACTCGTCCCTGCCTCGTAAGTCCCCTTGTCTACTTGCTAAGAGATACCAAACTCATTTGTCTATTCTGTCTACCTATGGTTATTTGGCTATTTACCAGGCCCTGGCATCCCCTCATCTCCAAATGCCTACTTCCAGCATCTGAACCTTAGGTAGCTCATATGTCATCTCTATCATTCAAATTACTCTCCACAGGGTCCCTCCTTCCCTATCCCTTTTAAATGTGTGTGTGTGTGTGTGTGTGTGTGTGTGTGTGTGTGTATGTGTATGCGTGTGTGTGTTTGGAGTCTGGAGTTAGCATATCTACATTCTTGGTTTGCTTTCCTTACAGGAAATATGTATAGTGTAACCCCGATTTTATGAAGATAGAAGTTGAAGCATAAGGGAAACAAACACCATGCCTAGATACATGTGACACCCAGTAGTTGACCTCTGACTCCCAGATTCCAAAGCCCTTACTCTTTAACTAACTGTGACTCCAGGAGAAAGGGAGGGATAATCATTGCTTGCAGGAAGCTTGGAAGCTCTGGTCTGCCCAGTGTGTTTCTTGGCTCATTCCACATCCACCAATCCAGAATAGAGGGAGCTGATCTGACATGCTATATTTATGAGTAGGATTCATGGCTAATCATGCCACATCATCTCTGTGAAAACATTGGGTTTATGTGTGAATATATGGGTTTCTGATGAAAAAGTTTTATCAAACCCCAAATAGGCATCTTTAAAAAAACAATAGTGGAAAGAAAGCCATGTGTTCTGAGGATGCCTCGGGAAGAGCAAGGATTTGGTCTTGCAAAAGATGATGTAATTTTGCTGTACCCGAAGCCATCGTCTCAAGGGAAAAAAAATGCCTTTACCAGATTTTCCAACAAAAAGATCAATACACCAGAGGTGTAAAGTAAGTTAGCCCAAGGATAGGTCTTTAATTGTGCCAGATCATGTTCATATCTCTCTCTCTCTCTCTCTCTCTCTCTCTCTCTCTCTCTCTCTCTCTCTCTGTGTGTGTGTGTGTGTGTGTGTGTGTGTGTGTGTGTGTGTGTGTGTGTGTTGGCTTCACCAGAGCAAGAGGAAGAACAGTTGGCAGGGGGTTTGGGTACCTTCATCCAGACAAGGAGCTTGAGAAGAACCTCAGAATGATGAAGGAGCCTGGGTACAGAAATGCCAAGAAAATCCAATAAAATGTTACCCCAACATAAGCAAAGGCAGAACATGGACAGAAGCAGTTGTCAAGAATACAGAGAGAAGAGTTTAGTGCCAGGGTAAGAGAAGACAGAGCTGAGCTCCTGGGAGAACACCAGCATCTCCATGACCTACTCTTTCAACTTGCTCAGGCCACTGATGGACATTGGTCCTGGTGGGAGGACCAATAGTGTGGTTGACTTTACTACAAAGCTTTAGTGCAGAAAGATGGCCTGGCCTATCGCTGCACAGAGCACCATGCCTACCATGAAGGGGCTGAGTTCCACCTGGAGGCTCTTGGCTGAGCAGGTAAGGCTGAGAGAAAGCCTGGGCTGAATGAGAGAGTCTAAAGTTGGCTTGCAGCTCTGCTTTTACAAACCTGGGCAGCCTCAGTAAAATTATCTTTCTTTAAAGAGCCTCAGTTCCTGAGCACAGTGAAGAGACTGGGGGATGAGTGTTATGCTCTTACAATGTTATAAAAAGTAGACTCAGCCTGGGAATAAATGCATTAGTGAATGTGAAATTGGTGTCAATGGTGCTGTTAACCTCCTTCTAAGCAAAATTATGTCATACTCGAAGGACACCGATAAAAGGGTTGATTGTATCCAGATGAATAAGGACAAGGCCTTATTATGGAGGAATGCAAAGGTAGGGACACTGGAGACAGAAGCTCAGAATCATACTATAATGGAACACATCAACACCATCGCAAAGAGTCCAGTGGGGCCAAAACAGAATGGTGAGGGGATGTGTCTCAAAGGAAGGAGGCATTTGAGCACTTGAGTGTAAAAAGGAGAACTTGAGTTCATCAAAAGGAAACTGGGACTCAGAGCAGAAAGGCCAACCAGGCAGAGAAGAATGTACACCAACTATCACAGGTCAGGGAATGTGGGATTTATCAATGGAGAGGAAACCCAGGATTTCATTTAAACTGGAATGTGATCCACTGGCTTATGGCAAGGAGAGAGACACCTAGAGGGAAGGGCCAGCGGGTGCTGATCCACAGCATTCAAGAGCTAACAGAAGAAACCAGACAGTGGGCTTCCAATCAGGAGAGCTGAAGCTGTAGACTGAGTCTCAGAGGGGATGCGGACACCATCCCCATCACAGTTTCCCAGACTGAGCATCTGTGTCTCACCACCTCCTCTTCCTCCCTCTTGTCTCCAACTGATAATGCTGAGTTTAAATAGATTCATCTGCCATCTACCAAATCTGCTGCCAGGCTGTCCCTTCAATAGGAAGACAGCTCTACCTCAGTCTGATGGCTCAGTTACAGTCCATTGCAGGTTAAGTCTCAATTAGGGAACATGGATTACTGTGCACTGTTAAAATGATAGCTTATGAGAAGAAGTGAATTTTCTAAGGCCCCAGAGCTATAGTGTGGCATGAATGAAATTAAGGCAGGCCCAGTCCCTCTGTATATCTGTATATATGAGTCTATGATTCTAGCATCTTCTGTGCCTCTGACATTCCTATGATAAAATGAGAATGCATGCATGCCCCACCATCTTTTCGTTATGCAATGGCACAGGTTAAATAGATGCTCCCAGGGCTGGTGTACTTCAGGACACAAGTGGGAGCCTGCTCAAAAGAGGGGAACATTTCTTTCTTACCTGCTCCAGGGACTTCATTACCAACATCAACTGAGACATCTACGTTCACCCAAAGAGTCCTTAACCGAGTGTCACTGAGGGAAGTGGGGATTCTAACTTGTTACCAATAAGGAGAATGAAAATCTGAGGTTTGACATAAAGTTCTCACCTTGCCATTATCAAATAATTAATATTATTTTAATACCATACTTGACTTGAACTGATCCTTTTCTGGGTGCCAGGTATCATAGAAATGGCTCCCACACACCATCTTTAATCCTGACAAAAAAAAAAAAAATATTCCCAGAAAGGAAGCCTTCCTATTGCATGGATGAAGAGATGCACCTTGGAGACTCTGTGGCTCATGTCCTAGGTGACACGGGGATCCTCTGTGGCACCCGAGGACTGATCACCCTGACTCCATACCTTGTCTCTGAGAGCTGTGTGACCTTGGGCAGTGCAGACCCCTCATCTGTGATGTGGCAGATAATGATAATAATTCATGTTGTAGAAGGACTCTGGGAATAAATAAATCAAAATGAATAAAATAATTCTAACCCCACTGGACTGCTGTCAGGATTGAATAAGTTGATATGGGAGAGTGCTTGGTAAATGGCAGTGCCCCCTGCTAATGTTATCACCATTATTATTATTCCAAAAATATGGCTTCTCCCATATAGTAAAACCAACTGTGGCATGTGTATATGGCAACATACTTCAGAAACAATTTCCATTGTGACAGGTTGCCTCCCTATCATGTTATTAAAAGGTTAAGGAAAATGAACAGTGGAGGATTAAGATTAGATCTTTCACACATGAAACCACAAAATCAATAGAGCCCCCTTAATCTATCTCATGATATGAAGAAATATACTGAGGTGCCTGGAGCAATTACTCAGGAAAATGTCAACAGGTATTGACAGGAAGCCTGGCAGGGAGATGGCGGCCAAGGCTCGGCCACTGACTCCCTCACCTCCTGGCCAAAGGAGACTAATAATGTTCCGAGAACTTCAGAGGGTGGGAGCCCTAAGAACAGACACTCTGCATTCCCCCAAAGTTCTGCATCTGCTTTGTCTGTTTCTGCAATTGGGTCAGAGCTGCATGGGGGGAAAATGAGCCTTGCTGCAGCACCATGGGGAGCACGTGATGACACCTATTTGTGGTCACTATGGGGCCTTGTTAAAACCTGCTATTAGTGTCCTTATACTATGATGGTCATTATCACTGTGGCTGAGAATTATTTAGCATTTAGAGAATGCTAGCTATTTTCCAGCCACCTGTGGGATTGGAAACTAAGGCTGGAAAAGGGTGCGTGGGAACAGCAGAGGAAGAAGGAACGTGGTGAGTATTCCAAGCAGGCTTGTAAGGCAATAATTTAAGATTTGGCTAAATCCCAGACTCAAGCCAGGCACGAGGACACCCTGAGAGAGAATAGCCTTTCATCAGTCTTGGCAGCTCCATGGTTCTCTACCTGGGTGACCTTCTTCCTACACTTGGACATACAGGACAGAAAAACAGCTTCACACGTGGAAAATCTGCCTAGAGTCAAGCGAGACAAACATTGTCCCCCAACCCTCATAGCCCCGTACAACTCTCCTCTCTTCACAGAGAAAGGTCTGAGGATCTGAGAAGCATAGCACCTTGCCTAGAGTCACACACTGGTGGATGACAGAACTCAGTGCAACTCAGGCTGCTGAACCACAGATGTCCAGTGTGCCAATCTTCAGTGTTGTTTTTCAAAAGCGCCAGTTCCCACCGGGCATGATACACACCTGCAATCCCACTTCTTTGGAGGCTGAAGTCAGAAGGATCTCAAGTCCAAGGCTGCCTGGGCCACATAGTGAATTTGAGACCAGCCTAATCTACATACCAATGTATTGTCTTAAGAAGGAGGAGGAGGGAAGAGGAGGAGGAGGAGGAGGAGAAGAAGGAGAAGAAAGAAGAAAAGAAGAAGAAGAAGGAGGAGGAGGAGGAGGAGGAAGAGGAGGAGGAGGAGGAGAAGGAGGAGAAGAAAGAAGAAAAGAAGAAGAAGAAGGAGGAGGAGGAGGAGGAGGAAGAGGAGGGGGAGGAGGAGGAGGAGGAGAAGGAGAAGAAAGAAGAAAAGAAGAAGAAGAAGGAGGAGGAGGAGGAGGAGGAAGAGGAGGAGGAGGAGGAGAAGGAGGAGAAGAAAGAAGAAAAGAAGAAGAAGAAGAAGAAGGAGGAGGAGGAGGAGGAGGAGGAGGAGGAGGGGAAAGGAAGAAGAAGGGAAAATCCCAAACCAGAAACTGTGGCTCAGCCAGAAATATAGGGCAGAACTAACTGTACAGCTCATCCCAGACACAGCCAAATAGTGGGACTCACAGATGCTTAGTGTATCAGCAGCAAGAGCCCTAAAAGGAATACAGAAAGTGAGCAGCCCCTGGAGCCGACCAGGAAGGACTGGACTTAAAGCTCAAGGTTTATAAATAAGCCCCACTGCCAAGGTCCTCGCTGGCTGTCCTCCCCTACACAAGGGCTCACAGTATGAGGTGTGGGGATAGAGCAGCCCCAACCTTCCTTCTATAAGCGGACTAATATAAGCCAGTGTGGTATCCAGGCTCTGGTGCATCTTTGCCCCATGTCAAGAAGGTGAACTCTGATCATCACCTACTTTCCAGCCTCCAAAAGAACCCCAGGGACTCTGGCTTCAGCACCAGAACATTTCACCTTGTATCGCCTGGCTCTGAAGTACCCAGGTAATGCTATAAGGATTGCTGTTTTATTATAGAGGTGGAAACCGGGTTCAGAAGAAACATGGCGTTGTGGAGGATACACACAAGTGGCAGAAACAAGCCTAAACCTAGTCTCTGGGGTGGGTGAATCTCAAGACTCTTCCTCCCACTTACCCTGTGGCCCAGTTCAACAAATAGAATGTGAGAGATTTAAAAAAAAAATCAGTTCAAGTACATCAAGATACAACAGCTTCTGCTCTGAGCTCTTGGGAACGTTGCGCTTCCATGTAAGCTGCCCAGCTTCCCTGAAGGACAGAGACCATTCCAGCAGCCTGTGGGGTGGGGTGACTCCTTAACAAGGCAAAGCCCTTGCGGGAACCCAGACTCCATTTGAGCTGGCATAGCCAGCCCTTACCCATCAAACAGCCAAGCCACGTCAAAAGCCCTGTGAGTATAGAAGTATTTGAACGACTGCAGCCTGCCGGCTGGTGACCATCCCTGCTGCTCTCAGCCTGAGTTCTTGACCTACAGGATTGTGGCACTAGTGATAATGTTGATTTTTTTTAAGCCTTTCTGTTTTAGGGTCATTTCTTCTGATAACAGAAGCCCTGAATATCCATGACTGCAACAAAAAAGCTTGACCTTTCAACTGCTTTGCTCCTTTGCTCCCGGCTCCACAAGTATAGACAGATGCTTATCTTATTTCCCTACCCTAGCCCCCAATCCAGGAATCGATTGAGAGTTACTAATTCATCCTTATAGATATATGCAATGATTTGAATTTATTTTCTCTCCAAAAAGATGAAGGCTCTTTAAATGCAGTGAGTCAGGCCTGGTAGTTACTGATGTCCCTCCACCTTAGTGTAGAGCTTGGTCCACTGCACAGTGAACATTGAAAAATAATTATTTTTGAATGTATAAATGAATCGATGGAAAGTCCAGATTTGTATGAAGTTGAGAGCATTTGAAGCACACAGATTGAAAAATTGTTCATTTGCTGGGCTAAGGAGTTTGAACTTGGTCCTATAATGAGTGAATGAGCAGATGAACAAAGTGGATTAGGTTTCACCGTTTGCTGCAGCTAATCCACAAAATCAATGCAAATACATAATCCATCCAGTTGTTTAAAGTCCCCCAGGTAATTAGTTCCGTGGCCCATTGCCAACTACTTTCCCAGTTTTCCTCCTCACACATTTGAGCATTTCTGGAAATATTTGAAGCAAAAAATGAGTCCTATGAATATTTCTCTTGTCTTTAAGTTCAGCTGCCTACACTGAGTTTATTTTTATTTTTTATTTACTATTATTACTAGTATTACCATTAGTGTGTGTGTGTGTGTGTGTGTGTGTGTGTGTGTGTGTGTGTGTGTACATACATGCCAGAGGCCAAAAACCATCTTTGAGGAGTCAGTTCTCTTCTTGCACTTTTACACTATTTCCAAAGTTTAAACTTGGGTCACTAGGCTTGCCTTCCAAGAACAGCTCAATTCCCCCATGGTCCCCTATTATCCCTACCTCATAAAGGTTCTACTCCACCACCACTAACTAGCCAGTGACACATACCATGCGGTTGAGGGGGACACACACTGAAGCCATGTCTAAACCTTAGCATTTGCTATCCATGTTTGTCAGGGAGAGCAGCCTGTTTATCCTCTGTGGACCTAACACACACAAGAAGAAGCCTGTGCTTATCAGCACAGAACCAGCTACTTATTCTCCTCTTGAAGAGATATACAAAGAAAGGACACACAATCCCTCTGCCTAGCAACACAGAACAAACAAAACCCTTGGGCAGCAGTGAGCCTCTCTCAGGAAGTAGATGCCACCTCTGTGCCTTTCCAGAGCAGGCGGGACAGAGATGGCTGCTTCTCAGCCATGACTTTTCCAATGAATGTGAGCCATGCTGGGAGATGGGGAATGAGATTTAGGGGAGGGATAGACTATTCGTTTAGGTAATGCTAGTCAATATAGCAGAAAATCACTGGTATCTCTGTGGCACAGAACAGTGGTGATCTCTTTCTTACTCAATAGTCAGCTGCTCAGCAGGGGGTGGGAAAGATTTTGTTCCATGCAGTCATGATGTGACCTTGGCTGCCAGCCTACCCTCTTCTGTGTCAGCTTCCAAGTTCATGCCAGCTGTCCACAACTGGAAAAAGAGAAGAGAGTCTGTGCATGTCCTATATATATTTCTTTAAGTGACATCACTACTGCACACCTTGCCTGGCAGGTCAGTGTTGTAGCTGCTGGGCTCAGTGCAGGGGAAAACTGTTGCAGTCTCTTCTCCTCAGCATCTTCTCAGCACCTTTTGACACGACAGAAGCTTGACAACATGGGAGAAACTTCTCAAGTCTCCTTGTTGACTTGAGATTCATTTCTGGTATGGTGAAGAACCTGGGAGGCCCACCTTTTTCTGAGGAGCAATTGGTAGTTGATAGCAGCTGGGGTAGAATAGTTATCATTTATTTGGGGATATGGCCACTAGTAGGTTGCTCCCGTGGGTGACCCCATACCCAGGTACTAATTGGACACAGTGGGGATATACATATATAGGTAGATACTGAGACAGTGATAGATATAGATATAGATATAGATAGATAGATGATAGATAGATAGATAGATAGAAGATAGATAATAGATAATTGACAGATGGATGATAGATAGAAGATAGATAGATGATAGATAGATGATAGATAGAGAGATAGATAGATAGATAGATAGATAGATAGATAGATAGATAGAAGATAGATGATAGATAATTGATAGATGGATGATAGAAGATAGGTAGATAGATAGATAGATAGATAGATAGATAGATAGATAGATGATAAATGAGGTGGGAAGAAGGCCATGTTGAGAGTGGGAGCTGATGAAGGCGAATATGATCATCATGTATTGTATACAACTATGAAATTCTCAAATAATAAAATGTAAATGATAATAGAGGAAAATAGATGAAAATACTCCACAGGCTTGTCTACAGCCTGCTACAATGGGGACATTTCTGTCATTGAAGCTCCCTCCTCTCAGACTTTAGCTAGTGTCAAGTCGACATAAAACTAGCCAGCAGCCAGGCATGGTGGCGCACGCCTTTAATCCCAGCACTCAGGAGGCAGAGGCAGGCAGATCTCTGAGTTCGAGGCCAGCCTGGGCTACAGAATGAGTTCCAGGACAGCCAGGGCTACACAGAGAAACCCTGTCTCGAAAAAACAAAACAAAACAAAACAAAACAAAACAAAACAAAACAAAACAAAGAAACTAGCCAGCACAATGCTGTAATCAGAGTGGGGGAGGGGGCCATCCTACTGTGGATGGTGCCATCTCTGGGTTGGTGGCCCTGGGTTCTATGAGAAAGCACTCTGAATGAACCATGAGATCAGGCCAGCAAGTAGCACCCCTCCATGCCATCTGCATCAGCTCCTGATTCCGGGTTCCTGCCCTGCTTGAATTCCTGTCCTAACTTCTGGTGATGAACTTTGCTGTGGAAGCACAAGCCACATAAATCCTGTACTCCTTGAAGTGAATAAATAAATAAATAGGCAAAATGGCATACATTGCTTCTCCCTCTGTTTCTCTGAACAAACTTTAGACCAATAATGAGCAGTAATGGGAGCTGGGACTGGAAGGAGATGTGGCCTCCATCATCAGCTGTTCTCTTGGCCACAAAGGGATGAGACTCTCCTGTATACCAGGGCTATGGTTAGTTTTCCTTTTATTTTCTTCCTTCTTTCTCATTTGGATCTTGTTTTCCCCAGAGGGTCCTCCTGTAAGCTTGCCACCCGCTCAGCTCACCACATTTCTTCCAGGAACAATTTTAAGCCACAGAGATGATGATATGCATGCCATGCTTAAGGAGTTGCAATGTGCACAGCCACCTCCAGGGATGTAGTTAGCACAGCCAGCCATCTGCTAAGGGCTCTTTAAAAGCAGGTTCCCTGGACCTCAAGGAAAATCCTTCAGTCAGTCTTACAGAAATCAGGGGTTTTCGGACACTAGCTGAGACTCTGCTGCTGCCCAAAAGGGTGTGTGTGTGTGTGTGTGTGTGTGTGTGTTGAAGAAGCAAACTTACTCATACTGCCCAGAACAGTGCTGCTCTGACCAGCTGCCGCTCTCAGCCCCTGGGAGTTAATATGCCTCCCTTAACAGAGCCACGATCTCTGTCATAGCACTTCTGCCTTTGTGCAGAGCTGTGCAGTATCCAAAGCCGCTCACAGACAGCATAGCATTGGCCTCTCTCAGAGACTCACTCAATGCTTATGCTCTGCTCCTATCTCTGCCTCGGGGCTCCTTGCTCCAGTGCTTTTCCCTAATCCATTCTCTGTGCTGCAGCAGAAAGACTCTCTCTCACAAAGTGAGCGGCCCCTCCCCGCAGCCCCTGATGTTCAGACGCTCTCCCAGCGCTTAGAATAAATTCCATGTCAGCAGCACTACCCATGAGGCCCTGGTAACTATCCCAGCCAACCTTCACATTGTCTTTCCTCTCTACTGATAGTCATGCTGCCTCCCTTATGTGGGAGACCTTTGTGTCTCTACCCTGATACCCTCTGTCCCTGCAGGGCTACAGGCCCTCCTTCTGGTTTTCTGACTTCTCCTTAACTGTTAAGACAAGCTACTGTCTGAGAATACACTCTCTCCCCCGTCAACTACATACATGCTTATGCACTTGTCCTGTGCCCGGAGTATACCAAGCAGGCGTCTGTCACAGTGAAGTTTCCACAGGAAGCTGTCAGCTCTCATGGACAAGGCCTAGTACATCTTGAGACATAGTGACTTGGCATTGTATTCATTGTCGAGTAGGTGCTCAATAAAGGACCACTGCCACATTATTGCCTGCATTTGCAACTCGGGTAAGTATTGCTCAGAGACCTTAAGAGATTGGTTCAGGATATAAATTAATAAATAAGTTATAGTGATTGACCTTGACTAGATTAAGGACCACCTGAGAGTTTAACAAAACATGCCCTTGAGCGTGTGAGGTGATGCCTCTCTAGAGATGGTTCGATGGTAGGTTAGATGGTTGGGGGCATCTCTAGAGATGGTTAAATGGTGAGGGTACTCATGGAATGAACATATCACTGGCTTGTTTCATTCATCACAGGATGGCATTAGTTTCAGGTGTTGAAAGATGGTGCTTGGAGCCTTGATGGGGCAAGTAGGCCTCTCTGGGTCTTCCTTGGGGACTTTATCTTGTTGTGGCCTCTTCCCATATGCTGTGTGATCATTTCTCGACTTTTAAGAGGTGAAGAATCTTCGCCACATGCTTCTGCCAACATGATGTTTTGCAATAAGCCAAGTTGCTTTTGATCATGATATTTACCACAGCAATAGAAAACAAAGACACAAACCCAGAAGCTGATTGAACCAACACAATTACCAGCTTTGCCCAAACGTGGTAAGTGACCTACCAAGAATGCAGTGCTTTTCTGGCAAAACCATAAAACTTGGAGTTGGTAGTGGACCTGGGTGGAGGCTGTAAAAATCCATCAGCAGAGGTTGGCATATGGATTCAGATAGTAATGAATTTCTACAAAGAGTTTAAAGGTTTAGGGATCTATGACCCATTTTAAAGCTCCCTCCTGATCCGCAGTAAGAAGTACATCCCTTAGGACCGCAGCTAGACCAGAGGACTGAGGAAGTCTTACCTTTTCGCCAGACTTGGAGCAATGTTGACACTCTCTAGGAGCGGAGGAGAGCCTCTGAACATGAAAAGACAGTGTCTGAGGGTCAGAAAAAAACCAAAAGCTTTATACCTAGCAATGGATTTGCTGCCATCATCCAGCTGTGGAAGCAGCTGTGGAGCTGCAACCTCCAGGAATGGGAGGGATCTCGGGTTTGTTGATTTACTGTTGATTTCAAATAGGCAGAAGGTCTAGCTGTGGGAATGTTACTTACTATCTCTGCAGCTGCAGGCTGCCTCCCACATGGCCTTCCATGAGCTGCATGGAGAAGCTCAGAGGGTGCTATGATGTTTAAATTCCAGATGTTTCTAGGGCCCAAAGGACCTGTGAGGCAGGGATAAGCCAGCTGGGAGGGTCACTTGTCCAAATGACATTGGCATAAAACAATGAGTAATATTTAACCCCCTGTGGCATCTATTTTGGGCAAGCATAGAGGTGAGAACCCATGATTCATTTCTGTAATGTTAACTTTTAGGTTCCTTCATGGATGATTGGCAGTGAGGAGGTCCGAAGGAGACCTCCTCTTAGTCCTCTTACATATGTGGTGTTGTTGTCTTTCTCTCTCTCTCTCTCTCTCTCTCTCTCTCTCTCTCTCTCTCTCTCTCTCTTAGAAAATGCCTGAGTGGTCTGTGGGCAAATCTGTGGGGCATTTTCTCAATTAATGATTGATGTTGGGGAGCCCAGCTCACTGTGTTTAGTGCCACTACTGGGCAGGTGAGCCTTGGATATATATATATATATATATATATATATATATATATATATATATATATATATATATATATATATAAACAAGCTGAGCATTTGTAGACAAGCCAAGAAGCAATATGCCTCCATGGTCTTTGTGTCTGTCTCTGCCTCTGACTTCCCTTCAGGACAAACTGGGATTGGGTTGATGAAGCCAAATAAACCTGTCCCTCCCTAAGTTGCTTTCGGTTGTGGTTTCTTTATCATGGCAATAGAAAGCAAACTAACCCATGCATGGATGGAAATGGGGATCGTTCTTGGAACTCAATTTTCTGCTTGTTTACCAAAGATTAACTATGCTAATCAATTGTGTCAAAGTTCAGGTCAACTGCATCCTTTGGGGATGTTAGGGAGACAGTGACTTGTGCTTGAGTTAATGGCGACTGTAATAGAGCAGGTTGGTCTGCAGTAGAGCACATGCTGCTGAGCTGTGGGCACAGGGAATATGAGGGAACGGACCACTGTCTTCCCAAGATGTCCCCCTACCCCTTCTCTACAACTGCAGCCTGGCTACTCCAGCAGACACAGAGAGGTGACAGGCTGGGAGACGTCTCCAACTTGTATTCAGAAGTAGGTGAAGGGTCTCATATTTTAAACATTCAAACCTGGAGACAACCTAAAGAGCAGATGTCAATGAATGGTGTCTACTTTACAGATAAGACAGTTCTGGAGAAATATGCAATGGCAGAGAACAGCAAATGCTTTCTCTGTCCCACCCTGAAGTGTCACATATTGCCCCTTCCTCTGAGGTTCCTCACTACCTTCCCAGCTCTCCCAGCCTCTGCCCTTTAAAGAGTTGCAGGTTGATTTGCTGACATTGTTTGGTGAGTATAATTTGTGATTTGATTTTAGATTTGATTCTTGCTTCACTACGCTTCCAGTATTCACATCCTACCTTAGCTTTGCACAGTGTATCATCTTTCCTCAGCTTGGTGCTCTTTGCCACTATCTGCAGGTGGGAATCAGCACCACAGGACCACAGGACCACAGGACCACAGGACCACAGGACCACAGGACCACAGGACCACAGGACCACAAGGCCACAGTCTAGGTAGGACTCAAATGTGTAAATGCCCACCTCACATCTGGTCATAAACTGTCTGACAAGTGCTTTTTTTTCCTTCCCACCCTTCCTCCCTCCCTTCTTCCCTCCTCTCGTTCCCTCCCTTCCTCCCTCCTTCCTTTGAATGTCCTGTGTGTACAACATATGTCTGCAGAGGTCAGAGGAGGACATTGGGTACTCTCCCCTATCATTCTCTATCGTATTCCTTCAAGGCTGGGTCCCCTAGTCCTGAAGATTGTGCTCACTACAGGTGCTTGTGACCAGGCTGAGTGGGGTTTTGTTTTGGGGTTTCTTTTAAACATGGGTACTGAAGATCTGAGCTTAGTTTTCCTGTTTGCACGTGTGTTATTACATACTAAGCCATCTCCCAGGTCTATAAGAAGCATTTGTAGATGTTTTAAGGAAAGTGGCTAAGTAGATTATCTTATTTCTAGAGTACTTCTACCTGGTCTTTAAGTTGACTGAATGGAGAGGCATAGCAGGTTACCTCAGAGCCATCCTGAGCAACAGAAAGCTATGGATGGGGATGCCTAGCCTAGGCACAAATAGTGGGGTGACGGTGGTAAGTGATACCTGCCTTGGCTGTGCTCAGCCCTAGAGAAGTAATTGGGGTTTCTATAACCTGGAAAGCAAGGGAAGTAGTAGGTGAAGAGCCTGCTAGCTGCTCGAGTATATTACCTGTGGCTCTCAACAGTCTCCAGCAAATATTAGAGACAAATGTTGGATTGGCCTGAACCAATGCCTGCTAAACGTTACTTCCTAATCACCCCATAAATAAGACACCATAGAAGTTGTGTTGACGCCCCAATACATATTTGGATGTTTTCTTAAAATTCCAGTTTTTACAACACCTCCTTGCATGACATTGGTACATTTAGTATCTCACCTAATTCTTCCAGCTCTGAAACACTTGGTCAAGAGGAAACAGAGAATGTCAACTGTATACAGAGTGTACATGGTACCTGGCTGGCAGTGTTCAACGTGTTCTGAAGAGTTAAATTTACTGATGTTTTCATGTTTTACTAACATATACTAATCATGATAATAATGGCTTTCATTGTGACATATTCATGTGTATTTTGACTATATCTCCTATCCCACCTCTCCCTTCCACTGACCCCTCCAGCACAGCCCTAGGAGACAGGCACTGTTGTCATCTGTTTTGTAGAGAGAGTAGTATGTGTTCTGGTTATACAGCTGAGAATTACATAGAAAGAATTTGAACTCAGATGGAAAGCATATAGAAAGAACCCAACCACAGGTAGCTGGACTCTGGAACCCTCTCAGAGTTCTTACAAACCTAGGACTTAGACACCACAGTCCCATCTGTCTTCAGGCCTTGCAGCCCCTTTACTGCGAACAGAACATGGGCCTGTGTAGCCAGCATGTGCCTGCACTCACTACTTTACCTGTATTAACTCTCTATAACCCTGAGCATTTGGGGGAGAGCGGGGATTGGTATGTGGCTACCTGAAATACTCAGGTAAGGCTGCTTCCATGGAATCACAGTTCTCACTGTCCTAGGTTTGCACTATCACAAGTCAGTACATTCATGCTGTGCAAAGCTGAGGTTCCAGGTACTGGCGCCTGTTTGCTTTGCTGACCTGTTTGCTCTATGTCAACAGAACTGAGAGCAGCAAGAGCAAGCAGGCTATTTCAACCATCCTCGAACCACACTGGATCTCCCGCCACACAGAAAATATGAAGATAGGGGCTCAGGTTTGGAGGGCACTGGCAAAGTCGTGTCTCCTCTGTGCTACTCTGGGATGTCTCCATTTCCCTGGTTCCAGGTAAGCGGTGGGTACAAATGATATCCTGATCGGTCACATGGCAGAAAGCCACATAACGCTGACCAACTCTGCCACATGCCTGTGGGCAGAGGAATGTTTCTGAAAGCGATTTGCATGTGTCTGGCAAAATAAGATCAACAATTGCTTCTGAACTATCAGGGACCCAAGTGGCTGGCTTCAACAAGAGTGTCTGTTACAGAACTGGCATGGTTTAATATATTCCGTCGCACTGTGAAGAGTAGGATACAAGTTCTATAGCTGAACAAAGCTTTGGTCTGACTCTCTGTGCAAAAGAAGGTTTACTATATATGAAAATGAGCCCATTTATGTGAATGATCTTAATAATGGCATTGCGCTGCCCTACCTGCTCAACGGCCCAATATATCTAGGGTGAGGGAGTGAGTGGGTCTCTCAAACTCCCACTTTCTCTCTTCATTTCTTTTCCCTTTCCCCTCTCTCACAAATATCTATTCCCAAAGAGGAAAAAAAATTATTTCATCAACGTTTCCATTCACAAGAAGTGAAGCAGCTAAAGAAAATAATCTTAGTCTGGGCTCAAACTTGAGTTCCAAAGACAGATGTGGCAGAGAAAGCAATCTGGAGACCTTCCTTGTGCCAGAGCAGTTCCCACCGAGAGATGTGGAAGGACTCAGGTACCTGGATGCTCGTACAGCTGTTCTTTCCGCTCCGACTGCTCCCTGGTAGTAACCTCTCATTCGTGTGAGCAGCACCAGGGTTCACGCGCCTCCTGTCCTGAGCTCTGCACCATGCTATTCGGCCTCCTAGAGAACCTTCCCCAGGACCGGGATTCTGAGTCTTCACCACCCACAGACTCGCCTTTAGAACCAACAAGACCCTCGACTTGGTGAAGAGACTGACTGTGCATGCTTCCCATGCATTTCCTTCTGGGCACAGAGGACTCTGCAGTACCCAGTGAATTGTGCCTGGAGGGGAGGGCTCAGACATCGTTCTCAGAAGCAGCATATCCCTGTCCACAAGTCCCTTGATTGCCTCAGAGGATACAGAGCTGAACAAGCCCCAAACTCATATTTTCAGGGATTGTGGCTATGTGGGGGGAGCAAATACAGAGACTCGTATGAGTTGGTGCAGGGACAAATAGCAATCAAGGGAGAGGGGGAGAGAGTGTCTGGTCCTCCTGAGCAGGGGTCCTGGCAAAGGATGAAGGATGCACCAGGCAGAGATAACAGCACATGCAAAAGCATAGAGTTGTAAGGGGGGGGGTGGCTTGTTCCCATGGCTCCAGGTTTATTTCACTATCATTGAGTAGACAACAAGGTAGGACCTGGGAGGAGGAGGAGGAGGAGGAGAGCAATAAGTAGCTAGGGAATGCAAACTACACCCTTCAGGCATAGACCTGAAGGGAAGACATGGAGCAATGGAACATACATATTGGCAAGTTCCCTTTGAGGTAGGAACGGGAGCTCTACCAGGTGAGAACAGTACAGGCTATGAAACTCACAGCTGTGTGTGTGTCATGTGAGGAAGGGGTGACCCCTCATTCCCACTCTGCGGAAGGGCAAACTGATCCCCAGAGGGGAGAAGAGAATGGCTTGGGTTCAGTGATCTTCCAGTTCTTCCTGACCCCTGGTTGGATATTCTGATCTGCACCCATGATTTCTATGTACCAGTGCTGAATACAACCTGCCTTTGAGTATCCACACCCAAAAAAATCAAACAAGAAAAGCATTCTGTTCAGGGGCAGAAAGTGCTGCAACCTCCTTCCCGCCATAAAGGCTGTCGTCATTTCACTCACTCAGGTCACACTGTCATATGGCCTATTGATCACTATTGATTGTCACTCTGTTCCAGGCCTGGACTCTTATTCTCACAGTCATTCGATCACTTACAGGGGCAGAGAGAAGGAAAATGAAGACTATGTGAAGACTGTGACTCTGAAGGCTACTCAGTCCATGTGTGTGTATGGTGGGGTGTGGGTGGGGATAAGGGTGCAGACCTCAAATATCCTCTCTGCCTTCTGCCTCGTATTAATACACCTCTCCCTTCCACTGGACTTGCTGGAAACCTAGGGTGATTCTCTGAGACACATGTTTGCTACTTTGCGATGTTGCTTTAAATTCCATGTCTGCCGCAGCAAATGACAGAGAGAAATGGGAAACATTTCCCCCAGAAACCACCTCCCTGCCAGCCAAGTGGAAGATGCTGTTTGCACGGGGATGCAGCTGCTAAACAAATTGTGTGTGACAGCAAAGTTGTTGTGTCAGGGTATTTCCAGAGAAAACCAAAATATATTGATGTGTCCCGTCCATAGAAGCTGAGGACTGGAAATTTACTGCTGACCTAATCCTGCTGCCCGTGATGGATCCATCTTTATTTTGATCAGAGAAAAGAGAGTAAGAGACCTGGACCCAGATTGATGTGTTCTAAGGCTGGCAACGACATTCTGCGCACCCCCAAAGAAAGGCATGCCTGTGCCAGCACTCCCTCAGAAGGGACATATTTCCAGAGAAGTGTAAGGCAGCCTATACTAACTTTTTTAGATTGCAAAATAATAGAATATAAATATACCACCAAAAAAATGACATGCAAGAGATCTTCCAGGAGAGAACATTCGGATGAAAGGAGAGAACTAGGTCCCTTTGGGAACTGTTGTGGATCTGGTTGACGTGGGTGGGCAGGAGAGTGCACAAGGCTTCGGCAAAGCACCCGGTCCTGACGCTGCATGCTGTGCATGTGTGTGAATGCATTTACAGGGCTCTGGAGCGACACTCAGCCTGCCCGTGACAGTTGTTGCCCCTGAAGAGGATGGCAAACAGACAGAACCAGGGCTGATGTAAAACCCAGATGCCCAACCCCTGGAGATTCCTTTTACTTAAGGATCACACAAGTGTAGCAAGAGATTAACAGGAGTAGGAGGGTGACAGGGGAAGGGAGAGGGTGGGGCGGGCTGGTCTGTATGGGTATGGGGCTCTGAGTGATTAGCTTTCAGTACTTCTCGTGGCAGTTTTATGTTAGGGAGGAATTGGGCTTTGCATTCATGTCTGTTAATTGCATGTTGGGCTTTCATTATGGAACTTCCATACATGTTCATAATATACTATGACCACCGTATGCACCGCCTCTATTACTCTTTCTTATCTACTCTCCCCATATGGAGGCAAATCTGCAGAAGCTAAGCCAGCTTGTTTCTGTAGAAATTCCTCAGGGTGGAAGGTGCTCATAGCTGCATGAAAGACGCCTCAGTTGGACCTGTCGTCTGTGCAGCACCACGCCGTTCTCAAACTCAGAATGCCACTTGGCACTGGCCTTTCTTTCAGATTTGCATTTTGCAGGACTAATGAACCAAGCTTGCCCAATGTAATTTACAAACATACTATTTGTTCAGCTGATTATTCTATTATATTGCCACCTCCATAATGGAAATTGAGTGTAAAAATGAGAGATCTGGTGGTTATAACTACTCCTCAAAAGTTCCTTTTGTAAGGAGGCGTCATCTTGTCCATTAATGGGCTCTCAATTCTCGGAGATGATAATAATTGGTGAATCTTAATAGTGACTATGCACATTACTTATCCACTTGGTCTCTACTGTGGCCCCGAATTGGGTTGATACTTTGAAAAAAAAACACAAAAAACAAGTGTAACTGCTTTGCAGTTGAAAGATAGGAAGAGGGTGCTCCCACAGAGCTGTCAAATACACACTTAGGAGAAGCCAAATCACAGACAGTATTGTTTTGTCAAACCCGAGCAAATTAGTAAAGAGGAGCCCATTGGAGGGCCCCTGCTGGTGTGCAGCATCCTGCCTCAGTAACCACTTTCAAGTACCCACCTGTGGTTTCCAGTAGAGTCTTTGACCTTTTGTTAAAGATCCAACTTTACTAGGCAATTGATTTTCGTCAGTCTCTGGGGCAGTCATGGAAATGGTGCTCACAGTAGTTAATATCCTGCTCCTTTTAGGACTGTTGCCAAGTGAGAATGTGTTGTTAATGGCCTTGTTTGGAGTGACATCCTGTGTGCTTGACAGGTGGAAGCTTTGTGATGCTCCCCCTAATGACTTAATCGTAGAGACAGGGATGAAGCAGGTCTTGCAGCTGCTTACAGAGATAGTGGTGCGAGGTGACTGGAGTGGATGCAGGTTGGATCTGCCTCCAGACATCATGGGGCAAGAGACAGAGTGCATGCATGCTCAGGATCAGACAGACCTAACGCTTAGATCCTGGGGGGCCACTGTATCCTGGTTTTACTACAGTAAACATGTTGTGTCTCTCTGAGCCATTTCAGCATCTGTCTAGCTGACAACATCCCATGGTTCCTTCTAGCTCATCTGTGGGATCTGAGGAAAGTGCAAGATAACAGTTTACACAATGCTTAGGTCTGACATCCTAGGGCCTTGATAAACCTTCATTCCTTTCTTCATCTCACCTCCTTTATATCTTAAAAAAGAAGTATAAGCTACAAGGGATCTTACAGGGATGTACGTAGTACACTCTTGGGTACATCTGCCATGTTCTAGGTAGGGAAATTGAGGCTCGCACTGGTGAAATAATAAGCCCATTCATTCACTTGGCTCAGTTGTGTGCCAGGGACTCAACAAATAGCCTGCCTTACATTTTAGACATTTTTCTTCCTGTGTTGCTTGTCTTCTCTGCATGTGTGACTCCTTTGCCCTCTGCCCTCTGCCCTCTGCCCCATTTCCAAGCTTCATTCATCTCCACAGACCTTTCATACCCTGCCTGACTCAACCTGATACTGCCCCTCTCCCACTCTGCGTAAGTGATGCCCCCTAAAGCACTTTTCCTTGGTGTGGTGCTTTGAACAAGAATGACCCCATAGGCTTGGATGTTTGATTACTTGGACCCCAGTTGGTGGTGATGTCTGGGTAGTCTTAGGAGGTGTGGCACTGATGGAGTACGTTCATTACTAGGCCCAGTTTTGAGGTTTTAAAGCCTCATGCTATCTTCAATTCACCGTTTTCTGCTTCCTGCTGTGGTTCAAGATCTTAGCTGCTACTCCAGCTGCCACATGTCTACTGCTTGCCTACCATAGCAGCCTCTTAGCCCTCTGGGAATGTAAGCCAGATAAGCCCTCCTATGGTTTAAAGGACCCAGACCCAAACCCAGGTGAGAACTGTGTCCTGACTGAGGTTTTGTTGTTGTTGTTTTGTTTTGTTTTGTTTTTCTTTTTGTCTCGATGCTTTATTGTAGCAATAGAAACCTGAATTAAGACACTGCCAAATGTTCTTAGCTGTCAGAAGTCATTAAAAACACAATCCTTATGGTTACAGCTGCTGATGTATAGCTTATTTGTGACCAAACATTGGTACTGATAGAATACCTTTCGTCCAATAGCTTAAACGTGGATGTAAATTATAAAGCATATAGATTGTTTTTAAATTTATCTTTTCTTTTTCCTTTAAACCACCTGCTGAAATGATAAGTCTAAATTAGTAATAGTTTCAGAGCACCTAGGCAATTAATACATAGCTACATTTTAAAAGGGGTGCACACATATACATATATATAAAAAAAGAAAGAGCAAATACACAAAACCATTCAGAGTGTTATGTGGAACAGTGAGAAGTCTAGAGGATTTCATCTGGCAGGCAGGTGTAATTTTACACTTTTTTTTTAATATTTTAAATAATTGTCACAGTCTCATCTCTATTCCCCTCCTGTTCTGCCCTCCAACAGTTCCCCATCCCATTCCTCCTCTCCCAACTCCAAGAGGATGTCCCCACCCCACCCCCACACTCCCACACTCTCACAGCCTGCCAAGCCTCCTCACTCCCTGGAGCCTCAAGTCTCTCAAGGGCTAGGTGCATCTCCTCTCATTGAGGCAGGACCAGGCAGTCCTCTGCTGTATATGTGTCCAAAGGCCCTCAGACCAGCCAGTATATGCCGCCTGGTTGGTGGAACAGTGTCTGAGAGATCTCCAGGGTCCAGGTTCGTTGAGACTGCTGGTCTTTCCATGGGGTTGCCCTCCTCTTCAACCTCTTCCAGTCTTTCCCTAATTCCTGTGGTTACAGGGGTCCCTGACTTCAGACCACTCATTTCCTCATCTGTCTAGCTGACAACATCCCATGGTTCCTTCTAGCTCATTTGTGGGATCTGAGGAAAGTGCAAGATAACGGCTTGTACAATGCTTAGGTCTGATATCCTAGGCCCTTCATAAATCTTCATTCCCTTCTTCCTCTCACCTCCTTTATATCTTAAATTTTTTAAGATGTAATTTAATTTCCTGTGGTTACTCATTGGTTGGGTGCAAGTATCTGCCTCCAAGTATCCCAGTCAGCTACTTGTTGGGCCTCTTGAAGGGCAGCCATGCTAGGCTCCCGTCTGTGGCTGTGCCTGTGGCTATAGCAGACCTCTTGGGGGGGGGGGGGGAGCTGCAGACTGTAGGGTCTTAAGAGGAACAGACATGCTGATGGTCTGCCCAGGCAGAAGGCGCAGGCAGGAAAGGCCTGACTGAGTTTATATAGACATAGACACCTAGAGCTTAGCCTGCTTCTACCATCTTCCCCAGCATCTCTCTTCCCCATGATCTCTGTCCTCCTGCGCCCCTACCACCTTTCAAGGATACAGCATCAACCTAAACTCCTTCCTCTCTTGCCCTTATAGCCCACCCACTTGCTAAGCATTTCCTATCACTTGCATGAAAACATACTCACCCATTCCTCTACCCCACCCCTGCTCTAGTTCAGGTTCATTCCTGCCCCAGCCTCTCTCCTTCTCCCCAGCCTCTAGACTCACACCTAACCTCTACACATCCTCAAACTCAGCCCTGACCATTGCAGCCTATGTGCATTCAAATATTGCCTACTGGGCAAAGTTCCCTAGAGCTAAGATGTAAGACACATTTCTCTTTGAAGTAGACCCTGTGCCATGCCCCCCGAAATAGCCTCAGCACTAATATCCTCAGTATCAATTGTTCTTGGCAAATGTTTCATGGACCTGTAATACAAAAGGTATCATCCACTCCAAACCCCTCTGCTTCCAGAGGAGAAAAAGAGGCCCAGAGAGATAGGGAGTGAGTGAGTTGCTGTGGTTGGATTGCCTGCATATCCAAAGCCTATAAGGGTTTGTTAAAGGCTCACCTATTGACTATCATTTATAATCCAGAAACAGCTACATAAAGGAATGTGTCTCAGCCACTGTGTGGAAGAGAAAAGGGCAGCTCATACAGGCTGGAAATCAGAGTCCACAAGCTGCTGAGACACTGTCTTATAACTGGAGTTACCACAGTCGTCCTAATGTCAGGCACTTCCTGGGGGCTCAGTCCATATTTGTTAGATGAATTAACCAGTACTGAAATGATAAACAACTTCCTTGTGCTCCTGCTCTGATCTACATTAATTTGATGGGTGATGGGAAATGAATGTAATTCATTTTGGATACTCAACTCTTCTCTTGCGGTGATTTTCAGAGGTGGGAAGTCCGATTTCTTTGAGACAAAGGCAGTCAATGGGAGCCTTGTCAAGAGCAGACCAGTACGGAGTGTGGCTGGCACCCCAGCACCTATTGACTGTGAGCTATCCACTTGGTCGTCCTGGACTGCATGTGACCCCTGTCAGAAGAAAAGGGTAAGATACTGGGCCTTGGGCGAGCAGGGATGGGAGGAAGGAAAGACTAGAGGTCAACAAGCCTGGCAGAGGGGGTGGTTCCTGGTCATAGTCTGCCCTTTAAGATGCAGGCTGTGGGAGTGACTCTCCTGTCTCTATGCTTTCAGACAGTAAGCAGGGTTGATATTACAGTGTTTCCCACATGTCTGTCTTAGCAGCTTCCTCCTCTGACCTGCTCTTTCTATCCATCATACCCGGTGTAGCCAGGAAAGGGATCACAAACTACATCTGCCCAGTCTTTCCCCACATGAGCCCTCAGGACAGAGGGCAGACTTCTCTGTCACCTAACTTGGCCTCATCTCTAGGATACATCAGCTTTTGTACTCTTCCAGCTGTGTCACTCCCTCTCCATCTCTTTTGGCACTGTTTTCGCAGCCACCAATGACATTTCCCACCGCATACACTTTCTAACAGGACTCAGAACATAAAACTCTTCTCGGCGCAACCTCTTCTATGAAGCCTTCCCTGACTGCTCATCAGCCCCAGCTCCAGTTAGACAAGGCAACCTTTACAAGCTTCTCTCGATACCCCCTACCCTATACCTAGCCATATATCACACTGTGATTTTTAGCACTTACTACACTAAACAGAAAACTTGTAAAGACATTCAATTCTATTTCAAGTGTACACACATATGACAGGTGTTTCTTAAAGTCTCTTACAATTGACCTCATTCTTCACTCTGACATGTTTGTAAGGAAAAGAACATGGCTGTCACACATTCTGTTAGACAGGTAAATGGAGACTTAGAGAAGTAAGTAGCTTCTTGGAGTCTTTCAGGAGTAGATACAAACCTTAGCTCAGGCCACAGGGTCCTTACTGATTTTTCTGCCTGTAGAACTAACTAGTATCCATGTTGTTTAACCTTCAGCTTCTGTGTGATCCGAGGGCTGACCCAGGGCCCCAGCCCCTAGCTCTGAACAAAGCAGATGTACCAGGAAAGAGAGAAAGAGAGAAAGGGAGGAGGAGAGGGAGGGAGAGAGAGAGAGAGAGAGAGAGAGAGAGAGAGAGAGAGAGAGAGAGAGAGAGAGAGAGCGCAAGAGAGAGAGAAATGGTTGCTATTCCCTTTGCTCCTTGGGAACCCAGACCTATCATGGCAAAGACTCCGAAGAGGCTGAAGAAGTTGGCCCAGGACAATTACACAGTTAATTGGATCAATGGGGAGAGCCAAGCACTAGCACTCTGTTCCCGGAATAGGCTTTCTTACTGAAGTTATCAACATTGATCCAATTATCTGGATAATTGCCTCATCTGCACCATAAACCAGAAGGACTAAGCATAAGCCAGCCAGAGCTGCTCATTGCAACTCGCTGTGGACTTCCTCAGCTGGCATCAGCCCTGTCTGCAGGATCCATGCCTAGAGCTCAGTGAAACCTCTCAACCAAGACAAGGTGCATTTTCTTCAATCTTTCCATCCTCCTCAAACCTACTTTGCCTTGAGAGCCTGGAGCTAGTCTTCTGGGATTCTCTCTCTCTCTCTCTCTCTCTCTCTGTGTGTGTGTGTGTGTGTGTGTGTCTTTCTTTCTTCCTTTCTTTCTTTCTTCCTTTCTTTCTTTCTTTCTTTCTTTCTTTGGTTGGTTTTTCAAGACAGGGTTTCTCTGTATAGCCCTGGCTGTCCTGGAACTCACTCTGTAGACCTGGCTGGCCTTGAACTCAGAAATCCGCCTGCCTCTGACTCCCAAGTGCTGGGATTAAAGGCATGCGCCACCACAACAGTGTGTCTTTATTTTTATCCTTTAATTGACTTACAATATTTGCTTATTTATGGAGTATAGTTTTATAATTTGATACATATATGCAACTGTGTAATGATTAAGCCAGGGTAGTTAACTTTTCCATCACGCAGACATAATTGTTATCTTGTGCTGACACATAGAGAAGCATCAACACAACCCCTGCTAGTGACTTTGAACTGTACAATTATTGTGGGCTTATATCTTCTGTATTATAGAGCAATAGAATTCCCTGCACATAGTGTTTTTGATAATCAATAGTTACCCGGGACCCTTGAGCGTCTTAGTCTCTAGCAGCCTCAAGGCTATTCTCCACTTCTGGGGTGAACTATTTCTGCTTCTACAAATGAGTGAGAGCCTCTGATTGGCTCCTTCTACCAAGCTTATTTCTTTAACACAATGTCCTGAGATCCCATCCATGTTGCCACAAATAACTGGGTCATCCTTTTATAGATGATCAGTATTCCATTGTCAGCCATACCATTTAAATCCATTCATCTCTTGATGAACATGTTTGTTGATTCTTATTTTGGCTATAGTGACTCTTGTAACACTATCTGTTATAAAATGTCATCATTTCCTTTGGATCTATGCTCAGTATTTAGACTGATGGCTCATATGGTAAATCTATTTTCAGGATTTTAATTTTTTTTATTCTCCCTTCCTCTCCTTTCCTTGCTTCCTTGCTTCCTTGCTTCCTTGCTTCCTTGCTTCCTTCCTTCCTTCCTTCCTTCCTTCCTTCCTTCCTTCCTTCCTTCCTTCTTTCCTTCCTTCCTTCCCTCCTTCCTTCCTTCCTCCTCCTGCTTTTGTAGAGCCTACAGTACTGCTTTCCATAATCCATAATGGTTATGTTAACTCACACTCCTTCTCCTCATTTCTGCCATTTGAATATAAACATATTTGTAGAGACCACTTGCCAATTTTAAACTCAGATTATTAGAAATTTTTTCTACTCATTGAATGTTTATATATCCTGAGGATTAGCCTCTTGACAGATGAATAGTTTGCAGATATTTTCCTTATTCTTCAGTTTGTTCTTAACACTGGTGACCAGTTCCTTGGTTGTACAGAAATCTCCTAGCATGATCTAATCCCGTTTGTCTAGCTTGGCTTTTGTTGTCTCTTCTTTCTAAAATTGTGTTTGTTCTATGCTCAGGTCTTGAAGTATTTCCCCTATGGCTCCTTCCAATAGCTGCATTTCTTAAATTAAGAAACTTTTAGGTTTTTGACTCATTTTAAGTTTTTCTTTTCTTCTTTCTTTTTCCTTTCTTCTTTCCTTTCTTTTTTCTTTGTGGGGGGGGCAGGGGTCAACAAATGGTTTCTCTCTGCATATCCCTGGCTATCCTGGAACTCACTCTGTAAACCAGGCTGGCCTCCAACTCAAAGATCTGCCTACTTCTATTTCCTAAGTGCCTGGATTAGAGGTGTGCACCACCACAACTGGCAAGTGGTCTTTTTATTTATATAAGGGGTTGGCTAGCATCAGTCTCCTCCACAAGGATGTGTAGACTTGGGGATTGATCTCAGGTCCTCATGCTTGCAAGATGAGCATGTTACTTCCCATGTGATTTCCCCCTTGTATACCTAGTTCCCAACACCACTTCTGTCTAAGAGATGGTCCATTCCCAAGATCATGTTCTTGGTGCCTTAGAAATATCTCCTGACCACAAGTATGTGGATTCACCCTGGATTCTCCTCTGTTCCATTGGTCTGTGTGCATGCACTCATATCTACCCCGTTCTGTTGTGATCACGCTGGCTCTATGTAGCATGTCTAGAAGTCTTGGGTTGTGATGTTCCTTGCCTTGCTTTTCTTGCTCAGGATTGTCTTCACTATTCTGGATGTTTTGTGGTTCTATATGGATTTTGTGATCCCCCCAAACACACACACTAGCTCTGCAAACACTGTACCTCATGCTTTGATAGGGATTGAATCAAGTTTCAGATTACCTTGGGTAGTGTGGACATTTTAACATTACGTCTTCTATCCCGTGAAAACAAAATATCTCCTGTCTTCTTACGTTTTCATTGCGATGAACCTGTCCCTGCCTACATTAAACTTATTTCTATATGTCTTATTATTTTGAGGATGTTGTAACTAAATGATTTTAAAGCTCTTTTTTTACTTGTTTGTTGGCAGTATACAAAATGCTATTGGATTTTGTAGATCCTACAACCTTACTGTATTATCAACTCCAGCAGTGTTTTGGTAGAGTCTTCAGAGATTTTACATACAAGATCATATTATTAATAAACAGAATCCTTTTGCCTTTCCCCCTTTCAATTTATCTGCTTTTTATTTCCTTCTTCTGCCTGATTACCCTTGCAGTCCTATGTTGAATAGTCATGCTACTTGTCCCAGATTTCTTGAATATATAACTTTAACCTTTCCCCATTTAACATGACGTCTGCTGTTGGCTTGTCATACATTGTATGGAGGTATGTTTCTTCTGTACTTAATTTGTTGATAATTTTCAGGTTTATTTTTGGTTTGTTTGTTCCTCAATGTCTAATTTGCAGGCTTGTGTGTACCTTCTAGGAAGAATGAGTCTCCAAGGACAAGGGGCACAAGTGATGGCTGTCTGTATTCCTTTCTGGGTTTCCAGAGCCACAGAACAGATGTCACATAAGGAGTAACTGTGCTTTTTGTCAATCAGAAGAGGGGCCACACTACTCATTTGCCACACTTTGTGTACCCAAAATTTGGCTGCTAAAATTAGAAAACTATCCAAATGTGACCACTGCTTTCTGTTATTGCCCCCACCCCTCCAGCCTGGGGTCCCTGGCTGCCTGCCCACTCTGACTCTCTCTATATCTCCATACTCATCCTCATATACTCCTCTCCATCCATGACAAAGCCATCTCTAGTTTCTGGGATACGAAGATGCATCCTCCAGTCTCTCGGTTTGACTCAAAACCTTCCTCTGCCCAGGATGTCCTTTTCCTGCCCTGATATTCTGATTTTTCTGCCTGATATTCCTCCTCAATGTTCAGGCCTCAGCCTTGAGGTCCTTACTAGAAGCCAGTTGATGTTTATTCCTTTTGCAATAGGGATTTCACCATGAGCGTGCAGAGCACTTTGCCCTGCCTGGCTCCCGCTCACTATGTTGTCACTGTGTGGTACCTCCTACCACTGGCAATCACCCTCTCCTTTGGAAGGCAGGATAGGAAACTTTGTGATGATTAGAAATCCTACCAACAGGCAAACAAGCAAAAGTACCTACCCTTTTAAATATGAGATAGATTAATCAATATTTTCAGAATAAATGAACAAGAAGAGAGAGATAGCTATTGATTCCTAAAACAGTGGGTAATAAAAAAGAAAATACTGACAAGAAATTGGGTACCTACTTTGTGCCAGGAAAATGTGAGCTTGACATACTATATGATGATATATGGTATAAGTTAATATGTAATTCATAATATAGAAATAATATTAATAAATCTATAACATAATTTGAATTCTAAACTGTACATTTAGGTAATTCATTGCCCCAGTTGACACATGAGTAAATTTGGATTCCGAAGACTGAGCTACTTGCCCAACAGCATACAACTAGGAAGTACCAACATCAGTTGGAGCTTCAGAGCGCATACTCCTTCATTTATATCACATGGACATCTTAAGCAATATGTGACGATATATGAATCACCTACTGGAATAATTAGGCTGATAGTTCATTGTTCAGTTAACTATATGAGCCCCTTTAGAAATTTTTGATTCCAAGGCCTATGCGTTTTTCACACTCAACAAATCTTGGAAGACCACAGCAGAAACAAAACAAAGACTTAAGACAACTCCTCCAACTTCAGGAGCATGCGGCCCAATTGGGGAAACATTCAGAAAGTTGCCAGCCTTGCATAGAACCTCAGTGTATGTGGTGAAGGAAGCACATGAATTGGGCCAGTAGCAGTCAGCCAACTGTATGCTTTCCCAGCATCCACAGCTTGGTTTGGTGATCATTTGTATACAGGATCCTTAGCTCCTGCAGTCCCTGAGGTCCCATCATTGGCTCCCTTTGTTTCTGTCCCTTACAGTACAGACATACTTACTTGCTCCGACCCTCTCAGTTCTATGGGGAATTGTGTGACTTGTCCGACAAGGAAGTTGAGGACTGTGTTACCAACCAACCCTGCAGAAGTCAAGTACGATGTGAAGGCTTTGTGTGTGCACAGACAGGTATGGATGGGTTTGGGAATGGGAAGAGAAGCTTGAAAAGCATAAAGTAGCATGCGATGATGGAGGGATAGATATATAGGGTTCATGAAGATCAGGCTTGCAGGACAGGTCAGGAGGATTCCTTACCACAAACCTGTGTGTTATCCCACAACAGCATGCATATAGTAAGGTAGTATTATTGTTATTCCTATTTTACATTCTAAGAAATTGAGGCTTGTAGAGGTCACTTGCCACAGATCATCCATCATGTCAGGGAAGGAGCCACTATGAGAATCTGGAAGCTCAGCTGCATTTAGTGACATAAGTTAGTTATGCTAGAATCAGAAGTCCTGGGTCAGGTCTAACTCTGACTATGCGTTATCTAGAATATCTCATTCAACCTTTTGAGAATTTGATTACATCAATAGAAACTGAGTACTTCTCTATGACTAAGGTACCATAACCAAGGCAACTCATAGCAGAAAGAATTGAATTGGACTTGCAGTTGCAGAGAGTTGCAGAGAGTCCATGATGGCAGAGCAAAGGCCTGGTGGCAGAAACAGCCTAGAACTCACACCTTTACCTGAAAGCAAGAGACAGATCTAAGTTAAAATGTCATCAGTCTTTGGAAACCACAAAGCCCTCCCCATGCCATACCTCCTCCAACAATGCCACATCTCCTAGTCTTTCTCAAATAGTTCCACCGACAGAAGACTAATTATTCAAGCATATGTGCTTAAGGGGGGCATCCCTATTCAAACATAGCAAGGGTGATGCTAATAACTTACAAGTCAGTCATAAACATTACGTAACAAAGGAGGTAAAAAGCTCTCCATTAGCTCTCCTACTGCACACAGAGCCCTGGGGCAGAGCCTAGAGGTGTGAACAGCATCACTTGCCAGTGTAAGGCCTTGCAAACACAGGCCCTGACATTTGCATTTCTGAATCAGCGCATCTACCTTAAGTCTAAGTGTGTGATACAGTGAGTTAAGATTGTAGACTTTTTGTAAAGAAGGAAAGTGAATATGGAAGACAGATGGGAAAATGGTCAGAAGGAAGGGAACAGCACACAAATGAACGATTATCTACTGCAGAACCAAGTAAAAGGGTATTTTCCCAAGTTATTCACGCAGCTCATCCTGGTAAATCTGTGTGTCTCCATTCCTTCAGGTGTCTGGCACAAACAGGGACACTTAGCCCTAAAGTATCTGGCGGGGTGTTCCATTCACTGTCCCTGTGTGGATTGTGGTCCAGAGCTTCCAAAAGATAGCTAAGGATTATCAGAGCAATTTCTAGGACTTAACTGCAAATGTAAAATTCCAACCAATAAATCTGAAAGACTTTTTTACAATATACCCAAGGACTCATTATGGCCAGTGTTCCATGGTTTCATCCAGAGCCATAATGGCTATTCATGCAGGCTTTAGTTTAAATGCCTTATAGGAAACATTTGAAGACCAGGTTGTTATTTTTCTGCCTTTTATAACAGAAGGACATTGGTTAAATATGACCCAATATGTCCAAGGAAGTAGAACCACCTGTCTTGTGGACTTTATTGCCCTAAGAATGCACAAATAAGGCAGAAAGTCAAGCCAGTGAGAAGAATTGTAGAGGAAATAAGAGTGATACAGATGATGGTGCTGAAGGCGATGTGGGTTAGGGGAAGGATTCATGGTTAGACAGGTAAGGTCCCATCCACGCTGCAATGTGTGCTTGGCTCTCAGACACATTAACCCCAGCCATGACAGGCTTGTGCAGAACTTGGTATGAGTAGGTTCTATTTTTAGTCGCTCACTTTAAACACCTGTGTCATGCCAAAGTGGCTGGGATGACGTCTGCACTTTACAGATGAGGGAACTGAGGCCAGGAAGATGTCACAGAAGCACTTGTTCCCTGTCCCTTAGGCATACTCCCTCCCCCTTCACAGATTGTTCTAGATGATCTTTCCTCAGTGTTTTCAAAACTGTGGCACAGAACTCCCTGGGAGAGGGATGACAAAATGGGGGTGAACTCTGAGTGTCCTTTTCAGTCAGGCCCGATGCACGAAGATGTCGGAATGGCCACTAGAGGCCACATGCCTGGCACTAGCAGGGTGTGTCTACTCAGCACAGCCATGTGAGTGTGGTCCCCTCTCTCCATCCCAGGGAGGTGTGTGAATCGCAGACTCCTCTGCAATGGGGACAATGACTGTGGAGACCAATCAGATGAAGCCAACTGTAGGAGGATTTATAAAAAATGTCAACAGGAAATGGAGCAGTACTGGGCAATTGACAGGCTGGCCAGTGGGTGAGTTGCTGCAGTCCTGCTGGGTTGATGGGAAGCCACAGCGGTAAATGGAATTCCGAAGGATGGACAAGGGGTGAGAAGGCACAGCTGCTTGTTCTCCTTTCTGGAATAGAAAGGAGTCGGTAGTACAAGTAGGTACCTCCATGCGTTCTCTGAGGTCGATTCCATGTTGTTCCAGAAGCACATACCATGAAGAGACTTGGGCCCCAGAAAGGTTGACACTATTGCTGTTCAAGGCCTGGGGTGAGCCTTCTTCTTACACCCACCATTTGCTGTGTCAGTGGGTTTCTAGACTCACCTCTTAAATCCTGTAGACAACTTACGTCATAGGTTCTGGCTGGTTCTATGTCCCTCATCCCAGCATCGACAATATTGAAGAGGGGACTTCTGAGCACTATGTGAAGTGTTAAGTTCCCAAATAGATCTGTTGTTCACTTGTGTTCCAGCTTCTGGGTTTGTAAGCATTGCTCCACTCTTCTGAAGGGTCAACTGAGGGAGGTCAGAAATAGCCAAACAGGCCCATTCAATCATCCCATTTTCTTTCCATATTCTGTAGCATCTGAGCCTGCAGATGGATAAGTGAGAGCATCTCTTTCTGCATGATAAGAATCATTGTAAAGGATGCCACTGGAAAGGCATTTGTGAATAGGATTTACCTCCTCCCTAGATAACTGCCTGCCTTCACCCATAAAGGTAGTTCTTCAGAGAGAAACTCTTCACTTGGATGGGAGCTCCTCTCAGGACCTCTCTAGTAGCCAGTTGCACCCACTTCCAGGATAGGAAAACTGAGGCCTTCAACACTTAAATGAGATCCAAGGATAGCAAAGCTGGAAAGAAGCAGAGAAGATATTCAAAGTTAGCAATATGAGTCCAACTAAGCACAGAAGAGAGCTACTTGACCCAGAAGGAGCAAAGGCCACTGGCAGAAGAACAAAGGGCTTGGAGACAGGGTTGTGCCAGTGTGTTGGGAGTTGTCTGAAATGAAGGAACTGAGCTGGTGGCACCAGAGAAATGGCTCAGTGGTTGAGAGCTCTGACTGCTCTTCCAAAAGACCTGGCATCAATTCCCAGCACCCACAAGTTGGTTCACAATTGTCAAAGGGGATTTGATGCCCTCTTCTGGCCTCTATGCACGGTTCCAGGAATAGACATGCTACACAGGTATACATGCAGGCAAAACACCCATACATATAAAATAAAATAATAATACACAAGTTTTAAAAGGAGAATGTTGTGTTGGTATGAACCAGGTTCCCATGGCTTTCACAAGGTAGAACCAGGAGTTTTGAGTTTCATTCCATGGGATCTGGTAACTCCAACAGAGAGGACAGAACTCCAAATCCTAAGCTTCCCACCCTGTCTGTGACTTTCTTCCAGGATAAATCTGTTCACAAACACTTTTGAGGGCCCAGTTCTCGATCACCGGTATTATGCTGGTGGATGCTCCCCCCACTACATCCTGGACACCAACTTTAGGAAGCCATACAACGTAGAAAGCTACACCCCACGGGTAAGGAATATTGCGGCAGCAGTCAATGAGGGGACCCCTGGCTGGGCACCCGGTAGCCTGAAGTGGTGCAGCTTTTACACAGTTCTTTTGTGTGTGTGTGTGGAGCCCCAGTGTCTTGGTATCCACTGGTACCAAGTGGGTGGATCCTAACACAAGACTTTGTGCTGATGGTCAGCTGTGTGCAGCAACAGGGCAGGGGCTGTAGTAGCAGTAATGTTAGCCTGATGGTATCATAGCTATGCCAAAGACAGAGCTTGGGATTTGGCATCACACAAGTGTACCAGCTTGTCTGATGGTTACCTACATAAAATGTCCTAAATGCTCAGAACCTCTATTTTCCTACCTTGATGTTGAAAGGTGTGGGCTTCCTCCCTGAAGTGAGACAATCAATGAGATGGTTTGGCTAAGTGGCATCAAGGTACCTGTGGCCACAGGGAGTCAGTCCTCAGCTCATGTTAACTATTGTTCCCATCACTACCATGCCCATGCCTAAAAGGTCAGGCATTGATCTAAATATTTAAAGTTATAAAATGGTGTCCCCCCTCCCACCCCCAGGGCTGAAGAGATGGCTCAATGATTAAAAGCAGTTGCTGTTCTTGTAGATGGCCCAGGTTCAGTTCCCAGCACCCACATTGGGGTCATCTGTCATCTGTCTTTCCAGTTCCAGGAGATCTGAAATCTTCTGGCCTCCATGGCTACCTTCATGTACAGGGACATATATATATATATATATATATATATATATATATACATATATATATATATACACACTCATGTGCGCACACACAGACGCACACACACACAACATACATGCACACAAATAAACCTTTAAAATAAATAAAACGCTGCACCTATATAAGTCTGCATATGACTCAGATATACTTGCAGGCCCACCAATCATAGAGTAGAATATAGAATATAACATGCGAATGCACTACCAAAACCCTTGCAACTGAATGGAAAGACATTTTGCTTTAGGCCTGGCTCCTTTTCCACTCTTCTTTGAGGTTTCTCAACTGTAAAGCTAAGAGGAGGTTGACTGAGAAATTCATGTAGAAGGTGGTTTCCATCACCAAAGATACATAGTCCTGGAGGTTGGACAGCTACCTTTCTGCTCATCCCCCTTTTCTGGTCCTTTCTGCAACACTTACTTGCCATCAGGGGGGAAGAAATACCCTAGGACTAAGCAAACCTCCCATCAAGGTGTCCAAGCCAACCTCTCAACCTCTGCCTTCCAAGAAACCATCAAAGGAGCCAGATCCCAGTGCAGATACCACATGCAGCTGCCTCTCTCCTTAGGCAGCACTTACTGAAGCCTCAGACAGGCTCCTGTGTGAGCCTGGTCTTCGGGAAAGGTCTAACGAGAGGGACAACCACCATCCCCATTTTATTCATGGGGAAACGGAGGCCTAATCAATTGTCCCAACTCATCCACTGAGAAGAAAGCAGTACCACTGTGCCAGAAGCCTACTTGGACCATGCCTTTGCTACTCCCATCCCGTGCTGCAGGACTTTATAGAAATTGCAAGTATCCAGATGCCCATGGGAGTGGAGGTAGAGATACTGGTCACTCCAGGTCCATCAAGGTCCTGTCTTTGGCAGTTCCCCTTTGCAAGGACAATGAGCACTAATGACTTAGCATACAGCTCTGCCAAGTTCCCAAACACAAGCGTGCAAAGCAGGCTTCACTCCCCTGCTGCTTCCTTGTCCCATCTCCAGTGTACCACACTTGTCCTAGCACCTCCTTGGTTTGTAACTCCTTGTTCTGATTTGTTCTTTCCATTCTAACTGCCTTCCTGTCCCAGAATGACCACCCTACTCCTTCCCCCCTTGGCTCATGTTAGCAGTGTGCCCTGGTCCAGAACAAGAGATATCTCAGGGCTGGAATGTTTTCTTGCCACATGTTCCCATTTCCCTCACTCTTACATCTTCTGATCCACCTATACCAGCACCTAGGCACTTGCTCAGGCCCTCCCACTTTGCTTCAAACCTCTGTTTAAGACCAAGCCACAGCTCAGACATCCCCATCCTCTGCTTTCCTGCCAACTGTGACATCCAGTGACATCCAGTGACATCCAGCCTCTGAACCCAAACCAGAGTATTGAATATGTCTGTCTTTCTGTCTGTCTTGCTGAAGCAGAGGTCCTGGACATAAGCTGTCCCTGACAGTTTTGGGTTTTCAGAGTCACTGGCTCATCTCTGCCATGTAGTAAGAGCACAGTGAATGTCTGATGAATGATGAGGATTTGAACCAAAACCTATTAAAAGCACATTTTTTTCTTCCTATAGACCAAAGGTGAATATGAATTCACACTTACAGAATATGAATCATATTCAGATTTTGAACGTCAAGTGACAGAAAAGAAAACCCACATGTTTAATTTCATGTTTGGTTTTAAAGTGGATGGCGTTATTGATCTCGGAATTAAAGTAGAAAGCAACGAAGGCAAAAATTACATGAGCAGAACCAAACGCTTTGCCCACACTGTAAGTACCTGTTTAATGCTTTTATTTGTTCACTTTTAAATTTTACTTAATCTTTGAAAGTTTCATAAACATTCTGATCATATACGTTCCCCTCCTCCACCTCCTCCCAGATCCTCCTACTGAATCTTACCCACCCACCCAACTTAAAGTTTTCTCTCGCTCTTGAAAAAAATCAGTGTATTGCTTTTAAATGTATGTGTATTATTTTATGCTCATAGCTGCGTCTGTATTCCAAATTACACCTGGTCCAAGTAAACAATAAATATTTCATAAATCACATCTCAGTTTCACATTGACTTACCCGTGGAGTGGTATTTTCTTGTTTTTTTTTTTTTTTCGATAAGCCCTTTCCTTTGGTTTTCAATATGCTTAATAAGCAGACTTGCCCAAAAGAAATCTATGAATCTGAAGGGGTTTTAACCCATTGCAACTTAACCTTTGTTTGAGATCAGTGCCTGGAATGTGACCCAGCTCTTCTGGGACTTCTTAGGCATCGGGTAGAATTGCCTTTACTACCCCTTGCCCCACTTCTCTGGCTTGCTTTCTACCTCTTACCAGTTTCCTGTGTGGTTACTAGCCCAGGCTGCTCTGCCTCATGCTGCCCTGACACACGGGGTGACTCCTACCTTGCCCTTCACATGCATGTGCTGCCCCAGAGATGCTCCACAATGCTAATCTAATTACTGTGTATTCCTTGGTGACCACGAGGTAACAAAGCAATGGGAGCAGAAAGCAGTTAGGGTAATGTGTTAAAGAAGCAGGGGACGGACAGCTTTGAGATTTTGAATTCTGTAGTAAAGAAGGTGTGTGTATTTAACCAGTTACTGAGAAGTTTCAGCCCAGGACTGATGTGAAAGGAAATTAAGGGGATATGAAAGAAAAGAGACCAAGACCTAAAGTTTGCAATGATGTACATGAAAAGAAAAAGGAGAGAACTCTCAAGGGGCTCTGCTACAGATACAGTTGCCAGTAGGAAGCAGGCACTCAGCATTAAGTAGTCAGTAGCCATTTTCCATTTGCTGACTCATCTTATGAGCTGGGGCATGTTGGGGACAGACCTGCTTCCTTCCTCTCTAGACAGGATGGCACATAGTAGGCACTCACCACCAAGCTGCAGGAATGAAGGACAGGACCAACCACCAGAACTTGCTTTACTATAAGGGAAAACAGGGGATACCTTCATGTACGCCCTTCTTTCTCCTCTTGCCTCCACCCTGACTTTGCCTGCCCAATACAAATAGCCAGTTTTACACAGCTAACATCTATGTCACCAGACATAAGCCTTGGATCCTAAGACAAATTCCACAAAGTTCTTTTTATATGGTTAAGTGTATTATTTGAAAAATCAGATATCTTTATGGGTTGCAGTGTGATAATTTGCTTCATATATTAATATATAATGACAAAATCAGTAGTCAGCATTTCTGTCTCCTTAAACATTTGTAACCTTTTGTGTTGGGCATCTTCATACTTCTCTTAAAGCTCTTTTTAAAATATATAACAAATTGTCTCACCTTTGTAGTCTTAGTCCAGTGGGAGAAGTAAGCCTGAAAGCGATAAATCACTGTTAATCATTTATATCAGCTGCAATGCAGTATAGCATATATCATAAAGGAAATAGAAGTGATGTGTTATACAAGCTTAAAAGGGGAGCTCCTGTCTGGGACTTCCATGGATTGTATTAAATAAGCAAGAGCTAAATGGGGATTTGAAAGGCAGATAACGCATGCCCAGAAGAAAGGGAAGAGCTCAGAGGGGCGGGTGAGGACACAACTACCTCATTCAGGTTTGGGGATCTGTACAGAGGTGGATAAGAGCCAATACACTGTGTGGCTGATGGAAGTGGGCAGGCATGGAGAGAAGCTCTTCAGTGTCAAGGCAGCTGACACTGCTCAGAGCACTGGTGGATAGGATGTGAAGGGTATGTCTCCAAAGTAAGAGAGTAGTTTGCTTCTGAAGGCACCAGTGAGTGAATGCACACACGTTTTGTTTGATTTGGTTTTGCCCGAAGGTGTATTATCACATGATTATCAGAGGTTTGGGATCTTCACTCTAACTAAGGCACTGAAAACAGGTTAGTGAGGAAAGGGAGAACACAGGGGAAGTCTCCTAATCCGTCAACTTGAGTAACAATCAGAGCAAGACTCCCAGAGAATGCATTTGTGTATTTGGGGAGTGTGGACCAGTGCTATGGGAGTGAGCAGGCTAGAGGAAGCTATGCATGTCTCAAGGGGATTGAAGCAAGGGAAGTTTCCAAAGGTGAAAATGAGGGGGTTGCAAAAAAAGATCCTTGCTCATAAGGAACCAAGAGCATGGGTGACATCATCTGAAGCTAGGCAGACGCTGGACAAAGGGCCTTGAAGTAGCATGGTTTTGTGTAAGGTTGCTGTGTCTGTCTTCTGTGGCAGCTCCCATGGTTAGACAATTGTGAGTGCTAGTCCTTCCCAACTTCCAGGCCTGGTGAATTTTTACTTACTTTTTGTTAGGGCTGACACAGTCAACTCCATTTTGATTCTGACAAGTTGCATAAAGCTACAGGGAGGAGCTAGAACCTAGGAAGTTTGGTAAAGGTATAAACCAAGTTCCCATTGACTACTTAGGCAGTCGTGGTGGGAGAAAAGGAGCTCTGATCCACTGAACAGGAGGATGGAGTGACAGCAAGCCAGGTTGGACAGTGGAGGTTTTCAGTGATAGCGCAATCAAGGCTGCATAGCACTTCAGCTGCAGGACTTGGTTAGTAGACTGGGACCCCATTGCCTCCATCCATGCTTCCTCCCATACAAGAACCCCTCATCTCATATGTTCTGATACCTAGCTCTCATCTGGCAATACCAGCATCCAGTCTATACTCCAGGTGACACCAGACTCTGTCTGAAAAGGACCAGAGCAAAGAACTGAGGCTTCACGTGATACTGAGGAAAGGGACTTTGCTGCAACTACACAACTCTGCCACTGCAGTGTGACAAAAACTATAAACAATATGTACATGAATGGGAATATGTAAGTGTTTGCAAAAGACATAGGCAAATGGTGAAGGCTTACAAGTTAGCAAATTCTGCCCCCATCTGAGTGGCCTCTAGTGGTTATATTCATCCTGTAGTGCAGATTTCTGATTCTCCTTCGCTGTCCCTGTTTGCTCCAGTAACAATATCAGTGCTCATCCAAGCTAAAAAGGTTGCTGGAATATTTATGAGAATTGAAATCTTCCCTCAGATATCCTAAAGGAATCATAAGTGTGATGACCCCAGGCAAAAACAGTGGATATAAAGTTCATCTTCCTTCTTGCAGCTGCTAACTGTAAAGGTCTGTTTTTTTTTATTTTGTTTTTGTTTTTTTTTTTTTTTATTCCATGTTGGGATTTCATCTAGCAAAGCAAGTTTCTCCACGCGAGCTCTGTCCTTGAAGTGGCGCATTACAAGCTCAAGTCTAGAAACCTCATGCTCCATTATGAATTCCTTCAGAGGGTCAAGAGCCTGCCCCTGGAGTATAGCTATGGGGAATACCGAGATCTTCTTCGTGACTTCGGGACCCATTTCATCACTGAAGCCGTACTTGGGGGCATCTACGAGTACACACTTATCATGAACAAAGACGCCATGGAGCAAGGAGGTGTGCTGCCTGAGGGACATGCCTTTCCTGGCTAGCACAGGAGGGATGAGTGATAGGAAAGTCTTACAGGAATGCTTGGGGGAGGAGTCATGAACTATGCTCCCGTTTTCCTCCCACTGACCTGGCTGTACCTCCACAGAGGCCTTGGCACAGTTGTTTATCCTCCTCCCTTTGGCTAGGCCTTGTCAGTCCTCCCAGCCCAGATCTCTCTTTGGCTCCAGCCTCTTCATGACTAACTTTATCCAATCAGATCCAAGCTGAGTCACAAGCACATCCTGTATCTTGGGATCACCTCACCTGGCTTCCTCTGTAGTTTTCACATCTCAGAAATGGTTCCCCTGTCCAGCCAGAGACACAAGCCAAAAGCTTAAGCATCAACCTCAATTACTTTCCTTTCTTTTCTATTCACCAACTTTCTTCAGTTATACATTCAAATTTTATATCCTGTTTCATTTTTCATGTATTCGTGTACATGTGTGTGTGTATATATATATATATATATATATATATATATATATATATATCATGGGTTTTTCTTTTTTGCATGTGTGTGATTCTATGCGTGGGCTCATGTGTACATAATAGTGTGTTGATTGATATAGCCAGCTTACTGTGGGGAGACTATCTTCAGGGGCTGTAATTGCATAGAGGGCACCATGCCCATCTGACCTTCACATGGATTTCTGGGGATCTGAACTCTGCTCCTTATTTTATAGGACAAGCAGTTTGCTTGTTGAGCCATCTCCTTAACCCTTGTATTAATTTTTATAGCAAATCACAAGCTCATCTTGGGACCAGCACTCCATTTATTCTGATGAATGTGAATTACAGACAAATCTTTGAAGTGATTGATCTGATCCAGAAGGACCAAAGTTATACCCAAATTCTGTCTCTCGGCTACCCCTAGCTCAAGGGGCTGGTCCACAGATGACAGTTCCACTAGTGAGGGCTCGTGTTACTGTCGTCCACAGACTATGGTCGATCCCAACACTCCTCTTCCTCTCTTTCTACCTTACCTCCAGGAATTCCTGATTTTTCCAACTGTCTTCAACTACCCGCCTAGGATGGGAATCCCACTTTCCAATCCAGTATTCTATCTCAGGACCAAGGACTTGTCTGGTTATATGAACTGGTCTGGATCACATAGTCCCATCAGTGGCTAGGACTTAGGTATAATTCCAGTGTACTTGCAAGAGGACATATAATGTAAAATCATGTGTGCAGGACTTGAGTCTACCAAGATCAAAGGTACCTTCCTCCAAAAGAGATGTTCCAAAGGTCCTTTCTATGGTTTCTAAAACTGCCCCCTATAAGTGGCCTAGAGAATCACACAATTGAGGGAAAAATAAAATTGATGCCACCCTTTGAAGTTTTCCAGAGAACTGCCAAAGAAAGAGAAAAAAAAAATCCCCACACTTCATGCAGTTAGCAAATTTGCATGGTCACGGGGGCTTTTTTTTTTTTTTTTGCACACCCATTATTTCAATGAGATTTGTGTTTCAAGGGTTTGGAATATTCTTGAGGAAGTTATGGTCTACATTAAAAATGCTAGGAAGCCCAGTAGCTAACAACCCTCTCTTCCTCAGCCAGACTTAAATCAAGATTCAGTTGCTTTTTGGTCATGATAGTCCATCCCAGCAGAAGTAACCCTAACTAAGAGAATACTGGACAAAGAGTCTGGTTTTTAGAGTATAGCTCTGAGCATGTGACCTCTTCGAAAGATGCAAATATCCTCACAGGCTTGGAGAAGGAGGTGAGGACAGGAACTTGTGACTGATCCCCACAGGGTCTCTGTAATTTCCACTCTACTTCTTGTCTTCAGACTGATGACATGTTCATTTGAACCTCTGATGTCAGGAAGGTTTAAAGTCAGTGTCAGTCGTCAGAAAAGGGACAGAGTGAGTTACCTACTAGGTCATGAGCATCTTTCCTTCTTTCTGCAGACTACACTCTTAACCAAGTTACTGCCTGTGCTGGAGGAAGTTTCAGTCTTGGTGGTATCATCTATAAAGTCTACGTCAAAGTGGGCGTGTCCGCAAAGAAATGCAGTGACATTTTGAAAGAAATCAACGGTAAGACAGCTTCACGTGACTTCTGCACTTTCAGCCTTTCTCTCCCCAGCCTCATTGGTCCCAGGCTTTCTTTAAGTGTGGGTTGTTTCAATGCATTTCAATGAACATAATAATCTATCCAATAATATCCACCTACTTTCTACTAGTATAATAAATACATTAAAAAATGAATGAGGTTGAATTCTCATTTTCACAATGACCACGTAGAGTAGATAGAAGGCAAAGGGCCAATATTTAGGCTGAAACCTTAGCACAGAGTTTGTTGAGCTTGCAAATAATATCACTTTGCTCTTGGGGCTGAGAGTTGAACTGGCTGGATATAGAATGGTGGGGGCCAGGCAAGATCTCAGAGACTGACTGAGCCTTGCCTGAGATAAGGCATGCCAAAGAGATTAGAAAATGTGACACACCACCAGCCACATGACGGAGGCCACATGGCAGACAAAGATATGCTTGAGTTGGGGATTAAAGTCCATCTTAGTGTTGAGTCAGAGTCCAGGAGCAAAGGCCTGTATGGAGTTTGGGGAGATGGGAGTCTAGTACATGTCAAATAGGAATGAGGCCCGATGGCAGTGCTCTGTCCCCAGTTCTTCTGCTCCCTCCCAGTTCCTGCCATGTGAAATATCACACACTGGGAACAGCATCTAGGAAATCACAAACACAGGAATTAGCTGCCAGCTTAGAACAGGCACTTACACTCAAGGTTGTTTATATTCTTGATTATTTGTTCATACTGGTAGAGCTGGATATATAAAACATGGGTGTTCTTTTAAGATAGCTTGTAGCTTAATCCCTATCCAGATTCCTGAACAGGACACTGCCAGAACCCACAAAGCCCCACTAATGACAATGCCTCCCCCCAGCCCCCATGTGCCCAGCTATTTACTAATCTGTCATCTATTTACCACCTGTATGTCTATTTGCTTATGTATGTATGTATGTATGTATGTATGTATGTATGTATTTATGTCTTTCTATATAGCTATCATCTATGTACAATTCTCTTTGTCTGTCTGTCTATCTCTCCCTATCTCTATCTCCTGCATACTAATTCAATAACAAGCATTTGAATATGTTCATCATGGATCTTTCTTCCTTGTTCTCCTCATTTGTGCTATGCATAATTGGGTTACATTTCCAGGTGCCCCAGACCCTATCAGTTCCCTATGGTCAGGAACATGTATTGTTCTCCCTTGTCTCCCAAGGTTCATTACAAATCTACAAATTGAAGTATCTCAATGGTTTAGCTGCAGTAAATTCCAAGGCATAAAAATAGACCCTTTGATTCCATGCTGCACTTTCTGCCCATTCCAGAAAGAAATAAGAGGAGCACCATGGTAGAAGACTTGATAGTTCTTGTGCGAGGAGGGACAAGTGAGGATATCACCGCCTTGGCATACAAGGAGCTGCCAACCGCTGAACTGATGAATGCATGGGGCGATGCTGTGAAGTACAACCCAGCAATCATTAAGATCAAGGTATGTGCAGCCATTATACCCACTCCACCTCTGTGTAGAACATGGATTCAGAGAGTCTGCAATGAGCTGGGTATGGAGCATGTAGCTCATCAAGGCACAGGCCCCATGCTTGAGTTATTTGCATTACAATAAAAAAACAGACATGAGGTGAATAGGTTAGAATACAGTACCCCATGCCACCTAAAGATCCCAAGTTCCTTGGTTGGTCCCCAAGCTACTAAGGGGACCATCTACCATGCTTTAAGATACCAGAGGAAAACAAAGACATGCCCAGATGAAAGAGGCACCTAGGGAGGGCAGTAAGTCAGTAGCATGCATGCCCAGCTCTTAGGATAGTGCAAAATGAGATGATGATGATAACTAATGTTGTTTGGAGCACCTGCTGAGTTCACAACACTCTGCTGGGGCATCAGGAACGTTATCTAGAATGATGCTTTCAGTGGTCTGAAAGTTTAATGTGCTCAACTTCTTTTGTGACAAGTCAAGGGCCAGGAAGGTCATGCCCATCTGGGACTGTTCAAGAAGCTGTTAGGTCTAGACAAGAGAATCTAGCCGCTTTCCTCCTCCTGTGGGCTTGGTGAGTAGAAAAATAATGATTCTAACCACCTGCCTCCCACACAAGAATCCTGCAGCTGTAAATAAACTAAACAGATGCTTGTTAAAACAGGACTGTCACACACATCAGCCATGGTAGGTCCTTGCCTGTGGGGACGTCTGCACGGTACCTATAGCGTGCCTTACATCACTCCTTTCTTGCTGCTGTCTGGACTGTCATTGATGGACAGATATCTACCCCCTGAGAGTTCTCTTTGCAATCAAGGTGGGGAAATGGGAGACTGGACCTTGCCGAGAAACTGCAGTTCTAACCCTGACGATTTTTCAACAGGATCTGTATTTGTGCATCAGCTGCATAGCTTCACAGAACAAGAAGGCTGCCATTCAATTCTTGCCTCTGTACTTAATCTCTAGTGACACACAGAGCACAGGCACCAACAATCACAATAGAGATACAGCCAGCCATGGGTTGCAGGCAGCTCCAGAGAAACCCAAGCTTGATTGATACCATGGTGACACCAGATGGCATCACAGCCAGGTGTGAGAGATGACAGGTACTTGAGAGGAAAATAGGTATCTGAATTGTAGCTCTGTACTATGGCATCCTACCTGATAGCTGTTAAAGCTGAGACCTGGGAAGAATGGTTTGGTTAGCCAGTGAGGAAAAATGTGCCTGTGTCTGGGCTAGGGATTGTCACACGAGGTCAAACCAGTGGTGTCAAGTGGAGCATGATAGAGGAGAGTATTTCGAGGAGCAAAGCAGGAGAGAGGCAGAAGGGCAGAAGACCTCTCTGCACCTCTGCACATCTGTCACCTGCACTGAAAGCGCATGTTCATCCATCCCTCTACCTCATGGACTCTCTCTGCTCTCAGAAACTGCCAGCTGCTTCACATTATCCCAGAATAAGGCCTCTCTACAGAGGCAGCTTTCTAGGAGGCTGGAGTGATGGCTGATTTTCAGGAGAGGAAAGCCCAGTGGATAAACAATTTCTGTGCCACTGCCTGAGTATAATAATGTGTCCTTTGAGAAGAGCTGAGATGAGATTTCTGCAGATGCAAGGTATGCAAGCAGGAACCAGCTTGTGTCATTTCCAGGTAAGCGCAGACAGGAAGAGATGGCACCTTGTTAAAAGGAGAGTTAGAGATGACAATGGATAAATAAAGAGATTTGTTTTAACGCAAAAGATGGGAATTATGTTCAAGCTGCAGAAAATGAGCACATGTCTATAAAAGAGATGGAGGTAAGTCTGAGAATGCATTTGCTTTGTGACAACAATAAAATTCAAGAAAATAAGGAATTTATGAAATAAAAATAGAAGCTGAGCTGTTTAGACACTAATCAGATGCAAGGAAAGTAGCTGGATGTGGGGAACCGAGAGCTCAATGGCAGAATTAAAACCCACATTGGAAGCCATAAAGAACAGAATTGACACTGCAGAAAATCGAGTCAGTGAGGTGGAAGGTATTATAAAAAATACTCTTATAATATGGAAACAAAAGACAAAGAGATTCAAACACCAACAGGAAAGAAATGTGATAGATAGGGTACAGAAGTAGACATCTAACACTTGAAGACTCCTTCCCAAGCCAAGGGTGAGATTAAGTGTGTCCATACATTCATCAGGCATGTAGTACAGAATCTGCTCTGTGCCCACAACATGGGATGAACACGGTGTTGAAACCTAAGCAGAAATATTGAAAACAAAACAGTATTGCAACACATCCCTGCTGACATGTCTTCCTTTTAGGAACAAATGTATCCCCCAGGAGTGAAAAATCAAAGGCAGAAGTCATTCCAGCGTGCAGTGTACCATTGACCTTAGGTCTTTAAAGGAAAAAGCGTGTGGCCTGGTGAAGTGTTCCTCAGTGGGCGAACTCCCGAGGCATTTTGAGACAAAACAGAAAGGGTTGTTGTCAGATTTAGCAGATGAAACTACAGAGCATTCAGCTTTGAAATTCAGATAAGGAAGGGATAAATTCTCTTGGTTTCAAGCATCTCCTGTGTATTGCATAGAACGTACTGACTCTTTAATTGCCCCTTATCTGACATTTGGATGTAACTGGATGTCCTGTATTTAAATGGTAATCCTAATCACCGCTCTATCATCTGCATATGTTTTTGCATGGGTCAAGGTAGCTAGATAGTACATTTGGACTGAAGCTGATGAAGAAGACATTGAATTGCCTAGGGTAGAAAGAAAAAATTATGAATGGTGCTCATAAGGAGGTCAGAATTGCCAAGGTGATGCTGCATCTTAGTTCAATATGAGTCAATTTCCCAATTACACATGTCCAAGAAGTATTGCCAAGAGAGCTCTGCCTACTGTGGTCATTCCAACATTCAGATAACAGCTGATAATGGCTCTGAAGATTGCCAGAAGAATTCAGTCACTTCCCTCCATGCTCCTGTTCACCTGTCAGGAATCAGAACAAGTCACACAGAACGCCTGAGGACCTATAGCCCTACTGTGCACAAATCTCCCTCTGAAGACTGTAGCCCTACCATATGAAAACCTGCCTTGGGAGACCTGTGGCCCTACTATCTGCAAACTTCCCTCTAAGGAAATGTATCCCTACCCTGTTCAAGCCTGATTTTGAGAAGCTACAGTTCTACCACATGGTCCTCTGAAGAGCTGCAGCCCTACTATGTGTGGCCAGCTTTGGAGTATCTGCTGCCCTATCACATGTAAGCCTGCCTTTGAGAGGCTATATCCAAAAGGAGAGTTTAAGTAAGTCTTGAATTTCTCAAAGCAAAAGAAGCTTTGTGTGACGTTAGTGTTAGCACTATTTTAGTAAAACCCTGTCAGCTATGGACTTAGAAGATGGCCCAGTGGTTTATTTCTCTCTGTACAATCATGAAGACCAGAGTTCAAATTCCTAGAACCCTTATTTTTTAAAAGCCATGTGTAGTGGGCTGCATTTGTAATCCTAGTCCTGAGAAGGCAGAGCCAGGAAGACAACTGGGACTCACTGGCCAACCAGCTTAGACTTATCAGTGAGTGCCAGCTCACTGAGAGACTGCCTCAAAACAACACAAGGCACATGGCTGTGAAACATCAGCTAAGGTCGAGCTCTGGCCTCCATGTGCACCATGTGGGGTAAGATGGCAATGTAATTTGGCTCTCATCTAGGGAGATATTTTAAATTCAGTATCTCCATACTATGAAAAATGTTGATAGCTATTGATCTGTTTTTAACTGGTTTTATTTTTTGTAAATAAATATGTATGGCTAGGTTGGATACTTATGGCAGCAAAGCTTAAAAGGGCAAAAGTATCAACCCGAGGCTTAAAAGAAAAGTAGCTATATCCATAACCAGTCTGTCTTTGTAAACCTCAAGCTGTGGAAAGTTGTTCTATCACCACAGGCTGAGTCACACAGGGAGATGATAAGTGAAAAGGTGAGATATAAAATTACATTTATACACCAGTGATAATCTGGCTGTCCATAAGTCTGAAAATACATAAATGAATTATCGGACAACAAAGCACAATATTAACAATCACAGCCCACCCTTGGTGGAGGCGACACCTTTGTCAGTTTACTTAACCTTTCTGTGCCCCAGCTTTTTGAACTGTCCCAGGAGAAGATGGAGAACCACCCAGTTCTCAAACTGCTGTGAAGAAATGGGGGGTAGGGGGGAGGTGTGATGCAGCATGTATGTCATCTCCTTGTGGTGGCTAGCTCTGGTGACAATTATTTGACACAGTTAAGAACAACAGGGTGCACTGCAGAGATTTGCCTGGAGCAAAATAGATATTCTCCAGCATCCCCTCAAAATACTGTGATAAGAAAAAAAATTTTCCCAGGGGCAAGTGTGTTAAAGAAGACCCAGTGACCACCATATTCAAGATAGAGTATCTAAGAGAGAGGTGCAGAAGAGAGAGGTAGAAAAAATGAAGGGAAAGAAGAGGAAGGGAGGCAGGAGACGAGAGACAGGAAAACAGACAATGAGCACATACTGGGTACAGCCAAATTAACACAAATGTAAAGGCTGCCCTGATGCCGTGGGATAACTACTTCACCTAAGAAAACCATCATAGCCTACAAACTGGAGAACACAGGGGTGAGGCTAGAGATGGGAACTCCCGAGACGCTTGTATTAGTAACCATCCTAAACTAGGAGGGGAAACAGGCTTTCGACTCCACACCTGATAGTACCAGGATTTTCATCTCAGAGTTCTTGTTTGTTTGTGTGTGTGTTTGTTTGTGCTTTAATGAATCACGTGACCACCTGGAGCTTTTCCTCACCTGACAATTGCACCAGTCATCACCGCGTTGTGAGGCCAGAAGCGCATCACCTTCTGAGGTGCACTCTATGTAAGGTGTTTATTCAGATGTGGCTGCCAGCTAGCGCTATGTCTTGGTAGGAAAACGCCATGGTGGTTAAAGTAGGTCTTTCGAGGAGCTCAGAGCAAAAGCCAAAAGCTGACTGTTGAGAACCTTGTCAAGTTCCCCTCCTTTTACCCTCCCCCAGGTGGGACCAGCAGGCTGGTCTCTCTGAAAACAGCCTCTGGATCAATTCATTGACCACAGACCGGTGAGACAATGGGACCTCCAAGGGGCCTTGCTTTGCCCACTGGAGCGAAGGTCAGCATCAGATGCATTAAGAAATGGAAGCAATTTTCTTCCCACTGGAGGCTTCTATTAGGCATGATTGCCTGCATTTAGACAGACCCTAAACTCTCCAGGGCTGAATTAGGACAGGATCACAAACAAAATCTGGAGAGGAACCAGGCCCTGGATCTGCATCCCTAAGAGGAACAGACACAGCAAAACAGCTGGCGGGCCCTGGTTCTTCTCACCCATAGATGTATAGCCACTGATGCGCATGCACAGAGTGACCAGCAACTGCGGTTTCCGGTTTCCGGTTTCCGCTTGTTCTTTTCTAACTCTTGCCGTGTCTCCCATACACACCGCATCGCTCTGACCCTCTTCAGCCAGCCATCCTCTTTACCCTTAACGTGAGGCTGTGTCCAAAGATAAGAGTGAGCAGCTCCAAGCCTCTCTCCCCAGCGAGCTTACTATCAAATCAGAGAAGAAAATGGAGACTTCGCGTGAAAAAGTTTAAGGATTATAAAGGAACATTTGGAAAGCAGAATATTTTCAAGTGAATAGTGCAGAGGCCACTGAGGGAAGGGACTGTGAGCCTTGGGGTGAGGCTTCCTGGAGGGAGCTTCTCATAACATGTGAGTGACTCTCATAAAACTGGAGGGTGATGATGCAGGGACAGCAATCCGAAAGTAAGCCGAAGAGCTGCCAACTGATCACCTTCCAGATGATCCACATGAAGGCAGATGAGCCCCTTCCTACCACAGCCCTCCCTGTCCCTCCTGCTCCTCCCGCCCCTCCCCGCACCTGCTCCTCTCATCTGGTTTGGTTTGGTTGTTACTCTGTGTGAAACCCTGTGGTACAGAAACCATGTGCCTTGACCCACTGTGGGGCTGGGGCTGACTAAACCTATCATGAATTGAAAATATCAAGGCAGAAATGCATTTGGCCTGCCATACCTGTGGAACACCGCTTGGCGGCATGGGAGATTTATGCCTCACGTGATGGAGGAGCTGCCTGGGCCAGATCCCCCAGCACTGGCTGCAGTACAGTACATTTTTTGTTTGTTTGTTTTGTTTTGTTGTTTTTTTGAGACAGGGTTTCTCTGTGCAATCCTAGCTGTACTGGAACTCACTCTGTAGACCAGGCTGGCCTCGAACTCAGAGATCTGCCTGTCTCTGCCTCCCAAGTGCTGGGATTAAAGGTGTGCGCTCCCACGCCCGGTAGTACAGTACTCTTGACAGAACCTATCACTAGCCTGGGAAGTTCACAATACACTTCAACTAAAGAGGAATCACTTTCTTGCCTTCTTGCGGTTGAGAGATCTCAAGTCAGAGACTGTCTGTAAGCCACTAGTTTACACTAGTGTCTGCCTCTGGCTTCGGAAGTCCCTAGGAATAGATTCTCACATTACAGTTATTTTAGATTCATATCTAGCACTTAGTAGGTATTCGTTGTTAGTTGAATTGAGTTTGAACAGGTGAACTTGTATCTCCCAGGTTGGGGAGGCAGAGAGGAGGGCAACTAGCTGCATGCTGTATGTAGCATTTGTCCTGTTCTGGGTGTATCCTCCTGCATTTTCTGTGCACTGCCCTCTCCAACTGTCCTTCCCCTGTAGCTTTGCTTTGGCCTCTAGGTGATGTGTGTTTTGTCTCTTCTGTCCCAGGCTGAGCCCCTGTATGAGCTTGTGACAGCCACAGACTTTGCATACTCCAGCACAATGAAGCAGAACTTAAAGAAGGCACTAGAAGAATTCCAGAGGGAGGTCAGCTCCTGCCGCTGTGCTCCTTGCAGAGGGAATGGAGTCCCTGTCCTGAAAGGTACCACTTTTCAGAACTCTGGGGTTCTTTGTGGAAGGCATCATCTGCAGGGATGCCGACTCTAGGGCAACTCTTTACCCACTTTTACTTCCTAAGAAATCAGAAAGGTGGCAGCTGGGGGACTCTGCTCTGGTTGTCAGGGTACCTAGACTCCAGCCTCAGGGGTCCTCAGGGGTAGCATTTAGCTGAAGCTTGGAGCTGTGGGCATGATGGTCAATTCACAGGAAGTAGGATCAGCTCAGCGGCTCAGAGTTTGGGTCTAGGATTACCGTAGTGTTTCTTGCTTTGCAAGAAATTTAGAACTTAGCAGCTGGTGTCTACCAGCTTGTAGAATAGAGTCATGGGGTAATATGGAGTCAGATGAGGACATTCACAGAATCTGTCCTGAGGAGACAGTCTTCATGATCAGATGAGAGATAGTCCACGGCGGCAGATTCCTGGTATATAGAAGTACTTCTAAAGGTTCAGAACTTGACAAAGGTAGATGGGGCAAGACTCAAATAGTGGGGAATCTCCCTAAAGGAGCTTAAGCAGAGACTAGACTATTACTTGTGGTAAGAGATGGCTGGCCTCAGGGACTGCCAAGGCAGCATCTGATCCTGGAAGCATGTAAGTGTGAGTCAAAGATCAACTATGGAGCAATTTTCTCAATGGTACCATATAATTCTCATAATGGCAATGAACACCCTTCCTGCCCAGGAAAGGAGCAGCTCTTGCCCGCACATTCGATAACATCCCACTCACGGTTTTTGTTCCCATTCTACCAGATGGAAACACAGGTGCTTGAGGTTGAGCTCTTGGGTTCTGCTTTCCCAGGGTGTGATCATGCTCTCTGCCTGTTTTTCTCAGGATCCCGCTGTGAGTGCATCTGTCCTGGTGGCTTCCAAGGCACAGCCTGTGAGGTTACCTATCGGAAAGGTAATGAATCTACCAGAGTTAGTTGACTAAACACACCCTGGAAAATGTCTGAAAAGAACAAATGGCCTTGAAGGCTGTCATTATGATGCTCAGGATCCCGCCTGGGTTTTTTTTTTTTTTTTTAATCACTTCTTCCCTTGGGAATGCACCATCGTGTAGGACTGTTCATGTGTGACATTCCCAAGCCATCTCAGATTGTGGTGGGAGCTTATGTCCTTTGCCCAGGTGACTGGGTTCCTGAAAGGAAAGCTGGGGATGGGTGAGAAGGACAGCAAAAGAAATAATGAGCCAAGACAAAGTTCTCTGATCAAGGCTCAATGTTTACTTTTTGAGTCTGAACTTAAAAGGGGGGAACACATCCCCCACTATGCCAAGATCTCCTGGCTTGTCAGGATCACATTAGGAGAACAAGCTCAGGCTGCTCAGCGAGTAGTAGCTTCTTGCAGGAAGCTGCAGATGTGGCAGACAATAGACTTTACCTAGTTGGGAAGACTCCACCCTAGGTGGGCTAGCCAGCTGTGGCAAAAACAAGGTCTGATTTAGCCCGCTCAAGGCTGGGGAGGGCACATTGTATTATCTAACCCAAATCCAGTGTGTGTGTGTGTGTGTGTGTGTGTGTGTCCCCTAGGTAGAAATTCCTATAACACTCCCTACCCCCTCAGTGGCATTAGTCAATTCCTTTTGAAGATATGTACACATAATGTTTTTCATGCTGTTTTTCCTCCCCTCATTCTGTAAGTAATGCCATATGCCTTTGACATCTGCAACTCCATGACTAAGGTGTGGTTGTTTCTCAGTGATAGATAGATAGATGGATAGATAGATAGATAGATACATCATACATACTTACGTACGTACATACGTACATAGATGATAGACATCTAATAAAAGAAAGGCTAATAAAACTTTCCTTTGTACTCTCAAATTCTTTGCCCACTTTGTCATCTAAGAATTGTCAGACTCCCATACCTCTTTCATTTTTATTCCTTCCCATAACCTTTTGGTGGCCTCCTTAAATGAATCTAATACATCTGATAAAACATTAGGGCATTCTCTATGCACCTCACTGTGCAGTGGGCCCCTTGGCTGGGTTCTTGAATTCAGCTCGAATCAGAGCTCATCACTGTCATTTAATAACTTTAGGTTGAACAAGACCTTGCCCTCTCTTGGCCGTGACGTGGACATGATCCTGTTTACTGCTCACACACCTGAGTTTATAGTGAGGCATATAAATCATTTAAAATGATGGCTGATAAACTGGAAGGGCAAAATAAGCACTAACTGCTTTGTTTTGGATTTATTATTTGTATTTTAGACATAGAAAATAATTTATTCTTTACAACAAGCCCATGAAGACAGTACTGGTGATAGCCCCATTATACAGATAAAGAAGCTAAAGATCAGTGGGTCACATTTCAGAGTGAAAGCAGAAACCCAGGTCCAGGTTAGCAAACATGGCTGACTGCACAGCCTTTAAGCATGTCCTTCTATATCATGGTTGGCTTTGTTATCTCCTCTTGCACCTCACCCAGATCTTGGAGAGTGACCTGCTCAGAGTGTAGGATCACAAGACCACAGTGTTCCCACAGTGTTTCTGTTTAGAAGAGACCTTGGAAACTGTCCACGTTAGCTCTTTCGTTTTGCACCTATTTATCACAGGGAAACAGTTATTCCACAGCCTTATCTATGACCAAAGCCAATCCTTAATAGACAACAAGCATCAAGGCATAGAGTGGATGTGCTATTCACCTCATTTAAAATGTCCCACTCTCACAGTAGATAACATAGCCCTCATGCATGAGAAACTATCCAGTATCTTAATGTGTCTAATCTGTAAGCCATTCATTTGCCCATCCCCCTCCTACATACTCATCTACCCTTCCATCCATCTGTCCATGCCTCTGTCCACCCACCTACCAATTCACCATCTACCAAACCATCTATCCACCAACATGTTTACCCATCCATCCATCTATCTATCCACCCACCTAGTCACATATTCATTTATTCATTCACCCACCCACCCACCCATCCATCCTCTCACCACTCATACATGCATCTATGTGCCCACTCACCTACCCATCCGTCCACCCACCCGCCCATTCATCTTCCTGCCAGCCATTGCTTATTTGCAGGAGGCCTGCTGTTTGCCGGCCTAGTTGTTGAGATTCATTACGAGCAAATCAGGTATGGTCCTTGTCATCACAAAGGTTGTGGTGTAACAAGACTAAGGCTATGTAAATTATTCCATAAACACATTTAAAATTTCTATGCAACAATTGCTACAAGTGCTCCGAGAGCTTAGAATACAGGGATGTGATGAAGAGGTAAGGACGGCAGGCTTCTGTGAAGAAATACAAGTTTACTGAGATCTAAAGGACTAATTGGATTGACGATGTTAGGGGAAAGGGAAGAGCACCCTGGGCAAGGAATAGTTGTAGAATGTGGAAGTATTCTATGCGAGGAGAGAATGAAGAAAACAATGACAAGAGAAAAAAGACCCTTGTTTAAAGGGAGATATCAGAGATTCAGATTCCAGAAGCCTATTGGCGTCTTTGCCCAATCCTATACCACCTCTAGGACAAGAGAGTATAAGAACTAGTTCACATCCACTTTCCTTCTTTCTTACAGACATCCCCATAGATGGGAAGTGGAGTTGCTGGTCTGACTGGTCTGCATGCTCTGGAGGACACAAAACAAGACAAAGGCAGTGCAACAATCCAGCCCCTCACAGAGGAGGCAGCCCCTGTTCGGGTCCTGCTTCCGAAACACTCAACTGTTAAAGGAGATCCTACGTGAACTCCAACCCTCACACACTTAGCCAGGCTTCCAGTACACCAGCTCCCACCCAGGGCTGTCACAACAAAACCCAATGCCACTCTGCCCTTTAAAAAGATTTGTTTGATGAGTGCGTGATAATTTGAGTAAACAGTGGATTGAGCAAAACCCTAAGTCCTTGCATGGTGAACCTCCCTTTGCACGCTCTGCACTTTTGTTACGTCCACAAGGTCTGGGAGCCAAAAACTCTCTTGGTCACCATGTAGTGACAAAGACACATAGTAGGTGTTGAATAATGAAACAGTACATTGATAAGTTGTTCATCCCTTGGTAAGCACAGAGTCGTCTTCAGTAATGAAGACAGCCAATCTCTATGAAATGATCTCTGTGTGGCACCAATCAATCCCTATGACAACCTTGCAAGACAAATATATGGGATACAGGCTTGGGGCCATATAGTGACTTGTTCCAGGTCACCATACCATTTAGAAAATGTCAGAACTGTGCTACAAACAAGGCTCTGGAATCTAGCGGGGGGGGGGGGGGGGGGCGGGGGGGTCTCCTTTTCTGAATGAGTCTGTAGTTAGCAGAGAACTGTTCCTGAAATAAAATGCAGCAGAAAGCTGTGTGTCTTTCTGTGAGGGGGTTGGTGTGCAGGTATGTGTGCATGTGTGCATAGATGTGTGTTCTTGTGCCTAGTCAGGAGAGTGGCTTTGGGTCCCCTTAGCTTCTTTGATGCTGAGCAGAGGAAGCAAAGCATATAGGAACAGTCATCAAGGGCCAGACCTGAATGGTGATCAATAAGAGAGCATGACTGCGAGCCAAGGAAAACTGATCACTCCAGTAGAAAAGATTTACAAAGGAAAGGGAAGATCATAGTGTCTGGGCAACAGGTCAGAGGACTCTTGGCTGTGTGGTAGTATGTACTGCCATCCCATATTCCCTCCTCTGAGGGACTGATTGTCTGCACACTCCACTTAGCTCATTGAGCTTTGGTGCAAATACTACTGGCGGGGATGAGAACTAAAAGAGGCCAGCAGAATGACTACTGATATCCGGGCTATCAATATCTTTTTATTATTAGTTTTTTAATTACTAAGTGGTTAAAGCTCCGTGGTTTTCATACATTCCTTTTTTCCATTGTTTTGTTTGCCCATGGGCACATCTCCCTGATGGAGGAACTTGAATGAGTTTATTCCTGGAATAAATCAGATGTGGAAAAGCAGTTTGTTACGGGTAATTTTTGGGTCATCAGACTCATTTGCAATCAACTGTTTTCAGGCAAGATACCTGCTTTGCATCTGTAGCAGCTGGATTTGAGAGCTCAACACATCCACAGTACTGAGGCTTCTCTCCAAGCCTGGCCAGCTCTCTCCAGCAGAGTCAATAGAAAACTGGGAGTAGCTGAGGATTCACTGCCTGGGGCAGTGGCAGGCAGCAGAGCAGCTCTGTCTGCCTTTCTGCATCCCCTGTACCCTGCAATCGAACTGACGGGTCTGGACCCTTGTTTAGTTTAATATTATTGCTTTGCTGTCTGCTGTTATTTCAACAGGATAATGCAATAATGTTTTATCTCTTTCATTATACGGAGGCAGTATAATTTTCTTGAGTTATAATCTATCTTCTTTTAAGATTCCCCCGAGACAGGGAAGAGCCACTCTGTCTTTGGTTGACGGGAGGCTCCCAGGAAGCTGACAGTAGCACATCGAGGCGAGCACCGCCAAATTAAATTCTGAATCTCAATCACAGCCACCGCTTCTAATGGGAGATTTGAGTTGATTATGGAGATGACAGCCCAGGTTCACATTTATTGCGTTTAGCAGAAATTGTTTATCCTATTAAATGTGGTCTTGAAGGAGAGACAATTGAATTGTGAAGCACCACTGAGTACCCGGGTGACGCCCAGGCACTGCTAAACTGTGTAATAATTATATTCTTATTTGTGGGCTGAACTTCCCCACGTGGCTCTTTCTACAAACAAATGCGCTTAGGAGGAGGTGGAAACGTAATGTAAGAATTAAACAAAATAAATGCAAACTGTACTCTAGGACTCTTGGCAACTGTGGCTCACCCCAGTGTACCTGGGCTGAGCTGAAGGATTCTTGTAGAGCCCAAACAGTGTGATTTAGCAGTGACCCTGGACTATGAGTACATGTACATCCCAAGTTACCTACGTGGGAGGGATGATCACGTCCAAGAGGAGGATTCTTAAAACGTCATGATCTCTTCTGCATGCTGAATGCCAGGATAGGAGGCTTTCCAGAGTGACCTTGGGCTAATAGCATAACTTCTGTGGGGATAATAACTGTTATAATTACTTTAACAATAATAATAATAATAGCTGCCAATTAGAAGGTTTTGCAGTTTATGAAGTCTTTAACCTGAATTATCCCATTTAATTTTTCTCTGAGTTTGATGGGATAGAATTTATGCGAGCCATAGATGACAGAGGAAGATCCTTAGCAAGAACTGGCCAACTGCAGCAAGCAAGAGGGGGGCTGCAGGGCCAGGACGGAGCTGCTGCAGGCCAGACTACAGGCAGAAGGGCCATCTCTGTCTTAAAAAGAAGACCCTGAAGCTGGGTGGTGGTGATGCACACCTTTAATCCCAGCACTTGGGAGGCAGAGGCAGGCTGATCTCTGAGTTCCAGGCAAGCCTGGTCTACAGAGGGAACTCCAGGACAACCAGGGCTACACAGAGAAACAATGATATTGTGATTCTCAAGCATTTATAGAAAATCTTTTGAGAGAGAGTGTGCTGGTGCAGAAAGCCTTTAGCAGCACCCTGGGGGACCTAAGTGCTTTCGTTGATGGAGAAACGCCCTGTCCCTGCATCCCCGTAGGATCTTACACACAGCAGCATGAACTTCTGCTCAACTCATCCTCCATGTGTCAGCTGTCTCTTTCTTCAGACAGTTGTTCCTGTGGGGTAAAGTTAAGCTACAGGGTTGGGTTAGAATGATTCCAAAGACCTGTAACATAGTCCTCCTCTTAGAAATATTAGAAGGTATCGGAAAACTTCATGTGGTAGAACATGATGGGAGTTTTTAGGTCACTGGGGCATGTCCTCAAATGGGTTGTAGGACCTAGCATCACCAACCATGACTGGGAACCAAAACAATCCTCTTCTTTCACTTTACAATCTCAGTAACAGTAACAGTACAGTAACAGAAAGCTGACCCATGGAGAATAGATGTTTTTCTCTATTGCTGTATCATCCTATACTTTGCTCATGGTAGCATTCAGCATAGTAATCTCTTTTAGAGAATGAAGACAGTGTCTGGCACTAGGGGATTGTCAATAAATATCATGTAAAATAATGGACTAGTGAAAAGGAGCAAGCTGGGCCAAGGGAAGGACTGCCCCATGCTGGTGAACAGCTTTATAGCCTTAGTGACCTGGTGAAAGACAATACTTCAGGCCCGGAAACCCCAAAGACAGACAGTTAAGCATCAATGAAAGATTGCCCTGTTCTGGAGCATCGTGCATTGTAAAAGAAAAGTGAAGCCCAGGAAGAGAAGATGTGGTGTTAGGAGGGTTGACAGGGTGAGTTCAGTCTGAAAGCCTGGTAAGGACAAAGGTCATAGGTAATAAAGCCCAATCTCCCTATTGGTGTGTATAGGGGTTGGGGATGGGTAGGAGATTAAATTGTCTTCCAATATTCTGACTCAAATTTCATATCCAAAGACAGCCTGGAAGGACAGTGGTCCCTCTGCCATCCATGTGGTGGATACCTTCTAGGCCCTGCTTCCTCTGCCATAGCAGATTAAGTCACACTTGTGTCCCCTTCTGATGTAAACCCTGACCTAGGTTATTTTTGTTTCATTTTGTTTCATTCCTCCTCCTCTTCTTCCTCCTCCTCCTCCTCTCCCTCCTGCCCCCTATGAGGCAGACAGGTTCTCAGGGAGCACAGGCTACATTTAAACTTACTGTGCAACCAAAGATGACCTTGAATTCCTCCTCTTCCCCCCACCTGGAATTACATGTGTGCTCCATCAGAATCCACTCCAGACTATTCTTTCACTTTTCAGTTTGTGGTGCTGCTGCTGATGTGCATGTGTGTTTGCCTACACCAATGCATGGCGTGCGTTTGTCAGTTTTCAAATCTCTATCACTCTTTTTCTTCTTAATTTCCATAGGCCCTGTCATTTGATCTGGAACTCCAGTTTGGGCTAGACTGGCTGACCATCAAGTCTCTAGAATCCTCCTGTCTCTGTCTCCTCCTGACCCATGCCAGGATTACAGATGTATACTGCCATACCCAGCTTTTATATGGGTGCTTGTAGTCCAAGTTCACAGTACTTACTAAGCCATCTCTATAGCCTCCAGTTTTCCTCATAGCTGAACTGCCCACATACAACCTAACAGCAGCATGATGGTCTTTGGGACACTCTGCTCAGTGAGTGTAGACATTTCCTCTTTGAATAACCTGTCTGTAGTTTTGGCAGGATTCTTACCTGAGGCATTCAAATGCTTAAGTGTCTGTTCATAGAGACAGAGGCATGATGTCATACCTCTTAGACAGAGCTAGAGACATTGAGGAGAGGCTTCGTAGTAGAATACTCCACAGACAAGCTCTGAAGCCAGTGCTGACTTCAGTGGCTGACTGCTCTATGGCCTTGAGCAAGCTCTGTACAATAGGATCCTCTTTCCCCTCACTTGTAAGAAGTGTGTGACACGTGTCGTTTGGGGCAATGTAGATGTCGTGTGAATCCCTAGACCTAGAAGAAGCCCTGGGTCCAGTAGGCCCTCTTTATTTAGATAAATCACTGCCAGGATCATTGTCAGGGATTCTCAAAATATCAGTAAGAAACCCATGCTGTTGGTTTTCACTTAGAACTGCCTTAAAAACATCTCAGTGCAAAACCCACTACAACATATGAGAATAAAAGGACACAGAATTGCTCAGCTCCTAGGGATATCTTAATAAAGGACATGGAGGCCTTTTCTCTCCCAAGCTCTGCATTATTAAGGGAAATGTAACAGCATAATAACTAATATTTGCAGAGACCATTACCGGTGACAAAGAACTTCACATTCCTAATCCAGGCCTAATCCTCTCAGTGCCTGCAAGAGGCAGATTTATTGTCTGCCTGTGACAGGTGACAGGACAACCTCAGAGAGACCAAGTGACTTTCCTGAGGCCATGCTGAAGAGGAAATTTAGGGGTTCTTTGGAAAGTTGGTGGTGTTTTGCTGGGGCAAACACATGAAAGTCTGTTTAGTGAAATGGACACAAGTGTGAAAGACTAAGGCCGACTCCAGAAGGAACATTTTGCTGAAGCCGACACAGGAGAGAAGATGTTCTGCTAAAGCATGCACATAAAAGGGCACATGACGAAGGATTCTTTGCTAACAACACATATGTATTGGTCCATCTTACACTGCATAGTTGAACTGCATTTGTCAGGAGTCCATAGAGAGAAGCTTAGCAAAAACAAAAACAAACAAACAAACAAAAAACCCAAAAAACAAAAAACTTCTGGTGGTGTACTGCAGTTTCTTGCCTCTTCCTCAGACTCAAGCTGACTGGATGTACGTGCTGAAGCAAGGCCCGTGGAGGACCCCTGATGTTTAGAGGGTATAAACAGGACTCCACAGAGTGACAGACGCTGAACTAGACTTGCTGGTACAGCTAGCTGTGTGACACTTGTGGGTCTCACACCTTCGATGATCTTCGCTTCCCTGAGAGAGGCAAAGCTAAGAACTTCTGGTGTCCTTCCTGCTGACTCCTGCCAAGGCTGAGAGCTGGCTGTCTCTGCTAGGTCATGTTGCTGCTGCTGCTAACCCAACTCTATGAAACTGGACTGCTGGTGTATAAGAGAAGCATTTGTGAATGGATTGAGCTGCCGCTGCTCACCCATGAACTGAACTGCCCATTTCCAGACAGCACAGATGAGAGTTGCTCCAAAGAACCTTTCTAAACAAGTTCACTTCCCCTTTCCCCATAGCCTTTCTTTTTCATCCCCTCTGATGGGTGGGGGGTTACAAGGGAGGTTAAAGTGTTTAAAAACCATCATTAAACATAGGCTTTGAAAAAAATTAAAGTTACACCACACAGCTCCAAAGCAGCCGGCACAGTCCAAGGCTGCTGAGGCTGCCCTGCATAGCCTTACAGTACAGGCGAAGCAGTCCCAGATTACTCGCAGGGAGGTCACCAATACCCACAGAGAAAGGACCCTGGCCTGCAACCCGGCAGTGCAGAGATCAAATGGACTAGGAGTCTATGCAGTAAACAGGGCAAGGAGACTGAAGACTATCATTTTCTTTACCCAAGTTATGTACCCTTTCTCCCCTAGAGTCCTCCATGCATGTGACAGATGCGATAGTTTTATGAGATGGCACATACAAAGGGAAGGCATCACCCACAAACACTTGGCATGAGGCGCATACTAAACTGACTTCGTATGCTCGGGTACTATACAAAAAGCACCCTGCCCATTCCCTGCCTCACTTGCCTGCCAACTGCTTCCTTGAGCATGCATTCTATAGAGAGAGAAGGGGGGGGGGGCATGGTCATGTGTGCAGAGGGCAATTCTTGGAGGATTTTCAGCAGGAGTCAAGTGTCTGGCCTGACACTGGCCTCGGAAGCAGAAGCAGGCACAGAGCCCGGGCACTCCCATTATCACCCCGGCAGCGGCTACCAGTTATCTCAAGTCCACACCTTGCAGCCCCAGGTGTCCCTCCATCCATCACTGGCCATTGTCTGAGATCCACTCAGCCTCCCCCACTGCCTCCTGCCCAGTGACTCCTTGTTAATAATCCGGTTTGTTCACATCCTCAAAACGATCTGATTCTGGCCCCTTTTCATCCCAAACACCATCCATCCATCAACTGCGGGCTCCACAGGCTTGGTTAGGAAAATGAGAGTGGGGGAGGGGGCCAAATAACAGATAAAACTTCTCCGTGTTATCTCTAAAGAAATAGAATGGATAAATAGATCTGTCAGACATGTATCATGCCACCTGACAGCCAAGTCTATTTGTTAAAAACAGGTTAGGATGGGAGGATTTATCTCACGCTTTAAGCTGTTAATACAGGAAGGAGACATATTTTTCTTTATCTCTTCAGGGGAAGGGGGGAAATCCCAAGGCCATGAATAAGGGACTTTTAATTTGATTTGATAGAGTTTCTCTCACTAAGGTGGAAAGGGGTGAGCTTGCTCTTTAATTTGTGCCTCTGGGATGCTATGGGCTTGGCTGTCCTCTAATGCTTTGTGAAGGTCATGGGATCCAGGAATCCTGCTCAGTGTCTTGCTCTCACGGTCTTTCTTACAAGTTTTGACAGCCAAACACCAAGGCCATGTTGACTTTGGTCATTGGTATCAAAGAACAAGAGGAAAATGGAGAGGTATGTCTTAGCTGTTGGGGTTCTAAAAAGCGAGGGGAAATAAAAGTCCCCATCTGTTATGGAAGTCAGTAGATGGGACAGACAGGCAAGCTATAGTCATAGGATGTGGAACATGCAGGAAGACAGCCACTCAGGGACATATTCTTGTTGAGCTGTGGATACTTAGGAATAGCTGGATTGGCTTTCTGGGAAAGGAACTTAAGCCATGTCCAAAGAATGATGGGAGGGGAGGGGAGCTAGGGTTAGAGGCACACTTGGGAACTAGTCATGGAGGGCTTTTTCCATTATGTCAAGGACAGTAGTAGGGTTTTGAAACAATGGTTTTAAGGATAACTGTGTGATACAATGAAGGCACAGTATGCACAGGCCTTAGATTAGAAAGCATGCTATGAATGCGGCCATTATAATTACCGAGCACAGAAACCCCAGAGAGACAGCTGGCAAAGGCTATGAGATGCAGCACATGGTCTCCTAGAAATGCTCATGACCACACTGGGGCTCACACTCACTATCACCCGCTTGAGAAGAACACACGTCACCCCAGAGCTAATAGAACACCCGTGCCTGTGTCATCCCCTTCCTGTGATACGTGTTGCTTTTCTGACTTTCACTTTTTTCCAGGGCTCAGCTGGCTGTCTGGCTTCCAGATGTCTTCCCTGATTCCTAGACTAGACTTTCTTTATTCCCCTCTGGGCTTCTTCCCAATGAAGGACACATTGCAATTGTCTATGGGTCTCCTCTGTCAGACTCCAAGTCCTTGTACTGATGGGCCTGTAGCTTAGTACCTCCAGCATCCAGCGGTGGCCTGGGCGCCAGGTATCACTGGGAATTAGCCTGATATTTTCTTTTCTTTTTTTTTTCTGTTTCTCTTTTCTTTTAAAATTTATTTTTATTGTTGTTGTCATTAGATTTTCTGAGGAAAAGACCACTAGCCAAGGACTGTAGTCACCTCCAACAGCTGGAGATGCCCAGAATAGTTTGACCGCTGTGTCTTGTAGGAGAAACATAGCCCTGGTGGTTTTATCCATATGTTTAGGTATGAGTGTATTGATAACCTTTTTTTTTTCTTAAAATATTCAATGTATGTGGTACTGTGTTATAAAACGTTTTCATACATGTATAGTATATGAAGCATGCTCCTACATACTCCCCTGCCCTTTCTTACCCTTTCCTCTCTTGTTAGTCCTCATTGTCTCCTAGACAATTTTACTTCTCCATTTTACAACAATGATTATTGTAATTTGTGTGTATGACCGGCACATTCATGCAGTGCTCGCAGAAGCCAGAAGAGAGTGTTAGGTTGCTGTAGGTGGAGTTATGGGCAGTTGTGAGTTACCTATCGTGGATGCTGGGAACCAAACCTAGGTCCTCTGGAAGAGCAAGCAATAAATAGCCCTAACCACTCTAGGCCCTCACTTCTACATTTGTGCCATATATACAAACATGATTTTATGAACCTATGTAAAATCCAGTAACCATCAGTGAGAAAAAAATTATTCTTTGAGACTGACTGAGTTTAATTAATATGATTATCTGCGGCTGCATCCACCTTCCCCCCTCCCCCCAACAACATTATTTCATTCTTTAGGGCTGGCAATCATTTTCTTCATGCATTCCTCTGCTTTTAGAAACCTAGGTGTGTTCGGCAACTTAGCCGCTGTAATTACAGCTATAATAACCAATTAACTTTATTTATATTAGTGAGACCTCTTTCAAGCTTCAGGCCCTCACAATATTAAGACAATAAATTTGTATTACTATAAAAAATAGATTTTCTTTGAGATAATAACTGCTCCTAACCTAGGCTGGTCCTGAACATGCTATGTAGTTGCGCTTCTGTTCCTCCTGTCCCTACCTCCCAGTTTATATTATAATGTGGTGGTATGAATAAGAATGGTCTTAATAGGCTCAAATATTTGAATGCCTAGGGAGTGGCACTGTTTGCAAGGACTAGGAGGTGTGGCCGTGTTGAAGTGTGCGTGGCCTTCTTGGAGTAGGCTTGTCCTTGTTGGAGGAAGTGTGTCACTGTGAGTGAGCTCTGGGGTTTCAGAAGCCCAAGCCAGGGCCAGGGACTCTTTCTTCCTGCTCCCTGTGGATCATATATAGAACTTGCACCTACCATGCTTCCATGCTCCCTGCCATGACAATAATGAACTAAACCTTTGAAACTGTAAGCAACTCTCCTTTTTTAAACAAGATTTGCCATGGTCATGGTGTCACTTCACAGCAATAGAACACTGACTAAGACATGTAGTGAAGATTGAACTTAGTAATTCCTATGTGCTAGCCTAGCATTCTATTAACTGAGCCCCATTCCTAGCCTAGCCTGCTTATGACTGAAGTGGATAGGTAGCCGTGGAGCCTGCCTTCCTGGCAATGAAATGCTGGGCTGTTTTTCTGGCATCATCTTCCCTTCCCTGTAAGGCACAGGGGCTTTGCTGAGGCATCCCTCGTTTCTGCAGCATGGCTTTTGAAGCCTGCCCTTTCTCTCTGTCCATCTTCTCCTCCTAAAGGCATGCCACTCCAGAGAGATCCACTGAGTGTGCGACTCTTTAGATCTTCCTCTCGGAGAAGGAAAAGAAGAAAGCCTCTCTCCTCGCTGCCTTTCTCTCTTTCGTTAATTTACTTTTCAAAAGACACACTGTCAAGCTGAAGGGTATATCTTTAAGCCATGTGTTTACACCCCACTCCCTATAAAACCTGAGATTATAGATCTTCTTAAAGGACCTAGAGGGAAGTGTACTGGGAGAGGTGTATGTTTTGTAGAGGTGAACCACTGCTGGGAAGGAGAGACTGATGTGGTAAAAGATTGCCACAGCTGCTTTATTTTAATGTCTGATGCTACTGGGGGAAGAGTTCTGTGTTTTGCTGGTGGTCTGGGCTCAGGTGTGATCCTTTAGTCCAGGGGAACTCAACCTTCCTCATGCTGTGACCTTTTAATACAATCCCTCATGTTGTGGTGACCCTCAACCATAAAACTGTTTTTGTGCTAATTCACAGCTGTAATTTTGCTACTGTTATGAATCAGAATGTAAATATGATATGCTGATATACAAGCCGCCCCCAGAGGGGTTACCACCCACTAGTTGAGAATCGATGCTTCAGCCTCTTCTTCCAAATTTCCTATCTTGTTCCCAGGTTTCCCACCCTTGACAAGGATCCCTATATTATCATCTCCTCCCTGCCTTGAGCACCACAGACTACCATGCAGAGCCCTCCAGTCACAGACCGAACAGAGCTGGGCGGTAGGTTGAGGGGTTGTGGGTAGTAAGGAAGTGCTTGAAGTAGTGCATGGCATATCTGACCCACAGCTCTGACCCACGAGACTTAGTTTCCTTAACTGTGGAATAGACCTCACAAAGCAAGCCTTTAGAGGTCCTCGGGAAGCCTACATCAAATAGCAAAGCTCAAGTGCTCTGCCCCCGGCCCTCTGTGTGCCATGCACCCCATTTCTTGTGGGCAGATAACGACTCATTCTCTTTCCGTGGTGTTCAACCTTGCCTGTGCTTGGAATTGCCAAGGGAGCACTGAAGACTGCTGATGGCTGACGACAGCCCCCAGTGATTCAGATTTAACTGGTCTGGGATGCAGCTTCTGGACAGGAGGTTTGTGAAATTCCCCCAGGTTATTCTCATGGGCAGCCAAGGTTGGGCGCTCCAGAACTACTGTTTAGAGCAAGATAGAAAGTCCTTAGCAGTCGCCTGCTTGGCCTCCTCCACCTGGCCTCAAGTCACTGGCTAGCAAGTAGCTGCTAATAAATTACCAAGTCACTAATCTAAGCAAACTATGAATGTAAATTAACTCCAAAGGGGAAGAGCTACATTCACAAGATAGAAAGCAAGAACGGAGTCTTTTCTTTCTTTCAGATAGAAGAGCCAAGTTTATTTAGGTAAATCTCTGAATCACATTTTAACAATGGGAATAACAATAATGATGCTAATAATTTGCCATGTGGCATGCACTGGAACGCGTTTCATACACAAGTCTTTCTTTGTCTTTCATCATTTTTCCCAGTCCCCACGTCCAACACGTACACACCTGCACGTTCCCCTTCCCCACGTTCTTTCTCACTGTCAGGTTTTGTATCAGGCTGGATTTCTTTTTTCAAAAGTCTCCTCCGTGTTGATCTGTTAAAAAGTCCATTCAGGTTCAGATAGGTGCCGTGCTTGCTGCCTCTGATATATATATAACGTGTGCAGACTGCATTCTCTGACTTGTCCTCCCTCAGCAGTCACTTGGATGCTACATATGTTGATGTTAATAATTTACTCCCAGTGGCCCAAGAGCCTCCTCTTTTTTGTGTAGACAGTTGGCCATCTGTTTCTGAAGGCTTCATATCTACATAGTCTATCAACTTCGAAGAGAAGCCAGGGATAAACCTGGGCTGTTGATTTATCTAGTTTTATGTCGGTGTGACACATTTTGGAAGGGGGAACTTCAGTTAAGGAAAAAAAAACAAAAACAAAAACAAAAACAAAAAACACTAGACTGGCCTCTGAGCAAGTCTGTAGTATGTTTTTTTAAAAAATTAGTGATTGATGTTGGAGGGCTCAGCTCACTCTGGGTGTTGCTGTCCCTGGGCAGGTGGTACTGGGTGATCCAAGAGAGCAGGCTGAGAAAACCATGAGGAGGAAGTCGGCCAGCAGTACCCCTCCATGATCGCTGCTTCGGTTCCTGCCTCCAGGTTCCTGCCTTGAATTCCTGCCCTGACTTCCCTTCATGCTAGACTGTGAGTGAGGCATGCAAGCTGAAGTTATTCTTTTCTCCCCAGTTGCTTTTGCTTGTGATGTTTTCTCATAGCAACAGAGACCCTAATTAGGTCACTTGGCAACTGTGATGAACATGTACATGGTTTAGAGTGCACTGGAACACTAGGCTGGCTGGGGTGACTGGCTCTTTTCGGGAAGGTCAGGGAATGGACGTTGATCTTTATTGATTGACCCTTCCAAGTCCACCCACAGCTCTGGGAGGTTGACTAATACAGACCTCACCCATGAACTGACTCTTGGTCTGTCTGCTTGTCCAGCAACCATTGCTGTTAAACTCCCCTACCCTCTGCAGTGCATAGCCTTAGCATCTGAAGATACTGTGCTGAATAAAACCAGGCCACTTTCTGTCTTCAAATTTGATTGCTTACCACGAAGAGAATCACAGGAGATGGTCTGGGGTCTGAATGCTGGGATCTCTAAGTTCTCCACATGGAAGTCCTCTACCCAGTGTGGAAAGAGGAGGCTGGACTTTGAGAGATGACAAAGTCATAAAGGCAAGGTTCTCATGAGTAGGACTAGTGCCCTTACAAAAGAGGCCCTAGAGGCCCCTCTGCCATGTGATAACGTAACAAAAGGACATATATAAAATGGAGCACAGCCTCTCCAGACCCTAGACCCTCTGGAACCTTCATCTCTCAGTATATGCTTCCAGAATTGTGAGGAATACATCCTGATGTATCTAAACCACAGCCCGCTTACTGCTAAGCATCCTGAATAGAATAGGGTAGAAAGGTGGTTCTGGGAAGTAAAGGGTAACAACTCCCTGGAACAAGAAGGCAACTTTAGAGCCAAGTTATTGATAGAGGCTAAGAATTAAGACTAGAAAAAAAATCATGAGTATATTGAGAGAATAGCCTTTGTGGGTTTGCATTTACTCAGAGCAGCAAGCAGTCCTAACCAGCAACCAGGACAGGTAACAGCATCTGCAGCCTCCTTCCCCAGTCTGCATCCAGAGGTACTCAGCAGGCCTGGGTCTGCAGGTTCCTCCCTAGGCATGGGGTACCTCCATTCTTGGGTGGTGGGTTGTTGCACTGTCTCCTCCTCTCCTGGAAACCTCCTCTGCACCCTGACCAGGAACTCCAGCAGCTCCAGTGGCCAGCGGCTTTGATGTCTGCAGGAAAACATGCCAGGGGAGGAGGCAGTTAGTGTAGAAGCAGCTGGCTGGGGATGTGGGGCCAGAGGCCACCTTGTGGCTCCAGAATGGTCTACAGTCCTTCCTTGGGGAAATGCCCTGGGTAGCAAACCAAGACCTCTGTGCTTGCAGCCTCACTGTTAATTTGAAACTCTGGACAGAGTGAAAGAAAGAAAGAAAGAAAAAACAATAAGCCACTTGGGAGTCCATCTCATGAAACTGGAATCCATGGTTGCATGGAAGACAGAGAGCAGAGCAAGGCAGGAAGGATTCTCCTCTGGGAGAACAATCCCAAGTCTTTGGAGGCTGTAAGGAATAGAACCATGAGCGCCCTGCAGATCCAAGGCAGAGGTCTAGTTAGAGATCTCTGTAGCAGATTGCTGAGGTTCAGTTTGTAAGTTTCTAATCCAAACCCTTCAGAACCTGACAGTGGGTCCTGGGGAATGACAGATTGTCTGTGCAGAACTTCTAAACGCTCGCACTGGAACAGAGCACACAGAACCGGACCCAGGGCTGCCGGCTCACTTCCCTGGCTGTGCCTCTCCCTGCACGAAAGTTAAGGTTTGGTGCTATGAGAAGCGTGAACTAATCCAATGGGGACTGTTCATCACTTCCTATCCCCACTTCCTTTTCCTAATGAAATCTTCCATGCACCCCACATCTAATTCAGTTGAAAGTGGAGCAATTCCATTGAAGTTAGGGTGACTACCAGGCTCACCCTCCTCCCCTGGGGGCGATCCTAGCACCCTAGGGCTCCTCAGATCTCACTGTGAACATCATTGGATTAGATTATCTCCAAGTCCCTTCTGGCACTGTAATTATACTCCCTGATGGGGCAGCCACAGCAGGATTCTTAGTCTCTATTTTCCCCACCTCTGTGACTCTGTCCCTGTTGGCAAAGGTCTGCTAGGAAAACTCCCAGGGACTCTAATGGGTTTTGGTGGAAGCTGACAGATTTTTCTGCCTTAGCTGTCCTTGCCAGTTTAATCTCTGTCAGGCTGAACATTCTGTAAGGTGGCCATGAGGCCACCTGATGTCCACACCCTGCTTGGAGGTGCAATGCTGGCAGTTAGCTGAATGTACGGGAAATGAATGCAGAAGGATTGCGACTTTGAATACAGCTCCTAGTCCCCCACTCTCACCCAAGTCACTGGCATCTTGTTCTTCCTCCTCCACAACCCATAGTATATGCATATGGCTCAGCAGGACTCTCAGAGTCTGGCCTCCACCCTGTGAGAGGAGGGTCTAAGGGACCCCTCTTCTCTCTATCTCTTTGCTGTGTGGACCAGGCCCCCTTAAAGGGAATACTTAGAATGGTCAAGCCAAGGATCATACCTGTGTCTTGAAGTCAGGCCTGACTGAAATCATGAAGTAGTTAGCCCATGCCCACTCCCCACTCTTGTAAGTGATTGTTACTGAGATTGCCTCAGAGTCTCTATGCTCATTCAAAACAGCCTAACATGGGACAGACTCAGTAGCGACACTTAGGTCAAGGCCTTGGGTCCTGGCATCAGACTTCCTGGGCCCAGCTCCCTGCTCCTCCATTCTCTACCCACATGACCTTTGGCAAATTATCTCCCATTGCTCCTGCCCCAGGCTCCTCGTCTGGAGAATGAACTTAACAAGAGCATTTATCTCATAAGGCTCTGTGGGAATAGTTACGGTCACATATAAGGATGTGCTGCTGTGCTGCTGGCTTGGAATGAAGACCAATTATGTCTGTCAAGTGGCCTTTGGTCTCTGGGGGAAGTCGCCTGGCTGAGGGGCCTGCAACCTATTACATGCCCTGCTAAAGAATCAGGAGGATCCCTGAGCTCTGGGCTGGGCTATCTCAGCCCAGAATATCTTTCCCTCCCTACTCCATGCTCCAATTCACCAATTTCCAAATAGTTAGACAGTGGCTTCTCCAGCTCCCAGGAGAAGACAGTGTAACAGCTTTGGACCTGGTGGTTGGTGATGTAGCTTATATTCTCTGTACCTGCATTTCTCAAATGTGGGCTTTCCCTTACCTTCCCACATCTCTCAGAATTTCTTCCCTGGATATCAGACAGCAGCCTGGGACTTAAACTGTCCATTCTTGAGCAGAGGAAAAATTCAGAGAAGTGACCAGGCCAGGTACACCCTATCCATAGAGCATCAGGCATGCAACAGCCTCTCCCTTCTGCTTGGTGGCATGGAATCTGGCATGTGCCTTACTCAGCTGGTTTAATGCTCAGCCCAGCCTGTGAGGACTATACCGCTCTAATTTCATTTTATAGCAAGTACTTACATGAGAATCGGAGACACTGGGATTCAAAGGCATGTTTGACCTCAGAGCTGTGCTGCCCTGCCTCCTGCTCAGAGACACTCTCTCAGTGAGGGAGCGATAACCTGCGATTATCTCATCTCAAAACCAGATCCAGGAGGAGATCACCTCTGAATACTAAGGAAATTGCTGTCTGGGGTTCCTCCCAGCCAAGCTGGGTTATTTTCAGCTTCAGACTAACAAGGCTTCATTATGTTGTCCTTCCCTACTCCAAATCTGAGGCATGGATTTGGTGGGAGCTTCCTTGAGGCAATCTTATCCCACTGTGACTTCCTATAGACTCGTCCACTTCACTCCATACATGTCATAACGCATCTGAAAGAAAGTCCTTCCTCATTAAGCCAACATCCTCTGCTCTATTAATCTTAAACTTTGATCTCAATGGCCGTCCATGCAGAGCAAGGCTCAGCCCTTCCTGCATGACAGTTCCAGGAATCTTGTCTTTCCTGTGTGTTCTTAATGCCAACAATGTCGTCTCTTCCCCACTCTTCCTCTTATAGTGTCCAAACTTTGCTTCAGCAACATCTGATGAAGCACTTGGGCACGAAGCTCCTGGCATATCAGAAGAATGGCGGTCTAGCTCTTTAATTCCATTAATTAAGCTGTGTCAGGCTTTGGCCTCCTACTGAGTCAAAGGGCTGCATGCTTTGTTTATTCTCTACATATAGCTGTTTAGCCAGGAGCACCTACTCACCCACTTCTGTGCTGCCCCAGGAGGCTGCTATGGACGCAGTACCTTTGATTTGTCCATCCAGGCTTCCCTTGTTCTCTGGACATGTTCTTCCATACGACAGCCAAATGAAACTGGCTTGCTTATACATTGATTTTTTACGACCCATATACACTGCCTTCATCCTGTGTATCATATCAGCTTTGTATGGCTGGTAAGCTAAAAGCTTAGGTATTGGGACGTGCATTGATACAATGGGAGCTTGCCGTGCCTGGCAGCATAGGCCTGTAAGTCAGCGTTTTTGAGAAGCTGAGATAGGAAGTCTCAGGTTCAAGACCTGCCTAGGCAACTTAGTGGATGCCTGTCTCAAATAAAAAGTAAAAGGAGAGCTGGAGTGTAAATCTGTCAGAGTGATCTTGTCCAGAATGCATAGAGCCCCAAGAGGGAGGAAAGGAAGGAGGAAGGAAAGGAGGGAGGGAGGGAGAAAATGTATGAGAAACTTAAATGGAACTAGTTGACCTGCCCCCCTCACCCTCCGGAAAGAAGTGTTTAAACAGTATCCCCAGGATAGGGTCGTGAAATACCTGGGATTCACATCCAGGATCCCCCAGGTCATCCTAAAGGAAGAAAGTCTTTATTCCGCTTAATACATTTCTTCCACAGTGCTGGTTAATGAGTTCGTGTCAAAACTACCCACTTTTGGATCATCTTTGCTCTGGCTTTGTTTTTAGTAGTAACTCCCTATCTAATAGCATCCACTGTATCCCTCCAAAAGACCCCTTCAACTCCCAGTTCCCATTACCTGTGGACAGAACCTTATGTGAGAGTTTGGTCTTTCCTGTGAAACTACAGTAAGATAAAGTCATGTGCATTCAGATGGGGCCTAAACTAATCAATGACCTGTATTCATTCAAAGAGAGGAAAGCAGAGAGAAAGAGGGGAGGGCAGTCATGACTGTGGAGGCAGAAACTGGACGGTAGGTCTACAAACCAAGCAACTCCAAGGTCTATTGACAACCACTAGAAGCCAAGAGAGGTGTGGGACACATCCTGCCTAGAGGCTCCAGAGACAATCTCCCCTGGAGTGCATTTCAAAAGCAGCCCTGAACTATGAAGAGTCTTGATGGCAGGAAGAAAACTGAAGAACAATCAGTTCTGCGGCATGAACTATAAAACTCTTGACTGTGGATTTCTAGAGCAGACAATGAGAGCACCCAGAAACAGAGGTTAGAAATCCCAAAGGTTCCTTCTGTGTACTGGCCCCTGGGGTCCATGCCAGGCTAGGGCAGAGTGGACTGCGTGAGTCTTACCTTTGAGCCCCTCTAGCACCGTGTGTTCACAGGCCAGGCCCTGCCGGCCCATACTACACTGACACCGGCAGTTGGTGCCGTCGAGTATAGGCTCCCCATTGTTGAAGCAGGGCCCACAACGACAGACATTAAATTCCATCAGGTACTGGTCCAAAGCCCGTCGCAGGTTCTGTCGTTTCGTCTCCAGAGGTCCCAAGTTTGTGTGCCGCAGTAGCTGGTAGATAGGCTGCATCTGTAGGTACAAGAGTATCACGTGGTTCCTCCTTTTGGCTCTGCCTACCTTCTCATAGCTCAACAACTGGCTATGAAGCTTCTGAAAGGCCTGCGACAGAGAGCAGATGCCTGGATTTCCTGTGTCCTTCGAGATCCCCACAGCCATTCTATGAACGGGCTATAAGCATTCGACTCAGAGACGAGGAACTGGGGGCTCAGAGTATCCGTGTGACCAGCTCAGAACCACACGAGTGTTCTTTGCAAGAGCCATTCTGAACATGGTTTCCAATCCCTCTGAAAATGATGCTCTCCTAACTCCAGAGTAAGAAGGGCTATCTAGAAGCTACCTGGGCCAACTCGCTTGTTGCCTGCAGAACTCAAGGAAGCCAGAAGTATGTAATAGGTCTAGTTCTTTGTATTCAGGCATGCTTTCTGGTTTTGTCTGTCACCTTTTTAAACACAGGCACTGACTAAGGGAGTTCCTTTGTCTTTGGAAGCAGTTCCCTTAAAGATGTTGATATGTGGGTGGAGGAGGGTCATTTCCATGTGATGTAACCAGGGTTCCCCAGCCTGCGTACTGTTGACTGAAATCAATGGTGCAGTGTGTGTGACGGGCTGTGTAGCAGTGGCAGTGGATGCTGCACACTAGATGCCAGCGACCCCCTTATGCTGAAAACCAAACCTGTCCGGTGCCATTGCTAATAAACACCTTAGGGGTAAAACTACCTTAGACTGAGAAGCAGTAGGGATATTAGAAAGAGGACCATCATTCTCTTGCTTCCAGCTGTGGGGTCTTTGTCATGGGACCTATGCATCTTCCTTCTTCACCTGAAAATGGAAACCAACACCCCACCTTCTGCTTTTACTGTGAAGACCCTGGGAGATGACACGTGGCAAAACCTCATGACTTAGAAAAAAGTGAAGAGAAGTGAGTGTGGCTTGCTGCCTAGCTGTGTAGCTGAGAGACACAGGTTTCCCTCTAAACCAGGGAATGGTACCCACTCTAGAACCCTCATGACCCAAAGTGAGTGTAAGGTTACAGTGTAAAAGACAGAATAATATACAACGCCATTCTCATTAGAAATGCTATTAGCAAAAACAGGGAAGGATGCTGGGAAGATGACTGAGTGGTAGTGTTTGCTGAATAAGCACAAAGACCCAGATTTGAATCCCTAACACCCATGCAGAAAGCCAGCTACAGCAGCCAGCTCCTGTAACCTCAGCAGTGGGAGACAGAGACAAGGTTATCCTGGGGACTTGCTGGCCAGTCATCACAAAGATCCAACTTCTGTGATAGACCCTACCTCAAAAAAATAAGAGGAAAAATACTTGGCAGTAACCTCTGACCTCCAAACACATTTTCAGGGATGACTGTAACACACACACACACACACACACACACACAGAGGGGAGGGGGAGGGGAGGCTGTGCTCTTCTAGTCGCATTACTTCCTGTTATCTATAGCACCTTTACAATGCTCTGCATTTGAAGAAAATCATACAGTGACCATTTTAAACAGGGCTCTCATTTTACAGGCCAGGAACCTGAGGGTCCAAAGGACAATTTGCCTAAGTCTGATAGAGCCACCGTGGGTCAGTCAGAAGTCAAGGGCAGGCAATTCATAGACCTTTGACAGGTTATCCTGGTAATGTGGACAGAAAGACTCATAGCAAACAGACCTTTGTCAGTGGTCTGAAGTCATTTTAGAGGCCTTCAGACATGGCAGGCAAGGATTGGCTGGAGCTGAGGTCAAATGACATCACTTACTGGAAGGTCAGGAAATTGGGCCCATTGCTAGGACATGAGTATGGAACTGGGCTGCCAGGGTCCTGGTTAAAGAAGACTCTTATCTCCAGGCAAGGCCAGCCCCACAGGGCAGCTTCCCTTTAACCTTGAAGCAGGCTCAACTCAAGTCTCTCCCCTGCCCTCATGACCCTCAGGAAATGCTTCTGAGGAGGGCTGGCTGCTTTTAGGAAGACAGAAGGATAGAGAAAATAGGATCTTAGAATTTTAGAGCTTAAAACTTACTATCAGTGATCTTATGCCATTTTATAGCTAAGTAAACAGAGTCAGGCAAGGACTGAAGCAGCTTGTATATATATATATATATATATATATATATATATATATATATATATACATAGTTTTATATATATATATATCACATACTTAACACAAAGCATATAAAACAATATGACCCATGGATTCACTTCATCTAAGTACCTGCTATAAATAATAATGCTGACATCATTTCTACTTTGGATGTTAAATTATTTTAACTGGCATGCTTATCTTCTCTCTCTCTCTCTCTCTCTCTCTCTCTCTCTCTCTCTCTCTCTCTCTCTCCTTTTAAAGCATAAAACTAGCTTCATGATTCAGTGTATTGATTCCTCAGAGCGATACACTTCTCAGAGAGATGTGAGGGTTGTGAAGCAATAAGGATGTTAAGGAGTTCATGGGACATAGCTGTCTTTTGCTTTCCACAGGCTTCTATGCTGGTCCTTTAGTAGTGTGGATTTGTTTCTGCATCTAAGATTTCCTGCATATACCCTCTCTAATTTTAGAACCTATCACTCTTTGCTATGTTACATACCTGGGCTGAAAGTGAAGAAATTGACCCAGGTTTCACCCAGAAAGGGTGAATGAACCGAGATCCAAACTCCTCCCCTTTCTTGCCTTCCCAACCCCAAGCTTGTTGTTCCAAAGAGTTTCAGTCTTCAAATTTTGACCCCACCTTCTCCTTGGTGCTGTTGATCAGAACAAACACAAAGTTCCCATCTTAACTATGAAAGCGTGTGTGTCTGTGTGTGTGTGTGTGTGTATTCTCCTAATACCAATTTTACAGTTTTTGCCCAAATCACTAATAGCTTGAATGATAGCAATTTTCAGACCCTGTGTGAATTACAGGTGCGTGAAAATGGTCCCTTACTTACTGGAGAAGAAATAAAATCAAGGTTAATCCATCTGACCTTTTTTTTCTTAGTAGAAAGCAGTGTGTTAAAATAGAGTTTCGGACACTCGCCAACTGCCCACAACACCCGCCACAGGATCTTAAGACTTCTGGTGAGGGGAGCACAGCTTCTGCTCCAATCCAATCGCGCGGGACCTGAGACTGCATTAGTTAGGGAAGCAGAAACCGGCCTGAGTAGGGCCACAGGCCTCACCCGGCCGGATCAGCGCCAGGGTAGCGGGAGCGCAGGGTTGCCTGACACCCGCCAGCTACCCACGACCCCCCGCCGCAGGATTTTGGGACTGCTGGTGAGTGGAACACAGCTTCTGCTCCAGTCCAATCACGCGGGACCTGAGACTGCTCTGGTTGGGGAGAGAGAAATCCGGCCCACACAGGGCCACAACCCTCTTCCGGTCAGAAAAGCACCTGAGCAGCTGGGGCGCAGGGTCTGCTGACACTCGCCAACTGCCCACAACACCCGCCACAGGATCTTAAGACTTCTGGTGAGGGGAGCACAGCTTCTGCTCCAACCCAATCACGCGGGACCTGAGACTGCATTAGTTAGGGAAGCAGAAACCGGCCTGAGTAGGACCACAGGCCTCATCCGGCTGGATCAGCGCCGGGGTAGCGGGAGCGCAGGGTTGCCTGACACCCGCCAGCTACCCACGACCCCCGCCGCAGGATTTTGGGACTGCTGGTGAGTGGAACAGAGCTTCTGCTCCAATCCAATTGCGCGGGACCTGAGACTGCATTAATTAGGGAAGCAGAAACCGGCCTGAGTAGGGCCACAGGCCTCACCCGGCCGGATCAGCGCCAGGGTAGCGGGAGCGCAGGGTTGCCTGACACCCGCCAGCTACCCACGACCCCCGCCGCAGGATTTTGGGACTGCTGGTGAGTGGAACACAGCTTCTGCTCCAGTCCAATCACGCGGGACCTGAGACTGCTCTGGTTGGGGAGAGAGAAATCCGGCCCACACAGGGCCACAACCCTCTTCCGGTCAGAAAAGCACCTGAGCAGCTGGGGCGCAGGGTCTGCTGACACTCGCCAACTGCCCACAACACCCGCCACAGGATCTTAAGACTTCTGGTGAGGGGAGCACAGCTTCTGCTCCAATCCAATTGCGCGGGACCTGAGACTGCATTAGTTAGGGAAGCAGAAACCAGCCTGAGTAGGGCCACAGGCCTCACCCGGCCGGATCAGCGCCAGGGTAGCGGGAGCGCAGGGTTGCCTGACACCCGCCAGCTACCCACGACCCCCGCCTCAGGATTTTGGGACTGCTGGTGAGTGGAACACAGCTTCTGCTCCAATCTTTAAATAGTGACAACGATAACAACTAACCCCAGAGATTACCAGATGGCGAAAGGTAAACGTAATAATCTTACTAACAGAAACCAAGACCACTCACCATCATCAGAACCCAGCACCCCCACTTCACCCAGTCCAGGGCACCCCAACACACCGGAAAAGCTAGACACGGATTTAAAAGCATATCTCCTGATGATGATAGAGGACTTCAAGAAGGACGTTAATAACACACTTAAAGAAATGCAGGAGAACACTGCTAAAAAGGAAGAAGACAATAAAGAGGAAGCACAAAAATCCCTTAAAGAATTGCAGGAGAACACTGCTAAAGAGTTACAAATCCTTAAAGAAAAACATGATAACATAATCAAACAGGTAGAAGTCCTTACAGAAAAACAGGAAAACACATCCAAACAGATGATGGAAATGAACAAAACCATACTAGACCTAAAAAGGGAAGTAGACACAATAAAGAAAACCCAAAATGAGGCAACACTGGAGATAGAAACCCTAGGAAAGAAATCTGGAACCATAGATGCAAGCATCAGCAACAGAATACAAGAGATGGAAGAGAGAATCTCAGGTGCAGAAGATTCCATAGAGAACATCGGCACAACAATCAAGGAAAATGGAAAATGCAAAAAGATCCTAACTCAAAACATCCAAGAAATACAGGACATAATGAGAAGACCAAACCTACGGATAATAGGAGTGGATGAGAATGAAGATTTTCAACTCAAAGGACCAGCAAACATCTTCAACAAAATTATAGAAGAAAACTTCCCAAATCTAAAGAAAGAGATGCCCATGAACATACAAGAAGCCTACAGAACTCCAAATAGACTGGATCAGAAAAGAAATACCTCCCGACACATAATAATCAGAGCAACAAATGCTCTAAATAAAGATAGAATACTAAAAGCAGTAAGAGAAAAAGGCCAAGTAACATATAAAGGCAAGCCTATCAGAATTACACCAGATTTTTCACCAGAGACTATGAAAGCCAGAAGATCCTGGACAGATGTTATACAGACACTAAAAGAACACAAATTCCAGCCCAGGCTACTATACCCAGCCAAACTCTCAATTAACATAGATGGAGAAACCAAAGTATTCCACGACAAAACCAAATTCACACATTATCTCTCCACGAATCCAGCCCTTCAAAGGATAATAACAGAAAAAAACCAATACAAGGACAGGAACCACGCCCTAGAAACAACAAGAAGGTAATCCCTCAACAAACCTAAAAGAAGACAGCCACAAGAACAAAATGCCAACTTTAACATCAAAAATAACAGGAAACACCAATTTCTTTTCCTTAATATCTCTTAATATCAATGGACTCAACTCCCCGATAAAAAGACATAGACTAACAAACTGGCTACACAAACAAGACCCAACATTTTGCTGCTTACAGGAAACTCATCTCAGAGAAAAGGATAGACACTACCTCAGAATGAAAGGCTGGAAAACAATTCTCCAAGCAAATGGCATGAAGAAACAAGCTGGAGTAGCCATTCTAATATCTGATAAGATTGACTTCCAACCCAAAGTCATTAAAAAAGACAGGGAGGGACACTTCATACTCATCAAAGGTAAAATCCTCCAAGAGGAACTATCAATCCTGAATATCTATGCTCCAAATACAAAGGCAGCCACATTCATTAAAGAAACTTTAGTAAATCTCAAAGCACACATTGCACCTCATACAATAATAGTGGGAGACTTCAACACACCACTTTCACCAATGGACAGATCATGGAAACAGAAACTAAACAGGGACACAGTGAAACTAAGAGAAATTATGAATCAAATGGATCTGGCAGATATCTACAGAACATTCTATCCTAAAACAAAAGGATATACCTTCTTCTCAGCACCTCATGGTACCTTCTCCAAAATTGACCACATAATTGGACACAAAACAGGCCTCAACAGATATAAAAATATTGAAATTGTCCCATGCATCCTATCAGATCACCATGGACTAAGGCTGATCTTCAATAACAAAATAAATAATAGAAAGCCAACCTTCACGTGGAAACTGAACAACACTCTTCTCAATGATACCTTGGTCAAGGAAGGAATAAAGAAAGAAATTAAGGACTTTTTAGAGTTCAATGAAAATGAAGCCACAACATACCCAAACTTATGGGACGCAATGAAAGCATTTTTAAGAGGAAAACTCATAGCTCTGAGTGCCTCCAAAAGGAAACTAGAGAGAGCACACATTAGCAGCTTGACAACACACCTAAAAGCACTAGAACAAAAGGAAGCAAATTCACCCAAGAGGAGTAGACGGCAGGAAATAATCAAACTCAGGGGTGAAATCAACCAAGTGGAAACAAGAAAAACTATTCAAAGAATCAACCAATCAAGGAGCTGGTTCTTTGAGAAAATCAACAAGATAGATAAACCCTTAGCCAGACTCACTAGAGGGCACAGGGAAAGCATCCTAATTAACAAAATCAGAAATGAAAAAGGAGACATAACAACAGATCCTGAAGACATCCAAAACACCATCAGATCCTTCTACCAAAGGCTATACTCAACAAAACTGGAGAACCTGGATGAAATGGACAAGTTCCTAGACAGATACCAGGTACCAAAGTTGAATCAAGATCAGGTTAATGATCTAAACAGCCCTATATCCCCCAAAGAAATAGAAGCAGTCATTAATAGTCTCCCAACTAAAAAAAGCCCAGGACCAGATGGGTTTAGTGCAGAGTTCTATCAGACCTTCAAAGAAGATCTAATCCCAGTTCTTCACAAACTATTCCACAAAATAGAAACAGAAGGTACTCTACCCAACTCATTCTATGAAGCCACAATTACTCTGATACCTAAACCACAAAAAGACCCAACAAAGATAGAAAACTTCAGACCAATATCCCTTATGAATATTGATGCAAAAATCCTCAATAAAGTTCTTGCTAACCGAATCCAAGAACACATCAAAACAATCATCCATCCTGACCAAGTAGGTTTCATCCCAGGGATGCAGGGATGGTTCAATATACGGAAATCCATCAACGTAATCCAGTATATAAACAAACTCAAAGATAAAAACCACATGGTCATCTCCTTAGATGCGGAAAAAGCATTTGACAAGATCCAACACCCATTCATGATAAAAGTCTTGGAAAGATCAGGAATTCAAGGCCCATACCTAAACATGATAAAAGCAATCTACAGCAAACCAGTAGCCAACATCAAAGTAAATGGTGAGAAGCTTGAAGCAATCCCTCTAAAATCAGGGACTAGACAAGGCTGTCCACTTTCTCCATACCTATTCAACATTGTACTTGAAGTCCTAGCCAGAGCAATTCGACAACAAAAGGAGATCAAAGGGATACAAATTGGAAAAGAGGAAGTCAAAATATCACTGTTTGCAGATGATATGATAGTATATATAAGTGACCCTAAAAATTCCACCAGAGAACTCCTAAGCCTGATAAACAGCTTCGGTGAAGTAGCTGGATATAAAATTAACTCAAACAAATCAATGGCCTTTCTCTACACAAAGAATAAACAGGCTGAGAAAGAAATTAGGGAAACAACACCCTTCTCAATAGTCACAAATAATATAAAATATCTTGGCGTGACTCTAACTAAGGAAGTGAAAGATCTGTATAATAAAAACTTCAAGTCTCTGAAGAAAGAAATTATAGAAGATCTCAGAAGATGGAAAGATCTCCCATGCTCATGGATTGGCAGGATCAACATTGTAAAAATGGCTATCTTGCCAAAAGCAATCTACAGATTCAATGCAATCCCCATCAAAATTCCAAATCAATTCTTCAACGAATTAGAAAGTGCAATCTGCAAATTCATCTGGAATAACAAAAAACCTAGGATAGCAAAAACTCTTCTCAAGGATAAAAGAACCTCTGGTGGAATCACCATGCCGGACCTAAAGCTCTACTACAGAGCAATTGTGATAAAAACTGCATGGTACTGGTATAGTGACAGACAAATAGACCAATGGAATAGAATTGAAGACCCAGAAATGAACCCACACACCTATGGTCACTTGATCTTCGACAAGGGAGCTAAAAACATCCAGTGGAAGAAAGACAGCATTTTCAACAAATGGTGCTGGCACAACTGGTTGTTAACATGTAGAAGAATGCGAATCGATCCATTCCTATCTCCTTGTACTAAGGTCAAGTCTAAGTGGATCAAGGAACTTCACATAAAACCAGAGACACTGAAACTTATAGAGGAGAAAGTGGGGAAAAGCCTTGAAGATATGGGCACAGGGGAAAAATTCCTGAATAGAACAGTAATGGCTTGTGCTGTAAGATCGAGAATTGACAAGTGGGACCTCATGAAACTACAAAGCTTCTGCAAGGCTAAAGACACCATCAATAAGACAAAAAAACCACCAACAGATTGGGAAAGGATCTTCACCTATCCTAAATCAGATAAGGGACTAATATCCAATATATATAAAGAACTCAAGAAGGTGGACTCCAGAAAGTCAAATAACCCCATTAAAAAATGGGGCTCAGAACTGAACAAAGAATTCTCACCTGAGGAATACCGAATGGCAGAGAAGCACCTGAAAAAATGTTCAACATCCTTAATCATCAGGGAAATGCAAATCAAAACAACCCTGAGATTCCACCTCACACCAGTCAGAATGGCTAAGATCAAAAATTCAGGTGACAGCAGATGCTGGCGAGGATGTGGAGAAAGAGGAACACTCCTCCATTGTTGGTGGGATTGCAAGCTTGTACAACCACTCTGGAAATCAGTCTGGCGGTTCCTCAGAAAATTGGACATAGTACTACCGGAGGATCCAGCAATACCTCTCCTGGGCATATATCCAGAAGATGTCCCAACCGGTAAAAAGGACACATGCTCCACTATGTTCATAGCAGCCCTATTTATAATAGCCAGAAGCTGGAAAGAACCCAGATGTCCCTCAACAGAGGAATGGATACAGAAAATGTGGTACATTTATACAATGGAGTACTACTCAGCTATTAAAAAGAATGAATTTATGAAATTCCTAGCCAAATGGATGGACCTGGAGGGCATCATCTTGAGTGAAGTAACACAATCACAAAAGAACTCACACAATATGTATTCATTGATAAGTGGATATTAGCCCAAAACTTAGGATACCCAAGATATAAGATACAATTTGATAAACGCATGAAACTCAAGAAGAATGAAGACCAAAGTGTGGACACTGTGCACCTTCTTAGAATTGGGAACAAAACACCCAGGGAAGGAGCTACAGAGACAAAGTTCGTAGCTGTGATGAAAGGATGGACCATTTAGAGACTGCTGTATCCAGGGATCCGTCCCATAATCAGCTTCTAAACGCTGACACCATTGCATACACTAGCAAGATCTTGCTGAAAGGACCCTAATATAGCTGTCTCTTGTGAGACGATGCCGGGGCCTAGCAAACACAGGAGTGGATGTTCACAGTCAGCTATTGGATGTATCACAGGGCTCCCAACGGAGAAGCTAGAGAAAGTACCCAAGGAGCTAAAGGGATCTGCAACCCTATTGTTGGAACAACATGATGTACTAACCGGAACCCTGGAGCTCTTGTCTCTAGCTGCATATGTATCGAAAGATGGCCTAGTCGGCCATCAATGGAAAGAGAGGCCCATTGGACTTGCAAACTTTATATGCCCCAATATAGGGGAATGCCAGGGCCAAAAGAATGGGAATGGGTGGGCAGGGAAGTGGGGGGCGCTATGGGGGACTTTTGGGATAGTATTGGAAATGTAATTGAGGAAATTATGTAATAAAAATATTAAAAAAAAAAAAAAAAAAAAAAAAAAAAAAAAAAAAAAAAAAAAAAAAAAAAAAAAAATAGAGTTTCAGGTTTAGGTGTTTTAAAAATATCTACTGGTTTAAATAGATACTATCTCTATGCTTACATACATGTAAAAATGGGCACAAATATGGTGACAATAGTTAGGAGAGCAATAATATTTTTCTTAAAAGTTTCAAACAAACAGCTGTTTTTAAAGGACTATCCTGTATATTAACAAATGTAGCTTGACAGCTAGAATAATCCAGTTTGTGAGGTTAGGAACAAAGCCAGTTTCTTTTTCAGCTTTGTTTCATGTCAGGTCAGAGGATTCTTGCCTGGCAGGGGCGTGGGGAGGTGTGTGCCATGTGGATTGCTCAGTGGGGTCCCTGGCTTAACCCACTAAATCCCACTGACCTGGCAATATTGCCACAAAACCACCCTGCCCTGTGGCTAAGAATCAGTTCTAAGGAAAGTGCTAGGGCACAGGCAAATAAGAGCTAAACACATGGTCCATGGGCCTGAAATCTAGGCACTGTCACCTGGACACTATCTAGCCCTAAGCAAGTCATTTAGTGTTTCTGGGCTTGATGCCTAATCTGTTCAGTATTTATTGTCTGCCCTTTAACAAAAACATGGTACTCGGCACAATGGAATATTACTCAGCTGTTAAAAAAGTTAAGTTTGCAGGGAGATAGATGAATATGGAAATTGTAATATTAAGAGAGGTAGCCTGTTCCAGAAAGCATGTGCTCCCTGCTAGGTAGATCCTAGACATGTGTGTGTGTGTGTGTGTGTGTGTGTTTGTGTGTGTAAATAGCTGTGGATGTGGTAAAGCACAAATACCTTTAAAGGGAATCAAGAGAGGGTAAACTAGGTGGTAAGAAAGGACATATGGTTAACAGCCAAGGATACAAAGTGAACCTTTCTCTAATTTTCATGGTGGCCGTGTGGACTGAAGGAATAAGAACCACTCTTGTATTGCAATAGACTCCACCATGTGTTCTTCCTATGGGGGAGCAATTGTGAAAGTCTGGTGTTCTTTTGCATTTCGATGACCACGATCACCACAAGAATCGATCATGACTAGGGACTGAGTACATTTGTCACATTGACACACTTAGAAGTGACTTTTTTCATATTCATTCTGGTGCTACAGTTTCTAATTCTTTCTCTTTTCTTCTGTTTAAAACTATATCAAATCATTCTGTTATAGTGTTATGTAACATGTGAATTACATTGCTGTTCATAAACTACAGCTTTTGAAAGAAGTCATAACCTCCTAATTTACCAGATGGGATCTTTCGATTAGTTCATGCAAAAATGTAAGATGCTGTTTCATGTCTAACCCTGCAAAGGGTCCAGGCTAGCTGTGGTCAACCAGACCCTGAACAGACCTAAGGTTCTGACTCCAGCTGTCCTGTGGGTCTGGATTAAAGTCACATCTTCTCTCCAGGCAGGTTTGGGCAAGGGGACCAGTTCAGTGTGCCGTTACATTTAATCTTGTTCTTTGATGGGCTCATAATAAGAAATACAAAATGATCTGCTCGGCTTCACTTTCATTTCTTATGGACGTAGGGTTTCTTCAACTGCGAAAAGACTTACCTCAAAATCGATAACAACAGGGTTATACTTTAACGATCTCCCCCAGGACTGATATGTAATGGCACTGCTGTTGTGTGTCAAGACACTGCCCCAGACAGAACTTCCACCTTGCACCCGAGAAATTATGTCCTCCACTCCTGAGATTTTCTTCCTTATGTCTATCAAAAGAACGACAGTGTTAGCTTTCTTCCCCCCAAACCAAAGGGCTGTATGGCAAGTTTTACTGAGGAGATAGGTAGTAGTGTTCATCTGTTCACCTTAGAGTTAGCCCATTCTTCTATGGTAGTTGATAACCAGCAGGATGGAATGGACAGAAACCTGTGAGTGGAGCAGACTTGGAGAGACCAACCCACCCCAACATGGGTGATAAATGGCTTGGAAGGTCAATGGTTGTTCATCCACTTGTCCATTCATGGATCAGGAGTTTAACCTGGTGCATGCTGGCTCTTTTATTCTCTCTCTCCACCTCTCTCCCTCTCTCCCCCACTCCCTCTCTCCTTTTCTCTCTTGTTCTTGTTCTTGTTCTTGCTCTCGCTCTCTCTCTCTCTCTCTCTCTCTCTCTCTCTCTCTTTCTCCCTGCCAAATATTGCAGCTGCTCTGATAAATGTCACCACAGCTCTCAGTGCAGATACTGAGAAGAAAGCAGTTTGATGAGACCAGTTGGGAAGAAAAATTAGTTGTTGACAGAGTAAGCATTTGCCAGGTCAAGGAGGGAGCCTAAGAGGTCATCAGAAATAGGTAATTTGGCTCAATACTCAAGACATAAATAACCTAGGCCATGTGTATTACTTAAGCTGATTCAGTATGCACTTCATTTACTACTTCATCAGCTGTCTTCATAATCCTTTCTTTGTCCCTCACCTGAAAAAATAAAACTTGATTTGTATTTGACAGGTGAGTGAGTGAGTAAGCACATGAATGAATGAATGAATGAATGAATGAACACCCACACTGATGCGTTCACAAAATGTTCACTACCCACGTACTTTCTTTCACTGGTCATTATTCTTTGAGCTTGGACTTGGGAGTCATAAATTCTTCTCCCAAGAGACTTGCTTACTCCCTCAGCACCACTTCCTGATGAGATGACAAGACATGCTATCCATACCTCCCGTCTCACCCCATGTCTTCCTGGAATCTAGGAAGCATCCTTAGACAGCTGAATGTTTTGAAGATGACTTTTGTGTAGGCAGGGGGACCCAAAACAGAGATATTATACATAAATTATGGCTTGGGGAACTTGAAATGGAATCTGCTGGAGGAAGAGGGTCGTTGCCTGAATGATGTGCCCCAAGGAAAGTCAGGCTTCACTCTTGGGAAGACCCACTGATAAACACTTACCACGGTCGCCATCTCCAGAGTCGTCACAAAACCCTCCTGATAAACCTACTCCTTCAATTGTACTATCCTTAAATCCCAAGCCAATGCCACCGCCAATGCATTGTTGGACTTCTTCCACGGTAGTACCTATAGCAGGAAGACAGAAACAAAGTACTGGGATTAAAAAGGACAGCTGCCATGGTGCAACCAGCTCAGACTAGGAAAAGCTTTGGAGGCAGAGAGGACTCTTTGAAATAGTCACTTTTCTCTCCTGTGGATGGCCATCCAAACACCTGTAGAAATTGGGGAGTGGGGAATGGGTACAGTGACTCTAGATTCTCCTTGGTTTTCCTTTGCCATTCTCCTCTGAGTATCCTTGAAGCAAGTGTTCTAGTTCACCCATCTCCATTCAGCCCTGGGCTTTGCCCCATTTTGCACAGTATGTCCTCCAGTGTAAATGCTATCTTCCCTCCCTTCACCCTTTCTAAAGTCTATCCAAGCTCCCGTTCAAATAGCATTTGCTTCATGATGTGTTTTTGGAACCGAATACACCTCACTCCCTCTAGTTGTGTATTACTAGTCATCTTTGTCATTGATCTTTTTAATCAGAAGTTCAGTCATTTTTTTTCCCCAGAAGAAATGGCTGATAAATGAAAGACATTCAGTGAACAAATGTTGTAGTCCCATGGGAAGGGAGTGGAAGGAAACTTACAACTTCAAATCCCAACCATTGACATCTGAGAACTCTGAAAAGAGGCCACAATCCCACTGGCCTCGGTTTCTCATTTGTGGAAAAGAAGGGGGTTGTTCTCCCCCCAGACATGTATCAGCAGAAGCCCTCTGAGACACTAGGAATATCAGTTTCTGCACATCTCTGGAGCTGGAAGCAAACACCTGGAGGAAGAGATGCTCTGAGTAGCCCACTCGGCACCACGTAAAGGACTTCTGCTGTTTCCATGGAAGCACTGACAGTTTCTAGGGCATAACTAGTTGAGGAAGATTGAGCATATTTAATTGTTTTAATTAAAAAAAATATTTCAGTGGTGATAAATAAAAGTGGATGGAAAGGATTCAGAGGCAGAAGTTAGAGTGAATTCGTCAGCGAATGGTGGAGTGCTACTGAACCCTTCAGAGCACTGCCTGATGCATCCGGGCTGAAGAGCGCTGCGGAGCAACTGTGCTTTTAAAGGATCTGCAGACCCAGTGCCAGAAAGTGCTTGCAGAAGAGAATTCTAGCTTGGTTTGAGCCATGACACTTGTCTGCAGTGGCTTTGCTTTCTGAGGGGCCCAAAATAAGATACTAGCCAGTAAGGGAGGACCATGACTCAGAGAATCATAGATTCTGAGAGCTAAAGAGTCTTCAGACACCCAGCACACACTTCTCATTTATAGTCAGGATGCATATGGTTCATAAAGGTTAATTGTCTCACCTGAGGCCATGAGGCTGAAGTCAGGGAAGCTGAGATTCACGTGAATGACTGTCTGACTCAGAAGCCTGCAGCATCTTCCCCATCCCCAGTTATTGTATCAGACTAAAGCATCCTGTCCTCTGAGAGAAAAAAATGTAGTAGGCACCTGCTGTGTACTATCCTGGCCCATCATGTGCTGGCAATGTAACTATCTTGGGTTAAAACTCTTGTGTGTCAGATGTGACTCTGATTAACTAGTCCTTATAAGGTTGTGTGTGTGTGTGTGTGTGTGTGAGAGAGAGAGAGAGAGAGAGAGAGAGAGAGAGAGAGAGAGACACGCATGTACCAGCTGAAGCAAATCTATATCAGAGAGTTGCTTGTTGCTTGTTGAAATGCAGCAGAGCCAATGAGAAGGCTCTCAAAAGAAGTTGTGGGAGATGCTACCAACGGAGGTAGCCATACAGAGCCCACTGAGACATCCAGGCCAATGAGCTGGGTGCCATAGAGGAGCTCAAACCTGCATTCAAATGCGGGAGCTGAAACTAACATGGGAAGAAAGAACATATCCAGAGGGATGGGTGGAAAGAGGCAGAGAGATATAGTGCAGAGAACAGAGTAAGGTGTAAGGCTGTTGTGGAGAACCAGTATGGCCTAGGCAGGCAGCCTGATCTATAGAACCCTCTGCCCATGTTCTACCTCTACCCCGTCACATCATGGTCCGCAGGAGGCCTTGGACTTGGGACAGATCAAACTCAAATTGGCTTGAAGCCTTTGAATTCTGAATTTTGTGAGCTCATGTCTCCTCCCCATACCCAACTGTGGATTAAAAGGTAGACTCCTGGGGCCCATTTCCTTTCATTCCGAGTCTATATTTATGAGAAATTAGAAATCTGTATTTTCAAAAAGCGAGGGCCGCAGATGGTTCTCAGGTGGTGAGTCTGGAACACGACGGGTCCGCAGAAGGTGTCTGGTAGTTTACACCAGTGCACTGTGGCACATACTGCCTCAGTCAGTGCCTCCGCAGCAGAGAGGCCTTACATAGGGAAACAGTAGTCAGCCTCATTGCATCTACTCAGAATAAGAACGGAAAAAAAGCTGGGAAAGCTGGGGCAGGGCGGGGCTGGGTGGGGCTGGGTGGGGTGGGGTGGGGCAGAGCAGGGCTTTTTGGTTAATAATCAGGATTCAGAAACCCTTCAGGAGATTGAATGGATTCAGAGTCTGAGAAAAATGAGACTCACTTGGGAAACTTGTGACAGTTTACCCTGGGGACAAAATACCAACCATAGGAGCACACCCTGAGGAATGTGGAGAGCTGAGCAGACATGGCCTGAAGTTCTGGTTACTCCCAGGTTATCTGGGCGATGAAGCCAGATGAAAATGATATCTAGAAAACTACATGGGGTAAGTCCATGCTCCCCTCCCAGGTTAGAGAGATCTAGACTCTGATTTCAACCCTGAGTAATACATTTCATCCTGGAAACACTGCTTATCCATTAAAATGCCTTAAGAAGAAAGTCCTGCAACTTAAGACAGCGGATGGGCATCGGGACAGTGTGTCGACTGAAGGAGGCCAGGCTCAGAAGGACAAGGCTACATGCCCCCCCTTACATGAGGTATCTACATAGTGCAACCATTAAAAGTAAAGGAGATCTTAATGGTTTCCATGTCTGGGAGGATGGGGAAAGGGAGAGCTGCCAATCAATAGGCATAAAATCTCAGTTATATCTCTGTACAGCTCTGCTCTTGTCATTAATAAGATTGTGCTATAGACTTAAAATGCTAAGGAAGTGGATGTCCTTAGGTCCTTAGTGTTCTTGTAACAATAGAAGATTTTGTCTTCTCTCTCTCTCTCTCTCTCTCTCTCTCTCTCTCTGTGTGTGTGTGTGTGTGCGTGTGTGTATGTGTGCATACCTGCTTGTTCATGTATGTACATATGTGTATAGAGGCTCAAAGTAGATGCAAAGGAACTTAGGGAGTCTTCGATAATCTATCTTTGAGGGTAGATCTTTCAATCAAACCCATAGCTCACTGATGTGGGGCCTAATTAGTATTAGGTTTTCTTGTTTTGTTTTGTTTTGTTTTGTTGTTTTTGTCTACTTGACACAACCTGTGGTCATCTAGGAAGATGGAACCCCTTTTTTTCTTTTCAAAATTAATTAATTAATTGAGTAAGTAAGTAATTTTTGAGACAGTGTCTCACTATGTAGCCCTAGCTGTCCTAAAAGTCCCTATGTAGACTAGGCTGTCCCCAGACTCACAGGTATACATCAGACTCTACTTCAGGAGTGCTGGGATCAAAGGCCTGTGTCTGCATGCCTGGCCTCGGAAGAGGCAGCTCAGCTGAGCTGCTGCTGCCGTCAGATTGCTTACAGGCATGTCTGCAGGGGTCTCCTTGATAAATGACTGGTGTGGGAGGACTCAGCCCACTTAGAGTGGTGCTACCACAGGGAAGGTGTTCCTAAGTTATGGAAGAATTCAACCTGGTAAGCAATGGTAAGAAAGCCAGTGAGTGCTAGCCCTCTCCAGGCTGGGCTTCAGTTCCTGCCTCCAATTTCTCGCCCTGAGTTCCTTCCCTATGGACTGTGATGGAGAAGCATGTAAGTCAGGTTGATTTTTATCATGGTCTTTATCATGATAGTAGGAAGCAATATATGACAAGACCTTCATCCCTGCCTTCCCATCATGCTCATGGCATTTACTTGGGTTCTGAGCGCCAATTCTCTGGCTTCTGTAGCAAGTATTTTAACCCTGTGAGCCACATTCAAAGCCATAATCTTTGTAACAGGGAATGTTTATCTGAAAGCATGGAGAGCTCTCCTCGGTTGAGCAGCAACACTGCCAGACAACTCTCTGGGGGCGCGTGCTGAGTGGGAGGAACCCTAGGGGATTTTTAAAAGGCTTGAGTGTGTGGCTACAGGGCTAAGAACTTGCATCAGATGAACAGAGGCTTCAGAAAGGTGTCTTTAGACTCCCCAAGAGAGATACATCATGATGATCAGAAGCCAGCCAGAGATGAGCTGCCTCAGAGAACTCTCCTCATGAGGAGGACCAATGAGGGGCTGGCTGCCTGCTTCTCAGGGGTCAGCAAGGAGGCAAGAAGAGTGGAAGACCTGCGGTCTTCTCCTGCTGAGATTCTGACATGTTACGATCAGACCATAATGCTTCAAGAGAGCAGTTGGGGCAACTTTGATAAGCACATAACACTGTTTCAGAGCACACACAGGTGTCTTGGGAATAAAGGGGATCAAGGACAGTTAGAGTGGGAAGACAGGTAAACGGACAGAGGAGAGCTCTGATAATGTGTAGCAGGCCAGAGCAGTCTGCCTTAGGGGTCAAAAAGAGGATTCTGGATGCAAGCGGATCAAAAAGCAGATTACATTTCAGGAAAAAAAATGTAGGCTGTAGGCAGCAGAAAGATGTCTACATGAGAGCCCTACCATGTGGAGGGCTCATGTTCCCAGTGACAAGACAGCAAGTACTCAGAAAGGTTGACATAAATTCTAGATTTGAAAAAGTTGGAACTATCCCCCCCTGGGGGGGGGTTTGCATCTCACTCTAGCCTGGTGTCAAGAAGGGCTGCTTGAAGGAAGGTCTGCTTGGCAGTCCAGGAACTCAAAGAATATGTCTCTGGCCACCACGTCTACTGTCTGCTTTCCTGTTTGGCATGGCAGAGGTACAGGTGTGAGAGAGCTGTCCTCCTGCCTCAGCATGAGTACTACCCATTCCACGGGGCTCTGAAGTAGAAGTAGGCAGCTTGACGTCTGAGGTGCAGAAACACAGAGAGGCTCTGTTGTTCCTCAGATTAAAGGTATGACGTGGAAAACAGGTGTGATGCATTATTTCTCTCTCCCCGACAAACAAATGCCACTCGGCGACTATGATCTATCTGCTGTGTCGCTCTGCTACACTGGTTGCCTGCACAAACAGTCTCTCCGAAGGGAAAAGAGAGTCTTAGTGTCTGTCCCTGCCATCGCAGTGGGGAAGACAAATGCTTAGTTTGTGGCTGGACTGGCAGAGGTGTGCTGCCTATCCAACCTGTCCTTGTCATGCTTCCATTCATCTGTTTAAATTCATGTTTCTTGCTAACCACTGGCGGGTGTGAGTACCGTCTGCCTTTGTCTCTTTTATTTTTTTTTTTATTTTTTTTTTTTATTCTGCATAAACTTTATTTTTGTTTTTTTTTTGATTTTTAATATTTTTATTACATATTTTCCTCAATTACATTTCCAATGCTATCCCAAAAGTCCCCCATAGCGCCCCCCACTTCCCTACCCACCCATTCCCATTCTTTTGGCCCTGGCATTCCCCTATATTGGGGCATATAAAGTTTGCAAGTCCAATGGGCCTCTCTTTCCATTGATGGCCGACTAGGCCATCTTTCGATACATATGCAGCTAGAGACAAGAGCTCCGGGGTTCTGGTTAGTACATCATGTTGTTCCAACAATAGGGTTGCAGATCCCTTTAGCTCCTTGGGTACTTTCTCTAGCTTCTCCATTGGGAGCCCTGTGATACATCCAATAGCTGACTGTGAACATCCACTCCTGTGTTTGCTAGGCCCCGGCATCGTCTCACAAGAGACAGCTATATTTGGGTCCTTTCAGCAAAATCTTGCTAGTGTATGCAATGGTGTCAGCGTTTAGAAGCTGATTATGGGATGGATCCCTGGATACGGCAGTCTCTAAATGGTCCATCCTTTCATCACAGCTACGAACTTTGTCTCTGTAACTCCTTCCCTGGGTGTTTTGTTCCCAATTCTAAGAAGGTGCATAGTGTCCACACTTTGGTCTTCATTCTTCTTGAGTTTCATGCGTTTATCAAATTGTATCTTATATCTTGGGTATCCTAAGTTTTGGGCTAATATCCACTTATCAATGAATACATATTGTGTGAGTTCTTTTGTGATTGTGTTACTTCACTCAAGATGATGCCCTCCAGGTCCATCCATTTGGCTAGGAATTTCATAAATTCATTCTTTTTAATAGCTGAGTAGTACTCCATTGTGTAAATGTACCATAATTTCTGTATCCTTTCCTCGGTTGAGGGACATCTGGGTTCTTTTACTCCTTGTGGCCAGATAGCCTTCTTCTCTATTCATTGAGCCTCTTCCTGCTCTTCTCTAGCTAGGTTTTCCCCACTTCCTAGGGATCTCCATGGAACCTCTGTGCTTCCCTCCAGCACAGTGTTTAGCACATCCTTGAATTTTTTTTATTTCTTAGCCCATTTTTTTCAATTAGACCAGAAGCTACTGTTTGGTTAGGCAAGGTCCAGCACAGAGCCATGCATGTTCCATGCCCTCAGGAGTGCTCAGGTTCCAGCTAGCTCTACCATTTCTAGACAATACCACTAAAGCATTTGAGGAACCACATGTATTCTTGGGAGTTGTGTGAATCTGGGGGGGGGGGGAGGGAGTTTTGTGTGCTCTTTTAAAAAAAAGATGCAAACCAGAGCTTTGTCATAATCATGGTTAAATCTTGGTGTTTTAAAAAAGTGGTTTCCTTTGCTTTGTATCATCATCATCATCATCTCATTCCAACTATGTTCGGGGCGTGGAGGATGTGACCATATGAGCTTACTAGAGGAGGGTGAGTCTGGCGACCAAGAATGTAGTCTGAAGCTGTTAACTGGTAGTGTGACTCTAATTTATTTAACCCCTTTGTGCCTCGGTTCTCTGGTCTTGAAGATGGGAATAATGTTTCTATTAGTGAGACTCTGAAAAGAGTGTGCAGCACGATGAAGTATCCGACGTGCCTTCGCTCCTGTGGTTGCCTCACTCACTCCAGTTTCGTGACTAGCAACTCAAGAATCAGGTCTTTGAAAGCTAGATGTGCTTACTCAAATCTACATGTGCCTATGTCATCATGCCAGTGATGCTAGGCAGAGAAGCACTCATCACATATCATTAGGATCAATGGTGGTCCCCCAAAGGACCTTGCAAAGGCTGCCCTCCAGTGATGTCCTCATTACACAAGGAAACTCAGGGAGTGGTAGCCATGTGGTGTACTCACAACGGTAATATTAGGACTGCATTCCAGCCTTCTGCCCAGCTGATGAGAGATGACCTTTAGATTCTCTGCTTTTGCACTTTTGCATGATGATACTGGCCATGAGAAGGAGCAATGTGTAGGAGGCCAGCCTCTGAAGGGGAGACTCCATTAGCTGAAATCCCATTTCTGTCTGGACAATTGCTTGACTTCACCATGCTTCAGTTTGTCTACCTAGAAGGTGACTATAGTACAGTCCCCTCCTGGGGCTATGGTGAGATGTTATGTTAACAGCTCACAGAAATGTTATTCAAGGCCAAATACTGCCACTTATTACTGTTTTGGGAAGTGCTGCAGGTTCCTAAGGCTCTGAATTCCTGAGTCTCAATATGAAAGATCTTAGACTGTAGGCTGCAGGTAAGTTTGTGATGATAGGTTCTCTGCATCAACACTTTAGTGCTATAATCTGCTAGGACATGGGTGAGTGAAGCCAGTACAAGCAACACCCAGATTACAGATAAGTAAGCATTCAGGGAGGATAAACCAAGGTACCCAAAGCCCATGTCCTCCTGTTATATTGCCTGAAAAGCTAAGGGTGGGAAGAATTATGATACCACCTAAGATTTTTCCTTTAAGTGTGAAGCTATTTTCAATGATATTAGAAGTGGAAATTCAAAAATCAGGACAAAGTCAGAGGATGGCACTGAGTGACTCTCAATTCCATGTGTATGCAAATGACTTAAGGGGAATGGGGATGGAGCCAAGACACCAGGAGTCTGTCAGTCAATCAATACCATCCATCACTGTGAAGCCTGGTTGTCATGGTAACTGGGGGATAAAGCCTGGAGCTTGTTAGAATCCAGCTACTGTCTGTTCAGGGTGACTGGTTGGTTAGCGGGCACAGCAAAAGACCTGCTGGGCCATTCCAGACTGCTTAGCCATGAATATAGGACTCTTCACAATCACGTTTCTGTCTCCCTCACCCTTCTCACTGTCCAAAGGAGCTGTGACTACCCCTTAGGAAAACATGCAACTCTGCAGAGAACAAGGAAAGCTCCAAAGAATGCGTGTCAAGTTAGGATTCTGATCTGCAGTGGGCTTTAGCCTCCATCCTTGGGCAGGACTCTGCAAATTTACCAAACAATGGAACCCATCTGGAAAGAGGTACATGCTATAGAGTGAAACATATATTTAGGTCTAAAGGCCACTGAAGCTCTTAAAGATAGGTATCCAGCCCAGAAATGGAGAGATAGAATGATTGTTTAGAAGTCTTATATGAGCTAGACAGAAACCTAAGGTTGAGTATGCATCAGATAGGCAAGGAAGGACTGAGAGGGACTGCAGAATCCCAAAGAGAATGTGAGAATGTTCAGGGATGAATGTGTCTCAGTATATCACTGCAACCTAGATGGAGGTTCAATGAAGTATGGACAAGACCAATGCACACTTATATGCATACTGACGGTCTTTCCCAGCACCAGGGACCCTCCAGGTTAGTGCTCATCTTTTTATGCCTTTTGTAGTTGGATATTTTCTCTGGCTTTTGAAGCCCACAATGACTTCATTCCTGGCCACTGTTGTCATTACTCTTCCTAACATAACCCATACAGGGCCACGGCCTCCTCAACTGAATCTAGCATGAAGCAAGCCTGGACGCTGGCCTGCTAACATTCACCCTTCCTACTTGTTTCAGCCACTCCCATGCGACTCCCTGAAGGTTTGAATGTCATCAGAGGCTGAAAACTGGAAAAGGTAGGAAAAAAAATGGGTTGGTCTCTCCTTTGTACTTTTGCTTGTGTCTGTTTCTACCCTAGAATGGTGTTATAGGGACCTCCAGATAACAGCACAGTGCTCTAGGGCAGGGATCTGGCTCTTTCACCTCTATGTACCAGAAATCACAGGTGCTCAGTGCAGATTTACAGTCTCTATGGCTGTCCTGGGCCCCCAGCTTGCTAGCAAAACATTTGGGGATGACTCATTTGTGAGTTTATCCCTTATAGCAAATCCCATTAATAGTATATATTTTGTACAAAGTTCTAGATAAATATATAGTACTGATTATCTTTCTTTGGAGAGTGTCAACTAATATACTTCCTGGTGCCTCTTTTGTGGCTATTGGTGATTTTCCCTTATTAGTATGGTTTGGTAGATGTGAATAATCAATGGAGCACAGCATACTAAGGCAGAATTTTTAATAGTCTTTTGGCTATCTGTAAAAGTAAGAAATACATTTTGCATTGGGATCCAGCCTCCACACATTCAGCTAAATAAAGTTTTAGTACTTACTTATTATATTCTGAGTGACACATACGATTCTGCATCGTACCATATTTTAATGTGTTGGTCATAATTTAATGCTATTCTAGTAAATTTCTTTGACAATCCACTAATAGGTTATATTCTGAAGTTTGCAAAGCCTGGGGGATACAACATCTTTGAGACACAATAGAATTGCTGGTTAAGATTACAGTTTCCAAGACTGACACCTGATTCCAGTGATACATAGATATACATCTTTGAGATAGATGCAAGACACTGGGGAAATTATTGGACATTTCTGAACATCAGGCCTTTGTAAACTATACATTTTATCTTACTTTTTACAAATGCCTTCTCATTAACTGAAATAATGAATTTTAATTTATTAGCCCCGTGTCAACCTCTCAGCAGATGCCCAGTAACTGTTCGTTGGCCTTACCACCGTGTCTATGGTGTTGTATAACATCAGAATGAATGGAAGAATGTATCGCTGTATGGGAAAAGGGATACATATTTGGAAGATATACAAACTCTAATTCAGAAGACCTTGGATCAGCACTGAGTCACGTTACAGTGTTTACTTAAGCTCTTTGGGCCTCAGATTTCTCTCTAAAAAATTAGAGGAAATAATAACACAATTCCTCATGAAACTATTACAGAGATTAATTTGAATACCAGATGTGATTGTATATTTGCTTTACAAATATTAGATGTTACTACATGTAAATATATTTTATTAAAATCAAATACTTTGGTTGATTCTAGGTACAGTGAATGAAAATTTAAATCATTAGTCACTTTGGGTGGCCACTCATTTGGCTACCCAGAAAGTAAATCATCCATGACTATAATCAGGTGATTATAACAAAGAGAAACCCACTGCCTTCTCTGGGCCCCCTGATGAGCGAGAATACTTATTAATCATGTTGGTATCTGGACAGTGCCTCCCATGTTAAGTGTGTTTAACAGATGTTTATTTAATAGAGAGCTAAAGGGATGAATGAATAAGGAAGGCAGGAGGGCAGGAGGAAGAGCCAGGGAAGCAGTAATTAATTCTACCCTTGTGGCTTGTTCTAAGTTGTGTGTTAGTGGTGGTCAGCTGGCCCAAGGACCCTGATGGAAGAGGATGATCAATGAAGGGTCAGATGAACTACACTCTTGCTGGAAGGGCCTTTCCAGGGTCACTGTTATCTGGCATCCATCAGGGGCAGGGATGATGGAGAACACACACTGATTCAGACAGAGTTGTTAACACTTTGAAAGATAGTGATGAGAATCCAAAGTGACCTTGACAAATGGGAAAAACAGACCCTCCCAAACTGGATGAAGCTCTGGAGACAGAAATGAATGACCTTGATTGAAAAACTGGACAGGTTGGGGGAGGAGACATGATGGCTGAGGCTTCGGGTCTACAGCCGAAACATCAGCCACTGCGGGCAGGACATAATGTTAGTGATTTCCCTTCTGTTTGAGCAATGTCTCTGTACTGGCCAGCTGCAGAACCCTGTGATATAGGTCTTCTTCTTATCCCCACTTTACAGATGAGAGAACCGTTAAGATTACGTTCAGAAGCTGCAAGGCTGGGAAGGCTGGGAAGGCTGGGAAGGCTGGGAAGGCTGGGAAGTTGGAAGGCACACAGTAACAATGTCACTGCCATGCTCTGACTGTAATTCATCCCCTGAAGATGAACTCATGGTGAAATTCTAGTGTCAATATTGTAGTCTGGGGGGGGCAGGCTCTCATAAGTGACAGTGGATGCATTCATTCTTTCCCTTCTGTGTACCCGCTTGCCTTTTGATTGTTCTGCCAAGTGATGGTGCAATGTGGACTCTTACCTATGCCAGGTGTTTAAACTACCTGACCTCTAGACCCATGAGTTCTAAATCGAACTCCTAGGTAAGTAACCTTGTCAGGTATTCAGTTATAGATCCAGAACATGGACAAAGACCAACAACAACTTCATAGCTCAAGAATGGCTAACACGTCTGAATTTCCTTATTAGGCTCTGGGCCAGGTGCTGATTTCAAATAAATCTGTGGTGCTAGAGAGATGGCTCAGTGGTTAAGAGCACTAGTGGCTCTTCCTAGTATGAAGGGACCCACATTCAACTCCCAACATGCACAGGGTGGTTCAAAACTATCTATAAGTCCAGTTCCAGGAAACCTGACACCCTCACACAGACATACGTGCAGAGAGAACACCAATACATATATAAATAAAAATAAACTAGTAAAACGAATCTATAAAGTGCATCTTTCATTGTCTCATTTGGAAGAGAAGGGACATGCAGTTCAGAAACATTAATAAATGTGTCTGTGGGCCACAGGGCTGATAAGTGGCAGACACACACACAGCCCGGCAGTTTGATTCAGAGCTGATTTTATTGGAGGAGTTGGTGGTCTAGCAGTTCGTATAGCTGCCTTCCAGATCTGACTTTAACATTTTCTGAGCACTTACTGGAGTCTGAGCACTACTCTAAGTGTTCTTTACAAATAAGTTCATTTGCCCATCCTTAACCATGAGGGGGAAGGATAATATATCCAGCTTACAGATGAAATTGGATTTTGTGTGATTAAGTACTCTACTCAGAATGGCACAATTAATGAATAACTAGTCCCATGATTTTAACTGATCAATTAAATAATCATATCAATATCTTGCATTAAAGGGGGAAATATCTATTGAATGTTTACCATGTTATCATGTTCATGAAATCATTCTTGAATAAACCTTTACTGCCATCCTCATTTAGGCTTTGAAGCTGAGAAGTGAAAGGAGCTCTGGTAGTAATTGGTCAGAGTCACCTAGAAGGAGACTGCCCCCCCCACCCCGGGTTTTTGACTTAAGTGTTTAGACTCTTTGCTACCACAATAGGTCTGTTTCTTAATTCAGATGCCTTTTGTATCTGACTGAGCCCACATGAAATACCAGTTCACAACAGTAACTACTGTTTGGATGGTACCTTATTTATCATAGTGCTTTAGGCACTGCTGTATTGGTTAATTCTCACACTGTCTACCCTCTCTCCCTTATTCTTGGGATAGACTCTCTCTACATAGACCAAACCTGGCAAACCTTTTCCATCAGTCTTCTGAGTGCCGACACCACCACACAAACTGCATAGTAACAAATGTCACAAGTCCTTAACTAAAAAGAAGGACTAAAGCAGACCACTGCCACATCATTCATTCCCAACGCCATTTGTGGGATATCCATCCACCATTGCCACTTTCTTCATCTAATTGTCCCTGGGGAGACGGACAGAGAATGCAGAAAGCAGCACAATCAGTGGTAGAAGTGGACACCCAGGGGAGGTAGAGAGAGTTTGTGAACACAGGAGTGGTAACCAGTGATGGATGGGGAGACAGAGAGGAAGCCAACGGTATTGAAAGACTGGGAGTCCTTATACAGGCAACTGTCATGGAAAGGTAAATGCGGATTTTAACTCAGAAAGTACTTTTAACCTGCTAAAACTAAGAAAACAGATTTCCCAGGATCACTGATGAATGAGAAAACTCATGTGAAGTTACCTGGGATGGTGACATAATAAAGGTTGGTCACTTCCTACCTGTCAGTTCTAGGAAGCTGGGGAGTTCAGAGGATGATTGCACAAGGTGAGAGGACAGCTGTGGTCGTTTCTGACAATACCATCAAAGACTAATGTCCTAAGCATGTCTTAATCCAACCAAGATTCACTGTCACATGACCCAGATCTGTCATGTTCTTCTACTTCACTTCTTTATCTCCCTCACAAACTCAGCAAAAGCCTCTAAGTGATCTCCCCGAGTCCACCCTCACTGCTTTCTATCTGTGATCCACAGAGCAGCCAAACAGTCTATAGTCAAGTGGGTCAGACCGTATTGCACCCAGATGGACATCCATGTCATTGCAGATATGCTCCACCCTTCTTTCTATTGTCAAGGGGTCTTTGAGAGGCTTTCTATAGTTTTAAATGTTGTTTATTGCTTTTAACATATATACATATATATGACAGTTTGTATGTGAGTATGGGAGCATGAATATAGGTACCCAGAGAAGCCAGAAGTATCAGCTCCTCCTGGAGCAGGAGTTACAGGAAGTGTTGAGCTGGCCAACATGGATGTTGGGACATGAACTCGGGTCTTCTACACGAGCAGTATATGCTCTGTGGCTTAGCTATCTCTCCAGGCACCACCTCTTAAAACCTTAGTCCTTTCCTGATATTCTTCCCTTTGCTAAAAGGCTTCAGCACGCATGCCTCCTTTTACTCTGAAGCCGCTTACACGTCTTCCACCTGCAGGGTCTTTCTCAAAGCCACTCACTTTGCCCAGAATGCCCTCTCCTGCTTTGGTATCTCCTCATTATACTTTACCTCTTAGCATGGCTTAGATTTTAATCTCCTCAGAGAGACTATCTCTGAACACACAGTGAGTGTTCTTTGCCAATGCATGCCGTCATTCTCATTTCTACACCCTGTTAATGTTCTCTTATATACGGTCCTTATCATAATTTGCAATTTTGTTGGTACCTTATCTTTGAGCTCTATGAATTGAACTTATGTTCCATTAAGTGCCCCTTCTGTTAGACATCCTGGATAGGGCACATTCATGTTTCAAATGGATGACTTTGATATGGAAAATATACCTGTTTGTACTGAGGAAGATCAGATTAGATAGATAGGTAGACAGACAGACAGACAGACAGACAGATTCATACACACATACATAGATTCATAGATAAGTACATAGGTGATAGGTAGTAGGTAGATGGGTTGACAGATGATGGATTCAGCACCAGTCATTAGATCCCTGCTATGGTCCATGCACTGTGCTGGGAAATAAATCTGCAGAAAATGACAAAGCAGAAGTGCCTGCCTATGCTCACATTTCAGAAAGAGGGAGACCATAAACAAACAAGTATATCCATGTGGTAGTGTGTTTTATTAACTCGACACAAACTAGAGTCACCTGGGAAGAAGGAACCTCAAATGAGGATGTGCCTACATAAAGTTAGCACATCTGTGGGACATTTTCTTAATTGCCTATTGCCCACTATGGGCAGTGCCTTCCCTGAGCAGGTGGGCCTGTGCTACATAAGGGTGGTTGAGAAAGCCAGGAGGAGCAAGTCCGTACGCCGTGTTCCTTGTTGTGTTTGCTTCAGTTCCTGTTAGAGCTTCCCTCAGTGATGGATTGTGATGTGGAACAGTAAGTCAAGTAAGTCCTTTCTTTCCACACTACTTTTGGTCATGGTATTTATCACAGCCACACAGAAGCTGGCTAGCACAAGTCAACTAAGGAGTGGGTAATGATTTCCTAAATTTAAGATAGAGCCACATAACGAAGAGGGCCTTGCCTCCCTGGTCAAGATGGGCCTCTCAGAAGTGTTGGTTTTGACACTGAGGCCTGAGTAGCAGGAACACTGCCATGGAAAACCTCAGAGGGAGGGGCAGCTGAGACAAAGGGGACAAGCAATAGGAAGAGCCTGGGTTAAAATGAGCCTGCTACATAGAATTCAATAGAACAGAGATGATGACCAGAAAGCAAGAGAATAAATGAAAGGAAAAAAAAAGCCCATTGAACTCATGCAGGAGGTTGCAACAGAGCCAGGAGGTCAGATGTCTACCTGTACTTTGGAAGAAAGCCAAGAAGTCTCACTAGGAAGGTAAGGGATTTAGGATTTGCAATAATAAAGAGCACCTGGTATACAATACAGACACAGTAAATATATGAACAAACAGAAACGGTGAGGAAAGGGCAGAGGCAGGCCAGGGTGGGTGGCACCTACACAAGGGCTACAACGGTGAGCTGATGTCTGTCCAGGGAAGGAAGCATCAGAAAGAGAACATGAATGGAGAGGAAGCAAAAAAAAAAAAAAAAAAAAGAAACAAAAACATCAGAATAGGGTCAGTGAAGTGTGTGACCTATGTCAGGGGACCTGTCTGCAACGTGACCACATTCCAGACAAGTCAGAATGGAGAGCATGCTCCCAGCCCAAGACAAAGGGAGTGTCAAAGAAGGAAACAAAAACATATCCAGATCCACAAATTCAGGCCACAGATATAATGATTCCTGCAGTGGGTAGCCACGTGAAGCCCTTAAAGAAGGTTTAGGATCACAATGGAGTCTTATGTTGCCTCCCCCAAATGCAGTATATATATATATATATGTTTGAAGCATGGTGCCATGCTATCTTTGGGGGAAAAGCATTTGATCTAAAGGACATATTAGAAGAAAACAGCCTTGTGCATCCTCTGGGACAAACCCAGAAAGGATCTGAGGCAAACCCAAGGACAAAGGAGTCGCCATGGCAGAGCAGTATGTTTACTGAAATTGTCCCAAACCAAGGTCAGCCATGAGTGTGCCCCTCTTAGAATGTCTAACGGAAACCGTACTTAATAGAATATAAATTAAAGCCGTAGAGATCATGAAGGTGAAAAGGGCAGGGACAAAGAAGAAGTAGAGAGAGAGAAAAAAAAGACATATACCTAGCAAGAAAGGGAATGTGGGGTCTGGGGGGAGCGGGGTGGGTAGGGTGGAAAAGAAGGCAGAAGAAAACAGCCAGACATCAGATAGGGGAAAGGGCGTTCACGCTGCTGTTTGTCAAAGGGAAAGAAGGTAGAGATGGTTTTGTTCTTTGTAGGTTAATATGTAAATGACATTCTGATTTATTAGCGGTCTCCAGCAGATGAGGTGATGATTAGCACATTTCCATATTTATAGAAAAAGCAACACTAACTTTTTGGATTTATAGAAAATCAGCCCTTCACAAATAGCAAATTGTGCTATTATCGACATATGGTTTTCTATAAACAGAGCTGAGGTAATTATCCCGGGACAATTTGTCGGTGGGCTCCTTTTGAATATTAACCACTTTGGAAGCCCATTTCTGCCCTACATTATTTTACAGAGGAGGGGCACCAGATACCCGAGGCAACTCATTAGTAACCCAACACTAAAGATAGGAGCCTAAACCACAAGAGAAACACTATAGGGCCAAGGCCCTGAGGTCAGATCCCTGTAGCCTTGGGCAAAGTAATTCACTTCCCAGATGAGCCTCAGTGCTCTTGTGGCTAACATTTGTACAACACTATCCTCTATGTGTTGTTACAAAATTAAATGAGAAGATAAGGAGTTATGTGGGGAATTTAATACTTGCTCAATAATGTTGATTCTTTTTCCTTCCTCTCTTGCTTTTTTGAATTACTTGAAAAGGGACTCACTTAAATAGATTTTGAAGCTCTTTTTACAATAATCTTATGTAAAAGATTATTTTACATTTTGTATTTCAGTATGACAGTGCACATATATATATCTTTATTTAACTGGAAAAGTTTTCCCAAATCAATGACTTGTCGTTGGTTCCTAACATCTACTATTCTGTTTTAGGTTTTATCCTTTGTTATTGATGCTATTCAAAAATGTCCTTGTAATCTGTGCACTGATTTTGATACCCGTTACTGCATTGCAACCCGCAGTTTGCAAAATAATGGGTAATGGGCACCATTATATCCTAGGCACAAGTATAGTAAACTTTCAGAAGCATACCTTGCATTATCCCCCCCCCCCAAAAAAAAGTACATACATAGAAGAACAAATTAAAAATGAGCTAGGCTAGCCAAGAGTCTGAGTTAATACTTCCTATCTTGCTTTGTACATTTGCTTTGTCTTGGGCCTGTGTGAGCATTAAAGAGTCAGAAGAGCCTAGGGCACAAGGTTCTTGCTTTCACTGATGTTGCTATCTAGAGGGGGAAGAAATACTAGGAGATGGAAAATTATTTCAAAACTAAAGTGTGTGTCCTTTATATGAGCAGGTTGAAGAAGAGGAGTGGACAGCCTGGCATCTTAAAACTGGGCATGTGAACTTGGTTTTGCAATAGGGATGGATCTTACAGCCTATGATTGCTATGGGTTAGGTCAGTGGTTCTCTGTAGGGGGCACCAGAATCACATGCAGAGTCATGTGAAAACTCAGACAACTGAGTGTACCCTCCAATAAAGCTTCCTTTGTTAGGATTGGGGCAAAAGCTTGAGAATCCGCCTCTCTAATGAGTTATTGGGTAGGGTGATCACAGCCTGAGTATACGGCAGTAGTGTTTCCTTCAGGGCTGGGGTGAAAGTTGAGAAGTCATCTTTCTGATGAGTTATTAGGTGGTGTGGTGTGGCTGGCTTTGAGCTCACAGTGAGAACCACTGTCATATGGGTTAAATGAGAGTCATGAAGGCTGATGCTGGCATGCAAAGGCTTTCAGACACTACTCTTCATCTTTCAGGATGTTAATCATTTGATCTGTGACGTATTTATCTGTTGGTGGCAACCGCTAAAAGCAATTGGAAAGACTAATCCAGAAGTTGGTGTCATAAGTAAAAAATGAACGTTCAACCTATCACAGAAGGGTGGTGGTGGAGAGAGAGGATGGAAGAGAGAGACTAAGGACAAATGAATTTAGGTTTAACTGACTAACTGCAAAGAAGTTTCTTTACCAAGAACTCTATAGTCAAAACAAGTTTTCACAAAAACTCCCCAAATTCATTCTTTATGACGAGGTAACTGTAAGGGTATAGGAAGAACACAGTTTAGGGGACCAAGCTAGTCTGAGTTCAACCTCTCCCTGTGGTACTACTTAGCAAGACATTCTAATGACCCTTGCCTCCCTGGAAATGACAACACACTATCTCAAAGTCAGAATCAGTAGACACTAACAGCATGCTGTGGTGGTTCATTTTAACTGCCAACGTGACACAGTCTAGAATTACTGGTGAAGTCAAATAAGAGGTTGTCTAGATCAAGTTAGCCTGTGGGTACATCTATGAAGGATTATCTTGATTATTTTAATTGGAAAGGGAAGACCTGCCCACTGTGGGTAAACTATCCCTTTGGTAGAATCTGGAGTTCTATCTGGGTATATATAAGCATAAGTATTGATTGCATTCATTTCTCTTGACCTTTTGACTATAGATGCAATTTGACCCTTTGTCTCAAGGTCCAGCCACTGTCATTCTCCCCAGTAGACCAGAATCTGAAGCTGTGAGTTAAATCCTCTGTCACCTAAGTTGCTTTTGATGGGGTATTGTATCCCAGAAGCAACAAATGAAACTAAGACACATGTCCTTCTGTGTGTGCTGCCTGCCCACTGTGTATGTAGCTCTGGATCTACTTACCTTCAGTTTTCATTTTCTCTTTGTCAAGCACCATAACATATTCATAAATGCCACCCATGGTTCCAGATGTGATATAGTGGGTGCCATAGTCATTGATGAACTTGGCATACATGCCATAGTTGAACTGCTCTGGGAGCTCCATTAATGACTGCAGCATTCCTTCATCCAGCACAATATTGTTCCTTCTCATCTTAAACTGTGCAGTCTGTATCTTTGTAGACACTCTCATGAAGCCATATCTCTTCCGACAGCATCCAAAGGAGGCAAATGAATAAATAGATAAATAAATAGATAAATAAATAAATAAATGGAAAGAAACACAAGTTCATCAACACATAATAATACAGTGTTAGATTTGACAAGCATTTCTTAGATACCAGTGTAGGAAAGACTTCTCCCATGTATTCCCCTCTGTTCTTTGCCCACCCAGGTCTTGTTCACAGTATTGCACACAGAATAGGTACTGAGTGGCAAATGTCTGGTAGACAGATGAGCATACAAACCTTCTTATCCATTTTATGAGAGGGGGGTCTTGTTTTAGAAACCTAGTAAGTCAAATTAAGAACATCTAGCTGGTCTTCTTTAATCTAACCATTCTATGTATCATTCCTACATGTTCTAGGTAAACGTGCAAAGACTGGAGGAGGGGCAGAATGATAGGCATTCTAGTCTCACAATGCAGCTCTACTCCATTTGTGATGATGAGTCTGTGTGTAAAGGCATAATAAAAACCAAACACGATCACCACTGATCAGACGTTTCCAATTACACAAGCAAATTAAGGTTCAATTGCTACTGTACTTGTTAATGCAATTAAGGTAATACGTGTTCAGTATAGATTATGGGATATTGAGAGACACAGACTTTATGTTTTAATACCTTCTCATTATACTTGTCTAACTTGTTCAGGAATAAAGATGCTTTGGACCCGGATCCAGTCACCTCTACTGAGACAGGACTTTTTGTTGGGGCTACGCCGATGGTTACACCAGCTGAGAAGGACTTGCCATTCTTTATGTGAAAAAAAAGATCATTTGCATCATCATAAAACTCTGAGGAGATTGAAGTATCCGCCAGGGCCTGAAAAGAGAAAACTAGATGTTAGCTTTGTGCCTGATTCTTAACTCATGTGTGCCGTCAGGTTCTTTGGTTTGTAAGATGCCTGAAGATTCCTTTCAAAAGCGAATCCATGCATCAGATTGATCCTCACTAAAATAGAGAAAATCCAACAATGTTCTACTTTGTGTTAAGTGGAACTTCTGAAATATTTATTCACGCACTACATACACACCTGCTTTTCCTGCATGTAGACAGTTGTGTTAAAACATTATGTTCAAAGGACAGACTTTCTTGAAAGTGAAGGGGTGTTCATCATTTGTGAAGCCCCCCCCCCCTGCTTTAACTACAAAGAAATGCTGAAATCTAGAGGACTTGGCGTTGACCTACATGGAAAGTGGTCAAGAAGGCCAGGTGGAAAGTAATAGACCCAATAAGTGAGGCTGCTCACAAATGTCCAGTTATTTCTTTCCACACACTCAGCAAGGTTGCATTTCCCAGGTGACTTAAGCCAGGCCAGTATTTTATCCTATATTTGAGCAATAGACGTACAACTTCAGAGCTTGTGAGCCTGAGAGCTTGTGCTGCAGTGATCCCTGAGCGTCTGGGATGCTCAGACAGATGGACAGGTACATTAGCCATAAAGACTCCAGAGCCCTGACTCCAGCTAACCTATCCCACATTGCCTGGCACACAAACCCCAGGTCTTCCTTGAAAGTAGGAAAATGACATCAGTGTGTTTCAGCTTAGCTCTTCAGAGGTCCAACAGAGGTGGACCACCAAACTAGAGAAGCAGATGTCTTAAAAACAGACCCCATGTCAGTACCTTCCATCAATACTTTTCTCTCAACACATCTTGGAGTGGGGAGGCTGTTTGTAGACAATTGCTTATTCCATCTGCCCTTGTAGATGTGTGCAGATCTATGTATACAACTCCATACATGGAGTGTATATGTCCTCTGTCCTGAGTGATACATAACTTGGTCTTAGTTTGGGTAGATCTGGTGAGAATATTGTCTCTGCCAACTGGTGCTGGACTGGTGCCAACTACTTTAGGACTGAGACTATATTCCTTTGTGTTTTCCTTCTAATATCTAAAAGGGACACTGACGTGTGAATCTCATGTTACTGCTATGATGGTTAAGTAGGAGAACATACATAGATCTGGCCACACAGAGCAAGCTTTCCGTGAGATTGCAGTATGAACACTTCCCCACAGGTTGACGGTAAGAAAACGTGTGGCCTTGAACTGGTTCTGAAATGTACTGTGAGCCACTCAATGTTCTGAGTGACTGGGAAACCACAGAGGTTTAGAAATGGAAAGTGAGACCATCAGCTGTTTCAAAGCAGTTTTGATTTGGGGGTGGAGTAGGGAGAAACAGGGTTTCTTTGTATCGCCTGGGCTGTTCTTGAACTACTTTGAGATTGCCTCTGCCTCCCAAGTGCTAGGATTAAAGGGATGCACTACCACTTACTTACCCAGCTGTAAGAAGACTTTGTTGAAAACAAAATCATTTTTTTTTAAAAAAAGGGCAGCTTAATTTTTTTTTGGTTTTTTAAATATTTATTTATTTATTTATTTATTTATTTTATATGAGACTGTAGCTGTATAGATGGTTGTGAGCCATTATGTGGTTGCTGGGAATTGAACTCAGGACCTCTGCTCGCTTCCACCCCACTCACTCCAGCCCAAAGATTTAATTATTATTATTATATGTAAGTACATTGTAGCTGTCTTCAGACATGCTAGAAGAGGGCATCCGATCTCATTATGGGTGGTTGCTGGGATTTGAACTCAGGACCTTCAGAAGAGCAGTCAGTGCTCTTAACCGCTGAGCCATCTCTCCAGCCTGCAAAATCATATTTTTAAAAAATTGAAAACGATAGATATAAAGCACTCTTGGTGAAGCCCGTAGAGGGGCCATGTGTCAGAACTCCACCCCTCCGTGTCTTAGTCCCACCTCACAGATTAGGAGAGTGGCCCGGGGAGAAAGGGCAAATGAGTTGTTCACAATCCTTTGTAGTTAGAGTTTAACAGAGCCACATTGTCGGATGGGGCTGGAGAAGGCATCCCAAGTCTGTTTCACTAGTTTGGAAATGGAGCCAAGGCTGAGCAGGTGGGTCAATGTGTATGCACTATGGCTCCCCTACACTCCCATCTCATCACCTTCAACGATGAACATACATGTGCAGCAGGCCAGAAGGAGCCTTCAGTCACCTCAAACCCTATGGAAAATAAAAGCCTTCAGAGCAAGCTATCTCCCTGGACAGGTGGCTTCTGCCATCTCATCCTATACCGCCTCCATCAGACTTACTTCAAAGTGGTACTTAAGGAAGTTGTAGGGCTTCCGAAAGTATTTCTCATCCTCCCCATAGTAGAGGCGCTCACAGGTGGGGTCGTACTGCAGCTTTTTCCAGTCTCCATTGTACACAGTCTCACACTGGCCCCCATAATACTTAGCATCGTAAACACTCTGGGCTTCTTCTTGAGTCAGGATGTTGTACCTAAGTTGGAAAAGCAGAATCTTGAAAAAAAAAATCTTTTCAAAGGCAAAGAAAATGCCTTTGTTTTCCGATCTCCCTAATGCTGTGACCCTTTAATACAGTCCCTCATGTTGTGGTGATCCCCAGCTATAAAATTATTCCTTTTCTACTTTATAATTGTAATTTTGCTACTGCTAGAAATTATCATGAAAATATCTGGTATGCAGGATATCCCATAGGCAACTCCTGTGGGCGTCAGGACCTATAGGTAAAGAACCACACTGCTCTAGAACATACTGTAGTTAGTAGGTTGAGAGGTGGTTTTTACCAAGTACTTTGATGGAGCCCTGGGGTTCCCTCAAGTAGTCAATGCTGAAAGACTAGCTGGACTGGGCCTGGGTCCCAGGTAGCTGTTAGCCAGAGCATCTGGACCAGTGTCCTTAGGAGGCAGTTCTGATTATCTGTTAAGTTACAGGGTAATGGGCATGGTTTTTGTTTGTTTGTTTGTTTTTTGTTTTTTAAGAATCCAAGCATAGAAGCCAGTTAAATTAGTGCCACAGACAGCTGTGTGAGCACAGGCAAATCATCTCGTCTCTCTGCCCCACTTTAGTCATCTGTTAACAGCAGTTAGTAAAAGTACTTCCCTCCTAGAGTTAGCTACACGGAATCCATGTTGAAGTATCATAGACAGGCTTGGCATATATCACACTGAATAGACACTGTCATGGTTTGAGTGAGAATGGCCCCATTACCTCATATATATAAATGGTTGTTTCCCAGTGTTTTGAACTATTTGAGGAAATATTAGGATGCATGGCCTTGTTGGAGGAGGTATGTCACTGGGGATGGGATTTGAGGTTTCCAAAGCCCACACCATTCTAGTCTAGTTCTCTCTCCCTCGTGTGGATCAAGTGTAAGTTCTCAGCTACCACTCCAGCACCATGCTTCCTACCATGAGAGGTCATGACTCTAACCCTCTGGAATCATGAGCCCCAAGTGAGACACTTGGTTTTATAATTGCCTTGGTCGTGCTGTTTTAATCATAGCCATAGAAAATTAACCATGATGGATATCCTCTGCTGCTAATTTTAGTATTAGTTCAGGAAAAGGTTCTGCTACTAAAAAGTGAATTTGAATAACCATATATGTGTAAGGCTCCAATCTTTAGAAAATTCACTGTCTTTGAGGCAGCCTGGAATGACAAATGTGCACACGGTGACTATCAGGGAGATCCCTGGGTAATTTCCAGCTCTGCCACTTACTCTAACTAACTGTAACTTTGTCACCATAGTGTAGACATCAGGAATGATTAAGAGTTCTAAGACTGGACAGAAATGTCTCTTGTGTAAAAGTACTGCTTCTTCCTGCCTCCTAAATTCTTAAGTAGCCTTTGAGACTCAACTCAAAAGTTGTCTTTTGAGTCGTTCTAGTCAGTGCTTCCCCCTAACCCCTGTGTTCCTGGCAGTTGATACTTACCTTCTGTGTGGCACTCATGTGACTGTTCATGCACTCTGTGACAGGCACAAAGGCCAAAGAGGAACAAAAGATAAACTGTGGCTACAATCTACCTCAAAGAATAAGCCGATAATTACATAGCGCCTGACATGCCTTATCAATTCAATGTATGTGAATGCCCGTCTTCATTTCCTTTCTATGTCTCTTTTCTTATTAATAAAAGTCATGTAATAATAGCTATGATCAATTAAATACATACTAAACTAGATGTTTAACATACATTAACTTTAGATTTCATGACAACTTGGCAAATGCAGAAGTTGAAGTGGAAGAAAGGAAGAAAGAAAGAAAGAAAGAAAGAAAGAAAGAAAGAAAGAAAGAAAGAAAGAAAGAAAGAAAGAAGAAAGAAAGAAAGAAAGAGTAATTTGCCTATCTATAGTCACAATGGATTTCTCCCCAAGTTGTTTTTGGCACTAAATTCTGTTTCTGTGCCTTTATCCCCATCCTGAAGTTTCAATCTGCCATCCACTGAGCAAGTTTCTGTTCGTTGTTTAAAAGCACAGCCTCTGATACACACCAAATAAGACCTCAGAGCAACAGTCAGCCTCAAAATTGTATGTAAACATTAAGCCTACTACATTTGGAAAGGCTCCAGTGGAAATGAAAAGTGTAGTAAGAATTCTACCCTCTTAGAAATCTACGCATGTGCACAAAGGACACACGGACCAGGATAGTCATTGCAGCACTGTTTCTAAGAGAGAAAATGGGAGTTATGGTTCAAATGGGCAATGTTTTCCACAGACTCATGTCTGAATGATTAGTTCTCAGTTGAAGGAACTTTTTTGAGAGGTTGTAAAACATTTTATGTGGGGCTGTGACTGGGGAAGTGAGTTGTGGGATGGACTTGGAGGTATGTGGTCCCTCTTTTTGTTTCCTAATCCATCAAGAGATGAGCAAGTAGCCTCATGATGTTACCATCACATCTGTAAGACACCCCCATTGCCCAGACTCCCACCCCCCAAGATGGGCTGTACCCTGAACCATGAGCCAAAATTAGTGGCTCCTCCCCTAAGATGCTTCTTGAAAATAATTTGGTTGCAGCTTTGAGAAAAGGTAGCTAACAGGCTGGAAAAATATCTGGCCATCTTTCAGTGAAAGATTGTTAAAGTATATATTCTATGATTACATTACAAAAGTCAGCAAGCATGTTTGTATAAAGGTAGTAACTATATCGGGCTTTGCAGGATATGGGCCCTAACCGCTGCTACTTAACTCTGCCGTTTTAAGGTGAAAGCTGTGTCCTAATAAAACTTTATTTAAAAAGACAAGAGGATTTCTGCCTTCACTCTATTGTTAACCCTTGTTGCAGTACTTCATCCCTTTTTAAAAACGGTATACATAATATGTGCTTGAAGAAGAAATCTTCAAATGTCACGTAGTGTTCAAGGTGTCTAACAAAAACCCATTATTTTTCTTGTTTTTGAAAAAGGCGGACATAACATTGGATGGGGAGGAAGTAGGGGGGGGATCTTGGATGAGTTGGCAGAGGAGATAGAAACATAATCAAAATGTGTCATAGGAAAAACATGTAACTAAGAACAAAAAGGGGTTAACAGTATGCATGTCACAATCCAATTTCCCTAACATCTAAATTCCCTGCATCTAAAAGGCATAATCATAGAGGCTTGCTTCCTAGGCAGTATATGGTGTTAATCTATTTTTAAAGGTAAGTTGGAAATCCTGCACTGCATCTTATCGAGGTCAGCTCTAGGGAGGGAAGGGACAAAGAGCCACTGGGTCTGCTTCTAGCATGAAGATGGAGCACATGAAGACAGTTTTTGCCTCTCTCTCTCTCTCTCTCTCTCTATATATATATATATATATATATATATATATATATATACATATATATATATATAATGAATTTATCAATACATAAAAATTGAAACTAGGAAATTCTTAAATTAGTATAAGATATCAAAAATTTCCTAAGACCTTGAAAAGTACAGTTACATCAAAATGTCAACTGTTTGTTGAAGATAGGTCCATTTCACTGGTTTCTGTGTTCGGTGTGAGAGAAACATACTATTCAGGAAGTGTATCAGAACTCTCAGAATCACAAGAGAGCAGCTTTGCAGTCTGCAATGTTTTTTGTCAGTTGGAGGATATTTTTTTTTTTTACTTCAACATTCCATACTTCAACTCTGTTCACCACAGCCACTTTCTAAGTGGACAGGAATCCCCTTTGATTGTGCTGAGGACTAAATTTTGCTCTAAATGCTCAGGTTGGTATTCTAAGTATCAGAATCATAGAATGTGACGTCAGCTGAAGATGGGTCCCTTAAAGAAGTAATTGGGTTAAAACTACAATAAGGCCTTAACCCAGGGAATAAAGTTAAAGCTAGGATAGAGGCATGCCTGAGACCATGAAAAACCAAGGAGACGCCCTCAGAAGAAACCAGCCCTGCTGACTTGTATTCTCAGACTTCTAGTTTTCAGGGCTGTAATGCAGTACATTTGCTGTTTTAGCCACCAGGTGAGGGTGAATTGCTATGGCCATCCTAATGAAAAGAAACACTGTGCTCTGCATTGCACCTTGAGTCTACAGGGAGTACAGGATCCAAACCCATCTGGTGAGTGGGCTGGGGCTTCAAGAGCAATTAAGCCTTGTGATTGAGAGCTCATAGTATCCCAAGATGGGTTGTAACCTGATCAGATCACTTGTGACAATTGATTCCTCATCCAATCACCTTTGTGAAGAGGCAGCTGGTCACACTGATATGCGTCAAGGCAGCCTAAAGTCAGTGAGAAGCGAGAACACTGAATACACTGACAAAGAGCAGAGAGGGAGACTGAGTCCTACACAGTCTGTCTTCAAGGAGCTGATATTCTAGTTAGAGGACAAGGCCAAAGGCAAAGACAAAGTAGCAGGAATCTAGCAACACCAGACTATTGCCATGAGCTAGCTCTTGGACTGGGGACATTGGAAGACTGAGATGACTAAGAATTCTGTACCTCCACTGGTAGCCACAATAGTTGTCTCCATCCCTGATGGTTGCTGTGGTGGTCCATATGAAAATGCCCCCCATAGACTCATAGGAAGTGGCATTATTCTAGGTGTGGACTTGTTGGAGTGGGCGTGGCCTTGTTGGAGGAAGTATGCCACTGGGGGTGAGCTTTGAGGTTGCAGAAGCTCAAGCCAGGCCTAGTGACTTACTGGCTCTTTTTGCTGCCTGCAAATCCAGATGTAGAACTCTCAGCTACCTCTCCAGCACCATGTCTGCCTGCACGCTGCCATGCTTCCTGTCATGATGATAATGGACTAAACCTCTGAAACTATAAACCAGCCCAATTAAATCTTGTCCTTTATAAGAGTTGCCATGGCCATAGTGTTTCTTCATAGCAATAAAATCCTAAGACAGCTGTATGTTAGACTAGTAACAGAAGATGTTCTGTGAACTGTAGGTAGGGACTATGGTTGCCCAGGCATACCCAAGAGCAGGTGAGAGACACTCCTAGATTCTCCAGAAATCATGCCCTGCAGTCCTATGAATGGGATATTTGGGGTGCTTTAAAAATATCAGATTGGTGCCTTAAACTTCAGAAATCAATTTTTTCTTTAGTTCTAGAGACAAAATCAAGGGATTATTTTTAGGTTGGTTTCCAGTTTTTGGGCCTGCAGACAGATGCTCTTTTGGTGTCCTTATGTAGATTCTTGTCAGTACAGTTGTGAAAATAGAGTGCAGTAGCTCTTTTTCCATTTCTATGGACACCAATCCTTATGGATAATTCAACCTGAATTATTCCCTCAAATCCCTGTCTGCAAATGTAATCACTTTAGGTGCATAGGGTTCTGACATAATTGTACAGGACCACAATTCAGTCCACAGCACTAGACAAGAAGTCAACCATATTAGGATATGAATGAAGACACTCTAGAGAAAAAGAAACTGATTAATGTGCAGGAAGACAGAGCATGAGGCATGTGGGCAATTGAGCCTGGATGTAAGGTGTATGGTGAAGATAAATTAGAATGGAGGCTAATTTCAGCTCAACAGAAGAACTGTGGTCTGAGAAGTGACTCAAACAACAAAGAGGGTCAAGGTTCTGTCTCACGAAGAAGCCCACTTTCTTTCCAGAGTGTACCATGAGCAAGGATGTTAGAAAGGTCAGATGCATCTGAGGAGAGCTGCCCTGGGGGACATCTAGGAAGACTTTATGGAAGACAATAGCCTTGAAAATGAAAGAAATTGGGCTGAGAGGAGAGGGACTGTAGACAGGGAAGGAGGACCCTTGGATAGGAAAAGATAGAAAGTGTGAGTGATATCAGATTACCAGGGTGGTGCAAGCTCCCTCAGGAAACAAGAGCTACTTCCAGGAACTCTTCAGAGGCACCTTCCAGAACAGGTCTATTCTGCCTCATTCCCATAATGAAAAAGGAACCATTTGCCTCTCTTGAATATCCCCAAGATGGCCACTTACCCCAAGGCTGCCCTTTCCGATCCTGGGATTGGTTCATACTGACGGCAATGATCCTCAATGACCCTGACATCTTCACAGTCGGACTCATCAGAGCCATCCAGGCAGTCGTTATCTCCATTACACACCAGGTGGCGTTTCAGGCAGCGACCTGAGCGATATGAGGCTGAGGGGGTTTCCTGGACCGAATTCCTCAACACTGTTGGTTAGTCATGAGCCTGGCCTACTTTTACCCTCCTACCTGTCCTGTTCTCTCTGCTTGCACTTCCTCTTCCGTCCTCCCGAATTCTCTAGTTGTGTGCTGTCCACCCAGCTTGCAGTCTCAAATCCAGCTTCCACATCAAATCTACCTGTCATCCTCTGAAATGCCAATCGTCCCAAACCATACTCTTACTCTATATCTGCCAAGGGTTCCCACACTTCCAAATGCCACAATCTGAACCCTGTAACCTCCCTTGTTCCAGGTTATCTTGGGGGCTCATCACCCAACCTGTCTGTTTCTAAAGCCTTTATGCCTCAAAGATTCTGGAAAGATTGTAAGTCTTGGAATTCTCATTTTTGCACATGCATTTTCCAAATCTCAACTCAAATGCCATTTTAAGGACTGTCCTGAGTCCCTAAAACATATTTGGGTACTCCCTGATAGAGAATTGCACACACTCCAATAGCTATCCCATGATACTATAATTGACCTCTTGTAGGTCTCTCTTATAGACAGATTAGGACTACCTCAAGGTCATGTACATTGTTTTTAATTTGCATGTTAACAGCAAATGGTACACTGACTAGAGCATACTATGTACCTAGTAAGTATTTGTTTAATAAATGTAATCTATTAATTTCTGTGAATTGAACTTTTCCTTAATTAATCAAAAATATATGTATAAATGAATCAAAATTATAAGGGTAGCTCAGCAGTTAAGAATGTGTGTGTTGCTCTTGCATAGGACCTGACTTCAGTATAGGACCTGAATTCAGTTCTGAGCACTCATATCAGCTGGTGGCTTATGTCAGAAAGACTGTAACTTCAACTCCAGGGGATCTGAAGCCCTTTTCTGGCCCGTATGGGTACCTGTGCTAACACATGCACGTACCACCCTCCTACACATACATACACATAACTTTTTAAAAACACAACAATTGCTTTTTCAGTTGTATGGGTTGCTAGCTTGACTGAAAATGCAGATTACTGGGCTCATTCCTGAACCCCCAGCCGTTAGGAGTCAACACTGTAACCAACTCCCGAAGACTTACTTTGCATAGTGTGTTTGACTAGTGCAGCTGTTGTTGTATTGGCATGCTACTCACCTGTCTCTCTACACTGGAAATCCTGTCCACACTGTGCTTGCCTTAGACAAGGTGTGGGGCTGTCACAGCTGGCCTCATCCCAGATATCACCACTGCAGATGGTTCCTCCAAACTTGCTTGGCTGCAAGAGGCTCCGGTATCGGTACTAAAATCAGAATGTGAACCAGACATCGTCTTGTCAATCAATCAGCCAAGATCCGTGTAGGCAGGTCTCAGCTCAACATAAGGAATAACTGTTGGATGATTGAAAGCTGCCTTCAGGGCTGTCTTATAAGGGGACACATGAGCATGCACCGTGGTGTTCAGACAAAGGTGGCACAGTTGTCAGCTGGAATTCCGAATAGGAATGCAAAGTATGGAATGAAAGGCTGGGACGAGCACATTTTAAAGGCCCTTTACATCTCTTCCCGTATTCAACCAGTTACATATTCAAGTGTTTATCTATCCAAGTTCATGGCTTCCCTCCTCTGGATAGCCTTCCCTGACTTGATCATGTACTCTTTATCTCCTTGTCTTTCTTAGCGCTTGTCAAATAAGGTGATGACTTAGCATCTGCCTATTTGCCTGCCTTGCCTACCATCTCTGAGGAATTCTCAGACTGAGATGGAGCAGTGATAAGAAATGAAGGAAGGACAGCCTTAGGAGAGTGGCTTCACGTGTTCAGGTACACTTTTAGAGGCCATTGCTGTTTCGCCTTTGCAGGGTTTTTTTCCCCCCTTTTTTCTCCATGGTATCTCCTCTTTACTTAATATGCATCTATATGATCCAAATAGGGGTAGTCTCCTTCTTGCCTCCAGTCACAGGGGAAGATGGATAGGGCTCTCTATTTGCAATAACTGCTTCAGGGATTGTTCTTGACAACCTGAGCCAATAATAGTTATCTCTATTGATTCTGCTTTGGGGAAAGTGACATTTCTAGAAATTATAGGCATCAAGTAACTACATGCCTACGATGTAGGGAAATATAAAGATTAAAGAGGAGACGTCATTCAGTACCTGACTCGAGCCTTGCCTACAGGTGAGTAAGCACTTGTTGATGTAAGGTCAGGAAGGATTTAAAGACATTGCCAACTTGGGGGTCTAGATTTTTATGATAAAGGCTTTGTGGAAAATGTACAAGGGTCAGAGAATGGTGTAGAAGCAGGAGGCCAAAAACTAGGATATGGAGAGAAATGTGAGGTCTCATGGCCTCCTTCTAGAAGTTTAGAATCCAGCTGAGATAAAATATGTAATAATACAAATTACAGTGCATGGAAAGTAGCCATGGACTGATTGACAATGATGCTAAGCCCTGTCTTGGATCTTGGCTCAGCAAAAGTCCAAGAATGTTAACAAGTCAGAATACAGAGTTGAGCATCTATGAGTTGCTTCTTGAATCTATGAGTTTGCCCAGATTTAAGTCTCAGGTCCATCTTTCTCAGTATTCAACCTCTTGACAGTGGACATTGGCGCCCATCCTCCATTTGCCTGTGAAAGCCAAGCTAGACAATGTGTTTATGTAAAGCATTACTGTTCTAATGCAGTCATTACTGCAGCACCTGGGACAGGGGAAGCACTTGATAAATGGTGACTATTAATGCCATCACCATCCTTTCTGTAGTGTCTGCTCTCGGAACAATGGAGTATGCCTCCAGGTTCATTTCTGTCCGTCCTCTGTTTACTAGGTGCCATCAAATAATGAAGGCTGTGGGTTGTAGGAAGGCAAGTGTCGATACTCCCTGGGGGACTTCTCTGTGCTGTTGCCTGTGGCTTGTGTCATGAAAGCATAATTTCCTTTTCTATGTAGTAGATAATGTTTCTTTCCAGAAATTCCCATCTTTATTTGGATGACTTTTGAGAGGGTGAAGCGTATTTATTAATAAATGAAACAAAGGTGGTCTTTTAGTTAAATAATTAACGGGATCTAATTTCTTAAGGATTACTTCATAGACACATATATCTTTCTAAGTGTTTAAGGAAGTAATTCAATTTTTATATAAACTGTAAGAGGGTCCCTTGTGCAATCTGCTACCTAAACAAAAACAAATGAGGAAAAAGAAGGCTTAATAGGTTAAGTACCAGCCACCAAAGGGTATAACTCCGCATCTGTAAAAGATTTTTATTTCCCCTTATTTGCAAAACATTTTGCTGAAAATACTAAGGGTTTTGTAAATTGGGTTTTCTCAGTAGCCCAAAATGTCATACTTTCTTAAAAGAAGGATTTACAGGGAGGTTGAAGGCAGACACAGGGGGTTGAGAGTGGGGGGAAGACACACAGAAAAGGAAGCAATGTGTCGAAGGGAGGAGAGATGCAGCCACAGGCCAAGGCCTATTGACAATCAGAAGCAGTAGCTGATGCAAAGCGCATGTTCTCTCCCTTGGAGTCTCCAGGAGGACACTACTCAGATCTCTTTCACTTTCCTCTGGCCTCCAGGACCCAGAGGACAAATGTCTGTTGTGTAAAGCTACTATGTTTGTAGAAATGGATTATTGTTGTCTTGGGAGATTAATACATGTCAAGAGACATCTTGGCTCTTTATCACTAATCCATCTAGCAGTCCTTCCAGATGATCCTCATCAGAGGACAAGTGTTGCCTAGGACCCAGAAAACTTCATGGAGCTTCCGTGTATCTGTGTCATGGTGGCTATTTTCCTGTGTCATAACGTGGACACTTTCATTAGCCGAATCTCATGATATCTTATAAACAAAAACAAGAGAGCCAGACACAAACCTCTCTGCCACCCAGGTACCTGAGGTTTCCAAACACCTATATTCAGATCTAGTGTCTCCCCAGAGCCCTGGATTTATAATCCTCACTGCCTATTTCCCACTGATGCCTAATGCACAAATCAGATGAGTGACACCCTAAGGTGCTTCTAGGTGGCTTACCTTTTTATCCTGACATGGAAAACAATCTGTCCATTTGTACCAGTCACTCAACTGACAGGACATTGCTTGCAGGGTCACAGCTCGGGTGACCCGCCTAAAAAAAGATAGAAGACTCAGTTTTGAGATTCAAAACTAAAGCAAAAGAGAAACTTGTACACACTTTCCTGCTGGTTAAAGCATGCTTTATCAGAAATAAACTAATAGTTATCATGTTCCCGTTAAAGGTTGATATGGTACTGGGGGGGGGGGTTAAATAAATGACCAAGACAGGCAGTTTACAAGGACAGGCTAGCCCCAGCATGGCTGGAGCTGAACACATACATCCCTTTCCCTGCAAAGCAGTTGGTCTCTCTGCCCTAGCAATACATTCTGTAACTAGAAATGAGCCAAAGTGGTTTTAGTTGGAGACACAGTCAGGCAAATTGTGTTCTCAGAATGAGATTTTAGGGGTTTATGCATGATTGCATGTGCATGATTAAAGCTGTGGGATGCAAGACCCATGTCTGCACACAAGACCCAAATTTCGACTTGTCAATCAACAGTTATGAGAGTAGAGACCACCAAACCCTGCCGCTAGCAAACTGCCTTCTTGAACTTGTGAAAGGAAGCCATGGGATGTAACCTGAGGCTCTTGAGCAATCCTGCCGAGCCTGCTGCTCCCATGCAGGGTACCCTGCACCATACTTGTGAGTAAAATCCTTCACTACATTGCTAGTTGTGTGTACTCGTTCTTTGAACAAGATGCCAAGCGTGTGAGATATAGCCAGTCCATACAACAAGCACCATCAACATGATTACATCTTTATCAATGTCAAATAGCTCAAATGATTATCATTTTAGAGTAAAAGTCCTCAGGGTGACTGAAAAAATTGTTTTTCATGAGCCAAAGAAGCAGAAACTTCAGTGGTTAGACACAAATTGAGGCCAGGGTCTGGCTTCAAAGACTTGTGGTACTTAACATGTCTAACCTGTTGTCTCATTGGTAAAGCTATGTTAAAATAGCATTACCCAACATAGTTACTGAAAGTACATAAAAATATTCATAAAATATTTGCTAAAAAGTTGTCTTTAAGTACTGTGTGTTGCGGCATTACCTAGACCATTTCATTTGATCTTTATAATCATCCTAGGAGGTAAATAAATATCATGTCTCTATTTTATTTTACTAGAGACAGAATCTATGGTTATATCTTAAATTGAACTTCTCAACCTCCTAAATAAGATAAAAACAAAACCATTTGGCCCTAAAGTCACAGGGCCTGGCTGAGGATGCCATTTGGTGGTAGAGCATTTGCCTCTCATGTTCAACCCCAAGCACTCAGAAAGGCTGCCAGTTCCAGAAATTGGTGATAGATTCCTGTACCAACTAAAATGAAGGGGGGCTTTCATTTAGAATGCAAACGACTGTTCTTCCTCCAATCAACCATCATGCTGGCACACTGTGAGTTCTTTGTGCCCCTTCCCATTTCCCATAGAATCAGCTCATATCTGCATGGAACCCACTGCCCTTGCCCCTGGCCCTGGCCCTACCCCTGCCCCTGCCCTGCCACAGCTTGTAGTTCAGTGATTCCACTGGCCTCATCTTGACACCAGTTTTTCTGCCTGTTCAGTGAGAAGCCCATTATCATCACTTTTCTTTATAACCAGACTTTATTCCGTGGCGGTCACTCTGAACTCTCCCCTAGGTATGTTTTCCTCATTGTGTCTACCCAGGGAACCCAGTTGCTGTCCCTGTGTTCATCTCACAGGTATCTCTCAGTATCATCACAGCTAACAGTACTGGAAGGAAAAGTTTCCTGACAACCATACAATTTTGCTGATTTTTGTCAATATATCTTCTCCGTGTTTAATTAGCATGCTTGGTGAAATTCTTTTCTCTACCAGAGTCTAAACCCTTGGTATTCAGGTCCCGTCTCTATTGCTACTGAATTCCTTCTTTCATAGATAGACCCATGTTCAGAAAGTACTGAAATGGGGAAAATGGAGGAAGAGAAGGAAGAAGACAAAGTGGGTAGAGGGATGGAGGGAGGAGGCAGAGAGGGAGGGAAGAGGGAGAAGGGCAGAGAGGGAAGGAAAAAATAAAGCCAACTTCTGGGTAATGGACAGTGACATTTTTAAGAGATTTGTTTGAACCTGATTCCTAGTTAGAACTAAATTAAATAATCTTGACATCTAGAAATGCTGACAGCTCAAAGTTTGAGCCATGAACCTTTTTTTTTTCCTGATATACTCTCCTAAAATAAAAGAATGTTTTGGAGAAACATGGAAAACATTTACAGGCCAAAGATTTGGAGGTTGAAGAGGGCTTGCGTTAGCCATGCTCCTCACTGTAGAACTGTCAAGATAATGTCACTGTAAGTCCCCAGCCTGAGCTGTGATGTCACAATGGATGGAAACAGTAAAGCCAGGCAGAGATGAAAGCAGGAGTCCAGACAGCAGTGCCACACAGCTGTAGCTTCCAAAGCTCATGACATGATGTCTAGACAGAGGCACACGGTAATGCTATCACAGAGGCCAGACACTGAAGGAACACCAGGACTGCCATTAAATCACCTCCAGCCAACATGAACAATACCTTCCCATCGTTTTAATGAATTTTTAAGTGTAGTTTCATTTTTGATGATTATACAAGTAATGCAGTCACATTAAAGAAAGTATAATGACAATTATAAAAATATTATTTCAAATCTTACCACCATTAATATTTTATTATATTTCTTTCCATTCTATTTTCATAATATAGTTGAGGGCATACTGAATATCATGTTGTATATCTTGATTTTTTTTGCACTTAATACAGAAGAGATATAAAGTATTTATGACTGTGTATTGCTTTACTGCCCGACAATAATAGATACTTGAGCCTTGTGTTTTTCTGAATTGTAGGTTATTTACTGGATATGCCCTGTAGAATGGAGTGAATGATTTTAAAGCTTGTGACACATATTGCCAAATACCTTTCCCAGGGAGGTGCATCCATTTTTAATTAAATGATGTAATGCTTATGGTTTGCTGTGATTCGTGCCTCAAAGTGTCCCTATGTGGAGACTGAGCTCCCAGCAATGTACTTTTTTTTTTTTTTTTTTTTTTTTTTTTAGCAATGTACTTTTGAGACGAGGAAATCTCTACGCGGTAGGATCTCCTGGACAGTTTTATATCATGGAACACCATCCTTATGAAGCGATTACTGTTGGTCTCTCAGTGGCTGGTTCTGTGAAAGTGGGTTGTTCTGCAAGGAGTGGCCTAGTCATTCATTCTCCAGCCTCTTGCTTTCTGCTTTACCATGTATTCTCGACTACAATATGTTTCTATCAGATGCCATCTGACATGCTGTGGCTGAGCCAGAGGCCATCACCAGAGCCGAGAAATGCCAGCAGTACACTCTCAAACCTCCAGAACGACAAGTGAAATAACCCTCTTCATTAAATGCCCAGCCACACGTCTTTGGCTGCAGCAGTGCAAACTGAATCAATGACAGTTAAGGAGGTTCCAAGGATTCTGTGGCCTATGAAATCTTGGCAAGCAGTTCCAATGTATCTCCCAGCTAGTAAGAACCTGCTCAGTCAGTAAGCGACTTAACCTGGAGTACCGGAACTCAGGAGCGCAGGAGTCTAGTCTGGGTTTGCTTCTATCTTGCTTGCTATTATTAGAAAGTTACTCTGAATGACTTAGTTTTCTTTGTCTATGGATATGGTACAAGTCAAATAGTGTTGCTGCACATCTCCCCAAAGTTAATTCTCTAGGGTACCTGTTTTTAAACTATTTAAACCTGTATTGGGGTGGAGGGCAGGGAAAAGAAAAGTTCCACAGTCTAATTCTTTTGAATAAACTGCCTACACTGTGCAATCCACGCTCATTTATAATGGCAGTGGTGAGTGTGGATATATACATGTGCAAGCCAGAGTCAGTATTAGATGTCTTCCTGAATTGCTCTGCACCAAAGTTTTTAATTCAAGGCCTCTCTCTGAACCTGGCACTCACTGATTGGCTAGCCTGGCTGCCCATCAAGCCCCAGGGATCAAAGTCAAATGCTTGAGCCCCGAATGTAGTCACCTCAGCAACTTAAAAAACTAATTAACGAGCTACTTATCCTAGGCTAGTGGGTCAGAAAGCCTATCTGACATCCTAATACACAGGCTCAGCTTATAGTCAAAGCTTAAAGTCAAAGTCACTAATGATATAATCTTGAGCTAATCCATTCAATTACATAGGAATTATATCATGAGATGAAGATGTTTTAAACCTGTCTTTAAAACTTCTCCATCACCAGCATCCTCCTCATTGCTAAGCCCACTAGATGGTTTTCCAACTTTATATGACTCTCTCTGTATTAGCCTCTGGAAGCTTCCTTCTCCTGACCTCCTCAATACAACCTCTACTTGGTCTCTCACTCAGTGACCAGTTCTTTGGGGGTCTCTACGAACTCGAGTTCTTCAGGACAAAGCCTTGCCTTGGTTTTCTGCCCTTGCTTTTCTTATCCTCCAGGAGCTGAGATTTGTGTCATCAGTATCAGATGCCATCCATGTGAATGTTTTCTAGGTTTGGAGCTCCACCATGACTGACCTCTGCCCTCCCTCTCTGTCACCAGGCTCCCCACTTCACACCCTGCTCCTTCGCCCAGCACAGAGAACATGCTGGTTCTAAGTTGAACCTCTTCATTTTTGACTTTTAACCAACTTCTTTCTCAATTTAACCACATCATTAGTGGAACCACCAACACATCCAAGCTCTCAGACTGGATTCCTGGCAGTGGCCTTTGGTTCCCTTCCTTCTCTTAGCTTCTCAGCTAATTCTTTGGAAATTTCTGTCAACTTTGCCATTAAAATGCATCTCATGTTTCCCTGTTCTACCCACCTCAGTACCCACCATGCTAATGGAGGATCCCATACCATCCTTTTATGGATCCTTTTATGGCCTTGGGAGGGGGGTTCTATTTCTTTCTCACTTTTCTAATTTCTGTATTAAAAAAACACAAGAGTTCTTGTTAACGAGAAACCATGCAATATTTCTCATTTATAAGATTTATTTTACTAGACATAAAATCTAATGCCCCTCACCATCGTGTCCATGACTGTCTGTGATACAGACTCCATCCACCATTTTGACATTTCTTCATGGTGCCATTCTCTGCATTCTGCCTACCTCCTTCAGTCCACATTCATCACAAACTACTTCCCAGGACACCTGCTGATCTCTCCACACTGCCCTCTTCACCTAGCTTCTCCCAAGCTTCACATCTCAGTGTAGATCCTTCCTCTTCAGAGAATGTTACCCAACTAATTTATCTTTAGATCTCTTTCTCTCTGTCAATGCATTCTGTTGATTCTTTCATAGAATTCTTCACAATTTTAAACGAAACTTTGTGTTTACATGTTGGCTGTCTGAGTCCATGACTTGCTTTCTGATGGCTGTGCTAAGACACCAAGACCCACGCAACTCATAGAAGAAAGAGTTTATTGGGCTCACAGTTTCAATGGATGAGCTGTGACCATAATGGCAAAGGCATGGAGCCTGGCAGGAGGTAAGCAGGCACAGTGCTGGAGCAGTAGCTCAGGGCTGGACATCATGATCCACAAACACGATGCAGAGATGGGGAAAGCAAATGGGAATGGTGTGGGCTTTGAAAATCTCCATGTCTGCCATCAGTGACATAGCTCCTCCAACAGAGTCATACTTTCTAACATTTCCCAAGCAGTCTACCAACAGGGGATCAAGTATTCAAATGCATGAGCTTAGGAGAACTATTCTCAGTCAATCACCACAGCCTGTAAATTACAGGAGGATCAGGATATCATTTGCTTATTTTACTACCTAGCAATATATCTAACAACTAAATCTAGAATATTTACTTACTAAATAAAGAACAAAGGAGTGATACAAACAAGTATCTGCAAGTCACATAGAATTCCACACACACTTTTAGTTCCAAGCATGCATCCAGCTTTTCTGCATAATTCATGCCAGTGCTATTGGATGCCTCGCTTAGAGTTAGTGACTCTGAATATCAATCTCTATATTACTGTGACTCACTTTTGAGTCACAGCCACCCAATTGCATATGCTAATTAGAAGACCATATTAATCCCAGTCATCTTGATGACTGCTGAGAACATTCACATGGCTCTGGCCCAGACACTTGGGCAAACACACTTTGATACCCATAACAGCAATAAAATAAAAAGAGGAAGCATGATTGACACTTCCTTGGCATCTATGACATGAGGGGTCTATTTAAGAAGAAATGACACCACTGGATGCTTGGGGGGGGGGTGCTCCCTCTGGGATTGAGGTCTTCATTTACGTCTCTCCAGTTCTCCTGACAAATTCTGGGTTTTGTCAGTATAAACGATAGGATGGAACTCTTTGAGTTATCTTAACTCCAAGCCAAACCTATGACTTGCTTATGAAAGCAAGGGCTTGTTTTTGAAGAGGTAATTTGTTTTATTTTCTTGATGTGAGAGTCCGGTGATCGTTCTGGTGATAAGGTCAGCCCAGAGGCTAGAAGGCCACCTGTGCTACCACATATCTCTGTAGAATGAGCCAAATTGCTCTGGTCTTCAATTCAAAGAATAATACAAAAGCAAGTTTGGAAGGATGCAGTGACAATTGAATTCACCAAAGCTCATGAAATGAATTTCTCATAAAAGTGAGAAATCTTATTGCCAAAAGTCTTCCCCTCTCTCCCTGGCACTCAGGTTTTCTCTGTAACAGGAGTTGATTAAACTAAATGTTAAGTCTTGTGTAATTCCACCATTTTCAGTACAAGAATTAAAAAAAAATCATTGACAAAAATGCATTATGATAAATGCCAAAGAAAGTTTTACAGATGAAATACCAAAATTAGCAATGATATAGTATCATTTGAACATAGGCTGTGGTAGATTTGTGCTATATATTATACATTTTACAGAGAAACAACAAAAATAAAGTAGACTAGTTACTCTATCCATTTAAAATTATAAGATGCTAAATTTAAAAGATGATCTCAGAAAGAGAGAAATATGAAAACAAGGTATAGGACAAATAGAAAATAGGAAACTGAACTCAAAGCCACCCTTCACCAATAATTATATTCAATGTGAGTAGCCTAATTATCATGACTAAAAGACAGAGAGTGGACTGGAGTGGTAGTTCATTTGAAACAGTGCCTATCTATATGTATAACACCCCCAGTTCAATACAGACCACCAAAATAAAAACAAAACAAAGTAATGGTGATGGTGATGATGGGTAATCAACTAACTCCTTAAAAAAGGGTCAGAAATCATAATTAGACTAAATCAATAAAGCAAAGTCATCTTTGTCTACATGATGATACATTTTAAAAATGAGGTCATATAAATTAAAATAAATTATTAGATAGTCATTTGCATTGCAAACACAAGCAATAAGCAAACACGAATGACTACATTACCATTAAACAAAATAAACTGCAAATTAAAAATAATCACCTAAGATAATGAAAGCATGTTTCAATGCTGAAAGGGACGATCATCAACAAGAGAGTCAGTCCTGTGGGTTGGCCCATCTTAACTGTCTGCGGTACTGGGTTCCAGAACACTGAACAGATCTACCAGATGAAGTCTACTCTCTAGGTATGTCTATGAAAATCTCTCCAAGGAAACACAAGTGAGGAGAAAAGGCCCATCAAGAATGTGTGTGAAACCATCCTATGGGCTGAGGGGCCTGATAGAATTAAAGGTATAAAATAAAGAAGCCAGACAAGAGCAGACATTCCCATCCCTGCATCCTCTCTGCTATGCAGTGAACCATTCTACACCCCCTTCATCACACAGCTCCTGCTGTGATGTACTGAAACACCCCAACCCCATCCCATGAGTGCATGGGTAAGTGCATGTGTGCCTCTGTGTGTGTGTGTGTGTGTGTGTGTGTGTGTGTGTGTGTGTGTATGCATGCAACATGAGGGTGAATGTGTGCCCATATGCACACATGTGTTTAATGCCAGCTTCGAAAGGCACATATAGATGGAATTGAAACAGAGATAGGCAAACCCACAAGAACAGTTGAATGTTGTCCCGTCTCTTAGTAATAGAGGAAAGAGCTGAACCATAGGCTGCCTAGCTGGACTTCATTGATTTAGATGTATACTGAACAACATGGAATATCCACTAATGCTCTATTCTTAGCCATAAAAGAAATCTTAATAAATTGAAAGGATTTCAAGTTTTAAATAAGTCATAAATAACACATACCAAAAAATTGTTACTTGTATAAAACCTGTACTAGAGAATCACTGATTTTGCTACCAATTATAACAGCCTTCCTGGTTTAAGATTTTATACTTAGGCAACCCTATTTCTATCCAGATATATAAAAAGCAAATGTTAATCATAAGCTTACAAAGTAAATGTGTACCGTTAAACATTTGCGGGCATACCACACACACACACACACACATGTGTGTGCGCGCGCATCTTCCATATTAAGTCTCTTGTGGAATTTTATTTGAGGAAAAAACAAGTGCTGTTGCTAAAAATACAACAGAAAGTTGAAGCCTCTAATTGATCTGGATAAATCTAGAAGACCCAAGCCAACTGGCACATTGTACATCTCTTCTTTCTGATTGCTGTCAACCATCCAAACAAATGGAAAAACCAACCCTAACCATGGTCCTAGCCACCCCACACCATCCATGCCTGGGGGCAGCTCTTGGTGAGTGCTTTAAGTGGGGCATTGTTCCATTGTTCTAGGGACTTGCAAGCACTTAATCCCTGATCTTATTTTCGTCCTGTTTCACAAGTGTGTAAGATGCAGCCCGGAACACTTATGTCATTTGCTCAAGATCAAATAACTATTCATAGTGAGTGCCAGCACCGGGATTTGAACCCAGGAGAATGATTTTGTCCTGTAACTTTCTATTTTGAAAACCGACGTCAGACGCACTGGCAGTGAGTGCCATGGTTTTTCCCTCAGCACTTTGTAAAGCACTGACTTGGATCTCTCTGCCTTAACGCGAAATTTGCCTCTTCACTGAACTGTCTTGTTTGATAAGTTCATCAAACATCAAGACTCTGCTGGTTTTCAGAAAGGATTACGATGATAAGCTTTTATAATTGAGAGTATCTCAGCTGAGATTTTCTTCACCATCGACCTCTTGCCTGGGTCTTCTAATTATTATTAGCGATGAATTTTATGACGTTCTAAAACTGTATTTGTTTTAAACACAAGCTACAGATTATCTGCTTGTAAAACACATTTCCCCTTCTGAACTGTTACTTAAAGGGACTCTCTCTTACTGTGGTATTTAATCCAGTGGTTCTCAACCTTCCTAGCACTGCGCCCCTTTAAGACAGTTCCTTACATTGCGGTGACCCTCACTGAAAAAAAAATTGTTTCTACTTCATAATTGTAATTTTGCTACAGTTATAAATCATAAGGTTAATCTCTGACATGCAGGATATCTAATATGCATCCCCTGTGAAAGGGTCATTTAACCCTTTCAAAGGGGTCAGGACCCACAGGCTGAGAACCACTGATTGAAGCACTAATGAGTCAAAATGAAATCAACGAATAAGAATTTGACTAAAATAACTTTAAGCCTCCAATGTTTGAAAGACAGAGAGTGCTTAAAATAAAGTCCCAAAGGTTAGATTAAGGTTCTGCTTAAGTACAATAAAATATTCAACAATGAAATATAAATATCTGAAGGCAGGTTGGAAATCTCAGGAAAATAGAAGAGCCAAAAATGCAAGACACAAGAGAATGTTACCTCTGCTGTCTCCTCAAAACAAAGGTTTAGAATGGTCTCTCTACAATGTCTTGCTCTTACCCACAAAAATATTTACATATATTACCTAAATATATCCCCTCAACCAGTGTAAGGTGGGATTTCTTTTTTACTATTTTCTCTTAACTGTCTCACATTGCTTAAGAAAAATTCGACTTATTAAATGCCTACTATATACAGAGGACATTTGAAATCCAGGATTGTATTACATCTGCATCTTCTGTTATAGAAGAGGTACTATGAGTCTCCATCTACAGACAGGAAAACTGGGAAATCAGAGAGATTAAACATCGTGGTCTGCATTACCCCACTGCTGAGTGGAAATTGATAGCTGGCTGATCTCATTATTACTAACTGGCTTCTCCTCTGCTCCACTCCTCCCGCTGGATTAGTAACAATATGAAAAAAGATTATCTTCCATGCCACCACAGCCCACTGCCAACATCACCATGTCTTAGATCCCCAGCATAAGACCCCAGTTTTGTAAGGATCCAAAGCCCACTTACTGGTTCACTTTCTCTTGTGCAGTTACCCCAGGGTGCCATGCCATCAAAGACAAGCCAAAGAAAGCAACCGCAAACATCTCATCCAGAAGTCACCAGCTAGTGTCTATGTAAAAGAAGAGAAGAGCCTACCTTAGAAGCCATAGATATATCCAGGCTGCAACCCAAATTGTCTACCGGATGTTTAAAATGGTCAAAAGTCCCCCCGTTCCCATTCAATGTGATTAACTAGTAACCAAGGTATTGATTAGCCAAACGCCTTCAAAATGGCCCCAAGCCCTTTAGCCCTTTGTAAAAATTATCCACGTGGCTAAGGAAAGGTGATGTTTAACTAGAATCAGTTCAGTGAAGAGTTTTGTTTCCAGAGAGATGCAGGTGCTGTTGCAGGAATCCTGGTGTCTTGTAGTGGCTCCTGGAGCTTCTACAGTCAAATGAGTCTGTTGTTGAAGAGAGTAGCAAGGCATAAGGCTCATTTGGTACAGAAGTTCACATGCAAGCATCCAAGAAGGTACAGGCATGCTGACAGTTACATAAAGGTTCTGCCATAGATCTCCAAACATCTGGAGCCTGAAAATGCATGTAACTCACTGGACTTTCTACTTTCAATACAAACACTGAGTATCATTTTTAAGATTCAGCCTATTTATGTCTCAAGGGGACCAGATGTCTTAAATATACATCTTCAGAAACTCTCTCTGGAATTATAATGCCAATCATAGCCAACACATCTGCACTGATGATGCCATACCTGGATATAATCCCCCACTCCCGCAGTCATAAAGTAAATCAAGTAACTAGAGATGGACAGAAAATAGATGAGCAAATAGCCAAGAGTCATTAAATACTACTCTATGCAATATGGCTCTTTGTATTTAATCTTCAATCAAGAAGTCTGCCACGTGAAAATTACTAAGTCCATATTGCCACGGATGAAGTGAGAGCTCAGATCGGTGCTGAGCTAACTAGCTCAAGGGTGTACAGCTGCCTGGCTATGCCTGGAGCAGTGCAGCTTTGCCTTAGTGGGATTAGCCGGTTGCATCCTTACTGATCTCAATGGGGAGACACACTGATCAGCTTGGACGCCTGAGATTCTGATTCGTGTGTGGAAACCTCAGAAAGCCGTCAAGCAGCAGCTCCCTTCCTCTCCTCGTAGGCAGATGTGAGTGCCTGTTCTGAAAGCTGGAGGGATCCTAAGACTGTCTCTCTGCTTCCCACTTCTCTCCAGGTTTGATTCCTAGGTCGTCTTCGCCTCAGTTTTCCCCTGCGTATACATCATTTGAAAACTTTCTTTTTCTTCTTCTCCCACAAGAAACCAAGTTGGTCTTTTCTGTGCTGTGACTGCAGATATAGGGATGGGGGATGTTACATCTGGGCACCCTTGAACTGCTCAGGGTAGTGTATCTGGACCTCACCTTTCTCCTAACTCCTGACATCCAATGTATGACAAAGTTCCTATCTCAGACATGCAGAGTCCCCTGAGACTGGAACTCAGGGTCCCCAACCATTTCCATAGATTCCTTCATGGGGAACAGACCTCCCCCAGCACTGTCTTCTCCAGCAGGGGTGACATTACCCTCCAACGACCACTTGGCAATGCCCAAGGATGCTTGTGATGGCCCTATGGGGTAGAGATATGCTATTGGCATCCAGTGGATAGAGACAAAACCGCTGCTGAATGTCCCACAATGCACAGAGCTCCCCACTACAGAGAAACATAACTAACCAAAGTATCAATGATGCCTGTGAGGTACTACAAGAGTCTGGCCTGCCTTCTTCTTCCCTGAACTCCTGGGTCTCTCTCTCCTTTTTATATGTATGATGGTGGCATGCTCTTTTTAAACCCACTGTCTCTTGAAGTTTCTCATGTGACTATTCTTATCTCAAACCTCAGTGACATTCAGACTCCTAGTTGGCCTTTTATCACCTCTCCCCCAACATCTCCAACATTGTCATTTAGGTCCATTGCTTTTCTCTGTAATGTTCCTTCCTTCTTGCCTTGTCTTCACTAGCATAAACCATCCCAGCCTCTCCCTCACATACACTTTGAGACTTTCACCTGACTCCTGGTGGGCCTCATTCTCCTTCTATTCCATGGCTGAGTTCATCTTCAATGATCTCATTGTCCCCTCAGGACAACCTACAGACCCCTTGCCTTCCTCCCACTTTATCACAGCGGTGACTCTGGTCACCTTGACTCTTCCATTAGAGCCATCTGTAGCCATCACACCCACCTTTCTGCCAGGCATCTTCTGGAAGCCAGGTCCATCACACAGACCTGTTATAAGGCTCCAATTAGGAATTATTGCCTTGTTATCCCATAAACATGGCAAGGGCACTTTTAATTTTTCTCCTATTGTTTCCTCAAGTGTGGAGGCTCTCTGGAAAGTGAGCCTTATGTTAGCGTAAGTTCAGCTCCTGATTCTTCCTTATAATCTCTCATGTCACTCAGTATTGGATCTTCAACAAGAGCTATTGATCCATGGCTAATCAAGTGATCCATTAAAATAGATGGCTTTCACAGTACTTGCATTTATCATTTTTATCTTCAAAACAATTGTCTTTATTATTTCAGGGTGTGTGTGTGTGTGTGTGTACCTGCATGCATGTGTATATGTGAACATGGGCACATGCCATAGCACATGTGTGGAGATCAAAGAACAACTTTCATTCTTTCCACCATGGATCCTTGAAGGGTCAGCTCAGGCCTCTCACAGCCAGCTCTTTTACGCTCTGAACCATCTTGCCAACCCAAAACAATTTTGGAGCCCTCTGGAAGTCAGAACTGGAGTACATGCTCTGTGCCTGCCACCTCTCAGAAGCACAATCCTCACAGAAATCTTCCAATGCCAAGAATATTGATGTAGTGCTAATTAGTATTGATACAATCAACGATGAAGACACCAAGATTTAGCGGGGCTAATCAGATTGGCTACAATCCTGAGTCTGAGTCATGGATGTATTATCTTTCCCATTACTGCCCCTGAGACTGTTGGGATCTAGCTGTGGAACTACAAAGTGCCACATCAGGCGAAGGCTAGATCCTCTAGCACCAAGTCCGGAGCCCCATCTCTTATGCATTAGCAGAAATGAATATCACTTCTAGGGACAAAGGAGCCAATATAAAACAAGTACAAATGGAATGAAAAGATAGATTTTTTTGGACTGTATATGCTGGCAAAGTCCTATAAACCCAGCACTGAAGAAGCTGAGGCAGGAAGATTAAAATTCCAAAGCAAGCCTTGGATACATAAAGAGACCTCACTGCAAAGAAGGGAACTGAAAGAGGTCAATGGAATCTTGCATTATCTCTATGAGAGAGTGTGTGTGGAACACTGGGGAGGTGATGCCATCTGCTCCAACCAAAATTATTTAAGATAAATGGGAAGAAAAGCAAAAACAAAAAACAAACAAACAAACAAAAGCCCCAGCAATACCTGTTAGGTTTGCAAATTCTAATTTCACCTTAATTATAGCAACTTGCTGTCAGTGATCACCGTAAACTGCTATGCAGAAGCAACAGTAAGACGGTAATTCATTTTGAAAATATATTGCCGCCTGTCTTGTAGAAACACTCTTCACTATAGAAATCAGCCTATGAGTTATGGCCTCAGAACAGAGCTCATGTACTACCGTGACCATGCCATCTGGGCTTGCACTTTCTAGTGTTTCAGAAGTTCTCCATAATTCCCATGCTGGACCTGCAGTTTGCACAATCACTTAGGAGATCTGACTCTGCGAACTTAATGTTCTACCCGGGGGGGTAGAGAGAAAGCAGCATTAGGTCAGAAAGTGACACTAAGCAGTTACTATCTCCTCAACTCAGCTTTGTCGTTCATAAAACAGATAAAATAAGGCTTTCCTAATAGCACAAATAAGGAACTCTGTTCACAACTGGGCACCTTGAACAGCAGTTTCTGCCTTGTTGAAGCAGTAATGCCTCCCCTTCTCTCTCTATGAGAGATTTTCTTCAAGTACTAAGGACAGGGAAGAGGACAGAAAGCGCAGGTCTAATGGAGAACCCATCAGAGGAAGATAGAATGTGAGAAGTCCACACTTAGACACCTTGGACTGAGTGTGAGTCTCTCTGGAGGGCAGATGCTACCAGCAAGAGCTGAACTAATGATTCCAAAGATAAGAAAGCCAGAGAGACCTGGTTCTATTCCCATCTCTGCCTGGGTTCCAACAGCACCACAAGGGTTTAAAACAGGGAAGAACTCAGAATGACAACTTCACATTGGATGTGGCAATCTCCCGGTGGCCACAGCAAATATGCATCTTTGCAGAAGCACACAGCTTTATGTGGCGGTTCACTGGCTGCTGGTTTGGGCTCTGTGTCTGTGTCTGTGTCTGTGTCTGTGTCTGTGTCTGTGTCTGTGTCTGTGTCTGTGTCTGTGTCTGTGTCTGTCTGTGTCTGAGTCTGTCTGTGTCTGTGTCTGTCTGTCTCTCTGTCTCTGTCACACCCCCCCCCCTGTGTGTGTGTGTTTATACCGCAATACTCTAATTTCTCAGTACAAAAGCCTAAAAGACACCCAGCACAGTATCTGGCACAGTCTGCAGACAGTGAATGAACATATCCCGCCCACTGCCTTCCCTACTTCCTCTCCTACCCTTTGTGAGATCCTGTGTCTATTATATCTGTTTTCCTCCTGATTGCCTCATCAGTGCCTGGCTGTAGCCAAAGACATTAGTGGTAGGTTTTCTACTGGAAATGAAGTGGAGCTGGGTGAAGTAATTGGTCTCAATCAAAGGCTGTACCCTGGATGGGCTAATTCATGCCGACTGCTCTCTACCTCCAAGTGAGCTCTGTATTTGCATTTAAGGATGTGGGATGAGGAGTCAATGTCTGGCTCATTACAGTAGAAATTAAAGACCTATTCTCCAGGAAGGGATTCAGCATTCTAAGTGGCTCTAGCCAAGTCTGGGTGGTCCTTTGGGAAATCCTCATTGGACATGAGCAGCAATGAAAAGCAAAGTCAGTTCTGCAGCCGAGCAAATCCTCTGTCCCTTGGTCAGCTGCTGTCCCTTGGTCAGCTGTCTCCTGCACAATGTCTCCACTCAGGCTGATGCAAGTGGCCTCTCCCTTGTTTGCTCAGAGCCTGGCCACACTTCCTCACTAAAAGACCACCAGGGTGATGGTTTGTCATTTATCCTGCTTGTGGTATCTGTGTCCTCCTGGGAGGTAGAGCTGTTCCTGACCCAGGATGTGACACTCAATGAGTAAAATGCTCTGCAAATCAAGACCAGCTTCATCTGCCTCTGGTGCCAGCATGGTGTGTGCAGGGAAATTAAAATCTATACAGACTAGAAATGAGTGATCTGTATGAAGTCACCAAGGACAGGCAATTGTAAACAATGTCCATAGCTCCCTGCCCTCTGTTCCCTCCCACTATGACTCCCCTGCTACCTGTTGTCCCCGTGTGGCATGGAATGTGGAGGTGTGGGACATGTGTGCCCATATACAGGTAAATATGCACATGCACAGCACACATATTTTACATGTGTAAAATTATAACTCCTGGGCCAATAGTGACAAATGGACTAATCAGGGTATGAGGCCTTTAATTATTGAGTCATGTTCAGTGATGGACTGCTCGTGGCAATTAGTCAGCTACTGCCTGGCCTCCAGCCAGGGATAGAGTTAAACACTGGTGGACACCAGAGATGAAGAACACATCTCCTGCCTATCACAAGGTACCCATGGGTAGAATTGGGACTGAGGACCAAGCATTGGGTGTCTGTGGTCAGAGACACATGTGTAAGTGGGCTTTAGAGGAAACACTGGGAGAGAACTAAGAAACTATTTGATGTAGCTTTGTCCTTTAGACAAAGAAAGAAGGTAGAACATTCTAGGCTTATCTCTACACTCTCCTTGTCTAAATTTTCTGAATTCTATAATCTTGATCTAGAAAAATCCCTTTCAGAACTGTTGAAGTGGCAGAGGGACTATCTCTATCTAAAATCACAGCACACACACACACACACACACACACACACACCCCTAAGCTTTTCAAGTCTCTCTGAATACTTTTACTCAATGTTTGTCTTCCCAGGAGACACTCTGGGCTATCAGTCTATAATTTGACCTTCTCCCCACTCATAAGCCAGGCTGTGTGGAGCGAGAGACAGAGTCAGATTAGCCCACTGCAAAAAAACCTTGGTTAGTCCCCTTCCTGCCAGTCATGGTTCTAGTTGAGTAGATGTCAGCAGCTCCTGGGTGAGTGTTAGTGCCATCCGCATACACAATTGCAAGAAGAGCAATACTTTGCTGGACTCCCTTTTCTGGTGATGCTCTGGGTTTCACATCAGCAGCTTCTTTGTGAGATGCTGTGGGGCACTAGGGGAGAATACAGCAGGCAGGCAGTGCTCAGAACATGCAAGGAGCTAAAGACAGCAGGTATATAGTACCACACTTGCAAAGCAAAGCATGCTATAGTACCACGCTGAGCGAAGCATGCTAGGCTATTAATTTTCTTTGTAACCTTGTATAAGTCCGTCTTAGAGTCTTGGGTATCTTGACTGCAAATGAGACTAAGGACACCTGCTTCATAGGCCTGAATAACAGAGGCAATGTACAGGACAACCCTTGGAAAGGCTCTGTGGGTGAAGGTCATGACTCAGCCTTCCAAAGCAAAGAATCAGGAAATCAGGACAGGCACAGGGGACTCAGTATAGGCAGATTCACATCTGCATCCTGGAGAATGAGAAAAGAGTTCAGATCAGATGTCCATTGCCCTAGTTAGTTTTAACTGTTAATTTGATACAGCCCGAGGAGGGAGTAGAGGGATTGCCTAGAGCAAACCGGCCTGTGGATGTGTCTATGGGGGATTGTCTTGATTGTTAATTGATGCATGAAGTCCCAGGCCACTGTGGGCAGCACCATTCCCTAGGCAGATAGTCTAGAGTTGTATAAGGACACTAGCTGAGTGTTAACCTGAATAAGCTAGAAAGCAGTATTTCTTCGTGGTTTCTGCTTCAAGTCCCTGCCCTGATTTCTGTTAACAATGGACTGTGATATGGACTGGTAAGCCAAATGTTTAAACCCAATGTTGCTTTTGGTCAGAATTTTATCTCAGCAACAGAATAATACTAGGCCACCTATGAAATGCTTTCTGATAAAATTGTCATGAATTGGTTATAGATAGCCAGTGTACAAGGGCAGAAAGAAAGGCACAGACATTATCAAGCACTGGTGGTCTTCCTGTAACCTTTGTGGTAGCTTTAGATAGGAATTCTTGAACCCAATCCAAATACAAAGAAACTGAGGTCCAAAGCAGTAAAGAAGGAAGAGAGGATTTAAGAACAGGTTAGTTTGACTTCAAAGTCTACCTAGGAATGGGCCCTGTTTGAGGCATTGCAAAAGTAGTGACATCAGATTCAGATGAAGAAGATACATAGTAAATTCTAAAACAAGAAATGATACATTTAGGGTTACTACTGATCTTGTTAATGCAGCATCAAAGAGGATGAACTTTGGCCATAAATTATAAAGTATTATGTTTCTCCCCTGCAATGTCCCTGCACAAAAAACACAGCCCAGGACAAAGCAGGTAGTGAATATCATAACTGTCAGAGGAGTGAATGAAAACTACAGGTTCACAACTGCACCGTGAGCTTTTCTCATTGATCACAAATAATAAAATTTCTCAAAAAAAAAAAACTGTCTGAGGAACTTGCACACGTTTGTTGGAACAACTATTTCTGTTCCACTGCTGTGTAACAAACCACCCTACAATCCAGCGGCTGGGGATGCTGGTTTACTCTTTATAAAGATTTGACAAAGGCTGCTGACAGGCTTCATTTGGTAGAAAGCTCAATTGAGATTAAAACATCCAAGATGGCCCACCCCCACCTTCCCTTCTCTTTCTATATATGGGCTCTCTTCACTCAGGCTTCTAGTCAGGGCTTCTTAACTGCACAGCAGGTTACCCCCAAAGTGAATCATCACAGCCACCAAGCCCAGGCTCAATGTGGGAAGGGACAATAGAAAGGCATGAGTATATTATTGCTGCAAAAGGTGGTTTAGCAGTTAAGAGTACTGGCCATTCTTCCAGAGGACAGGGATTCCGGTCCCAGCACCCGTATGGTGGCTCACAATTATCTGTAACTCCAGTTCCAGGGGACTCTGGCTTCCTAGGGCACTCTGTACATGTGGTACAGAGACACACAGGCAGACAAAAATACCTACACACGTGAGATAAAAATAAGTAAATCATCACAAAGGCATGAATATCCCAAAGCTGTCTGTATTTGCCTTCACGAGTAGCAGATGATAATGATTTAGTGTGTTTAAGGCACTTAGAAAGGTGCCTGGCACTTAGTGTGCTCTGCCTAAGTATTAGTAATAGCCAATTACCAATAGTAATTATAGCATGCTGTTAACGGCATTGTGAAATTTCTCACTGCAAATGCTTTTAATTTACTGACTACAGCCCTGATGCAGCCCCTCAAGCCCTGCACACACTATATTATGTAAAATATGCAATTGTGTTCGAGGAACTGAGTTAGCCAGAAAATACAAAGATGTGTCCCTTCTTTCTCTCTCTTCCCCTACTCACTTCTTTCTGTTGGATTATACTTAACCTGAGTCATCTTGGCTTCTTCCTAGAAGTGATATTCAAACCCAAGGGAGAATTACTTGTTTTTATAAGAAAGAGTGTGCTGGCACTCATTTGGAAAGGGACATAGGACCTAGCTCTAGCTGGTGAGAAACAGAGGAGTTTTTCTGGTTAGTTTTTTAAGATTTATGTATTTTAAATTTTATTTATATGAGTCCACAGTGGCTGTCTTCAGACACACCAAAAGGGGACATCGGATTGCATTCATTACAGATGGTTGCGAGCTACCATGTGGTTGCTGAGAGTTGAACTCAGGACCTCTGGAAGAGCAGTCACTGCTCTTAACCGCTGAGCCATCTTGCCAGCCCACTGGTTACTTCTTAAGACGATCCCTTTGATGAACCGGACAGACGAGGGGGTGGGGGTGGGGGTATCTGTGTTTCCTCTGGTGCTTCTGGACACTGTTGGGTGAGAGCCTGACATGAGGACGTGCCCTCACATGCTCTTGCTCTTACATGGATAGTTCTCTAATCTCAGATAAGAAGAAACGGAGCAGTGTAGCCCAGCAAGCCGGCACATGTTCAGCTTGAGTTGGTCATGTAAATCTGGATCGTACCAGCCAGCCCTTCAGCTGCGTTGGCTTGAATCTGGGCTGCCTAGTGGGTCGAAGGTTCAGTGGGAAATAATATGGTTCTGAGTTGGAGATAGTTTTCACAGCACTATTGTAGCCATAGCTACAGTATCCAGCATCCTGGGCCACTGACAAATGATAAGCTTCAGAATTTGAAATGGCCCCAGGCACCACCCATGTGTGATGAGAGACGCAGCCAGAAGGTCCTTGAAGGAAGCACCACAGCACCTATTAACTTAGGAAAATACAAAGACTGGGCTCTACTTCTCTCCTCATCTCCAAAGGCAGGAGTCCCAGTGAAGTAGCCATGCAAGCAAAAGTAGGTGGGGACCGTGGAGTCCTACAGTGAATGAGTTAAAATATAAAATTGAGTCTTCCCCACTATTCAACAGGACCAAAGGGCCATAGCATGACTAATCTAATATGGGAGAGCTGATCTAATGGCAGAACATAACTGTTTTCAGAGAGATGGAGCCACTTCTGTTTTGCAGCCCCACTGTGATAAATAAACCTGCAGTCGTTTGTATTTCTGAGGGCCTAAAAAAATGCTGCAGCTGTCTTCAGTGTAGAGACTTCACTATGCTTTCTCACACGCACCCCTGACAGAAGCATCACCATGAGAAGTGCAGGCCTCCACACGGTTCCCTCTCTCTTTAGACTCTACCCCCTTGCTTTGTGTCATTATTGTGGATGTACCTGGTTCTTGCCACGGACAAGCTTCCAACAATATCAGTGTATATACTTTAAGCCCACGAGTCTCTGAGCTTACAGTAGCGTTCAAAGATTGTTAGTCAGGTGGAATCAGCAATATTGTTGCTGGAATTAAAATCGTTGCTTGCAGGAGCAGTAGTTGGGATTTTCAGAACACTTCCCACAGGCCTAACTCTGTAGAGGTGTTCTACGTGCAGTTCGCCCGATCCTCACAACAGGCTGATGAGAGCTGTGTGGTGCTCCCCTACTCCCAATGACTGTAAAGCAACAGCTACCTGTCAGCGTTTCTCTGTGCTCATTGGGGAGAGCATTCTGCAGCAGCTGGATGGTGATTGACTATTTCTCAGGTAAGGAATCTGAATGAGAGGAGATGTTCTCCCATCACAGAGCCAAGAACCAGCACCTGGATTTGAACTCCGCTCTCTCCACTACTGAACACGTCCATCCTGCTCCATCCATCCCAGCAGAAGTGATGGTCCAGGAGATGGAAGCGGGGAACAAGAGAATGCCAGAAACCTATGGGCTTGCTAGCTAGCTATAGTCAACAACAACAACAACAAAAATGACAAGAGACCCAGCTTCAAACTACATGGAAAGACCTAAAGTTGTCCTCTGACCCACATGCTCATGTTGTGATACATGTAAGCCTTCATTCTCTCTCTCTCTCTCTCTCTCTCTCTCTCTCTCTCTCTCTCTCTCTCTCTCTCACACACACACACACACACACACACACACACACACACACACACAAACACACACACACACTAAATGGTTCACCCCCTGTTGAGTGTGCTCCCCTGTTGATGGAATCTGGTGACTTAACAGAAAAGCAAAGGGAATGACAAAGATTCAGTCTGGTCAACTCCTCGGTCAAGCCCTTATAGTAGCTTCTCTTCCACAGTTTATGCCACAGACAGGACCCTCACCTCCAGGGCAGAGGTCCCCACCTTTCTGCTGCTGGGGCAGGGCAGCCAATGTTAATAAAAGACACAAAAATATGCATTATTTTCCCCTAAACTGTACAGTTCACAGATCTCTTTCATGTATTTTAGGTCTTGTATTCACTCCACAAAATAAACATCATTATGCTCAATTTATCATAAATGAGAGATGCCATTCATACCGGGCACTCTGCTGAACAATCTCAAATACAATGCTTCATTTCAACATCACAAGTCCTACAAAGAAAAAATTATTATTTTGTCCTAAGGAGAAGGGAACAGAGTCCTGAGTGACATTCCTACTGTCCCCTACACTCAAGGACAGAGATGAGGTTTGAATGAGAATCATGTCCTAAGGCAAAATTCCTTACCCAGTCCATGGTCAGTGCTAGGCTCCTCTAAGGAAGTCTTGTCTAGCCTCCGTCCTGGATACTCCCAGACAAGCCAGCCTCCATCGCTGTCCTCCTCTGAGTGTTTCGCCTGTCATAGGCCGTGCATGCAAATGACCTGTCTTTCTAGTTCACAGGACTGCTGATCCAGAAAGAGCTTTGTCTCAGACACTGCACTCGGGGAGCCTCATTGGCAGCCTGGCCTGATTGACAGTGGGATTCTGCACCTTGAACCTGAGCCTTCCAGCACTGGGATGAGGCTTTGTGATTGCTGGGAATCGGTGAGCATGGCAGGCCTGGGGAAGAAAGGCAAAAGAACTGTGGTCAGAGGGCAAACCACCATGGTTCTCTTAAAGCATGACTGTTGAATCCATTCATATTCCCTCCCGATAAGCCCTCTCCCTCAATCTAGGAGGCTAAAGGCTTAGAAAGTTAGCTTCTTTCATCTCCTGTCTCTGGGAATTCTCAGTTGTCCTTCCCAGCCATGGTTGTTACATGGGAGCCATAGATTGTCCCATATGGAAAGGTAGCTTTTGCTGACCATGTAGGTAGATCCCCAGAGGCGCCTCCAGCTAGTGCTGCCTAGAGCAGGGGTCAGACTATACTGCTGAGCCTGACCAAACTGAAGCTTTATGAGCAAAATAAACGGTTGGTCTTGTCTTAAACCATGATGCTGTGGCTTGGTCAGCTCTACCATAGTAAATAATGAAAGGAGTGGCCATCCTAAAACCTGTGGAGCCTGTTCTGCATAGCAAGGTCATTGTACTGACAGTCCTCCCTAGACACATGGCAAGACCATTATACTGACAACAAGCCCTAGGTTTATATAACAATCTCTTGAACACAGGAAGAAACAGAGGTTCAGAAAGGATAGATTCTGCACGGGGCCAGTGGACTGGCCTAGATCCGAATTCAGTCTGGTTAGAAACATCACCTCCTAGCTCTTCTGTCTACACTAAAGGCAGTGTGGTAGACTCGGGCCTTTCCCAGCCCTCAGCTCCCCAGGAACCTGTGCCTAGCCTGATCCTAAGAGTCCAAAGCAATCACAGTGGCTCATTTTCTTCTCAGTGATAGGTGTTTGGAAAGAAACGCATCTGATATCAATCCCAGAGTGATCCAAGCAGTGGGTTGGCACTGGCTGAGTCAGTTGAGTAACGCCCCCTCCCTCTCTGCCTCCTTAGACTTCCCTGAGCCTCAGTTTCCACATCTGTACATGGGGATAACAATACTTACTTCTTAGAGGCATTGTAGAGATCTGGGGAGGAATTGTTAGGAAAGTGACAACGTAGTGTACAGCCCAGAATAAGTCTCTTGAGTAAACTGGGTATCCTTTTCATGGTGGGTTTAGCCTGAGAAATTTTCTTCACACAACCTCCTGATGACAACAGAAAGGAGAGAGAGAGGGAGAGAGAGAGAGGGAGAGAGAGAGAGAGAGAGAGAGAGAGAGAGAGAGAGAGAGAGAGAGAGAGAGAGAGAGAGAGAGCTCTGAGGGTCACAATGGAGCAGCTGCATCCCAATCCCCCAAAGATTCAGTCCCTTTGGCTTCCACTCTGCTGGCCCCTCCAGAGGAGAGCAGGCTCCAACAGCTGCTAAGCTTTGCTCACACATTCCCCCTTCACGACTGACTGAGCCCTGACACAGGAAAGAAACATTCCGTTGAATCATGTAAATCCCCACTCATCTCCAAATTGGGTGCCGGAGTGCCTCAGGGAAGTGATTTTACAACCTCACTGACTCCAGCCAAGGTAGGCTTCAATTGCTCTTGCAAGATAATTCAGCCCCAGCCCCAGCCTCAGCCTCAGCCTCAACCTCAGCTTCTGCCTGGCAACAAAACTGAGCAGGGGCTCCCTCGCTCAGTCAGAGAGATGCCCCCTTAGGCTGGAGGAGAACAGTGTCTTCTCCCAGAAAAAAAAAAAAAAAAAAAAAAAAACAGGCTTAAGCAGGCTTCTGCAGCCTTCTCAGACAGTGCCGGTAAAACCTCACCTGAACAAAGGCGTTCAGACAAGCATAGGAGGGGTAAGAGCCAGTACACTGGACTAGGAGGTCAAGGTTGCCTGGGATTCCCCTCACCCCTCCGGGATTTCAGAGGCAGGGTTATGCTGTGATGGACTGAGCCATCCTCCTGCCTTCACGCAAGAAAACACTTTCCAGCCTGCTGTGCCCCTGGGGAGAACTGTTATCTGTCCTTGTATGGCTGCCTATTTAAAAAATTTATTTTCAAATCTGGGCCTCGCAATAGATTATTCAACCCACAGCCAACAGAGCTGTAAGAAGCACATAGCCCTGGCCTCTGCTCTGGCTAACACAGCCCTGTCTTTCTGAGAAGCCCTGGCTGCCTCCTCAAAGGTGGCTTGGGTTCCCGGGATTGCCACAAAAGATCGCTTTTCCCTCAAATTGTTAGGAGCCCGAGTCCTAGTGCAAATATTAGCAAACAGGTCAGCAGCCCTCCAACAATTGTCATCACTAAACTGTGTCGATTCATCGGCACTAGGACTTAATAACCCACCGCCCAATCAAGATTTCATGCCACAGATTCTCATGGCAGATCTTACTGTCCATGTTCCATGTTTGTAGAAAGCAGTCAGTCATCAGGAGATTGGTCCAAGGGCATACATAGTTATGTAGAGGAGTTAGATCTTTGGTTCAGCCATCAGGAATTTTCGCTGAAGTCTCTAGGGAAGCCCTCCCCAGAGGAGTTCGCTTGACAGACTGCCAGCTGTATTCAGCTAGGTCCTGGACTCCTTTCATGGATCCTGAGTCAGGTGGCCCTCGCTTGTTACCGGGTGCTGTGCTGTGCTGAGCCCCCCAGGGGGATGGGGGGATGGGGGGTAGGGGGTAGGGGGTGGGCTTTTCTCTTTCCCAGCATTCTGTTCCGCTTTGGGATGAATAGTTTCACCAAATTCAAACTCCTACTCCTTGGGACCTTGCCATTATTTCCCTTGCTGTCTGGGTCCTGGTATTAAGACTGGAGTAGAGCAGACCTTACAGAGAGCTGAGCCATGGGGAGATGTCCAGGGAACATCAGTCAAGCAAAATAAGCATATGCTTCCAGTTATGCAACCATCTTTATGAAAAGAATAACACTGGGTTTTTTCCTTGTCCACTGTGAAGTCCAGATGCATAGCCCACCTACATGGGTCTGTTCCTTCAGCAGAGGTAACTCTGTACCACATCGAAGTCCCTAAGCAATCACGAGTAGCAGGTCGTACTTCTGTCCTGGAAGAGGCTAGGCAACCTTACCAAAGGCTACTATCATGTAATAATATTATCATCATCATGGGCCAGTTCTACCCAAAGATGGGCAGCTAGTCATATCTATACCCTGAGGATCCAAGGAGAGCTCAGTTATTAGCTGCAGAAGGGAGGCTGGCTGTTCAGAAAATGGCTATTAGGTAGAATGGAGACCTTCAATAACCTGGTGCTGTCTGCAACCAGAATCAGGACAGAGTGGAAAGCTGCGTGACTGGAGCTCTGAGAAGGACCAGAGGCATTGGAGGAAGCTAATCATTGGCAGAAAGAGAAGCAGAGAAATGCCAGTAATAAGCTTCTGGTGGGTTATGCCAACCGTGCTGGGTGCAGATCCGGCAAGCATCTCACAGATCCTGCAAGCCTTGAAGCCGGTACCTCTGCAGTCCCTGCATCCAGCTGCCTGGATGGATGGAGGTCTGGCTACACGTGATACTATTCTAGGATTCCCAGGAGCACCTTCTGTCCCTTATGCCAAGAGCATCTGCACCATCACCCCCTCCAGTGTGCCTCTTCTTCCTGGTGTTACCCTACATAAGACCCTTCATTATTACAAAGAGAACTCTGCCAAAGCTCCAGGCTCTGTACAGGTGAATGTGTGCGAGGTAATTGGGTTAGTTGTATCTTACAGACTCTAAAGTGAATCGATGCTGTGCTTTATCGAAGCATTGTGAAAGCAAGGGGACCTGTTTATGTCTTGCTGGTGATCGGTGGGAGAGGTTTTGGTGCCAGGCAACTGTCTCGGCTTCACCTTTACCTCCAGCGTGTGCCTTTCCTGCTCATTGTTCCTAACTTAAAAGGTTTCACATTTAACACAATGTTAATAAGCTATAATTTCCTTTTCAAACAAGACAATAAATAAACATGTACAAAGAAGTAATACAAAAGTTGGGTCTTGGTGGAAGATAATTCATCCACAGAGTTCAAAAGGAGAATGGTTAAGAACAGAGCCCCCCAGAGGCCCTTGGTCCTACGAAGGTTCTATGCCCCAGGATAGGGGAACTGCCAGGGCCAGGAAGCGGGAGTGGGTGGGTTGATGAGTTGGGGGAGGGGGGACAGGATAGGGGATTTTCAGAGGGGAAACTAGGAAAGGGACAACATTTGAAATGTAAATAAAGAAAATATCTAATACAAAATTCTTTAAAAATAAAAGGAACAGAGCATCCTAGGGAGGTGTGGACAGAGTGGGACAAACCAGTGAAATGAGATCCAGACCAGGAAGAACTGGCACCGTTACCACCGGAGGAGTTCCTGGCACACCCCAAAGCCAAGGCATGAGGAAGTACAAGACACGGGGACTGCCTAGGACCCGCAGCACAACAGGAGGAGGCAGGAGAGATGCTATGACCATCTTGCCTCACCTTGGGACCTCACACTTGAGCTTCACAACTAGAATGTGCCAGCACCGCCCTGGCCACGGTTCCCTGTAGCTCAGCCTTCCGGAGCACAGAGAAGGCCTAAGGAAGGTAGGAAGGCGGGGGAGGAAGTTGAGAACAAGCTGCTGAGGTGAATATGATGTCAGAGGATGGAACATGGTCACACACAGCAATCACACGGACAACTAAGAGCCAGAAGAGTGGCACGGTCAGCCCACTCTGTGACACGTGTGCTGCTCCCGCGTGGAACCTCACAGCAAACCTTGCTCGAGGGCCTTCCTGTCCACCTAGCCCCCTTTCCTTCATTCTGGACCTCTGCCTTGACACCCTTGACCTCTGGACATTTGCAACACGTCTGCCAACCACACCTAGAGCTTCTTACCTCCAAGTTCCTTTGATTCTAGCTTGTTTAGTCTATGGGGGCCTCTATGACAGAATGCCACAGACTAGACGGCTTACCGAAGAAAACCTTTCTTCCCCACCATTCTAGAGACCAAGCAATCAAGGCACAGGTAGGCATGCGTCTGAGCAGAAGTCACTTTCTAGGTCACAGCCAGCTGGCTTCTTGCTGTTGTCATGGGAGACAGGAGGCGGACATCAGTTGGATCCAGGATGGCTCTACCCTCCTGACCTTATCAAAGCTTCTCCTTCCAAACACAAGCACACTGAGGAGTAGGCCCAATATAAGGATTCGAGGTGGGCACAGACATTGAGGTTGGTCTAATGGCTCATCTTCCTCTGTCCATGTGGTCTGCTTACCACGTGGCCAAGGGAAGTACCTCCTGCTAGCCCATGCGGCTGGGCGAGAGATCGCTGTATGCTCTTGTTCCCACTGTCTTGACCTTTCTTCACCATTCATCTAAATTCTAACACCTCTAACAACAGGCCTTCTTTAGAGCCAAGGGGTTTAGGAGTTGAGCCTCATGCCCAGATGGGTCCACCATCACCCACCCATTTAGGACTTCAAAGCAAAGTCTGAGGTGCCTAAACCACAGACTCAGAATCTGTGAAAATACAGAGGTCCAATGTATTTGTAACTGTATTTAGGAAAATGCAAGACCCTTTTCCAGGAAGAAAGTTGGTATTTGTTGACTACCTGTGATGGCCACACAAAAACATACACAGACACAGATATACACAGACACACACACAGACATACACACACACAGAGAGATACACACACACACACACACACACACACACACACACCACTTAGCTCATCTCATATTTATGCCCAATCTGTGAGAGAGCTGCTATGAGCAGCTTGCCCAAAATCTCAGTTTCATTGCCGCAGAAAGGCAAGGTTGCAATTCTTTTTGCAGTGCTTCCCTTACTGCATGGCTTTGCAGCAGACCTTGTGCCGGGGATTTCCTTGTAGAACTGTCCTCTTGTCCTTGATTCTGGGCCCCTAACTTGACCCCTAGGGTCCTGGGAGTCTGTTACATGTCTGCAACCCACCCTTCCCCCAGGCTTCATGCTTCAAGTCTCTCTGTTCATCAGAGGCTGCTTGCACCGCTGTGTCCAGAGAATGCCACAGACGGGGTTTTGTCCACGGTGCCCTGTTACATCATACCTCTACCTAGCAAGGGCACAGCTTGTCCAAGTGACTGGAGAGAGGACAGGGGAACTTTGAAGACAATGGTGCCTTACGTTATAGCAAGAACTCTCCTAAGCATCTGATTTGGGTTTTAAAGACAGATTTACACAGGAGAACAGTCTTTTGGTTCCGTTGCCTCCAATTTTCTGTCATCTGAATCATAGCCAAGGAATAAATTGAATCTTTTTCTAACATAGAATATATTACTCTTGAAATAGTAGGAAATGTTGATAATTGCCTTTTATTGGACTCACAAATAATTTATAAGTTGGTCCGATTTAAAAAAAAAAAAAAAAGTATTATAGTCTTATTTCTTTGGTTTCTTCCTTGAGGCAAGTATCAGCCTCTAAAAATAGAACCCGTGTAGAGATGGGCCTAGCGCTCCCCCTGGTGGTCACTATTTAGGATTGCAGGCTCCATAAATGGACCTGAAGCTGTAGGCTACATTTGAATAATTCCTTTTCCCCTAAGTACACAGAAAGATTTGATTTATTCTTCCCAGCCATGTCTGCGTTACAGAGTACTTCTCCTTATAAAGTCTATCTGCTTTGAGCGTAAGTAAATGATCTATTCCTCATATACATTATCAGGCTGAACGTCTCGGAGGTAGTAAGAGCTTTCCTGGTTCTATCAAATGTCAGGAAAGCTGGGAGTTTCTTCTTTGCTTTAGAAAATACGGAGGAGTGAAATGCAAGCTGGCTGTCAGAGAATCGCAGGGACAAGATATTGAAGGAATGACTCGTGACTGTGTGTGCGAAGAGAGTACAGTGGAGAGATGGACGGGAGGGAGGCTCAGAACCCTGGGTCAGAGGCAGGATCCTGGGACGTCCTCCACTGCAATAGCAGATACACACTCTGCCTTTCTCTGGAGAGACTGTGATGCCCTGCCTTCCTTGCAGGTAACTAGAGACCCAAGTAACAGTTCCAGACAGTGGGCTGGAAAGCTAGATGCAGCACTTCCTGGCCTAACCCCTCAAGCACCTGGTGACGGCTCCCACTGTCTCTGTGTTCACACAAATGGCAACGGAATATTCCAAGATATCACAGGAGCAAAGTGGAGTCATCTCTTGTTTGAAAAGTATTTCTTTTCATTTTTTGAGATTATGATACAATTGATATCATTCTCTCCACATCTTCCTCCCTCCAAACCCTCCCCTATACCCTTCCTTGCTCTCTTTCAAATTCACAGTATCGTTTTTTTATTAATTATCACCTTCTACAAACAGACACAAATATACATACATATACACATTTATATGTTTATATGAATGTACATATTCATATACGTATACATAAATGCATAAATGCAGTCTGTGAATGCTACTTGTATATATGTTTTCAGGGCTGGCCATTTGGAATGGCATGACCAATCCATGTGTTCTTCCCTGGGGAAGACTGTTTCTTCCTCTCTCAGCATTGCTTAGTTGCCTGTGGTTCTTCCTTTCAGGCTGAGGCCTCTCTCTTCCTCCTGTCCACCTTGACATGCCTACTCTTGTCCTTTCTCAGCTCGTGCTTAGGCAACTGTGTTGCTGAGACTTCAGGGTTGTGGTTTCTGATATTCCTGAAAGGCACAATATCACAGCAAACTCCCTATCCCCCTGGCTCTTCTAGTCTTTTGGTCCCCTCTTCCTCAGTGATCTCCGAGCCTTGAGTGTGGGAGTTATGTCATAGATGAATTCACTGGGACTAGGTCCCACAACAGTATGTTTTGATTGGTTATGGTTTTCTGTAATGTTCTCCATTTATTGAAAGAGAAGTTTCCTTGATGAGAGATGAAAGCTACACTCATCTGTGAATATAAGGACCAAGATTATAACATAGTTAAGAATTATGCTAGTTTAGTAAAATAGCAGTTAAAGGCTTTCCTCCAAAATCCATGACTTCACTAACCCTGGGTAGTTGGTTAGGTGTTTAGTACTGGACACAATTTCCTTCTTGCTGAATACATCATAAGTCCAATTAGAGCGTTCCTGGTGACCACCTAGTTACGCATTACCACTACCACACTCTTAGAGACAGCATACCATGGAGGTGGTTGCTGTGCTTCATAAGTCTCATAGCTGGGTAAGACTGTTGGTTTACTCCATCCTTAGAAGCTTGCATGGCAGCTTCTAAGTGCCTCAGGGAGGACTCACTCAGCTCAAGACTCTTTCAGCACTAGGTCTGAAATGCATGGTGGTTTTAGCAATAGAGTCTTACTATCTTCCACCTCTGGGGGTGCAATGAAGAGCAGTAGCAACAGCCTGTAATGTTTTGAAAGTTACTTGGACAACTCTGACCAGCAACTCAGAAGAGGACCTTCTCATGCCCAGTGTGGGGGTTTTGTTAGATGACTTTGACTCTAGGAAGAAGAATTGTCAGCAGAGCTGATAAATTTTCCTTCAAACTATATATGTATATTTATACACAGACTTACTTGTATTGTAGGTATTCTTAGGTAGATAGCTAATAGTATGGTGAATTTTTCTGACATCCTTAGAGCTATTTTACCCACTATCTTTTGTATTTATCTTTCCCCTTCCATAATTAGAGCCCCCTCATTCCCTGTTTTTCCCCATTACTTGTACCCTGATAGCCCCCTCTATTTTGCTTCTCCAACTCAGCAACGGTCCCTTTCTTCTTTACAGACTTCCACAGTTACTCCAGGGTAGTGAGTTCATCTCTTACTGAACACTGACCCGGAAGAGCCACCTGATTCTCAGAAACTGGCCTAAGGGAGAGCACACTCAAAAGTGCCGAGTCTCCAAGGAAGAAGAGAGCTCTGAATGGCAGCCAGAAGGGACAGATATCCCCACCATCAAAGTGAGTCAAGTCCTCCCAGCCCCAGTTTTCTCAGCCAGAACTTGCATTAGTGTAGGAAAGTCAATGAAACAATGTATGAGAAACATTTATAATGTATCCAAGCTCAGGAAATGCAAGTGTACCGTCTATTGTGTCTTCTATTGGCAATGATGAATTCTGAAATCATGTTTTGGTTTTCACCCAGGGTTTCTGTTACAAGAAAAGGAATGCCTTGCTTCAATAAATAATCAAAACCAGCTTCCCAAAGTCTGGCAGGTCCAATGTAGATTAAGCCTTGAGGCAATTTAATCCACTCACAGTGTCTTTCTAATTTGACTCCCCAGAAGCTGTTACATAGTCTTAACCTGTTTTAAAAGCAGGAGAAACCCCTCCCAGGCGCCTTGAATCCTGTGATTCCTCCTAATAGACTGGCTTAAATGCCCTGCTCACTTCTGAACCAATTAGGACTCAAATCTGAAGCCAGGGGCTGGATCAAGCTCTCTTAAACCCAGACCAAGAAGAATGAGATCACACATTTTAGAAAGAATGTTTTAAGGATGCTTTCTTAATAGAAGAAGTCACTGGTCTATTGCTGACCAAAGCAATGCTTATAAAAGAAAGCGTGACCTTTGAGCTTGTCATAGTTTCAGAGGTTAGCACATTACGATGGTAGTGGACATCATGGCGGCATGCAAGCAGATGTGGTGCAAAAGGAGCAGATGAGAGTTCTTCATCCTGACCCATAGGCAGAGAGAGAGAGAGAGAGAGACAGAGAGACAGAGAGACAGAGAGAGACAGAGAGAGACAGAGACTTTTGAAGCCTCAAAGCCCACCCCAATAACACACTTTTCCCAACAAGGCCACAGGTCTTAATCCTTCCAATCTTTTAAAATACTGTCACTCCCTGGTGACTAATGGGCCTGTGGGGGGCCATTCTTATTCAAATCACTACAGGGAAGTAGAAGAAAGAGGATACTAGAAATAGCTTGGAGGGGAAATGGTGAGTGTTATTTTGCAATCACTCCAAATAATCTTTCAGAAATCTTTTCATTAACTGGATGGTATGGTTTACAATTCCTAACCTCTGACCATGAGTTTCCTAAAATACCCTCAGGTATTGACTTCGTAAGGTATGCTCAGATATTGACTCCCTGTCTCTTTTGACAAAAGTTCTCATAAGAATAGATTGCTCTTTTATTCTGCTTCCCTTCCCTTTTGATTTGTGTGTCCTTTGATTTTTGTGTTTTAGAAAGTACACGGTGCTCTGTAGACATGAAGGACTAGTATGCCCTTCCTGGCTAGGATAGTCACGTGGTGCTCAATCATTAGGTAACCAGACCAAATTTTAAGGAGATTATTTAGGTACCCCCAAGAGTATCCTAAATAACTGCACTTGTGAGCAGCCTCCTAGAGAGGTGATCTTCATATGCTACCCAAGTGTCTTTGAGCCACAGCTCAGATTTTATTTCCTTAGTTCAAACCCCAAAGTACAGTCCCTTGTCAGACTACACTATGCATCTGACTGGATTCCTGGCTCCTGTAAGGCTTTCCAAAAGACAGTCTAACTCCAAACAAAGGTTTGCCCTCTTGGATAACATAGCTCAGGATAGGAATGCAATTGCCTGTGGAGAAGTAGAAGATTTTGGATTCTGGTATTTGGGGTCAATGCTAAAGTGTGACTATTCACAAGGAAGCATAGAATAGGAGGAGAATAGGAGGAGGCAGGATGGTATCATGGAGCTCTGTACACCTTTCCCACCACCAGCATGCTCTAAAAACCACCCCCTTTAACCCCTTGCAGGAGAATCCCTCCAATCTTCAGGCTTTGGACTCTGAGTACCATTCAAAACCCTACACAGGCACAGACATGCGCGCGCGCGCATGCGCGCGCGCGCACGCACACACAGACACACACACACTTCCTTCCAGCCTGAAGTTTTCTTGCCCTGCTGGGGACACCCAAAAGCTGTGGCCCAGTCTTCCTCTGTTTTCTCTGCTTCCCCTGGCCTCTTTCAAATTGTCTGGCTTCATGTTCCCGTGAGCTCCTCTCAAACCTTCAGTCTTAACCCCTTCCAGTTCACAGAAAGACCATGTTGTTCTGCCTTTCCAGACTGTACCGTTTTGTCCGTCTTAATATTGTGTGGGGCTATTGTCTCTTGCAATGCCTCTCTCTCTCTCTCTCTCTCTCTCTCTCTCTCTCTCTCTCTCTCTCTCTCTCTCTCTCTCTCCTGCACTCCAACCAGTCATGCTCAGAACAGTTAGTTCTTCATCCCTGCCCAGTTCCCTTCAGTCCAGCAGAATGCCTGCTTACTTTAGGCTGCCAGTTCCAGGCCCCTTCATCAGGTGAACTCTGCCTCTGCTTGTTGAGTAGGAGGAACTGCAAGGAGACCGAAGGAGAAGAAAAGGGAGAAGCTGAAGTATTCTTCTCTGTGAAGCCTCAGGAGATACAGTCGTGTGGTTCTGGCTCTCCTTGGGTGTTCCCAGATCTCAGCCTGATGACACCCCATCCTGTGCTGACATCTCCAGGCTAGTGGCTTCTTCCAGATTTTACTAACCTCTGGTTTTCTTATAGCTCTCAGGATAGGACCAGTTCTCTGTATGACATTCCCTCTGTCTAATATTAAGAGAACTCTCTGTTCTTGTAATTGCACACTGACAGATAGCCACTCCCCACTCCATCTAGCAGTACCCTAAGAAGTCTGAGTTCATCATAAAGCCAACGAAAGGAAAAGTTTATATTTCCATTCTCTAAGACCTTTATGGCTCCTCCAGAGCTAGCTTCTCTAGCTCACTTTTAGAAATGGTTACACTTTTCCTAGCTCAGTGCCCTATTCCCAAACCCCTTGTTCAAGTTAACCAGCGTTATGTGGCATTGGTATCCCTAACAGATGGTTAAGACACTGAGTACAGAGTGGGATCATCAGATCGGAAATGCTTCAGATCCACAGAGCAGGGGCTGCTGGCTGAGCCTGCAGCTCAGTGTGAAGGACTGAGTATCCTTCGACTCTCCAGGTCTGATGTGTGACTTTAGCCAGAATGAGGCCAATTTACTGTTATTCCCAGAGCCCAGGGCAATTTTCACATGAAGGGAAGATGCACATTTGTGGCCAAATAGGCAGATTTGGACATTGGGCTGGATGCTAAAATGTCCCCCTGTGCTTGAGGCAGGCACACAGCCGGATGACTGCCTCGAAGCTGCCTGAAACATTATTCTATTTCCATGGTCTGGGCTGATTAGAAGCCAAGCATTTGGAAAGGATCTGGGAATAGCTGGGGGTTGCATTCCAGCTACTTGAAAACAATGGCACAAACCACATTTTCTGCAGCCCTCAACCTATGTCGCCTTCCCTGAGCATGGCTGACAAGGTGGGTGGTGGGCACGCCAGAAACATCATTCTAGGCAGAGAAGATAAATCAGGGAAATATGAATCACTGTGAGCCCAGGAATGAAGAAATCAACTGCAGAGGCATCTGTAACCAAGGATGGAACATGCCCAGAATCCAATGATGAAGAGTTATAAAGAGCCTTTGGTATGTGAAAAAACTTTAGGCTTCATCCCTTGTATGTGGGGTCAGAGGTGGTTTCAGTGCAGTGTCACTATCAGATTTGCCTATGGGAAGATCAATCTGGAAAGCCCCAGAAAACTTGTTTGATGTGGAATGGGAGACTAGAGCCAGGGGCATCCTGGATCTAAACATACATCTCCCTGTAGAGGACACTCACTAAAGAAATTGGCCAGTGCAGTAGTCTTCAACCTTCCTAACACTGCAACCCTTTAATACAGTTCCTTATGTTGTGGTGACCCCTCCACCCAACCATAAAATTATTTTCATTGCTACTTCATGACTGTAATTATTCTACCTTTGTGAATCGTAATGTTAATATCTTATAAGTAGGATATCTGATATATGAAAAGGTTGTTTGATGCCCCCCAAGGGGGCACGACCCACATATTGAGAACTGCTGGGGTAGTGAGATGTTCTAGAAGCCTAATCCTCTTCTGAGGTGAAACTAAACTGTAAGTCCCTTGATGACAAGGACTGCACTGGCTTTCGGTGGGTTAGAACCAAGTACCAAATACTGGAGTGGGCACAGAGATAGGGCCTTTGCCAGTCACTGCCAAATGGTGCACAGAGAATGGGGTTCAGGAAGGTCCAAAGAGTCTTCAGGGAAGGTGAATGATATTTGTGTTGCCTGGAGCAGGCTAAGAAGTCAGATCTTGGGTCAGGTCATGGCCTTGCAGGGTTTGACATGTTTGCAGAAGACCCAAATAAGAAATGTCATGGGCATTTGGATACGGGTTACTCACTGTGTCCTCAATACATAGAACAGTGCCTACCTAACTCAATACCATAAGCAGTTACCCAAAAATATGTGTTGAAGAAAGTGAGTAGGCCTGGAATTCAAGAATGGCCTGAACTTCTTGACTATCTTCTGTGTGGCAGAGGCTGTTGATCTTCTGTCCCCAGTTATTGTCCTCTTGAGGATGTGAGTGTCCTGGAAAGATTCACCTGTGACCTAATGTTTGCTCTTTGGAGTGAAGACATTGTCATTTTGTTTACTTCTGTGTGTCTTGGCCTACTCTAGCCTACAGACAACATTAGATCAATATTTGTTGAATGCATGAGGACCTAGGAACATTTGATATGGGTGTGGGTAGGATGTAAGTAGAAGCCAAGAGCAGGGAGGTACCCGGCAAGCAGGCAGATCATGTTCATCACAGAACTTTCAAGTTTGTCACACTTCGGTAGCCCTGCAACTTCCTCTTCCTCCCCAACATGTCACATCTCCAAACCAGGCCCAATCAAACCCTGCTGTTCTTTCATCTGTAAAATGGGAGTTTAGATCATATCCTACCTAGGTGCTTGCAAGTACTACATGAGGTAAGTCAAGGCAACAAATGTCCATACGGGTGATTTAATGCCACAGTGATAAAATGCTTCTGAGTGAGTCGCTGATTTGCATATTGATGCAGACTGTGCTGCCATGGCTAGAAGAAGCATTCCTTGCTCCAGCAACAGTGGGGGAACATATCTGTACTGGCTGGTTTTGAGTGTCAACTTGACACAGGCTGGAGTTCTCACAGAGGAAGGAGCTTCAGAAGAGGAAATGCCTCCATGAGATCTAGCTGTGGGGAATTTTCTCAATTAGTGATCAAGGGGAGAGGGCCCATGGTGGGTGGTGCCATCCATGGGCTGGCAATCTTGAGTTCTATAAGAGAGCAGGCTGAGCAAGCCAGGGGAAGCAAGCCAGTAAGGATCATCCCTCCATGGCCTCTGTATCAGCTCCTGCTTCCTGACCTGCTTGAGTTCCAGTCCTGACCTCCTTGGTGGATGAACAGCAGTGTGCAAAGTGTAAGCTGAATAAACCCTTTCCTCCCCAACTTGCTTCTTGGTCATGATGTTTGTGCAGAAATAGAAACCCTGACTAAGATAATATCTCATTGACAGAAGCATCCTCGCCAACCAGAGATCTCTTCCTTTCAATGACAAAAGACTTTCATCTTGCAATCTGAATAAAGGGCGGCCAGTCTGCCTCCTTCCACCTCTCCATTCAAATTGCCATCTCTCAGACAGGCCATGATGGTGAGGCCTGGCTGCACCTCCCCTCCTCATGAGCTATTGTACTGACTCTTCACTGTTTGGGTCTGGGCTGCTGACAATGCTGCTAACACAACTAGTAAGTGGGGGGATTGAAGATGAACAGAGGAAGGTCACGTGATAAATGCCTGGACCACAATTCTTGAAAGCAGAAACCCTACCTTGCACCCTTTAGCCCTCTTAAAGTCTGCTCAGGAAATTGCTTGTTAATTGCAGTTCTAGAGCTCCTCTTTCTCTAGTCTGCCCCAACCTCAGTCCTGCTAGGACTAAGAGTCAAATCTTGCTGGCTCTGTGAAGCCTGCTTTCCCTCTCTGGGCAGAGACATCGGTCTCCCACTGTAAATTGAGAGGCTGGAGAAATACTGTATATCTGCAGGAGTTACCTACTGCGAATGTTTCTTTCTATGCCGTGTATAATTTCACAGTTGCAACCATGTGGAAGTAGAATGTGACTCCATTTTACAGATCAGAAAGCTGAGGTGCAGATAAGATCTCTTGATCAAAGACAACTGCTGAGTAGTTGAATCCAAATTAACCAAAAATCAGATCTATGCTAGCCAGACTTTGTCCATGTTACCCACAGAGCACAGATTGTATAGTTTTGATTCTGTCTTGTCTAGAGCAAGGATCTCTTCTCTTCTACCTTGATGCCTAGACACACCGGACAGGTCTAGAGACCTTGATCACAAAGTAAGATCTTTTTGGGCCTGGAAACTATTAACCAAGTACATGATAGGGGGCACATCCCCCGAGCAGGAAGACCTGGTGTTATCCTTCCTCTAGTCTGATGCATAGCAAACTTAGTCTTTTGTCAGTAGGGTGTCTTTATGTCTTGCCTAGTCCCCAGCCTCCATCATATGTCCCTGGCTCTGCCAGCTGGGTATCTGCCTCTAGTCTTTATGTTCACGTGCCTTCTGTGAGAGACCTTAATGCTTGTCTGCTTTTCTGATGCCCTGGCACCTTTCCTGGGCACAGCAGGCTCTCTCCCTGGGCCTTGAAACCCATCTCTAAGATGCTGCCAGTAACTCTCTAAGTGTTTGACACCATCTCTTCCTTAGAGCCCAGTGATGCCAGCCAGGCCTGTGAGCTCCTGTGGGGACATCAGCTAGCTATGCATCTGCATAGCAATGAGCATCTGATGTTACCTCACCAATCAGGGCTGAGTTTGAAACCCAGCTCTGCTTCTTCTGGGCCAGGTAAAGGAGAGATCTCTCTATACTTCAGTTTACTCATCTATATAAGATTAAGAACACTGCCATTAAGGAACAGAATTACATGGTACGTGTAAAGTAATAACCACTGTTATTCTAAGTAGCCCAGATCACATCAGTTAACATTTCAATCTGATCTTCAATTCATGCCCCACCTACGGAGTTAGCTAATCCCAACCCTTTCAGGACACTTTCCATTTTGCCTGTGCTAGCTCTTCCTATCGACTTTGTTTTCCTACCTACCCCTTTCAAAATTACTATGATTTTATAATGAATATAGGACAACCGTATCAGTCAGGATAAGAGAGGCTTTGCCACAGTAGCAAATTACTCCGGATTCTCAGACACTTAAAAGGACACAGTCTGATTCATAGCCCAAGCTGGTGCTGAGTTAAGAGATGCCAGATCATAGTTCTCTTAGCAGCCGATGCTCAGGGATACAGAACCCCTCTGGTTCTATGCCTCGTCCATCCTAACCAGACATGTTACATGATTGCTGCAGAAAGAAAGGAAGGCAGACAATTTAATAGTCCCACAAGTCATAGTCATTTCTTTTTACTACATACTATTCCCAAGCCTGGTCACGTTCTTAAATCTGCTTCCAAGGGTGGTGAGAAATACGCCCTTCTCCTGGGCCCAAGACCAGGAGATAAAGGTAAGATATGATGAGAACAAAGTGTCCTGTCTCCCCTTCTTACCTGTATTTATGGAATAACCTCCAAAGCCCCGAGGTGTGAGGAAAACTGGTTGTATCTCAGTACCCCTTCATCTGGACTCCCAGGCCTGGAAAATCACTCGCTAATCAGTATTGCAGCCCTGCCAACCTCAAAGGACACGAACCCTTTTATTTAACACTCTATCCCAAATGTGGACCAAAAGCGTTTGCTTTTCCACTCTTTCAGAGTTGAAGTTAAAGTGAAATATCTAACAATAACAGGTTTTATAACATGGTTGCCAGTGACGCATGAAGAACTAATAAAGAATGCTCCTTTTTTTTTTTTCAAAATAAATCTTATAGATCTTTAACTTGGATGTTCTTAAACCCTTCCCTGCATCCACAGTTTAGAAGCCACCTTACTTCTGCAATCCAGGGAGGCTTGCACATACCCTCTGCCCATAAAACATAAGCACAACATTTTAGGCAGAGTAACCAGAGGGAAGGGGGTATGTTTGTGAGTGCTCGAGAAAAGCCACCGCCACCATCTCCTCCAAGGAAAAGCAATGCCACCGCTCAGACCTCAACAGGATTTTCTAATGCATATGAAGCCAGTTTGCTTGTAAAACTATGATTCGTGAGAACCATTCCAATTTTTATGATTTGAATGTTTGTGTCCTTCCACAAATTCATGTTGAAGTTTAATCTATCACGTGTGGAAGTTTTCAGAGGGCCTTACAAAAGAGCTAGCAGAAAATATGCCTAGGCCTTTTTGACCTTCTGTCCTCCCTGCTAGGAGGATCCAATGGCAGTCATCCTGGGCAGAGCATGCTGTGCTAAAATCATCATCCTGAAAGCAAAGACTGGTCTCTGAGCAGATGCCTGCTACTGTCTTAATCTGAGAGTTCCCAGCCTCCATGACTGTGATCATTAAAGTTTCTCTATTCATAGATCAGACAGTCTGAGGATTTTGTTTTAACAGCACAAATGGACTGAGATATCAATTGACCTATGGATTTTGTGGCAAGACCTACCATGCCTACATCCTAATAACTCCTAGATTTTATGCATTGCAGTCATGTGACATGGTTATGCCTTGAAGTCCTGATCTAAGTAAACGAGGCCCAAAGAGAGGGAAATTCCCAGCTTGAGTTTTCTAACTAAGGACCCACTTTTCTGGGTGATGGAACATGGGAGTGATTGATATCGGTAATGATTTCCTACTTGCCTAGAAGTCAAGTATTCCCCATCTCCTTGCCACAGGGGAATACTCTCTCTTTGATCTCAACAAGACAAGCATATCAGAAAACATCTTAATAATTCATCTGAGCAGTGCATACATAATGTAACTGACATTAGCAGAGGAAGGAAGTTTCTGTACAAGGACTACCACATCCCTAGCTCCAAGCAGGACACCTGGCACAAAACAGCTGCTAACATTCTCCTTAAATGATCATTAAAAGGAAAGTGTGGGCTGGTGAAGTAGCGCTGCAGTTGAGAGCACGCGCAGCTCTTGCAGAGGACCTACGTTCAGTTCGCAGCACCTACATGTCAGCTTACACCACCTGTAACTCCAGCTCCTAGGGATCCATTATCCTCTGGTTTCTACAAGTACCAGGAGGACAGTGGTCCATATTCATACATGCAGGCAAAATACTCAGACATACAACATAAACAACATTTATTTATTTTATGTATATAAGTACACTATAACTGTCTTCCGACCAGAAGAGGGCAGCAGATCCCATTACAGATGGCTGTGAGCCACCATGTGGGTGCTGGGAATTGAACTCAGGACCTCTGGAAGAGCAGTCAGTGCTCTTAACCACTGAGCCATCTCTCCAGTCCAACAAATCTTTTAAAAGAGATTATTCAAAGGACAGTAGCTTGACTTGGTCATGTTCGCTTCACATTCTTCAAGGCTAAATTTTCAAAGGTATGAATTTGCATGGGATATGTTGAGAAGACCATGGTGGGTTTGGGAGAGAAAAATAGAACAGTAGATACAGTCGTATTTCATTGTATATGATATGAAATTCTCAAAACTAAGGAAAAATTATATTCCGTGGATACTTTGAGAATTCCATACAATGCACTTCAATCATATCCACTGCCCCTCCCAAAGCTCTTCTCAGGTCTATTCCCAAACTACCTTACCTCATGTCTTCCATAAAAAATAATCATTGAAAAATTAAAAAAAAATCATTGAGTTCTGTCTTAGTCAAGGTTATTATTGGTGTGAAGAAGCACAGTGATCAGAGGCAACCTGGGGAGGAAAGGGTCTGTTTGGCTCATCCTTCCTCATAAGAGTCCATCATTGAAGGGAGTCAAACAGGACAGGGAACCTGGAGGCAGGAGCTGATGCAGAGGAGTGTTGATGACTGGCTCCCTATGACTTGCTCACCCTGCTTTCTTATAGAACCCAGGGCCACCAGCGTAGGGTTGGTACCACCCAAAGTAGGCTAAGACCTCCTCCCTTCAATCGCCAATTAAGAAAATGCCCTACAGCCAGATCATTCTCTCAGTTGAGATACTTCATGTCAGATGACTCTAGCCTGTATCAAGGTGACATAAAACTAAAGAGCCCAAGTCCAATCTGTATTGCCCACATGCTTTGGATATGATGCCTGCCCTGGAATGTGGTTAACTTACAAGAGGTTACATCCTAAAAGAGAACAGTTTGCTTTTCCTAGTGGATATCAAATTCCAAAAGCTCCTAGTGGATGATGGATGGGACTTTGTGCCACCCTTTTGCTGGGATTTTGTCTAGCTTGAGTTTATCCAGGCCTTGTGCATTCTGTCGTGATCACTGTGAGCTCACATGTGCCATTGTCCTGGTGTGTCAAGAAAATAGTTTTTTAAAAATCATTTACGACCTCTGCCCTCTCTTCACAGATCCCTGAGCCTTGTGGGTAGAGGTGTGATATAGATGCCCCATTTACGGCTGAATGTTCCACAGTTTCTTCTTCATCTCTGTGCATTGCCATCTACTGCAAGAAGAAACTTCTCTGAGGAGGGTTTGAGAGACATACTAATCTATGAGTATAACAATATGTCATTAGAATAATTTTAATAGGGGAGTAGCTGTGATCATATTTCATTGTATTCACTATGAAATTCTCAAAAAAAAGAAAAAAATTTCATCTTGCTAAATCATATGATAATATGATACTGACTAACAGAAGCAGAAAATGAGAACACTAAATACTGGATTATACACTTTTCTCAAGCAAAGAAGAATCAAGACTTTTTATAGGTCTATAGACCTCCAAAATAGTTCTAGGCTTTTCATCATTATATATAATCTACAAATAGGTATATATTGTATAGCAATTCATTCCATGTTTCTGATTGGTTGTCCATCCCTTCCTACCCACCTACCTGCCTGCCTGTCTGCTCTAGAACCCTAATCTTCATTTTTAACCATCTTGTTTTATTTGATATCATATCGCTCAAGTCTTTTTAGGCCATCATGGGGGGAAGGAAAAAACAATTCAGGAGAAGAAGGACGTCTGGGAAGAGCTGGATCAGTGGAGTATGGAGACCTGAGTCTGGATACTTCCTGCTCATGGGAAAAGCCTGAGGGTCAACTGCATGTCTGTGGTCCAGTGCTTGTGGGCAGAGACAGGCAGGCATATGCCAGGGGCTGGCAGGCCAGACATAGTTCATGTGCTCAGTGTGAGCCTCTGTCCCAGGAATAAGGTAGCAAATGACAGATAAAGACACCTGATGTCAACCTCTGGCCTCCGCGTGCAACTACACACACACACACACACACACACACACACACACACACACACCACACACCGTGGGGGGTGGGGTGGAGAATCAAACCTGTGTGCTCATACACCAGGGCATCTGCCATGATCTTTCTGATCTTGCTATCTTCAGTGAGAAGAAGGGAAACAACCCTGAAAATGCTGTCATGAAAAATAGAATACAATAGATGTTGTGTCACTTGTTATACAATAGACTTCCAATAAATTTAACTTCCTTTCCCCTTCCCTTCTTTCCCCTTTGAAAGTAGCTGGGATATAAATTATACATAAACAAATTACATGTTCTGCTGAAAGTCCTCAGACATGATTAATGTAACCAATAATAGCGTTAATATTAATAGTGGGTTACTCCAGCAGCAGCATCCTGACTGACAATCAATCTGTGCACCACATGACAGATCGCGCTCAAGGCTTACCCAGGGAAATGGAGAATGCACAGGCTTTCTTCCCACTTTCCCATGATATATATATATATATATATATATATATATATATATATATATATTCCTTCTTCACTTTAGGGTATTGTGGATAAGCCATTACTTATGGTACAAAGCGTAAGTAATACATTTGTCAAGAAATAAAAAACAGTGATGTGATAGGAAACACTAAGACGCTTCAAGTAATATCTGAGGCTGAAAGGTTTGGAACAATCTAGAATGTGCCAGAATACAGGTGTCTGCTAGTCACTGCCTGTTGCATTATCTTTTCCTGGAATTCACAAATGAATGTTTGTTCACTCCAGATAGGCTGAAACCAGGGACCAAAGTTGTAATTGTGCTCAAGTCTAGCTCAGTGATTCAACAAGTCTATTGAGCTTACTCACAGAAGCATAGGCAAGAGGTTCTTTGAAGGATGTAGGTGGCTCCCAAGGAGCTTCACCACTGAAGAGTCCCACCCCAGGGTGAGTGGTGACTTCCCTCAAACTGCAAATATGAAGTCCCCACTTCCGTTAACTCTTCACCTCCCAGCCAGGAAGTAGTGACCCATGCCTTTAATCCTAGCACTTGGGAGGCAGAGGCAGGCAGATTTCTGAGTTCGAGGCCAGCCTGGTCTACAGAGTGAGTTCCAGGACAGCCAGAGCTATACAGAGAAACCCTGTCATGAAAAAACCAAACCTAACCAAACCAAACCAAACCAAACCCCTCTTCACCTCCCTAGACCACAGGCAGTTTGGACAGAATTACAGCTAGGAGGTACAGCACAGAAGGCAGGGAATAGCTAGAATTTTAGAAAAGGGTCTAAAGACCCTTCCAAAGCCCTCCTTCTGGGAGGAAAAGTAAACAGGTCTGACTTGGTCTTTTGTAGATCGTCAAAGGCTCTCTGGAGAAGATAGTAATGACTTCTCCAGTAATGACTACTGAAGTTAGACTTGGAGGGCAGTAGCCCAAAAAATAGATAGGACTTAAATGGGGGTGTGTGGTGGTTTGAATAAAAATGTCCCCCGTAGACTTGTAGGGAGTGGCACTACTAGAAAGTGTAGCCACGTTGGAGCAGGTGTAGAAAATTTGCCACTAGCAGGTGGACTTTGAAGTCTCAGAAGCTCAGGCCAGGTCTAAGGGCTCACAGTCTCTTCTTCCTGCCTGCAGATCAAGATGTAGACCTCTCAACTCCTTCTCCAGCACCATGTCTGCCCTCATGCTTCCATGCTTTCCACCATGACAATAAAGCACTAAACCTCTGAACTGTAAGCCAGCCCCAGTTTAGTGTTTTCCTTTGTAAGTGTTGCCTTGGTCATGGTGTCTATCCATTGCAATAGAATTCCTAAGAGAGGGGGCACACCGTGTCCCCTATAGGAAAAGCAAACCAAAGATATTAAAAGAAGATTTTGAGCCCAACTTCAGTCTATCTGTTAAGATCTCCCACCTCCCACTTTCAGAACTTAATTTGGGGGAACCTACTTTAAACCTTTAAGCTCTCAAACCCTGTAAGCTTATTGTTTGGTATTTCTTGAACATTGAAAGAAATGGCAAATAGGCTGGCTGTGAGGGTGGAGACTGGAGCCAGGCTATCTGGACTGGAATTTCTGCTTCTTCCGTTTGCTAAATGTTGCCCAGAGGAGACTACTTAACTTGTGTGTGCCTCAGTTCTCAGCTAGAGAGTAGGGCTTATAATAAAGATAATTAGGGAGCGGTCTGCAAGGTCTATGGTCCCGTTTTCTGCAGACAATAGTCTGAGACATGCAGCCAGCCATTTCCTCATCCCTGATTAACTGGAACTCATGGGGCAATTCCTCCTGGCCCGGGGCAAGAGTACCAGGTACTTGGTCAGATCGCATCTTTCTTGACTGAATAGTGTTCATTCCTAAGGTACAGTGAGATCTAGTTTTACTCAGGTCAAAACTCAGACCTCACATCTCCAGCTCTTCACAGTGAGTGTATTTGCTAGCTTTACCCCTCCCGTGTCAGCGTGTGTGGTTTGTCTTCCGGTGGAGCTGGGCGCCCGCTCACTGGGACCGACTCACTCTCAGGATCCGGGCTCGTGAGCAATTTGAGATCACTGCGGTTGAGGGTGGAGGATGAAACAGTGCTACCCCATTCCCGTAGCTAGGCATGGCCTGTGCGTTGCGACACTGATAACAGTGATTTGAGGTAAGAGGAGAGAGGACAGGAGGAATGGCATGTGGGGTCTTGCAAAGTGCTAAGAACCTTACCAGAGTTCAGATGGCCATTAGTCCTGAAGTTAACCTTGCTGGCCTTCATTTTAAAGGCAAAGAACATCACAGAGGGACTTAGTGGGGAACTGTATTTCCCATCTGCATCTTATGATAATTTTCAGGATGATACATGGTGCTAGGCGACTACTTTCCTACCTCTCTCTTTTGTCTGTTTACTTAGCAATGTTTTTATTACTTGTAATATCTAATACAATATAATGATAGATAATTATTGAAGAAATGATGTCCCAAAAAGTCCATACACATTTAGTTCTGATGTAATCCTCCTGGCCTCTCCATTTCCCCAACCCCTTTCCCACTGGATTGTTCTGTCTCTGTAATTTCCTCTTCCCCTATCATTGACCGCACGCTCCTTTGGCCTCACTTAAGTCATGATGTTTCTCATTGAGAGATAAATGAGCAAGCGACATGACTCTGGTTAAAGCACTTGCTCCTACAAAGGACCTGGGTTCGATTCCCAGCACCCACATGGTGGCTTTCAGTGGTCTGTAACTATAGTCCCGGAAGATAAAAAACAAACAAACAAACAAACAAACAACCCTCTTCTGGCTCTGCATGCACTTCAGACCTGTACTGCACATAAATACATGCAGACAAATACACACAGAAGAGTTAATTAATTAAAAAATTATACAATAGCCTTTGTTATACTCTTTCCCCTTCCCCACTGTGCCCCGATCCTGCCATTCCCACTCACTCAACATCATATTCTTTCTCTCTCTCAACACAAAAATCAGCCCAGATGTCCATCAGCAGATGAACTGGTAAGGAAATGGGTTACACATGCACGGTGGAATTATATTCAGTTGTAAAGCAAAACCAAGTTATAAAATTCATAGGAAAACATAGAAGTAAGAACGTTATATTGGTAACCCAGGCTTAGAAAGAAAACTACCTCTTCCTTGCCCACATGCAGATCCTGGCTTCTAAATGTTAACTACAGTTAGATCGTAGTAAGTACAGGAAAAGGCCAGGAAATTCAAAAGAGCCCAAGGGAAGGAAGAGGAGGCCAAGCCTACTGGCAATATAGTCCCCACGCCCAACAGCTAAATGAAGGTACCTCGTAAACACTAGGACTCACCACTCTAACTAGTTTAGGGCCAAACCAAAGGAAACCTCTAGGAGACCCCGGATAGATAGATGGGTTGTTGAGGAACCCTGAAGCCCTGCTTATCCTCGGCCATGTAGGCTGTCCTGACGCCACCAGGGGGAGCCCTTGTGTTGGGACCATGGGGATGTTGGAGGCCCAATGGCCCCTGGGGCGCAGAGCTGTGCTGAGCATAGGTCATAAAGGACCCTTGGCCTTGAGGAAAGACAGCAAATGTGACTGTGAGCAGTGCTGGGCAAAGTGAAAATCCTGCAGTCGGTCACCTCTTAGCGGACAAGCAAGCAGTACTTCCTACCTACTCTCCTTCCTCTGCTCCCGTCAAGACAAGGGAATCTTATTTTTTAAAAGACTTTTTGTTTCCATTATAAATATTGTTTATTATGAATTTCTGTGTTCAATACACAAAATAAAATTTAAATACTTAAGGTAACTATGGGATATATACAATTTATTCTGATTATTGCTAAAATCATGTTCACATTCACGCCTTGAAGTCTGAGAAGCCAGTGTTTATACATGGAAGCATGCTGTCTAATGTGTATCTCACACAGGGTCTGACAGTGACTCTGGAGTGGAAAGAGTACTGGTCCCATGTCCAGCCTACCCAACAGTGGGTGTTGTGTGGCAGTCAGCACACTTTCACTGCCCTCTCAGTGTTGCAGCTTCTCAGGGACGCCTCGATGGCCTAGGGTTATGGACCTTTTTTTAAGACTTTGAAAGCCAGGCATGGTAGTGCATGCCTTAAATCACAGCACTAGGGAGTCACAGGCAAATGGATCTCTGTGAGTTTGAGGCCAACCTGGTCTACACAGTGATAGCCAGGATAGCCAGGGCTATATACAGAGAAGACAACAATAATGATTTGGTTGGAGGCATTCCAAGTTATAAAGTGACTTTGAAGGCATCTTGAGTAGGAGAACCTGCACCAAACAAACAAACAAACAAACAAAAAACATTTTTATTTAGTCCATAAAAAGCAATGAAACTCAACGGGCCTTATATAAATCAGAGCACAGGACGCTCACCTGCCCACCTCCAATCCCCACGACAAGTGGGAGATCTGCTGCCCCACCCCCACCCCCACCCCAAATCTAGGAACTGAAGTTTGGGTTTCCAGCCAGGATCAGCTCAGGCAGGAAACAGCAAAGAAATCAGAACCCGGAGTTATTGCCCATCAGAGATCCTTTCCTTCAGCATCCTACCAGCATAACTCTGAGCTAGTTAAGGCCCTCTCCCCAAGTTCCAGTTCGTGCCCTTCTAAAAGGAGGACAGCTGAACTTGATTCCAGGGCTACTTGTAAGAGCTAAAGGGATTCATGTCTTAAAACACCGCGACCATGCCTGTCTTTAAAAACGGGTGTAATTTATTTCAGCTTCCTCTCACAGCCCCCATTAAACGCACCTGCCAGCTTAGCGACACTGAAGAGCTTTCTTTTCTCAGAGCCCTGAGCAGCTTTTGTGAAATTAAGTAGCCATCAGCAGGGGCGGAGTTGGGCGAGAGCGCTCACTAAAGGAGATCACAGTGTCCTGAGCTTTTTTTTTTTTTTTTTTTTTTTTTTTTCAGTCTAACTTTAGGGACAAGATGTACTCAGTTCTCAGAAACTCCCCCAGATGGGATGTGATGGGAGAGGACCCGACTCAGGCACAAAGTGAAACCGGTGCAAAGGGAGTGATGGCACGGAAGCCCGGCACCAGTGGCCTTCTGCCCACACACCGGCCCTTACCCCTATGCAGCAGGTCCGGCTGGCAGGATGGAGGCCCGCCCACCCGAGAGAGGGAGGAGCCACAGCCCAGGTGGAGCAGGTGAGGAGCCCGGGCTCCAGCTCCTCCGGGACAGGCGAAGTGACTGCAAGCTGGCGGGCGGAGGCGAGAGCATTGTTGGTCCCAGGATCCAACTCTGGGAAGCTGGCATTGTCTCCCAGTCGCTGCCTAGGAGGACCACAATGGAGGAGGTAAGGCACCCGCTCGCGTGTGAGCTGTAATCTTGCGAACTTTAGTTCCTTCCAAAGGAGGAAGCTCTAGGGAAAGAGCTGCCAGTGTGCCCTGGGCCGGGCCAAACATGTCAGGTTGTCCCGCTATGAAACTGGCATGCTGGCCTTGCTCAGGCAGCCTGTGTCCTCTGTCTCTACAGAACCGGAGGAGCTCTCTCTAACTCAGGGCACAGTTCAAGTGCCTATCACTTCATTGTTGACTTTCCTTCTCTGTCCGGCCTCTGCGGTGGCAGATGGGTGTCCAGGTTCAAGGACAGAGTATGACTCTGGGAAAAGGTGGCCTCGTAGTAAGTGATATGCCCTGAGGCATTTTTTACATCGCTGTTCCCTAAGAACTCTGTGGGCTGGGGCAAAAGTGCTAATGCCCTTGAGCCCTAGGGATCTATCTCACTTCAGTGAGACCGAAGGTGCATGAAAAAACAGAGCCCAGGCTTGCGGTAGCTCCAGAGGCTGGGGTGTTGAAAGGCTAAAGCCAGTCTGAGCCACACAGGGGGACACTGGAGGATTTTGGTTTTGACAAAAGCAACGCGAGGGTTTGAATGGCTTCGATCGGCTGAATGCTGTTAGCATAGTCAGAGATTTTGCCTGGCTAACCCCATCCCTTCTAGTCCTTGCCCTGCTGTTCTGTTAGTGACTTGCATTTCACAGATACATACAAGCATGTTGTGCCATGTCTCTATTACATATTTGGGAACAAGTTATTTACAATTTACTGAAATTGTGTTACTTCCCACCCAGATGTTTGGTTTACAGTCAGGATGGTGGATTCGTTCATCTGTGGCTGGCAAGGATTGCTCTGGAGTTTTAAAGGGGTGCTTGCATCTCTGGCAACACTGGTATCTCTGGTGGTTCACACCATTCAGTTAGTTGAGGTTTGGAAAGGGGGAGCCAAGAACCCCAGTTCCAGCCCATTTGTGGTGCTACCATGTTTAGAAACTACTACTTTTAGTGGGGTGGGGGAAATGATTTTATTTAGAAAGGGTCTCGATTTACAGCCCAGACTGGCCTCAACCTTTTAAATGCTTGAATTACAGGCATGTGTCGCCATGTCAACCTCTATTGGTCAACTTTTGGGACCTTCTTCGAGTTGGCAACTTGCCAGGCTGAACTGATCCTTGTGGATTCAGAAAAAAGCAAAGCAAAGCAAAGCAAAGCAAAGCATTTACATTCTGCCCTCTCTGGCTAGCCAGGATCCGAACTGCCCACCACCACTTCTGCTTATCAACCTGATGGGACAAAGACCTGGAGGTCATTGTCCCTGGGGTTTTTAGGTGAAGAAGCTGAAGGACAGTACATTATTGCTACATGGTATGGCACCGCCAGTCAGAGCAGGGCTAGGGCCTAGGCTCAGGTGGGTGAATCATAGCTCCTGGGAGCCGGCAATAAGCCAGGCAGCACGAGCAAGAATTAATTACTCCAGCAGAGCAGACAGGATGTACAAAAAGTACCAAAGGACGTATTTGCTTCCTAGTAACATTTTACAGAACAAGAAAAGCCAGTGCACGTCTTCCTCTGCTCAGAAAGATGAAGGGGAAGAACCCAAAGAGAAATATGGGTAGTTTCTCATCTGGAGAGGATCCATCTATTGTTTTAGAAAGCCAACGGAACATTCCTTTAATATATATATATATATATATATATATATATATATATATATATATCACCTCCTTTGTATTGTCAATTTCCTTTTTGGATACATGGATACAGTTAGGAACCAAATAGTCCAAAATCTCTGTGTTAGCCAGGCACACTGGTACATGAGTGTAATTCCAGCACCTGGAAGGCTGAGGCAGGATCAAAAGTTCGAGGCCAGACTAGGCTATGTAGCTTTATAAAACACATTCATGACGCTTTACATACTAGTAAGAAAGGAGAAGGAAACGAAACTCTAAGGGTTAAACGGTAGCTAATGCAATGCAGACGTTCAAAGCAGAGAAGGCTCTAAGGTCATGAGACGACAGAGGAGACCACCATTTTAAGGGGCACGGGGTCAAAGGTCAATACATATGAAGAAGAAACTGAACAGAAACTTTAAGTAGAGAGTGGTTGTGTGGATGTTTGGGGGGAAAGATTCTGCGGAGATGCATAGTTCATCTAAGCTTCTTTGATGAAGAGCAAACAGCCAAGTGTACGCTAAAGAAGCAAGGCAAGCAAGGGGTAGAAGCTCACATCATAAAGGGCGTGAAACCCTTAGTGGAAACTAGCTTTGCCTGGCGATGGCAAGTAGCTATGTGGCACCCTCTGGCTTCAGTTGCCTAAGAGTCAGGTGGCTGGAGTTTGGAAATGAGATGGCCAGAAGTGAGAGAGCAGCAGCTGGCTGGCCTGGTAGATAGAAGGTGCTTAGATCTAAGAAGAAGTGGCTCAGGCTTGGCTTAGCGGGGATGGTGGTTACAAGTGTCAGATTCAGGGTCTCTGACTTTGGATGACTGAACTAACCATGTTTTGGCTTTATGAGGCACAGAAGTGGCTTTCATTTGGCAAAACTACTTTGAGCTGTGAATCTTGATCTTTTATCAGCCATGTGTGGCGCTATACAGGTAAATGAATATTCTATGTGTTCTCTGTTGCTAAGCAATGAGTTTTAGTAGGATGGGTGTATCAACTGCGTTTTTAGCTTACGATATGGTATTTTCTACTCACCATGGGATTGTTATGCCATTATCCTGTGATAAGTCAAGGTGCATCTGTATGCTAAAGGTAGAGTCATCGAGGTATGCTGACTAGAGAAGGGAAGGAGGGAGGGAGAGGATTGCTGATGACCCAAAGGCACAAACGCTGAACTTGAGGAAGGAAGGAGCCAGCATTTTTTTTTTAAGAAATGACTTAATACTGAGCAGTTTAGAAGGAGACCAGGAGTCAGTTTTAGACATGGGATGATTGGAGGGCTAATTATACAGAGGAATACTCAGCCTCAGAGTTCACCGGGGAGGTTGGAGCAGGAGAATAATCAGAATAATATCAACATTAGAACAGTGCTGACGATGCGTAGGTGTTTAAGACCCATGGGGTTAAAACTGACCTCACATTCTCCAACATCCTCCTCCGGAGGTGAAAGCAGGCTCCCTGTACTGTGTCTGGGCAAAACTGCAGGCTGCCTTGAACATTGTAGGTTGTCACATTCGGCACTGTGGGACTTCACAGACTCCGAAGAAGCACTGTTCCCAGCTTGTTTTGAGAACTGAGTCTTACAGCCCTGAGCTAGGTCAGCAGCCCTTGCCCTGACGCTTCCATGCTGAAGAGGACCTCATGCACACCCGAACTGGCAGTTCTGGATGAGCCTAGCTTGCTAGCCTTTCTGCAAGGCTTTCCTCAGGATCTCACAGACCACACCAGCACCAGGCAAGCCCCACAGAGTGGCTTTCAGCAACGCCCTGTGGATAGAAAACTCACCCAATTGGGCCATGTTAATGTTCTCCTCCTACACTATTGGGCGATGCAGAAGGCGGGCTTTATGTTCATTTTAGGTCACTTAGTTTTCTGTTGTTTGGTTCTGTATTAGGTAGAAAAACAAATGGATACCTTTAGGTCTTTTTGTTTGTTTGTTATTAAAAGAAAAGTTATTTTTATCTGGGCATAGTAGTACACACCTCTAATCCTAGCATTTAGAAAGCTACGGCAGGAGGACTGTAAATTTAAGGCCAGCCTGTGCTACATAGTGAGATTCTAGCTGAACACGCTGCCACACAGCTTTAATCCCAGCACTCTGGAGGCCAAGAATGTGGATCCCTGAGCTCAAGGCCAGCCTTATCGACATAGCAGTTCCAGACCATTCAGGATGACTTAGTGAGACCCTGTCCCAAACAAACAACAGCAAACATGTATTTCTTATATGGTTTGGAGGAATTCTCTAAGAGTATGCTTTGAGCTGGCTCAGTTGGCAAAGGGCTTGCCATGCAGGCATGAGAACCTAAACTCAATCTGCAGTACCCACATCAAATGGCAGGCTTTGTGGTGTATGCTTGCAATTCTCAAACTGGGAAGCCGGAGACCTGAGGATCCCTGTGCTTGATGGACAGTTGTCTGGCACAATCCGTGAGCTCTAGGTTCAGTGAGATAGCTTGCCTCAAAAACCAAGGTGAGAGTGGTTCCTCAGGAGCCACATCTGAGGTTGCCCTCTGGTCTCCACATGCATATGCAAATATGTATCTGAGCACACAAATATGCACATGTACAAACATCACACACACACACACACACACACACACACACACACACACACGGCAGGGGCTGCTTTACAGACAAGTTGCTAGGTTCTTTTTCAAATGCAGAGTTAAGTGGTATCCTAGCCTGTGCTCTTGACCAGGTGTGTTTTCCCTTGGGTCCAGTCTTGACAAGAGAGAATTGTAGCAGTTTTTAGTTAGTGCTTACTAGTCAAGGTGTCACCACATGTTTGATGGATGAGCTTGAACCACATTGAGAATCAAGCCACATTGAAGTTCACCTCTGCCCATTGGCAGCCAAGTGATTTGAGCAAGTGCTGGAGTTGGGAAATCTCTCAAAGTCCAACCAGTTTAACAACTCCCATTTTACAGGGAAATTTGAGTCCCCAGGCCAGAAAATGGGCAGCGGTTTGGAACTACCCATCTAGTCTCTGTAGCTTGGATACCCTGTTCTTACTCACGTTGAGTTGGAAGATCTGCTTCTTAGCCCCGGCTCATATAGACATTGAGCAGGCATCTTCCATGGGCCAGGCCCCACATTAGCGTCTGAGAGGGACCTGCCTTACCTGACATCTAGTGCCTCAGCCTTTCAGAAGAGTATTAAAGAAAACAAATGGCAGCAGTGTGGCTGGTGCCTAGCCCAGCATTGGTCACTTGTTTGAGGGGCTGTTGTCTGTGCAGAATGTCAGAGGAGTAGGTAGCAATGCATCAGATGAAGAGTGGGGGTGGGGTGGAGGACAGCAGACAGGATCAGAGGTACACAGTGTTGTTGGGTGAGTCAGGAAAGCTAAGTGTGACTGGGGTGGAAATTTTTTTCTAATAAAAGTAAGTTGCCACAATGGAATCCTAAGATTTAGAAGGGATGGGTTAAAATGCTCTAGGTGATGCCCATTTTTGACTCTGAGAACTGAAGGAGCCACAGGGTTGGAGAGGGGGAGCTTTTCTTCTAAAATTCCGGGGTTGAGCTTTGTGTCCTGCTGTGGTCTTGAGGCAGTAAGCTATCACCAAGACCACATTTGGCTAATTTGAATAGAATCTAGGCATGAATGCCGATGAAACACAGCTTAGCAATGCTTCAAGAGAAATGTTTGTGTTTTCTCTTTTTTTACCTAAATAATCTGATGTTTAAGGAAAATGCCCTAAGGGAGAATCTATTATTAAATAATGGGGTGCCAGCTGGTTTCTGTCTGCATGTATCTCCAGTCACAAGATTTAATCCATGAGGATCCACCAGCAACGGACAGCTCTGGTTGGTGAGCTTGTCTGGGGAGAATAGAAACAGCTGTGGTCAAGAGGCATGGTGGGTGGTGCACACCTGAAATCCCAGGACACAGAAGGTTGAGGCAGGAGACTGCTGTGAGTTCCAGGCTAGTCTGGATTATGGAGTAAGTCTTTGTTTGTTTGTTTGTTTTAAAGTTTGGAAACTTCACAAATGTGTTATGAGGGAAAAGATACCACCCAGTAAATCACTGAATAAAAAGGCTGGACAGCTCACATCTGTCTTGGCTGGTAGGCTGTGGGAAACATCCTCTTGGACTGTATCGTTTGGTCCTGTGGTGAGACAAGAAGTGACTTGTATCATTGCCTCATAGCGATCCCCACCCTTATCATCATGGCTTCAAAGGGAAGAGTCAAATTCTCCTTCTCTGAATCCTTCACCTGCATTTCTCCTGAGAGAAATGCTCCCAGCAGGCAATGTGGGCCATGCCATTCTGCTGCTGCAGCTCAGCCATTCTCGATGCCTGTGACGTGGAGTCCATGCCTATCAGCCCAGCTGACAAGGCTGCAGTCTTGGTGCCCACACAGTAGCCTCCCATTTTAGCCACTGTCCTTGGGCTATCCCAGTTCCAGCCCAGCATTTCTGTAAGCATCTTCACTCAGAGGCATGACCTCTTGCTGGTGTTACTCAAATCAAGTCCTGCTTTGCCACAATTGGTCTCTCCTCTCCTCTCCTCTCCTCTCCTCTCCTCTCCTCTCTCCTCTCTCCTCTCTCCTCTCTCCTCTCTCCTCTCTCCTCTCTCCTCTCTCCTCTCTCCTCTCTCCTCTCTCCTCTCTCCTCTCTCCTCTCTCCTCTCTCCTCTCTCCTCTCTCCTCTCTCCTCTCTCCTCTCTCCTCTCTCCTCTCTCCTCTCCTCTCCTCTCCTCTCCTCTCCTCTCCTCTCCTCTCCTTGCAAGACCCCAGGCCCTTTGAATAGAGCCAAGTGTGGATTCTGAGGTCCCATGGGGTAAAGCACTGTCTTGTGAGAGCCAGGAAAGCTTGCCTCTTAAAGGCAAAGCCCCTGAGGCTGCCTGACTGGTTTATCCCGAGCCTTGACACATGCCAGTTTCTTGGTTTTGAGCAAGATATTTAATTTCTCAGGGCCCCAGGTGCTCCATTTGTAAAGGAGAGAAAGTAATACCTGCCCCTTAGCATTCCATAGAGGCTTAAATATGCTCATACGAATAAAGAGCTTGGACCAGTCCTCAGGGCTCAAAGGGCAGACATAATGCTATGTCTGACATAACAGTATCTTACAGGAGGAACAAACAGCTGCTACAGTTGGATTGTGTCAGTCTTGCATTGAAGGCCCGCCCAGCAGTGCTTGGAGAACACACTTGTTATTTAGAGGGTCTTAACTGAATCGTCAAATTGAAGTGAGGCTCTGAGAATCCGTTTTAATCATGCATGAGTGATAGCCTCAGAAAAAAGGCTTTAAACAGAGGAGCGTGCAGAGGATAGAAGGTGTGACTGTGACCATGAGAACACCCTGTAAACATCAAGACCACCATCAGGCTCCAAGCTGATGAAGACCTACAGTCCCCAAGAGGGACCTGACCCTGCCTGCATCTTGAACTTGAACATTTTCCTTCCAGAACCACCAGACAACAAACTTCTCTTGTTTAAGCCACAACGTCCGGGCATTTAATCATGGATGCCCCAGCAACCCATGATTAATGCAACCCATGATTATATGCAACCCATATACACAAGTTAACAAGGAAGTTGATGTTAATATTCAAGGAGGTTCCACACACACACACACACCCTACCATGGTGATGTTTCGTGTCACTGTTTGGACCTACTCCAAAGCAGCAGCTATGCTTAACTTTTCAGAAAAGGGACTTAAGAAAGTGCTTCACAGGGACTGGACAGACATGAGGTTGGCATCAAAGCTGCTGTCCCACCCAGTCAACAAATCCCTGGAAAGATTCTCAAAGGTTAATCACAATAACACGCCTTTTGCTAGAATTCACTAAATACAGACAAGCTGTATAGCCTGAACTTCATAAATATCAAGCAGCTGTGAACCCGGACTATGGGAAGAGTTCACACTTTTCCTTTCTCTGGTCGCTTGACTATTTTTACTATTATTTTTCCCATTTCACAAATAGAGCAGGATGCTGGTGCAAACTAGGACTGTTTACCCCAAAGTGTGAATCTTCTGTGACTTTTGCATTCTATTTACAGTGTGTGTGTGTGTTCCATGGTGCACAAATGTGGAGGTCAGAGGACAGCTAACTAGGAAGAGTTCATTCTCTTCTACCATGTGGATTCTAGGAATCAAGCTCAGGCGATCAAGCTTGACAGGAATTGCCTTCCTTACCCTGCAGCCCTTTAATACCGTTCCTCGTGTTGTGGTCACATCCCACTCTAAAATTATTTTGTAGTTACTTCATAACTGTAATTGTTGCTACTGTTTATGACTCATAATGTAAATATCTGCAATGTGTCCCCTGGAGGGGTCGCGACCCACAGGTTGAGAACCCCTGCACTAAGCTGTCTTGCTGGCCTGCTGGTTGCAGTTCCCTTTGTTGACTGGCTTTGTCCCTTCCGTTGTCGTTGATAGTGGATGCTTATGAGACAAAAGGCCAAAATGTTAGGCTGCGACCTGCGTGTGACCCACCACCTCCCACACACTTGCTATTTGTCCCCAGACAAATTGGTTGCCTTCTCTAACTTGAATTTTTCTCATCTGTTTGTGCGTATAGTAACACCTGTCAATGTTGTCAGTAAGACTTACATTTTGAATAGTATATTTGAGTAGACAGGAAAACGAAAATGCTGTATTTACAGTACTTGCAGTTGTGGTTATTGTCAAGCTCCCCAGCCATAGAATCATAGCAGAGTCACCACTTATCACTGGTATGCAAAGTGTTTCCAAGCCCTGCGACATCTCCCGCTTCCCGCTGCCCCCCCCCCCAGCTGCACACACACACTCATATCTTTGGGGAAGTAGTCCATAACTTGTTTCAAAAATCAGCCAGGGCTGGAGGCAAGAGGAGAGAAAGGAGGTGGGAGGTGAGGAGGTGAGGGTTTCTAAAAATTTTGAGGACTGAATTTTTATTTTTTATTTTATTTTATTTTTTAACTCTATGTTGGCAGGTGTCTATGGGATCTGGGACTATGCCACGTGTAAGTCTCCTCTTCCTTCTAGCCTGAGTTTGTCTCCAGCTCTCTGAGCCCTACTGTGGTTTTCAGTTCATTGAAGCAACAGCCACTAAATGGTGTCGGCATGTGGTAGCCATGTGTGTTAAATAAGTGAATGGGGTAGATGTCCTGTTGGGAATGGGAGCAGCACCGAATGGGAGCACCTCTCATCAGTGGGCAGCTTAGGCAGAATCCAGTCAGTGCCTATGGTTAGCTGAAGAAGAGTATACTCAGAAAGGGCAGGTCCCAAAGTTGCTGGGACACATCCTGGACAGTTGTGTGTGGAGGACTGAATTTTTATTAAGCCAGTATTATTTGTAAAGTTTTGAAGGACCGGTAGAGACATGCCGGCTTCAAATGCCCTTTAAAACCAAAGTACCCACAGCTGTTGTGCTCTTTCTGGTTTGGCTGGTGGTTGTTATTGTTTGATGATGTTGTTGGTGTTTGGAGTGATACGGATAGAACCTAGTACTTTGTGTATGCTACACTACCAAACCACTCCGTTCACTTTTCTTCCCTTTTCTTTCCTTTTCCTTTCTTTTCTCTTTGTAAAGGTAGGGTCTCATTAATGTTTCATTGCCCAGGCAGGCCTTGAACTCACTCTGTAGCCCAAGACATTCTTGAACTTGTAGCCCTCCTGCCTCAGCCTCCCAAGTAGCTGGTCTCGTAGGCCCGTGCCACCTGGGTCTGCCATGATGCTATTTCGAGTGTGTGGAGTGTGTGCACTGGGACTGATCCTGTCTTCTATGGTGTGAGCAGAGAGCGTGAGGCTGAGAGTTTCGGGACTCATATTCAATTTGATATCCTCCTCTCATGCCTGGATACCTGAAGGTGAATTATTTTACCCTCTGTGGTCTTTGGCTTCACTGCTTGTGAGAGAGGATTTAAATGTGGACAGCAGACAGCTAAGAGCATGTAACAGTAGAATTGTCTGTATCGTCTGAGTGATGCGAGGGGCTGCTGATCTGAAGACACCAGATTCTCACATGTGAGCTGGCCTGAGCACCGATATGGTACCGCAGTATGAATTGGTCTGAGCACGGACATGGTATTGCAGAGATTTTCACACCATCTCCTTTTGGTTGTACACAGAATTATTTAGACTACCTTCAGGCTGTGTGTATAAGATATATATATCATATATACATGAATCTTGTATTTAGATATCACAGTACATATATAGAATATTCCAAGCTTCTAAGAAATCTGAGATCAAATATACTACTGGGCCCACACATTTTGAATAAGGGAAGCTTAACTATTTATGTCTTCTGCCTTGTTTAATCTCCAGGTCATAGACCAAGGACCCCAAGGTCTGGCACTGTACCCCTCATAAACCAATTATACCAGTAGATGTGTGTTCTGTGCTTTCCCTTCTCCTTGACCCTCACCACAATTCCATGCTCAGTGACTATTTTAATTAATTTAATGTCCTGGAAAGTATGGAACATATTTATATAGCACAGTCCAGTCCTTTCAGACACAATTTCATTCAGACCTCACCAATCCCATGAGAAAAACTCTAGTCTCCATTTAACAAACAAGGAAATGGTTCTCTGGGTTGCCTGGTTTTGTTCAAAGTCTCATGGATGAAGAACCAGGAAGCCAATCTTTGAGCCATATGCTCTACTTAAAGGCCCTAGATGCTCAGCAGGTTAGGTCACCACCTTTTGAGTTTATTATCTGGGAAAGCACAAACTGAGACATTAGCCTGTGTACTGCATGTTTAATTTTCCATTTGGAGTAGAATAGTATGTCTACTATGATGGCTGGTCTTGGTCATGGACTTGGCTGAATCTGGAATCAACCTACCAGGCACTCCTGTGAGTGTTCCTTTAAATGCGTATCCATTCCATCAGTTCTGTTCCTCTGGAGAATACTGATTAGCACAATTGCCGAAATATAAGTAGCCATCACTGTCAAGAGATGGAGAGGAGTTGAGAATAGAAGACTTGAAGCTGAAACCTAAAGAAGCAAATGTCCTGGCTGTGGTAGATGTATTGCTGCGAATAATTAAAAAACGGGATGGGGAGTCCCTTAGAGGCAAAACAGTTGCCTGACATGTGTAAGGCCATGAGTCGGGAGGGGGGAAGGGAAGAGGTGGGAAGTGGTTTGTTAAAAATGCAGTCAGAGCTCCCAGGGACTAAGCCACCAACCAAGGAGTACACATGGTCCCAGCTGCATATGTAGCAGAGGATGGCTTTGTCATGCATCAATGGGAGAAGAGGTCCTTGATCCTATGAAGGCTCCATAGATGTACCAGTGTAGGAGAATCGAAGGCAAGGAGGTGGGAATAAGTGGGTGGGTGGAGGAATACCCTCATAGAAGGTGGGGGGGGCACAAGAGAGGGAGGATAGGATAGGGGGTTTCTGGGAGGGGGAAATGGGGAAAGGGGATAACATTTGAAATGTAAATAAAGAAAATATCCAATAAAAAAATGCAGCCTGTAGGGCTGGACTCACTGGATACAAATTTCACCCTGGCTGCTTGACCTCGGAGGCCCTGGTCACTCCTTTAGGCTTTATCTACAAAATCCGTCATCATCATAGTGGAGCTTGCCGCATAGTTATTTTTGTAAAAGACAACTGAGCTTTAGATATAAAGCTCTTAGCATATTACCTAGCACATGCTGTTCCTTTAATACTGGCTGCTAGTAATAAAACACCCGTGTCCCCTGTATTTTCTGGAGTGTGGTGTGGTGTGGCAGAACTTGCAGGCATGAAGTCTCACAGAAGAAGTCATGGCAATGGCGTACTTGACTGTGGTGGACTGGGGAGGGGTCCGAAAGAACTGTATTACCGAAAGAGCATACGCCTCAGCAGTAGAGCATGGCCACACCGTCAGGCAGCTTAAGGTTTTTAAGGTTAAGTTTCTCTTCTGTTGAATGGACTTGATAACACGTTCCGCACCTTCTTTCAGATGGTCATGGAGATCAGAGGACATCAATGAGGAAAGAGTTTTGTGAGTTATGTTACAAGATACAAACAGAAGGAAATTGTGGTGGAAAGTGATAGGTAGATTAGATAAATACCTGGGGTAGGGTGAGGGCAGGGCCTAGCTCTAGCTCTCTCCTACTCTGTTACATCCTAGAATCATTAGTTACCTCATCTCCTTGCCTTGACAGAGTACCTGACAAAAGTAACTAATGGGAGGCTGTCTTTTGTCTTTGTGCTTAGTCTTCCAGAGAATAGAATGCAGTCCAAGATGGAGGTGGGGTATGGGGTGGGGCAAGAGGCTGCTGGTGATACTGTGTCTTAAACAGCAGCAAACACAGTAGCCAATACTTGTACTCAGCTTTCTATCTCCCTTTGTTTTGGTCCAGGACCACAGTGAATATAATGGTGCCCTTCACATTTAATATAGATCCTGGTTAGCTTTGACTGTCAACTGGACATAATCTAGTCATCTGAGAAGGAAGTCCATTGAGGAACTGCCTAGATTCCTCAGTGAATTGAGGAAAGAGGATTGGCCTATGCGCATGTCTATGAAGAGTTGTCTGGAGTTTTAATTGATGTAGGATGGTCCAGCCCAACACTGTGCAGGGTCAGGACAGGCAGTCTTGGGCTATGTAAAGAGTTCATTAATCGTGGACTTGATAATGAGCCAGAAAACAGCGTTCCTCCATGTTTCCTGCTTCAAGTTCCTGCTTGCATTCTTGCCCTGAAGCCCTTCAATGACCTGTAACCTGAAGGAAACTGTTGCCTCACAGTATAGCTTTTGGACAGAGTGTTTTATCAAAGCAACTTCTACACACCCTATTCTAATTCATTTAGTCTAGGTAATCCCTGCCTAGAGATAAGTTACCCAGGCGATTCTGTATCCTATCAAGGCAATAATCAGGAGTCGCCGTCATTCCTGGTGTTGAATCTGGCTGGGCTGAGAAAGGCCTGTTTTCAAGTTAGTAAGCCCAAGTATAAGTTAAGTAGAAACGTTAAGGGTCATGGGCTTCCACTGGTGAAATGTCCATGCAGGAAATCTTGTCGTATAACCTGGCCTCCAAATAGGAAGATTTTTGAAAGGAAGAAGGCAGCTATCCTTAATTAATCTCAAGACCCAGTGTGCCTCTTGGAAAGAAATGGGAGAAGATATCAATAGCCTTTCTACCAAGCAACTAGAGATTTTAGGCAAAATAGAAATCTGTTGCAAAAAGTAGTTTAAGTGACTTTGTGGCTTGTCGAGTTTGGGCAGGCATGGGTTAAACTCAGTGTGAATGTTCATGTCCATCTGACTTTAGATAATTAAACATACTTTCCTCTTCCCTCCTTCATTTTTTTCTCTTCACTCCACAAGTTTGTCCAAAGTTGGCCTGTGTTCATCTCTGTACCTACCATTACCTCTCCCCATCTCCAGCTGCCATTTTAAAAGCCCCACTGTTGGCAAAGTCTTGCTACTACCTCTACGTCAGTTTTTTAGTGCTATGGCCACCAATGCTCAGTACTTAGCAGATGCCCCTTTGCTCTCTTAACAATTCCCAGCTTCAAGCCTGGCAGTGGTGGCACACGCCTTTAATCCCAGCATTTGGGAGGCAGAGGCAGGCAGATTTCTGAGTTCGAGGCCAGCCTGGGCCATACAGAGTGAGTTCCAGGACAGCCAGGGCTACACAGAGAAATCTTGTCTCGAAAAATCAAAACCAAAAAAAAAAAAAAAAAAACCAAAAACAATTCGCAGCTTCTTTTTAAATTATATGGAGTCATGTGACAAATGCTGGCCAGTGGGATGTGAGTGGAAGTGACACTTCAGGCACCAACAAGTGGCTGTGAGTCTCTTCGCCCTTCTAACCCTGCTCCAGGTGCTGAGGTATAAGATGCTGCATGGTGGATCTCTGAGTGAGTGTAATGAACAGTCCTTCTCCATATGTTGGGCTTGTAGAAGAGAGAGGACTGGAGTCGGGGAGCAGAGGCCTTGAGTTAAGCCAGTGAGATTTGGGGTCTGCTTGAATATAACAAAACCTAACCTGTACTAACCACTGATCACCCCATTTTCAAAGTCGCATGAGTATCAGTTTCCTATTGATGGTGGAACAAGTGGGGTCACAGGGCTCCATGCCTCCTGTCAATATGAGAAGAATCTGTCTCCTTGCCTTTGTCATCTTAGAAACCACTTGCTGCCATTGTTTGGTGGCTCCTGCAGAATCAAGGTCAGCAGGGTGACATCTTTTCTCTCTGATCTTGGCTTTCAGCCTTATAACTTTTAAAACACTGAATTTCTTACCTCTGTTCTATAAGGTCCTAAGAATATGCTGAGCCCACCTGGGTGAGTCAAGACCTCATTTTCAAAGTTCCTTGACCATGTAAAACACCATAATAAAACAGATTCACAGGTTCTCAGAGGTAGGACAAGAACATTTTTAGGTGCTTTGGAGGGTATTATTTAGGTTCTATGTAGGTTATTATTTAGCCTATTTCTTTCCTAGCCCATCCTGACCAGTTGTTTTTAGAGTATTCATCCAATTATTTTGTTTTGTTGTTGTTTGTTTGGGCTTTTATGGGTAAATAGATATTTATTTCCTATACAACTTATTTCTCATATAGTGAATTTCACTCTAAAAAAAACCCTGAAGTTATTTCTTATTGTTATCTTGTCCACTAATTAATTTGATCAATAAGAATGGCAACTACAATGATAACAAGTATGTTTGGAGGCCCGGGCATGGTCTCCTTTCTGTGGAGAATGTAACTATATCACCTGGCATTCTGACAGCGACCACTGTACCCATCTCATGTAGAAAGACTGAACCCTTGTGGATTTAAATAGCTATCCTGAGACCACAAAGTAACTTAGTCATGGGTCCAGGACTTGAAACTTACTCTATGTGATCCAGAGATTTTTCATTTAATAAGCAGGGTGCCAAGAACCCATAAAATGAAACAATGTAGGCCTTTCTCAAACAGTTTGAAGTTTAATAAGGAAGACATACAACAGCAATATCACGTCATTGCAGTGGGGACAATAATACCACACTCAAGTGACTGGACTCACTTGGTGAGTCAGAGGAGGAAAGATCATTTCTGACTCAGGCTTTAAAGGATGACAAGCTATTGCAGGAGGGCTTTCTCTAAGAGTGAACACACATCTGCCTGTACTCACCTTCTGGAGCACTCATAAACAAAGCATAAGTCTACCAAAGTCTAACTTGGGGAGCCAATGCCCACAGTAGGCTCACTTACAGAGCATGGGTCAGAGGCTCTCGTCTGTGTAGGTGACCCAAAGCAGCCACTTGGTCAGAGAGTCTGACCCAGCATGAATGATGATACCCCAATAGCTGCATTGATAGGGTCCACCCTTTGGTTAACCTTCTACACACTGTGTAGTCTAGCACCTTCTGAGATCACAAGACCTTATGTGGTTAAGGCAGAATGACATACAATAGGTAGGAGGGTGTGGGAAGAAGAAACTGAAACTCAAATGAGGACCCACTTTCTCCTTTCCCCACCCCCTTCTTCCATGAAAGAATGTCAACATCTAGATTTTGAGTTCTTATAGAAGGATCCATGACTGCTCTGATAAAAGTGGTGGCCACTATGGTAGATGGACAGCATGCCATAGTTAGAGCAATGGGGGACAGGAGTGGGAAATATATTGTAGCCATAGAGGACAGTGTGCCTCATGGACTTGTAGCAGAAAAGAGTATGCCTTGAGGAACAGGCTGTGTGTATAGCAGGGTGTAGGATTGTACGTAATAGAACCATGGGGACTTGAACACTTCTGTTGAGGGCTGAATAGATGGTTGGGTGAAGAATGCCATGGGCAGATGATGATCATAGCAGAACCTGGATTCACTAAGTCTTTCTCCTCCACTTTGTCCTCCTCTGGGCTATTTCATGAGCCCATAAGTACATGGTTAGAGACTGGTTTTGTGATTTGAAACAGTTTCGCAGAATTGTTATGGGTTCTGTGTTCAGCTGACTCTTGTTCTCTAGACTTCAGTGGGCGTTACTCATTCCCTCATCAGGTCACAGTCAGTTTTGAGCTTCCACGGGTAGAGTGCTGCTCTGGACACCAGGGTCCTCAGCTAGCTGTACCTGTCTCCGCTAATCTAGGTCTAGACACTCAGCTCTTTCTACCCAGACCATCCTCTCATGCATTGCACTCATTTAAAGAGAATGCCTCCAACCTGGGTTGCATTCTATTTTATTCACAACATCTTCCTTCTTCACTTGATTTGATATTTATGAGAACCGTAGTAAGGAAAAAGAATAAATATAATCATTTCCATTTTAGATGTAATCAAAATAGAGAGATATCTTTAATCGAGCAACAAATATTTTAGCTAACTTCCTTAAGCTGTGACATATTCAATGTGAACTAATTAACATGAACCTATTAACTTTTACTCTAGTGTCATGGTAAATCCTGAGGTTTTAATCCCTACCACAAACTTTCAAACCCAGAAGAGAGCTCAGCTCACGTTACAGATCATCGGCTCTCAACCTGGGGATTGAGCAACCCTTCCACAACCCTTCCCAAAAAACATGGGGAAACACAGGCCTTTACATTATGATTCATAAGCTTAGTAATATAACAGTTATGAAGTATCAACAAAAATAATTTTATTATTCGGGATCAGTGTACATGAAGAACTGTCTTAAAGGGTCCAGCAATAAGAAGGCTGAGAAGCGCTGCTTTAGATGAGCAGACTGAGGCTCTGAGATACCACCCCAGTGTTACCTCTCCAAGGAGTCAGACCCTCTTGAGGAACCAAAGCTTATGCAGGACCAGAAAGTCATCATACTTCAGGCCTTCTATTCTCTCAAAGCTAAATGATTGCCTGCCATTTTTATTTGTGGAGTATCCTGTGACTTTAAATGTCTTATTCATTCATCTTGTCTTTTTTTTTTTTTTTTTTTTTTTTTTTGGTTTTTCGAGACAGGGTTTCTCTGTGTAGCCCTGGCTGTCCTCGAACTCACTTTGTAGACCAGGCTGGCCTCAAACTCAGAAATCCACCTGCCTCTGCCTCCCGAGTGCTGGGATTAAAGGCGTGTACCACCACGCCCAGCTCATCTCATCTCTTAAAGCACAGAAAATCCAGCCATCACTCTTAAAGCCATACATGCTATGTAGATTATCTGTGTTATTCCTACCCTCTCTTTCTGACCATTGACCTCAATCTGTTTCTGAGCCAAGTCCCAGATCTGTCCCAGCACCCATGAGAAAATTCAAGGCCATCTCTAGCTGGTGTCTTCATCAGATTCTTTCCTCATCAGGTATCTCTTTACTATTCCCCACGTTTGCTAACTAAACGTAAAGAGAGATTCCCAAAGTAGAGTAATAATGGGCAGAATAAAGTCTGGGAGCTAGGGTCTGGTGCTGCTGTTCTGAGTGAACACCATTAGCAAACCCAGTTGGAAGTAGAAAGGAAAACAGGAGAAGAGAGTAAAGTCATAGAGTTTGTTAAGCTGTGTGCATCAGCAACCTGACTGCCTAAACACGGAGATGAACAAAGACAACAATAGATATGCTAACATGGACTTGGTTGGAGGAGCCAGGAGCCCTCAACCCTAAATAAAGAACTAAGGCAACTAAGGAATGCCCAAACAGAAAACTAGCCTTCCCCAGGGAAGAACACATGGATTGTACACATGGACACACATTAACCAATACCAAATGGTCAGCTCTGAGAACAAACATACAAGTAACATTGTGTAGACTGAACATGTTGTATTTATATATTTAGGAATATGTATGTATGCATATATGTGGACATATAACAACAAGTAATGAAAAAGGTCATGACTTTGAAAGAGAGTAAGGAAAGATATGGGAGGCTTGGGAGGGAGGAAAGAGACAGCGAAAATGGTATAATCGCAAAAACTAAAAGAAAAAGTAAAAGAATTCTGACCTAGAATATAGATCAGATGGGATGGAGAGGGGGTTCAACAGTAAAGACCATTTGTTGCTCTTGCAGAAGACTGGAGTTTAGTTCCCAGCACTGACATGGTAGCTTGCAACCATCTATAACTATAATCCAAAGAGATCTAAAACCCTCCTCTGGTCTCCATGGACATCTTTAGGCAGACATGTGTGTATATATACCTGCACATACATGTAGTCTCTCTTCCCCTAGCCTGAAACCTGCTTGTTTAGGGGTGGAGCCTTTTGCTCATTTGTTTTGTCACGCCCACTGTTGGACCGTGTTGCTTTGCTGTTTGGAGCCATACACGTGTTCACCCTGTTACTAGACTCTAAGATTATTTGGCGGAAATCGGGTTCCCTCTCCCTTCTTTTATAACTGAGTGTCAGAACAGTAAAATTGAGCTTTGATCAGAGTGATTTTGATTTGGCTTCGTTCTTTCTTTCGCCCGTCTAGTTCTTTTCTTATAGCCAGAGTTACCATCTCAGTTAAACTGTTTGTTGTGAGCTGTTGGTCGGATACATACATAAAAATAATCTTTTTTATAAAACAAGTCTTCAGGAAATGATACATTGAAAACTCTTGCAACACAATGGCAACATATTTCCAATGAATCATCAATGAACACCACTCTCATTTTTCCTATGGATCATAATTCATTTTTAATTCTGAATATATTTATTTTTAAGCACATCATACAATAGGCTAAGTGTTATTACCTTTGGAATCTAGGTTGTATAAATTATTGCATTGTTCTTGAGAATTGTTATATTGGAATTTGATTTCAAAATAGATTTTTTGATTCATATGTCATGGTATATGATACAGTATTAACACTGTACATCAATTAATTAGCAAAGTATTAAGAGTCCAGAAAAACATGAGTGCCTCAAGCTAGGAAACTAAAAGGAAACACTTTGGATTTCTTTGTTTTGTTCTCTGGTCATCGTTATAGCTTAATAACTTGTCTTTGTTTCCCATTTTGTTATGTTCATGATCATGTGAGCTCTAGCTCCTAGGCTGACAGTTGTTTTAGAGACAAAATAGTTTACTTTATATTGTTCAATGCTAATAAAATAAGTAAATATATACTAGTACTAGAACATTTAAAATTGTAGAGGAGGAAGAGGATTGGATATGATGAGTGCAGAAAAAGAAGGGCCGAGACTGAGTCATGTCTGTTACTGGAAAGTAAAATGCCGCCTATCAAAACTGATAAGTGATCTTCCCACCTGAAAACTCCAGGCCGATTAGCTGGGCACATGTTTTTTGCCACAGGTGATCACCCTGCCAGCATTCACCTCATAATCACGAGTGGGTCAGCGTTACCACCACTGTCACCACTCTCATTGCAACGCTCTATCCCAACATCATTGCTTAAGGGACTCCTTTGTGCCAGGTACCAGGCCAACATGAGTGCCCATCATGGCAGTGCTTGGTTCCCTAGTTCACGTGTCAGAAGATAGAAAAAAAGAACTGAAAGCGCTTTGTTAAGGTAACACACATCAGGATGCCAACCTAAAGCGTTTCAACCTTCAAACCTTAGTCCTGCTTTTAGTTCTGCTGCTATTATTGAAAGTAATTCTTACCAGGTAAGCAAGATATATAGTAACTATTGAAACATACACGTTTAGTAAGGGGAAGGCCACAGTGGAGTGCTCTGGCATGGTATAGAGTTTCTTTCTAAAGCCATCAGTGCATGGTGTCCTCCAAAGGGCCAAGGATACATCTTTCCTGGGAAGCAGCTGAATGGAAGATGGTATTGGTCCCACATAGTTGATCACCTACCTCCAAAGGAGGAGGACCTTGTGAACTGGTGCTAGGAGTGTTCACCAGGGACCGATGTGTCACTGATTGGCTTAGCTAGGGTTTCCATTGCTGTGAAGAGGCACCATGATCACAACAACTCTTACAAAGGAAAACATTTAGATGGGGATGGCTCACGGGTCCAGAGGTGTGGTCCATTGTCATCATGGTGGGAAGTGTGACGGTCAGCTGGAAGACATGGTATTGGAAAGGAACAGAGACTTCTACATCTGTATCAATAGGTAGCAGGAAGAGAGAGGGACAGTGGCCTGGCTTGAACTTTTGAAACCTCAAAGCCCACCCCCAGTGATACACTTCCTCCATCAAGACCATACTTCCTAATAGTGCCATTCTCTCCTGACCAAGGATTCAAATATAGGAACCTATGGGGGCCACAAATTATTCAAACCACCATACTACGGTTGCTGTGAGCTTCTCATATGGGACTCTTTGAGCTTGGATGCTCCTTCAAGTCCTGAGGTGGCTTGGCTCTGTGATGTAGCAGAATGCACATGGACACAGCACAGACTGTTGAGCACTAGTTCTCATTGGCTGATCTTGCCCCAGATGAAGGACTTTCAAACACCCTTCATTTGCATTCCTTGTCTGTTCAAAGCCAAACCGGAGTCTGTGATAGTGAGTTGCAAAAAACAAAAAACAAAAAAAACCTTGGAGATGGTGTTCAGGACAGACGTATTATCTCTTCCATCTTAAGCAAGGACCATGACCCCTCCAGCTATAGTTTCCTCTTTTGTAAAATAGGGTTGATTACTTCTTCATGACAACATGGAGTCAGAGTAAACAATATTGAAAATGTGGTAGTGAATATCATTTATCTCAGTAGTGATATTCAGACAGTGAAAAGATCTGGAATTTGGGACCCAGGCCTTGTGTTGATCATTGTGGTGTGACTATAACAAACGACACGAAGCTGAGTACATTTCTAAGAGAAAATCATGTCTTAATTTCCAGAAGCAGGGAATATTAAAGCATGGCTGGCCTCAGCTCGGTGTTGGTGAAGGGCCCTTTTTTATTACATTATAATAAAGCAAGTAGGAGTGCTTGAGTCTCTGATCCTCATTTTACAGAGTCCAGAAGACCACACCCTCATGACTTCATCCAACCCAACCCAATCCAATTGCTTCCTCAAGACCTACCCACAAATCTCATTAATATATACACTTAGTAATTAAGTGTATATATTCCGGACACATGAAGTTTGGGACCACACATCTGGACTCTAGAAGAGTTTACAGTTAAATCAAATTTGCCTCTTAGTAACAGTGCAAATTGAGAAACCAAGAGAGGATTAGCCAGTCTTCCCAGGCATAGTTAGTTATTGATAAACACTTACCATGGATTGTCCCAGTTACTTGGCTGTTGAATACTATTATCAACCCCACTTTATTGATGGGAACAGAGGTGACAAAGGTTCAACTGAAGGTCACCCAAACACAGCCCTTCTACTTCCCAGGTCCACAGCATGAATTTTTAACCCTTGAGTAAATTGTTCTCTCTCTAAGCCAGATCCTAACTCTGTAAAATGATAGTAATGACACATACCATGTCATACTGCTAAGGGATTCAAAGGTTGTGCCTAAAAAGCAGCAGCTTATACACACGGGGTGAAGGAGGGGGTGGAGAAGAAAAAGGGGGTAGAAGAAGAGGAGGAGAGGGAGGGGAAGGAGGAGGAGATAATGGAAGAGATATATTCAGGGCACAGCTGACTGGCACTTCATATCTTAAAAGCAAGTTTTCTGAAATTACTGCAGAAAAGAGGTGTGGAACAGACAGAAAACCTGGGGGGGGGGCTTGCTTGTTCCTTCTTTAAAATGCACTAACACCCTTAAGCTAGAATGAGATTCAGTTTCTCTCAAGGTTTCTTCATTTGGTTGGGATTCCAATATACAAAACAATCTAAGAAATGTAAATGGCCCCATTGGCTGAGGCATTTACATAGTACAGCGGAGGGCAAAGCAGTAAAGTGACTCAGAAAAGCTATTTAACCCTTCTTCTTTAGGTGTTTGCTAAATTGCACTTTATGTAAAATTGTCATAACCCTGGTAGAGAGTGACTGACTGTTCTGTCTGGAGAGGACATCAGGATCTACAGGGAGCCCCATCAAATAAACAGGCTCTGTGGCCTCTTTCCAGCTTTCCAGCTTCCCAGGGGGCAGCGTCTGCCTTCTGTCTCTCCTTCCTTTCCTCCTTTCCCTCCTTCTGCTCTCCTCCTCCTCCCCCTCTCCTCCTCCTCCTCCTCCTCCTCCTCCATTGTGTATCTGTGTATGGAGATACACACATGCTGAAAGGCAACTCTCAAGAGGGATTTGGTTGCTTCCTTTCACTGTGGATTCTGAGGATCTAGCAAGGGGTTTTACCTAAAGCATCCTGTTGTCCCAGAAACTCCATTCTGGCCCCTAAACTCCCAAACCAGATAATGAAGGATGGCCAGTAGTTGGGTGGTTGGCAGGCTGTGGCACATTTGCACAGATTGTAAATTCTGATTTAAGACCCCATCCCCTGTCTGCTGATATAATTAAAACCTAGTCTGTTTTGCTGGGGGCTGCAGTTTAAAACTGGCCTCAGAGGCACATAGTCCAAATTTCCCTCAGAGACCCTCAACACCAACACAGAGTCACTGCTTCAGCAACATTTAGATGTCTGGAAGCAAAGCTGAACTACCACTGCCAGGCTGACTTCCTGTGTCTTCAGCGAGCTGTGGTTTGCTTGGTAAGGCCATCCTACGTGGTCCTCTACGACCTGTGCCTCAAGGATGGGGCTCTGGTGGCTTGAAAATATCAGGTTCTTGGTCTGGGGAGATGGCTCAGCGTATAAAACGCTTGCCACACAGCTGTAAAATCTGGAATCTAGATTCCCCAGTACTCACCGAGAAGCAGGCAAGTTTGGCACCTGCTCCTTGCAAACCAGAAGGCAGAGATAAGGGATGCCCCGGGGTAAGCCAGGGAGAGACCTTGAATAAATAGACAGTGATCGAGGGGGACAACAAGGTCAACTCTGGGCCTACACACACAGAAACTATCACTCACTCTCTTGTTACCACATCTCACTATGTCTCTGAAGGCCTTTTGAAGGTGAAACTGAACACTGTGCTGCTTGTTCCTTTAAGGGTGTGCAGGCCTGAAGGGGGATGGGGCGTCACAACCACGCCCATTTTTCTCACCTCACACTCCAGCCACAGGTATGCTCATCCTCCCAGGCCAGGAATCACTGCCTGCTAGGCTTTCTCAGCCTCAGGCCTTTTAAAGCTTTCTCTCCTTGCCCAACAGCTGGTAAATAACTGTGATTTTCACTGCCTTTTGGGCACCAGCTTCCTTTTCTCTGAGAAGTCACTTGTTACTCAAACCCAGTTAGGTTTGTCCTGCCCTGCCTGTCCTCCTGCAGCTAGGCCCTAGCACTGACCTTGGGGTACTGTCAGTGTCTCAGTAGGTGGCCTCTTCCACAAGACAATGAGAGGGGGGAGGGAGAGGGATGTCAATTCCATGAGGCCTTGGGTGCTCAGGAAAAAGATAGTAAACTCTACCATTAGGAAAAGGGTGTGCGTTACAGTGGTCTTTGGCTGTTGCTGGCTTCATTCAGACCTTGGCTCCGGTGCTCATTTGTGACCAGAAAAATCTTCAGAAAGCCCTGATCCTCAGTTCCGTCCTTATCTCAGAAGCCTGTTGGTGGAACTGCAGTCACTCAGAAGCAGCAGAGACATTGCTGCACAGCGAAGAGGCAGTAACTTAAACAAATGCAACGGAATAGGAACCCAGAGCAACCTTTACATGTCTAGAATGCAGCCTAATTGTTCTCGGTCCCCACAAGCATAAATGCATAATTAAAAGGACATGTGTCACCTGTGCATTTTCTGAATGCCTAAGCACAGAGACAGAAACATGAACTGGAAAGAAAATGCACTCCCAGCCTCTACAGACCTCAGGGTGAAGCAGGGTGAGGTCAGAGCGATGACTGTGATAGAATTAGGAAAGTAGAAATGGGCAGGCGAGCAGAGGCTGCTGTAACAGTGGAGGTCAGGAGTGCTTTGCCTAACCCCAGAGCAAGAAGACACTTCTGGGAACTGACACCTCAGCTCTGTGTCAAATGATGAATATGAGTCCAGGAATATATATGGAGAGGTATTCCAGGCAGAGGGCACACTTTGAACAAATGCGCATGGGCAGCTTGGTTTTCTTGTGGGTGGGGGGTGAGGAGGGGGATTGGGGGGATGGGTCTAGTGGAGTAGGAAGTGCTAGGAAAGGAAGATGGAGGTAAAAGCAGCCAGGGCCTTGTGTGTGCACCTCAGGAACATGTAACTTAGCGTCGGGCCGTGGGGGACTCCTGAAGGATTTTAATAAGGAAGTGCCATCATTAGAAGAGCAATTTAGAAGCACTGTTGGCAGCAAATTAATTGGTAGTTCTCTGAGAAAGCCCTTTTTGAAATGAGAATCCCCTCCAGGCCACTATCTGAAATCTGCTCATTCATTTTGTTCTGGGTTGCTTTGGTAAATATTTATTGAGCACTTGGAGCCACTCGTGGAGAGCCCGTGGACTCCGAGAAAATGAGAGTACGTCTCTACCTGCCACGGAGGAGCTCATGGAATCCAGGAAAAGCAATGTATTCACTTGAGTCATTACTGTAAGACACAGGAAGTGATGAAGAGTAAGACCGGAAGGGAATGGCAGCTGGAGAGCTCTGCAGCCAGATGTGGTGTAGGATGAAAGGCTGAGATGGCCATACGCAAAGCATTATGGACATACAGATATTCTGTACGGCGAGGGCACGTTTAGAGGTCCCTAGGGCCATTATGAGACATCCAAGACAGAGAGCCATTGCCAGAAGCGGCCTGAGGAGTGAGATTTTGAGGGGTCGTGATACCAGCCTCATGGGAGTTTCTGAGCTACCTGTAAAAGAAACAAGTGTGAATTGAGCAGTGGGTGTCTAGCAAAGACAGCCCACACATTTCAGCCATCGGGTTAAAGCACAGGCTCAGAGGATGAAGGAAGTCATGGCCCTTATCCATGAAGCACAACAGGTCTATGTTGTGCTCATAGAATAACGAGATGAATAGCAGGGACGAAGTGTTAGAATGCTTGTCTAGCGTTATGTAAACTCTCGGATTAGAGACTCAGTAGGAGGGAGGGCAGGAGGGATAAGGATGTGTAACAGAGGCTTGAGATCCAGGAGCTGAAGGAGTTAGCTTTTGTGTTGGCTGGCTTTATGTTAACTTGACACAAGCAAAACTCATCTGAGAGGAGGATACCTCAGTTATAACGAATGTCTCCATCAGAGCAAGCTGGAGGCTCGTAGGGCCTTTTAGAATTTGTAATTGATGGTGGAGGCCCCAGCCTATTTTGGGTAGTGCTATCCCTGGGCTGGTGGCCATGAGTGCTATAAGAAACCAGGCTGAGCAAAGCCATGAGGAGCAAACCAGTAAGCAGCACTCCTCCATGGTCTGCATCAGCTCCTGCCTGCAGCTTCCTGCCCTGCCTGATTTCCTTTGGTAATGGACTGTAATATGGAAGTGAGATAAACCCTCCGCAAGTTGCTTTTGGTTATGGCGTTTTGTCATGGCAATAGGAACCCTAACTAACACAGCGCATTATCTGATTAATAGTTCAGGGGGAAATGCCAGCTTTTGAAAAGAGAGTGAAAAAATTGTTATGGAAATATATTATAGAACCATTGAGTCACTGAAGGCTTGTTTGGGTGAAGCTAATTGCCAGTGGGAAAATAATTGCAAAAATATCAGCTGAAGCCGATGGCCACTGGACTAACTGCTAGGTATTATCTACAGCCACTGCTGCCATCTTTGTCCCTGGCACAGCCTGATTGCCTTGTTCTCCTTCATCCAGCCTTGAAGAATTTCCTGGGAAATGAATAGAAACGCCTCCATAATGCCCCACCCACATCTCCCAAGTGCAGCAAGCTTTTAAGATGACTTATTTGTCATAACTGCCTTGGTATCAGAAGCCTACCGGAGGCATCCCAAGACAGTGCCTGGTCAATGTGTCTCATGTGGTACCTCAGGCGAGCACTCATTTTTTTTTTAGGGAAACAGTAGCATGTCTGAGCACATAGCATGTTACTGCAGTAGAAACCCTGACTAAGGCAGGATTCCCAGCAACTTCCCAAGGATAGAGAAATGAAGCAGGTTCTGGGGCTCGTAAGACCTGAATGGGCAGGGTTTGATGAGGAAAAGGTGGTCATTAGTATTCATTTGGGGCACTGGAAAGAGGATTATTTATATTGCTATGAAAATGCTATTAGGACCTTTGAAGTCCAGTTCCAGTGTTTGTCTGATTTCTGCTGAATGAACAGAAAGGCTTTCTCAAAGAGAAGTCTGTAGATATAGACTCAGCATTGTTGTTTCTGTCCTCTGAAAGGCTTTGCATCAAAACATGTGCAAAAGCAACCAAGGTCATGTCTTCCTCAAAGGCTCAGAAGACCCTCAGTGAGCATGGCTTTCTTCTTCCATCACTTCTGGTTGCTCTGATCTGCCTCCCTTGAAAATGTAAAGGACCTGCGTGCCCCCTGCTTTTGTTTATGCTGTCCCATCCACCCAGAATGGCTTCAGAGCCTCCCCTTCAGTGGAAACATTTCATCTCCCTTCCTGTGGGCTTCACCATACTTAGTTGTATATGTGTATATGTGTGTGTGTGTGTGTGTGTGTGCATGCACACACTCACATGTCTGTGTCTGCCTGTTTATGTGTTTGTGTTTCTTCTGCCTGTCTGTCTTCCTGTCTCTGTGCTTGTCTATGAGTCTGCCTGCCTGTCTGTCTATGTGTGTGTGTTTGCACACATGCACAAGTACACGCTCATATGTCTGTGTCTGCCTGCCTGTCTGTGTATGTGTCTTTGTTTCTGCCTGTCTGACTGCCTATTTCTGTGTGTCTGCTAGTCTGTCTGTCTGTGTGCTTGTCTGTGTTTCTGCTTGCCTGCCTGTCTCTGTGTGTGCATCTATGTATGTGTGTGTGCGTGTGTGTTTGTGTGCGCACGTGCGCACACGCGCAGATATGGGGATTGGAAGACAACTCACAGGAATCTCTTCTCCCCACCTTGTAATTCTGTCAGTTGGCAAACAGCATGCTAGTTAGTTTGGAGGATTCTGGGAGATCCTCCTGTCTCTCTTTCCTGCCTTGCTGGGGGAGTGCTGTGATTATGGATTCAAGCCACCATACTTGACTGTGTGAGTTCAACAGACTGAACTCAGGCAACCAGACTTTCAAGGCAAGGACTTTTACCCACTGAGCCATCTCAGGGGCCCAAACTGATCCATGATGCCACTACATATTTATTGACAAAACATTCAGCCTTGTGGTTAGATGGCGGCTGTTTCCATAACCACCTTCACTGAAGGAACAGTCACCGAATGTTTAGGGTTGCTCTACTTAGCTGGCCCAGCTATCAGCTGAAGATAACAGAGGTGAATAGAACGCCTGCATTGTGAGAAAATGGAAAGGCTCAGAGAGTCAGTGGGCAGTTGAGATAAGTTAGAAGGTGATAAGCAAGCAGAACTGACCCAGATCAGTGCCTGGAGGCACATGACCACCGGGGATGCTTGGTGGCTATCTTCCTGTCTTTATGGGTGGAGACATGACAAGAGAGGAGTTTGACCTGTAGCTCCAGAAGTTCTAGAGTCCTTCCTTAAAGCATATGGGGAGTACCCTATAGGATGCAGATATCTGCAGACATAGGCCACACTTGTCAGCCCTTATACCCACATCAGGGGCTTTAACTTTCAGGTTGAATCTGTTCCCAGGGCAGGCGAGGGGGCATCAGACAGCTCTGAGCTGTCTTTAGCCTTTCCTAGTGGTCTTGGGTATTAATCCCTGGTGCCAGGAATACAGGCAGTCTTTCCACTGTCCAGCTCTTGGATTCATGGAAGGTGACTGTCTACATGCTATTTTGAAGATGTTTCTATGTTAGCTAGCATTGACAGCTATGGCTACCCCTATTACTAGAGCATAATTTCTTGGCTTCTGCGGCCTTCCCGGTGCTAGAGATCCATCAAGACTGTGCATGAGAGTTCATGATGAGGCTGAAGAGGAAGGAACACGTTCCTGTCAAGTGTGTCCTGTGCAAAGGAGCACAGAAGCACTGTACCGATAGACTCAGGGGTGAACGTGAGCCCCAAAGCCAGGCTGCATGAATCAAATTCCTGGTTTGACCTGTGACCTGGGGGGATCCACTTAGGCTTTCTGTGCTTGGTTTCTGTCTGCACCTGGGAATCCAACAGAGGTGAACAGGAATTCAGATCAGTGTGTGCCACAGGGACACGTGGGAGAAGTATTTGCCTCTTGTGTTACCACTACCATTAACTCTTCATGATTCTATAAAATAAAAAGTGAATGAGAGACACCTGTTGTTCTCCAAGTTTGGCTAAATGGAGACCTCATAACATCACAGGCAGGGAACTGGCCTTAGAAGCGTTGACCCTGGCGGCCTCATCCTTCTGAAGTGGCACTTCTTTGTTGATGGTGTCTGGTCGCCCCTTCTTTCCATCTTGGAGATAAGCCTGTTCTGTTTAGGGGACACTACACCTTTCATCTTTGATTGTTCCCACAATAGCACAGGCTTGGCTTTGCCGTGTGCTTACCAAATGAAGCTCACCTGGTCCATCTAGAGCGGAAGTGCCCCGGATTGTTTCCAAAGCTATTTTCAGTGCAGTCTGCTGACATTAGAGGGGGTTGATTGTTTCTGTGGATGCTCAAAGCTGACCTCAGAAAGATGGTGCAAGGGAACGTTAAATGTCTACAGTTCCCATTCACGGACCGTATGGACCTGCTAACCTTTCCAAGTGTGCATTCTCTGGTTCATCTATTCACCACAGACTTTGTGAACCACTGGACGAGGCTAAGATAAGTAAGACTCTGTTATCATCTAGACTCTGAAATCTCCATCGATTTGCCACATTTTTATTGAGCAGCAATTCCATTTGGTGAGAAACCAGGAAGTCTGCTGGGGAGGGGCCGCAGTGATGTCAGACTAACAGGATCGGGCTTAGGGAGGGTCTTAGCTGATTGGGAAATGCACTCGAGCCGGTTTGAGTGCTTGAGAAAGCCACTTTGAAGGATTTTCAGCATGTGAGGGACTTACATGATCAGATTTGTGTTGTTAAACAGATTTGTCTAACAGCTGGGTAAATGAAGGATTAGAAGAACCCAGGGTCAAAGCAAAGAGACCACAACGAAATCACTTCAAAATAACGAGAAAGGCTTCAAGGCAGTAGCAAGAGTAAGAGGACAGAGAAGAACACTTGCTGAAGAAGACAAGATCATGAGGATATGGGACTGTGGTTTTGACCAGAAGGCTTTAACCCACTGTCATCCCAGGCCACCCCCATGATGGTACCTCATGTCCTCAACTCTGAATTCTCAGAGGGTGATAAACTGTAAAGCCCAAATCACACCTATTTCCCATGCATGCCAGGATGAAGAAATTGCAGTGTTGGAAGAGGCTTTGGGGACCAGTGAGGCCGACACCCACTCTGGTACATGGCTGAGTGAAACAGTGACCTCTCTGTGGTAGCTTTGAAGATCAGGCATGATGCCACACATTGCATTGTGCCTACCCTGTTCTCCATCTAGCTCCTGCCTCTAAGCTTTTCTTGTATGTTATACTTACAGGCTATGTCTCCCTAATATTAGACTACAATATCCAAGAGAGAAGAGCCTTTCAGTGTTGAAAACTGTATCTCGTCCATGTAGTAGATGCTTAATGGACATTTATTGGAAGAGGAAGTAAGCCAAGCATAATCAGGTTTGCCCCACCCAGAAGTAGTGATCTTTGCACACGTCCTTTGCTTAAAGGTTATCAAATGCACAATTCTGTTTCCTAATTTTTGCAAAATCATTTCTACAGAGATTAAATTCTATCAAGCTTTTAGTTCACATGGCCCCAGATAGTAAAGAAAAAATGATTATTACATTACTTCAGAACCACTAACCACTGGCTAGTTCACACCCACTTTGGATGGCCAGAACAAAAAAAAAAAAAAAAAGAAGAGCTGGTGAGTATGTTGATAAACAAGAATCCTGTGTACCATTGGTGGGAATGTAAAATGATGCGATTGCCAAGGAAACTAGTACAGAGGTTTCTAACAGCTTAAAAACAGAATTGCCATGTGATCCAGCAGTTCAACATCTGGGCACATAACTATGAGAACTGAAAGCAAGGCACAAAACCAACGTTTGTACACAGAGTTTTATAGAAGTCTAATACCCAGTAACTAAAATATGCGAAGAATCTCTGTATATGACCCTGGCTAGCCTTGAGAGAGGATCCTCCTGCTTCCACCCACCAAGTGTGAGGCAGCTTGCTTGGCCGGAAGAAAGGAAATTCTAACACTACATCATGACTAAACCTGAAGGGTACCGTACTAAGTTAATAACCAGTCATTACCCATACTAAGTTAATAACCAGACAAATGCCATATATGTTTTCCATTTGTTTAAATACCCAGAAGAGTCAGACTCAGTCAGAAAGTGATGTGAGAAGGGAACATGGAGCTATTGTGTGAGGGATGTAGAATCTCATTTTATAAGATGAAGAATACTGGAAATTGGTTGCACAACAGTGCCAATCCTTCTCATGGTGCTAAACTGAAATCTTTCAGTAGGTTATGCATTTTATGTTAATAAATATTTACCATGAAGTGTGTACATCTGCTATCTTATTTGATCCTGAACTGTTTTTTATTTATTTGTTTTGTTTTTGTTTTTTGTGTTTTTTGTTATTTTTTTGTTTCTTTTTTTTTTTTTTTTTCCGAGACGGGGTTTCTCTGTGTAGCCCTGGCTTTCCTGGCACTCACTTTGTAGACCAGGCTGGCCTCGAACTCAGAAATCCGCCTGCCTCTGCCTCCCGAGTGCTGGGATTAAAGGCGTGCACCACCACGCCCAGCTTGATCCTGAACTGTTATGAGAAGAAGATGTCTATCCTATCCACTCCCCGGCCTATACTGTTTATGAGAACAGGTCTCTTTGAGTAGCCCAGACTGGCCCTGAATTCCTGATCCTTCTATCTCATCTGAATAAGTACTGTTCTATAGTAATAAAAATAGGTAAGAGTTGTAAAAAAGATTTCATAAGGTACCTGACTGGACAAGGACTAGCTTGAGACATCACACTCAGGATTCCTGACTTCACTCCCAGTACAGGCTTCTGCTGCATCAAGAGAGAGGATGCAGGGATGATTTAGCTGGCCTGTTGACTAAAGTATAAGAAAGGGACCATTGGACACTTGGAGAAAGATCTTTAAGCAAGTTCTGGGGCAGAGGTGTGTAGTGGGAGCAAGAGGAAGAAAAGCAGCAGTGCATATAGCATGAACTCCAGCGTGCAGCACCTGCCTTCTGCTGCCTGTCAGCTTCCCTCCCTTCCTAAACCCTCGGAGGGCAGGTGTGAGTCAACTGTAAACACAGTGAGGACCGGTCACACAGAGTTCCCTCTCACAGCTGGCAAAGTCACTGCCATGGCAATGGCCTGTGTGCATGCAACTTAAGGAAGGAGGGAGGGAAAGTGGGAGAGTGGGAGAGAGGGAGGGAAGGAAGGAAGGAAGGAACAAAGGAAGGAAGGAGAAAAGGGGGAAGAAACTTGAAAACATGAAACATGACCAGGAAAGGAGAGTGGGTCTTACGTTTTGAAATGACTCCATTAAATGTCCTCCTACCTTCCGTGTAGGCAGAAGATGCCAGGATACATTTACAAAAATAAATGAGCTTTAAGAAGAGATGGGAACAGTAGAAAAAGTATCAAGCCTATTTGGCTAGACAAACGGCCAGCTCACTATGTAGTCCTCGACACTCCCTCACTATCCCTACCTTCTCTCTGTCCTAGACCTGAGCCACCATTACCAAGTGCATTACAGCTCAGTTTGACCTGTTCACTAAAGCGAAGCACTAACACAAGAATATTATCTAGCCTCTTGTAGCTTTGATTTATCATAGCCCTACTATGTGTTGGGCCCTGTGCTGGACACTTTCTGTATAGTAACCCCAATCCTTCTAGTGTTTGTAATATTAATCAGCTCCATGTGACGTTAAGATAAGGTTGCAAATAGTATTTCCCTGGATGAGAAAAGGCAAAGTTGGAACTTGGACATAAGACGTCTCAAGTTTTCTCTTAACACAGTGTAAAATTTCAATAGTCAAGTTATAAAGAGATCTAAGGGCATCGAGGAAGCAGTGAAGTAGCTGGTCCTACCTGGTCTTCCTAGAGGCAGTTTTGATGGAGAATGCGCTTGAAATCAATCAGGATGTGAAAGGCAACTTGACATGGAGATGGGAGGGTACAAGCAGGCCAGAATGGTGAGCCAGGGCAAGGTCACCAGGTCAGTTGTAAACCACTCACTAAGACTGTTCATCTTTTAATTGTTTTATGTGGAGATAAAATTTCATTATTTTTTGAGCAAACAGAGACCATATTAGAAAGACAGTTCTATGACAAAGCAGATTTTAGCTTTTTTTTTTTTTTTTTTTTTTTTTTTTAGAAAGAATCCATCCAAAGATTTATCAGCTAGTCATAGTGGTGTGTGCTTTTACCCCCAGTACTTTGGAGGCAGAGGCGAATGGATCTCTGTGATCCTGTTTCACATAGAGTTTCAGGCCAGCAGGGCTGCATAGTGAGACCCTGTCTGAATAAAATACCCAAAAGGTTTATGATCAGTCCCTATTACTATCTCTATTTGGTCCTCTCATGCCAGGAGAACATCCAATATAGCCAAATTTAAGAGAGAGAGAAATCCTTATGCTCATCTCACAGAGACAGCAGTAGCACAGACTAATGTAACTTACCTGGTGAGCAAGGCTGTCACATCAGCCATTGGAGACATTTAAGTGTACAATGAAGCCAACTGATCATGCAGGATGTTTCCCCAGGGTAACTAGACTCTTTTGTTCTTCTCCGTGCTTTAGGAAGGGATAAGAAACTTCAAGGAACTTCGAGCCAAATTTCAAAAGTTCAATGCTGCACCTCTTCCAGGGCCAATAAGGTTTCCAGCTGGTGTGTCTCGAAAGGATGACAGAGGTTCCACACAGCCAGCTCAGGATCTGGCTAATAGGAAGTGCCTCTCATCCCACCATCATCGAACCCCATCTTATTCTTCCACTGGAGTGTCCCAGCCTCTTAAAAACCAGACATTGAAGTCGGCTCAGAGAGATGAACTTCAGAAGAGTTCAAGTTCCTCGGGAACTCCAGAAAAATCTACAGTGTGTCCTGAAAGGAATTTCCAGAAAGCTGCCATGCCATTGGATGTGACTAAATCAAGAGCTAAGACATCCAACGAGGAGAAAGGAATGACCCTCAGCAGCTTCAGATACAAGCTTTGGAACTGGGAGAAAGTTTCATCTCAGAGGGGTGAAATGTCCCCAGCTCTACTCCTTACCAATGGTGGGATTAAGACCTTCCATCTTGAAGGGCAGAAAACCATGGGGCTTGCTCAGGACAAACCAGAGAAGAGCCTGAAAGCAACAGGAGCCCAGACCCTTCCTCCCCAGAGCCATTCGATGGCCCAGAGAAAATCACCCGTGACCTCCAAAGCCTCCGGTGTATCACTTCCTCCACATAGCAGGAAGAGCACAAAAAGCCCCGGCACTGAGGGAAGCCACAGGAACAGCCCATGCCAGCCTGTTTATGAGTGTGAACTTGACAGCCTGGTTCCAGGTAAGAAACTGAGTCTCCTTGGGACTGGGGGCCAGACCGTTCTCATTCCAAGCCTGCAGACTTGACGAGTAGGTGGCCTGTGCAACAGAAAGAGAGCCTGCCTGTGGACAGCCTGTCCAAGCATAGTCCTGGGTTGGAATAAGCATTTAATTCTGAATTACACTGTGGCAGAATTTGGCCGACTTGAATCCCAGCTCTACCTGTCACAAGCTGTATGAGTGTGGGGGATTTATAAGCTTCTTAAAGCTTAGTATGTATGTTCCATGAATCAGATTCATCACCAGTCTTCTGTGTGGAAAACACAGCACAGAACTCATCACTTTTTCAGGGCAGTAGCCTAAGAGGGATACCCCAGTCTTCTGTCCTTCTTATTCTTTGCATTGAATACATAACTGGCTCTTTGACTCCTCCTTAAAGTATGTTCAGAACACCTCAACTTCTGTCTCTGCCCTCGGCTGTAGTCTCTACCACACCATTCTCTCACGGGGTCATTGCTAGCTGGTCTCACCACTTCCACAGGATTGGCCCTTTGGATTCTGTGTTCCTCTCCACAGACATGGTGATCCTCTAAAATAACATGAATCTGACCATATCACACTGCTGCTCAAAATTGGCTGCACCTTCCAACAGTGCCTCACATTGTGGTGCTTGCCTGCTTCTCTGTCCTTCTCATCTCTTACCATTGCCTGCTCAGTCTTTAGATATGAGACAACGGCTCCATCCCAGGTCTGAGCACTGTCGGTCATCTATCTATCAGCAAAATTGTCCTACCAGCTTCAGAATGGCCAGGTGCTGTCTCCCTCCTTTGTAGTCTCTGTTGTAGTGTCCCCTCCTCTGAATGGACAGATGCTGTTTAAATCATCTCTGCTGTTCTGTTACCCTTAGGCTTCAGGCAGGACTCTGGTTTTGCTCAGGTTACTTGCCTCTGCCCAGGAAACTGCCATATACTTGTCTGCCTTTATAAGGAGGAAATTTTCAGAGGATAAAATTTACCTTCTTCACCACCTTACATCCCCCTCCTCCTCACAAAACAAGACCAGGTTGATGAAGTCTTCAACAAATATTTAGTGATTAGATGGGTAGGTGAATGGATGGGTGGATGTATGGGTGGATGGGTGGGTGGATGGGTGGGTGGACGGGTGGGTGGATGGGTGGATGAGTGGGTGGACGGGTGAGTGTGTAGATGGGTGGGTGGATGGGTAGGTGGATGGGTGGAGGGGTGGGTGGGTAGGTGGATGGGTGGAGGGGTGGGTGGATGAATGGACAGATAGTTTGATGGATAATGAATCAGCCACATGCAATCCTATGGCTTTTCCTTTTTCTTAAGAATGGAAACCAAAGTACTTACTATAATTTAACAATGCCTTTGCAGTTAGCCCTTGCATCTCTGACTTCTCCTAACTCACATGCCAGGTAACCTCCAGAACTCTCTTCTCTGTTTGCTCCTACTTTATCATTAATGTCCTCTTATGATAATGAAGATTCCTGAAGAGGAACTGTGTTTGTTTCTGTTCTTGGTTCTAGCTCTAGCTCCTAAAATAATGCCTGGACTACAGTAAGATGGGTACTGAAGGAGGATAGGAAACAAGATGAATGAAAAGAAAGGTTTATGGGGAAAAGGAAAGAGTGGGTCATCTCCAGAGGAAACTGTGGAGAGAGTTTCATGAGATAAACATGTAAATTAGCTTAACACAGTGCTGGGGTTGGGGTGGGGAGATACATACTTTAAGGAGGAGTCAAAGAGCCAGTTATGTATTCAATGCAAAGAATAAGAAGGACAGAAGACTGGGGTATCCCTCTTAGGCTAGTTAGTAAGTGATATTCCATTTTCACTGTGTCTCCTCCTTGGTGTGATTAAAGGCTAAAATTCCCAACATTTCAACAAACTTAGAGTTGACTCCTAAAGAGAGAGTATTTTGGCTCTGATCTTCTGGAGACATGGCTTTTAGTGGAAGGGCAAGAAAGAAGCATTCCCTTCCATCTCAGCTTGCAGAGGACATGACCTTCCCAGAGGCACATGTGCAATCCAGTCTACTTGTTTAGTCTTAGCATGGCTGGCCTATATAAACAACTACTCTATTGTGTTAACCAAGAATGAAGATGCCCTACTTATTAAAAAACTTTGTGTCTTTTTCTGCCAAGAGAAATTGCATATGATTTTCACATATAATAACGAAATGTTGGAGTTGTAATCACGAATACAGAAAGCAGGAATACACACCATTGGGACTGTTTAGAAAATTCTAAGACACTGAACTCAGATATTCTAAGAGCCTTGAAGCCAGGGCCCTAGAAATTCAGCAATCAATTTCTAGCTCAATTCAGAGATCTGCTTTAGAGTCCAATGCTATTCGCTCAGCCAGTACTTGAGTCTTTTCAGTGAGAAATCACAGTTCTTCCCCCTGACATAGGCCCTAAGCTTCAAGCTAGGACAGTAGTGTCCCAGAGTCCTACAGAAGCCCGCTTACCACCAATCACTTACTAACTAGATTCTTGGTCTTCCCCTCAAGCACGCAGCAACCTGAGCAATACAGGAGAGCATGCAGACTAGAGGGTGGTTAGTTCTAGCCTTCATTCCAGGAAAACTCAAGACTGCTGTAGGGGATCTGTCACTGGAGTCCAGCCTTAGAATAAGAAGTGAAAATTAGTATGAAAGGAATCAGTGTCCTGCAGTCAGGAGGAGCATACACAAAGTCTCAGATATGAAAGACTTCATAGAAAGCTTTTAAAGTCAGGGGTGGATCACTGAGAAAGAAGCCAGTGGCATAAGTGGAAGATGTGTGCTAAAAGTTGGGAAGCGAGACAGTGCTGCTTGCTGAGAAAAGAATCTGGAAATGTGAATCTAAAGTGTGCTGCAACAGCAGATCAGTGAATGGGCCACACTGAAGATCAACAAGATAGTGGTGTAAGCAGGTGTGTGTGTGTTGGGGGGTCAGCGTGTTCTCATAGCTGCATAGAGGCTAGTCAAGAGGCCAGCAAGCTGGTCAATTTTATCCAACAGATGTAAGTAATACCCTACATGTTTTCCTATTTGTACTCAGAGAAGCCAGAGAGCAGGCAATGCCAGCTTCCCAAAACAAAACCACTGCCTTCCATTGAGACCCTCGGTCCACCTCCTCCGAAGCCTTCAAAGCCCCCATTCGTGAACCTCTATGCCTTCCACGGGCTACCAGCTACTGTCACCAAGACCCCGAAAGAAGGTAAGAAGAGGCACAGGGCCCACCCTCACGGGCCAGAGTCATAGGTACTTGGACCACATACCTTTTCCATCCCTACCCCTCCCATGTAGCAAACTGCTCTTCCAAGGGGCTGGACATTATTACTGTTGTTTGCTCGCAGACTGTGGCAGCTTGCCCATGAAATGACACTTGTGTAGGAATTGGCCCCTTATCGCTCCTGCGTCCACTTCCCCCAAGAGAATTGCATTGCATCACTGGGAATCTGGCCAAGAGGAAGAAAATGAAATGTCTTCAAGTGAGGAAGGATCAAACTTTTGTGTGCTGCACAGCCTGTGCTGTAAACAGCCAGTGCAGGAGGAAGAGGGGGAAGGGAGGTGAGAGAGTCAGTGTCAGGTTGACCTGACATATTTGGTGGTCCCCCTCTGGCCCCCATGACCTGTATCCTCTATGGGATGTCAAGCATCCTTGGAAGCCATTTTTCTGTGTTCTTCTGTCTCTCCCTCTGCTATTTAAAGGATCAGCTCTGTTCCTTTCCAGTCATACCCCAGTGTCATCATCCCGATGTCTTAAACATCTTTTCTTGTTCTTTCAATGAGCAAGAGGGGAATGTACACTTCGAGGCTCTGTGTAGTGGGTGATGTGCTAGTGTTTGTTTTACCACGCTGTCAGTACCAGCAGATGGTGTGGTAGCAGAGCTAATACAGGCTTTGATTGTTCATTTGTCTGCTTTGGGCAACCTCATAGTTGAATTTCCCTAACTCAGATGTAGAGCGAATCTTTACATAATGTATGGAAGGATCACCTATCAATGAGAAAGCCTCTGGCCAATGAGCTGAGGCAGGAAATAGGAGGTAGGAATTCTGATAGAGAGAGGTGGGTGGGATTTTGAGAAATAGTCAGACTCAGGAGATTCACACCAGAATGCTCCTGGCGACAGCGGCATGAAACTGAGAAGAAACTAGCCCTGTGGCACACATAGAATAGAAAAGTGGGCAATTATGTTACGAGCTAGTTGGGGAGCAGACCTGAGCTTTTGGCCTAAGCATTTATTCATATATAATTCAGTCTCAGAGTCGTTATTCCTGGAAACAAAGAGGTCATGTGGAAAACACAAGGTTACAGATGGCTTTAACTACACTCGGTGGCTCTCATAATGAAGCCAGCGACAGAATCATCTGAGTTTAGAAAACTAGAGCTTTCCATCCTGAGGGAGATTGAACACTTTCCTTTTGAGCAGGTAGTGGCATGCTGGCCCAGGGAACCACATGCACATTGAGGACCTACAGGTCACCATCAGCTTCACCTTTCAAGAAAGGACACATGCAGAGACGGAGCTTTCCATAAGTGTGTACTGGAAATGTGGCAGCTCCTCACCAGAGAAGATGAAGTGTGATTCCCCACCCCAGCCTGCCTTGTTGTTGTTTTTTGAGACAGGATTTCTCTGTTTAGCCCAGGCTGTCTTTGAACTCTGTTATCTGCTTCTTGTGTCCTGGGATTAAAGGTGTCTGCCACCATGCCTGGCTATGATTTTATACCTATTAAAGAACGCAGGCTTCAGACTATTGCCACAAAAGGGAAGGTGGCTGTCTAGAACAAAACACTACGTCTCTTATAATAAAACAGGCTTTGTGGATCTCAACTCCATTCCAGCAGCTGTTTCAGGTTGAGGAGGGTAGTCAGTGAGCCTCATTTCCTATTCTGTGAAGCTGGGACTATGGAACCTCTAATCCTGTGAAACTGTTGTGAGAAAGTACCTTGACCATGCTTGGCGCACTGCACATGCTCAGTGTATCTGAGTGTCATTTAGAACACATGGTAAATAGTTCTCTCTGCCAGTCCATGTGGTAAAAACAAGTAATTAAGAGATTAAATCCACACAGGGGTTACTGCTCTTAATAGAGGTCAAAGTGCCCATAAATAACACCAGAATATAGAGGGATGAGCTGCTGTTTAGAGATAGCCAGTCCTTTGGGTACCAGGGTGGGAGCATCATTCACTTTAACCAGACTGCTACCAACACCTGCTTTTCCTCTGCCTCTTGCTCTTGCAGAGACTATGAAGGAGGGTCCCCTGTCTCCAGATAGGTGAGTACCTGTTCCTCTCTTATGGAAAAGTGCAGCCCACAGTGGCAGGGGAGGGGTGGCACTTGTGGGCCTTCTCAAGCACAGGCAAGTCACTCAAAACCAGTGTGCATATCCCCCAGAAAGGCTGCAAAAAGAACAGACTTACAAAGCAAACAGGAACTTCCTGGTTTCAAACAAATAAAGTAAGATGCATTCAACTTTATACTGATGTTAAGTTGCAAACTTTATCCTCTGAAGTACTTGGGACTTCTTCATTGTACAAGTGGATTTAGTGCATAAAGACATTGGCCTTCTTAGCTATAAATCAAATAAGAGGCTAAAGAGTGCTTTGGGCAGCTCTGGTATTAGGCATTGGAAATGGGATAAAAGATGTTCGGTTTCTGGTGCCCCCCTCCTGAGAATTTCACTATGGAGGGGTCAGGTCATTAATTCACTTAGCCAAATAAAATATATCTCAGAAGTGGCCTGGCCTGGGCTGCCTAGTTTGTGTGTTTGCTCTTTTGCTTGGGAACTGCAAAGTTGCTTCTGTAGCGCTCATTTTACGGCCCCAGATGGCCAGCTTTAGAAATGTCCTACTCTCCAGGGTTATGATTCCTGTCCCGATGTGCCCAAACCATTTTGACTAAGCCTCACTCCCTCCCAGAGATGTTCCTGGCAAGGACAGTCTTAGGAGGAGAAGCAAGCAAACAAACACTAGCCTACTTCCATTCAGCCATCAGATGTTCACAGTGCTATGTAGCACGCTGTCTGTAATAGAGGAAGCATATGGGCCAGAGGTTGCATGGGTGAGAGAGCAGCCCCTTTATCCTCAGTGGGGACCAGGAAATATTTAGAGAAGTCCTCCTCCATTGCAACATTAGGAATCTTTAGAAAAAGCAGAGTTTTTGTACCACAAGTCCTTGGGGACAGCCATTATGGCTCCAGACTAGCTCATGTGTTTACAGACCATTAGTGATGCTGGCTGGAGTTGTTCAATGTCTGCAGCTCTGGAAGTGGACTGATGGAGAATTGTTTCTAGGAATGAGTACTTAGACCTAGCATTGACTGGCATCATAAGACAGAAATGTTCTCCTCTTGGTGGCAGCAGACAAGCAAGACAGTGGCGTGAACACTCATGTTTACCAGGTCTCTTTCACTGAGGATAAATTTCTCAAAGCACCTCACTGGCCAAGTCCAGAGTCAGAATGGAGGAGCACTGAAGACTCACATGCCAAAGGATGAGGATTGGAGGGAGGGTTGGTAATAGAGATGTTGGTCCAATTAACCCATCAGTGATGAGGGCACACTTAAGTCGAGTGTTGAGGATGAATGTTTGCTCAATATAATGATAGCAAAGAAATGCTACAGGAGGACACAGGATGTGTAACATAGTCTTGTTTGTAGAGCAAGAGAGTTGAATGAAATCAGAATGTGGACAGTATAAAAATGGGACTGTAGAGCAGATAGGAGCATTGTGAACCATGTTGTACACCCAGAGATTGTGGAGGTGGCCCTGTTCAACCAGGCTCTGCCTGGGTTGTGCTAGACATAATTCATGTGCTCTGGAAATTCCTCGTTGAGTGTCCATTGGAGAGTTGAGCGTCAGATGGGCCAGTGCAGCTGCATTCTGCATACAACTATGTGAAAGTGACAATGGCATAGATGGCTCTAGCCATGGTGATCACAGGCCCAGAGTAACAGCTGAGGTTTCAGTGAACCTCTGCAGTGCTTAGAGTCAGCCTGGTCTCATGGCTGTCATTCTGGAAACAACTCAGTATGCATGTAACTATACTGGGCATATTGGCACTAAATGAAGATGTCTCTGGCATTTTAACCATAGCAACAGCAAGTCATTTCACACTGAGAGCTGTGAGGGGTCCATTGGGAGACTGTTTCCTGTATGACACTATCTTCCTATAGGATTTGTGGAGGCAATTTTAACTATTCTTCCCTGTTACACTGGCTGTAGAACACAACTCCCATCTGAACTGGGGTTGTGTTATATGTGACTTAGATATAGGTACATATGATAAGAATGAAAGGCAAAGCAGATAAAAAGGGCCACATGACTCAGGTGGCTTCATGGAAGAGGAACTAATTTGAGGAATAGCCTACACAATACCTTTCATTCTCTTTCATGATACTGTAAGATAGATGGAGATATAGCAGAGTGTTCCTCCTGGAACTAACCATGTCCAGGACATATTGACAGATAGCTGGCTGGATGAACAGTCAAGATGGAAGTACAATTAAGTGTGATAGCACGTGCTTGCAATCCAAATACTAAGAAGGCTGAGGCAGGAGAAGTGACACACGTTCAGGGACAGCTTGGGCTACATAGTGAGACCCTGTCTCAAAAAAAATGTGGAAAAAATAAACTAACAAAAAAGAAAGCCAAAATGGAAAAAAATATGTTGAATATAGGCAGTAATAAAGAGGAATAAACAGACAAAAGAATCCTGATACAGAAAAATAATTGATATGTTCAGATTATAAAATATAATCAGCCATCTGTACCTCTAGGTTCTGATCTATAGAGTTAAATAAACCTTAGGTGAAAAAAATTGAAAGAAAATTCAGTCTGCTGAGCATCTAAAGACATTTCTTGTCCCCATTCTCTGAGCATATGGTCCAACAGTTATTTGCACAGCACTGGAGTCACACTAGGCATGCTAATAAGTGAGAGGTGAGGTAAGTGCGTGGGAGGGGTATATAGGTTCTGTGTACATATTAAGCATTTTATAAAGCAATGTGGGCATCTGCAGCCTTTCTTGTTTGCATGGATACTAGAAGCAATTCCCTATAGATACTAAAGGGCAGGCAACTGTATATTAAATACCATGCTAAGAAGTTTGGACTTTGTCTTGTCAATGACAAGTCAGATGTCGCTTGAACACATAATTGTCATAATGCCCAAAAGCCTTAGATACAATTTCCATGGAAACTGGTGTTTGCTAGAGAATATCTCTCTTGTTCAAGTGCTAACCTTCAATACAGATAGATTTAGGCATAGATTTATCGTAATGGGAAAAATACCTTGAAATTTTCTGGTATGGTCAGGCATGAAATTAATGAGAACCCAAGTTTTGAACCCCAGCACTACCACCCAATTTTTGGAATACAAAGTATGCCTTAACCTCAGAAAACCTGCTTTTGTCTATGTACAATGGTCAAATGAGGTGAGGGTTGTGAAGTGTTTATTATGGTGTCTGGGACAGTAGCTTACATAACAAACCCAAGGATAAGAATAATGCAGAATCCTATTTTCCAAACATCGATCGCTGGAGAGCTTGGTATCTAGAATCCTCAGTACCTGTTAGTTGTGGCTGTTGTTGTTGTTGTTGCTGTTAGATCAGATTTTAATTCACTTAACATGTATTTCTCCAACACGTTTGGTACACTGAGCACTCTTTAAGTCTTCCAAATTACTCTGGGGGAAAATTGGCCTCCACACCCCAAGTTTTAACTATTTATACCATCTAAACTTGATTCTTCTGTACAGTAGACAGGAGCTTTAATCCCCCTTCTCAGGACAGTGCTTAAAGCACAGAATGACAGTTTTCTCTAAGTAAAAACACTTCGTGGCTTCAATCTTTATTGATGAAGGTTTTATATTTTTGCTGTATTGGAGGGTGGGGAAAACACACTGTAATTATTTTGCTAAGAACCCAACAACATCAAAGGCAGCCATCTTTCATTTTTGGTACCTCTTCCACGTATTAAACCTGAGACAAAATGCATAACCCAAGAACTTGCAGAGTCAGAGCAATATGAGGTCAAGTCCCTCCTTCATGGTTGAGAAAAGTACAGGCATGAGAGAGCTTTGACATTCAGAACTGCAAATAGACAGACACATGATAGTATTTTGCTCATTGTGCTATGGAAACCAGTGTGTATCTACCAAGCAGGACATAGATGATGCACAGTGAGTCTTAGCTACTTCTTCTACACTTGACCTGACTATCCTTGTTGTTTCTGGAATATTAATATCTCATTAGCTGCCAACAGTGATGGAGTTCTTTAGATGATGTTGCTTCCCTGATGGTCTTTCATGCAGACCAAACTGGCTGGCATCCCTCTTGAATCAGCAGTTAGAGTTTGTGTGAACAAAGCAGGTTGGTCCCTGGGTAACTGTTAGCTTTAGGTTGCTGTCAGTACGTAGCAGGGTTGCTTAATGTTTTATTCATGAGCTATAAAAATGGCTTTCTCCCATTAAAAAGTGGCAGAGGGTAATCCTGAGTCAGGGAATGTCTGAGTTAGATGAGAGGGAATAGAGAGGCTATTTACTTCAGAAGTAGAAAAAAAATGCTCACATATGGGGCCTTGGAAGAACCTGCAAGTGTGTTCATACAAGTCTACCACTTGAATCGTGTGTGTGTGTGTGTGTGTGTGTGTGTTTGTGTTTTGGAGACAGTCCTATTCAGTCCAAGCTAGCCTTGAATGTATAGTCACTTTGCCTCTACCTAGCAAGAGAACTTTAAAAAAATATTTAAGATTTATTTGTATTCTATTTATTCTGTATATGTTTGTTTCGGTGCATGTGTGTGTGCCACTGTAGACAGGTATCCTCTGAAGCCAGAGGTGTAAGATCACCCTGGAGTTGGCTGTAAGCTGCTGACATGGAAACTGGAAGCTGGCCTCAGTCCTCTGGAAGAGCAGTATGTGCTCTTAACCACTGAACTGCTAAGAGAACTCTTATGTCTCTGTTTCACAAAAGTCTTAAAACACTGGTATCATGTATTTACGCTTTTGTTGGTATGCTTACTTCATGTCAAACACACAGTCTTCAAGGCCTGGGAGGCTATTTGACTGTGTCTAGGGCATTCTTCACTAGGAACAGGGAATGTTTGGTCCCATGAAATGGAGACAGGTAACTTACATAGGGTCAGGAGGTACAAATACTACTACTACTACTACTGATGATGATGATGATGATGATGATGATGATAGCAGTGCTGAGAACAGCCAAATTCACTCACAGCCCTTCTCTAAAACATAGAGAAAGCTTTTAGGGAGTATTAGCATAAAGCTGAGAATGAAGAGGACTAAAAGAGGTTTAGAATGGCTGAGAGCGGCCTAGAGGTGGTGACATTCCGCCTAACACCTGATTAAGAGCCCATTCTGCTCATATAAAGGTCTAGGAAAAGAACATGCCCAGAAAGGGAGTGTTCCCAAAGACTCAGAGTCTCAAAGGAGACCCACCCTCCACCTGTTAGAAGAACCAGACAGGAGGCAATCATGGCTATAGCCCACTGAGCAAGAGGGCAGGCAAATCTCACCAGCCAGGCGATAAGTTTGGCATTTGTCCTAAAGGTACTAGAAAGTCATGGGAGAATTTCAAGCTAAGGAGGGGTGTGAGCTGATGTTTGTTTTATAAAGTTCGCTATTAATGTAGTATAAGTAATACATTTAAAGAAGAAATAGAAAGATAACCTAAGAAATCACTAAAGCAACAAAAGTAGCAGTGTCCGTAGAGTATTTCAAGAAGGTCATTTCTATGTCCTATCATTCCTATACTAGGTCGGCGATACCTCTTTTCAGAGATAAGAAAGCTGAATCCCAGAGAGGTTAAGTTAACCAGACCTGGATCTGGGTATAAAAATGAGATTAAGGAAATTACTTGGTCTTTCCTGGGGAGTGGGGGGAACAAAAACAAACTAAAACTGCAATTGCTGGCCCAGGTGTGGGGACTTGGGTGGGCGCAGACAAGGGGAGGGGACATCTAGGATGGCTTCTGGTTCTTTTCTGTTTCCCCCCAGTTTGCTGCTAACACAGATGAGCACTTGGCACGTAGCCCGAGCTCAGCGCGAGGCAAGAGTGGTTCTTGCAGAAGCTGTTTGAGCTGTTTCTACTTTGTAGCAAGAATGACACAAAGCCTGTGGATCTGCCTTTGTCAGTGTGACAGACCTCTCAAGGCCGGTTTTTAATTACTTAGTTTCTTCCCTGAGACTTCATGCTGCAGGAAACCACGAGGAGTGAACAGCAAAGGAAGCGACAAAGGAAGCTCCCCTTGTCCTGTCCTGATGGTTGGGGGTGCAGAGCACCTGGGAACCCCAGTCTGCTCAGCTAGAGTGCGTCAGGGTGGGAAGAGCAAATGTGGAGAAGGAATATTTTTGAAATCTGTATCCTATAGAGTTTTAGATCCAGAACATTCTGATGGCTTCAGTTTAAGATACTTCAAAAACTTCTCATCTTTTAAAACTGGACTTCAGGCGACATTCCACAGTCCCAGTGTACCCTTTTCTTCACAGGGGCAGTGGTTTTAGGGGCCATGGATGTACTAGAATGCTTCTCTTATTTCATGTTTTCAGAATTCTTCCTTTGAAAAAAAAAATCACTCACAGCTTCTATTATTATTTTCCAGCCACAAAGCCTCGAGTCTCATTTTCAAGCTCCCAGCCACAGTCACCCTGTTAAAGAAGTGGTTTTGAGCAGCTCCTAGCTGTCTGGTTTGGAGAGTCAGGTCAAACTGTTTATTACATTGTAGCTGGATCAGGAGGCACCTGGGTCTACCCTGGTCAGCATGGCTCTGCAACATGGGCACAAAGATTCCCTGTGGCTCTTCTTCGCAACAGAGGAAGCCAAGGGTTTCATGTAAGAACAGCCAGGGCAGAACTAAGATACAGAAGGGTTTGGAGGCACGCAATCTTCACCCATTGTCAGTGGCATCCTGATGCTAGGTTAGAAAATGCCAGATGGAGGAAGGTAGACAGTTTGTGGGTTGCAGCCTATTTTTGTATATAGGTCTATTCTTTAGAGTTGACTAGACGCTAACTTTTAACTATGGCCACATGCCTGGCACTGCGCACACTTCCCATAGCTGTTAGACTTATGTAAGAAAGATAGTATTTAGTCTTGCTTCATAGATGAGAAATCAGGGGTGGCGATAATCAGTTTCTTGATGTACTCAGAAGTGTGGGATACACAGATTTCCCCAGGATATAAACTTAGGACTTTTAAGGTTTTCAACTGCACTGTACTCTCTCAGATTTTACAACAGGAAGGGGTTTGGAGGAATTTATTGTACTACAACCCATGAATAAAAGGATCATCTGGGTTTTCAGCTCTATTTCCCAGCACCTATCATGCAGGGACGGGTAAAGAGTAATTACTAAAGATGGCTGTAGGATGGACCAGTGGAACGTCAGATAAACTGAATGAAAGAAGGATGCTTGAGCGAACTAAATGATAAACCTTCCACTAGCTTTTAAGCAAAGGATGATAGACTTCATTTCTATATCTTGCACTGATTTGCATAACTGGTGTCATAGACTTCTATTGTTCAAGCTTGGTGAATGGGCCAAGCTGAGCTCTTCACCTTTGCTTGGGAACTCTGTGACAAGAAGGCTCACACGAAGCCTTTTCCTCTTCCTCTCAGGCTAATGCCCCATGCCAGCTGGATTGCCTAGACCTCATCCTTATTCTTTTAGTTTCATTAAATCCATCTTCCTCTCCTCCCTCTTTGTTTATTGACTCATTGGTCTGTGAATTAAATACACTATGAAATTAGTCATCAAGCATTTATCATCCATTATGAACTTAGAATAAAAACTTTTAAAAAACTAAACTTTATACCAGAGTCCACGAGATCCTTTTGTGTGTTCTGGCCATTGTTTCTCTAGGCTTTTCACCTAATTCCCCTTTCTCATGACTGTTGACTTTCATCCTGTGGAGCCGCCTATTGGCTATTCAAGCAGGCTTGCTACAACTGTGCAAGAAATGCTAGCCACTTCCTCTGTGTGGAAGAGTCTTCGCCTACATCATCTCCAGTTAGCTCTTACTCTGCATACATGATTCATTTTTATTATGTAATTCAGTAATTATCAAACCAAAGTATGTTCAAGCCATTGCTTAGACTCTGTCTTCATGCGGAAGGAAGAAAGACAAATAAGCCAATAACTACAAACTATAAAATGGTGTCAAAGGCATCAACTTCTCAGCCTTTAGCCCATCATCCTCATACAAGGTACTGAGTTCACAGATGGAAAGAAAGGAGGCCGTCTGTTTCTAACAAGTTGCTATGGCTCCTGATGTAACTCCTGTGCTGCTCAGATCATGAGGCTCCTGAGTGCAGGCTCCTTGTGATACTTACCTCATGTTCTAGAACAGTGAGTGAGTGATAAAAGGAGCCAAGCGGGAAAACACAATGATGCATCATTATATTCCCTCCTGGGCATGTCTCAAGTGATGCAATACGTCTCTGAGCATTGACACGGTACCCAAAACTTTTAGGTTTTAGAGCATTTCTGATTTCCAATTACCATAACTGAATGCCCAACTGATAAAATTTATGCAAATATTCAAAACATGTGAGAAACACTGAAATCTGAAACAGTTCCTGTGATTTTCTGATAAGCTATAACTGGGCCTCTGTTGCTTTGAACACCAGAAGGTGATGTAGTTGTCAACTAGCACCCAGTGTGACACAAGATGTCACATGGTCCCATAGTAGCAGAGATCAAACTAAACTAGTTTTAAAAATCAGAAAGTAATTTATAGATTATGCCCTTGACTTAGAGGCATCAAGTAAAGTATAATAGTATGTTGGCACAGTTGGGGAGAGGGGATGCTAGAAAAGGTAGCTGGGGGTGCACAGAGGTGAGATCTGGGGTGCAGAGGAGCTGGCCATCCATCCAACCAAGGTTCAGGGGTACCCCTTCAAAGTCTTGACGTTAGTGGTAAACACGTTGTCCTTGCAAAGTAGAAAGGAGACCTGTATGGATAAAGCTCAGCAGGCAGTGGGAGGACAGCATCCTGGAGATGCACCCAGCAATGAGATGAGGTGGGGAGCTTAAGGTTCTATGTGTGTGGACATATGTGTGTGCAGGTCGGACGACAGTGATGAATGTGTCTTCACTTGTTCTCCACCTTAATTTTCCAGGCAGGACGTCTCACTGAACCTGATGCTTACTATTCAGCTAGATTTGTTGGCCAGCAAGCCCCAGGGGTCCTCCCGTATCTTCCTCCATATTGCTGGGATTACGGGCATTTGCCACCATGCATGGCTTTTTATGTGCATGTGAACTCAGGCCCTCGTCCATGTGCTGTCAGCACTTTACCAAGTGAGTCACCCTCCTAATTCACTAGGGTTGTTTGATTAGAATCAAGGAGGCCTTTGAAGATCTTAGGAACATGTCTATATTATATTTCTAGATTATTCTAGCTACTGTGTGTCTAGTGGCTTGTGGAAGGGTCAGAGAGAATGGCACTTAGTGAGTTTTTAAAGAAAATGGAGTTTAAGAGGGGGCCATTGATGATACTACAGGCAGAGAGTCCCGTGTCCACAAAGCTTTGGCTCTGCAGCACAAGCTGCAGGAATTGCAGATGATCTGATGTGATTCGAATGGATAGTAGTGGGGCATGCATGGGCTGGGGGTGCTGCATATGATAGCCGTTCAGTGAGTGCTGGCTGCCTGTTAGTACTCACCTGTTCTCCAGCTGAGACTCACTGGCATCCAAACTATATTTACCATTCTGTTTTTCCTCTGTGTATTTCGCCTCCTTATAAGTTCACTATAAATAAGGAGAAGGAGTTGGTCTAAATTTTTTTTCTGAGACTTTGTAGCATAAACTGATTTAAACTTACGGTTCTCCCACCCTACTTCCTAAGTACTGTGATTGCTGGCCTGTGTCACCATGCCACAGTTAAAAAGTTCTGTCCTACGCTGATGGCTTTGTCAATAAAGCACCTGCAACTGCGCACCAGAATTTGGGTTTCCAGGACCCACATAAAGGGCAGCTGCAATGCTGTGTATCTACAGTCCTGCTGCTCCTTCAGTAAGGTAGGAGTGGCAATAGGAGAATCGCCAGAAGCCAGCCAGTCTGGCATACATACACAGTGGCCAAGAGACCCTAAAGGGAATGAAAGCATAGATTTTGGAGTTCTTGGACTCCATGTACTAGCTGTGTAATATTGGAAAATTTTCATATCCCTGGACCTTCCATTTTCCTCCTCCATGGGGTACAGTGAAATACCATCCTACCTTGCAAGGCTGTTGTGAACTGTGAGATAAATATCTATAATTCTGAAAAGTAGAATCATAGTATATAAACAGGAGCAGTCTATGGCCATCTGAGACAACAGGGCTTTTCTCCACTAAGGTCTGATGCTATAGGAAATGGGCAGTCCAGAACCCAACTCCTCATTAAAGCCTCCCACTGGCTCAGAGAGTAGCCTCAGTCCCCTCCCTCTGAGACATATGGGGTTAGATATGCTGGCACAGCTCAGAGCAGACACTCTGAAATGTGGAATGCAGATATACTTACACATGAAGATTTAGATCTGGAAAACATAGATGAGAGAGAACACGTCAGTATCTCTCTCTCTGGGTCTGGGTTACCTCACCCAATATCATCGTTTTGAGTTCGACCTATTTACCTGTAAACCTCATGGTTTCATTTTTATTTACAGCTGAGTAGTATTCCATCGTGTATATGCACCGCATATTCATTATCCATTTGTCACTTGTTTCCATTTTCCAGCTATTGTGAGTAGAGCAGCCATGAACACGACTGAGCAAGTATCTGTGGAGTAGGATGTCAAGTCCTTTGGATGTATGCCAAGGAATGGTTGAGTGGGGTTGTATAATAGATCTTCTTACAGCAGTTTGAGAATTCTCCAAACATTTTCCCCAGAGTGGCTATACCAGTTTTAATCCCAACAACACTAAATAAGGTTCCCCTTTCCCTACTTTTCCTGTTGGTTTTGTTGATCTGTTTTTCAACTTTGACTGGAGTAAAAAGAAATCTCAAACTTGGGTTATTTGGTTTTCTGATATCTAGGGTTTTTTTTTTTTTTTTTTTTTAGTTCTCTCTATAGTTTAAATATTAGCCCTCTATATGATGTTTAGTTTATAAAAATCTTTCCATTTGTAGGACATCACTTTGTTTGCATGATGGTGTCCTTTGCTATGCAGAAGCTTTTCAATTTTATGAGGCCCCGTATGTTAATTATTGATCTTAGTGCCTGTGCTGATGGTGTTCTGTCCAGGAAGTCCTTCTTGTGGCAATGAGTTTAAGAATATTCCCTACTTTCTCTTTTATCCGGTGCAGTGTATCTGGATTTATGTTGCACTCTTCGATGAATTTTAGTTGAATTTTATGCATGATGATAAATGTGGATCGATTTGCATTCTTCTGTATGTAAATATCCAGCTTGAGCCACTGCAGCTATTGAAGTTGCTATCTTTCCCAGTGTATATTTTTGGCTTCTTTATTAAAACCATGGGTCCATATGTATGTGTGTGTTTGTGCCTGGATCTTCAATTCAATTCCACTGTTCAACTTGTCTGGTTTTGTGCCAATACCATGCTGTTTTTATTACTATATAACATTGTAGTATAACTAGAAATTAGGGATACTGATACCTCTAGCAGTTCTTTTATTGGTCAGGATTGTTTTAGCTATATATGGATTTTATGATGAAGCTGAAAGTAGTCCTTTCAAGATCTGTGAGGAATTCTGTTGGAATTTTGTTGGGGATCGCATTGAGTCTGTAGATGGCTTTTGGAAGGATTGTCAGTTTTACTGTTACTCTTACTGATTCACAATCATGGGAGATCCTTCCATCTTCCAATATTTTATTCATTATCCTGAAGATTTTATCAAACAAGTCTTTTCTTTGCTTAGTTGGAGTTATCCCAAGGTATTTTATAATATTTGAGGCTATTGTGAAATATGTTCTTTTTATTTCTTTCTCAATCTGTCATTTGAATACAGGAGAACTATTGAATTTTATGGGTTAATTTTATATCCAGCTAATTTTTCTGGCAGTGTTTATTAGCTTCAGAACTTTCCCAGTGGAAATTTTTAGGGTCACTTATGTATACTACCATATCATCTGCAAATAAAAAATTAGGACTTCTTTGGTTTCCAAGTTGTATCCCCTTGGTCTCCTTTAGGTGTCTTATTGTTTGAGCTAAGGCTAAGTTATAAGTTGAGTAGGTACAAAGAAACTATATAACCTTGTTACTAATTTTAATGGAATTGTTCTGAGTTTCTTTCCAGTTAAGTTGATGTTGGCTGTGAACTTGTTGTAAACCGCCTTTATTATGTTGAAGTATGTCTGTTGTATTCTTAATCACTCCAGGACTTTCATCATGAAGCAGTGTTGAATTTTGTTAAAGGCCTTTTCTGCATCTAATGACAAGATCATGTGTTTTTTGTCTTTCAGTTGTTTTACATGGTAGAAATTAGGGATACTGATACCTCTAGCAGTTCTTTTATTGGTCAGGATTGTTTTAGCTATACATAGATTTTATTTTTATTTGTCAGTTTATGTATGTTGAACCATCCCTGCATCTCTGGAATGAAGTCTACTTGATCATGGTGGATGATCTTTTTTGATGTGTTCTTAGATTTAGTTTGCAAGAATTTTGTTGAGAATTTTTGCATCTACGTTCATAAGGGGAATTGGTCTGTAATTATCTTTCCATTGGGAACTTTATGTGGTTTGGGCATCAGGGTAACTGGCCTCATAAAATGAACTGGATAGTGCTCCTTCCATTTCTATTTTATGTAATAATTTGAGGAGTATTGGCATTGACTCTTAAAGCCTGGTAGAGTTCTGCACTAAAAATATATGACACTGAGCTCTTTTGGAGGGAATGGAAAAGTCTGGAAGACTTTTAATGACTGGTTCTATTTCAGTAAGGGTTATAAGTCTGTTTAAATTGCTTATCTGAACTTGACTTAACTTTGGTAAGTGGATATGTATCAATAACATTATGCATTTTTTTTTAGACTTTCCAACTTGGTGGAAAAAGTATGTCTTTATAATTCTCTGGGTTGCTTTAGTGTCTGTCATTCTCCCCCTCCCCCTTTTCCATTCTAACTTTGTTCATTTATATCTTCTTGCTCTGCCTTTTAGTTCATTTGCCTAGGAGTTTGTCAGTCATACTGAGTTTTTCCCAAGAAACAAATCTTTGTTTCATTGTTTTGTTGAATTGATTTTTTTGTTGTTGTTATTTTTATTTTATTATCTGTTGAGATTTGTTTTGTCTTTGAGGATGTGGTAAAGTTTGGAGAAAGCTCCATTAAATGCTAAGAAGGTGTATATATTCTTATATGTTTAAGTAAAATGCTCAGTAAATATCTGTCATGTCCATTTGGTGTATAACTTCAGTTCCAGCATTTCTCTGTTTTTGTTGGTGACCTGTCATCTATTGTTGAGAGTTGGGTATTGAAGTCTCCCATTAACAGTGTGTGACAGTCAGTTTGTGATTTAAGCTTTCGCAGTGTTTCTTTATGAACTTTGGTGCCCTTGTGTTTGGTACAGAAGTATTAATAGTTGCAACGTCCTCCTTAATTTGTTGTTGTTGATGATGATAAATATATGTCCTTCCCTATCTTTTCTGATTAGTTTTGGTGTAAAGTCTTATTTTATCAGATGTTAAAATGGCTACAACTTTTACCGTGAGGTGATAGCTATCCTTAAAGTTAAGGTGTGTTTCTTAGAAGTAGTAGAAGGATTGATCCTTCCTTTGAATCCATACTGTTAGACTATAGGTTCTTCTTGGGGAATAGAGACCATTGATGTTGAAAGTTATCAATGAGTAACATCTTTTTAAAATTTATGTTAGTTGGTATTGGTGGTGGTGGTGTGTAAGAGTGTGTGTCCCTTGTTTGATTTGCTGGTCTGTGATTATTTGCTGTATTTTTTTTTTTTTTTTTTGGTGTGTTAACCTCTTTTGCTAACTTTCCTTCTAGCACCTTCCTTAGGGCTGGATTTGTAGATAGATATTGCTTAGATTTGGTTTTGTCATGGAATGTCTTATTTTCTCCATCTATGGTGATTGAAAATGTTACTGGTTGTAGTAGTCTGGGTTGGTATATCTTGTCTCTTAGAGTCTATAGAACATCTGCATAGGCCCTTCTGGGCTTTAGAGTCTCCATTGTGAAGTCAGGAGTTATTCTAATACATCTACCTTTACATATTAGTCTTTTTCTCTTGAAGCTTATAATATTCCTTCTTCTGTACTTTAAGTGTTTGGGTTACTTTGTGTTGGGGGACTTTCTGTTCTTGCCCAGTATATTTAGTGTTCTATATGCTTCTTGTACCATGGTAGGCATCTCCTTCTTAGGTTAGGGACATTTTCTTCTATGATTTTTTGCTGAAAATGTTTTCTGTACTTTTGACCTGTGTTTCTTCTCCCTCTATTTCTAGTATTCTTAGATTTGGTCTTTTCATAGTGTCCCAGATTTCCTGGATAGTCTATGCCAGTTTTTTTTTTTTTTTTTTTTTTTTTAGATTCAACATTTTCTTCAACCAAAGTATCCATTTTTGTTTTTTGGGTGTTTTTTTTATTGTGTCTTTAATGTCTGAAATTCTCTTTTCTATCCCTTGTATTCTATTGGTAAGGATTGTCTCTGAGGTTGCTGTTCAACTTCCTAAAATTTTCATCTCCAGATTTTCCTCAGTTTGTTCCTTCCACATTTTGTTTGTATTTTCATATGTTTCTTTAAAGGATTCATTTCCTCTTTAAGGACCCCAATCATATTCATAAGGACTGTTTTAAGGTGTTTTTCTTCTGGGCATCTAGGTTAGGAATCATTGTAATTCTAGGTACTGATATTGGGTCTCATCTCTGTTGAGTAGTTGTTTTTCCCTGCCTTGATTTCTGTTGCCCTTTCTGGTTCTTAAGAGAGTGTGTTGGCTGTGATCACTGGTAGGAAATTCTTCTGGTATCTTGCTAGATGTGGCCATTGTGAGGTCCAGGTCAAATGTGTTCCTAGATATTAAAAATGCTTGGGAATGGGAATGGACTATGGGTAGGGGTGGGAGTGCGTACTGTGAGAGTCCACAGGAGGGAAGAAAGCAGGGTGTTCCACCTGAATCTGTTTAGTCCCTGGTAACGGTGGCAAAGAATGAGGAGAAGCCACAACAGGTAATCAGCTATAGAACTTGAGATAACACTCAGGATTCAGTTTGATGGAGTGAGGGAAGAGTGAACAAATAGCTCACCTACCTGCTTCACTGGGCTACTTGCCTCTCTGTCTGGCTTGGCAGGTAGGATCTCAGGAATGCCATTGGAGTTGAGGGCTAGGATAAAAAGATCAATGAGGAGAAAGGTTGGAGGAGAAAGTCTGTGTGATTCATTCTAGACCAGGGTCGGAGGGAGGGAGAGAGGGAGGGAAGAGAAGGAGAAGGAGAAGGAGAAGGAGAAGGAGAAGGAGAAGGAGAAGGAGAAGGAGAAGGAGAAGGAGAAGGAGAAGGAGAAGGAGAAGGAGAAGAAGAAGAAGAAGAAGAAGAAGAAGAAGAAGAAGAAGAAGAAGAAGAAGAAGAAGAAGAAGAAGAAGAAGAAGGGGAGGGGGGAGAGGAAGGAGGAGGAGGAGGAGAGAGAGATGAGGCTACAGCAGGTAGTCAGCTACATAGCTGGCTATGAGACTTTGAAGATTGGATTTGGAGGAGAGAAGAGAGAGGTAAAGATCTTTGGTTAGCCTACCTGCTTCCCAGGCTAGAGTGGTCTGCCAATAATTTCTTCATTTTTATTTCTTCTTTTGAGATTTCTGCTCAGACCCATAGCCCAAATTTTGAAAGCATCCTTGATTTTTACTTTTTTTATTTCTATATATATTCTACATATTAATCCTCCATCAGATATATAGCTGGCAGAAATTCCCTCCTACTTGTTGGGCTCCCTTTTCTTTCAGTCGATTGCTTCTTTAGTCACACAGCAGCTTTTTAGTGTTCATGACATCCCACCTGGCAGTTGTTAGCCTTTAATTTTTGGGCAAATGCTGTTCCGTTCAGGAAGTCCTTTCTCAAGTCTCTGTCCTGCAGGGTTCTCGGGGCTCTACCCATGTTTCCTTCCAGCTGTTGCAGCGGTTATAGCTTCATGATGAGGTCTTTGATCCATTTTGAGTTAGTTTGTATGCAAAGTGATAGACAGGGGTCTGATTTCATTCTTCTGTGTGTGGCCATCCCACCATCCCAGAACTATTTGTCAAAGATGCTATCTTTTCTGCAGTGTATATTTTTGGCATCATTATCAAGAGTCAGATATATATAGTCATGTGTACACATGTTTTGTTTCATTTGTCTATATGTCTGTTTTGTGTCAGTGCCACACTGTTTTTATTACTATAGTTCTGTAATATACCTTGAGATCTGGAATAGTAAGCCCTCCAATATTGTTCTTTTTGGCTTATGATTGGTCTGTCTTTCCAGAGTTTTTTGTGTTTCCAAATGAGTTTTTAGATAGTATTTTTTTTCTTTCTATTTCTTTAAAGAATGAGATGGGGATTTCGAGTGGGAAATCATTGAATTTGTAAATAGCTTTTGGTACTTTCACAGTGCTAATTCTACCAACCCATGAGCATGGGAGTGAAAGCCTTTGATGGCTTCCACTGCAGCATGAGCTATTCAATCTGTTGTTGGCTTTACCAAGTGTGCATGCTTCCCATGAGTGTGGTCCACACCTCAGATGCTGGCATGAAATGCTTGGCTCCTGTTCTCTGCTGTACCACTTGCTACTCTGGGAAGGTCAATTATACCTCAATTTCCTCATCTGCACAAGGAAAGAATCATAGTGTTTACTCCATAGGGATAAATAATTTGACACACATAAAGCAGTGCCTAGCATACAGTAGTGATCAGTAACCACTAATTAGCTAGTATTTACCTGTCCTTATGAATATAATCAAAAGTTTGATAACCTAACATTAGAGTTGGCCACATTAATTTTGAGATTTAGAACAGAGGAGGGTGGTCTATTTTAAAGCTTATCTGGTGTTTAGTAACATTTACTTGGTTCTTATAGGTCTGAGTGTTTTTGTGAAGAGAATTGGATGACAGATACATAAATAAAGCAAAGGTGCCTAGAATTGAGAGATGCTGTTTATTGTTTCACATTGAGAGATGCTGTTTATTGTTTCACATTGAGAGATGCTGTTTATTGTTTCACACGTCGAAATGCACTTAGTCAGATTATGCTACAAATGATAGGCAGTTATGTGTGTGAATACATGTTTGTGTGCAGACATAAGCATGTAAAATATATGTAAAGATACATATACACAGAATGTGCGTGTGCTTGCTGTAAGAATGGTCTAGTGGGAGAGCTAGTAGTGGTAGCAGAAACTGAAGCCCCTGTGGTAAGAGAGGAGAGCAATGGAAGCAGGGGGCCTCATGCCTTCCCAGTGTGTGCTTGCAGTGCTGTAATTTATGTTGCTGTTAAATACCATAGAGAGCAAGACTCTCGTCATCCTGAAGATGTACACAGACAAATGTCCTCTGGATTTTAGAGCACTAATAAATCATTTAGTTCACGGTTGGATTTTCATTTTCTTTTTATGTATTTGTTCCTTTTTTCCTTTAAGCCTCCTTGCCTCTGGCTTCGTTCTCCTGGTTCATGCTATGCTTCTGCTGAGGCCTCTACAGTGCTGAGGAAGCTCTTGAACCTTAAAACTATTTTGTAATAACTAACAAAATATCATTGTGCAGAAAAGAACACCAGGAAGGTATTTAATTATAGGGTATGTAAATTTTGAAAAAAAACAAGCAAACATTGTAAATTAGTATACCTCTAACAATACAACTGAATGGAAACAAATTCTCCAAGGGCAGGTGAAAGACAACAGTATGCTACAAAAGGGCCTAATGTGATTAGTATATTTCTAATTCTGTGGCATTACTGATTTAGACCAATTTATTTATATTAACAAAATTAATACTCTTTAATCTCTAACATCAAATACATGTATCTTACTCTGAATAGAATTACTCTGAATTAAAAGAATTTTTTTTCTTAGGATTATGCACAATCTATATTTTTATCCACTACAAAAGACTTGGAATGAAAGATATCAAATTATAAATAATATTTTTCTCAACTTGTTTCTTTTACCTACTATTTTTAAATTTTTTGTATGCAATAAAATTTCTTATTTAAATAAACATAAAAGGGTAGGTGAGCTCAGTAGTAAGAAGAAGTGGGCTCCATGCTGAATATTATAATAAACACATATTTTATGTCATCCCAGTATCAGCAGAAACAGATAAAGGGACGGGACAGATGTTCCAGTATTTAAGAGCATTGGATCTTCTTGCAGAGGAACCAGGATCGGTTCTTAGAACCCATGTGGTATCCCACACCATCTCTCTAACTCCAACCCAGGAAATCAAATATTCTCCTCTGAGCTCTACCAGGTATACATGTGATGCACATATACACATACAGACAAACATATAAATTAAAATCAATCTGAATATCTTTAAAAAAAAAACAAGAAGTTTATTTAAACAACAGGATGCTTGTCTTGAAGGGAAAACTATCTAGGATCATTTTGTTTAAGAGTAACTTATCCCTACTTAAAGGCACATTGTGCTACATGTAATAGCTATGTATTTAAAAGTTATAAAATTATCCTTGGTTTTACAATGTTAAATAAAAAAACCTTAAACTTCTCCAATCGAACAAGGTATGCAAAGATTTTGTGTGGTTGGGTTCTTTTGTTAAGACAATGAGAGCAAAATAACTTACTGGAATATAAAGGTAAGAGCTGAATGAACATCCCACTAATGGAGAAGGGGGTATTTTCACAGACCCAGTACTTTCCCCAGACCATCTCCATCTGATGTCAGCCAGAACAGAACATTGGCCATTTAGTTTAACAAGAGAAATGAAGAAAAGAGCACTGTGCTTTAAGCACATACACCACTTACTTTATGTACCATAAAGAAATGGGGACAGGGAAGGGAAAGAAGAGAGAAAACTATACTGTGTAGTCAGGATGTGGCGGGACCAAATTGTGCCTTTCTAATTGAGAATGTATTCTTGGTCTACAACAAAATTCTGGAGTAAAGTAGCAGGCTCCCTTTTTAGCAGGCATCCCTTGTCTGCTGCTAAAACACATCAATCGTATCTTCATCCTCCATTTCCTACTGTGCAGGAGTGTTTCATTGATTGGTTGCCCATCAAACCAGAATCTGATAGGCCTCATTGACAAACCTTGTCATTCACAATAGGCTTTCATTGGTTTACTAAGTGGTGTATACCTCTTCATCTTAAACTGTACCACAGAACCGTCCTGCCTCACCACTTTCAAATTAATATGATCATTGTTCTCAGGCTCGACTCCTTCCTTGGCTTTCTGGTTGGCCATGGTGAGTGCCAGAGTCTCCTCAGATGCCGCTCTTCACAAAAGAGGCATCAGGTCCGCAATGAAGGAGGAGCACACAGCAGCACCAGGGGCGGCAGCAGTGGATAAGGCAGAGGGCACGCACACATCCTGAATATCTTTTAAAGTTTATAAAAAGGACAATAGACCTTGGGTCGAACTCCCTATTCAAGGTCTCAACCAAGGACAGCTGATAACATCTATATCTGTTCTGAAGTCTCTGCCCTTCTCTAGCCATTTGTTTGTTGTTTGGTGGGTTGTCACGTTTAACCATTATCTTATGTGGCGAAGGAAATGGGTCTCATGGCTTATAAAAGGAAAACTCCCTCTGACCATAGAATTCCGTGACTCTGGCATAATTACACTTTGCAATTCTTCTTAGCTAGATTAGATGTCAAGGTTTTATTTTTATCAGTGTGTGTGTTTGTGTGTGTGTGTGTGTGTGTGCGCACGTGCGCAAGGGCTCACATGTATGAGTATAAGAGTGTAGTGCATATAGGGGTCTAAGAACAACTTGTGGGCCTCATTGCCCTCCTTTCACTGTGAGTTTTGGGACTCGGGTCACCAGGCTTCCACAGCAAGCTCCTTTACACACCGAGACATCTCACTGATTGATGGCCCTAAATGTCACTCACTGTTGAACTTAGGAGAGGATTTCTTAGAGTGGAGAGCTTTGGAGGGGTGGCCTTGCACAAAATAATTTTTAGTGGGAATCTGACAAGTTTGGGTCCTCAGGTAAATGTAATATCAGTTATACTTTCATATTGCTTCATGCTGTAAACTGTCACAAGGGGCACTAGCTCCTCAGTGGCTCCTGTTCTTTCTTATTTTTAAAGCCTATATCCTATTGGAACTGAAAGTGGGTGTGAAGCTCCATCCTAGTAAATATAAGAGGACATGTGGGGCTCTTGATATTAAAGTTTCAACCTTTTCAGTTCTTTAGAGCTTCTGCAACTTCCTTTCAGTCACATTTTTTTAACCTGCTAAATTATATGTGTGGCTTCAGAAAAATCAAGAAAGGAAATTTTAATTTTCTATCAGGTGATACACAAAATCCCCCATTATAAAGGAGTGAAGGTTCAAAGAATATAAATGGTTCCACAAATCTTGCAGCAAAAGATGAATCTAAGGGTGATATCTAACATATGATGAACCTTCAAGAAATATTAATCATGATTGTGATTAATAAGTTTACTGTTCAAGCATATAGTTTGTTGAATAAACCATGGGAACCCCTTATATGGAGAGTACAGCTGGGTATGGGGACTGACAGACTTCTTTAAAAGACACAGGAATCATACCAGGATCCCAGATTAATGACTCAGAAGTAAATGGGCCAGGAGAACCAACAACAAGAAGTCCCTTGTCCATGCTTCAGCCAGAGGTCTTACTACTCAAAGCTTCATTTTGAAGATAAGACTCCAGGGGTCCAAATCAAATTCAAAAAACTCTAGTTTCTTAAGCTGTCTTTAACATTCATGTTGCAGGTAAGATGGTATCGTTGCTTCTTGAAGAAATGGTGATCATGATGAAGACATTATTAAGAAACATTAAAGCTTTATGATGCTGAATTTGAATTATGAGAGGTTTGCCCGTAGTAAAGTATGAAATTTAATGCTATATCTGTAATAAAGGATCTTTATAAGATACCTCATAACATCCTTTAAAATATAATAATGTTACCAATGTAATATTACTAGTATGCTTTTGTGGCACCATTATGCAGAGGAAAAATGTTTCATTCAAAATCCACACTATATCTTTAAAGTAGCTTCCGTTATTGGTATTTTACAGAGTGGAAAATGGAAGCTTAAACTGTTCGTGCAGTGCTTTCAAACTGGCCTTTGAAGAGAGTGGGGTTCAGTTTCCTTCTGTCTGCAGCCATCCATACTCCTGGCCTGACTGCTATGCTGCCTCTCCACAGTTCTAGCATTCTGTGCACACTCTTCATAAATGTGGAGATAAATAAATTGAATCATAGAGCTCTTATTTACCCAAGTTCTCTATACTGATCCACACTGTTGTAAATTGAGATGGAGCTTAGATATAGCTCCAGTGTCTTGTAAAGGTAACACATTCTTAGATAGCAAGAAAGGGAGTTTAAGTACCACCCACACTGTCTCTTTCATAATGGTAATCATTAGGAAAATCATTCTTGTAAACTCACCTGAAAGACATTGCTGCTTCCCACCCCTCCTCCTCCTCCTCCTCTTCTTCCTCCTCTTCCTCCTCTTAGAAAAACACTTGGTTAAAATCCTTTATCATCATCTAAAATCAGATACTTACTCATTTCTGACAAAGCTTATGCAAGAAATCCTCTTTGAATTCCTCTGAAACTGTTTCTTATTAATAAGGCTAACTTCCCACGGATCTGATGAGATCATTAAGTCATTAGAGCATGAGGTACACAGCACAGCTTCTAATTTAGCAAAGTTTCTCTCAATAATCTTCTACTTGGGGTGGGGATGTGAAACTATGAAAGAAAACTGTTACTAAACTATTAGGATTCATAAGTTTTCTTTTTCAGCAAACTGGAACTAGTCCTGTATCTTTAAAAACACTGTAGAGAATATGCAAATAAAGACCAGAAAAAAGAGATGGCTCAAAGGTCAAGAGCATTTGATGCTCTTCCAGAGGACTCAAGTTCTGCTCACAGCACACTTGTTAGTCAGCTAACAACTGCCTGCAAGTCCAGTTCCAGGGCATCTGACACTGTCTTCTAGCCGCCACAAGTAGCCTTATGCAGATGCATCTACACACACACACACACACACACACACACACGCTCACACGCTCACACGCACATACACAAAATTAGTGTAATTTCTAAAAACACAATAGAAAACAATAAAATGAAATATTCAAATTGTTGGACGAGGGAAAATGAGTGGATAGACTGTGCTTATATTCCATGGAGGAAAGAAAGTGAGATAAGTGTCCAGCTGTTCATTTCCTGTGATGTAAGTGAGCATACCATATATGGGAAAAGGAAGCATGCATCCTAAAATGTGAGGCCCTCCTGTATGTGGAGGTGGAAGGATTGCCTGGGGCGATGTCCCCTCTAGTCTCCCCACATATGACATGAGGGTGCCTCCTTTGGCTCGCTACTCAGCTGTACTTCTCACCTCTAGAGCCAGCACCTCTTATGGATTTAGGGGGGGTCCAGACAGACTTTTCCTATATTAGAATGACAAGTTCACTTGCTTGTTAAAAATAGAACTTCAAGTTTTTGTTTTGTTTTTATAAAAAGCAGGTTACTCTACCTCCCGCAGCTTGTGTTTAGAAGAGCGGTTTTCTAAGCAGATGTTGGCAGGTCTGTGGAGTTGGACTGCTGTGCTGTACCCTATCAAACGAACATGCCATTTGCTTATGTGTTCCTCACTGGGGAGCAGCTAAGCTGCTTGAAAAATCTCACATATGTGGTTGATCCAAGGGAGTTTTCCAAAGCCACTCATTTACCAAAGAATAATAATTACCAAAGATTTGCAAATCAATAGCAATTAAACAAGTTCGGCTTTGCAAGATTTTGACATATTATCTCCCATATTGGTGCTGCCAAGTCTTTCCCAGACAATATAGGGATTCACTACTTCTCATTTTCCCACTGAACACGGTGCCGTCCTCAAGCTGGGATTCATGCAGACCTAGGGCGTGAACTAAATTGCTCTCCTTTCCATTTTCCTGCTCACTGTGAGGTTAAAGACCCAATTTTGTGTGTGCTTGACTTTTCTGTGGTGACTAATGGTTCTGTCCAGCTTTCCATGAGCTAGCCCTTTTCTACTGATGAAGTTTCTGATAGAATTTATATAGATATTAGCACTTTTTTTTGCACTTTGTCATTAACTATGGTATTTATTTACTGGAGATCAATCTAGTTAAGAAAATTTAACCCAACAAAATGCTTTTTTGCATTTATTAACATTTGATTTTTTTCCCATTAAAACTGTGATTGATTGGCATGATATATTCTCTACAGTTGAGACATTCTTGTGATTGTGGAATAAATTCTTTTGTTCTGGAGGTACTTTTAATACAGATTAATTTATTTTTTCTAGAAATTAACAAGCAGGGCTGGGCTGAATCTTTGTAAGTCTTTCAATTGAATTCCTTGAATTTTTCTTTTACTATTTTATCATATTGTTTTTCATGTGAAAATAATACACATTAAGAAAATATTCTTTTAGCCGAGCATGGTGGTGCACACCTTTAATCCCAGCACTCAGGAGGCAGAGGCAGGCGGATTTCTGAGTTCGAGGCCAGCATGGTCTACAGAATGAGTTCTAGGACAGCCAAAGCTATACATAGAAATCCTGTCTTGAAAATCAAACAAACAAAAAAAGAAAATATTCTTTTTATTGGATATTTCCTTTATTTACATTTCAAATGTTATCCCCTTTCCAGTCCCCCTCCCCTGAAACCCCCTATCCCATCCCCTTCCCACTGCTTCTATGAGGGTGCTCCCCCCCAACACTCCCGTCTTAATATCTTCACCTTGTTTCTATTTTCTGAAAAGTTCTCTTCAGCTCGATAGTAGGGGCTTAGGAGGTGGCAGAGTTCTTGCCTCACAGACATGGGTACCAGAGTTTGTTCTTTCCTGTCTATGTAGGCATTGAACCTGTGCACCCACTCCTACCCTCTTGAGTTTCCTCAGATTGAGTCCTTTAGGGTAGCTGATATTCTAAATGGAATTGTGTCACAAGGTCATGGTGCTCAGAACACACGCTCACCCCACCTCATGTGTGTGTGTGTGTGTGTGTGTGTGTGTGTGTGTGTGACTCCACCAGCTTAAATGCAGGCTCCCTAGCTGTGGTTGTTCCCTGTTTTCAGGCATCCAAGATATATATATCTTGGATATATAAACTGGAGTTGACACATGGGTGCTGAAACCCAGGTCCTCTGGAAGAACACCCAGTGTTCTTAACCACTAAGCCACCATTTCAACTAGGTAGCTCAGCTCTGAACAATAGACTCCCACTCAAGATGGCACCCGGCCACCGGCTTCCTCCTCTCACAGGCTAGCAATGCCAGTCTTCCCTACTGCTCACCTACCTCCAGAGGAACTGCTGCCTGCCCAGAGTCTACAGCTAGATTTGAGGCATCTGGCAACTGTGGCTTGTACTGCAGGGTAAGACTGTCATTCTCCTTGCACCAGCACCATCTGCCTTATCATTGAATGGGGCTTCTGCAGCCTTTTCCCTAACCAGGAAGCCATATTGTCCTTGGCTCCTGCTTGGCCAGCTGCCAGTCTTTTTGTCCTGCTTTTCAACTCTTTTGTCATTTCATTGCCTTTGGGGATTTCCAATACTCTTCCCCTGTTTGAAGTAGAGTCTGTTCTTTCTTTCTTTTTTCTTTTTTCTTTTTTTTTATTACGTATTTTCCTCAATTACATTTCCAATGCTATCCCAAAAGACCCCCATACCCTCCCCCCCACTCCCCTACCCACCCATTCCCACTTTTTGGCCCTGGCGTTCCCCTGTACTGGGGCATATAAAGTTTGCATGTCCAATGGGCCTCTCTTTCCAGTGATGGCCTACTAGGCCATCTTTTGATACATATGCAGCTAGAGACAAGAGCTCCGGGGTACTGGTTAGTTCATAATGTTGTTGCACCTACAGGGTTGCAGATCTCTTTAGCTCCTTGGATACTTTCTCTAGCTCCTCCATTGGGGGCCCTGTGATCCATCCAATAGCTGACTGTGAGCATCCACTTATGTGTTTGCTAGGCCCTGGCCTAGTCTCATAAGAGACAGCTATATCAGGGTCCTTTCAGCAAAATCTTGCTAGTGTATGCAATGGTGTCATCGTTTGGAAGCTAATTATGAGGTGGATCCCTGGATATGTTCTTTCTTAAGCTACCACTCATCCTTAACCAAGTCACATGAAGGCATCTTCTAGCCTGCCATCTTACCCCCACATTAACATCTTTATTAATCTCAGAAATTATATTTATGGGCTAGAGAAATGGCACCGTCAGCCAAGTTCTTGCCTTGTAAGCACAGAGAATAATTCAATCCCCTAAAACCTTATAAAATAGCCAAGCATGGTGATACACATTTATACTCTCAAGGCAGGCAAATCTCTTGCCAGTCAGCCTAGCTGTTCTAAGCCAAGTGAAAATCTCTGTTTCAGGAAGCATCATAAACGGCCATCTAAGGAATGATGCAGAAGGTTGAACTCTGGCTTCCACATTCAAGAGCATACATGTATCAACATACACACATGAACACACGTGTACACATACAGAAAATTGTCTTTATGATTTCTTTATCTCTTTTCTCTTGTCCTTAAGTATGTAGAGTCTTCTTTTGGGGGGAATCTCTTATTTTTCCCTAATACTTACTATTATTCACATAATTTCTTCAAATGCTTAAATCACATTGTAGTAAGTTTATTGTCTCTGTTGCTCCCCTCTTTCCACTGTTCTGCAGTGGCTCACATTATTCCGTGCCTTTCAGTTTTGACAATAAGCTTGTTTTAGGTGAGGATTGTTACCTTTTGAAGCTTAGATACCGTGGACATGAAAATATTTCTATCCAAGTACACCAGAGTTGCTTTTTTTTTTAATTAGGTATTTTCCTCAATTACATTTCCAATGCTATCCAAAAAGTCCCCAATACACTCCCCCCCCCAGTCCCCCACCCACCCACCCCCACCCCTTGGCCCTGGCATTCCCCTGTACTGGGGCATATAAAGTTGGCAAGTCCAATGGGCCTCTCTTTCCAGTGATGGCCTACTAGGCCATCTTTTGATACAAATGCAGCTAGAGAAAAGAGCTCTGGGGTACTGGTTAGTTCATAATGTTGTTCCACGTATGGGGTTGCAGTTCCCTTTAGCTCCTTGGGTACTTTCTCTAGCTCCTCCATTGGGGGCCCTGTGATCCATTCAATAGCTGACTGTGAGCATCCACTTATGTGTTTGCTAGGCCCCAGCATAGTCTCATAAGAGACAGCTATATCTGGGTCCTTTCAGCAAAATCTTGCTAGTGTATGCAATGGTGTCAGCGTTTGGAAGCTGATTATGGGATGGATCCCTGGATATGGCAGTCTTTAGATGGTCCATCCTTTCTTCACAGCTCCAAACTTTATCTCTGTAAAGCTTTCCATGGGTGTTTTGTTCCCAATTCCAAGAAGGGGCACAGTGTCCACACTTTGGTCTTCATTCTTCTTGAGTTTCATGCGTTTAACAAATTGTATCTTATATCTTGGGTATCCTAAGTTTTGGGGCTAATATCAACTTATCAGTGAGTACATATTGTGTGAGTTCCTTTGTGAATATGTTACCTCACTCAGGATGATGCCCTCCAGATCCATCCATTTGGCTAGGAATTTCATAAATTCATTCCTTTTAATAGCTGAGTAGTACTCCATTGTGTAAATGTACCACATTTTCTGTATCCATTCCTCTGTTGAGGGGCATCTGGGTTCTTTCCAGCTTCTGGCTATTATAAATAAGGCTGCTATGAACATAGTGGAGCATGTGTCCTTCTTACCGGTTGGAACATCTTCTGGATATATGCCCAGGAGAGGTATTGCTGGATCCTCTGGTAGTATTATGTCCAATTTTCTGAGGAACCGCCAGACTGATTTCCAGAGTGGTTGTACCAGCTTGCAATCCCACCAACAATGAAGGAGTGTTCCTCTTTCTCCACATCCTCGCCAGCATCTGCTGTCACCTGAATTTTTGATCTTAGCCATTCTGACTGGTGTGAGGTGGAATCTCAGGGTGGTTTTGAGTTGCATTTCCCTGATGATTAAGGATGTTGAACATTTTTTCAGGTGCTTCTCTGCCATTCGGTATTCCTCAGGTGAGAATTCTTTGTTCAGTTCTGAGCCCCATTTTTTAACGGGGTTATTTGATTTTCTGGAGTCCACCTTCTTGAGTTCTTTATATATATTGGATATTAGTCCCCTATCTGATTTAGGATAGGTAAAGATCCTTTCCCAATCTGTTGGTGGTCTTTTTGTCTTATTGACGGTGTCTTTTGCCTTGAAGAAGCTTTGCAACTTTATGAAGTCCCATTTATCAATTCTCGATCTTACAGCACAAGCTTTTGCTGTTCTATTCAGGAATTTTTCCCCTGTACCCATATCTTCGAGGCTTTTCCCTACTTTCTCCTCTATAAGTTTCAGTGTCTCTGGTTTTATGTGGAGTTCCTTAATCCACTTAGATTTGACCTTAGTACAATGAGATAGGAATGGATCAATTCGCATTCTTCTACATGATAACCGCCAGTTGTGCCAGCACCATTTGTTGAAAATGCTGTCTTTTTTCCACTGGATGGTTTTTGCTCCCTTGTCAAAGATCAAGTGACCATAGGTATGTGGGTTGATCTCAGGGTCTTCAATTCTGTTCCATTGGTCTACTTGTCTGTCGTTATACCAGTACCATGGAGTTTTTATCACAATTGCTCTGTAGTACAGCTTTAGGTCAGGCATGGTGATTCCTCCAGAGGTTCTTTTATCCTTGAGAAGAGTTTTTGCTATCCTAGGTTTTTTGTTGTTCCAGATGAATTTGCAGATTGCCCTTTCCAATTCGTTGAAGAATTGAGTTGGAATTTTGATGGGGATTGCATTGAATCTGTAGATTGCTTTTGGCAAGATAGCCATTTTTACAATGTTGATCCTGCCAATCCATGAGCATGGGAGGTCTTTCCATCTTCTGAGATCTTCTTTAATTTCTTTCTTCAGGGACTTGAAGTTCTTGTCATACAGATCTTTCACTTCCTTAGTTAGAGTCACGCCAAGGTATTTTATATTGTTTGTGACTATTGAGAAGGGTGTTGTTTCCCTAATTTCCTTCACTGCTTGTTTATCCTTTGTGTACAGAAAGGCCATTGACTTGCTTGAGTTAATTTTATATCCAGCTACTTCACCAAAGCTATTTATCAGGCTTAGGAGTTCTCTGGTGGAATTTTTAGGGTCACTTATGTATACTATCATATCATCTGCAAAAAGCAATATTTTGACTTCTTCTTTTCCGATTTGTATCCCCTTGATCTCCTTTTGTTGTCTAATTGCTCTGGCTAGGACTTCAAGTACAATGTTGAATAGGTAGGGAGAGAGTGGGCAGCCTTGTCTAGTCCCTGATTTTAGTGGGATTGCTTCAAGCTTCTCACCATTTACTTTAATGTTGGCTACTGGTTTGCTGTAGATTGCTTTTATCATGGTTAGGTATGGGCCTTGAATTCCTGATCTTTCCAAGACTTTTATCATGAATGGGTGTTGGATTTTGTCAAATGCTTTTTCAGCATCTAACGAGATGATCATGTGGTTTTTGTCTTTGAGTTTGTTTATATAATGGATTACATTGATGGATTTTCGTATATTGAACCATCCTTGCATCCCTGGGATGAATCCTACTTGGTCAGGACGGATGATTGTTTTGATGTGTTCTTGAATTCGGTTAGCGAGAACTTTATTGAGGATTTTTGCATCAATATTCATAAGGGATATTGGTCTGAAGTTCTCTATTTTTGTTGGGTCTTTATGTGGTTTAGGTATCAGAGTAATTGTGGCTTCATAGAATGAGTTGGGTAGAGTACCTTCTAATTCAATTTTGTGGAATAGTTTGTGAAGAACTGGGATTAGTTCTTCTTTGAAGGTTTGATAGAACTCTGCACTAAACCCATCTGGTCCTGGGCTTTTCTTGGTTGGGAGACTATTAATGACTGCTTCTATTTCTTTAGGGGATATGGGACTGTTTAGATCATTAACCTGATCTTGATTTAACTTTGGTACCTGGTATCTGTCTAGAAACTTGTCCATTTCATCCAGGATCTCCAGTTTTGTTGAGTATAGCCTTTTGTAGAATGATCTGATGGTGTTTTGGATTTCTTCAGGGTCTGTTGTTATGTCTCCCTTTTCATTTCTGATTTTGTTAATTAGAGTACTTTCCCTATGCCCTCTAGTGCATCTGGCTAAGGGTTTATCTATCTTGTTGATTTTCTCAAAGAACCAGCTCCTTGATTGGTTGATTCTTTGAATTGTTCTTCTTGTTTCCGCTTGGTTGATTTCACCCCTGAGTTTGATTATTTCTTGCCGTCTACTCCTCTTGGGTGAATTTGCTTCCTTTCTTTCTAGAGCTTTTAGGTGTGTTGTCAAGCTGCTAATGTGTGCTCTCTCTAGTTTCTTTTTGGAGGCACTCAGAGCTATGAGTTTTCCTCTTAGAAATGCTTTCAGTATGTCCCATAAGTTTGGGTATGTTGTGGCTTCATTTTCATTAAACTCCAGAAAGTCCTTAATTTCTTTATTCCTTCCTTGACCAAGGTATCATTGTGAAGAGTGTTGTTTAGTTTCCACATGTGTGTTGGCTTTCTATTATTTATTTTGTTATTGAAGATCAGTCTTAGTCCATGGTGATCTGATAGGGTGCATGGGACAATTTCAATATTTTTGTATATATTGAGGCTTGTTTTGTGACCAATTATGTGGTCAATTTTGGAGAAGGTACCGTGAGGTGCTGAGAAGAAGGTATATCCTTTCATTTTAGGATAAAATGTTCTGTAGATATCTGTCAGATCCATTTGTTTCATAACCTCTGTTAGTATCACTGTGTCCCTGTTTAGTTTCTGTTTCCATGATCTGTCCATTGGTGAAAGTGGTGTATTGAAGTCTCCCACTATTATTGTGTGAGGTGCAATGTGTGCTTTGAGCTTTACTAAAGTATCTTTAATGAATGAGGCTGCCCTTGTATTTGGCGCATAGAATTGATAGTTCCTCTTGGAGGATTTTACCTTTGATGAGTATGAAGTGCCCTTCCTTGTCTTTTTGGATGACTTTGGGTTGGAAGTCAATCTTATCAGATATTAGAATGGCTACTCCAGCTTGTTTCTTCATACCATTTGCTTGGAAAATTGTTTTCCAGCCTTTCATTCTGAGGTAGTGTCTATCTTTTTCTCTGAGATGAGTTTCCTGTAAGCAGCAAAATGTTGGGTTCTGTTTCTGTAGCCATTCTGTTAGTCTATGTCTTTTTATTGGGGAGTTGAGTCCATTGATATTAAGAGATATTAGGGAGAAGTAATTGTTGCTTCCTTTTATTTTTGTTGTTAGAGTTGGTGTTCTGTTCTTGTGGCTGTCTTCTTTTAGGTTTGTTGAGGGATTACCTTCTTGCTTTTTCTAGGACGTGGTTTCCGTCCTTGTATTGGTTTTTTTTTTTTTTGTTATTATCCTTTGAAGGGCTGGATTCGTGGAAAGATAATGTGTGAATTTGGTTTTGTCGTGGAATACTTTGGTTTCTCCATCTATGTTAATTGAGAGTTTGGCTGGGTATAGTAGCCTGGGCTGGAAATTGTGTTCTCTTAGTTTCTGTATAACATCTGTCCAGGCCCTTCTGGCTTTCATAGTCTCTGGTGAAAAATCCGGTGTAATTCTGATAGGCTTGCCTTTATATGTTACTTGACCTTTTTCCCTTACTGCTTTTAGTATTCTATCTTTATTTAGTGCATTTGTTGTTCTGATTATTATGTGTCGGAAGGAATTTCTTTTCTGGTCCAGTCTATTTGGAGTTCTGTAAGCTTCTTGTATGTTCATGGGCATCTCTTTCTTTAGGTTTGGGAAGTTTTCTTCTATAATTTTGTTGAAGATATTTGCTGGTCCTTTGAGTTGAAAATCTTCATTCTCATCTACTCCTATTATCCGTAGGTTTGGTCTTCTCATTTTGTCCTGGATTTCCTGGATGTTTTGAGTTAGGATCTTTTTGGATTTTGTATTTTCTTTGATTGTCGTGCCGATGTTCTCTATGTAGTCTTCTGCTCCTGAGATTCTCTCTTCCATCTCTTGTATTCTGTTGCTGATGCTCGCATATATGGTTCCAGATTTCTTTCCTAGGGTTTCTATTTCCAGCGTTGCCTCAATTTGGGTTTTCTTCATTGTCTCTACTTCCCTTTTTAGGTCTTGGATGGTTTTATTCAATTCCATCACCTGTTTGGTCTGGTTTTCCTGCAATTCTTTAAGGGATTTTTGTGCTTCCTCTTTAATGTCTTCTACCTGTTTAGCAGTGTTCTCCTGCAATTCTTTTTTTTTTTTTCTCCTGCAATTCTTTAAGGGATTTTTGTGCTTCCTCTTTAATGTCTTCTACCTGTTTAGCAGTGTTCTCCTGCAATTCTTTAAGGGATTTTTGTGCTTCCTCTTTAATGTCTTCTACCTGTTTAGCAGTGTTCTCCTGTATTTCTTTAAGTGTGTTATTAAAGTCCTTCTTGATGTCCTCTACCATCATCATGAGATATGCTTTTAGATCCGGGTCTAGCTTCTCCGGTGTGTTGGGGTGCCCTGGACTGGGCAAAGTGGGAGTGCTGGGTTCTGATGATGGTGAGTGGTCTTGGTTTCTGTTAGTAAGATTATTACGTTTACCTTTCGCCATCTGGTAATCTCTGGGGTTAGTTGTTATCGTTGTCACTGTTTAAAGATTGGAGCAGACGCTGTGTTCCACTCACCAGAAGTCTTAAGATCCTGTGGCGGGTGTTGTGGGTAGCTGGCGGGTGTCAGCTGACCCTGCGCCCTAGCTACCCCGGTGCTGGTCAGACCGGAAGAGGCTTGTGGCCCTACTCAGGCCGGTTTTCTGCCTCCCCAACCAAAGCAGTCTCAGGTCCCGCACGATTGGACTGGAGCAGAAGCTGTGTTCCACTCACCAGAAGTCTCAAGATCCTGTGGCGTGTGGTGTGGGTAGCTGTCGGGTGTCAGCTGACCCCGCGCCCCAGCCACCCCGGTGCTGGTCAGACAGGAAGAGGCCTGTGGCCCCACTCAGGCTGGCTTTCTGCTTCCCTAACTAAAGCAGTCTCCCAGAGTTGCTTTTTAATGCAATGCAAACTCAGCTCTCACTCCCAAGCAATTAAGAGATAGTTTACTATGAGCCAACCATGAAAGAGGGCATCCTGGGGATGTGGGTGTAAGTTGCCCCAAATGCATTCTTTCCAGAGGAATAAGTTACATGAAACTTTTATAGACACAGAACAAAAGGAAGCTACAAATCAATAGATGTGCCAAGTATATTGAGGGGGGCACCATTGATTGAAGTGAATCAAGGAAGTGTCTGCTATATGATGCTATGTGGTAGCAGTATTAGCTTTAGGGAGGGGCTGCTAGTGATCTGCTCAGTCAATGCTTCCAACAGTTGTACCAAATAAGTCAAAGTGATGTCAGATCACTTACAGAAGTGGGTGACACATGGCTATTGACACAGGGCTGATGAGATGAATCCTCAGATGGGAAGAGTTTGATCCCTGAGTCCCATAAGATAGGAAAAAACCAACTCCATCCTGTAAGTTGTCCTCTGATGGCCATCCAAGTGCTGTTACGTGTGTATTCTCTCCCACACAAACACAGATAAGCATAATTTTAAAATTTAAAAAAATAAATATCCAAGGAAGATAAATTTGAATTTATGCCCATACCCTCCCAGCTCTCCACAATCACAACACTATCTGCACAGCCTTCAGTCCTGGTGCAGCCTTCTTTTGAAATCTCTAATTCATACAAGGAGGATCTGCATCTCTAGTTCCAGGCTCAGGGTCAGAAGAACAGAGATTGAATGGATTCTGACCACACCCCTGTTCTTAGTCCTGGGTTTTGAGCTTCTGTTTCTCTCTGGACATGTCTTTCAGCTCCATAACCAAAGAGAGAAAGCTTTCTTGTTCATTTCCTTGGGAGAGTGCACAAATATTTTCTAGAAGCTGTCATAGGTCAGGCAGTATTTGTTACTGTAGATTTTATGCTGGTACCATAGTTTTGGCTTCCCAGTCAGATGTGTCTCAGCTTGACCTCCTGACTCGGACATTAACCTCCTAGCTCATCTGAGTTTCTTATTTATGGGTTTCCTCACTACATTTGGCACCATGGATTTTACTTTATTGATTACCATGTGAACTACAATACTTTGTGTGATTATATATTTCATTGTGAATCCCTGTACTTTAGGGAGGTCATGTGCCTTCCATATCTGTGTAGATCACTAGGTGAGCCAGGTGCTATTTCTCTATTGAGAAAAACATATAAAGAGCTTTTAAATATGTTTAAAGATATGTGTTACTTCTTTTTATTGAAAATAAATTTTTTTCTCACATAGTATATCCTGGTAAGGTTTTTTTCCCCTCCCTCTACTCCACTCAGGTCTTCTCCCCTTCATCCCATCCAGATTCACCTCATTTCTGACTCATTTAGAAGATATGTTCCCAAGGGATAATAATATAAGAAGATAAAACAAAGACTAACATATCAGAATAGGACAAAACAGACAAACAGAAGGAAAAGAGCCAAAGAGAAGGCACAAGAAACAGAGAGCCACTCATTTGCACACTCAGGATCCTATAAAAACATTGAACTGGAAGCCATAATATAATATATACACGGAGAAACTGTATTTTAAAAAGAGAAAAGAAAAAATATAAATAAAATAGAAATTTTAAAAAAAAGATAAAATTAAGGAACAAACCCCCCAAACCAAAACAAACAAAAAACCAAAACAACAACAACAAAAAACAAAACAAAGCAAAACAGACACAGGAAAAGCCCTGATTAGACATTGTGAGATATGGAGCCTCCAAAGATGTTGTTGACTTCATTTTCTGTTGACCATTGACTGTGGGATGTGAGGCCTGCCCTTAAGAGTAGTTTGTTTACCCAGTGAAATTCCCATGGAGAAAACTAAATTTTCATTTGCTAGATTAGGGATGAGGACACTTATAAGATCTTCATAATTTTTTTTTTTGGCACTTAGTTCTATGAACTTGACTCTTAGAACCTCTTTCATTGTATCTAGTAAGTTTGGGTGTGTTGTGCATTCATTTTCATTGGATTCTAGAAAGTCTTTAATTTCTTTCTTAACTTCTACCTTGACCCTTTTTTTTTTATTCAATAATGAGTTGTGCAGTTCCCATGTGTGTGGGGGCTTTCTGTTGTTTTTCTTGTTGATATCCAGCTTTACTCAATGGTAGTCACAAAGGATGTAGGGTGTTAGTTCAATTTTCTTGTATCTGTTGAAATTTGCTTTCTATCTGAGTATGTGGTCAGATTTGGAGAAAGATCCATGAAGTGCTGAAAAGAAAGTGTATCCCTTTGTGTTTGGGTGAAATGTTTTGTAAGTATCTGTCAGGTCTATTTGGTTTATTATGTCAGTTAGCTCCAGCATTTCTCTATGTAGCTTTTGTCTAGACATCCTGTATACTGACAAGAATTAGGGCATAGAAGTCTCCCAATATTGGTGTGTAAGAGTCACTTTGTAAATTAAGCTGCAGTAGTGTTTCTTTATGAACTTGGGTATTCTTGTGTTAAGAATTGCAATGTCCTCTTGGTGTATTTTTCCATTGATGAGTATATGTGTTGTCCTTCCCTATATCTTCCTATTAACTTTGGTTGGAAGTCTATTTTGTCAAATATTAAAATAACTACACCAGCTTGTTTTGTAGGTTCATTTACTTGGAATATCTTTTCCCATCCTCTTACCCTGAGGTGATGTCTATCCTTGATGTTAAGATGTATTTCTTGGATGCAGCTGAAAAATGGTTCCAATTTTAATTGGAACAACAAGGATTACCATCCTTTTTGGGGAATTAAGACCACTGATGTTGAGAAATATCAATGAGCAATTTTGTATTCCTGTTATATAGAAGTGCGGGAGAGAGAGACAGATAGACAGACAGACAATTTCTCCTCTTTTGATTTGCAGGTCTGTGATTATTTGTTTTTTTCCCCTTGGTGTGTTAACCTCTTTTGGTTGGAATTTTCCTTCTAGTACCTGCCATATGGACTGATTTGTAGATAGATATTACTTAAATTTGGTCTTATCATGGAATGTCTTATTTTTTCCTTCTATGGAGATTGAAAGTTTGTTTTGTTGGGTATAGTAGTCTGGGTTGGCATCTGTGGACTCTTAGAGGCCCTGGTCTCTGCTCAGGCTCTTCTTGCTTTTAGTCTCATTGAGAAATTAGGTGTTATTGTAACACATCTACTTTTATATGATTAGTTGGCCTTTTTTTCTTGAAGCTCATAGTTGTCTTTACTAGTTCTGTATTTTTAGTGTTTGTATTATTTTGCAGTAAGAGGATTTTCTTTTCTGGTCTGTCTATCTGGTGTTCTGTATGCTTCTTGTAGCATGATAGGCATCTCCTTTACGTTAGGAAAATTTTTCTTCTATTATTTTTGATGAAAACATTTTTTTGCCTTTGACCTGGGTTTCTTCTCCCTCCTCTATTCCTATTATTCTTCGATTTGGTTATCTCACAATGTTCTATATTTCCTGGATGTTTTGTATCAGGATCTTTTTAGATTTAATATGTTCTTTGACTGAGGTGTCCATTTTTTTATTGTGTCTTCAGTGTCTGAGAATCTCTCTTGCATCACTTGATTGTGTTTGTGAGGCTCCCATCCAAGGTCCCTATTCAAGTTTCTAAACTTCATATCCAGATTTCCACCAGGTTTCTCTATAAATTCTATTTCCACTCTCAGGTCTTGAACTGTTCTATTTACTTCCTTTTGCTGTTTGTATGTCTATGGATTTCTTTAATGAATTTATTAATTTTGTCTTTAAGGACCCCTATAGACCATAAAGGTGATTTTAATGGCTTTCAGATATTTTGCAACACTCAAAACCTACTGTAGTAGGGTTGCTGGACTCTAGTGGAGGCATACTGTCCTGGATAGTTTTGTTGTTTTGCTTTGTTTTTGCTGGCTTCTAGGCATCTGGGTTGAGAATATTATAATTCTTGATATTGGTATCTGATTATGTTTTTGTTGGGTGGGTTTTTGTTCCTCCATTTCTGCTGCCCTCTCTAGTTCTTAGGAGGGTTTGATGGCTGTGATCTCTGGTAAGAAATTCTTTGATATCCCACTAGATATGGCCACTGCGGCTTCTAGGTAAACTGGGTTTTGGAAGGTGACTCTTAGGACTGGGGATGGGCTAGGGGTGAATCTGAGGTTATTCCCAGGAAGAAGGGGAAAGCAGGATGCTCTACCAAGATCTGCTTAGTCCTCTGGGAGTTGGGAACAAGGAGGATAGTGAGGCTGCATCAGGTGGTCCACTACAGAGCTGGATATGAGTCTTGGGGATTGGATTTAGAGGAGTGGAGGAGAGGTGAAGATTTACAGTTAGCCTGCCTGCTTCCCTGATCAGAGTCAAGAAACATGTATCAATGCATCCCTTTTCTTCCATTCTTCTCAGTGCAGAGTTGGAAGAAGCACATAATTATGACACAACAATTTCATATCTGAGACACTCTGGCAACTCCATTAACTTGTGTGCTGAGGAAGAAAGTGCTGAAGGTAAGTCTGCTAAAGCCAACTAATATTATAACTTGTATGAGTAAAAATGTGGCAAGATGGTATTTTCCCAATAGCCAGTGAGATGTTAAGATTGTCACATTCATTTGGCTCTGCCATCTTATGTCCTTTTTCCTCTCTCCCATATCTAGTTTCATATATATACATACACACACACACATGCGCGCGCGCGCGCATGTGTGTGTGTGTGTGTGTGTGTGTGTGTGTGTATCAGTCCAGTTGGGCATCAGCGCTGATCTGGATCCATAATCCTTGACTCCTCTATATACCTCCTCCTTTCATTTTAGCTGCTTTGCCCTTTGTATGTGTGTAGGACGGAAACTCGAGACACTGTTCAGTGTTTCTCACTTGACTTATGGAAACCTCACCTCTCCTATAAGATCTATATAAGATCTTCTTGAAAGTACTAAAGGTATGGAGATGGAAAGGACACATGATGATAATTAGGCTTTGTGGCCAATATAATTAAGAAAATGGGGTTATCTAGTAGCTCTTAGACTCTAAAATAAGTCCTCCAGCCTTTCATGATGCTCAGAAGGTTTTGTGCCAAGGAGAGACTCTCAGGGGAAAAGAATCAGAGGCAGAGACTCATAATATTACTGCAAGTTTCAATGTCTTTGTTCTACCAACAGAATCATCCAGTTCCCTGAAGAAGCCATAAATATCAGTGCTAGAATCAATACTAGGACTTACGGAGCCAGCACTATGGATTGCATTCCTCTGCTAGGTCCTCTGTGCAGATGTCTGCAGATTGAATGCTCCCATCCCCCCCCCCACACACACACACACACATACACTGCTAGAGACAAGAGATTGAAGATCAGAGAGGTTGAGCTGTACATGGTGACCCAAGTACTGTATGAGAGAGCAGTAGTGTAAAGCAGGCTCAGCCTGTCTGGACACTCTATGCTCTGTCCATAAATCTAAGCTGCACCTCACTCAGGAGAGTTTATCTTCCTTGCCTCAGAAGAGGTCTTCTGGCTTAGTTATTGCTGTACTGACAAGAAGACTTAGGTTCTAGGAAAGAAGTTCTTGTCCTAGAATATGTACTTAGAAAGTTTGTGACATAAAACATGAAGAGAAGACATGCTGACATTTCACTGTCCTTTCCCAGGAGTGAGAAGTTGAATAGCTACTAGAAAATTCTACCGGGCAAAGTCTATTATCAGTGACGGCTGCCTTGAACACTTAAAATTTGGAAGCTAGATCCAAGCCTGGGATGAAAGTCCTGCAATCGGCTACTGATGTCTGCCATAGGTGTAGGATTTTGTCATTGTTTGCTTTTTGTTTTGTATTCAATCCATTGCACCTCCTATGACAGTAGGGTTCTAAAAATCTAAGATGTCAGATGGTTGTCCTTGTGCTCTGATAAAGTTTGAATTGGGATAAATCAGATCACCTGTGAGAAACCAGGCTCCTCCTCTGAGGTAAAATACTAGCCACAGGAACAGAACAGAGCTTTGTACTTTCTGATGTTTGCACTGACCCCAGGAAATCTTACAATATAGATTCTAGTTCCATGGCTCTGGTATGTGGCCTTGGAGCCTGCTTTTCTAACAAGTTCACCATTCATCTGATGTTCCTGGTCTGTCCACTGTACTTTGACTAGAGAGTCTAGGGCTACATGCAGGCAGAATTCTCATTGCTTGACTTTCTTCAAGACTAAAGATTCACAGAGCCAAGGGGAAGCTTCAATCTGAGCCTATACCTTTTTTTCTCTGGACTCCTAAGACTTCTTTACCCAAAACCTACCATTCTGGAAATGCCTCACCAAGATCCTGGTTAGGGATTCTCTGTTGGTCCTTCTTCCTTGTGACAAGCTGAGCTGCAGGGAGGTATATGGATGTTTACATATACACAGGGCTACTCATGCTAGAGTGGATGGTCTCATACATACAGGGCTGCTCATGCTAGAGTAGATGTTTCCATACATACAGGACTGCTCATGCTAGAGTAGATGGTCCCATACATACAGGGCTACTCAGACTAGAGTGGATAACCCCATACATATATGGCTACTCATGCTAGAGTAGATGTTTCCATACATACAGGACTGCTCATGCTAGAGTGGATGGTCCCATACATACAGGGCTACTCGTGCTAGAGGATGAAGCTGTGGGTTGACTATAGAAAGCTGGGAAAGACATCATTCATTCACTCCAGGGCACAGATTCCAAATTGGGCCTTCTGAGGGACACTATTTCAGATACCGAGAGAAGGGATTACTAACCTAAGCCCCTCTTCGGTCTTTTCTGAAGAGTCAGTCCTTTGTTGTACTTCAGGAGTAATGGCATCAAGGAGGCAAGGGCTAATGACCAAAGAGTCAGAAAGGGCTCAGAAAATGAAGCCTAGTTCAACTAGGAAACAACTGTGTGGAACAGCAGGAGGTCAGATGGGAGGGGATGGAGGTGGCTAAGACACTCTTTGTAGAAGGACATCTTTGTAGTAGATGAGGATAGACCAGGTAAGGCTTAAAAAACTGGAGAACTATGGCCAGCAGTCAGGAGGAGTTCTGTGGATGTCTTACCCCCTTAGAAAGGTTAATGGAATTGACAAATCTCTAGAAATAATGACTTAAAAAAATAAGTCTAGAGAATAAAGTGGGGGATCACCTCACAGATCCTGTGGGCAGCAAGAAATAAGAAAGCATTTTAAAGCACTGCACATACATGACTTTGGCAACTTAGACAAAAGCAAAACAATCCCTCCTAAAGCACAGACTACCATGAATCACCCAAAATAATTTGATAACCTGTAACACTTAGGACAATCTGAACGTAGAACTTAAAGAGTCCCTCAAATAGAGGCTGAGGTCATGGCTCCATGGGTAGAGAGCTTGCCATGCAAGGATGAGGACTGGAGTTTTAATTCCCAGGGCATGTGTAAAAGCTGGGAGCTGTAGCTGCTACCTATAATCCCAGCATTTGGGAAGCAAGCATGAGGATCCCTGGAGAATCAGTGAGTTCTGGGTTCAGTGAGACATCCTGCCTCAGAAAGTCAAATGAAGAGCAGCTAAGGATACCCAACACTAAGTAAACTCTGGCCTCCAAGAACACATGCACACCCCCAACACACATGGGTATCCACATGTATATAATATACATCCCTATCATGAATGGGTATCTGCATACATGATACATGCATACATGTGTGAACACACATACCATATAAACAAGTTCCCCAGAGAGCAGCTACACTCAGATGATTTCACCGAGTCAAGCTTCCAAACACTTCAAGGAGTGCTAACACTGATAGTTTGCAGTGTCTTCAAGAAAAATAGAGGCAAGCAGTTAATGGCTCATCTCACGAAGTTAGCATAAGCCTGATATTAAGACTAAACAGACAGCAACTCCCAGATCAATGTCCTATCTAAGAGTGGCTATGTAGACCCTTAATTACTATTAAGGATATTAATAATAGAATTCAGCAAGCACAATTGACTGCAGTTGGTTTCCAAGATGTAACACTGGCTCAGTATCCACAAGTCAATCAATGAAACCCACCATAATGACTGATTGAAGCAGTTAGATCACACCGTATATTCAGAAAGGACACCACACCACACACACACACACACACACGCTGATAACTGACAGCTACGAGAAGCCTGCAGAACATGCCACTTGATGGTTGAGAGTGACAGCTTTCTTTCTAAAATCTCAAACAGAAAAATGTCCTTACCTGCTGAACTTACTCGGTAGAACTAAGAGTTCTAGCCAGTAAGAGGCAAACAAGGAAATAAAAGGGCAAAGAGAGATAGCATCTTAATTTGCAGAAATTCCTAAGAGTTTATGAGAACCTACCAGAGCTACATGCCCATCCCCAACCCCCACAGTCCCACCCCCCCGCAAGAACTAAAACACAATTGTGCTTGTATGTTCTATCAATGTGCACATGGATGCTGATTTTGAAAAAGTACAATACCTTTTAAGTTTTCTCCCCAGAAGATAAATACGTAGACTTCAATTTGTCACAGCGTACATAAGACTTAAATGTTAAAGGGTATAAAATTTGGATTAAAGAAACTTAAATCTAATCCAAATGAATGAAGAAACAGATTGTGTTTGTGGATATCAGAAGACCCGATGACTAAAACTGACAGTAAAAAAAGAATGCATCCGTTCTCCCCGAGTGGCACATGGGCTTAAGGCAGTTCCTATAAAAATCCCAGCAAGGTGTTCTGTAGCTATAGACAGGAGTATTCTAAGATGCATGTGGAAACGCAGAGGGACTTAAAATAGCTGCAGACAATTTTGAGAAAGAAAACAGGAAGGATCCAGCACCTGCCTCCAATCCTGTGAACCACAGTGATCAAGATCATGTGGCTTTAGAGGAGAGACACAGTATAGAAGAATGACACTGAGGAAACAGAAACGGGAGGATGCAAATACACGAAACAGTTATTTACAAAGATGAAAAGCAACTCAATGGAGAGGGCCTTTTAACAAATGGTGGTAGAGTAGATAAGTGTAGGTTAAAAACCAATGACAAACTGCAACCTAATTCTCATACCTTTTAACATTTTAATTTAAATAATGTTTCTCTCAAAAGCAAGAAATCAAATTTCTTATTAAAAGGGAGTGGGGAAAGACAGAGAGAGGGGTGGGGAGGTACAGAAATTGTTATATGTTTTCCCATCCGCGGTTCAATCCCTTAGTTGGGGTGCATAGCACATGGTGCCCACCTTACAGAGCTCAGTCTTGGGTCACAGGATTCAGCTTGTTCTGGAAGCTACTTAATTGTCCACAGAGGTCATCAAGGCCAGTGTCCTCTGACTAGCCTCCTGGGTGCCTGGGAATTCTTGAGGGGTCTTGGAGAGCCTCAGAGCCACCTTCAGACCATAGAGTTCTAAGCTGGCAAGCTAGTCTTTCTAAGTGGCCTTGGGCAAGTTCCTTCACTTCCCAGAGTATCAGTTTCCATACAAGGAAGGTGTGAATATCAAAAGGAAAGGTATTGCCTACACTATGAAGTTGTTGGCTGCTTTTATTATCGAATTATTTAATATTAATGATAGTCATATCACCTGATGTAAAGGGGAGACTTGTCTGAGATCACATGGGGTACAGTCCATGGAGAGGTGGAGGGTCTCTAGGGCACAAATCTCTGCAGTTGGAAAGTGGCTGAGGCAAGCCAAGTCAGAGAAGGAAAGTTACAGACCTCTGCATAGAAGCAATCAGACTCCAAAGCTGTGGATCAAACCCCATTACCACTCCTAGTCCCTTGCTGGTTCTTTTGGAGTACAGCACACACACACACACACACACACACACACACACACACACACACACACACCTTTCTTTTATTTTTGAGATTACAATCATCTCTCACTGCCCTTTCCTCCCTCCTAACCCTCCCATCTGTCCCTTACTGCTCTTTTCCAAGCCTTTTATTCTTTCCTTGGAGCAAGTCTTGATGCCAACGCCTCCTTTTGGAAAGATGTTGATAAAGCTTTGAAGCTGTGCGGACATTGGTTAGCTGAATATGTGATCTTTGCCTCCTTGCTGGAGCTAGCATCCTCAGAGCATCTGCAAGCCTTGATTTTGTAGTTTTTAGACACAGCCTGTACTGATATTCTCCATGGTAACTAAAGGGAAGCAAGTGCAATCATAATTTGTTAATTCTATGAAAGACAGACACATATGTGAAAGAGAAGTTTATCTTTTGTAAAAGGTAGAAACAAGTCATTACTCAGAGGTGGCAAAAATTGTGTCCTAAGCAGATTTGAATTTTTCTAGATATATTTTATTCTGTGTGTATGAGTGTTTTGCCTGCATATATGTCTGTGAACCATGTGTGTGCCTGATACCCAAGGGGGTTAGAAGAGGTTCTTAGAGCCCCTGAAACTGGAGATGCACATGGATCTGGGCTACCATGTAGGTGCTGGGACTCGAACCTATGTCCTCCACAAAACCACAAGTGTTCTTAACTGCTAATCCATCTCTCCAGCCCCATAAATATATTTATTATTTTTTTAAAAGGTGTGGGTGTTAAACAAAAAATTAAAACAAAGGTCGTAAAATATTTTTCCTGAAAAGCCACTAAAGATGAACATCTGCAGTTACCTAAGCAGAACTACATTATCAATCATGCATTAATTACCTAAGCAGAACTACAATATCAATCATGCCTTCAGAATTTTAGGTCTAAGAAAACCTAAACTTAAGGGAAAATTAGCATCAGACTTATTTTGTCAGTGGACCATATGTTTATATTAAGGGCTGATCCATGGGACATTTTTTATTTATTTTAGCCCAGTAATAGAAGAAACAAACCAAGGCCTGCCTGCTCCACACCTCCATCCACAGTTCAAAACTTTTATAGATGTTCGCTAAGCAAGAAGCAGTGGGAAGCAATTTCCTAGAACCTCTGACACTTTTCATCAATGTCCAGTGTCTTGTAGACAACACTTTTAATCGCTATCTGGGAGGTACTAATGGCCCAGCTTCACAGATGAACAGGCTCATGGGAACTCATCTGAATCCATCAGGAGAAAGTGGCAGGACTCATCCCTGAAGCCAATTCTTACATTTTTAAATAATTAGGGAAGTCATGATCTCATTAACCATCAGGAAAGTCAGAAGACATTTATGTCCTCTTAGGCTCCTCTTTCAAGCTGAGCTTAGGAAAAAGGCATTGGGGACAGAACCTGGCAAATAACTGTTGAGTTGGACTCAGGTTCCTATTAGTCTGTCCCTCCAGCCCCAGCACCCCCACACACACCCTCCCCATCTTCCCACATATCCCCCTCCCCACCTCTCTCATACACACACCCTCCCCATCTTCCCACATACCCCACCACCACCACCTCTCTCTCACACACACACACCTTTCACATTTGTCTTCTAAGTGCTGCTACTGATTTTCAATGCTTTTTTTTTAAAGCAGGGTGCTTTCATCAGCCATAAATTCCACCCTGGAAATCCCCATAGAATTTAAACCTTGAACCTGAGAATTCTCCTACCCATGCAGAGCAGGTCACAGATCAATGCTCTGAAGGGTGAGAAAGCTGGACTCTGTAACTGTGTGAACTATGCTAACCCTGAATACTGAGAGATGAGCGGATAAACTGACTTCAAATATCTTTTGTTTATTTTAGCCACTTATGAAATTGAGATTGAAGAACTCCAAAAGGTATGGCTTCTCCTCCCCTTACTGATGTGTGACTAAGAGCGCCACACTCGCACAGACGTGAGTCTAGGGTACTCTCCTTATTTGCAGCAGGCTTTTCCAGGCTCCTAGTGGTCAGGATTCTGAACCCTGAACCTTTTATGTAGTTAGAAGCTGTGTACTGAGATGAGAAGGCATGGTCTGAACTGATTCTTGGACCCTCCCTCGTCTCTTGTGGCCTGTGCCAACAGTTTTAATAACTATCTCTCTCAGAAAGACATGTCCTTTAGGGTTATCCAAATTTATATATTTTATGCTTTCAAGAAAACAACCAGAGCCTGGAGAGTATAGTTCCTGGGCTCCCACTGGTGGTGTTATGTGCCACCTGGGGGGTGATATAGCAATCCAGTTGTGGCCCCCAAGGAGAATTGTACAGGCCTCGGTCGAACTATGACCTTCAATGTTGCTCAACATCCTCACCTGTACAAATTAATAGAACACCCATATCTAGAGTCCTTGTGAGCATTCATAAGGCCAACCCTGAAGGAATGGTATATTCAGAAGTACCTGGGACTCAGCATTCGGCTCTCTGTAAATGGAGTATTACTCCCCATGGGGACAGGAAACATGTTTACCACTGTGTCTGCCTTAGCAAATGTTAAGTAGAGACCAGTACTTTTTCAAATTGCAGAGAACAGTAAATTATATAAACTCTTGTCTGGCACATAGTAGGCACTTCCTGAGCACTTTTGTGGGATCAGTGAAGGATCTATTCCATGCTCAGTAGGCACGTTTTGTATTTTTAAGCTGGTTGAGCAGTGTCCAGTTTCATCCTTTTTGATGAGCTGGTTGTAGGGCTGTGTGAGCGCAGTTCATGTTCTTACAAGATAGATGCCCTTGGACCTTAGAGAAGAAGGGCTTGTTACCTCATCTCAGAGCTCTGTTTTCTGTGATTGTCATCTTTTCTGCCAGTTACCTTGTCTGCCTCCTGTTGACAGGTCGGTTTCTAGCAGTGAGTCCTTTATTTTACCAGGAATTACACAGCAGCATCCAATCCTCAAGATGACCTGGGAGTCAGTGCCCCTGCTCCCAACTATACAATAACTTGAGAGCTCCGAGCTATTAAATAGTCAACAATTAATATATCAGAGATATTAGAAGGGTCTGTCTGGCTTGCCTTGCGGTGCTGATTTCCTAGAGTTCTATGAAGAACCACTGGCCACTGGATGAAGGCCTTCGGGGCTCACTTCTAGACACTGCCTGGGAACTGATGTGCTAAGCCTTCCAGGCAGCCTTTCAGATTCTTATTTTCTGTTTTCTTAGGGGTTCTGGGCTAGATTCCAAACAATTACTGACATCAGATGTGGGACAAGTGATTAAGGGGAAGGGGGAGTGGTATTCTGTTGTTATCACTGGGACATAATCTTAATGAAACTGAATCTCTGCCACGTCACAGTGGAGTTTTGATCAGAGAGCATGAAGCTAGGGCGCAGTCCAAGCAAGATTCACACACTGACCGACCTACATCAGTTTTGGCAGTTGAAACTGCCCAGATGCCACATGCTGTGCCCTCTCAGGGTCTGGATGCTCTTCTCCCTCACAGGCGTGCCTGGAAAGGGGTGCAGAGAAAAAGACCCAAGCCGTTTTATGTGCTATTCCTTACACACACTGCCCATTCAGAAATGCTGGTTTCTTCTCTGCTTGGCCTTCAGTCCCACGCACAAGAAAGCTTCATGGAACGTTCTGTGGCCATTGTCTGCTTTCGCCAGGTCCTAAGACTCACCTCCCATTTGATCAAGTCACCTGATGATCAATAACCAACAACAGAGCCTGCTTTGGGTAAACTCAAAAAAAATGACGGTTTTCCTCTTTGTTTTCAGCCTTGGAGGAGTTTTTTCCTTCCAGAACTGAGGTAAGATTTTTTTTTCCTGTAAAATGGAAGTACAGTCTCACCACTGATGACTCATGGCTGAACTCATTCTCTTGCTATGGGTTGGCCATGGTCCCAGTGCATGAACTGGTTCTGTTCCCTGGCACCTTGTAAGGTACCCAGCGCACAGCAGGTTCTCAGTGACCCTGCCTGGCCTTCCCTGTCCGTACTGCCCAGGGTCTTCTTAGCCCACACTGTACTCACGCAGCAAACTCTAGCTGACAAAACAGCGAGGAGGCAACTGAAGAGAGATCCACAGACAGCATGCAGTGATCTAAAACACACTGGAGACGACAGGACTGCTTGAGGGTAGCAGTGGAGAGCTCTCGAATATTGTGACTTAGACAAAAGAGATCCTGGGTTTGCTAGCAATGTAAGAATGCAAATGGCATGTTTGGAAAAACTAAGTAGCCAATAAAAAAGGGAGAAACACTTGAATAAGCTGGTGTGTTGGGGGAACCCAAACAGACGTGGAGGAAAGGAACAAGGAGAGATGGGGTTAGAAAAGAAGAAACCTAGCAGACCACAAGAGGACTTAGAGACGCTGGAGAATGAAATTTAAGCAAGAGTTGACTCTCATACTGGTTGGAATAGGCAGAAGCTCATGCAAGCTATCTGTCTGACTCGTTTGGTCATAGCTCCGCATCTTAAAGGAACATTCATTGTTCTCCCTTATCTCATTAGGACTGGGCTAAACTACCATCTACACTCAAGACCTTACTTTTCCTTGGTGTCTTCATATTTCAGTCCTAGACCTAAAGATGAAGAAAACACCATGAAGGAAAAGGAGTCATGTGAATCGGAAGCTCTGAAGCCAAGGAAGGAGTTACACCCTAATCATCCTCCCAAGGTATCTGTGTCCTAGGGCTCCTGATGTGGTTCAACCGTGCGATCTTCCTTAAATATGTAGCTGATCAGTGTCATCCACTAAGGAATAAAATCCAAACTCCTTGATTTGTATGTAGGACCACTCGTAATTCAGCCAAAGCCCATCCTGTCTTTAGCCTCATCTCGTCTTCCTCCTCTATTTCTTCTCCCTTTTACTTTAGCAAGCTCTTGTCACAGCTTCCAGACCAACCCTGTCATGCTATTAGGCCACTAACACTTCTCCAAATAGCCCATATTTTTGTTCATTCTCATTCATCTTCCAGACATTCCTTTCCCCTTCCATCTGTCTCCTACCTACATTTTACAAGATAGACTTGGATGGATTCTGCTTTTGGAAGATTTCCCAAACTCAATCTCCCATTGAAAAGGACAAATCTCTCCATCCTGTTTTTCAGGGCTGTGAACACTTCCATAAGTAATAATATCACATTGACCCTAATTGCTTGCAAATGTGCACTGAGGCCAGTGTTTGAGATGCTCAGTCAACTGACTAGGCTACTTCTAGAGCTGTTCATGTTATCTTATATTCAGTATAGGTCTCATAGATCAGAAAATGGAGACTTGAGAAGGATCACAAGGTAGCAGACAGAAAGAAAAATGTCAGGTAAACTGTAGGGAAGGAGAAGTGCCCAGCAGCCTCCTTATAGGTGATGAGAACAGGGATGGAGGGTGATGCCCTCCTTCAGTAGATTACTAACAGTGTGGCCCACCAGCGGTTGTTTGACCTGCCTAGATGCTTTCTCAAGAGGACTAACAGCATTTTTTTTTTCCTCATGGGATGCCATGATGGTTGAGATGGAATGACAAGCCAGGCTTAGAGTAAGCACTCTCATGGGCCTACCTCTGTGGGACTCCTTAGCACTCAGAAATAAATGAAGGGTGTGGTATGTACTCTGGAAAGACGTGGGGTCTAGCAAAAGAGCACTCAACAGCTAGTAATAACAAGACTTGTTCTCGCTAAGGAGCACACCCTGAAGACCAGAATGCATGAGCAAGGAACCGAGTTGGCAGTCAGCCCCATCAGTGCTCTCCCTGTTGTATGTGTTTAGATAGTTGTCTACAAAGAGACTCCAGGAAAAACCCAGATGGCTGGAGTCCATGAGGACAGAAGGAGTGTGCCAGCTGGAAACCAGGAAGCCATGACTGACATCATGCAGAACAGGCTCTTCCCCGAGGATGTGACACTGACAAGGCATTCCCAGGATAAGAGTAAGTTGCATTTCCCTGGACTCTCTTCACTGCCAGACTGTTTTAAAGGGAATTATGGCTGAGATCATAATTTATTTACGGATATAAAAAGGACATTTATTATGTACCTAGTAACTCACCTGGAAAGGCTATCTCCCTAGAGCAGTGGAAAGATCACTAGATTTAGAGGCGAAGGGCTTGAGTTCAAGTCTACACATGTGTGAACTTAACGGCTGTGTGGTTAGTTTGTATTTCACTAGTTCAATTCACTGTTAAAAATGGAATCTGAACATGAACTTTACAGGCCCAACAGCATGGCATGTGACAGTCTTGTTTTCTTGTCTACCCACTGACCCCTGCTCTCACCATTGACAAGCTGATATGTCATACAGCATCACTAAGTGGGCATTTCAGCTGCACTTCAAAACTCTTGATTATAAACAACAGTAATTAAATCATACTTAGTTAAACCACATACTTAAAAGAGGCTGGCTCACTTGGCAGAAGTTCTAGGCATGGCTTGATCCAGGAACACAGATAATACCACAAGGACAGAGTATTCTGAGTTCTCCAGTGAGGCAACTGTCTCTCAGGCAGAGTCAGTTTCTGTTCAGCCAAGCTGGCAGCAAGCAGTGAGAGTCACAACCTTCTCTGATAAACCCCGAAGGGAAGCTGGTCATTTTTGTCTCTCTACAGATTAAAGAAGAAGAAGAAGACTCTTACATTGAAATTTGATTGGGTCACATGCCATCCCGATTTAAAAAAATATGATGCTCTGATGGGACCCAGCTGTGTCTTACATTGAGCTAGGAATGAATAGATTAATTTCTACCAAACAACATACCATTGGTCTTGGTTACTTTTCTGTCATTGTGAAAAGACACCATGATCTAGATAACTTAGAGTTCTTGTCAAGAAACGTGGCAGCAGACAGGCAGGTGTGCTGCTGGAGCAGTACCTGAAAGCTTGTATCTCATCCATAAGCACAAGGCATATGAGAAAGAACCGATGGGGGATAAAATGAGCTCCATCCAAGTCTGGCCCAGTTATGTACCTCTTTCAAGAAGACCACACCTCCTAGCCCTTCTCAAATAGTTCTGCCAACTGGGGACCAAATGTTCAAATGTATGTGTTTATGTGGGCCATTCTCATTCAAACCAAGACTTCATCACATGGAAGGAAAACAGGATGGCTGTTGTCAGGAGATAGTAGGATACAAACATTTCAATATCAATAAAGGCTGGGCTTGTTAAAATTACTGCTTTGAAAATGCATTGGGATTGTTTAAAATTCAAAAATTTGAGTGCCCTTTACAGGTCCTATAATCTAGGTGTGGGGATTTAGCAGTGAAAGAAGCAGAAATAGAATCTCCATGCACATAGGACTGAAGACCCTATCTTTCATCCTGTACAAAAATCATTTCAAAATGGATCAGAGATCTTAGTGTAACAACTAAAATCCAGGAAGTCATGAGAAAGACCCCTGGGGAAAGCCTTAAAAATGTAGATAGAAGCAACTAGTTACACAGAATAATTGCAACAAGAAACAAATGAGACTATGCAAACGTAGACGCTTCCAACAGCAAAGGAAACAACAGACCACCCAGACAGCCACAGAACGAGAGGAAACCATTGCCAGCTATAATGGACTATTAATATCGAGAATGTATAACTGTTTAAAATTCAACATTAAAAAATCAGATAACCCAATCAATAAATGGCACATGAACACAACAGGATCTGCTCAAAAGACAAAAAAAAAAAAAAATCACATGGGAAATCTTTCAACATCCTCAACCATCCAAGAAATGTAGATCAAAACCATGCTGAGATCCCACCCTACCCAATCAGAATGGCCATCACAACTAAACATGCTCTAAAGAGAATGTTGGAGGAGGGGCTTAACCATTGCCGGTGGGAATGTGAATTAGGGCAGCCAGCTGCTATGCAAAGTGATATGACAAAAACTTTCAAAAAACTAAAATGGAATGGCCACATGACACAGCTATCCCAGGGATGGCTGTATGCAGATGGGGGTCTAAGTCAGCACATTCCTGTTTATTGGAGCACTGATAACAGGCAAGTCAGAGTCAGGTTCAACAGCTGAATGGCTAAAGAAAATAGAACTGGGGGGGGGGGGTGTGAAGGGAGAAAGGAGGGGAAGAGAGAGTGTGTGTTATGAAGAAGAATCAGGGGGCTGGGGGGTAGGGAGGAGACTCCAATAGTAAATATCTTGCCTTGGTATGCATGAGTTTGGATGCTATGTGTGAACCAGCAAACAAAGCCCACAAAAGGCATGGTGGTGTGCTTTATAATTCCAGCCCTGCAGAGACAGAAGCAGGCAAGAACCCTGGGGCTCACCAGCCAGCTCAGTGAGTTCCCAGGCCAGTGAGAAGGCCTGTCTCAGAAAACAACACCCAAATTTGACTGCTGGCTTCCACACAGGCATACACACTAACACACGGAAGAATGAAATTCTCATTTGCACGAAAATGGATGGAACTGGAGAGGGACTGAGAAGGACAGGCTCAGAATGAATTCATCATGTTTTCTCTCTCATGCGGAAAGATACTCACATGGAAGACAAAGGGAGTCTGTGTGGAGGGAGACGTGGGTAAAGCAAGAGGATATATGGCGTACATAAGATCAGAGTGTATAATCTGAGTGTACGAACATGCCACCATGAAGTGCATGCTTTGTACAATTCATGTAGATTAATAGAGAATCCCTGTCCCCACAGGGGTTACTTTCTGATCACACACAGCAGACAACGCGTGAACGATAAAATATTATGTGAAATGGAAGTAAAGAAGGGAAAGAGAAGGAGATCATGGATGTTAAAACTTGACTGTGTCTGTGGTTAAACTCAAAGACCTCAGGTATATCCAGATAGGGTAGTTCCTCCTGCGTGTCTACTTAACTGCATTTAGAGACACACCTCTGGGCATGTATGCAAGGGAATTTCCTGAGAAATTCCACTGGAGAGGCTAGATAGACTCTGCATGTGGGGCTTACTATCCCACATGCTAGGGTTCTGGACTACATGAAAACAAAAAAAGGAGAGAACGTGAACAAGGAACCGAGTTGGTGTCTCTTGGCTGCCTGAAGGTAAATGCAGTGTGATGAGCCGTCTCACACTGAACCACCCTGTTGCCATGTCTTCCCCTGCCCTGATGGACAGGAACCAAATTAAACTCATTTTTCCTTAAGATGCTGTCGTCAGGGGTTTTTGGCATAGCAGTAAGAATAGCAGAAGTGTGTATGCATCTGATGATGAAAGACTGTTAGAGGGCGAAGGCAAGGGAAGCAGATACTTCCAGGCCAGAGCTGACCATGGGTGTTGGCGGGATATAAAATCCTGTGGGTGGAACAGAGGAGAGAGAGGTGAAGGAGGAAGACAAGCACAGGCTTAGAGAAATCCCTCAGAGAGCTTTGGCCTTTGCTCTCTGTAAGACTTTCCACACCATTCAGAGCTTCGAGCACACACACAAAGTCGTGATCAGAGTTAGCACGTGAGATACAGAAGGAAAGAATCAAGGATGTCTCCAGCACTTGGGGCCTGAGGAGCCTGGGCAACAGAAAGGACGCTATTCACTCTGTTAGAGGCAGAGTAGAGTTAAAGACTAGCATATTCTTTAAAAGAAATCATGAGAAAATCCACTGTACCTAGGACAACCAAATGGAGGCAACATGAAGGATTGTAGTAGCTCTGGAATTGAGTGATGTATTTGCTGAAAACATCTGCAAATCTTGTTTCTAAGATGATTCCATAGTGCTTATCATAAACCAATAAGAAAAATTAAGGCAAAAGAGAGTTGGAGAGACAGCTCAGGGGTTGAGAGCATTTGATATTTCAGAGGATCTGTGTTTGGTTCCCAGAATCCACATGGTGGTTCCCAGTCATCCATAACTCCTATGGGATCCAACAGCCTCTTCTGGCTTCCAAAGGCAGCTGGTACACAAGTGATATACCCACATACACACAGGCAAACACTCAGACCTGTAAAGTAGAATAAGTACATTTTTTAAAAAAGAAAGGAAAAGAACCTGACTATGTGCTTAGCATCTTTATTTTTGCTAAAGCCATTCTGATAACTTCTTCCAAAACAGCAAGGCTTCTTCCTCTGGGAATTGATGCTCTTTGAAACAGTTTGAAGGTCACATACTTCTTGCAGTAGGATAAAATCTTCTCATTTGGTTCATTTAATTAATAGATACAAGTCACTTCGCTTATTGCATATCTCTAGATACACTTCTTATAATAAGTAGTTCATGTCTGAAATGAAAATAGCTGTGAATCACCCACAGCCTAAATATGAAGCTACACCAGCTGATGAGGAAATGAGACTTATGGTTGTTTTACAAGTTTATCACTGAGAGATACCTGCATTTATCAGGCTGGCTACCTGTGCAAACCATCTCTACAGACTTTGCAGATTGGCAAGTTTACCTTGCGGTTAATTCTGTCTTTAACCAACTTAAGAATCTTTTTTCTTTTTCTGCACATTCATATTTATTAATTTTATACTTTACAGTCTGAGAAAAAAACACTATTATGATGCTGTGTGATGATAATAGGCAGCAGTGTTTTTATAGTTTGAGAATGCATTATAGATTAATATAATAAAACATATCGATTTTTACATAATCCTGATCAGGTAACTGTAAGAAAGATTCCATGTTTTTTGTCTCCATCCAAAGAAGTGCATTATTCCTATGCAAACATGACTAAGGTAGAATGCTGTTGATTGATTCTGGTTTGTGTGTGGAGTAAGATTCTTTTTCCTGTTTCAGTCAGAAGTCACCTTGTATACCAAGTCAGGGCTCAAGAAGTATCAATCTGTCTCTGCCTTTTTAGTCCTGGGGTTACATTAGTGCAAGAACACTTCTGGCAGAGACACCCACTTCCCTTGTTGATATTCAGTATTTCTTAGCAGTCATACCTGTGGCTATGGTCCCTTCTTAAGTGGAGGGTCAATAATTAGACCCTATTCATCTTGGGCTGTACTGAGACTGGGTGCTGAGGAATTGCAACTGTGTGCTTTTTATGAATGAGAATAGTTATCTTGCTTTATATCTTGCATTTCCTTCTGGTTTCTGAGGAAACCACTCTGCTCTATATGAGCATTGTGTGAAAGGATGTTACATGTTAGAGAGAAAACTGAGATGTCACTATGTTAATAAAATTATTAAATGGTTTTTCTTATAATTGTAGTATATTGCAATTTAGGAAAATTTATGTTTCTAGATTTTATTTGTGTGAAATATTTGGAGAATTCTTTAGATACTCCTCATTTCATGGTGTTAACAGTATGTGCATATTTGCATGTCATGTTTCTGTTCTACTGTTTTTTTTATTACGTATTTTCCTCGATTACATTTCCAATATTATCCCAAAAGTCCCCCATACCCTCCCCACTACTTCCCTACCCACCCATTCCCATTTTTTGGCCCTGGCGTTCCCCTGTACTGGGGCATATAAAGTTTGCATGTCCAATGGGCCTCTCTTTCTAGTGATGGCCGACTAGGCCATCTTTTGATACATATGCAGCTAGAGTCAAGAGCTCCTGGGTACTGGTTAGTTCATAATGTTGTTGTACCTACAGGGTTGCAGATCTCTTTAGCTCCTTGGATACTTTCTCTAGCTCCTCCATTGGGGGCCCTGTGATCCATCCAATAGCTGACTGTGAGCATCCACTTCTGTGTTTGCTAGGCCCCGGCCTAGTCTCACAAGAGACAGCTATATCAGGGTCCTTTCAGCAAACGCTTGCTAGTGTATGCAATGGTGTCATCGTTTGGAGGCTAATTATGGGATGGATCCCTGGATATGGCAGTCTCTAGATGGTCCATCCTTTTGTCTCAGCTCCAAACTTTGTCTCTGTAACTCCTTCCATGGGTGATTGTTCCCAATTCTAAGAAGGGGCAAAGTGTCCACACTTTGGTCTTCGTTCTTCTTCAGTTTCATGTGTTTTATAAATTGTCTCTTATAACTCGGGTATACTATGTTTCTGGGCTAATATCCACTTATTAGTGAGTACATATCATTTGAGTTCTTTTGTGATTGTGTTACCTCACTCAGGATGATGCCCTCCAGGTCCAACCATTTGCCTAGGAATTTCATAAATTCATTCTTTTTAATAGCTGATTAGTATTCAATTGTGTAAATGTACCAATTTTTTGTATCCATTCCTCTGTTGAGGGGCATCTGGGTTCTTTCCAGCTTCTGGCTATTATAAATAAGGCTGCTATGAACATAGTGGAGCATGTGTCCTTCTTACCGGTTGGGACATCTTCTGGTTATATGCCCAGGAGAGGTATTGCAGGATCCTCCGGTAGTACTATGTCCAATTTTCTGAGGAACCGCCAGACTGATTTCCACAGTGGTTGTACAAGCTTGCAATCCCACCAACAATGGAGGAGTGTTCCTCTTTCTCCACATTCTCGCCAGCATCTGCTGTCACCTGAATTTTTGATCTTAGCCATTCTGAAAAAACTAAAACTAAAAAAATAAAAACAAAAAACCACAAAACAAACCTACCAAAAAGACTAGAAGTGCCATTTTGATGGTAGAGAAAAATATCCAGGGCTGAAGGACTTCAACACAGAAGGTCAGAAGTGGCATTTCACTGGGGAAGAGCTTTGGTGTGCCAGGGAATTAGCATTCATTGTGTGTATACACTGGATTCTTGCATAGTCACACAGCAGGGCCTGTTCTTATTACCCCAGCTTCCAGGAGTTGCAACAGGCTCAGCCAGTGGCTTATCCAAGACCGTGCAGACCATGCTGCCAGTCTCACTGCTGTAACTAAACAGACAACAGAAGAGAGGCAAGGGTGGGGTTAACTCATAGTTTTACTCTATAGTCTTTGGCTCTAACCACTTTTAGGTCTATGATAGAACACAGCATCGTAGCATGGAGGCATGTGGAAGAGGAAGCGGGTCATGGTTGACATGAAGCAGAGAGGAAGAAGGGATAGGGTTAGCCTTTAAAGGGTGCCCCTTACTGACCTCATTCCTCTAACCAGGCTCCACCTCCTGAAATTTTAGAACCTAGCAGTATCTCTTTTGAGCCAGGGGTTCGGGGCCCATCTCTTGCTCCAACCAACACATGCCAAGGTGGCAGTCCAGTTTCATCACCTTTACTCTGCCTTTGCCTGCTGCTGCTCCATTGCCAGGGATGAGTGCAGCTGTGTCTCTAATAGCTAATGACAACTGTCTCGGGGTTCTCCATTGCCCTTACAGGTGGGTATGTGGAGGCTTTGGAGGTGACAAAAGAAACGCCAAGTCCCAGCACCATTAGGTCAAGCTCCTCTTCAGAGAAGACGTATGATGATGTGGAGTGCTCCAGAGAAGATGTGTAAGTGTATTCTGCCCTTCCAGCAGGATGAATCCAGTGAGACTGTGGAGGCGCAGTAGGCTGATGATCTTTCTATCTTTCTCTACAGACGAAAGTGGGACTTCTCCAGCTCATTCACCTCAGACAGTGGTAAGTGCTGGTTGGAAACAGCAGAGTGCTCCTGAGGCCGAGCAGTGACCTCAGCCTTTTACTTGGGCACATTTTCAATGGTTAGAAACTGGGTGGTGAGATAGTAAGCGAAGAGAATGGTGGTCCCAAGGCATACGCTTAAGAGGCCGGAGCAGTGTTCTTGTGACTGAAAGCAATTTCACATGAAACAGCATCTCTCTGGGGCGTCTTCAAAGCACAAGTCTGACGAGTGATGTGCAGTTTTTATTTAAAATATCATCGGGGCTTCCTACAACTAGTAGATTGTAATTATGTGTATGTGAGGGCTTGCGGGTATGTGCCTATGTGTTGCATTCTCTGAAGGTGGATTTTCAGGCATGTTATTAACCACCTGATATGAGTGTGTGGAAGCCAAACTTGGGTCCTCTACAATCTAAGTATGTAGCTCCAACTTCCCAGTGCTTTTAATAGCAATATCAACATGGCCTAATGGCTTTGAATGGCCTGGTCCTCTCCACAGCATCAGTGCGACTCCATCTATATTCCACACTATATTCAGTTCTCCCTTTGAGAGGCTTCCATGTTGACTCTTCTCTACTTCCACAAATGCCAACCAAAATGTGTTTGCAGATGCCTACCCCCAACTAAAGTAACACTGGCCTTCCTGGGATACCTCAAGTGGCTCTTATCAGCTTTGTTTCATCTTTATTCTTGACACTTTCGAACATTTCCAAGAACTTTAGTTGTTTTCATACCTTTTCATCCTCCTTTCTCCCCCACTGAAGCTTTTCTCCCCTTCAAGCCCCTTTCACTTCCATGCCTTCTTTTTGCGTGTGAACCACTGCATTTGGGTTTCTTACCAGAGCATAGCTAGTAGGTTACTCACTAGAGCAAGGTCAGCTTATGAGTGGCTATGCCATGGAAGAAAACAACACACCCTCCCTGCAAAACTAGTAGTCCATCAAGGAAGTGGAGTGTTCTGTGGGTCCCCTGCCCTTGATGAGATACCATGGGTCCAATCTTCAGCAGATGAATGGTGATAACCACAGCTGTAGTTATGTGGACAATGGTCATGTCACATCCAGAAGATGTCTTTGGGGCACACATCTCTTACAGTATCTCAGTTCTATTATCCACAGTGTTCCATAGGCCTTGTAGGCAGTGATCCAGCTGTCTCATTTAGAGCCAAGCCCTCGACTACCACTAAATTTGGGTGCTTTGACCAGTTATCGGGCTTTACACTGTGAGTTACCTACCCCTAGAAGATGTTCCTCTGATGACGGCTGTGTGTCGGTCTAATCTGCAGATCTAAGCTCAAGTATCTAGGTAGCAATTTGTGAATATGATCACTTAGCAGTAACAGCAGCAGCAACAACAACAACAAATAATAGGGCTGGAGATGGCTTAGTAAATAAGAAAACTTATTGCTCTTCCAGAGAACCCAAGTTCAATTCCCAACACCCATCTGGCAGCTCACAACCATCTGTAATTCTAATTCCAGGCTATCATGTCCTCTTCTGGCTTCCATGGGTACTAGGCACACATATAGTACAGAGTAAAAATACACATAAAATAATATATTTTTAAAAAATAACACCATTTTCCCTAGCCCCCATGCATCTGCTCTGTACCAGGCTTACAGAACCAGATATGAATTTCTTCTTGAGAAGTAGGCATGAAAACCAATCAGAAAGTGGTAAGTTACCACCATACCCATCATGCCACTATTAAACTAGAGGGTTTGATAGGCCCAGCAGGGCATATTGTAGCTTACAGGATTCACAGCTGGAACACTATTGATGAGGTTTCCCCATCAGTAGGCTACAGAGCACCTTCTGGCACCACAAAGCTAGACAGTGATGGGAAAGTATCTCAGATTTAGCTTGATTCCTCTGTCATGACCAAAAGTGTGGTGTCTTCGGGAGATAGAGTTTTACCACCAACTTCCATTGGACAGCCAAGCACAATGAAATTACCTTGTACTGTCTTGAGAACTCTGAGGTATCTCATATCTGGCACTGATAATTTTTGTTCACTAACCCATGACTTTTGGGAAAAGCATTACCCACCCATATAGGATGTCTAGTTACTGTTCTATTGCTTTGAAGAGACACCATGGCCAAGGCAACTCTCATAAAAGAAAGCATTTGACTGGGGTCTTGCTTACAGTTTTAGAGAGTTAGTCCTTGATCATCAGGGCAGGAAGCAGACATGCATGGCACTGGAGCTGTAGCTTTGGATCCCAGATCCAAAGGCAGTAGTAGGAGGAGGGAGAGGAGAAGGGAGAGGGAGGGAAGGAGGGAGAGAGTGAAGAGAGAGAAACTGAGACAGAGACAGCATCTGGGGAGCAGGGGAGTACTGAGACTGGCATGGCATTTTGAAACCCCAAAGTCCACTCCAAGTGACACACCTCTTCCAACAAGGCCATGCCTCCTTCCAAAACAGTTCCACTCCTTGGTGACTAAGCAATCAAATATATGAGCCTCTTGGGGCTATTCTAAATCCAGATGATACCTCCATTCCAACTTTGTTTTTAGGTAATATTTTCTAATATAAAATAGCAAGTTTCCATATCCTCTTTTTAAAAAAGAAAATCTATAGTTTTAATTACCCATCCCTCCTTTCCCTACCCTTTCTCCTACCTTCTTTCCCATTTTCTGATTAGACTTACTCAGGGAGTTCCAGGATAACCTGGGCTAAAGAATGAGACACTCTCTACCTGTAATATAACACACACACACACACACACACACACACACACACACCAACTAATCAAATACTATTTCAGGCATCCTCCTTAGAATCCAGAAATTTGATATGAGAAACAACCTCAGAGAACATTAAACCTAATACCTTTCGTGAGAGAACAAAAGTACAAAGAAGCTGAGGAACTCTGCATGCACACTGTGTTCCAGTCAAGTTTGAAATCTTAACATTTATTCTTTGAATCCAATACTGTTTCCTTTAGACTCGGTTTCCAGGCTACACTCAGCATCCACCTATGTGTAGCAAGCGTATGTGTTACACTGGGGCAAAGGAAGATATTCTTCACCATGCGTGGGTGCCCTTCCTTCCCCAGTATTTAGCATGCTGTCCCTCACTAACCCTGGGAAGGAAGGAGAGTAAAAGGGAATTGTTAAGAAATAGCTTTCTTTGGCTGAGCCAGATTCCCATATGGAATCAGAGGCAAAAGATAGACCTAATTTTTCTCATTTGTAAAAACCTTTATATATAAGTTTATGAATTTTTTTACCACATGCTTAGGGAAACTTGCATAATTTCAACAAAACCCCTTAACTAAATAAAGTTGAAAGTACTTGGCAGCTCATAGGTATTCATTCATTTCTCTGTGTGTTTTAATTTCAGAAGAAAATAGTGAAGAAATGTATGAAGATATCTACAAAGCAAAGAACGATGATCCTAAAACAGAGTGAGTGTCTTTCCTGGACTGTAGGCTGAGGGTGTTTCCTGTTTACCCAGGAAGCCAGGATTTAAGACATGGCCCCATGTCCCACCACCATTGTGGATGGAAGATTACACAGAGGGATGCTAAGCTATTGAAATATGGCACTATCAGTCGGCAGCATATTCACCACTGTGTACAATCACACGCCATAATATTGAAGATTCATTGCTCTCTCCTTTGAGCAAAATGTCCATTTTCTAGAGTAGGGAACTTTTATAATATGTGTTAAGAATTAGTTGAGACACAAAACGTAAATAACAATAGACTTTGCCTTGACTTTGTAGTTGGTTTCCCAGGAACAAAGCACAAACTTTAACTCCGCCCTTGTCTTTGTGAGTTAGTCAGACTCTGGGATTTACCCACTAATGTTGCAAACAACGTTTGTTCAAATGAGCAGCATTGGCCAAGTTTAATTATAAGCAGCCAGAAAAAGAAAAACAGAATGTTCAACAGCGATGAGTCTGGGGACAAAGGGCGCAGGGATCCTGGCAGGTTATGTGGGTGAATTCCCTTTCGTCTCCATCCCCCGAAGCCAAAAGGATGTTTAGAAAAATTTCATCAGATGGCTCGTGAGCATGTCACCACAGCTGTTCACTCAGTTACTGAAGAGTATGTTACAAATCAGGGATGGCAATTTCAGGAGTCAGTAATTCCGCTGATGTATCTCCAGTACCATGTAGAGGGAGTATTTCCCTAGGTTATTTTTCTCCCTGGGAAAGCAAGATTTTGCTTCATAATCTCTACCTCCCAAAAAAATGCACACTATTTGTGGTAGATGAATGTTTGTACACACTATAATCACTCTATTCGTGGTTGCCTCAGATACACTTTATATCTCAGCAGAATCTCAGCAGACTTCACTCGTACTCGCTGAGGCATTTCCTTGTGCTTCCTTCCTGCGGACGTGAGCCTGAAGTCTCTGATCCATAGTTATCCAAGAGCATTGTCTCTGACTTCTAGTACTCTCTCAAATGCTCCATGTTTCCTCTTAGAGTAGCTGGGAGGACAGCACTGAGAAGACTGCAGCAGATCTTCAGGAAAGAAAACGTAATGTTCGGAATGAAGAAAACCAAGTCAAAAGAAATTGTCAGGTAAGCTGTCCCCTTTAGCCTTTCTCCCAGATGCCATCAGCAACACTGGCCTTGAAGACACATAGGATGCTGTTGTACATCCAATTCTCAGCACCAGTGACAAGAGAATCAGAACCTACAACTATAAAGGCCCCGATTACATGATACCCTAAGAAACTAGTGAGGAGAAAAAAATTACCAGAATAAGCAAGCAAGATCCAGAATGGAAAATGTGCTGTCATCTTTGACATCTTGGGTCACTAGCACTAAATATGATGTTAGTGTTTACATCGTTTTGTGCTCTCTTGGCGACACAACCTCCAGTGGTCTGACGTGTGTACCTGTCCAGATTCACTTTGTCTCCCTTGTTAGCAGCAGTGTGCTTGTGATGTGGACATGGGTTACCTGCATGAGGTTTGTGCATCTCAAGATCTTGGACTTAGAACCCCCCTCCTCCATCTCCTCATGTAACCTCCACTCTTAGCCTCTGGGAAGGTTCCAAATCCACAAACAGTGAAAGAGAGAGGAGTTTCTTCCATTTGTGCTTATAGGACTTGGCTCCCTTGTGGGCGCAGTGGAAGGGGGACTGTGCAGTCTCTGGAGACATTTCTTTCTCCACAACATCAATACCGACTGACAGGTCTAGATCTGCCCTCTGTGAGGGCAATTTGCCAAGTAATCATCTGCACTCAGATAGGATGAAGCTATTCTTCTCTCAAGTTCTTCCCAGTTATAAACTCTTGCAGTTTTGTGATTTTAAGCTCAGCGGTCTGCTGGAGCTAGATCTCCCAAGACATCCAACCAGACATGAATGTGGGTTCTGCAGTTCTCATCACAGCACAGAGCACTGTTACTTTATTTTCTATCTCCCTTCAGGACAGAAACTGTATCCAATCATCCCACATAAGAGCCTGGCTTGTGGCTAATACAAAAACACCTATAGTATTGGCTTGAAATTAAAGGCTGCAAAGGCACAGGCCTATCTGTGTCTCTGTCTCCCTCCCTTCTTTCCTAACACGCATCTCTTTCCATGTGACCTCCTTAGCAACGAGAGACAAGAACCAAATCTATCTATACTCCATGGTCTCTCCCACTTGGCAGGTTGCCGTCTTACATTTCCGCCTGACAGGGATTTCTCTGTGCAAGTCTTCCTTTGGCTTAAGAAACAGACAGGATGCAGTGTATGCAGAGGACCTATGGATTTATCTGTACCCTGTTCTTTTGCATTCCTCGTGGTCATTTAGTACATCTGACTGTCTCTTAGAAGACTAACAGATAGTTGTGGGTTCTGTGGATGCAGGTCTAGGCAGCCTGGGTGGATAGTTGGTTAGGTAGGTAGGAAGTGAGTTACTGGCAGTCCACAGGGATGGATACGCTCATTTGGAATGGGGTATGGACAATCAAAACAGAGCTGCAAGAGTCTCACTTGACAGACTGGCCTGGAAGTACCATCTGGACCAGATACTTGCCATCAGGATGATGACATCTGGACCAGGCAGGTACCTGCCAATAGGATGTCATCTGGGCCAGGCACCTGCCAATAGGATGGCATCTGGAATTTGTCTGTTCATGAGCATGACTTTTTTTCCTTGACCTTTTTTGTCTTTTCCTCCTTAGCAATGGATTTTCCGTGTCACTGCCTGACTTAGGTAAGTATCATTTGCTTGCTGTTGTCCACCAGTATTGCTGTCTTCAGGACTGGTGTATTAAGGGGCAGGGGAAGAATGGTGGTTTCCCAATGAAAAAAAAAATGGACCCATCAGAATGAAAGAAGATATCTCCAACAGCAGTACTTCCTGCTTTGGAGCGATGAGAAAACTTTTTCTGGCATTTCCATAAATAGATGTTACTCTCTTTTTAGGAGGCTTCTAGGACCCATAGCCATACTTTGTGATGGGGGTTTGTTCCCGAGTGTCTCTGACTATGAAGTTAGGCATTCTGCATTGATCTGCACAGCTCTAGTGGATTTGTTAGCAAGGCTAAGACATGATAAGTTGAGTATAAGCATGCTGCAGTCCACACAGTAGCTGACTAAAAATGGGTCACTGGTTGTCTAAGTTATCACAGTGCCTGACACATAGGATGCTCTCAATACATATCCAGGACATGGAACTTACCAATAAACAAGATCTGTGGGATTTTGTTCATGGTTTTTGTTCATGGGCACTAGGAATATAGTTACTTTCATCAACAACTGTGATTAGATTTCAGAATTATAAGCTACCGAAGTAAATAGCAAAGGTTATATAGACCTGATAAAATTGCAGCTCTCTCAAATATTGTCATAAAAAACTTAAAAGGCAACTTGGAATAGGAATTCATCTTACAGATGGATTACTTCTAATCCCCAATACCACAAACCAAAATCTGAAAAAATTTTTATTGCTGACAGAATTGAAAATTTCTACATCTGACTCCATGTGACATAGCAGGCACAGTAAAATATTGTATGAAGTTACTATTAGAATACGTGTAGCAAGTGTATATAAACTATTAACTAGTTTCAAGTTTCCATTTGACTTCTACTTCCAAGATATAATCTGTATATTTCCCGCTATGTATGTACAAACACTGTAAAATCCAAAAAGACTTGATGTCTGAAACTTTCTGTCCCAAAGCACTTAAATAAGGGCTGTTGAATCTATATACCCCCCAGCCAAAGCTTAAAGGTACTGTGAGAAATTAGCAAAGCTAAGAGTAATAATGAATACTGGAAAATGAATTGTGAATATATCAAAGTGTCCCAGACTTTTTCAAATGGTGAATCACTTAAAAATCATAGAAGTCTATGTTGCACGGTAGCATGAGCATTACAAGCTAGAAATAACTAATTATCATTATATGCTAACTCAGATTCAATGTAATACAATAGCATTCTAAAGAAACAATTGCTTCAAACTACTGGTGTGAAATAAGGAAACGTGTGTGTGTGTGTGTGTGTGTGTATGGTAGGCAGAGACCAGCAATACATTCCCATTTCCCCTCCAATGGGTATTATGAAAAGTCCCCTCAAAGTTCTAGCAATATAAATCATTTTTCAGTTCCAGAAAATGGTACAACTTACAATTCGATGAAATCAAATTGATGTAAATACATATACAGGTCAGATGCTCAGCGAGCTCACTGCGTTTTATTCCCTCAGTTGTGTTTCTTCCCCACGAGAGACTCATTCTGCTCCAGCCCGTCTATGTAATCAGATAAAAGGCTTGAGGACACATTGGGATAATTAGGTCATTGTGTATAATTTGGAAAGCCAGAGGTGTACGATGCATACCTAATAATTTTTTTGATCCTGTCTGTGCCCTAGGACCTAGGTCTCAGGATGGTTCTCAGGATGGTATCATCTACGATGATGTGGATACACGTGAGAAAGAACCAAAGTAAGCCAGTTCACTTCACTGGTCATCCCTGGGGGCACAACCATGGCCTGATGCTTTGCTAAAGACAGTCAGAGTGGCAGATGCTGACAGAGGTGCTATTCCTTGTGATCTGAAGGGAAAACAATGAGTGTTCCCAGTGGTGGCCCAGCCGTGGTACCAAGCCACAGGCATTGGAGCTTCGGAGTCTGTGTTTCTTATCTTTGAGTCTCGAAAATTTCAGCACATTCAAATAGTAATCTTTTGTGTATACTGAAAAGTGCCGGGTAGCAAGGCTGTTTGATAGGACAGTTTTCAAGGACTAAACCACTATCTCTATTATCTCTAGAAAGGAAGCCATAATCAGACTCAGGGCCCCTCCCAGTTGCTGCCTGTCCTCCAACCGTTCATTCTCCACCCAACAGCTAGTGATGGGGACCTCTCGTTTTCAGTCACCTGACCCTGATCACTGGGCAGGGACTCATGCTGTCTTGGTAAAGCTACTAAAAAGCTGTTGTTAAACCAAGAGATATTCTTAAGACCATACCATAATTGAGTTTTTCTACAGTGTTTTAAAATTCTGGTCATGCAATCTTTACAGGGACAACACATCCTGTTGTCCCCGTGTTTCCATGGAATGGTTCCCATTCCTTCTCTTGCTTGTCTTAAACTTTGTATGTGAGGTTTCTTCTCCCACCCATGCCTTAAGTCGCAACTGTTCAGATGCCCCTATAACAGTTCTATTATCCCGTCAAACATCCTTTGTGTTTCTTTTTGGCAGGACTGAGGATTGTTATAAGGCCTCCTGTATGCAAGGCAGGCACTGCACACTGCCCTCTCTAGGCAGGCACTGCACAGTGCCCGAGTCCTTTCACTTTAAGTATTTTATTTTATTCAAGGCTTTGCTAAGTTGCCAAAGCTGGCTTTGAACTTGGGATTTTCCTGCGTTAGATTACCAAGTAGCTTGAATTAGAGGTGTGATACCCCAGTCTTCCCTCCTGTATATTTTTTAGTGTTTTCTCCACTACCCCAAGAATTATAACCAAAATATCAAAAGTTAAATTTTAAGGCCAGATTAATTTTTCTGAGTTCCAGGAAGCCTTGAGAGCCATATGCCCTAAGCTCAGGAGGTTTGTAATAATACGGAATACAGTTTTCTCTTATCCAAATCTGTCTTCTAATCTCTATGGTAGTGATTAGAAACACAGTTGCCCCTAGGTTTGATCCCGGATTTCCTCAGTTTTCCTGCCTGCCATCCCAAGGCTTTGTTCTAATGTCTCTGACACTTCTCACTTCCCCTCCCTCACCATATGACCACGACTACCACCTGTGTTGCTTCTTAAAGAGATTTCCCTAAGTCCACAAGTGGCCATTTTACTAGTTAACAAATGCAGTCATGTCACAAAATCTACACTCCATCAGCTTTAAACATTCAGTACTTACCTAACCATCATTCTCAAAATGCCATCCACACTGCCCCCTGCAACCCTCAGCCTCTGCACCCGCCCCGCCCCGCCCCACTCCACACTACTGGGAGTTCCTTGAACTCCAAAACTGTCCAATATTCCAAACCTTCAAGTCTTCCAGTGCTATTAATTCATTCAACTAACACTTACTGATAGTGTCCTCAGTGCCAGATATTGGGTGTAAAGTAATTCACAAACAAGATATGATACATATCTTAGAGAAGGAACAATTTCTCTCCAATTATGCACTAGAATTTGGTTGTGTTGGACAAGAATATTTTGAAAGAGATGCAGGTATGTGGGAAGCATGCTACATAGCCCTTGTTATTTTATGTTATTTTATTTTATTCAGGATTTTGCCAAATTGCCCAAGCTTGCCTTGAACTTGGGATCTTTCTGCCTTAGATACCCAAGCTGCTCAAATTACAGGTGTGGTTCCCCAGGTTTGTTGGAGCATAAGGCATATAATCGGAGCATAAGTAGATGTCACATGGTATGAGATTGGAAGGTGGCCCTGGAATTTTTAGACAACAGCCCTGTAATACCAAGTTAAATTAATAAAACTTTTTCCTTGAAAAATAAATTCTATTTGTAACAGTACATTATAAAGCACAATAAAACCAGCCAGCCCATATCTATTGAACAAGAAGTAGAATATGACCAATACTATCCTCATCACCATATGCTCATCCCACACCCGCTCACCCTCCCACCTGCACACGCCCCACCTGCATGTCCCCCAACCTGTACACATACCCCAACCTGCTCACCCCTCACCTGATCACCCCTCACCTGCTCACCCCTCACCTGCTCATCCCCATCTTCTCACCTGCTCACCCCCATCTTCTCACCTGCTCACCCCCTCACCTGCTCACCCCTCACCTGCTCACCCCTCACCTGCTCACCCCTCACCTGCTCATCCCCATCTTCTCACCTGCTCACCCCCATCTTCTCACCTGCTCACCCCCTCACCTGCATACTCCTCACCTGCTCACCCCTCACCTGCTCACCCCCATCTTCTCACCTGCTCACCCCCATCTTCTCACCTGCTCACCCCCATCTGCTCAACTGCTCACCCCCTCACCTGCATACTCCTCACCTGCTCACCCCTCACCTGCTCATCCCCATTTTCTCACCTGCACACCCCCATCTGCTCACCTGCTCACCCCTCACCTGCACACTGGTTTCCTCCAGGGTGAGTGCCTTTTCTGCTTTTGTGCTTTTCTTGTTCAAAACAAACAAAAAAAATATTATCAAATTATAGATGACAAAATTACTGTTTCATTGTAAAAATGATTTCATCCGTTATACTGAATTCTGTAGCTTTGGTTTTACTCAGTTCTACTGCTTTGCTGCCATGCTTCCTTCATTTTTCCTGCTCTTTGATTAATATTCCAGTATGCATATTGCCACATTAATCCATTCTCTTGGTAGGCATTTAGTTCCTGAGTGATTGTGCATGTGCGATCAGTACTTCCACAGATATTGATTCCTGGTATCCTCATGTACTTGGAAGAAGAAATACAGACCAAACATGGGATACAAATTCACAGTGCCGTTCCAGCATGTAGGGTTTGCCCTGGTTCCCACATAACACACAGAACAAAAAGAAGACATTTTTGCCACATTGGTGTCTGTAAATAGTCTCACATCATAGTACTTCGCATCACTTCACGCTTCAGTGCAGTTACTCACACTCCGTCGCTCCTCTACTCGTTTCATATCATTTGACTGCTTTTCTGTGGTGGTGTCGGTATTTTTCTTCTTCTTAGGTTTTAAAACAATTCATTTTGGATACAACTCTTTTCCTCTCTCGTGCCATTTATTACTACATATTCTCCACCTGTTGGATAGCATTCTTGACTTCCTTTCTAGTCTTCCAAAGAATAGAAATTCAAATTCTTTTTTTTTTAAGATTTATTTATTTATTATATGTAAGTACACTGTAGCTGTCTTCAGACACTCCAGAAGAGGGCGCCATATCTCGTTATGGATGATTGTGAGCCACCATGTGGTTGCTGGGATTTGAACTCTGGACCTTCGGAAGAGCAGTCGGGTGCTCTTACCCACTGAGCCATCTCACCAGCCCGAAATTCAAATTCTTAATGTATCCTTTAAATTACTTTTTATTATTGCTTTCTATATCTTTTAGAGAACTTTCTCCTAGCTTGCTCAACATTCTCCTATATTCTCTTCTAAAAGTTGCAGCTTTGCCTTTTAAACTAAACCCTTCCTTAGATCCACCCGAACTGAGATTTTTTTAGGGGGTTGTGTTTGTTTTCAAAAGAAGGTTTCTTCCCTGACTAGGGATTGAATCAGAGCCTCAGTGGTGAGAGTGTTGAGTCCTAACCCCTAGACCACCAGGGCACATCAAGTATCGCGTGAATTGAGTTTTTTTTTTTTAATAAGTGACAGCCAGTTGTTTTCTTCTATACAGAGAAATGTCTCTTATTTTCCCCAGCAATTTGCAATGCCAATTTGTTAAATCAAGTGTCCCAGCACTTTTGACGGTCTGTTTCCAGGTTCTCACTTCTCTTTTGTGGTTGCTTCTATCCTAATGACATTGTGGGAGAGGCTGCATTTTCTATTTCTTCTTCCTTTCTACTGCTTCAAAAACTTCAAAGACTTGGATATATTGTTTTAGTAAAGAAACTAAGCATGGGAGAGGGTGTCTGCCCAGCCTGCACCTGCTCTCCTGCTCTAGCTCCCTTCAAATTTCATGCACAAGCTCACACTAAACCCTGTTCTGTGCCTGGTATTGTGCAGAGCTTATAGCAGATCCACTGGGACTAGGTCAGAGTTCCTCCTCCTGGGAGCTCATACGGAAACCATCAATGAGTGAACATGAGGCCCTTAGAAAAGGAAGTAGTTTCTAGAGCTATCTTCTAGGCTTCAAAGGTAACAGATGATGAGAAGAGAGGCGTGCAAGATCCCCAGCAAGTCCTAGGGCCTCACAAAAGCCTTCTCAGGTACAGCTTCAATGACTGGAAGGGGCTGGAACCTTCATATCCTGAAGGACCCTCTGAGCAGAATCTGAAGAAAAGGCCAGCTTGGTGGCAGAGGCCTGTAATCCTGGCTACTATGGAGGTTGAAGCTGGGGACTAGCAAGTTTAATACCTACCGGGGCCACAAAGTTTGAGGTTTGAAATATAGTTAAGTGGTAGAGTGCTTGCCTTGCATGTGCCAAGACCAGAGTTCAGTTCCCAGGATTGCATATGTAAAGGAAATCAAAACATAGCATCTATGAAAATGTAAGCTTTCTAACATATGTATCATTGTGTTTAAAGGTTTCCTAGTGCAGAGTTACTGAAGTATTTAGGCTTGTCAGCACCTTAGATAACCGGATGGTTCTTAAGTCACTGAGCCATCTATCCAACTCCTATTTTATTATTTTAAAAACTAGCATACAAAGTATTTGATGCCATTAGAGCATTTACAGCATTTTCTATTGAAGTGTGTTTTAGTAGATCCCCTCTCCACCCACCTCTTCCAACCTCTATGTCCCCACCCCCTCTTAAAACTTCCTCTCTGCTCCCTTACCCTCCTCTGCAGCCCCTCCATCCTTCATGTTACATGTGTCTTTTGCCCCACCCCTTCTTCAGCACCTCTTTATCTTCTTAGTCTCCTTTGTAGACTGTTGAACTTATCTATACATGCAGAGTAATTTTAATCTAGCAACATGGCTGCTCTGGCAAGGAATCACATCCAAAGATATGATCCAACAAGAATGCAGACATGCCCTGGATTACAGTATGATCCAGCTGGAATATAGACAAGCCCTTACTAGACACCTGTAATCCCTAACAGAAGAAGTAAAGTTAGTTTGTAGAAGGAAGCAGTTATGTTTGAAAGTGACATCTAATTGAGAGGCAGACAAAGTGATGAATCAGAGTAAGATTTGACAGAATGAGTCAGAGATATGATATGCCCAACTCGCACATGAACAGATAGGAAAGAGAAGCTACTTAAAGAACAGTGCAGAGTGAGTTAGAGGTAGAGGGAAGTTCAATGAGTGGAGGTAAATTGAGTTCAGGCAATGCAGTTGAGTTCAGTTGAGTGTCATTGGATGTAGTTCAGTTGAATGCATTGAGTTCAATTGAATTCATGCAGTTTCTTTGAGTTCTACTCAGTTCATACAGTCAGTGCAGTTCAGTTTGTGGAATTCAGAGGTAGATTTTCTAAGCAGAAAGTAATTCATCAGAAGCCAAGAGAAGCCAGTTTTAATCAGTTAGTTTGGAAAGGAGTTTTGAGCCAGAACAGCTGAGTTGAACCAGCCAGCCTGAATTCAGAAAGAACTAGAAAGGATGAGCTTATTCAGCACTAAGCCTCTGAGACAAGTATATCTGGTGAAGGGAAGTTACTTTTATATATATGCATGCATGTAAATACCACAAATTAGGATCCTCATGAGAGAGAACATAGGTTTTGTCACCTAATTTAATATTATACTTTCCAGACCTATCCATTTTCCCACAAATTTCATTTTTATTTACAGCTAAAATTTCATTGTATATATGTACCACATTTTAGAAAAGAACTATATTTATTTACGTGAATGTGTCTGTGTGTGAGTATGTACATGTAAGTGCAGGCGACCTCAGAGACCAGAGGTGTTGGATCCCCTGGAGCTGAAATTACATGAAGTTGTGAGCTAGGAACTGCACTGGGTTCTTTGTAAGGACAGCACATGCTCTTATTTAGCTGTCCCTCCAGCCCCCATGCCATATTCTGATTATCCACTCATCTGTTCATAGATATCTATGTGGTTCTAATTCTTTGTTATTGTGAGTACTGGAGCAATGGATGTAGAGGTGCAAATATAACTTTAGTAGACAGGGAATTCTTTGGGATACGCCCAAGAGTGCTAGAGCTGGGTTATGTGGTCATTTTGAATTCTTCAAAACCCTCCATACTTACTTTTATAATGGTTATGCTAATCTGAACTTTCACAAGCATTCACAGTTGATGATGTTAGCCATCCCTACCAGGGTGAGGTGCATCCTCAGCTATTAGTGAATTGCAAGTTTACTAGTAGGATTCACATTTTAGGAAAAAAACAAAAACAAAACAAAAAAAACCTCCCGAGGCTCAGAAAGGACAGGTCTGATTACAAGTGGATTACAAGAATGGATAGGTATGATTACAATTTTGTTTCTGGTGAGCTCAAATTTGAGCCACTGAGAGGTCAACCGGTTTTGTCCTGTGGGCCAGTGTGGCCTCGTTGTTTTTGTAAATGAAGTCACAACAGTAGAACTATAGGATGTTCACTGCATGGCCTGGCTGTGAGTAGGGATATGGATTTCTAGATGATGTTTAAACTACTTTGGTCATTGACCTAGAAAACACTGGGGGTGGGGGGCCTGTAAATGTTTACTAGTTGAATCTTAATGTACTTGATCAAAACATTTCTCTCCTCAGTGACGAGGATAAAGTGAAAACTTGGAAGACTAAGTTTTTGATACCAAAAGGAAAAAAGTGGGGGAAAGACAGCCAGGGATCCAAAAGGTAAGAACACAAATGCACTCACAACTCCACTACCGCAATTTCTGCACCTCTTGCCAGCTGGGGGACCTTAGGCAAGTCCTTAACTTTGATTTTCAGGTTCCTCACCTGCAACTGAGAACTAGCAACACTTGCCTCACAGTACAACTGAGAGGAGATAAAAGGCATAAATACACAGTTCCTAACACCCATCCCCAACCTGTTCCCTACTCTCCATCAATGAGGAATAAAAAGGCATGGGCAGTAGCTGCTAGCAAACAATGAAGGACCTACAGATTTCTTGTCTTTTAGGCCATGGAAGCATCCCTCCAGAAGGATAGAGCTTAAATACCATGTCAACCAGAACTGACTTTGCTACAGTGTAAATTTAGTTCTGACTACAGTTAGAACGTCATCAGAGCAGGGATTGCCTTGTCATGTGTCAATGGGAGGAGAGGTCCTTGGTCTGAAGGCTCGATAGATGCCCCAGTGTAGGGGAATCAAGGGCAGAGAGGTGGGAGTGGGTGGGTGGGTGGAGGAACACCCTCATAGGAGCAGGAGGAGGGAGGATGTGATAGGGTGTTTCTGAGAAGGAGGAAAACTGGGAAAGGGGATAACATTTGAAATGTAATAAAGAAAATATCCAATAAAAAAGAACCTTAAAATTTTATTCTAATCAAGAGAATAGTTAACCAAGAAGACATTACTATATAATAAACATATGTGCACACAAAAAAGGAAAGAAAATGCAATAATGAGACTATCATTGTTTCTGAAGAGCAATGGATCAATTTCTTAGATCCTTTTATAATGGTTTCTGGGACAACTATTCTATCAATAAGTAAAGTGTTTTCCATATTAGTTAACTGACAGCTTATTCCACCAGTAAGTATAAAATATGGGTGAATATTCAAAGGCATACATGACCTAAATAGACACTGTATGTGGAGGGAACATGTGTAATGCTAATGGAACTGGCATTTGCTGTAGGTAGTTCAATGCCCTAAAGGGTGTCATCAGAGCATGATTAATTTAGAAAGATATCTCTGTGATGGGTATGCAGATGGATGTTTTACAAGAATAGACATGGAGAATAGTATTGTTGCCAGTGGTCAGGGGCTAAGAGGGATATTTCCAGGTTCTTGGCTTCTTATTCAATAAAGAAATAAAAAACAACACATGCTGCAAAGTACTGAGGGAAATTTATTCAAAGCAAAGAGCTAGAATAGGTTAGATTACACTGTAAGAGGAGCAGACCTCGAGGACTACAGGATGGTGTTTGGGGCTTCTTTATAGGAAATCTAAGAGGGGGATGCAGTTGATCACAGGTATGTAGTTTGAGTGATTTTCTTAGATTGGATAATATAATCATGTATTTCCATCCCACAATGCACCTGACTTTGTGTGTGCCCAGTTATGGGATGAGTGTAAAATAATAAGGGCTTCTCCCCTAAAAGTTCACTTAGGGACATGGTTGTCTTCATCACACATGTACCCAAAGCCAGTTCAGGCCAGATCTTCCTTTCCATTTCTGTAGCAGAACATAAGCAAGTAAAGTCTAACCGAATACGATCTAAATTTGATAGTCATTCATAGTAGGAGGTATATGCAGTATGATGCAGATTTGTCCAGAGATGTGTATATGTGGTAAAAGTCTCAAGCTGTCAAGTGCATTGTAGCTGATGGGATGGTACCAAGTAGGGTCTCAGGTTGCTACACAATGCCATATGCTTCCCCAGTAATCTGCAATGAATGTGGCTGTGACTAGAATCTTGGAAAGACATACCCCAAGACAGGAGACACTTCTCACTACAACTGATAGGACTTGTGTGGTATTACCCTGTCTGTCCATGTATGAAATGGCTAAGTAGAACCAAACTCCACTTATAAAGCAGGAGAAGGGAGGAGTCTTCAAATATAGCTTCTGCTATAGATTTGTTCATTTTATTTGCTTAACCGCACTCATTTTTACTGCATCTTGCTGTATATTCTTAATTCTGTTCATATATTCCTCACATTTCTTATTTCTATAATAAAATATTCCCCAAACTAACTTAAGACAGAAAGGTTTGTTTTAACCCACAGTTCAAAAGTACAGTCCATCACCCCAACTCTTGTTTATTTACACTGAAAGCATACAAAATTACATGTTGTCAAAACCAGTTACCTTATTGTGGTGTTTTATGATAAATGTCTCCCCACAGTCTAAGGCATTTGAATACTTTGTTCCAGTTGGTGGCACTGTTTAGGTGGCCTTTGAAAGTTTAAAGACTCCAGTTATTTCTAGTTCTCTGCTTGGTGTTTGCTGTTCTAGGTACTGTGCCCACCAGGTCCCCGCTATGATGGACTCTAATCCCCCAGGAACTGGAAACCCAAATAAATACTGCCTCCCTATCATGTGCCTTAGTCATGGTGTCATCTCACTGCAACAGAAAAAGAAAGCTAAATAATACACCTACTATTCTACAAAACACATTCTTTCTCCCTATTCCATTGCTCCTTCTGCACCCAACCGTTCTCTCTATATGGTGCTGATTTTATTCCATGCTCACTTGGTATGTATGAAGCACTGGTTAAAAAATACATACGTATGTATTGAACAGAAAAATAATTGATATTACCTTTTTCAGAAGTTATGACAATTTGCTCTAGTAGAGGGTTGTATACAGACAGATGTGTGTGTATAGGTATAGAGATATATAAAATTATACCTGTACAAAGTTGTACCTGAGTTTATCCTGAAGCAGGATGAGTTCATAGCCTCACGGATGCAGGGTGTTTGTCATGCTAAACTTACCTCTATTCATGTTATTTCTGGACAGTTTTTCTCCCAGACATTTCTTCAGAACTAAGAAGCAAAAATTAGAAAAGAATAGAATGGAAAAAGAAGAAAAACTCTTCAGAGAACGATTTCAGGTATGTTCTCTTTTGAAAGTACAAATGAACAGAAAATGAACACCACTGACAATTAAACCTTCACTCCTGAAGATTCCACCAGCTTGCGGTGTCTCAGCCACTCTGAGATAAAGGCATGATCTTTTGTCTAAGTCTGACACTTTCCTATATTGACATGCCCTTGTATATTGCTATTCTATCTGACAAACCTTCTCCAGTGTTGTTTAAGGACCTATTCAAGCCTCGCTCCCTCAGCTCATTAGTACAGCACTGGTTGGAAGGAGAGACTTCCATATTTCGGTTCCCAGCATGCTGTACGTGTAGTGTTCGAGGAGTACGGTAGCAGAATCTCAAACTCACAGCTTTTATTAAGAGTCTATGGAGCATTTTCCACGGCTCCCAAGTTGAAGTAGTCCTTTTTGAATTCATATTCTGCTGAAGTGAGAACTGAATTTGGGAAACATTTTTATCACCATCCATGCACTAGACAGCAGGTGAAGAGAGACAAATTCTGTAAAGAGGAAGCACACTGAAAGCCAAAGCTCTACCAGAAACGTTTCTTGGTAGTTCTCTCAAGTCAGGACCACAGCTAACCTGTTTTCTCTCCTCACATTCTGTCTCTGCTCTTTCTGCTTTACCAACAAACCGTTCATAGTTTTGTTTCTAAGAGAGCTTGCATCTCTACCTCCAGGCAGACTTGGTCTACCCCACATCCGACATGCCCCCTCACTTTCTCCACCTGTCCTGTTCACTTACCAAGAACCAACTGAGGCATCTTCTCATTCCAGAAAGACCTGCTCAAACCTTCTGATTAAAGGGATTGTTTTGCTCTTCAGCTTCCCGAAGGACCAACATCTATGCAGTTCATTACACAGCACTGTGAGCTGCTCCAAGACAGCTACCTTCTATGTCTTCACATCCATGTGCTGAGCAGAGCCACTACCTCAGGCTTCATACACATCCCACACTATTTTGAAAGTGAACTAAATAGGACTTTACATAAATAAACCCTTAACCACTGCTATCATCTGCTTGGCTCAAGGTGATAATGTTATTTGATTAGATCAAAACCAACAGTATAGCAACCTCTGATTGAAAAGACCCTATACTCCAGCTAGCACTTTCTCCCTTGACTATCCCACATGGGACAGAAATCCTATCTCTCTATGCAATTTAAGTCTATTCTTAATTACCTGAGGTGGGCTTCTAGTAACCTTTAGGGAAAAATTATGCCATTTCAATCCAGCTCAAATGAAAACACAGTGTGTACTTCACTGGTGAAGCTTCTTTTAAAAAAAAAAGCTGGTGTGTTTGCTAAATTCTACCATAGAAACGTTTAGTATACTTGCAACAGTAATCTGTTGAAGGCAGTCACGGGTCTTTGGCGGATAAGTATTTCAAGTAGAAAAAGAAGTGAGTGTGCTTGAGTAAGGCCTGGAGAGATGGAAGCAGGGTGCGTTTACAAAGTCTCATGGAGCTGCCTGGGGGTTCAGTAAGGAGGACAAAGACATGGAGGTGACCTACATCAGAATAGCATTTGAAGAAACCATTTTGGATTCCTAGTAAACACAAGGGGCTTGGGGGAGCACCCTTAGCCAGCTGAGGAGGAAGCTATAAGTGGAGACATTCCATTCTAATCTGGTAAAGGACATCTATGACCTAAGCTACCTGTCCCAGCTTTGTTTTCCTGGTCAGTGCATGACAAGACGAATTACTTGTAGAGGCTAGCTCGTCAGAAAGAAAATATCCTGTGGGTTTAGGAACCGAATTTCCAGTCAGAAGCTGCTGCTCCTCAAATGCTTGTCTTTCCCCCTCACACCCAACTACTGCCATTGTAAAATGCATGTGCCCTATAAAGGTGAGGATGGAGCATCATCCAGAAACAGAAAGTCAACTCTACCGCTCTGTGAAATGTTTCCTGAGTTGGGAGGTGCCTGTGTTGTTATGGTATAGCAACTGTGGTATATTCTAAGCCACCAGGACTTGTTCTAATATGTATTAGTGGATGTGAAAACAGTTTCAAAATATAATCACATTAGACAGATGTTTTATTTTGGACGTCACTATTATTTTAAGGGAGTTTCACTGTAATATCCCCATCATTTATTTTGTCCATGTATCTAGTATCCTATACTTTGAGGTTACTATATTATACCCTTCATTAATTCTGTTATAACCACCATGCAAGCATGCCCTTACTAGTAATTTCTCATTTTAGTATGGCAAAGAAATCCTGGTCATTAACAGAGCTGTAGCATGTGCCAGTAATTCACGAAATGGAATGTTTGATCTGCCAATAACTCCTGGCGAACAGCTGGAAGTCATCGACACCACTGAGCAAAACTTAGTGATCTGTCGCAATTCCAAAGGCAAATGTGAGTTTACGTTGAAATGTTTTCTTTATATTAAAGAATTTTCTCTAGAACTCTCAGGTTAGTAAAGTGAGTTTTGTTTCTACAGATGGATATGTGCTCGTTGAACATCTAGATTTCAAGTAAGTTGTTTAATTTTATATCCAATCATAAGTTGCAGGTTCTTTGATGTAGTGTTGTATATTCTAGTTTTAAAGGACCAGAGTTTATTTGGAAACTCTGTAGTGCTCTGTCTGGGATTGCATCGGAGGAGGCCATGTCATTGGACTTCCACTATACTTACCAAACTAGTATGCAGAGCCCATTTGTAAACAGTCTTTAGAAATCACCTAACTGTTCTGATAGCATGTATTTCATATGCCTGCACGTATTCCTTTCTGTCGCAGGCATCAGGGCTGATGTAATTAAGAAGGTCTGCGTGATGTCTGGATGTGTCCTAGGTCTGAGTTCGGCCCCACAGCACTTTCAGCTCCTGCCTCAAGGGTGGAAACTCTGTCAGAAACTCAGAAGAAAACCCCTTAACAAGTCAATGTTGGTTTTACGCCATAAAAGTTTGTCCTTCGATGTCTATGTCCCTGCTGGTTCAGGAGAGTATGAAGCAGTATGTTAGTATGTGAGCATGTCCCTAATGAGCCATACCCCAAGTTAGAAATCTTGCCTTCAGGCACCAGGGAGTTGGGCAGATGGTGAGTGAATTGTAACGTTAGTATACTGCACATGTAACTGCTTGGTACATAGCTACATTTCACATGAATTCTGTGTAGTAAATAATGTGACCATGTCACCACCACCTGAGCCATAATCACTTGGTTTTTTTTTTTTTTTTAACCAAAGTGAAAGACAAGTACTGCTGAAGGGATTCTTTTCTAAACTTAACCAGAACTATTGTTTAGAAGTGTTTAAGTATATTTAACAAAAATGTGAAAATATGTAAAATATATACATGTTGTATCATGTTAAAAATAGGGGGAAGGTATTAGTTTGTCTGTTTGGCTACAACACTTCCAAATATATATTTCATTTATATTAGAGTAAGTAGAAATTACAGAGTTGTAAATACGATTCTGGTTCTACCCGATATGCACTGTATGTTAATAAAGTCTAGATATGCTTTCAACTATTACTTCAGCTCATTTCCTAATCTTCCAGAACCCCGCCCCCCCCCCCCCCCCCGCAGTTCCCAGCACTCACATGTAGTAGCCACTCTATCTCTAACTCCAGGAGATGATGTCCCTGCAGGACATCTGCCTTCATGTGACATACGTTCACGCATGAAGAATTGGGCTTTAGCAGAAGGCCCAGGGGAAGCTTTCTCCTGACAGACCCATCCTTCCTACTTGGAATCTACTTTTTAGGCTTCTGTGGTCTTCCATCTTCCTTTACATGGTCCCAATGGCACATGCCAATAAAGGGCATTTCACCCTAAAAGAGATGAATCAAAGGTATTTACAGAGTTCTAAGTTTATAAAATCAAACAGGCACATTACCACAAATATAAAAGCTAAACACATAAACAGAATGGCTTAAAGATTAAGAAAGGTGTTACAGCTAAAGTGGTACAAAGCTTGGTGTCAAAGAAAGGCAGAAACTAGAAAAATCGAATCTTCCTGGAGAATGCCGAGAAAGTGAGGCTAATAATATGCAAAGTCTGGGGAGAAGTTCTGTTTGGAGAACTTCCTCTAAAGACTGGGGACCCATTCAAGGATTAGGCTAAGAAAAAATGCCAATGTTAATAGGGTTACAGATTATAGAGAAAAAAGACTTCCTTGCAATATTCGATTAGGGAAATTTCACAAAGCTTCCACAGGTAGATGAAGAGCTCCAGGCAATCAATGGTTGCTGAGAGGGCCTCTTTCCTAGAGGGTTAAGCTCTCTGATAGGAATCAACACTACACACATGTACAGAACATTAAATGAGGCCACTAGGCTGTTAGTCATGTTTGGAAGTGAACTTCAACAGGCAAAGACAAATGCAGCCTTAACGTGTCAGCACAAGTGAATGGAACAAGCCATACTGATGTCTGGCATGTTAGACTCAAAACTGAAGCCCAGCACAGGAGGTAACCAATGCCACTTCATTTTGATCCCAGGAATAAATCTAAGCATACACTCAGCAAAGAGCAGTGCACCTGATTTCATTAGACTGACCCGTCTAGATATAACAGCATTAGACTGACCTCCATATAGAAATACTGGTAGGTGACTTCAATGCCTTGCTCTCACCAACAGTCACCCAGACACATAAGCAAGTAAACTCCAAATGAATGGAACAGACATCTGCGTAATATTTCACCTGCAGAGTGCACATTATTTTCAGCAATTGTACAAAGCAAGTCCTTTCAAATCTTTTTTAAAAAAATCTAGAATAGCAGAAAAATTAGAGTATTTCTCATGAAAATAGAACAACATATTATTGAACAATGAGTGGGTCATTTTTATAAAAAAAAGAGGGAAATTTCAGGAATTGTAGAACACAATCATAATAAACACATGGCAGAATCTGTACTATATCCTGAAAATCTTTCTACAGTAGGAAAACTGCAGCTATATTTAGCCCCAGGCGGTGGTTGCACCCATCATCTCAGACTTGGTATGAGCATCCCACAGCTTTGCCCGTATCACTGAAGCAGGCCGTGCACATTCCCCAAGACTTTGGTGCTTGTCAGTCACCCTGGAGGTCAGCCTGTGTCTCCAAGGCCTCCTCTACCCCCAACCCCGTGGAGCTGATTGCCCTCACCAACGCTTTGACCATGCCCATAGTCCTGCTGTCACCTAAGCAAGGCCAGGTCACCACAGCCACCCCGAGTGTGAATAAGCACCTGTTGTCTAGTTTCTCCAGCTGGATTGCATGAAGGTGAAGTATTGACAACAAAGGACACAACCCTCAGCAGCTGTGAGCCGAATATGGACTGAAACGTTTTTCAGTGCAGACTAGCAAGGGTTAAGTGTTATCCTCCTTTTGTTCATTTTGCTTTGTTGGTAGTACATATTTTTGTTCTGTGTCTTTTTGTGTTGTGTTTTTGGTTTTGTCAATATTTTAATAATGTGTGAGTATAAAACAACTCACAATTTTGTACATTAACTCACTGTGTGTCTTAGGGTTTTGCTGCTTTGAACAGACACCATGACCAAGGCAAGTCTCATAAAGGACAACAACACTTAATTGGGGCTGGCTTGCAGTATCATTAAGTATCATTAAGATGGCAGCATCCAGGCAGGCATGGTACAGGAGGGCCTGAGAGTTCTACATCTTCATCTGAAGGCTGTAGCAGAATACTCGATCCCAGAGAGCTAGGACAAGGATATTAAAGCCCACACCCACAAGCCCACACCTCCCAACAGTGCCACTTCTGAGCTGAGCATATACAAACCATCGCATTCCATTCCCTGACCCCAACAGGCATGTTCAAACACATGAGTCTATGGGAACCCTATCTAGTCATAGCATAATTTTAAAAGTGCATTTAGTACAACTTCCAAAGTCCCCAGAGTCTATAGCAGTACATCTCCTGGGCATATACCCAAAAGATGCTCCAACATATAACAAGGACACAAGCTCCACTATGTTCATAGCAGCCTTATTTATAATAGCCAGAAGCTGGAAAGAATCCAGATGTTCTTCAACAGAGGAATGGATACAGAAAATGTGGTACATTTACACTATGGAGTACTATTCAGCTATTAAAAACAATGACTTATGAAATTCTTAGGCAAATGGATGGAACTAGAAAATATCATCTTGAGTGAGGTAACTCAATCACAAAAAAAAACACACTTGGTATGCACTCACTGATAAGTGGATATTAGCCCAAAAGCTCGGAATACCCAACATTCAATTCACAGACCACATGAAGCTCAAAAAGAAGGAAGACAAAAGTGTGGATGCTTCAGTCCTTCTTAGAAGGGGGAACAAAATACTCATGTGAGCAAATATGGAGACTGAAATGTGGAACAGAGACTGAAGGAAAGGCCGTCCAGAGACTGCCCCACCTGAGGATTCATCCCATATACAGTCACCAAACACAGAGACTATTGTGGATGCCAAGAAGTGAATATTGACAGGAGCCTGATATAGCTCTCTCCTGAGAGGCTCTGGCAGAGCCTGACAAATACAGAGGCAGATGCTCGCAGCCAACCATTGGACAGAACACAGGGTCCCCAATGGAGGAGATAGAGAAAGGACTGAAAGAGCTGAAGAGGTTTGCAACCCCACAGGAAGAACAACAATATCAAGCAACCAGACCTCCCCCAGAGCTCCCAGGGCTCCAGCCGCATATGTAGCAGAGGATAGCCTTGTCAAGCATCAATGGGAGGAGAGGCCCTTGGCCCTGTAAAGGCTCAATGCCCTAGTGTAGGGGAATGCCAGGTTGGGAAGGTGGGAGTGGGTAGGTGAGTGAGAGAACACCGTCATAGAAGGAGGGGGGTGGGATAGGTAGTTTCTGGGCGGGGGGCCGGGAAAGGGGATAACATTTGAAATATAAAGAAAAATTTAAAAAAATATATATATAAAATGGAAGAAATCAAGTTATCCATTTCCAGATGACATGATTATATACTACTCTGTATTTAAAAACCTTGTAAAGTATATCAGAAAGTCAGTTAATAAGAATTTTCAGTGACATTGTAGTTTACAAATCAATATACAAAAAGCAGTACCTTTCTTACATACCAGCAATGAAACTGCAGAGAAAGAAATTAGGAGCCGGGCATGGTGGCGCACGCCTTTAATCCCAGCACTCGGGAGGCAGAGGCAGGCGGATTTCTGAGTTCGAGGCCAGCCTGGTCTACAAAGTGAGTGCCAGGACAGCCAGGGCTACACGGAGAAACCCTGTCTCGAAAAAACCAAAAAAAAAAAAAAAAAAAAAAAAAAAAGAAATTAGGAAAACATCCCAGTCACAAGAGTTCCAGGAAAAAAAGAGTACCTAGGAATAACCTTAAGAAGGATGTGAGAAGCCTCTTCCGGTCAGAAAAGCACCGGGGCAGCTAGGGCGCAGGGTCAGCTGACACTCGCCAGCTACCCACAACACCCGCCACAGGATCTTAAGACTTCTGGTGAGTGGAACACAGCTTCTGCTCCAATCCAATTGTGCGCGGGACCTGAGACTGCATTAGTTAGGGAAGCAGAAACCAGCCTGAGTAGGGCCACAGGCCTCATCCTGCCGGATCAGCGCCGGGGTAGCTAGAGCACAGGGTTGCCTGACACCGGCCAGCTACCCACGACCCCTGCCACAGGATTTTGGGACTTCTGGTGAGTGGAACACAGCTTCTGCTCCAGTCCAATCACGCGGGACCTGAGACTGCTCTGGTTGGGGAGAGAGAAATCCGGCCTACATAGGGCCACAAGCCTCTTCCGGTCAGAAAAGCACCGGGGCAGCTAGGGCGCAGGGTCGGCTGACACTCGCCAGTTACCCACAACACCCGCCACAGGATCTTAAGACTTCTGGTGAGTGGAACACAGCTTCTGCTCCAATCCAATTGCACGCGGGACCTGAGACTGCATTAGTTAGGAAAGCAGAAACTGGCCTGAGTAGGGCCACAGGCCTCATCCGGCCGGATAAGCACAGGGGTAGCTTGAGCGCAGGGTCGCCTGACACCCGCCAGCTACCCACGACCCCCGCCACAGGATCCTGAGACTGCTGGTGAGTGGAACACAGCTTCTGCTCCAGTCCAATCAGGCGGGACCTGAGACTGCTTTGGTTGGGGAGGCAGAAATCCGGCCTACGTAGGGCCACAAGCCTTTTCCGGTCAGAAAAGCACCGGGGTAGCTAGGGCGCAGGGTCGGCTGACACTCGCCAGCTACCCACAACACCCGCCACAGGATCTTAAGACTTCTGGTGAGTGGAACACAGCTTCTGCTCCAATCCAATTGTGCGCGGGACCAGAGACTGCATTAGTTAGGGAAGCAGAAAACCGGCCTGAGTAGGACCACAGGCCTCTTCCGGCTGGACCAGCACCAGGGTACCGCCAGCTACCCACGACCCCCGCCACAGGATTTTGAGACTGCTGGTGAGTGGAACACAGCTTCTGCTCCAATCTTTAAACAGTGACAACGATAACAACTAACCCCAGAGATTACCAGATGGCGAAAGGTAAACGTAATAATCTTACTAACAGAAACCAAGACCACTCACCATCATCTGAACCCAGCACCCCCACTTCGCCCAGTCCAGGGCACCCCAACACACCGGAAAAGCTAGACACGGATCTAAAAGCATATCTCATGATGATGGTAGAGGACATCAAGAAGGACTTTAATAACTCACTTAAAGAATTACAGGAGAACATGGCTAAAGAGTTACAAGTCCTTAAAGAAAAACAGGATAACACAATCAAACAGGTAGAAGTCCTTAAAGAAAAACAGGATAACACAATCAAACAGGTAGAAGTCCTTAAAGAAAAACAGGAAAACACATCCAAACAGATGATGGAAATGAACAAAACCATACTAGACCTAAAAAGGGAAGTAGACACAATAAAGAAAACCCAAAATGAGGCAACACTGGAGATAGAAACCCTAGGAAAGAAATCTGGAACCATAGATACGAGCATCAGCAACAGAATACAAGAGATGGAAGAGAGAATCTCAGGTGCAGAAGATTCCATAGAGAACATCGGCACAACAATCAAGGAAAATGGAAAATGCAAAAAGATCCTAACTCAAAACATCCAAGAAATACAGGACACAATGAGAAGACCAAACCTACGGATAATAGGAGTGGATGAGAATGAAGATTTTCAACTCAAAGGACCAGCAAACATCTTCAACAAAATTATAGAAGAAAACTTCCCAAATCTAAAGAAAGAGATGCCCATGAACATACAAGAAGCCTACAGAACTCCAAATAGACTGGACCAGAAAAGAAATACCTCCCGACACATAATAATCAGAACAACAAATGCTCTAAATAAAGATAGAATACTAAAAGCAGTAAGAGAAAAAGGCCAAGTAACATATAAAGGCAAGCCTATCAGAATTACACCAGATTTTTCACCAGAGACTATGAAAGCCAGAAGATCCTGGACGGATGTTATACAGACACTAAAAGAACACAAATTCCAGCCCAGGCTACTATACCCAGCCAAACTCTCAATTAACATAGATGGAGAAACCAAGTATTCCACGACAAAACCAAATTCACACATTATCTCTCCACGAATCCAGCCCTTCAAAGGATAATAACAGAAAAAAACCAATACAAGGACAGGAACCACGCCCTAGAAACAACAAGAAGGTAATCCCTCAACAAACCTAAAAGAAGACAGCCACAAGAACAGAATGCCAACTTTAACAACAAAAATAACAGGAAACAACAATTACTTTTCCTTAATATCTCTTAATATCAATGGACTCAACTCCCCGATAAAAAGACATAGACTAACAAACTGGCTACACAAACAAGACCCAACATTTTGCTGCTTACAGGAAACTCATCTCAGAGAAAAAGATAGACACTACCTCAGAATGAAAGGCTGGAAAACAATTTTCCAAGCAAATGGTATGAAGAAACAAGCTGGAGTAGCCATTCTAATATCTGATAAGATTGACTTCCAACCCAAAGTTATTAAAAAAGACAGGGAGGGACACTTCATACTCATCAAAGGTAAAATCCTCCAAGAGGAACTATCAATCCTGAATATCTATGCTCCAAATACAAAGGCAGCCACATTCATTAAAGAAACTTTAGTAAATCTCAAAGCACACATTGCACCTCATACAACAATAGTGGGAGACTTCAACACACCACTTTCACCAATGGACAGATCATGGAAACAGAAACTAAACAGGGACACAGAGAAACTAAGAGAAATTATGAATCAAATGGATGTGGCAGATATCTACAGAACATTCTATCCTAAAACAAAAGGATATACCTTCTTCTCAGCACCTCATGGCACCTTCTCCAAAATTGACCACATAATTGGTCACAAAACAGGCCTCAACAGATACAAAAATATTGAAATTGTCCCATGCATCCTATCAGATCACCATGGAGTAAAGCTGATCTTCAATAACAAAATAAATAATAGAAAGCCAAAGGCAGCCACATTCATTAAAGAAACTTTAGTAAATCTCAAAGCACACATTGCACCTCATACAACAATAGTGGGAGACTTCAACACACCACTTTCACCAATGGACAGATCATGGAAACAGAAACTAAACAGGGACACAGAGAAACTAAGAGAAATTATGAATCAAACGTGGAAACTGAACAACACTCTTCTCAATGATACCTTGGTCAAGGAAGGAATAAAGAAAGAAATTAAGGACTTTTTAGAGTTCAATGAAAATGAAGCCACAACATACCCAAACTTATGGGACGCAATGAAAGCATTTCTAAGAGGAAAACTCATAGCTCTGAGTGCCTCCAAAAGGAAACTAGAGAGAGCACACATTAGCAGCTTGACAACACACCTAAAAGCACTAGAACAAAAGGAAGCAAATTCACCCAAGAGGAGTAGACGGCAGGAAATAATCAAACTCAGGGGTGAAATCAACCAAGTGGAAACAAGAAAAACTATTCAAAGAATCAACCAATCAAGGAGCTGGTTCTTTGAGAAAATCAACAAGATAGATAAACCCTTAGCCAGACTCACTAGAGGGCACAGGGAAAGCATCCTAATTAACAAAATCAGAAATGAAAAAGGAGACATAACAACAGATCCTGAAGACATCCAAAACACCATCAGATCCTTCTACCAAAGGCTATACTCAACAAAACTGGAGAACCTGGATGAAATGGAGAAGTTCCTAGACAAATACCAGGTACCAAAGTTGAATCAAGATCAGGTTAATGATCTAAACAGCCCTATATCCCCCAAAGAAATAGAAGCAGTCATTAATAGTCTCCCAACTAAAAAAAGCCCAGGACCAGATGGGTTTAGTGCAGAGTTCTATCAGACCTTCAAAGAAGATCTAATCCCAGTTCTTCACAAACTATTCCACAAAATAGAAACAGAAGGTACTCTACCCAACTCATTCTATGAAGCCACAATTACTCTGATACCTAAACCACAAAAAGACCCAACAAAGATAGAAAACTTCAGACCAATATCCCTTATGAATATTGATGCAAAAATCCTCAATAAAGTTCTTGCTAACCGAATCCAAGAACACATCAAAACAATCATCCATCCTGACCAAGTAGGTTTCATCCCAGGGATGCAGGGATGGTTCAATATACGGAAATCCATCAACGTAATCCAGTATATAAACAAACTCAAAGACAAAAACCACATGGTCATCTCGTTAGATGCGGAAAAAGCATTTGACAAGATCCAACACCCATTCATGATAAAAGTCTTGGAAAGATCAGGAATTCAAGGCCCATACCTAAACATGATAAAAGCAATCTACAGCAAACCAGTAGCCAACATCAAAGTAAATGGTCAGAAGCTTGAAGCAATCCCTCTAAAATCAGGGACTAGACAAGGCTGTCCACTTTCTCCATACCTATTCAACATTGTACTTGAAGTCCTAGCCAGAGCAATTCGACAACAAAAGGAGATCAAAGGGATACAAATTGGAAAAGAGGAAGTCAAAATATCACTTTTTGCAGATGATATGATAGTATATATAAGTGACCCTAAAAATTCCACCAGAGAACTCCTAAGCCTGATCAACAGCTTCGGTGAAGTAGCTGGATATAAAATTAACTCAAACAAATCAATGGCCTTTCTCTACACAAAGAATAAACAGGCTGAGAAAGAAATTAGGGAAACAACACCCTTCTCAATAGTCACAAATAATATAAAATATCTTGGCGTGACTCTAACTAAGGAAGTGAAAGATCTGTATGATAAAAACTTCAAGTCTCTGAAGAAAGAAATTATAGAAGATCTCAGAAGATGGAAAGATCTCCCATGCTCATGGATTGGCAGGATCAACATTGTAAAAATGGCTATCTTGCCAAAAGCAATCTACAAATTCAATGCAATCCCCATCAGAATTCCAAATCAATTCTTCAACGAATTAGAAAGTGCAATCTGCAAATTCATCTGGAATAACAAAAAACCTAGGATAGCAAAAACTCTTCTCAAGGATAAAAGAACCTCTGGTGGAATCACCATGCCGGACCTAAAGCTCTACTACAGAGCAATTGTGATAAAAACTGCATGGTACTGGTATAGTGACAGACAAATAGACCAATGGAATAGAATTGAAGACCCAGAAATGAACCCACACACCTACGGTCACTTGATCTTCGACAAGGGAGCTAAAAACATCCAGTGGAAGAAAGACAGCATTTTCAACAAATGGTGCTGGCACAACTGGCTGTTGACATGTAGAAGAATGCGAATCAATCCATTCCTATCTCCTTGTACTAAGGTCAAGTCTAAGTGGATCAAGGAACTTCACATAAAACCAGAGACACTGAAACTTATAGAGGAGAAAGTGGGGAAAAGCCTTGAAGATATGGGCACAGGGGAAAAATTCCTGAATAGAACAGTAATGGCTTGTGCTGTAAGATCGAGAATTGACAAGTGGGACCTCATGAAACTGCAAAGCTTCTGCAAGGCTAAAGACACCATCAATAAGACAAAAAAACCACCAACAGATTGGGAAAGGATCTTCACCTATCCTAAATCAGATAAGGGACTAATATCCAATATATATAAAGAACTCAAGAAGGTGGACTCCAGAAAGTCAAATAACCCCATTAAAAAATGGGGCTCAGAACTGAACAAAGAATTCTCACCTGAGGAATACCGAATGGCAGAGAAGCACCTGAAAAAATGTTCAACATCCTTAATCATCAGGGAAATGCAAATCAAAACAACCCTGAGATTCCACCTCACACCAGTCAGAATGGCTAAGATCAAAAATTCAGGTGACAGCAGATGCTGGCGAGGATGTGGAGAAAGAGGAACACTCCTCCATTGTTGGTGGGATTGCAAGCTTGTACAACCACTCTGGAAATCAGTCTGGCGGTTCCTCAGAAAATTGGACATAGTACTACCGGAGGATCCAGCAATACCTCTCCTGGGCATATATCCAGAAGATGTCCCAACCGGTAAAAAGGACACATGCTCCACTATGTTCATAGCAGCCCTATTTATAATAGCCAGAAGCTGGAAAGAACCCAGATGTCCCTCAACAGAGGAATGGATACAGAAATTATGGTACATTTACACAATGGAGTACTACTCAGCTATTAAAAAGAATGAATTTATGAAATTCCTAGCCAAATGGATGGACCTGGAGGGCATCATCTTGAGTGAAGTAACACAATCACAAAAGAACTCACACAATATGTATTCACTGATAAGTGGATATTAGCCCAAAACTTAGGATACCCAAGATATAAGATACAATATGCTAAACGCATGAAACTCAAGAAGAATGAAGACCAAAGTGTAGACACTGTGCACCTTCTTAGAATCGGGAACAAAACACCCAGGGAAGGAGTTACAGAGACAAAGTTCGTAGCTGTGATGAAAGGATGGACCATTTAGAGACTGCCGTATCCAGGGATCCTTCCCATAAGCAGCTTGTAAACGCTGACACCATTGCATACACTAGCAAGATTTTGCTGAAAGGACCCAAATATAGCTGTCTCTTGTGAGACGATGCCGGGGCCTAGCACACACAGGAGTGGATGTTCACAGTCAGCTATTGGATGTATCACAGGGCTCCCAATGGAGAAGCTAGAGAAAGTACCCAAGGAGCTAAAGGGATCTGCAACCCTATTGTTGGAACAACATGATGTACTAACCAGAACCCCGGCGCTCTTGTCTCTAGCTGCATATGTATCGAAAGATGGCCTAGTCGGCCATCAATGGAAAGAGAGGCCCATTGGACTTGCAAACTTTATATGCCCCAATATAGGGGAATGCCAGGGCCAAAAGAATGGGAATGGGTGGGTAGGGAAGTGGGGGGCGCTATGGGGGACTTTTGGGATAGCATTGGAAATGTAATTGAGGAAAATATGTAATAAAAACATTAAAAATTAAAAAAAAATAATAATAATAATAAAAAAAAAGAAGGATGTGAAAGTCTTCTAAATGAGGTCGTTAAGACACTGAGAGAGAATGCTAGACAACAGAAAGGTCTTCCCCTCTCCGGGAATGGCAGACTATTGTAAGAGCCATTATATCACTAAAAGTAATCGGCAGAGTCAATGCAAGTCCCATCAAAATTCCAAGGTTATTCTTCACAGAACTAGAAAGAAGAATACAAGAATTCATCATGGCACACAAACAGCCACAGCAAGCCTGAAGGGAGAGAACACAGTGACAAACACCACACCACCTGGTTTCCAGCCATGCTACAGAGCTGTAAGGACACGGACAGCCTAGGAACAGCATCAAGACAGACATAAGCCAGAGGGTCAGAACAGTGGTCCCAGAAATAATCCCAGTAACTAGGGCCACCTAATTATTGACAGAGGTTTAAAAACATAGTGAGAGGGGAGGAAAAGGCCAGCCTGTTCAAAAGGGGTGAGGGAAAAACCTGTCATCGGCCTGCAGATAAAGTTAAACCCGCACCACTTCACCCGGGACAAAAAGCAATTTAAAGTGGATCAAACAAAGCCTTTAATATAAAACCTAAAATGCTGAACCTGCTAGGAGAAACCCCTTCAAAATATAGGTATAGCAAAGAAGTCTGAAAACAGAGCTCCACCACCAAAAGAAACAAACCCCAAATAATATATGGAACTGTGTGAAATTTGGTTTTTTTTCTGCAGAGCAAAACAAAACTATCACACAGGGTGAACAATCTGTACAATAAGAATATTTTGTCACCTATGCTTCACATAAGGAGCTAATATCCAGAACTGAAAAGTAACCGTGAAAATTAGACACTCAGAGAAACACCGAACACATAGGCTAATAAAATGAACAGACAGACCTCAAAAGAAGAAACACAGATCACCAATAAGTAATTTTAATTTTTAAGGGAAGTAATATTCATTAATACGCCGTACTGGTCAAGCATCTGACAATATTTTATATATGTTATTTATTCCTTAAGAGAAAAACATAAGGATCTTTTGAGTTTATACACTGCTGCGTCCACTTTATAGATAAGTAAACTTAATTCTAAAAGAACTCCTAGATCACTCACTCAATGTATTCCAGAAGTAATTACTGGGAATTTATCAGTAAGTATTTTTAAAAGTATTCAACAACCCTAGCCATCAGGGTAGCACAAATTAAAACTACTGTGATAGACTATCTCATTCCCTTCAGAATGACTACGATTAAAAAACACAGAGACACATGCATAAACACAGAGACACACACACACACACACACACACACACACACACGGACACACATATCACTCCACAGAACACCAGCAAACACTCCTTAAAGTGTGTAAAGGAGGAACCTTTATTCATTGCCAGTGGCTGTGCAAACTAGTACAGCCATTACGGAAATCAGTGTGACGGTTTCTCAAAAAGTAAACACAGGACCCGGACATACCACTCCTGGGCCCAGACCCAAGGGTCTCCATTTCCTACCCACAGAGACATGTGTATATACATCTGTGCTTATTGCTACACCATCCACAATAGCAAGGAAAAGGAACAGCTCCAATGCCCACCAACTGATGGGTAATGAAAATGTACTGCATATGCATAATGGAATTTTAGTCAGTTATAAATAAAAATGAAGTTTACAGGAAAGTAGATGGGCCTAGAAGTATTCTATGAAGTGACCCAAACTTAGAGAGCCAAAAACTGCATGGCCTCTCTTATATGCAGATCTTAGCTTGTATACCCCCCCCCCCGCAATTGAATACAGAAAAAAAACAGGAAATTACCCATTATAGGGTAAGAAGAAAGAAATGCTGAGGACAGACATGGGGATGTCCGTGGCCAGAAAGCTGACAGAGTTGGGCAGAGGCAGATGCAAGCAGGACAGGGGACGGGGCGATGAGAGCAGCAGGAGGACCACTAACTAAAATTCTGTTTGGAAATGCCACAAAAATAACTAATACTTTGTATGCTAATTAGAATAAAATTTAAAAGGAGAAAACATGATGACAGAGTCCAAGGAAATTCAGATCATTAGAACATACTTTGACAACTTAAATACCAAAAGACCTGGGAAAGCCAGAGGAAACCGACATATCTCATGCAGCTACAGTCTACCAAAGGGCAAGCAAGGAGAATCAACAACTGAAACGGATACATGACAAGCAGGGAGGCCAAAGTGATAATAGTCTCTCATATAAAACAACAACAAAGCCGGCAGTGGTGCCGCATGCCTTTAATCCCAGCACTCGGGAGGCAGTGACATGTGGATTTCTGCATTTGAGGCCAGCCTGGTCTACAGAGTGAGTTCCAGACAGCCAGGGCAACACAGAGAAACCCTGGCTCAAAAAACCAAAAACCAAAACCAAACCAACAACAAAACCAAAAACAAACAACAGCAAAGGATCCCTTACTCAACTTACTAGCTGTTAAAGGATGCATGTGCAAACAGAATGGTACCACACTCATTTTATGAAGCCAGTATTACCCTGATACCAAAACCACATGAAGGCACAACAAAATAATCATAGGCCAATCTCCTTAATGAAGGTAAATGCAAATTTTTCAATAAAATACTGGCAAACTAAAATCAGCACATATAAAAAGATAATTCACCATGATGGAATTTATTTAATTCCACTGTTCATAAAATATGCAGATCAGCAAGTGTAATACATTATCACATAAATAAGAATTAAGGTAAAAAAACATATGATCAATCAGTGGAGGATTTGCCAAACTCAACATCGTCTACATGCAAAACTCCGAAGAAACTGGGAATAGGTGGAACATATCTCAAAACAATAAAGAATACAGACATCAAACCTATAGCCAATATTATACTACATTTAAAAAAAAAAAAGGCATTTTCTCTAAGTCAGGATCACAATTAAGGGGCCTACTTTCATGACTATTATTTAATTTAGTGTTCAAATCTTAGCCAGAGCAATAAGGCAAGAGAAAGAAATTAAAGGCAAACAACTTGCAAAGGAAGAGTTAAAGTATCCCACCTTTGTAGATGGCATGGCCTTATGCTTAAAAGACTGTCGTGAGGTGCTCAGAGAATAAGGACGCTTGCTTGTACCACGACTTGACATCCTGAGTTCAACTGCCAGAACCCACATGGTGGAAGGGGAGAACCCACACCAGAAAGCTGTCTTCTGACATCCATGTCAGAGCACTATTGTAGAAGCACAAGGGAGCACTGTGACAAGCATGCCACTCTACACATACTGAATAAACAGTAAACGTATAATATGAAAAAGCCTAAACAGATCACCGAAACCTCTTACTACCGAGAAATACTCTCAGCAAAGTACTAGAATATAAAATCAATAACCTTCTTATATATCAATAATAAGCATGCTGAGAAAGAAATCAAGGAAATAATTTTATTTACTAGAGCTGCAAATATATATATGTATACATATAAGCAAAATATGGACTGGAGAGACCTCAGCAGTTAAGAGTACTGGCTGCTCTTCCAAAACACCCATGTGGCAGCTCACAGCTATCTATAACTCCAATTCCAGGGGATCTAACACCCTCACACAGACATACATGCAGGGAAAACATCAATGCACATAAAAAGTCTTTTTAAAAAAGCAAAATATATTGGAGAAAAATCTAACGATGGAAATAAAAGAACTTTACAATGAAAAATTAAACACGAAAGAAAAAAAATTAGAAAAGACACCAGAAGATTAAAATACTCGCCATGCCCATGGATTGCCAGAATTCATATTTCTAATGTATCTGATTTTGACAAGGATGTCAAAAACAGTGTTTGGAGCAAAGGCCACTTCTTCAACAAATAGTACTATAACAAGCTGGCTATGTATAAGCAAGAGAATAAGAATTAATCCATCTGTCTCACTCTGTATAGAAACCAATTCAAAAATGATCAAACACCTTAATATAGGACCCAGAACTCTGAAACTGAGAGAAAAACAGGTTTATGATAAAGGCACAGGCAACCTCTTTCTGAAAAGGACTCCTATGACTCAATAAAAGTACTAATTGACAAATAGAGTAACAGGAAACCAAAAACATCTGCACGGCCTTCCTTTACAAAACACGATAGGCTATGGCTCCTGCCATTGGTAGCCCCACAAAGGTAGACAGTAAGTCCCTATTTGTTGAAGACGCCGTGCACTTAAATTGAGCGGCTCCTGAGCTAGAGAACTGACCCCAAAGCCCCCTCCCTGAGGACTGGCTTTTATGGTATCAGAAGGCACCATGAAAGCTTCCAAAGCAAGGAAGCAACAAGAGTCCCACCTAGCAATCATGTCTATGAAGCCCAGCAACTACCTGCATGGAGCAATAATCCTAAGGGTACAGTAGTGGTACACACACCTTGATGGTAACCAACAGCTCTCCAATTGAACTTAAGACCTAGTACTGGTACTGGAAAAGTAGCCAACTTCCCAGGGCTAGTGAAATCATGGATCCTGGAGAAGCTACAATCACTCTACTAGACCAGCATAATCCCTAATTTCTAAATATTTGTCCTCATACCTACACATAAAAGTAGAGCACAGTCCTCATCATCTTTGTAACAGTTGGAGACCATTACAGAAAACCACAACCAATCAAAAGACAGTTATAGAACCTTGTCCTAAAATGGATACATCAACGATACAACTCCTGATCCTAAGATGCCCACAAAACGTTGAGGAAAAGGAGATGCAAAGATTCCAAGAGCCAAAGGAATGAGGAGTTTGCTCTGAGATTGTGTCTCCTAGGAACGTCATAAACTACAACCATAAAGTCTCATCAACAGGAGCTACACAAGGGTAACAATAGACATGCTAATGTGCACAGAAGACAGGGTCAGGAAGCCTTAGTCCTACACAAAGAACTACAAGCAAGGAAGGAATGAGAAGAGCGGGAGAGACTGTCTTCCCCAGGGAAGAGCACACCAACTGGTCATCTCAAACCAAAATGTCAGCCCTGAAAATATATACACAGAAGTAACATTATTCTGGCTGAGGTGGTTGTATTTATGTATTTAAGAACAGGCTCACACACATACACATACACACACACACATACACACACACACGCACATATACAATATGGATTTATGAAAAGAAGCCATGAATTTAAAGAGAGCAAGGAGGGATGCAAGAGATAGTTTGGAGTCAGAGAAGGGAATGGGTAAATGAAAAAAAAAAGGAAGAAAAGAAAGCAAGAAAGGAGGAGGAAGGGAGGAAATAAGGAAGGAAGGAAGGAAGGAAGGAAGGAAGGAAGGAAGGAAGGAAGGAAGGAAGGAAGGGAGGGAAGGAAGGAAGGGAGGAAGGAAGGAAGAAAGGGAGGGAGGGAGGGAGGGAGGGAGGAACACAAAACCCTTCTGCACAATAAAAGAAACAATCAAGTCACGACAGCTCACTGATGGGGGAAACTGCCTCGATAAATCTGACCGAGGATTCCTATCTGGACTGTATAAAGAGCTAAAAACCTAAATATCCCCATTCTGAACAGTGCAAATGGGCTAATTAAATGGACAAACACTTCTCAATCCATAAAGTATAAATGGTCAATAAATGTTTCTAAGAGGTTTAACATCTTCAGCGGTTAGGAGAATGTGAACTGAAGCACAATGACACTGCTACTGATACAGAAAACTGTGAGTTCCAGGACAGCCAGGGCTACACAGAGAAACCCTGTCTCGAAAAACCAAAAAAAAAAAAAAAAAAAAAAAAAAAGAAAAGAACTAGCAACAAACGCTAGGGAATGTGTGTGGGATGCAGGGAGAAGAACCCTGCACAGTGTGATAGAAATGTGCATCCGATGCAGCCACTACGGAAATCAGTAAGAAGATTCCTAGAAAAACCTAAAAAAAGAACATGAGATGATCCAGCTCTGACTCCTGGATGTACGCACAATCCTGACGGATCCTAAGTCAACACCTCACAGAGGTGCTTGCCGTCCATGGTTAGGCAGCCCTACTTAGAATACCTGTCAGTCAAGAGTTGAATGTAAAGAAAGTGTGATGTGTAACACACACACACACACACAGAGAATGCAGTTTTATTCAGCCAAAAAGAGATTACTGGAGATGGAAAAATGGCTCCATGGTCAGAGTACTTGCTCTTCCAGAGAACCCAGGTTCTATCCTAGCACCCTTGGGCCCAAAATCATCTGGAACTGAAGCGCCTGGGGTCGGAGGTCTTTTTCTAGCTTCAATAGGCCCCTAAAAACACATGGCACACTCAGGGCACAAACATACATACATATGAGCCTGTAAGAACAAAACTATGCTATTTTCAGGAAAAATGGCTACAACGAGGCATCATGTAAGCAAAATAAGTCAGACATGGACAACTATCAAGTTTCCTCACATGGATTCTGGATTTTACAAAGACACATAAAATGATATATGTGTGTATATATAAATGCATATGCCTTGAAAGTAAAAGCAAAACTGTCTAAAGGAATGAACAACAACAAAACCAGCAGGAAGAGGGAGACAGGAAGAGTAAGAGGAAACATGGTCAAAGCACATGTTACACAAAAAAAAACCTTCGAACCCATCATTATGTACAATTAATATATCAATGAAGTATTTGTAGTTTAAAAGTAAGCCAAGGGGCTGAGGACATCACTTAGGTGGCAGACTGCTTACCTTGCACGCATGAGACTCTAGGTTTAATATCCACCACAGCATAACATGGGAATAGTGGTGCATGTCTCGAATCCCAGCACTTGGGAGGTAGACACGGGAGAATCAGAACCTGAAGGTTCCCTCAGCTTCACACCAAGTCCAAGGGAAGGTTAGTCACATGAGACACTGTCTCAAAAAACAAACAAACAAAACCAAACGAAACAGAGGTGAAGAAGAAGTGGGAAGGAGAAGAAGAGGGGGTATAGGGAAGGAAGACAAAGAGGAGGAAAAATAATGATAACAACAACAACAACAAATTAGTAGTAGTGGCTTTGTGTTTAGTCACCTGAGAGAACCCAAGTATGCCCATGGTACTTCCAACGAGCAAAATAATAAATCTGTGCTAAGTCCTTAAAATTGTGTCAGCTTGTTATAAAAAATGGAAAACCCAGACATGGCTCAGGTAAGAAACTATAAAGTATGGGGGCTGGAGAGATGGCTCAGTGGTTAAGAGCACTGGCTGCTCTTCCAGAGGTCCCAGGTTCAATTCCCAGCACCCACATGGCAGTTCATGTGCATCTGTTACTCCACTAGTCCCAGGGCTCTGACACCTTCACACAAACACACGCACAGGTAAAGCTCCAGAGACCCATTATATATTTGAAAAAACTATAGTGTACAGTAACAAAGACAAAAGTGAGCAATGATGGTGTGAAATAGCCAACGAGTCCCAAGCAATTTCTTCCTAATACAGCTTTCTCTTAACTGGAACACAGAATATTAGCGTAATTACTGAATAGAAACAACAATAGCTTTCAAATTAAACAGACTTTAATTTGATTTTGTGGAAAATGCAGATGCGCAATTAGACAGGCCACTTTCCTCTTGTGTTTGTTGCCAAGGAGTTCCATACAAGTGCAAACATTAATCAGAGGTAGCCTGCACATAGGAACTGCTATGCAACTCACTATCTTTTCTATACGGTTACTAAAGATGAATCCTTTTCACTGATCATTGAACTCACAAGAATGTGTAACAAATAAAACTAAAATTATAATCTACAGTTATTTAAATAAAATCACTGTAAATCTGTTGGTTTCTGTTCTGAAACTGATTATAAAAAGTAGTCCCAATTTCAATAATTTAACAATGTTTTTAAATAGAGATGTACTCTGCCCCTGCACCATATATTATAGGACTATCTTATAGGCTAAGAACAAATGCATGGTGCCCCTGAAAGGCAAATCAAATTATTACTATCCAGTAATACACTACGTTATGATCATGGACACAACCTAGTATCTGCCAACTTTCAGTTTTATTTTTTACACACAAAAGTCACTGTATAATAGTTACACATGATGAAAAAAAAAAAAAACCACAACCATTCCTACCAAAATATCGAAATACTATCCTTCAAGGTCATAGTTCACAACAATTTCAAAATGAACACTCAAAACAGTACAACCATGAATATAGTTGTGAACAGTTTTGACAGTTGTAGTTTGGTACATTAAGGCAGCTTCAGACAACATTTTGAATAACAATATTTATTGAAACAAAAGACAGATTTGATATTTAAACATTTGAGGTTTTCAAGAAAATTTTAAGTGTCTTACAGTAAGAACACTATGATTTGTGAAACTGTGTCTTAAACATTCTCAGCACTATGCCCTTATTACATATGACATCTAAAAACAAGATACTCATTCCACCATTACCAAAGGTGTCTAGTAAAAAAGGAAAGATTGACATTGGGGATGGGACTATAAACCCCTACTTCGGGGCTTTGAAGCGGCTTCTCACACACATCTGTGAGGTAGGTTATTATCCACACTTTGTACAAGAGAAAACTACACAAGGTTATATAACGTGTGCTGCTATAGTAACAAACAGGGAATTCCATCCAATTAGAGTCAGTCCTCAGCTTTGAATTTCTTTCCTTTATAAACTTTCAAATATAAACACTGCTAGTAATTGCATTCATTTTAAAAGCATAAGAAGGCAGCCAAATATTTTCCCAGGTGGCTTTAAAAAGTGAAATAAATGAAAGAGAAAATGTATTCAGTGAAGAACGTCACTGGTGATGCTGTGAGGTTTGGTCGAGTGGAATTGAAAGGGCAGAAGCAAACCCTGTGACCGTCTGTGGGAGGGACAGGTAGGTCACAGAGAACCCGAGAACGGGAGAGGGGCTGGGGTGGGGCAGACTTTGAACACGTTCACTTTGACTCTACAATTATTTGAGAAGGCACCAGGTACTCTTTCTTTCTTTGTGTAGACAGTGGGTCTATGTCTCTTCGATTCTGGGAAAATGTTCTCTATTTAGAAAACATGGGCTTCGAATGTGGTAACAAACCTTATTTACAAGTGACTTTTAGCTGTGAAAATGCGCATTAGGACTAGCAGGAGAAAACTAACAATGCAACACTTTCCCAGGAGGCTTCCTTTCTCTTTGAAAATTTAAATAAACACAAAGTAGCAAACCTTGAATTAAAAAAAAAAAATTCTGTATAAACCTTATTTTTTCAAAAGTCTGTCCAAAAAAAATTTTTTTTTCATTCTAGGACATTGTACAAATTCTTAACTATTTTTTTTAAACTGGAGAGAATATTATACCCTAGAATTTCCTTAATTGCACTTTAAATATACTTGAATTACCCACCCTGCTTGTTCAAATAATCATGAATTACCTCTATAAAACTTGAACTGCTTTTAGACATAAACTACAGTTACTAAAAGTCACATGCAGTCACAACCGGCACTGCTATGCAAGGCTGGCAGTAAACATTAATGTTGGCTCACAAAATACAGGCCTGCAGTCTGATAACTTCTGGATTGGACCTGATTCTGAACAGGTTATGGCTGAAGAAGCTTAATCAAAACTCCATCCAGTCTAGACTGGGGGCCTGTTCCTCATGCTATTACTGTTCAGTAGCATCAACGGCATCATAAATATTCAAGGAAAGGCTGGTAAAGATGCCGCTGCTAACTTGTTTACATAATCCATATGTATATATACACATACATATATGCATGACTTGAAGCTCATTAACTTAAGTTACGTTTCCAAGTTTAAAAAGGCTTGGTGAACTCCTATCAAAGCCAATAGTGATTAGGGAGCTCAGAGAGACACACTGTATACAAACAGTGTCATCTCATGTATGCACAAAATTTAAAAATTGCCAAAATGAAATTTAGATAAGCCTAATTCGGCTAACAGTCACAAACTGTGATCATTTAGATAGGACTAAGGCTACTTTTCCTCTACAAAGAGAGGCTGTACTTTGAGAGTCATGTAAAGGACCGGGGAATTTAGATTGAAGTGAAGCCCTTGCTTCTTACACGTGAAACCTGGGTTCAATCACTAGTAGAAAACTCCCTACACCAAAATCACAGAAATACAATTTCAGAAAAAAAGAAATATGTTCTAGAGATTTTTCTGATTTTAAGCACCCTCAATAACTTATAAATACTTATAATAAAATCAATATAATCATAAATATTTCACAAAATTACATCTAGTTAGTGCAATCAACTAGCTTTTAAAATTAGACTAACTACATTCAGTTATAACTACTACATGTCATTCCAGGACTTACAAGCAACACACCAGTGTTTATTTTTATTACTTGACTCTCAGATGTTTCACAAACTCTTTCTGTTCAGCCCGGAAGATGATCAACTGCAGTGAGCCTGCTTACTGGACTGGGTACTGCGAGCGAGCACTAGCAGACCTGGAAACGCATCGGCCCCGCCACTGCTACCTAGCAGTCATCTTCTAATGAATGCTAAATCCACACCATGTTTTCAGTTTTGCATTCCAGTAGTCCAAGTAGTTTTGGTTAGTATACCTTTGAAATGCCTTGGACTAAGAAAAAACACTCATACTAGCAAACAAATACATAAAATGTGAACACTCACACTGACGCTCTGAAGTAGTAAACAAGGCAGGACTTCAGAGCTCAGAGGGACGATAGCTCTGTGTCCATCCCTTTCATTTTAGGGCTTTAAATTGAGGCCAAGTCCTAGATCATACTTACTATCCAGAGTTTTCAACAGAGTTGCCAAGAACTACTAAGCCATAATCCCTACTTAACAAGCCACAGAGGACTGAAGGACAAGTTGCCAGGCTGAACCAAACACAAAGCAGACAAGTCTACGGGCAGTCTCACATTTAGGTATGAGACTTCACCCTGGGAGTGACCAGGCAGAGCTGTGGTGTCTGTGGTAGGTATGTTCCAGGCTGTTAAGTCTTATGAACATCAGTGTGGGGCCCACATTAACTAAGCATGCTTGCATGTTAGGAGAGACTACAGATGAAGCAGTATAAAAATCTGATTTGGTTGTTTACGATTATTTTCCAAATTGTGTTTCATTTCATCTCAAGTATTAAATTTGTGTTCCCTGAGTACAAACTAGCTAAGGAAAGAGTAGATTGAGAATTAAATATTCTTGAATACTTACTTGCATAAAGTAGAGAATTACTGTGCTACATATACCCAATTCCCTAGCACAGAGGGTCTTAATGTTTCTGCTTAGCTTAGGCTCCTAGCTTCTCTCTGCAGATAACCAGATGTTGCAAGGGCCTTTTACAAGAGTTCTTGATCAGAACAAAACCCTAACTTGTGAATGGTTTGGTTTTCTCTCTCCCTGTAGATTTACTTTGAGATAGCTTCAATTTTGGTTTCCTAAATAAAAGGACGTAGAAAACGTTCAGTGGCCATTGAAAAATGAATAAAACTGGCTTGCTATCCATGAAGCCACAACAGAAAGCCACTGCTCTCTTACTCTTCTGGTTTTCCTTAAGTAACCTTGTCTATGACTTTTCAGTCACCCTCTAAGGGGAAAAAAGAATAGATGTTTTACCTAAAAAGCATCACAGGATTAGGAACCCCAGCATGTGGTACAAGCCCCAGACTCAGGATGACCCTATGTGCATGGTCAATGGAGCAGATCTGAATTAGCATCAGGCTCTGGGGAAGGGATGTTACTCACTGTCACTAACGACCACACTGTGGCGCTCAGAGACAATCGTTTCTCATATTTTCTTATGGGATGCTATGGTTCCTTTATTGTTTTCATTTGAAACAAGGTCTTGCTATCTATCTAGTCCTTAGGCCCCAACGTATCTTCCTGCCTCATACTCCCCAGTCGTATTACAGGTAAGCAACCAGACTCAGCAAACGTTTTAAAAGAGTAAACTAGTTTGGACAAAGTAGGGTTTTGCAGTTATGTGGGGGTTTTTTGTTTTGTTTTGTTTTTTCTCAAAGTCTGCAAGTCTTTCGTGTTAATAGTCACTGTCCTTTGCAAGGTGCAGAGCAGAACACAATGTATTCCAAAATTATTCTGTGGAATTTCTTTGTTTTAGGAAATACTATTTTGGAAACAGATGGACTCTGTTTCCAAGACATACCACACCTATAACTTAATAGTTATTCGCTGTACGATCCAAGAGGATAGACTGCTCTAAACTCAGTATCTACCATACCCATAGGATTGACTGAAATGTAGGAACTGTAAATTTGCGAAGACTTCTTTCCTTCTCTGTTTCCAAGAGCAACAAATCCCTATGCTGTGACTGAATTCCTGCCTCTGCTTTTCGAGATGAGTCACTGAATTCTCTCTGAAAACCAACTTACTCTATCATCTAGATTCATTAAATAATTATGTCTTAAAATGTTAAAAGGAACAAAATGACCTTCAGTTCTCCTGAAATTCAACAGGTAACTGTCAACCTGGGTATTCATAATACTGGAATAAATAAGACAATAGTAAATAACTTTTAGCTCTTGAATAGCATCATAACATTTCATATAAAGTAATTCTGGTTTAAATTCACTAGACTAAGAAAGCATTCTGCATCCTTCCTGCCTTCATAACTGTTGTGGATGCTGCTATTAGAGGTAAGGAGGAATCTACTCAGTCCCTTACTTCAAGGTCTTCCACACCATACTTAGGCAAACACTATAAGGTGGTCTCTCCCCCACCCCACAAACAAGGATACATACACATTTGGAGAAGTCAAAACTATGCCACATTCATAAAACACTTTAGACAAACCAGGACTAAGTATTGGTATTGAAATAACTACTAAAATTACCATCTATTGCCACAAGATGGCAATCTTTCAAAGATGAAACTTAAGGTACCTTAAATTCTACACTCAATCAGTGGGCAAATATTTTACTATTGAGAAGTTGGAGTGATAAACATTGACCATCTTTTTAAAAGAACTACAAAGTTATCTGATGTGATATGATGCAAATTCCTGATTCAAAAAGCTATTTAGAGATAGACAAACTTGTCTTCTGGGATCTCATGAGAAACCTGGTCTACCAGTCTCATTTGCTTCGTGGTAAACAGAAAATACACTATTTTTGGTGAAGAGAAACCTGTCAAGGCCAATGGTGCTGTTTTTTTTTCAAGAGCTTAATATTTTCTAGGGTGACTCAGATCAGTGATTTTTAAAATTACAACATAAATACAATAAATGAATAAATAATTATTAGATAAATTACACATAATTTAAAATACTTTTACCAAAACAACATATAATCAATTAACTTTATCTATCTTGCAATATAGTGCTTTTTTTTTGTCTTAAATTAAAAAAAAAAACTTGCAAAAAAAAGTTTGGTTTTTTTTTTTTTTTTTGATTAAAAGCACGGATGTGTCAATACATATGTATATATATGTAAACAACACATATACATATTCCAGGAGAATATACTTTTAAATATTTAAGGCTTCCATGTCCAATCAGGTTCAACAGTGAAGGTCACAGCAGATCAAGCTTTGGAAGTATACAAAGACCTGATGGCCAAAGCAAGGTTTTTAACTAAAGGATTCATGAGAGGGAAAAGCAATGAGCAAGACAGAGGCTCCTGAGGAAGACAGAGGGAGGAGGTGGCATTGATAACAAATGTTAAGGGAATTAGCAAATATGCCAGAGGGCCATGACTGCCGGCCCTCCTCCCAGCTACCCCAGTCTGATAGACACAAAACAAGATCATAGAGTAGAATTTTCTTTTAAGAGACTGCTGTTGGTATTTTGCTTGTCTCATTGAACTGTGTACTGATTTTGCATGGTTTTGTATTGCTTGGTGGTGGTGTGATTTAACTAGGGGCCTTGCACAACTGTCAGGAAGCTGGGAGACTAGGCTCCTATTATCAGAAACACAGTCTTAATGGCTAATACTAGGCAGTATTTGCAGAAATAATTTAAAAGACTTTGGTTTCTAATATTTAGGGGGACAGGATTTTCAGATTTCTCTATTGAAATAATATTTCCCTAACAGTTATTCTAGATCTTAATCTTCTTGTACAAGAGTGCCCAGGCAGCCTAACAGCTGCTGAAGTTTAGGAGGTAAACCGGATTTACGTACACGAAACATGAAGGAAGGAGGCCCACCGAACCACCCCTACCTCAGCTGGTTCATCAGTGAGGTGTGCTTGCCATCTATAGTGAATTCACAGGTGTAAGTTAACAAACGCCACCAGCACTCACCCATTACTACCTCTGCACACTTGTCACAGGCACAGTAGAGTTACAGAGTTCTAAGAGTAAACAGAACGCCGGATTTCTGTGTTTTCGGTGATTTCAATAACACTGCATGTCACCTGGGAATGTTCACACCAACTTCTATTGCAGAGCATGTAATACCGAGAGTGAGATAATAATTTAAAGAGTGTATGTGATTTCACAGTGCGGTGACAGAAAGACAGAGACCAGGGGTGGATAATCAACGAGCTAAAGCAGTGATAAGACTGGCGCACATTTCAAAAAAATCCATGGTGTGACTGCCCAGGCGCGGGGATGCCGAGGACAAAGTGCTGCCGGTCAGAGAACCAGTGAGAGAGCCAGAAAGAGAATGGTTCTCAGCTGTGCTGGAGTCAAAACTTGACCGTGCTTTGTGGAGGCCCGCAGCAGAACAGGAGCGCTGGGGTGTTGAAGAACCAGACCTCTGCTCCACCACCTCATCTGAAATGACCAAAGAACAGTAAACATAGCAACAGCCAAGTACTTGCCCAAGTCCTCCCGGGGAAGATGCTGCAGAAGGGGAAGGAAAACCAATCTGTCAAGGAGCTGAGGAAGGACTGTGATGCTTGTGTTTAGAAGATGCAGCATTTATAAGGAAATGAAAGGGAATATGCATACATCTGAAAATTCCTTACATCCTCAGCAATTTATTTTCTGCTAAGACCACAGGTTTGGTTTTACTTATATTTTGTTTAGATCTGCTTTAAGAGTGGAGGACCCACCCACCATGTCTTTGTTATGATTTTAACACTAGGTCACATTGTGCCAGGTTTTATTTCTCAGGACTCGTTCCTGCTGGCCTCCTTACCATCGATGCTTTTGAAGTCCAGAAGATAGCTCCGACTGTCTACCAGGTAAAGCTGTAAGCTCATTTTCACATAGTTGCCAGTCACTGGGTTTTTTCTTCTTACTCGAAGATGGTATGCATTCACTACCTAAAGTCAGAAATAAATAAAAATTTAAAACTACACAATGTCTCCCATCTTAGCAAAGACCATCAAAAGCAAATATAGGTGAGAGAGAGAAGAGCTTATAGTTGACTCCTCTATGTTACAAATAGTTTGGTATATTTAATCCCACTAACAACAGCATTTGTTAAAAACTTAGATCCTATAGTCTAGCCTTAATTTAGATATGGATCCTTTCTAGAGTATTAATAATAATCTCAGTTACCTTTTCTTCAGTTGTTTTGAAGGAATAACCAAGAATTAAATGTTAGTGGTTTACATCAGGTAGAGCAATAAAACCCAAATACCTCAACGCCAGAGGATGGTGTTACTACCTCCAGAAAACTGAAGCTCAGACAAAGAGGGCTCTGGGTCTTCAGAACGTTGGTCAAATTAGTTTCTAAATTCTTTCCATGGATATTTGAAAAATGTTGGCATCTCCTTTTATTTACATATTTATATAATGAGACAGGGTCCCACACTGATCTTAAATATATATTCTCCTGCCTCAGATTTCATTTCTGAAGTGCTACTACAGTCATGAACCACTATGTCCAGCAAAAAAAATTTTAAGTAAATAAAATAGCTTCAGAAAAAGGAGATAGGCTTAAATTTAAGTAAATATTAAGTTTATTTAATCATGTAAAATAATAAATGAAAGCATACTAAAACTGATGTATTAAAATATATTGAATACTCCTATAATAAACTTGAATTTTTTTCTCCTTAATGACTCATACAACAAAACTGTAAGTCATGAATCTGGAAGAGGACAAGTAGGGAAAAGCCAGGGTACTGGGACTTGGGGAATAAGAGAGAGTTGGGAAAATAGCAAGAATTCATTTTATACATGTACAAAATTGCTAAAAACTAAAATAGGCCTGTTATAGCACATGCCTTTAATCCCAGCACTTAGAGGTAGAAGCAGATGGATCTCCAGGAGTTCAAGGCCAAACTGGTCTGTCTACACATGAGTTCTAGGATAGCCACAATGACATAGTGAACAGGTCCTATCTTGGGGAAAATAGAGAGAGAGAGAGAGAGAGACAGACAGACAGACAGACAGACAGACATCACCCTCAAGAAAAGAGCAACAGTTAAAGGGATATTTCATTTTTTAAAATGTCCCATATATATTCAAATAGAGTTAAACTGCAACAGAATGCTAAATTGAAAAGAAAGTAAAACTATTTGTTGATTGTAGTAAAAATATGCCATAATGAAGTATGATAGTTGATACTGAACAGTGTTGGCACTGATAAAGACCATGGGGACTCTGAAGTTGTACTGAATGCCCTTTATATCATGAGATGGTTATGCTTCTATGGGAAGAAGAGATGGAAGGTTATAGCTTTGAAATGATATGATCTGGTATGCAGTTGACAACGGTAGACTTATGATGGTTAATACTGTCATCATGACAAGGTCTACAATCACCTCATGGACACACCTCCAAGCATGTCTGTAAGAGATTTCCTAGATGAGGGAAACTGAAGTGGGAAGGTCTAGACTAAATGTGGGCAGCACCATTTCATATGCTGGAGTCCTGAACTAAGGGAGGATGTGAGCAGAGCACCAGCAGCCATTGCTTTCTGCTTCCTGACTGAACATGGTGTGATCTTCTGCCTCACACCACTGCCTCCATGACGTCCTGCTGTGGATGGCCTGTGTCCTAGAACAGTGAGACTGAATGAACCTTCTCTCCCCACTCCCTCCCTCCCCTCTCCCCCTTCCTCCCTCCCCACTTCCTTCTGTCAGGTATTTTGTCACAGCATGAATAAAGCAACTAACATGTCAAGGATTTAAAGGCCAGATGAGAGAATTTCTCGACTTAAAGAAGAGTATTTGCTGATTAAATGAGCATGTCTTAGCAGCAAAATAGATACCAAACACTAGCTGTCCTAGCCATCGACCATCTACACCAAAAAAGCATGGAGAGAAAACAAACTTCCTAAAAAGAGAAAAAAGTTCAAAGAAATTGCCTTTCAAGATTTCCACCATTTGTTGCTATGAGCCATGCTGAGAGAGGTGAGCTGTTTTCGCAGATAACTTCGACTGCACGGCCAAGAATGCTATACTGGAAACCGAAATGCGTCCCCAGCATCAATAGTTCTTTGTCCTTTTTAATGTTTCAACTGTGTGTGTTGTATAATTTAAAAGAATGAACCATGTCAACCAAAAGCATGAAGCCTGCTACTATTATTTCTAAATCAAAACGAACTTTGTGTGGACCTCAATACTCAACCACTTTGACAACTCCTTATGTAAGAAAACTCTCTTGGACCAACAGCCTTAGTGCGCGGTGATTTCCTACCTTCCATTCAAAACCCAGCTGCTTCATAGCTCGGTAAACTTCAGCCATAATGTCACACGCTTTGCTCTGGCTTCGGATTCCAAGATGCCACTTGGCTTTTTTCACAGCTAGAGACTTGGGCTTTGTTGTGTTGAGTGCATCCAGTGGACAGCGTGCTTTGGGGCTGTCTGCGATGAGAGGCGGCATCCTTTCTGGATGTGGTTTCAGGCCTGGAGGAATATGCATGGCGCTGTCATCCATAAAAGAACCTGATGGAGGACTAGAGGCGAGGTAGAACTCACTGGCTTGGTTCATTATTCTCCGATTGTCAATGATAAGATGATAAGCCACTGCAAGCTGGTCTTGCGGGTCACCACTATACAGACTATTCATCACTTCTGACTCTGTACACTCGAATTTCTCACAGACTTCCTTCACAGCCTCATCATCAATGACGTTCGCATCGTAGGAGGGGTCTTCAGGAAATAGGTAGCTGGGCAAATCCTGTTTAAACCATTCATGTTCTCTAGGAAAAACACCATACACACTATTGTAAGAACATGCTTTGATAAGTCCCACATAATGTAGACATGTGGCAATACAACATAAAGATACTACAATACTGGTCTCAAGTCCCAGTTCTGTCTATTGACTATGTGGCCCTACACCAGTTAATTAATCTCTATGCCACTATGGGCCATGTGCCCCTACTCCAGTTAATTAATCTCTATCCCTGAATAAATACAGATATTTAGGCTCAAGATATTTCCCTGAAAATGAACAAAGTGTGTCTGTCACTTTGAGGAAAATGGTGGCAATATTTGTAGCCAGTGTTAGAATCCTAAGTTTCCAAGCAATTCAGATGATGTACAGTACTTTGTTCCCACCTCCTAGAATTTGATGGTTTCTCAAGATCTAAAGTTCTGATTGTTAGTATTGATAAGACTGAACCTGACATTTATAGTGTAAAATGAAATGTTGAAAATTTGTATATTTCAATATTGCAAGATTTCCCAACGATGTGAAAAAATTACACATGCATGAGAAGGTCACTTAAAATGTAACATTATTATATAACTATAATGCGGTAAAATACAAAACTTCATTTTCTTCTCAGTCGATACTGAAAGCTGTAAGCTAGTATGTAAAGCTTTGGTTTAGTATCAAGAATACTACTATCATGTGGATGGCTATAAAATATTCCTTTATTTTCCAACCACTTGCCTGAGTCCACATTTTCCTCAGTGATTGCAATGAATATAAAATATTGCAAGATTAAATGAAGAAGTAGATTGAGAATCTGCCTGCTTCTGATTGAGCTAGACATTAAGGAGACTTATAAAAATGTAAGATGATGCTTTGCAAAATGTTTCTGAAAAGTTTTCCTACTACACTTATTATCCTAGCTATTCAGAAGTCTGATTCAGTAGGATCTCAAGTTCAAGGCTTGCTGCAGCTACAAAAGAAACTAGAGGCCGCTCTGAGTAATTTAGTCAGAGCTTGTCGCCAATGACATATGAAAGCAGAGGGGAGGGACAGAGACGCAGCTCAGTGGAAGAGCGTTTGCCGAGGAAGCACAGGCTCTAGGTCCAGTTCTTACTTGTTTGTTTCCATCTAAATGAGCAGATTGTAAGTGAACTTAACCCTAATTTGAATTATTATATGCGAACTACTGGTGTATTATTCATTAAAAACTTCTTTGACATTCTCAATAACGTTTAAGAGGGTAAAGAGATATTAAAACTAAGATGTTTGCACACTGCTCTCTTAATCTTACTTTCCCTCACTTCTGGACCTTTATGTCTAATATCATGACTGTTATCAAAAAGTCTTCAGAGATTATATGCCAGATGAAAGTAAACAACTATTAAAAATAAATGGTTCAACACCCATTCATGATTAAAGCCTTGGAAAGACCAGGAATTCAAGGCCCATACCTAACCATGATAAAAGAAATCTACAGCAAACCAGTAGCCAACATCAAAGTAAATGGTGAGAAGCTGGAAGCAATCCCACTAAAATCAGGGACTAGACAAGGCTGTCCACTCTCCCCCTACCTATTCAACATTGTACTTAAAGTCCTAGCCAAAGCAATTCGACAACAAAAGGAAATCAAGGGGATACAAATTGGAAAGGGAGAAGTCAAAATATCACTTTTTGCAGATGATATGATAGTATATATAAGTGACCCTAAAAATTCCACCAGAGAACTCCTAAACCTGATAAACAGATTTGGTGAAGTAGCTGGATATAAAATTAACTCAAACAAGTCAATGGCCTTTCTCTACACAAAGGATAAACAGGCTGAGAAAGAAATTAGGGAAACAACACCCTTCAAAATAGTCACAAATAATATAAAATACCTTGGCGTGACTCTAAGGAAGTGAAAGATCTGTATGATAAGAACTTCAAGTCTCTGAAGAAAGAAATTAAAGAAGATCTCAGAAGATGGAAAGATCTCCCATGCTCATGGATTGGCAGGATCAATATAGTAAAAATGGCTATCTTGCCAAAAGCAATCTACAGATTCAATGCAATCCCCATCAAAATTCCAACTCAATTCTTCAACGAATTAGAAAGGGCAATCAGCAGATTCATCTGGAATAACAAAAAACCTAGGATAGCAAAAACTCTTCTCAAGGATAAAAGAACCTCTGGTGGAATCACCATGCCTGGCCTAAAGCTGTACTACAGAGCAATTGTGATAAAAACTGCATGGTACTGGTATAATGACAGACAAATAGACCAATGGAACAGAATTGAAGACCCAGAGATGAACCCACACACCTATGGTCACTTGATCTTTGACAAGGGAGCTAAAACCATCCAGTGGAAAAAAGACAGCATTTTCAACAAATGGTGCTGGCACAACTGGCGGTTATCATGTAGAAAAATGTGAATTGATCCATTCCTAACTCCTTGTACTAAGGCCAAATCTAAGTGGATTAAGGAACTCCACATAAAACCAGAGACACTGAAACTTATAGAGGAGAAAGTAGGGAAAAGCCTCGAAGATATGGGTACAGGGGAAAAATTCCTGAATAGAACAGCAATGGCTTGTGCTGTAAGATAAATGGGTCCTCATAAAGTTGCAAAGCTTCTGCAAGGCAAAAGACACCGTCAATAAGACAAAAAGACCACCAACAGATTGGGAAAGGATCTTTACCTATCCTAAATCAGATAGGGGACTAATATCCAATATATATAAAGAACTCAAGAAGGTGGACTTCAGAAAATCAAATAACCCCATTTAAAAATGGGGCTCAGAGTTGAACAAAGAATTCTCACCTGAGGAATACGAACAGCAGAGAAGCACCTGAAAAAATGTTCAACATCCTCAATCATCAGGGAAATGCAAATCAAAACAACCCTGAGGTTCCACCTTACACCAGTCAGAATGGCTAAGATCAAAAATTCAGGTGACAGCAGATGCTGGCAAGAATGTGGAGAAAGAGGAACACTCCTCCATTGTTGGTGGGATTGCAAGCTTGTACAACCACTCTGGAAATCAGTCTGGCGGTTCCTCAGAAAATTGGACATAGTACTACTGGAGGATCCAGCAATACCTCGCCTGGGCATATATCCAGAAGATGTCCAAACCGGTAAGAAGGACACATGCTCCACTATGTTCATAGCAGCCTTATGTATAATAGCCAGAAGCTGGAAAGAACCCAGATGCCCCTCAACAGAAGAATGGATACAGAAAATGTGGTACATTTACACAATGGAGTACTACTCAGCTATTAAAAGGAATGAATTTATGAAATTCCTGGAGGGCATCATCCTGAGTGAGGTTACCCAATCACAAAGGAACTCTCACAATATGTACTCACTGTAAGTGGATATTAGCCCAGAAACTTAGAATACCCAAGATATAAGATACAATTTACTAAATCCATGAAACTCAAGAAGAACGAAGACCAAAGTGTGGACACTTTGCCCCTTCTTAGAACTGGGAACAAAACACCCATGGAAGGAGTTACAGAGACAAAGTTTGGAGCTGTGACGAAAGGATGGACTGCCATATCTGGGGATTCATCCCATAATCAGCCTCCAAACGCTGACACCATTGCATACACTAACAAGATTTTGCCGAAAGGACCCAGATATAGCTGTCTCTTGTGAGACAATGCCGGGGCCTAGCAAACACAGAAGTGGATGCTCACAGTCAGCTATTGGATGGATCACAGGGCCCCCAATGGAGGAGCTAGAGAAAGTACCCAAGGAGCTAAAGGGATCTGCAACCCTATAGGGGGAACAACATTATGAACTAACCAGTACCCCAGAGCTCTTGACTCTAGCTGCATATGTATCAAAAGATGGCCTAGTCGGCCATCAATGTAAAGAGAGGCCCATTGGACTTGCAAACTTTATATGCCCCAGTACAGGGGAACACCAGGGCCAAAAAGTAGGAGTGTGTGGGTAGGGGAGTGGGGAGAGGGTATGGGGGACTTTTGGGATAGCATTGGAAAAGTAAATGAGGAAAATACCTAATAAAAAATATAAAAAAATAAAAAATAAAAAATAAATAAAAATAAATGGTTACAAATACACAAATATTCTGATAAAACCTGGGGGTGGAAACCAGTAAATGAAAGCCTATGGCTCCCAGTGGGAGGCTGAGCAGGGAAGCCACACAAACGAACACTGGACAAACACCAGAATGAGCAGTAGACAGACAGACAGACAGACCAATGCATGGAAGCCAGTTACTGCATCAAAAGATGCAGGAAATGAAAATATCTTGAGACAACAAAGGGTTTTGTCACATTATTGAGTAGTGAGACATGGGACAGAATGGTAAAAGAAATCAAGTATTGTAGACTGTTGTAGCAAAACTGTCAAATTAACCTTTTTTTTTTTTTTTTTTTTTTTTTTTTTTTTTTTTTTTTTTTGGTTTTCGAGACAGGGTTTCTCTGTATAGCCCTGGCTGTCCTGGAACTCACTTTGTAGACCAGGCTGTCCTGGAACTCAGAAATCCGCCTGCCTCTGCCTCCTGAGTGCTGGGATTAAAGGCGTGCACCACCACGCCCGGCCCAAATTAACCTTTTATAAGTATAAAAATTTCCCAATGGATTGTAATGATCTGGGAGTTTCACTCAAAAGCTGGCTTTATAACTTCAGTAAGAAAGTGAGATGTGGGTTCTTACACTGTCTCTCCTAAACATCCATTCTTTTCACCTCCACAGAAGCCTTAAGATCCAACAGTCTTACACTCAACATGGCTGAGGGAAATCAGTGGAATAACAAGGATGGAGTAGTGGAATATCAGAGTTCTCTACAATTCCCATTTCATTAAGAACCACCACTTTTTCATACCTAGTTTGCTGGTTGTTCTTTGTCAAGCTGTCACAAATCTAGACATATCTAAGGAATGTTGACTGGAAAAATGGCTGGATAAGATTGGTCCATAGGCAAGTCTGTTGGGCATTTTCTTGATTAACAATTGATGGGAGAGGGCCCAGCCCATTGTAGGTGATACCACCTCTGGGTAAGTGGTCCTAACTTGTAAAAGAAAGCAGGCTGAGTAAGTCATTAGAAGCAAGCCAATAACCAGCTCTACTCCATGGCCTCTAACTTCAGTTCCTGCCTCCAGGTTGCTGCCCTGACTTGCCTTAGTGAGGTAAGTCACCTGGAAGTATAGGATGAAATGAACCCTTTCCTCCCCAAGTTGCTTTTGGTCATGGTGTTTTATTACAGCAATAGAAAGCCTAAGATACCTAGCAATTCCTCAATGCTTTCATATATGCCTTTGTCTTTGGTGTAACTTAGAATTCTATTACTGAAAGCCACCAGGGTTTTTGTAAAAAAGAAATCAGTGCCTATTGTTTAATATTCCAGCTATCTGGAATGGCAACCACAGTTGGGTAACACACACACATGCAGGCACATGCTTAATAGAACCTTATCCCCTAGGTAAGGCAAGTTCAGGCCAGACAAGAGCCCAGCATGGAGAAGGGAAGTGGGTATGAATTCTCACCTCCAGCTAAGACGCTATTGCTAGCTTGCTTTATGGACTGTGAACCATGGTAGGTCTAAAAGGCTCCACTGGATGACCACACACCCAAGACTATATGGATAGCAGTAGCTGGAGGGGGAGCAGGGAGAGAGAGAGATTGGCTACCACCTGAGGAACAGCACGAAAGCATGGATGGTTGTCCTTTGGTTACCACACACATGGGCACCCATGTAAATGTATAACCTCACACCTAAAGACACACGCAAAAGTAAGGTAAATAGTTGAAGGTTCTGATATTCAATTAATTTTAGTTCTACAAAAGTAGCAAGCTCACATGGCTCAATCTGGGAATACCTTCTCAGTGATTTCACTATAAATGGGGAGTAATTAAAAAAACAAATATGTTAAGGAATAAGATCACTGTTAGTAACCAGGGAAAAAAACAATATCCACCATTAAGCTTCAGATCCACTGTTTTCAAGCACAGTAATTTTAATACTACTATTAATACTAGCTGAAGGAAACAAATCTCAAATTTCCAAGAGCACGCGTCTCTCCTGTTTATCCCTGTATTTCTGGCACTCAACTTAGGACCTCTCACAGAGCAGATGCTAAACATATATTGGAAGAGAAGCAAACAGGTAGAGAGGCTTTTCTAACACGTCTGCTGAAGAGAATATTGTGCAGACAAGTTGAGCGTCTCCAACCAGAAAATCCAAACTCTTGATGCTCCCAAATCTCCAATCTTTTAGGCTCTAAGACTTCTGAATTTAAAGCAGTTCTGGGTTTTGGATAAGGAGGGTTAACTGGGGAAAAAAAAATCTATGCAAATATTTCAAAACCTGAAAAACTCTGATATGTAAAACGCTCCTGCCTGAAGCATGTCAGATCATTATACCCAATTTCCACAATAACAGTAAGCCACTAAGTATCACAGAATAAAAGAAATACAAAGTATTATGAGGGAATTAAGGAGAAATAAATGCCGTATAACTCATGTAACAATCTAGGATAGTAAAAATAGCATCAGTTTTAATTAAAAAAGGCTTTGAATTCCAAATTTTTTCCTTTATAGGAAAGCCCAGGCTGGCTTCAAACTTGCTATGTAGTAAAGATGACCCTGAGTTTCTAACCCTTTGCCTCACCCTTCCCACCACACCCCGAGCTGGGATAACAAATGTGCACCACCATGCCTGGCTTGTGCAGTGCTAGGGGACAAACGCAGAGCTCTGTGCATGCTGTACCAGAAGCATGCCCACTGAGCCATGTTCACAGCTGGATACTCTAGAGCAGGATAATTCACATTATAAATATACGTCACACGTGCACGTGGTATATTTTAATACAAAAATGTGGTCCGTATTTTAAAGTAACTTATACTTAAAGACAAACAGATATATAACTAAGTCATGACACAACCTCAATTTCAGTTTATTGTTGTAAAATGAAAATAAGAACAGCTACCTCTGAGAAAGTCAATATAACAAAATAGGTTGAACGTATAGCAAAATGCTTGCTGTTTATCAACTTTCAAAACTTTTAACTTTTATTCCTTTTGAAGTAAACTTTACCAAATTAAAAATTCTCATATTGAAATATTGAACATTAACATAAAATAGTGGAAATTATAAATCTAAGTTATTACTTTAAGTATAGAAGTGTTATTACCTTGTCCTTCGGCTGCGAGCTTTATTGTGTAACGGTTAAACTATCCCTCTATAGCCTAAACTATCACTATTTTATAGCACTTCCTATGGGTCAATTAATTCACCCCAATAGATTTAGTTACATTTTTCTTCTAAAGTCTATAAATATATGAAGAGTTGTTTTTAAATAACTATTCTAAACTTACAAGTGTTTATATAAGCAAGTACAAATATATTAACATGTCTAATTTTTCTTCTGAGAAAAAAAAACAATTAGAAGAACTAATTGTGAACAGACAGTTCCCCCTTGTTGGCTCATTTCTATAACTAAATCTGGCAGCAGTTTTACAGCTGTCCATTCTTATGCACAAGGCCTGGAACTGGAACAGAACAGAGAAAGAAAACAATGTTGTGGTTTGAACTCGGAATGTCCACTTCCCTTACGGGACACCTGTGTTAGGACACATGGCTCCCCGCTGATGATGCCACTTATGTAGATTATAGAATCTATTAGGAGGCGGAGCTTCAGTTGACAAAGTAAGCCACTGGGGGTGGGCCTCTGAGCCTAGCGCCCTTTCTACCCACAGTGCTTCCTAAACACAAATGCAGTGTGACCAGCCCCTCAGGCTCCCGCCTTCCCCACCACAATGGACTTCTACATCTCTCAAGCATTGAACCACAATCAGTCCTTCCTCCCTTAAGTTGCCTCCTGCTGGTATTTAGCCACAGCAGTGAGGAATGTAAAAAGAATTCCACCTGCTTGCAAGAGAGCTGCAGCAGCCAGCAGGAACCACCACCTCAGCCAGCCTCTGAATGTTCCACAGGACACATGGGTCAAAACATTTCCTCTGGCTTTAGGGGAAAAGGCGGAAAGGTTTTGAAAGATGTCAGAAGAGTCTGCTTCTAAACAACACTTTGAAACCTTAGATAAGACAAAAGCCTTCTAAACACATAAAGACTGTGTAGAGGGCATTATATCATTCCTGCCATTACAATAGTTAACTCCTCAACAATCAAGTGAGTCTCCACAGCAAATCCAGTAGTAGTTACTGGATCAAAACTGTAACAGAAGTTATTTTCTTAAATATACTAAGTAATATAACCATAGTGGGGCTCAGGAAGACAAATATCCCGTGTCCTCTCCAACCAGGACTCCAGCTTCTAAAGGGTAGTATGGAGAGAAGGCCAGGAAACTAGAAAGGGGCCCATAAGATGGGAAATATGAGGATTTAACAGAGAAAGGTAGGGTTGGAAAGCAAACATAATGTGTAAGGGAAATACAGGAAGCAGAGGGTGGGGTGGGGGGAGGCAGGGGATGTGGAAAGGACAAGTGAGGACAATGCATGCATCTGAGTTGAACACAGACAGACATGTTTTGTGCTTATTCCCTCAGTACTAGGTTTACACTGCATTTTCACTGTGTTAGATACTATAAGTAAAGAAGATAAGCCAGTTATAACATGGTGGTAAGGCTTCAAGAAAAAGCAATGCAGTACATCACCAACCACACCCAAAACACAAAGTTCTACACTTTCCACATCTGAAATGTCTGCAGATCCCTTCTCAACGTCCACTTTCAGTATCAGTGTCCTAAGGAGCAGGGAAATAAACAGAAAGGTTCTTAAGACAGTTCGTTCCCTGAGAGTTACAATGCAGGAGAGAGGAGAGGCACTCTGAGAAAGAACAGACACTGAAAGCGAAACAACAAGGGACGTGCTGAAGGCTGCCTTGCACAACCAGAAGCTCCCACACAGCAAGAGGAGAGCAGGCATGATTCCACAGAGCTGGGACACGAGAGCAGAACATAAAATTACTTGAATGCTATCAGGTGAGAGGGTGCAGAAAATAATGAGAGCAGAATAATATAATCGAGGGCACAGAACCTAAAATTGAAGGTGAGGCATGTGGTCAGGAAGGCAAGATGAGACTCTAGGAGCCTGGCTCCTCCTCACACAGGCCTCAGATGCTGTGCTACTTATGCCAAAAGCATACAAGCAGTGTAAGACATTTGAAAGGTAAGGCACATCACCAAGTTTGCCTAAGTCCAAATTTTTAAAATTCCTTGTCATTGAGACAGTCATATTATAGCCCATGCTGGCCTTGAACTGGAGATCCTCTTGCCTCATCCTCCTGGGTGAGCGCAAATATTCTAGAATCACTATCACTACAATGAGAAAATGTGCAAAATGCCCAAAACTATAATCACCGTATGTCTTTGATAGTTGCTCGCTTCAGGGGGTCCACCTGGAGCATGTGCATCAGCAGAGTGGCGACAGAACGGTTGAGATAGTCTGGGATGTAAAACACGCCCCCTCGGATCTTCTTGAAGAGCGTAGGCACGTGCTCATCATCGAAAGGGAGGGTGCCACAGAGAAGGGCATACAGGATGACACCACAGCTCCAGATATCGACCTCGGGACCTGCATACAGCCTGAGGAGGGAAGGCACAAGCCTAAGTGCAGGTATCACATCCCCTTACTATCCTGCTTACATACATGATAAATGCAAAACCAACTTGGTTATCTTGCTATTTAAAGTCTTCACTGAAATACATAGCAATTTCCAAACCTCAATAATTACTCTTCAAAGAAAGTTATCAGCCCAACTAATTACACAAATTTGTCAAAAGACTTATTTTATTTGTTAAATATTAGTTATAAGTACTAATTAAAATTTATTATACTTTCTGGCCAGGCAGATGGTGCATGCATTTGGAACGCAGAAGCAGACAGATCTCTGAGTTTTAGGCAAGCCTGATCTAGACAGTGCCAAGCCACCAGGGTAACGTGCTAAGCCCCTGTCTCAGAAACAAACCAGCTAACAAACAATCACATTTACACTTTCTCTCTTATTTCTTTAAGGAAACATTAAAGTAGATAAGCACAAACTAAAAGAGAAAATAATATATAGTGCTTCACACTCCCAGAATGACTACAAGAAAGAAAATGATTGTGACAGAAATTTTGCACTTTAGCACACATTTTAAACAAAACTTGAAATACTAAAGTACTTTACTAGTACCATATAGACAATGTTTAATTTGTATTTCTAAAACATTACTTATTTATTTTTAAATTTTTATCTTAAAAGTATGAGTATTTTGACTGCATCTATGTCTTGTATGTCTGATTCCCAGAGAGGTAAGAAGACAGTGTCAGATTCCCTGGGAGTTGGGAGCCCTTGAGTAGGTACTGGGAATCGAGCCTGGGTTCTCTGAACAAGTGCTCTTAACCATGGAGCCATCTCTCCAGCCCTTGTATGACAGAATTCCTACTACTCTCTTTCCAAATCATTGGTTAATTCATTGGACAGCTCAGATCCAGACAACTTGGCTCTGTATCACATGCCTCACACTATTTTTGGCTTGCCCTTCTTCTATGTTAACATTCCCAACAGCACATTTCCAAAATCCAACTCTGGTTTGAGGTAAAAAAAAAAAAAAAAAAAAAAATGTCTACAGCTCCAGTGGAAAGAACATAATCTGTTTCACTAGAGTGCTGCCCCTAATTTACCTTATTTGCCGCATCACCCAAGCTCTTTACTAAATCAATGTGTTCCCTAAAACTGATCAGCTGAAATCCTAACCTCAAACTGGTGGTATGACGAAGTGGTTATTTCGGGGAGGTCTGGCCCTGAGGTGGAACTCTCATAAAGAACATTAAAGTCCTATAAAAGACTATCCCAGAGAGATCCCATTACCCTTTGACTACATGCACTTACAGTAAGAGACAGTGGGCTGCAAGGAATAGGCCCTACACACACCAAATCCTTGTGGAGCTACAGAGCTAGGACAGGCAGACTGCGGTTGTTCTTTAGGATGGTGTACAGTGCTCTTCAGCAGCCCAGATGAACTAAGACTCACACAATCTCTATGTGTGCACCTACTCAGTACTTCTCTGAATGCAGTCTGTTAACTTATACAACCAGGCCCTAACTATTTCCTAATGCACCATTGAGCTAATTGCACGAGAGACTTCACTGTCTCCATTTGTGTCGTTTAATTGCTTGAAATCATATTGTCACCCAAATTTCACTCTTCCAAAGACAGAATATAAAACAACTGCCTGGAGACTGTGTGAAACACTATTATTAAATAACTATGTCTGATAAGTAAAGCCAATGGCTTAAATATTAGCAAATCTTTACAGCTACCTGACATTTTCTAGACTAGAAAATAGGCATTGCATAAGATCTGTCTTAGCCTTCACTAATTAAAAAAATGCATGAACATATGTATTATAATCAAAATGCATAAACGCATGCATTAGAATGCCTACATGGAGTTTAAAAAAATTATTCTGCCTATAATAAAAAAATACGTGAACAATTGTTTCTATTATGTTGAAAAATCTTTTCCCAAAGGAAATACAATTAAATATTACTAAAATGGATGCAAGGTCACAAAAAGCCCTACTTATCTCTAAAACTATTACCTTCCTGAGATGACCTCAGGTGCTGCATAATTTGGCGATCCACAGCTAGTTCGTAGAAATTCACCATCTGACATCATATTAGATAGTCCTGAAAATGAAAGCAATTTATCAGATCCTGGATATGGAAGATATAGGTAAAACTATAATAAAAATTCTCAATTATTGCATGCTTCAGAAATCATATTCATTATTTATGTTTAAATGTAATGGTGGGTGGAGAGATGGCTCAGTGAGCAAAGCTGACAGCCTGAATTCAATCCATGGATCATAAAGGGAGATAAGAGAAAACTGACTCTGGAGTCTTGTCCTCTGACCAATATGCACATCTGTACTCTTTTACATATATACCTACAGACATCACACACACACACACACACACAGGCACACACATAAATCTTTAAATTAGTGTGTTACTAATTAGAGAGTTGCTTTTAGACTAGAAAGAAATCATTTTAGAGAACACACATCATTCACACTGAACACTGAAGAGTACCACATGTGTGGATGGAATGAACTGCACCACATGAAAACTTTGACTCATTTCACACATACAATAAAAAAAAAAAGACTATTTGAAATTACATTACTGTTTTAAAAAACAGAAGCACCATATATTATCTACTTCTCTATATGAAGAAATAAAATATAGGCTGCTACTTAAAAAACAAACAAGTAAACAAAAACTGCTTTTAAAAGTCTTTCTTCAAAGGTTGTAGCTGGGTATTACATCTTTAATGCCAACACTCAGGAGATAGGAGGATCTCTGGGAGTTTGAGGACAGCATGGTCTACATAGCAAGTTGCAGACTAGCCAGGGCTACATAGTAAAAGTCGATTTTTTTTTTTATTATTGTAATTAGACAGCAGAGCAGCTCCAGCTGATAAGCAGGCTGGTTTCCTTGGAGATGGGGCCTCACTGCTATTCAGGTGGAGGAGCCTCCTGTTTCAACTTCCCGGGAAAGGTTTATAATTAGAGAGCTTTGATTCAACATAGTAAAAATAGTCTTCTGAACCAAAGCTCCAGCTGAACTACTTACTAGAAGAAATCGTAAAGCTAGTATAAAGACAGGTACAAGGGCTTAGTGGTTAAGAGCACTGACTGCTCTTTGGGAAATCATGAGTTCAAATCTCAGCAACCACATGGTGGCTCACAACCATCCATAATGAGAAACAAATAAAAAACCTATGGGCTGGAGCAAGAGAGAGACGAGAAGAGGGAAAAGGTGAAGAAAAAAATAAAAACAGGTAGGTACAAAACAGACAAAAACCTGCAGCTTGCAACCCTGAGCTGCACACCTCCCATGATGCTCTCATGATGGTCAAGTCCTGAACTGCACACCTCCCATGATGCTCTCACGATGGTCAAGTCCTGAGCTGCACACCTCCCATGATGCTCTCATGACGGTCAAGCCCTGAACTGCACACCTCCCATGATGCTCTCATGACGGTCAAGTCCTGAACTGCACACCTCCCATGATGCTCTCATGATGGTCACATCCTGTCTTATCCTCAAACATCCATTGGGGCAGCCTTTCCAGGTGTGTTTAGGCCAGAAAGTGTATGCTGATTAAAAATGTTCTTTTTACCCTGTCTCTTACCAAGGACTAACGTCCCATTTACTCATAATTTATTAGATACTTACTGCCCTAAGACTGACAGGCCTTTCTTTCCAAGCTCAGTTCAGAAGCAGCACAAAGCTTTCAAAGCTAAGAACAAAAGTTCACACACTTGTTTATGTCCATTTACCAGGAAAGCATCCACTGCATCAACACATTTGCCAAAGGCATTTGGGACTCCTTCTCTTCCCAGCACCCATCCCCCTCCCAAAATAAAATAAAATACGTACCATTTCCTTAGGAGGAAAGGCATGTTGAGTGGATCTGTTTTCTAGAAACGTCAGTACTATTTAAGTGGATTTAAATAAACAAAATAGGCCAGTGTGAACTGCAATCAATCCCTTTTTGTGGTGCAGGATTTGTGAGGATGAATGGATACTGGTCGGTTTTACAGGTTCTACACAGCCCTGGGTAACCCTGGAGTGGCGTACCAAAGTCAGCTATCTTAGCGTTCATCTGGGCATCCAGCAGCACATTCTCTGGCTTCAGGTCCCTATGGACAACCATATGCCTGTGACAGTAATCCACGGCAGACAGGATCTGCTGGAAGAGCCGGCGCGCTTCCACCTCTTCAACCTAGCAAGCAGGAAAAGACGCTGCATCAAGACTATCTGGGGCATCATTTATTATGCACTTCAGTTTTGTAACAAGTCTAAATATAACTGATCAGGCTAATTAAAATCAACTAAGTCCAACAAGTCAGACAAAGCAAACCAGCTAAAACCTTGCCAAAGCTCAAAATAGTATTCGATGGATTTTTTTTTTCTTTGCTTGGCTGCTTGGCAACGATGTTTAATTTTCAACCAATATTAAATATGCACAATGTTTTGGAGGAGTCAGCAAAAACAACTAAAACAGAACTTACATGAAAAGGCTATGAAAAGAAAATAATTGAAGCTTCAAGATGATTTTATACAGAATAGATTGTGAAAAGCACAAGAATCACTTGGTGATTAAGTGCAATACAGTTTCCAAATTAGTACACAAAAGGCATATTTCTCAAGAAAGAAAATATGTCCTGTATATGTAGTCCATGTTACAGAAACAATTAAAGCACTGGAAATATGTTTGTGGTTAGCTACTTCCAGTTCCTTCCACTCTCTTAGCTTGGGACTGAAAGATACCCTAGAAAATATGTCACTCACCCGCCCATGTTTGCAGATGTAGTCGAACAATTCACCTCCAGACACGTATTCCATTACCATAAAAAAGTCTGTCGGAGTGCTGATCACCTGGTAGCTTATCAGAAAAAAAAAAAGCAGGTTAGTAAAAAATGGTCTGCCTACAAATAACCAACCCCATGTGCTATTCTTGTTACAACTCATCTAATGTTTGTATAATATTCTAGGACAGCAACAGATTTTACAATGTTATCAAACTAATTCCAGTGCCATAAGCATGGAAGGAGGTTACAAAAGTCTCCCACTTTCTGAGGTTTATAGACTCCCCTTCAGATTTCTGCTTGACAGATTCTTGTTATCTTTCAAATCTTCACAAACTCACTTAAGCATTTTTCCATTTCAACAAAAATTTGTTTAGCCAATAAAGATAGGTATTATATGCTTAGAATATTCTTAGACATATAAAATATATCATAAAGATATAATACTTAGCAAAATTCAGTAGGTTGACAAATCCTTTCTTAAAAGTGGCTGGGGCGAGGAGGAGCTATATACTGAAGCAATCAGAGAGACAGGCAGATGGAAAACTACATGTCTCTGTCAGGGTTTCTATTCCTGCACAAACATCATGACCAAGAAGCAAGTTGGGGCACAAAGGGTTTATTCAGCTTACACTTCCACATTGCTGTTCATCACCAAAGGAAGTCAGGACTGGAACTCAAGCAGGTCAGAAAGCAGGAGCTGATGCAGAAGCCATGAAGGGATGTTGGTTACTGGCTTGCTACCCCTGGCTTAGCTCAGCCTGCTCTCTTATGATCCCAAGACTACCAGCCCAGGGATGACACCACCCACAAGAGACCTCCCCACTTGATCACTAATTGAGAAAATGCCCCACAGCTGGATCTCATGTAGGCACTTCCCCAACTGAAGCTCCTTTCTCTGTGATAACTCCAGCCTGTGTCAAGTTGACACAAAAAACCAATCAGTACAATTGACCCCTTGTCAACTTGACACACAAACACATCACTACTTAAGTCTCAACACTTACTTTCTTATTCATCCCCAAGATCTAAATAAGTTTAAAAGTCCCACAGTCTTTACATATTACAAGTTCAATCCCTTTAAAAATATCCAATATCTTTTAAAATTCAAAGTCTCTTAACCGTGGGCTCCACTAAAATACTTTCTTCCTTCAAGAGGGAAAAATATCAGGGCACAGTCACAATCAAAGCAAAATCAAACTCCAACTGTCCAATGTCTGGGATCCACTCACTATTTTTTGGATTTCTCCAAGGGCTTGGGTCACTTCTCCAGCTCTGCCCTTTGTAGCACACACCTTGTCTTCTAGGCTTCAGATGCCTGTACTGCATTGCTGCTGTTGTTCTTGGTGGTCATCTCATGGTACTGGCATCTCCAAAACACTGCTGTCTTCCACTGTAACTAGGCTTCACCAACAGCCTCTCAGCTCTCTTCATGGTGCCAAGACATCTCCTTTGCATGACCCCTTCAGTCCTGGGCCATCAATTGCAACTGAGGCTGCACCTTCACCAATGGCCTTCCATGGCCTCTCATAGTGCCAAGCCTCAGCTGCTCGTCATGATCCCTTCATGCCTTCAAAACCAGTACCACCTGGATGGCTCTTACACATTACCAAGTACAGCTGCAGCACGAGGCACAATCTTGGCTATGTCTGGTACATAGCCTCTTTGTGCTCTCAGGAAACACTTCCCAGAAGATGTCACCTCAATGATGCTGGTCTCTTCTTAATCACCACTAATTTCTTAGCTCCAGCTAACCAGCATCAATAGTCCCAGTAATGCAAAGGTTTTGCTTTAGTAGTTTTGGTATCTTGTTAATCCTTAGCTGACTCTTCAGCCCCAACTAACCAGAACCACAGAATCTTCACAATCAAAATAGCAATAAGATATCTGATAAGAGTCTTTAATCTTCCCTCTGAAATTTCACAAGCCAGGCCTCCATCTTCTGCACTGTTTGAAACATTATCTTCCAAGCTCCTACACAACATCCCACAGAGCTCTTAACACCAACTGGATCTTCTAGCCCAAAGTTCCAAAGTATTCCACAAAGTATTTCCCAAAACATGGTCAGGTTGTCACAGGAATACCCCACTATGCTGGTACCAATTTGCCTTAGGGTTTCTATTCCTGCACAAACATCATGACCAAGAAGCAAGTTGGGGAGGAAAGGGTTTATTCGGCTTACACCCCCACATTGCTGTTCATCACTGAAGTAAGTCAGGACTGGAACTCAAGCAGGTCAGGATACAGGAGCTGATGCAGAAGCCATTGAGGGATGTTTCTTACTGGCTTGCTTCCCCTGGCTTGCTCAGCCTGCTCTCTTATGAACCCAAGACTACCAGCCTAGAGATGGTCCCACCCACAAGGGGCCTCCCCACTTGATCACTAATTGAGAAAATGCCCCACAGCTGGATCTCATGGAGGCACTTCCCCAACTGAAGCTTCTTTCTCTATGATAACTCCAACTTGTGTCAAGTTGACACAAAAAAACAGCCAGTACACTACACTACATACACTTGCTTTGGCTCTGATTTAACCAACGGATCTGAGTGTGTGGCACAGCCCTGTATTCCTGTACTTAGAAGTCTGTGGTGGAAGAAAACAATGACTTAGAAGCTAGCCTGGGCTAACCAGTAAAGGCTGTCTCAAACATACACACAAGACATAACAACAGGAAGTTGTGAAGTACTACAGAAAATCTGAACTCTGACTGGATTACTAATAAGACTCATTATGCTTTTATTTTTAGATGTGATATTGAGTCTAGGCTTATCTCATTTAAAATGAAACTGGACAGCTTACACGTTAAAAATACTTTGAATCTGAGTGAGATGGTCTAGTAAGAAGACATGGTGGGGAGAAGATAAAGCAGCGCATGCTGACCCTGAAGCTGAATGCCAGATACACGGGCTCATCGCTTCCGTTCCTTACATATTTAATAGTCTTACAATAAAAGTGTGCATGTGCATGCACATATGTGTGTGCAGACACCTAAAGCTGGTCTTATTAAACAAATAGTACAAAATCAGCTTAATTTTACAAAATATTTTTTCTCTGAAAATTATTACTTCCACATACACAATTTTACAAAATCAGATTTTGAAAATGAGTTAAAAGTAATGCTAGTGTCTTAAATGAAGATTGCTTCCACGTTTATACAAATGGATACTGTTCTACTTTAAAAACCGTATCGTTTTCTTTATAAAGGATTCTCTATAGTTTCGTTGATTATGAGTACTGTTAGTTTCATAATGAGTTATTGTTTAAGGCTGATAAATACAGCAATAAGGACTTTGCTGGCTTCAAGTTACTCAGGAGGATGCACAGGAAGGAGCTGACGCCAGACTCCAGGCACTCCACCTCGAGAGAGAATTTGTTAGAGTAGGGAGCCCTTTGCTGTTTTGTCTACCAATGGGCCACATTTTATTAATGTGCAATAAAGCAAGTATGTTCGAGCTGATGGTGGGCTGGGTTCCTCACAGCCATCAAGTAGATGCGTTACACTCTATCTATACTAAGAGAAAAACATCATGTGTAAATTAAGCACACGAAAAGACCGTCTGTAGAAATATTTCTTTCTTAGTTTTTCTGTCCTTGAGATGGATGTTATAGAGTCCAGGCTTGCCTCAAACTCATAATCTTCCCTCCTTGGTTCCCACATTCTGAAATCACAAGTGAAATTACAGGGCTAGTCTGGAAAGATACTTCAAATGGTAATCTTTAGTCTTTGAAGGGCACAAAGGGCAAGGTATCCCATTTTATGTAAAAACAAATGGCTATAAGAGAAATAAGGCTGAAACTATTTCACGTAAACTGTGGAAAGGTAATTTTATTTAGAGCTCTTGACAGAAATGCTCTGATAAAGGCTATTTTGACAGGTACTGAGTGCTCAAACAAACTGAATACAGCAGGCAGAAGCATCTACTGCTACCAACTCCTTTTTCTGGTCTAGTTTATTATTTATTACCAGTCACATTTGTGCTCATCCACTTTGAATGAGGCATGAATAAAATGATGAAATTCAAACTTCACTGATGAGCCTTTGGACTATACCACAAGTCTGCACAGGATAGTGCTGGGTTGAACTGTCTCATAAAGCCTCTAACTCCACAGCACATGCGATCACACACCAAAGGCCACTTCATAGCAAAGAAAACTGAGGCTAGCATGAATGAGCCAGGCATAACTAATCAAATAAGGAGTCTTAATACTTATTGAATCCCTTCTTGTATTCTCTGAGTGTGAAACTAGAGGTTGGATCCTCTATGGGGGAACTTGCAATCTAGCTATAGTTAGGCTCTGAACAAGGATTCTCTTCAGACACATATCTGAGTTTCAGGCCCAGAGGTTTTTTATCAACCCTAAAGCTCCAAATTAATCAGGTCCTGTTATCTCTGTCGTTTCTCAAATATGAAACCCACAGTTACAGTCCCACTACTTATTAATCATGCTTTATTTTCCTCTGCTGCAGCTTCTTCCTGCAGGCTATTTCCACTGACCTGAGTACCTCTGACAGGGCTTAGCCTTCCCTTAGACTTTCCCTCCCAGGCAACCTCCCAAGTGTCAATGACGCAACTTGCATGCAGAGACACATTTACCTAGGCTGTACAACTCATATCTCTCAGCTTATAATTACAGGTTTTATAATGATAATTTGATTAATGAGTTTGCATCTGGAAAAGTACTTACAACAAATTATTTAAATTAATGTAGAAATTACTACTTTAAAATATGTAAATAGCTCGAATCAATACCAGAAAGAACTGAAAGTAAAAAGAAAAACATGGCAAAATTTCAACCAATAAAATTTCAGTTATTAAAGGGAACCAAGAAGAGTCCTAGGAAAACAGCTTCATATTAGAGACTTGGTGGGAAAGGCAAGTTCCTGGGTTACTAAAAGGTATCTTCTGGTAACTACATGGAAATATTATGAGAAATATAATAAAGAATGATCATCACACATAACAGCATTCTTTTAATGTGACAGAAGTGGAAAATAAGATGCATTAGGAAAATTTTCAGAAGCATTTTTAATTAAGAAAAAAAAAGCAATTAGCTAGACAATCCCTAAGCAATGTCTACCTGGTAAGGTTATAATCATTTTTATGCAAGAAACACACAAAGTAATATATACAACTCAAGGAAAAAAGAAATATTTCTGAAGTGAGCCAAAAATCAACATTTATGCACATCCCTGTTCAGGGGTAATGTCTATAAAGATTGTAAAATGTTATTTACATTGCCAAGTATATATAGAGTAAGATTTTCTTTAATTATAACTCAGCGGTATAAACATGCAGTGATTATTATCCTGGTCTTTTCTTTAGTTGATTACTGTTTTTAACAATATCCTAATAGGTAAATACAAAGCCTCACCAGCAGTAAGGCAGGGCCTTCCCCATCCCTCCCATGTAGCCAGCCACACAGAACTGCACTCCACTGCCACCCTGTACCCTCACCCAAGAAAGCACTGTCCTGAGGCCCTTCAGCCCTCTCTTGCTTTCGTTTTAGTTTTATTTTGATGTATGAAAATATATACATCCATATTTATATATTTATATTTAACAGTGATTAGTATTCATGTACCTAGCTTAACGCTTTTAGGTTTAAAATGGTATATATCATTAGTACTATTGGAGAACTTCTTGAAAGTCAGTCAACATTGCTGTGCTACAGTCTTACGACGTGACCCTTATAGAACAGGTCACTGTGTTTATCCGGTTATTCCCAGAGCCTATTTATTCATTTGTCTGCCACAGAAAGGTGCTGAGCTGATTCCTACAGCTCTGCTATTGGGTGCTACTTGACCATTTTTGTACATGGTAAGATTTTTCTCTTGCTATATACTGATGAGCTGAACTGCCAAGTTATAGCACATGTGAGTGCTCTATTTCAGTGCCAGTTGTTTTCTGAAAAGAGCTTAGCGACACTAAAATGACTGGAAAGCTTGGGGGCTTATAGTGCTTGCAAAGTATCATACACACTTCTTCTCCAAGAAATACTTGTGTCTTTGGCAAATTTTATTGGGTTGGTCATGTTTTTCTAATTTATGCATGTATATAAATATTAATTATTTCCATAATAGTCTAGAAAATAGAATAAATATGTACTGATTACTAACTTTATAAAGCATACCTTCTAGCTATCAAGGCACACTGAATTTGCTTTCATTTTTCTCTATAAACAGATTAAATATACTCTAATGGGCATCTCCTTAAAATGTAATTGTACATGTTTATCACTACCAGACACACAGTTAGAAAACCATGAGTATCTTCAAATATCCAATCAGAAGGCTTCTCAATTACAATGTTTTTCCTGTTTCTGTTCCTCGTTTTTTAGAATTAGATCCAAATACCATCCATACATAGTAATTGGTTGCTCTGCCTGTTTTAATCTATAGGTTGCTCACAGTTTTTTTTTCAGAGGACATCAGGCTGTTTGTCCTTGATAGGCTAAGTTCAATTTTACTACCCATCCTTTAGAGCATCATGATGAGCAGAGCATAACTCTTATTAGAGCTGGAGAACTGATCAGATAGCTATCTCCTTTGTTTAACAACTACATGGTACTGTGCACCTCTAGCCAAAGAAACAATGTCTCTCTTTTCTCTCCTTCTGAAATACAAGTAGCCATTTAGTCTAGATTCATCAATTCATTAACTAAATATTAAAATTATCTTTGTATGTATATGACCATTTTGTCTGCATGTATATCTGCACAGCAGAAGAGGGCATCAGAGCCCATAGCACTACAGTTATTGATGGTTGCCAGCTGACACGAGGGTACTAGGAACTGAACCCAGGATCTCTGGAAGGAAAAGTGCTCTTAACTGCTGAGTCATCTCTCCAGCCCCTTTAATTAATAAAACTTAAATGCTATAATAGTTGAACAATCTAGCAATAAACTATGGTGCAAAGAAAAATTTCCTCCAATCTTCCTCAGAATAAGTTCCAGATCACTACCTAGCAAGTTCAAAGACATCTTCGGCTACACAGTAAGACGGTATCTCAAAACAAATGAGCAAAGAACATCAAACAAAAACCCGCTGCCTCTGTAACAGGCAATGCAACATAGTAATGATCTTTTTCCCTCTCCCCGACCCCTCTCTCTCTCTGTTCCTAGACCTCCTCATTTCTAATCATTTCTCCTCCCACTACATACAGCAAAAATCCATGGTCATAGATTTTCTAAGATTAACTCTTTGAATTATCTACTGAATTCTGTCCCTATACCTGCTAAAGAACTTATCTCCTACATCTATTGTTTGGTCTTGACCTAGTTCTTCTCTATAACGTTACCTACCCTAAAAGACACCCCCTTTAGACAATACATGCTCTTCTAATTACTACTGTCCTCTTTCCCCTCTCCTGTGTAAACCATTGTTTCTGCTCATCACATATTCTTTCTTCATCTAAGATTTTTGCCTTTAACATTCTAATGTAAGTTTAAAAACAAACAAACAAACAAAAAATAGTAACCTCCTGTTCACCAAATCTAATCAGTCCATTCTCGGGTTTCATTTCATCTCATTCAATAGTAGCAGTAAGAACAGCTGACAACGTGTGAGACGGAGCTGTTTCCTAAGTTAGTCCATAGTATAGTAAAAGGTGGTTTATGAGAGAGAGCGATGGCTCAGCAGTTAAGGGCAATACTGCTCAGTGGCCCGAAGCTCAGTTCCCAGCACCACACATGTTGGTAGCTCACAACTGCTTGCCACTCCAGCTGCAGGAAATCCAACACTCCTTTCTGGACTCCAGAGGCATCTACAATCACATGTATGCATGTGTACACATGTACAAACACACTCACACATACACAAGCACACATAAAATTAAAAATAAAACAATTCTTAAAAGAAAAAGAAGAGGGGGAGGAGAAAGAGGAAGAATGTAGGGGACGCAGCAGAGCCAGGTCTTGACTCTCTCACCTGGAGTCCATAAAGTGGTGGTTTCTAGCACTGTTATGCCATGGCCCCCAAACTGGTCATCTGATAACCAACATGCACATCAAGGATGACTGTCCCTGGCACTTCAGCTCAGTCTGGTCTCCTGCTGCAGATGAGGTCTACGGAACTGCTCTTAGTCACTGATCCACCTGCTAGACATTGGAATCTAGGTTCACTGTTCTGACCTCAGCCTCTGCACAGCTGATTAAGTCTTGGATTTCAACCCTGACTCTTCTATGGCTTCAGCAACAGCGTCATCTGGGCCGCTGGTTTGGATTCCTTTATCTTTTTTTTTTTTTTTTTTTTTTTTTGGTTTTTCGAGACAGGGTTTCTCTGTAGCCCTGGCTGTCCTGGAACTCACTTTGTAGACCAGGCTGGCCTCGAACTCAGAAATCCGCCTGCCTCTGCCTCCCAAGTGCTGGGACTAAAGGTGTGCGTCACCACGCCCGGCTCCTTTATCTTATTAATATAGATTCCATTTGCATTTTCATCAGCCCAACCTTAGGGTATGCCATCTCTATAAAACTTTCCCTGAATTCCGGACTCAGCTATTCAAAAATACCTCTACTAGGTGCCTCCTTTCACCTTCGTAAAGTCAAAATAAAATGCTTGATCCTAACTCCTACACCCCATCCAAGCCTGGTCTTCATGGAACCTTTCCCGCTCAGTCACTGGCAACAAGATTCCTTTATTTACCCACACTAGGGACTTGGAGTTATTCTTCTTTCACAACCTATATTTCTGTCAGTAAAGGTAACTCTACCTTGAAAGCACATACAGAAGAAGAGTGTGCCTCAGCATCTCCTCAGTGTGATACTGTATTCCATGCCACCATCACCCGTCACCAGATTGCTGCAGCTGACACATAGCTTTCTCCTTACTTCACACTTGCCCTAATATGGTCTAAGTGGTAAGTCTGATGACATCTCACTTCTGATCAACATATTTCAGTGGCTTTTCATCTCAACAAGAATGGAAGTTAAAGTCCTTAACAATATTCCATAATGTCCTGTATGGTATGGCTCCCTTTCTATTTCTTACTTTACTAGATCAGTGATTCTCAACCTCCCTAATACTGCAACCTTTTAATAGAATTCCTCATGTTGTGGTGATCCCCAACCATAAAATTGGTTCGTTGCTATTTCATAACTGTAATTTTGCTACTGTTATGAGTAATAAATATCTGATATGCTGAATATCTGATCTATGTTCCCCAAAGGAGTCGCAACCCACAGGTTGTGAACCACTGCCCTAGATCATTCTCCTCCGTGATTACTGAATTTTCCACTTCAGACCTCTTTGCATTGTCAATTGCTCCATGAATAATTTCTCTTCCATGTGCTTTACCTCTTTATTGCCTATGATATAGTTGGCTATTATGGGTTTATTGCCTACTGCCCCACTGTCCCTCAATGCCCTGTACATGTATGTTTTCCCCCTCTCTCTCTCTCCTCCCTCTTTCCATACAGGATGGCCTTTGTCTGTTAATGTGTGTTATTTGTTAGTGTTGGATCAATGATCTACCTTTCTGTCTTCAGCTTGCTCCTCCTTTTTCCTATGCATACTTTGTGTCCCAGCTACACTGAGATCACTCAGCTACACACACTCACATTTACTCTTTTGTTCTTGACTATCCTCATAGAAATGTTGAGGGTTTACTCATCCCTTTTTATATATACACGTAATTATTGAGCATTTACTATGGGATAGATAGGAGACGATTCTATATGACATCTCCATTTGGATGTATAGTGGGGCACAGTGCTTAACTGAGCTAAAACAGTTCCTAATGATCACCACAGCTTCATTGTTTCTTTCATTCTTCTCAGAAAGTGCTACCACTATTGTTACTTGGTGGTTCAAGCCAAAACTACAAACCCTTTATTTCCTTTCTTTATTCCTTCTTTCCTATCTTGCAGAAATTCATTAATTCTGGCTCTGAAATCCATAATAGGTAATTTTGCTAAATGGACAGAGTGTTACACTGCCTTTTAAGGTTTGACTGATTAGTACTGCTTTCTTGGTCACATACACTTCTGTGTGCAGGAGCTTAATGCAGAGACTAGATACTAGTCAAAGTGCTAAAAATAAGTGACTATGTGAGATCCACCTTAAATGGGACATTGTATCACTCCTTCCTAGGCTCAAGGAACCTCACAGAAGAGGGACAGAAAGAAAGTAAAATAAATGTACAAGATGGGAAAGCATACCGTGCAACACTCCCTTCTGCTCATGACAAAGCTGTGCATTCATAGGCACACAGAAGTCCTCTCTGCACACATTTGGACCCAACACCATTCTATCATGGTCAGGCAGGGACTCCTGAGGCCCCACCATTCCCTGAGGAGCTATAGAAAGATGACTAAAGGGAAAGGATAGTCATCCTCTTCTATGATTGGCCACTGATGTTCTATCCTTGCTCAAGTAAATCCCCCTAGCCAAGGCTCACTCAATCAATCTCAATTAAATGGAATGGAATGGAGCACCCCAAAAGACATGAAAGCAGAAGTGGGGGAGCAGGAGGGGAACTTACTGAGAAGAAAATATCTAGAGCAGGGATGGGATAAGAGAATAGGAGAGAGTGAATATGATCAAAACATATTAGATAAATTATATAATATATAAAGAATAAATTTTTTATAAAGAATAAATTAAAAGGTAAAATGTACAATGAATTTACCATATCTCTCTATCTTGTAAGACTACTCAATGAAACCATCCATAGATAGATTGCTTCATATCTGTTCTGTCTGTAGTATTACTAACCACAAAAATTAAACTATTAATTACAATTAATTCTATCTTTAAAAAAATACATGTGGATAGTGGTTGTTATACTAAACACCCCAGACCTATCCATCACTTTGGTCAAAACTACCATAGGCTCCAAAGATAGCCAACAGCCACAGCTCTCTTGCTGGTCTCTCTGCTTCCTCTCTTCCTCCATACCACAGTCCAGTCAATCCTCTATCTCTCCCAAAGTCCTCACCTTAGGACAAGACTCAAGCCTGTCTCCTCTGTGACCTTATCTCCACTGGGCTCTGGCCATTAAAGCAACCTTCCCTTCCCCTGGATGCCCACACTCAGTCTCTCCCTAGGAGAGCACCCTTTTCCATTGTTACAGCTATGTTCAGGAAGGCAAAACAAATGGGAAACCTTACAGCAATGACAAGAGATGCTCTGGTGCAAAAGAAGTCACTGAAAGGAAATCACTGACGTGTGCACGCAGAAGGGATCGTGAGCTCAGTAGGCTGAAGTACCATAGTTAATGTATTTACTGAAGGTAAGGACAAAGAGAATGTTTTAAGATTAGGCAGAGAACAGATAGGGAAAACTAAGAGATTATGTCATGGAAACCTGAGAGTCGGTCACAACATCTAAGATGGTGAACACTGCTTAAAAGCTGAAGACGGGCTTACAGAAGTAGATTAAAATAATTAGCCAGAAAGAAATCTTTTCCTAACTAAGAAGTATTCACCTTTTGAATGTAAATCAAATTTCTCTAAGAACTACAGAGGAAAGAAAAAACCAACAACAAAACAAAACAAAACAAACAAACAAAAAAACCCCAAAAATCAAGTCCACAAATTTCAGACTTCAGAAAGTTTTCACTTTTCCTTTCCATCTCATTTGTTACTTTTAAACCTTTGCCAGTGGCTCTCAGGATAAACACTGTTCTTTTAAGTTCACAGAGAACTCATTCACTAAATAGCTGCCAGGTTTGGTAGTTAGTACTCATTTTCTCTGACTGATTCTGGGGACCTTTTTTCAATAGTGAGACTATTCTTGGCAGTTAAGAAAGTTAAGAAAGAACAAAACAAAGATTATGAATCAGATCTCTTTGTGTATATGTCTCTGTCTCTCCATGTGTGTGTGTGTGTGTGTGTGTGTGTGTGTGTGTGTGTTTAACACTGACATTACTAGAGGCTATGTCAATAAATTGTCTCAGTAGGAAGAAAACATGAGTGTTTTTCTTTTTAAAAAATTTCAAATTCCCAATTCAAGAGGCAATGGAGATGAATGACTTAAGCTCATGGCTGAAATGTAAGAGCTTTGAGCACTGATTCGTCTCTGCTAATTACTTGCTGACCCACTCTGAGGCTGTTCTGTAGCTAGTTTAGTACAATGTAACAATAACTAACTCTAAATCAGAATGAGACAAAATTGTTAACAAATTATGGAAACAAGAGCAAGAAAACACTGATAAACTACAATGTGAGAAATCAGATTTTAAATCCCACGATAAGCTGTTTATTGACTGTGTTTTAATTGTCAGTTTGCCACAACCCAGAGTCACCTGAGAAGGAAGGCCGAGTTGAGGAATTATCTAGATCAGACTGGACTATGAACATGTCCGCTGGGGACTGGGTGTCATGGTTAATTGTTGTAGGAAAACCTGGCCTGCCGTGGGTGGCACCTTTTTATGGGCTGGTTCCTGAACTGTGTAAGAGGGAAAAGGCTGACTAAGTATAAGCAGGCAGAAGGCAGCCAGCAGGGGGCACTCATTTCTCTCTGCTCCTGAGGAGGAAGTAATGTGATTAGCTACTTGTGTTTCTGACCTGACTTCTCCTTAGCAATAGACTGTAACTGTAATTACATGCCAAGCAAACTCCCTTCTCCCCTAAGCGGCTTGCTGTCAGGGTATTTTATCACAGCAACAGAATTAAACTAGAACAGTGATAAAATGTAATCTATGTTTTCAAGAGCAGAACAAATCTAGATCGCACACTCCAAATGGGAGCTTCCAGGGCTAGGATTTTAAAAGCCTAGTCGGAATCTGCTCATTCAGAGACATCTGTTCCTTCTCTATCCTCACTCTGGTACAAGACACTTTCAGTATGGCCACTTCACCTTTCTCTTCTTATACGTAATAGCTAGTAAGCAGCAAAACCCAAAGAAATTTAGCTTACAAGCCACTGAAGTCATTACCAATATGGAGTCAAGTCAGATGTGAGAGGGCACAGTGTCTCTGGCCTAGAATCTCGGCATTAGGGAAGCACACATAGGATTGTGAGTTTGCTTGGGTTACACCGGACTGTGAGTTGGATGGGGAGGTCAGACTGTGTTACGCAGTAGTTCTAGGTCAGCCTAGGTTACACAGCAAAACTGTATTAAAGCAAAAAACAAAACAAAACAAAACAACTGCTTCAGTTTACTGAAAACTACTTGGAGTCAGCTCAAGGAAACTAGAATCAGCTCACAGGAGGCCAGTGCCTGCTTTTGTGTTGGCATTCTACCAATGCCAACAGTTACTTCTTACATAACACCATGAAGCACGCCACTTGAAAGTTAGAAAACAAATGGGAAGAGAGGTGTGTTATCCTTGACAGGTTGCATTTTATACTAATCTTCCAAGTTTTTTACACACACATTCTAGCACTTAGTACTAGAGATAATCTTAAAATCAAATACTGCCATGTGATTCTATGTTTATAATGGAATGAACCTAAAGTAAGTATCATATAGCATTGAAGCCTACTGTACAACTGAAAGTTTCATGGCAATTGCATCACCCAGTGGCACACCAAACCAAGTATCAGCCAACTAGGAACAGTCGGTGGCATAGTCTTGATGTTGGCAAGATGGCACTACGTGGGCTCCATCATTGCAATAGAGCACTGACAAAAAGTACAACAATAAAAACTAAATATTTCAAAGCCTATAAAATTGTACCAACTACGCATTTGAGGAATTTCACAAGCTGGGCTTGGTAGCACCTCTCTAATTCTGTTACCTGGGAGTCAGAGGCAGGAAGAGCTCTGTGAGTTTGTGGCTATTCTGGCCTACACATAATAGATCCAGGCCAGAGAGGGCTCTCCTGTCCTCAGAAGAGAGATCACAAATAGCTGTTTGTTCTAGCCTGATTTTCTGTTGCTGTGATAAAATACTGACCAAAAGCAACCTGGGCAGGAAAGGACTGATTTCATCTTCCAGACTACAGTGCAGCATGAAGACAAATAAGGGCGGGAACACAAGCAGAGACAGTACAGGGACACTGTTTCCTGAATCACTCTCTGAGGCTTTTTCAACTTGCTTTTCACCTAGGACTGCCTGCTCAGGCTTGGGACTGCCCACAGTAGTAGGCTAGACCCTCTAATACTACTCATTAACCAAGAAAATGCCCCACAGACATACCGATAGGCCAAACTGAGAGGCAACTCCTTAACTGAGGTTCCCTCTTGCCAGAAAACTCTAGTTTGTGTCAAGTTGACAAAAACTAACCACAGTGTTACTGTTTCTATTGCCTTCTCTTTCCAACTTAAGAGGCTGAAAAGAACCCACGTGCATTATCTTACAGTTCTGTAGATTAGTACACTGACCCATGAACTAAGGTGTTGGCAAGGTTTGAATGCGTCGGGAGTCTCCAGCAGCAAAGTGCACTTTGCAGTCTTGGCTCTTGGAAGCTGTCCTGTGTTGTCGCACAGTCCTTTCCCTATCTTGTAAGCCTCTGCTAGCCAGCATAGTCTTTCCCATATCTACTCATGATGGCCTTGCTCACGTCTCTTTCGGACTCCTCTACCCTTGCCTGCTGCTTTTGAGTACCACTGTGTTTACACGGACTCTCAAGCCATCCAGAACTAATCCCCTCTTTCAGTGTAACCTTAGTTTGTCTTTCTAGTATAACAGACAACATTCACAGGTTCTTGAGGTGAGAAGACAGATATTTGGAGGGCCATTATCCTGCTGTCTACCATCAAATAAACAAAAGAACGCCACAGGATTATCAACTTGCTCCCCATTAACACTGGCATTCAAAGATTGCTCACTGAGGATTTTAAAAGAGCTTTGAAGCTGGACATGGAGAGTGGGGAAGAGGGACTGTACGGAAAGAAATAGGGTAGATTTCATCAAAACACATGAAATTCTTAAATGATAAAATAATTTTTTAAAAAGATTGTTCACTAGCCAGGTGGTGGTGGCGCACACCTTTAATCTCAGCACTTAGGAAGCAGAGGCAGGTGGATATCTGATTTCAAGGCCAGCCTGGTCCATAGTACAAGTTCTAGGACAGCCAGGGCTACACAGAGAACCCTTTTTCAAAAAAAAAAAAAAAAAAAAAATAGAAAGAAAGAAAGAAAGGAAGGAAGGAAGAAAGAGAGAGAAAGAGAAAGAAAGAAAGAAAGAAAGAAAGAAAGAAAGAAAGAAAGAAAGAAAGAAAGAAAGAAAGAAAGAAAGGATTGTTCACTGGATAATTTTAAGCTAAATATAATTTATTCTGATCTTAATATACTAGCAAACAAAATCTAAAGGACAATAATATCTTTACACTGATCTTAAATAGGTTTTCTTATGCATCAATCTTATTTGAATCAAGATATACACTAACTCTCTTTCTACTATTTCTACTACTATATTCGCTAATTTGTCATTTATAAAAACCATATTGTTCTTTGTTTACATACCTGAGTAACAATATATAAATATAACTGGGCCAAACCCTGGATGCACAAATTAACTTTTCTACCTGCTTATCCCGGTTGGGTATGCTGTCTTCTTATCAATAAAGTAAGCCTACCTTACAGAGCTGTCATGATGATATTATGGGGTTATAAATGTAGAATGCTTGGCACAGTTCCTGGCTACCCTCAGGTACTTCTTGAGTGAATAAAATTAACATTTATTTTACAAAAACTTCATCCAAGCTTTAAAATACAATAAGGATAATTTTCTGTATCTAGAATGTTATATTATTCTCTACAGAACTTTAAACAACATAACAGAATATTACTTTACCCTTAATGTCTAGATTTCTATATCTTATTAAATTAGTTAAATTGTCTTTCAATTTAACTAACTCACTTATAGCTCTCTTGATATTTACTTTTTTACTATATATCCCAGGTTTACCTCACATTCAAAATCCTCTTGCCCTGGTCCCTGAGTGACATTATAGTAATGTACTATTACACCTGGCCTGGTATTAGTTTTAAATTAAAAATAGAAAGAGGAAAAAGAAGAAGAGAAGAACCAATGTAAGACTAGCAAATGCTTGGGAGTAAACTCTAAAGAGCCAGCTTCCAAGGCTGCACTCACCACTTGCCTAGTGCCGACTCTGAAGCAAGGCTTTCGTTTTAAACCAAGAATGTACACTGAAGAACTGACAGAGGGGAATGAATTAACATTAAAACCAAATATGAATATGAAAACTGATATCTCCTAAAGTAACTTAAGGTATTTATAAAAATTTCAGTTAACTATTTCAGGACAGTTCTTTTATATTTTCAAACACAAAAAATACTTACAGTTTGATAATATGAGGATGACGAAAGAGTTTAAGATTTTGAATTTCTCGTTTTATTTTTCCAACAACATCTAAACTGCGAATCTTCTGTCTATTTAAGATCTTAACTGCCACTTTATGGCCTGTCAATTGGTGTTCTCCAACTAAAGAAAAGAGAAGAGAGACATTGGCTGTCAGAAGAACAGAATCGTTACTCGTGCATCTTCCCACTGTGCTCTAAGCGTGTTTCCTCTCGGGTGTGCTTCAGCATCATGGGATGTCAGCACAGGTCTGAAGGTCTCCTCTTTTACCCCAGCCTCTTCCCCTTGAACAAGCATGCCCTCCACACAGAAGCTGTGCCTCCATCATCTCAGCATCCTCAGCCAAGCATAGCAAGGTTCCTTCCATCTTGGTGCAAGGGATTACTCAATTCTGTATTTCTTCATTAGAATACTATGGAACATCTTTTAGACAGGATAATCTTTTAGACAGAATAGAATTCACTATATTTTCCTTATTTTTCATCTTCTATTTAACATCACTGTATCTATTACAGAATAATAATTTTGGTTTTTTGGTTGGTTTTTTTTTTTTTGAGTTTTTCGAAACAGGGTTTCTCTGTGTAGCCCTGGCTGTCCTGGAACTCACTCTGTAGATCAGGCTGGCCTCGAACTCAGAAATTTGCCTGCCTCTGCCTCCCGAGTACTGGGATTAAAGGCCTGTGCCACCGTGCCCTGCAGAATAATTTTTTAATAAACAGAAAATAGTTAACTTCTGTTAAAAATTCAAGTTAATGCAATCTTTGCTACTTCCCATACCGCTTCTTTCTCTCTCTGTTCAGGGCTCACGCTCATCTCACTGGATTGTTTCCAGTGTTAGCGATCCTTAGGAGGCAATACTCTCTGAGGTCAGCACCACTCCCTCCTATTAACTCCTGGGTGCTCTTCTGTCTGCTCTCTACTGGCTCTTTAAAGATTAACATCCGAAGGCTTCTCACCTAGATCCATGGTAGAGACCTGAATCATCTCGCTCATCACCCAAGGCTTATAATTAACTAGTGATTCTGCTCCCTCTTCGTGTTCACACAGAGAATTTCAAGATGGGTGTTCCATAGGCACCTCAAGTTTAACAAATGCAAAATTAGATGCAGCATTCCTGTCCTCTTCCTCTGTCAAACTGTGTCCTTTACTAATAGTGTACCACTTGTATGCTAGAAATAAAGATTCCAGCTAGGGATAGCTCCTGAGTATTTCAAGAAATATCATTTAAACATTATAATTAAAAAAATAAGAATAATAAATAGGAGTGACAATGCTATTTATGACTGTGTACTAAGCAGTATTCTAAGTGCTAGCTGCCATGCTCACCCATCCTTACAACAACTCTATGAAGCATTACTGTTCTCCAAGGATGTACACATAACCACATAACCACTACAGCAGGGAAGAGTCCGTTTCTCCTTCCCCACGAACCAAAAGTACTGAAAGAAAGGTAACTTCTTCAAATCAGAGAAGACCATGGGCTCTGTGATTGTTAGTCCTATCAAGTTGACTGAATAAACACCCGAGAGGTTGTAAATTACAATTCTGGGCGTGTCTGTGAAGGCACTTCCAAGATAATTAAAACCAGAAGACACTGACCTAATCAATGGGCAAACGCCGTGGCACTCATACCACCACCGTACAGCTGGCAGGTGGAGGTACGAGACGGGCCTCTGGAAGGAGGTCGTCGTGGGGAGCGTCTTTAAGGCTGCAAGGGCTTCTTGTCTCTTTTCCCCTTCCTGGCTGAGAAAATACTAACTGCTTTGCTCCAACCTGCTCTTCCAGTCATGATGGGCTGGCACCTCTGAAGCTGGGAGTCAAAATAAATAATTCCTCCCTATATGTTTTTCCCAGGTATTCTGGTCACATGATAGAAACATATCTAGCATGGTATTAGCCAAGCGGTTGGGTCATTTGTTTTAATCTTACAGGGATAATCTAAAAACAAAAATGCAAGTGAGTGACTCAGAAAAGAATATAATGATAAAGTACTGCTTTGCCTCTTCCATGTGAAATGCTGAAAAAGAAATGGCATTTTCCCTAGAAATGGATACAACACTGATAAATGAAGTAAATGCCTGAAGTTCAAACAGTCAAATGGATTGACAATTCCCCCTTTTTTGTTAATTATACTAGTGTTTGGCCTAATGATTCCTTTGGTAACGTGGCGCTTATATCTTTGCTACAAATAATTACATACAATGACTTGTCACACTTTTCCCCTGAAAGCCAAATGAAAGTTCTAAAAATCTTTCAACACTCAGGCAGTGGTGGCACTTGCCTTTAATCCCAGAACTCCAGGAGGCAAACACAGGGAGGTGTCTGAGTGTGAGGCCAGCCTAGTCTACTGGGTGAGTTCCAAAGCAGCCAAGGCTACACAGAGAAAGTTTGTGTCAAAAAGAAAAACAAATCTTCTCTCTCTCTCTCTCTCTCTCTCTCTCTTTTTTTTTTTTTTTTTTTTTTTGGTTTTTCAAGACAGGGTTTCTCTGTGTAGCCCTGGCTGATCCTGGAACTCACTCCGTAGACCAGGCTGGCCTCAAACTCAGAAATCCACCTGCCTCTGCCTCCCAAGTGCTGAGATTAAAGGCGTGCACCACCACGCCCAGCTAAAACAAATCTTTTAATAAATACACATATAAAACCAAAAAAAAAAAAATCTTCTATGTATGTGGCAGACATAAACTTTCCTTTATGGAAATCAAATGTTTCCGTTCATCAAAGTTTTGCTTCCATTTACTTAATAAATTTTAAAACTTAATAAATCTAAAACATTTGCTAAGCATCTTTTACGTGCAATAACTTGTTGATCATATGCACATGAAGAAAGATTGGGTTTCAAAGTATCAGTGGCGAAACAAGTGCAGCAACAAAATAACTCCAGTGACTTTTCCATGCACTTTACACCCTTACAGCTTGTCTGTAAGGGTTGGTGACAACAGCATGGACAAACCATGTACAAAAGCAAAGATTCAGATCAATATATGCTTGTCGGGTACGACAGGAGCACCCACGCACTGAACGCATTTACGATGGGTGCCCACTATGATGACGCCATGCTAATCACACTGATGCTCCACCTGGGTAGCTGCAGTTCCCAGGTGGGCAGCTCTGTTGCACTGCCAATTGCCCAGCAATTCCTACAGTACTTTTATTCCCAGGTATAAATCCCAAATTACACCTACACACATGACTACCAAATGGAAAAGCTGCAACCTACACCCTGTGTCAAGGAGTAGCCTTGTAAACTCCTCAGGAGCTTCTCCACCTCAAAGTCTGGATTTGCAAGTAACTGTTCCTAACCCAAACATTAGAGTTACATAACCAGGCACAACAGGAAAGGAGACTACAAGGCATGACAATAATTTGATTCATCTGCAGAATTTTACAAGAGAGTTAAATATAACTATCTTGTTTAAGCTCCTCTCAGGTTTTATTGTTTGAGAATTTAATACTGGTGTACAGTGCTGAAGTCACAGGCAGTTGTGATCCACCTGATGTGAGCGCTAGGAGCTGACCTGAGGTCCTCTACAAGAACAGTCTGCATTGTGAACCACTGAGTCATCTCTCCAGCAAAATAGACAATGTGTTTTGAGCAAACCCACTGTGACCCACACACCATATCTCCATCTTAAATTCTTGTGCTGGCTTTTTTTAAAAATTCATTTGTCCATTTAGTGTTGTCAGTATGTATGTGGGTGCAGAGTCAAGGGCCAGCTACCAGGCTCCGCACCCCTAAAAAAAACTGACTGACCCTCTCCTAGAGCCAACAGTTAGTTCTTCAGCTATAGCTGGGACTTTGTAGATCCCTCTTCTGTTCATTCTGGAACTTGTGCTGGATTGATCTTGTGAGGATTTCATGCATACAGAAACAGCAACTGTGTGATTTTTATGTTCTACAGCCCTGCGATGTCTGGAAAACACTGTTTTGCGGTAGTCCTTCCCCAACAACCTCTAGCTCTTACAGACTTTCTGTGCCCTTTTCCAGGATGGCCTTTGAGTCTTGGGATGTTCGGTTTAGAGTTGATCACTCCAGTTTCCTATTTGTCTGTACTGTGACTGGTGTTGAGTCTCTATATTAATTGTTATCTGCTGCAAGCGGAAGCTTTTATGAGAGTTGAGAGCTGCAATAATCTATGAGTTCAATGGTAAGGATTTAGAGAGCAAACTTGATGCTGTCCATTAGCAAAATGATAGTATTAGCCCTAGCCTGTGATCTACCCAGCAATATGGTTTTGGCTCAGTTAACAGTACCAAGAGTGAATTCTATCTTGTGGGTCAAGCCTTAAATCCAAAGTTGCTGGTTACTCTCATAGCACGGATACCACTATGGGCATATCTTGCCAGGCTTGTTATATTGTAGTTCCCAGATTTCACAGTTGGGAAAGACTGTTGATGGCTTTTTTTTCTCCAAGTAGGCATCATAGCCTTCTGTATAGCCTTTGGCGCTGTTTGCTTGCCAGTTCAGATGAAGCTTCCAGGTCAATACCAGCTTGATTTCTCTATCTTATGATTCAAGTATGTGGTGACTGACTTCTGCAATCAGGTCTTACCCTTCAGTTCCTGATGGGCAGCCAAGAGCAATCACAGTAGCCGGCATTGTTTGGGAACATCTATTGGACCCCTTCCTCTGACCAACAAATTGAAGAGGGATAAGACCTTTTATCAAGTTGAAAAGGAATGGGCCCTTTGAACAAGTTGAAGAAGGGCCTATATTTTATTTTCTACAGATTTCTGCCACAAATGAATCTAAGTACTACTTAAACAGAACACTTGAAAACTCCCTTTAGGGCTATCAGGATGGCTCAGCGAGTAAAGGGCCTAGTGACCTAAGTTTGATCTCTGGAGCCCACACAAAGGTAGGAGATAAGCTGACTATACAAGGCTGTTCTCTGACCTCCACATGCATGCTGTGGCATGTACACACATAATATGCACATATATATATACATATATATGTAATAGTTAACTTCAATTTTTCAATTTTTCTGGAGTATCCAGTAATGGTCCTTTCTGGTTTTCTTAAATGCTAGCCAAAATACACAAAATACTTTCTAAAACGTTGGGGAGGGAAACCACACTCACCCAAACTATAACGGAAGAATGCCTTTTATGATTTCTTTATCTTTCCATTTCTTTTGGGTGGGGATGGGAGTTGACAGAAGGTCTTACTCTGTAGCCCTGGCTAGCCTGGAGCTCATTATTTATATAGATCAGGATGGCCTCAAACGTTTAACCTGGAACTTGCTATGTATATAAACCGGGCTGGCCTCAAACTTGCAGCAATGCACCTGCCTCAAACCACCCCCCCCCACACACACACACACACCCTGCCTCCCAGCCCTGAGTTTTCTTCTGAGGGCCTGTCCTCAAGGTCCTCTGCCTTGGCTACTGCAAGCCTGAGAAGCACACACCCTCTGCCTTACAGCTGTGTTACAAGGCGAGGAGCATCATACAGAGGAAGGGATGGAAATGACTCCACAATGCTCTAGAAAACAGAATGATTAGGAAGTCAAGTACCCAGAGACACCTGCTCTACATTACAGGAGTGTAGTATCTCCTATTCTATACTGGCCTATACTTAAAAATGTTTTCCTAAGTAACTATGTTGTTGGATCTACTTTTTTCATAGGTATACATTATTTAATACTTACTTAATCCTTGGTCATTGTTCCACAGTAGATAGGAGGGATTCAAGGCAGGTGACTTACAGTCTTCATTTAGTATCAAGGACACCACTACTGAAAATGGGCACAGAATGGCTACAAACTCACTGTCGTTCAACCAGTGAGTAGTATGGGACAGGGACAGACGCACGGGCTGCATGCTTTACGGATCAGTACTCTCAACTACATCATCCAGGATTCAAAGGGATGCTCTGCCAGTTGTCAGCATTACCATATGATAGTCCCATACTAAGCAAGAGCGTCCGCTAAATCAAGCCTAATTCTCCTTCCAACTCTAAGATCTCTTTATTTACGTCCCTGGGGATCACTCTATACTGAAGAACAGAAACCTTTTAAGCCTCTCCCCATGTCCTGACAATTTTGTCTGCTATTTTTTGGATGATTTCTAATTCTCAACCCATTTTGTTAATATACAAAGTATAAAACTTTGCACAGCTATATAATGAGTACATCTGAGATGTACAATTGTATATTTTACACATACATATATACATACAAATTAAATACAGTACTACACTCTTTCTAATTTCCAATATCACTTAGATTAAATCAGGGGTATTTAATAAAAAAAATTCAGGAGTATTTTTTTATCTCAAGCACATACTCTATATAATTTAATAAAACATAGTTTGGAATACTTCCATATGAATTCATATCAAACACTTCATTTGATTTTCACATATGACTTTAAATACATCTAACAAAGAAAATTAATGGTTGGGATTTCTGAGTTCGAGGCCAGGACAGCCAAGGCTATACAGACAAACACTGTCTCGAAAAACCAAAAAAAAAAAAAAAAAAAAAAAAAAATTCATTTCAGGTCTCACTTATATCCCGTGTCTATGGAAGATAAAGAAAAAGTAAAGAATTTCCAAAATATTCTTCTACTGCAATGGATATGAAAATAGTACATAATAACTTGACTACAGCATGGGAAAGCATCAATACACAGACAATTTCATATGCCCCACTGCATCAATAAGAATTACAAAATTGAAGTGCCATGCATAATAAAATAATTTGAAATTTGAAAAAAAAAAAAGACAGAATCTCAATTTTGGCAACTCAGACATAGTTTCCTGGTTACAGTCAAAAGTTTATCTTCCTTATCGTAAGACTTGAAGTCTTCAGCCCAGATCCTGAAATTGGGTCTAAGTTTAAAGAACAGTCAAAAAAGAAAAAAGACCTGAGAGACAGCTCAGTGCATAAAGGTGCTTGATGTCAAGCTTGACAACCTGTGCTCAATCCCCTGAATCCACATGCATTGGAATTTTGATGGAGATTACATTGAATCTGTAGATTGCTTTCAACAAGATGGCCATTTTTACTATATTAATCCTGCCAATCCATGAGCATGGGAGAGCTTTCCATCTTCTGAGATCTTTGATTTCTTTCTTCAGAGACTTGAAGTTCTTGTCATACAGATCTTTCACTTCCTCAGTTAGAGTCACGCCAAGGTATATGATATTGTTTGTGACTATTGTGAAGGGTGTTGTTTCCCTAATTTCTTTCTCAGCCTGTTTATCCTTTGAGTAGAGAAAGGCTACTAATTAGGATCCTGCAAGTTGTCCATCGACCTTTACAGCATGTGAGTACACACACAGACACACATGCACACACGAAGAAGAAGAAGAAGAAGAAGAAGAAGAAGAAGAAGAAGAAGAAGAAGAAGAAGAAGAAGAAGAAGAAGAAGAAAAGGATCTGAGGAGAGAGCTTGGGACAAGCATACATAAGTAAAAGATAAACATAGACAGCACAGTCATCTGTCCTCCGCCAGCTTCATCATCTCTGGGACTGGAGTCAGTTCTCTTTCCAGTACTAACTACTGTTAGCTAAAGGGCCATACATTAAGAAGTAACTTGGAATTGGGAACAAAACACCCATGGAAGGAGTTACAGAGACAAAGTTTGGAGCTGTGATGAAAGGATGGACCATCTAGAGACTGCCGTATCCAGGGATCCATCCCATAATCAGCTTCTAAACGCTGACACCATTGCATACACTAGCAAGATTTTGCTGAAAGGACCCAAATATAGCTGTCTCTTGTGAGACGATGCCGGGGCCTAGCAAACACAGGAGTGGATGTTCACAGTCAGCTATTGGATGTATCACAGGGCTCCCAATGGAGAAGCTAGAGAAAGTACCCAAGGAGCTAAAGGGATCTGCAACCCTATTGTTGGAACAACATGATGTACTAACCAGAACCCCGGAGCTCTTGTCTCTAGCTGCATATGTATCGAAAGATGGCCTAGTCGGCCATCAATGGAAAGAGAGGCCCATTGGACTTGCAAACTTTATATGCCCCAATATAGGGGAATGCCAGGGCCAAAAGAATGGGAATGGGTGGGTAGGGAAGTGGGGGGCGCTATGGGGGACTTTTGGGATAGCATTGGAAATGTAATTGAGGAAAATATGTAATAAAAATATTAAAAATCAAAAAAAAAAACAAAAAAAAAAGAAAAAAAAAAAGAAGTAACTTGGGAAAAAAAAAAAAGTAGGTGTTTTTCTGTGTACTCCACATGCAGGTAAGACAAGCTTACTAAAATGTAAAGAGGGGAAAGGAAGCAGAAGATTAAGTTTTAAGCAGAAGATCTGAGTTCATTCAGATTCTCACCCAGAATAGAGGATCCAGAGACTCTGAACAGCTGGAATGTATTCTATAGTCATAGTATGTAATCATTGGAAACTGGAACCAAGAGGTCGCTAGAATGCCTTATGTAGACTTAGAATAGTTGTAGGTAAAAATATAACATTTGTACAATATACACAGATATTTTCCTAACTTTTCTGTATTATTTTCACCACTCCTTCCTTCAAATGCCACATTTCAATAATTCAGAGCCACTTAGACTCCCTGTAGGACTGTCTGTCTCTCATATCTAGTTCTCGATGTGCATCCAGTCAGTTTCAGTGGAATCTCATTCAACAGAATGAACCCATGCTGCTAAATACATCAACCATTGGCTTCCCCTAACTTCAATGTTTTGCCTGCCTCAGTCTCATTTGTCTTTCAAACTTCAATTCAGTTTCTCTTAGTCTGTACTCACTAAACATAGTGGGGCGGTGGTGGAGGGAAGAAACTGCATGGGAAGGGGTGCGGAGGAGAACAGGAGGGATCAAGTATGAGGAGGACAAGAGGAAGAGAGATCTGGGAGAGAGAACTGGAATTGGTTTGGGGGGGTGGGGGAAATGCTGGATAAGCTAGAAACCTAGGACAATGGTATCTCCTAGAAATCTATGAGGGTCACCCTAGCTAAGACTCTTAGCAATAGAGGATATGGAAGCTGAAATGGTCACCCCATGACTTCCAATAAAGGGATGGGACACCAACCTAGACACAAAACTTAGACCCACAATTTGTCCTGCCTACAGTTGTACAGGGATAAAGTTGAAGTAAACATTGAGGCCAATGAATGAATGGCTAAACTTAAGACCTATGCCATGAGAGAGCCCAGCCCTGAAACTATTCATGATATTCTGCTATACTTGCAGACAGAAACCTAGCATAGCTGTCATCTGTGAGGATTCACCCAGCAGCTGATGGAAACAGATACAGAGACCCACAGCCAAACATTAGGCAGAGCTTGGGGAATCTTGTGGAAGAGGGATGTGGGGAAAGATTGAGAGATCCAGAGACAATGCAATAAAACTACAGAATCAACCTGGGTCCACAGAGGCTCACAGAGACTGAACTACCAAAGAACATGCATGGGATAGACCTACGCCTTCTATACATACATAAAGAGATATGCAGCTTCATCTTCATAAGGTACTCCTTATAGCTGGAGTAGGGATGTTCCTGGCTTTGTTGTCTGCCTTTGGATCCCTTTCCCCTAAATGTGCTGCCTTTAGGAAAAAGTCCTCCTAGTCCTACTACAATTGATAGGCCAAGGCAGGTTGATATCCATAGAAGGTCTCCCCTTCTCAGAGGAGAAAGGGAAGAGAGGTAGAAGGAAAGAAGGTGAGAGGGAGGGGCTGGGAGGAGAAAAGGAAGGGGAAGTGTGATTAGGATGTAAAGTAAATAAATTAATGGAAAAAATATTTGTGAAGAACATAGTTATCACTGAAGAATGAACTTGCATTTATATAGAATGCACCCTACATAAGCCTTTCAAAGGTAGCTAGTGAGATGGCTAAACAGTTAAAAGTCAGCACTGCTCTTCTAAAGGACCAGAGTTTGGTTTCCAGAACCTACATCAGGCCACTCACAACTGCAATTCCAGGTTTGGGGGATCTGACACCCTCTTCTGACACTGGAATTCACATGCACATAACCCACACAAAGACACACACACATATAAATGATTAAAAATGAACTCAACCTTTAAAAGATCTTTTAAAGATCGCTTTAAAATGAGTATACTATGAAGTTTAACACAGTAGCAATATCATAAACGTAAGTGGATAAGACATAAAATACCCTGCAGGTGAAATGTTATGGTAGTGCCATGGAATCACACTTGAATTCAAAATTGTCATAGAAAGCTTCATAAATGGAAGCAAATGTGGTACTTTGGAAAACCACAGTAGAGGGATCCAAACAGTAGTCCTGGAACCACAAAACGAATGTTAACAACAACAACAAATCATATTCTGACAGCAAAGGTAGTGTAAGAAATTTCTAGCAATAAGTGCTCATATAATATAAAAAAAGATTTAAAGTACACAGCCTAATCAGTTATCGTAAGACCCAGGAAAGGAAGAACTAACCAAACGGAAAAGGAGAAAGAACAAAAGTCAGAGTAGAAATAAACATAATAGAACAAATACTAATAGAACAAATACAAAAGATAAACAAAACGGAAGTTTTATCTTTTCAATTTTTAAATTTTATATACTTTATTACAGAAAATAACGAATAAATAACATTGGTTTTATAAAAAGATAAGTAAATTCAATACACCTCCAGTTAGACACTATCAAAAGAGAGAAGATTCAAATAAAATTAGATGTGGGGAAAAAAAAAAAAAAAACACCTAACAATCAGTACTACAACACTAACACGAATAACCTATATGCCAAAAAAATGGAAAACCTACGTTGATCAAGGACTTGATTTCTGAACACACATGATCTGTCAAAATTAAACTATAAAAACATTAAAAAAAAAAAAAACAGACCAAACAAACCAATAAAAAAACTGACTAACTATTGTAGCTAAAAAATAAATAAACCAACAGGACAGGGTGGCTTTACTATTGAATTTTACCAAACCTTTAATAAAGGGTAATTCTCTCCCCAAACTTTTATAAAGAATCAAAGGGACATAAAACCTTCCAAATTCATTGTATGAGTCCAACATTACCCTGATACCAAACACACACACACACACACACACACTAAAGAACAGAAAATAAAATTTCCCAACAAAACCCAAAATATCCATTGAAGAGTGCCAAGGACAGCCTTGGCTTGGAGAGGGGTTGAAGAGAAGGGGTGTTTGAGAGCTGCGAAACAAAACAAACTGCTCGAAGTCGATTTCTGGATCAAGCTGAGGACGGCCCATGTTCTGCACAAGATGGCTGCCTAGCAGGTCTGTGGATAGCTCTTGGTTCTGTAGGCTACTTGAGACAGCTTTCTGCTTGAGACAGCTCTCTCTTGCTAGGAAAAAAAAAATTCTAAAAGTTCACTGGATAGCTCATAGATTTTCCAACCAAACTCAGAAAAGCTGCTATAAAAAGTTCTTGGATTTTTTTAGAAAAAACTGAAAGAACTGTGTTTGCTCTCCAAGCAATTCTGTGTAGATTCTAGGAGGAAAAAAAAAAAAAAAATCTGAAAGAGCTATGCTCACTCTCTGGAGATCTCCAGACAGCTCAGCTCTTGCTAGAAATTCTTCTAAGAATAAACAAAGAACAAAAAAAAAAAAAAAAACTGCTATTGCTCTCTGCTGGCTCATCTCATACAGATCAAAGCCCAGTCTTTTATTTACATATCAATTCAGTCATTTACTCCAGGCTCCCTCTTTACCATCCCTAGAATCAGCATTCCAGGACCTAGCTCCTTGGTCTTAGAAAAAGGACAGCAAAGGCACTTTTGTTTTAACATTGTAAAAAAAATCAGAGACCTTGCTGACTTTATAAACTTAGCTGGGTGGGATCCTGTCCTAAAATTACTATTCCTACCACGCCTAGGCCTGGACCTAAACTCCCTCTGTCCCAGGCTGACCTTAAATCTGCCAGCCTTTGAAAACATAAACAAACAAACAAAAAATTAGCTAGGTGTGATCTTGCCCTGCGGGTTACCACTCCCTAAATCTCCTTATCTCCTTCCTTAATAGCTTTCTGACAAGTTGGCTCATAGTGTTGCTGCCTCTGTTCCTTTACATCGGTGAAGTCCCTTATATAATTCATATTGCATCCTTATATTTTGCATAGTTGAGAAATTATAAATTTTTGAGCTCATGTTTTCAGAGTTCCTTCCCAAGGCTTTCCTGAAGGTCACAACATTCTACAATTTTGCTGAGACATTAGACACACCTGTTCATCTCCTGGACTTGTGCTGTCTCTGATTATCCTGGAGTCATCAGCCTTGTCAGAGAGAACAGTCCTCGAAGGAGAAATATGAGAATCTGGACAGTATCATACAAACAAGCTTTATGCCCACAGCAACCATTAACACTCATGGAGGCCCACGCCCTGAGGGCTATGTTCCAGGGGCAGGAACCATATCATTCCATCCCTTACATGGCCACGCAGGACTCAGCAGAAGAGCACATCAAAAAGGTTATTCACACACACGCACACACACACATATGCGCGCATGCACACACAATATCACTGTGATCAGTTGATTTATTTCAGGGATCCAAGAATGGCTCAATATTTTCAAATCCATAAACAAAGATACAGTTCATCAGGTAAGGGCACTTGCCACTAAGCCTCTCTGAGTTTGATCCCAGGGCTCTAGGGTATAATGAAAGAACCAACTCTTGTGGGTTATCCTTTGACCTTCATATATGTGCAGTGTCATGCACTACCCCATATACATTCGTGCACAAATAGACATGAACACAGTAAAGAAATAAGTTCAAAATTATTAAGTATATTAAAATTTTGATAAGAGCTAGCAGGATGGCTCAGTGGGTAAAGTCATTTGATGATATGATCATTTTAAAAGATGCATTAAAAAGCATTTAATAAACTTGAACATCTCTTATGACTTAAGAAAAAAAAGAACTTACTGCTAACAAACTACAAAAACCAACTCTAAGTGGACCAAAGGCCTAAATGTAGGACTTGAAACTATCATTTCAATTGTCCATGTGCTTATGAATAGGATCACAAAGCATGAAAAAAGCAAAAATAAACAAATGAAAACACTAAATGAAAGCCTTCTAGGCAGCAAAGAAATTAATCAGTAAAATGAAGGGACAGACTATAGAATCAGAGACAACATCTGCCAACTCTCCATCTGGCAAAATATTTCTATCCGGAGTACATAAGAAATAACATGTCCAGTCTAAAAGTGGGCAAATAACCTTAACAGGCACTTACTTCATAAAAGGGATGTAAATAAGCAACAAACGTGCAAAATGCTCAATATCAATAGCCTAAGAGGTATCTGTTCTGCCTCTCTGCCGGAGTGTCCGAACACCTCAGCATGCCAGTCGGAGAAGACAGAGCAAAGGCCCAAAATGCCACAGCCTGTGTTTCCCTTTGTGGTATCAGACACCGTTACACACCAGACTGGAAGTGGAGTGCAGTCTGGAATGAATGCTGTGATTCCCGATCTTCTCTCTGGCTATCCAGGCACCTGGAGAGGAAATCAGGAATAGGGGTCCGAGGTCCATGTTTCCCCTCAGGGTGTCTTCACGCCAGGCAGGAAGGGGAAGACAGAACCTGAGCCGAGCAGGGTCTGAGTGGGAACAAGTGCCAAGTACAAGAGCGATAGGAGAAGAGCCTTATTTGGGAGTCTTAGCATTGAGAATCTTTAGGCCACGGCCTTTGCTGGGGTGATCTCTAGTGAAGCAGCTCACGGAGATGATCTTAGCTTCTTCATACTGCTTTACTGGGGGGTGAATGTGGACACATACACTTTATTCAGGGCGAACCAGGGATTACATAACTCTTAGTGGAAGGGCATGCGAATATCCAGGAAGGGAAGGTCATTGGCTGAAGGGTAAGACTATCTAGATACCTCATTAGCATGGAGAAGAACTCCAGGTGCCTGTGGTCCTCTCAGTTCCGTGTTCCAGAGCAGGTCCAGAGAAAAGAAGAGGCTCTACTCCTGCCATTCTCAAATCTCTGAGATTCCTGGGACGTGAGCCCACTCAGCCTCACCAGTCCTTATGCCTGTCTAGTGACACCACCCACCTGCCCTACATGCCTCTAGGGAAATATAAACCAAACCCTAGTTAGAATGGCTTTTTTTTTTAATACGAGGAATTCTGTTACACTGTCTGTTGGAAATACAAAGCATCTACTATAAAAGATGTGCCCCCCCCCGCCAAATCCAAAGACAATCCAGCTATCCCAAGCCTGACATACCAAAGAAACACCTGCAGCTCCAAATTATTGAGAATATGGAATCAACCTAGGTGCCCACCTCCACTAAGCAGCTCAAGAAAAGGATGTATATGAACACAATGAAGCTATAAAGAAGACTGAAATCCTATCCTTTAAAAAAAATGAAAGAAGTTGGATGATGTAAAATAAACCAGGCACAAAACGACAAGAATTACATCTTCTCCCTCATATGTAGAAGCTGAAATAACATGGCCTAAATGTAGGAATGTAATTATGAAAGACTGGGAACGATGGATGTAGGAAACTGAATGTGATCTACATATATCAGAATATCAAACTAAACTCTGTAAGATGGTCTTAATGACAAACTCTGAAATAGGGTAGAAAAAAGCTACTTCTAAAATGATAGGGATGAGTGTTATACTTGTATGTCTTTCTAACATGGCAAAATGGCATGAATAGAAAACACAGGATGCTTGAAGCAGCATTATTCATAATAATCAAAATACAAAAACTTTCCAAATGTCTCTTAACAGAACAAGATAAATAGTAGAGACTTATATATACTGTGCATCAATAAGAGAGAACAAATTTCAATTATATGCAGTCACAGACAAAAAGCTCACAAACAATCTCAGGTAAAAGAAGCAAGATAGAAATGATTCTGTTTCTAAAAAAATAAAACTCAAAACTGGGTGCATTTATAGCGGGGAGGAGGTTCAGTTGGAATAAAGAATGGAGACAGTGACCACAGGGTGCTCCCGGGACGCCAGTACTTTCTGTCTTTGTGGAAACAGTGTTCAAGGGTGTTTAGTGTATGACTACCAGCACTCGTCTGAGGAAGGACTAGAAGGGTGAGAATCTTTCTGGACTAGAGGGTGTTGTGGTTCAATGGTGGCACTATTTGGGAATGTTGTGGAATCTTTAGGAGTTGACATTTTTCTGGAGGGATTGAGCCATTGGGGGGTGGGTCTTGATGTTTTATTGCAATACCTCACTTCCTACTCAAGCTCTACTTCCTAAAGGCAGATGCCATGTGGCCAATCAGATTTCTGCTTCTGACACCTTCCCTTCCCTGTGACTACTGCAACTTCTTCACCACTATAATGGACTATATTTCTCTTAACTAGGTGGAAATAAATTTCCTTCCTCACATTGCTTTTTCCGAGGTATTTAATCACAAGAACAAGAAAGTAACAACGGCAGCATCATAATTTTAAAAGTTAGCTGAAGCCGGGCGGTGGTGGCGCATGCCTTTAAAACCAGCACTTGGGAGGCAGAGGCAGGCGGATTTCTGAGTTTGAGGCCAACCTGGTCTACAGAGTGAGTTCCAGGACAGCCAGGGCTACACAGAGAAACCCTGTCTCAGAAAAACAAAAACAAAAACAAGTTAGCTGAAAACTTCTGGGGACCCTGGACATAACAGTATATGCCTGGCTTCCTGGAAGCAGAGGTAGGAGAATCACCCCAAATTTAGTCTACATACTGAGTTCTAGGCCAACCAGGATTATGTAATGAGAATCTGTCTCAAAAGAACTAGGACACTGAATCAATACCTAATCTATGGCATGCTAAGGGTTACTAAATCTATCAGCAGGTTGGAACTTGGTGCAGAAGTTGGCCCAGGTTGTTGGCCTTTACTCATGCATATTCAGAACTTGAACTCTGGGAATCAGGAGTGGTCTGATGTGCATATGTTCTAACTCTTGCCATCACTAGACTCCTGCCAAAATAGCACAAGGCTCTTTTCTCCTTTGCCAATAATGAAACATAATGATCTCACTGGTTGATTGTCTCTGAATTTCCTTTTCAGGAAGTCCTTAAGTTCCCTGAAGAACTTAAGATACTTCTAACACGGAAGCAGAAGAGTTTTTACTTTTGACCTGTAAGTATCACACTTAGGAGTCTGTGACATATTTAATTCTCTGAGCTCTATAGGGCAGATGGCATCACGACGAGACTGCCACTAAAATGCTGATTGCTTTCATCACTGCAGTGGCAAAACACCCAATGAAAGCAACCTAGGTGACAGGGGTCATTTCAGCACGGTAGAGAGTCTCACTTGCAGGACCTTAAGGTGGCTGGTCATACTGCATCCACAATGATGAAGCAGAGAAATGAATGCTACGTCTCCATGATCTTCTTTATTCAGTCTAGGATCCTAGGCTATCGAGTGGTACTGCCTACATTTAGTGTAGGGTTTCTGGTCATTTAGCCTAATCTAGAAAATACCTCACTGACAAGTTCAGAAATTTGTTTCATGGTGATTCTAAATCCTATTACATTGATAAACAAGATTAACCATCAACAACTCCACTCACTGTCAACCTGATTCACAAACAGACCAGTTTAAGCAATCACCTTCCGCCCTTATCCTTATAGATTTATGGACATCTGATAATGCAAAATGTATTCAATCTAATTTCAAAAGTCCTTATAATCTTTAGCAATTGCCACATCGTTTAAGTTTCCAAAGTCCAAGTCTCTGTTAAGAGTCAAGGTAATCTCTTAATTGGGAGACACTAGAAATGTTTTTTTTTTTTTTTAAGTTACATTCTTACCATGTACAAAGGCACAGAATAAATATTGCCATTCTAAGAGGGAGCTCTGGGGTGCAGGAAGAAATGAGTGGACCACAGGGAGACTGGAGTTCATTAAGGAAACCAGCAAGTCCTACAGCTCCACTCCAGCATCTGGCGATCCCGGTGGAATTATTTGGGCTCCCAAGAGTTGAACAGCCCATTCCTCAGCTGGGCTGCCTGAGGTACACAGAGCCCCTCTAGATCCAACTCTCCTCAGTGCCTACAGCTTTCTTCAGCAAAAATCCCACGGTCCTAGATTCACCAGCATGCTGGGAACTCCACTACAACCTCAGTTTCACTGTCAGCTTCACACGAGGACCTCAGGACATCCTCCTAGCAGGAACTGCAGCCCTGGCACACAATGCCTGGCCTTAGTGTCTCTCCGGAACTGTTGTACAGACCTCATGACCTCCTCAGTCTTGTATCTTCTGTGCCTGTGAAACCACTGTCATGTAGATGATTCTGCCAAGTTCTGCCAGCAACTTGGCACGGAGCCAGACCCTCTAGACCCTGCCATAACTTATGGCAGGGGCTGCTTATAGCAGCAAATCACATTGTGTTCACACAGAGAGCTGAAGAGTGCAGCCCCGCTGCCTTTTCCTCCTCATTCAATAGGGACACCCAACCCATGAAATGGTACTGCTCACAGGTAATGTGGGTCATTCCAACTCCACCTCAATGTAGGAAACTCCTCCAAGACATGGCCATAGAATTGCTTTCACAATGATACTAAATCCTAACACATGCATGCTTCTCATTGTATGTGCAACTTGACATACTAAATGAAGCCCTGATGGAAGGAAGTAATCAAAAAGAACTACTTACTGTTCCATCAAAGATCAAGGCTCGGCCTGGAGTGATGGCTCAGCAGAGCAGCATTGGCTGTTCTTCCAGAGGCCATGAGTTCAATTCCCAGCAACCACACGGTGGTTCACAACTGACTGTAGTTGGATCTGATGCCCTCTTCTGGTGTGTCAGTGACATCATGTTTATATACATAAAATAATAATTTTTTTCTTTAAAAAAATCAAGGCTTTATCAAAGGACAGAGCTCTACTCTTCCTTGTGAATCAGACACTCAAATTGAAATTGGAGACATAAAAGCTGGCTAAAGTCCTTTGCTACACTGAGTATATATTCAGTATATTCACATTTATTCCCATATCCCAAAAGAGTTTTCTCTCTTGTTGTTTTCATCATGTGAGTGTATGCAGTTATTTTTCATTCTTTCAAAATTACTAAATATTATTTGAAGTATATAAAGAATTGTCTTGAAGTCTGGAAATAAGTAGAAGTTGCATACTAGTAGAGAATATAAATAATAAGCAAATATATCACATAATATTAGTCCAATGGCAATAAGCTAAGAAAATAAAACACATAAAGAATTACAGACAAGAGGCAGAGAAAAACAGACTGTTTAAAATCAGTCAGGAAAGACCTGAGCATGTGCCTGTAACTACAGGGCCAGGAAACCTGACATCCTCTTCCAGCCTCTGTGGACCACGGCATATATACATATACATATACATATTCCACAACACCTCTACACAGTAACACACACATACATGTAGTTAAAATGTTTTTAAAATATCACTAAATAAAGGGAAATCTAAGGTTATGCCTCCATTCACTCGTACCCACCTGCCCTATAATGAACTTGCTCTGTGGAGGTTATGTTAACAAATAGTCTGGACTTGCACTCTGCTCCAATCTGTGATTTATGCATTCTCTCTAGCCCTCATCCTCTATGGTTCAGTCTGGATATTTACCTCTGACCTGCATCATTCACTAATCTTTTCAGTAGGATCTAATCTGTGAAGACATCTACAAAATTCTGTTTTGATGACTGCATTTTTCAGTTGTACAAATTTCCTTTGCATATTTGTACAAATTCCAAACCTGATAATAAAAGGCCTCGTCTTAAATATATTAGTAAGTTAAAGTTCATGTCTGATAACTTTAAAATCTGAATCATGTTCATGCTTTTCCTATAATCACAGACCTCTTCTGGAATGCTGAACACTGTATATGTACATCTGTAGAGACCCCACTTCATTGTGGGTTGTTTGTTTGGTTGTTGTTGTTGCTGTTTTCCTTTAGTGAAGATAGAAAGTAGACATTCTTAGTCTGGGATTAAGCTGATCATAAACAGAATTTTTAATCTTCCAAGTGTTGTAACTAACCACAAATGCACATGTTTACCAAGGACAGGACTGGCTCTGGAAACCTTAAATTCTATTTTCTCCTCAGAATTCAAACTTCTCAGTCCTTCTGAGAGGTTTGGCTACTGCTCTCTGCTTGGCTTCTCTGATTTACCATCCTCACAAATTAGCAAACTCAAAATGTCAGGCTCACGACAGTGGATGTTTCTTCTCAGGAGTCCTTGGAATCGGTTCAGCTGCCTTCAAACAGATGGCTGAGAAATTACGTGGGATTTTCCCTCCAGTTTTTTTCAGTTGTTCTTAACTACGTATGAAAGTTGATTTCATACAAGTCATAGACATGTCAATAACACGAGGAAAAAATGTATATGCAGTAACAGAATGATCAAGTTGGCAAGAGAATCATCATAGGGAAGCGATACCTACCTTCCATGTACAGTGTACAACCACCAAACCCGAGTAAATGAGTCAATAACAGCAATGTCATGGATGTATGGCATTGGCACCTGGAAGCAAATCTACTCCTGACCCACACTGTGCTTCCGTGCAGCCATCCCCAAGGCACGGCCAGTTATGGCGACTTTTTTTTTTTCCCAAATGCATTTTCAACTGCATCCCAGTCACACTGTCTTCTCAGTGTGAAAGAGCACATCTCCTCCATGCGATCACAGGGCACACCTTCAGACCTCTCCTAAACATACCACTTACTGCCGGAATGAATCACAGCTGCCTATGCTTTTCCAAGCTGTAACACCCATTATTCCAAATTTGACTTAAAGTATAACAAAACCAAACTACTCCTACAGCTGCCAACTAATGTGTCTCTGCACATCTATTTTCCAGCTGGCAACAATTTTATCATTTAAGCATTCCTAATGTGTAGTTCTTAAGCTTGTGGTCACCTAGGACTCCAAGTCTTTGAAATTCCTATCAACTGGTCCATTCTTTATGCAGCACCTGTGTTTTGGTTTGGGCTTACCTTAAGAGCTGGATTTGACTCATGTCCCTATTGAATTTCACTTTTCTGGCTTTTAAAGCAACCTAAGCAGTTTATTCAGTTTAATTCTGGCTCTATGGTCTATCTTCTAGTTATCTCAAATAGCTTTTTGCCATCCTAAACAACAACTCATATTGGATCGGAGTCCATGTCAAAATCATTTATAAAAAAACTCAGTAGTATGGTCTGGAGAGGTGGCTCAGTGGTTAAGGGCACCTACTGCTCCCCCAGAGGACCAGAGTTTAATTCCCAGCACCCTCATCAGGCAAGTCACAACTGCCTGTAACTCCAGCTACAGGAATTCCAACACCTTTGGTTTCTGCAGGCACATACACACACCCAGACACAGACACATGATTAGAAAATATTTTTAAAGATTTATTATTATAACATCTTAAGTACACTGTAGCTGTCTTCAGACACACTAGAAGAGGGCATCAGATCTCATTACAGGTGGTTGTGAGCCACTGTGTGGTTGCTGGGGTTTGAACTCAGGACCTTCAGAAGAGCAGTCAGTGCTCTTAACCACTGAGCCCCATGACTAAAATTAAAAATAAATCTTTAAGATAATTCAAGTGTAGACAGAGTATCCCTTTTTGATAATACCTAACTTCTTTAAGGACAGTTGTTCAGCAGTGATAAACCATCCAGAACACATTTCATCTTAATCACAAAGCTACCATGAAAAAACCGTCAATTTTTGTAGCTGCAATCTATTGACAGTATGCAATATAGCTGTGAGATCATCTAGCAGTCCACAGAGCACTGAAACAGACTATAAAGGGAGGACTTGGAACGACTCTGAGAGACGATGGGCTCATCAGATGACAGTAACTTAAGACGTTAACTATACATCAAGAATCACTTAAGCCAGTTCTATAACATTCTCACTTCAATTAAATTAGTAAGTCAGTTGTGTGTAGTAGTGTCATTAATAGCAATGTTATTTGTGCCTGAAATTCAATATAATTAAAGACAGCAAACATGTACTGCTGGCACCATTGTAGTAATTGGGTGGGAGAGCTGAAACCACTTCTGGAATCCCACACAGCACCAACTCAAACCTTGAGGGAAAACCAAAACAACGTGTACCAATAGAACTGTACAAGCAAAGTAAGATTATAGAAAAAGAACCGAGGGTACGTGTAAACATTTAATTTCATTATTTTCAGTTATGACAACCGTAACTAATTGGTTATAGCTAATTTATAATTTAGAAAAAGTCAGAAGTACTGCATGAAAACGTACTGCTCACTGGGTTTTAACAATATATAAAATGACAAAAAAAAACCACGAGCAAAATATTTTACTAACTAAGCACATTAACATTTGGGATTTAAAAAATGCAACTTTTGTTAATGTTTTTAATTACATAAAAGGCTGGTTTTAAAAATCTAATAACAGATTCCTTGAGAAAACATTAAAACTTGGAAAACAAAGACACCAGCAAAAGAAACAAAGTGGAAATCCATCAGAGGCCGGCACCACCTAACAAGTCCCCGCTTAAGCAAGGAGACTGCTCCCTTGAGGGGGTGAAGGAAGTTTCTATTATTAGCAGAGATAAAAACTGCCTGAAATTCCTTCCTCAGTAGCACCATGCTAAAAATAAGATGGTGTACCACACATCAGAATAAACATTGCTTTGCATATTCATCTCATTTGCTTAAACAGAAAAGGTACAAACCCAATTCACAAACTTTCTCTTGTATTTGGATCGACATATGGTAAACTGCTCTCATTGTTACAGAATATTCACCACTGGTGCCCACTTACTAATTATCTCACAGGATTTGAGATTAGATCTTTCTGCTAGACCAAATTAAATTACCTACTTGACTTCAAAATTTAACTAATTTTTCTGCAAAATATTTTCCCTATCATTAAGGAAACCGCAGGAATCTCAGGATAATTGAGGAGGTATTATTGCATTACAGAGCACAGCCAGCGCTGGCAGGAACAACAAGGCTTTGGCCTGTTTTCACAGAAGCAGTGACAGGGGCACAGATGAGGAAAAACAGTGCTGTGTCAGCATGAGAGGGACAAAGCCCATGGGCTGATCTCTTCCAGGGAATTTGGGGCACAAGTACATCACATGTACTTCACATCAACGGGAGAGGCTGAAAGTGAGCGGAGTCTATGCAACCAGAGATTTCTGAACACATTTATTCACAAATTCCTTTCATCAAATAAAGTGCTGTTCTCAGAACTAGATCACAGGTAATGGTCACAGTGGAGTTAACTGTGGGTATGAGAGGACCTTCTGAGCTATCTAGTTTTGCGTACTTCTCACACTGTGTAAAGAACTGTGTAAAGTCTGGCATGCACCACACAGCTTGCTTATGACAGCTCCACTCTAGGCTATCTCTCTCCAATGCTCCGTACACTAAAAAGTATGCAAGTGTCGCGTCCCTGTGGACGTGTTTGGAATATATCTGTCTACCACTTGCAACAGAAAATTACTCTCGACAGTACCAATAACTTCAAGTGCATAAAGTGTAATAATTAGAGTATGGGTTTTTTGTTTGTTTGTTTGTTTTGTTTGTTTTTGTTTTTCGAGATAGGGTTTCTCTGTGTAGCCCTGGCTGTCCTGGAACTCACTTCGTAGACCAGGTTGGCCTCGAACTCAGAAATCTGCCTGCCTCAGCCTCCCAAGTGCTGGGTTTAAAGACCTGTGCCACCATCGCCCTGCTAAGATTGTGACTTTCAACATTGAAGAATTTAAAATGTATTTTCCCTTTCTGTTTTATTTTTGAGACAGGCACTGACTGTGAGGCCAAAGTTGGAGTGGCATCCATAATCCTCCAGTCTTAGCTATGAGTGCTGGAATAGATGGCTAGGTGGGGCCATAACTAGCTGTGCTTTCCCCTTCATATCTGACTTATCTACATTCCCGCTCTGTTCTCCAAAAAATTCAAATTTCTGTTAAGCCAAGGTCAGCAATTAAATACAAACATCTTTAAATCTACTTCTTTTCTTAATAACCAGCTTGTCCAGGTCTTTATAAGTTGCATATGTTCTCTTTTAGGACAGAGATACAATAAGGACAGAGAGCTAACTATTCAAGGCCTTCAACTGGCAGAAATAAAACATAAATCTCAAAGAAAGCATGGTATACCTTTTAATCTTCCAACTGGCCACTTAAAACTTGTTATTTACATTTTGAAATTTTTCATCTAAAAAATAAATGGGGAACTAGTGAAATATTTATTTAATTTCTCCGAATCCATGTGTTATGGATAACTACTTTAAAAAGAAGAAAATCTAAGTGGGTGTGGTGGTGTACACCTTTAATCCCAGCACTCCGGAGGCAGAGGCAGGCAGATTTCTGAGTTCGAGGACAGCCTGGTCTACAAAGTGAGTTCCAGGACAGCCAGGGCTACACAGAGAGAAAAAGGAAGAAGAAGGGGGAGGAGGAGGAGGAGGAGGAGGAGGAGGAGGAGGAGGAAGGAGGAAGAAGGAGGAGGAAGAAGAAGAAGGAAGAAGAAGAAGAAGAAGAAGAAGAAGAAGAAGAAGAAGAAGAAGAAGAAGAAGAAGAAGAAGGAGGAGGAGGAGGAGGAGGAGGAGGAGGAGGAGGAGGAGGAGGAGGAAGGAGGAAGAAGGAGGAGGAGGAGGAGGAAGAAGAAGAAGAAGAAGAAGAAGAAGAAGAAGAAGAAGAAGAAGAAGAAGAAGAAGAAGAAGAAGAAGAAGAAAGGAGCAGCAAACCTAATGTTCTTGGTGACCTCTGCTGACTAGGAAGAGACTGATGTCACTGCAAAGTATCCTCTGGTGCACAGATATAAAGAACAATTCTCTCATAAGCCGCATGTTGGGTCTCACCTTAAAAACAAGGGATTCTTTTGAAATGAATAATTGACATATAATAAAGTCTCCTCCAACCAGCCTTTGTAAATCATATACAAAAGACCCATTGCAGTTACACCACCTTTCCATAAGTTAGAAGAATAGAGCAGGTCTAACCACAGGAGCTCCACACAGTAGCTCTACCCTACCAGAATGAGTGAAGCTTTAAACCATACATTTAGAGGAGATCTTTTAAGAGATTAAAAGCATAGTACTCTTTAAACTTTGTCAACCCATATAATCCGTTTCAAAGACACTGTCTAGGAACAACAATACTATAGTCTAATGGAAGAGAAAACTCAACTTAGTCCATCTTAAGTTTTAAGCTACTTACTAGCAAATAAGATTTTATGTGTTTTTCAAAGTAATTTGAAGCTATGCTATTACATGAAAGCTACACTGTTTATATTTTTGCTTATTAATCTTAACTCAGATCAATAAATTTATATATCAACAATCAAAATTAAATTTAAATAGCATAACAGTTAAGAGAGAGAGCACATATGTGTTCCTCACTCCTCTATACCGCATAGTTATTGCCACATAAAAGTAAACCATCCACTATTAAGGTTTATAGTAGAGGCTAATTTTATAAAATCTAAATCTGTAACAATTAAAAATGTATGAGCTTTCATCAAAACACACTGAGCCAAGTGGGTAATAAGCACATGGAGAAAGAGGGTCAACCTCTAACCTCGCCTCCTACCATGCTTACGAGTGAACGCAAAATGGATCAGAGTTAAATGTAGAAGCCGGGACAATCAAATATTCACAAGAAAGGATTGTAAGCCAAATCTTTCAAATCTCCTAGGCAAAGAGGTTTTAAGTACGATATCAAATATTTGATTCCCTCCCCTGCCCCAGATAGATAGACCAGGCTGGCCCCGAACTCACAGTTATGATCCATTTCTTAAAATGACAACCTTGAGCTTAAAACTTCAAAACTTGTATATTTCAAAAACACAGAAGCCGGGCGTGGAGGCGCATGCCTTTAATCCCAGCACTCCGGAGGCAGAGGCAGGCGGATTTCTGAGTTCGAGGCCAGCCTGGTCTACAAAGTGAGTTCCAGGACAGCCAGAGCTATACAGAGAAACCCTGTCTCGAGAAAAAAAAAAAAAACACAACTGAGAAAATGACAAATCAGACTAAGATGTAGCTCAATTGGTGAAGTACTTGCCTAGCAGGCCTCAGAGCCTCATAAACAGGGCATGAGGGTGCATGCTATGCCTGTAATCCTATCATTTGGGGGGTAGAGACAGGAGGATCAGAAACTCTAAGCCAGGCTTGGCAACAATTTGACTTTGATGTCACTCTGGGATACATAAGATCCTATAGCGAAAGAAAGGGAAGTAGACAGGGAGGGATGGAGAGACGGAGTCCAACAAAGCAAGAATTTTATTTGGAATACATATTCGGCAAGAGACTTGTAAACAAAATTTTATTTCAAAAAATCCTGTTAATTCAGCTTAAAAGTTGATGAGCAGCTTGTCTTAGCCTGCCTTCTACTGGTATACGGCATATTTGAGAGCAGGTAATTTATTAAGTAAGGCAGTTTATTTTGGCCAGTGGTGACAGAGGTTGGGAAGTCTACAAGTATGGTGCCAGCATTGAGTCAGCTTCTGGGAACAACTCCATGGTGCTTGCTCTCATAGAAGAAAAAAATCAGGACTAGCAAGTACGTGCAGAAACCTCAAACCACGAAGGGCGAACTTGCTTTATAACAAGTTTATCTATCCCACTATTACTTATGCACTGAAGAAAGGCACTGATTCCACTAAAGACCAAGATGCCTCCTAAAGGTGCCAGCACTTTTCAATGCAGTGTGGGAATCAAATTCCAATATAAGTTGTCATACAGGGCAAACCCTATTCAAGTCATGTATTGTACACCCCTACCCCAACTAAACACTAGCAAATAGCCAGGCATCAGAGTGCACAAGGCCAGCCTGGTCTACATAGCAAGTTCTAGGACAGTCATATCTACGTAGTGAGACCTTATCTCAAAAAGCAAAACAACAAATATGCATATATACAAATATATACATGTATGATAAGAAAATATATGTGTGTATGATAGAATAAGTGAAAACATGGTCAACAGTAAAACACTGTTACTAGTAAAATGCAAAGTTAACACTTCATACCCAGTGGAATAGCTGTAACAATCAGATAACTGCTATTGATAAAGAAATGGAGACAAGCTGGGCAGTGGTGGCACACGCCTTTAATCCCAGCACTTGGAAGGCAGGGGCAGGTGGATTTCTGGGTTTGAGGCCAGCCTGGTCTACAGAGTGAGTTCCAGGACAGCCAGGGCTACACATAGAAACCCTGTCTCAAAAAACCAAAAGAAAAAAGAAAGAAAGAAAGAAAGAAAGAAAGAAAGAAAGAAAGAAAGAAAGAAAGAAAGAAAGAAAGAAAGGGAGAGCAATGTTGGTGGGATATAAAACAGTACAACCATTTTGGAAAACTGTTTGTCAGCATCTCAAAAAGCTAAGGATAAAACTACACTAGCACCCAGCAATTCCATTGCTAAGTCCCCATCCAAGGTGTGAAAAGATGTGTGTCCCCAGTGTTAAGGTTTGGATATGAACTGTCCCTCAAAAAGACCCTGTGTGTTGAGGACTCAGTCTCCAGTTAGTGGCACTACTGAAGTGGATTGGATTCCACCTCCAACAAGGGACTGATCCCTGCTGTGTTCATATCATGATGGCCATACGGGGTGGTAGCAGAAAGTGGGAGGCGAGCTTTATTACATCTTTTTATCTCTTTAATGAGGTAAGCTTCTTTGCTTCATATATTCCCTAGCACAGTGTTCTGCCTCATTACAACACAGGACAAATTGATCAAGTTGGGATAATATTATTGTGCACTGTGTAAGGATTGTCTTTTATTACTCAAATGCTGAGTTCTGCACCAGCAGAGAGCTGAAAGCAGAGCCAACTTTGGTATTGTTATTCATATGGCTACATCATTTTGTAAACACTCCCTCTCTCACCTTCTGATGGTTTTAATAAAGAGCTGATGGCCTACAGTGAAGCAGGAAAGGACAGAAGGGATTTTAGGAGAGACAGGACTCTCTCTCTGTGGAAGGAGAACCAGGTGAGGGAGAATTCTCCAGACAGATGCTGAAGAAGAAGTGGCACTAGAAACAGACACGGTAACAAGCCACATCTAAGCAGAACTTAGAATAAATGGGTTAATTTACAAGCTAGGTGGGAATAGGCGTAAGTTAAGCCCGTAAGCGTTCACAATAAATATAAGCCCCCATGTCACTACTCAGGAGCTGGTGATCCCAAAGTTTCCCTTACAAGTAACCACAGACTGGCACCTCTTCAACACAGCTGAACTACATCTTTCTACCCTTTGAGTTATTTTCCCAAGTATTTTCTCAGAGGAGCAACACACATCCACACACAGAGCTCTGCATGTAAATCTTCATGGAGGCACTCTTTATAACAGCCTATATAGCAAGACAATGTCCAGCAGCTAAGAATGTAAGAGGATGGCAGCACAGACATACAATGGATGACCACACAACAATAAAAAGGAAGAAATCGGCTACATGTTATGCTAGATATGAACCTCAAAAACAAAATACTAGACATAGAGACACCTTACTCCATGATGCCAATTCATCTTTTTCCAGCAAAGACATTTCTTATACATATTAGACATAAATAGTGGTATCTGAGGGTTGTGGGTGTGAATGATATTAACTGTAAATGGCTAAAATAAATGTTCTACAGCTAAGATACAATGATGGTTGTGGTACTTGGCAAACTTACTAAAAACTGTTGAACTGTACACTTAAAATCAGTGACTTTAACAATATGTAAAATATTCCTCAGTATATGTTTTTAAAGCTACCTTTGCCTTGGATAGGGGAGGGGCTCAAGAAAGTCCACTCTTCGATGAGAAACTACTTAGGCAGTTCATAGCTGCTCGTGGGGCTGGGGGAAGGGGGGCCTCTAGTAGGTTACCTGTGTTCCAGTGGTTGGCTCTATACCCAGGCACGGATCTGCAGATAGATATATATGTATAGATAGACAGATAGAGATATGTGACATTGGAATGGAGGTTTGGTGGGAGGGCATTAAAGGAGTTGGAAAGAGAAAGAGCAGTGACTCTGATTAAAGCACACTGTATGAAATGTCAAATAATAGATTAAAATGTACTCTTTTTTTTAAGTTTTAAGATTTGTTTTATGTATGTGAGTACACTGTAGCTGTCTTCAGACAGAAGAGGGCGCCAGATCTCGTTATGGATGGTTGTGAGCCACCATGTAGTTGCTGGGATTTGAACTCAGGACTTCTGGAAGAGCAGTTGGTGCTCTTAACCACTGGGCCATCTCTCCAGCCCTAAAATGTATTCTTAATACGCATATACTTTGTTTCACCAGTCCCTTGACTTAACAACTACAGCTGTATTGATTACAAACCCGCTTGACCTAGCTTAATTTCTGTCATAAAACACCCCGACTAAAAGTGACTTAGGGAAGAAAGGGTTTATTTTAATTCAAATTTCCAGGCTACAGTCCGTTTGAGAGAAGTCAAGGCAGGAACTTGAAGCACATCCTCGGTCACCAGCAGAGAAAGAGAACACATGCAGGCATGGCTGCCATCATGCTCGCACATCCCTCTATACTTAACAGAGCGCAGGACCCAAACTCAGGGAACAGTGCTGCCCAGAATGGGGGAGGGCTTCCCACTTGAGCATGCGCAGAAGCTAACTGGATCTAAATAATTCTTCATTAAGCTTCCTTTCCTAGATGATTCTTCCTTGTGTGCATTTGACAATTAATAGTAACTATCACACCACATAGGGAATATCTCTTTAGGGAAGATAAAACGGTCAGGAAAAATCCAAACCGCTCGTTCCAACAGGGTTCTCCAGGAAAAAAGATTTTTCTCATAAACCAAAGGTCCCTTCTGTTCCATTTATATTTTAGGAAGCTGGCGCTTAGAAGCAGACAGAGACTATAACCAAATAGTTTTGAACTATCCCTTGACAATGGCCTGAGGAATCAGATCGGGTATTCCACTCTACATCAAGAGAAAAAAAAAAAAAGCAAGCGCAAACAAAAGCACTTAGCAGAACATGAAAGCATATAGGCTAAGTTATATAACTTACCCTAAATGGCAAAGCAGCCGTTTGCATAACTTTGCAATGCCACAGCAAAGCAGTTCTCTGCAAAGATGGTGTCAACATCATTATCTAATCTCTATCATTATCATCTCCCAACTATCCACAATTCTTACAAGATCCTGACTTCACAAGACTTCAAAGAATTTTACAAACATTTTAGGTCTTTACAAAAATACCCACTTGGTGAGGCCACGTGTGACCGACCACCTTAATATAATCTGCCAACCTCACAAAAGTCTCCATCCTTCCTTCCCCTGTTCTTTCTCAATAGGAGGGGGCATATACTTTTCATATGTATTCTGATTGTCTTTCCCTCATAGCCAGTAAGTCCCAGGAGAGCTCAGGTTTTGCTCTTTCCTAGAACTCCGTTGCCCAGAACAGTTCCCCGCATGTGGTGAGCGCATTCAGTGTTTTCTAGTTGTACAAACCCGTATTAGATACACCAAGAGGGGTTAATCCTCCCAGGAATGAGGAGTCTCTCCCTTCTATTCAAGCCTTCACTGGAGTTAAAATGTGGAAAATAAGCCTCAGCATAAAATCCCCAGACTGCTTACCTGATATTTATTCAAGAACAACAAAAGGCTAATGTTTCACTTTTAATTCCCAACTTGCTACCAAGTATTTTTTTTTTAACAAGAGCTGTAGTACGGGTAAAAGGACCGGTAATCAAACCCCATGTGACTCTTATTAACTAATAAGAAAGCAAAGCAAAGTTTAATACTTAACTAGTTTAGTGCAGTGTGAAATTTCAAAAGCAACCTGTTTTTTCCAAAACCCCCAAAGCAATCCCTTCACCAACAAACATCACCCTTGCCTAAGCAAGTCTGACCTCTTGGGGACCCAAACTCGATCACCAAGCAACATTTTCTCCCAGACCCTGACCACAGAATCCTTCCTTGAACCAATCAACCTACAGGGCTAGGGGTTCTCCTAAATTCTCTGCCCAACCCGCTGCATTCCAGCGTTTTCACACACCCAGCAGGGGGACTTGGCACCTCTCTGCTCTAGGCATGCCCCTGATCAACTCCACCATCAAAGGACTGGGACAGGGAAGAATCTGGGAAAGGCAGGGACCTCATCAGCAAGGCCAAAATTGGAGGACATCTTAGACCTCACCCTGAATCTGCCAATTCTCTGTGACCTTGGGCGTGTCGCTGAAGCCTTGGGAGCTCGAGTTCTCTCACCTTTAAGGTGAGGACCGCACCCGGCCGGTGCCACGTTAAGGATTAAGTGTGACCACAGATGAGGCTCCACGCAGAGCACTTGGCACCAGTGGGAGACCCCCTCTCCCAATCCGCGGCGGCCGCCGTGACTCCCCCATCCTCCCCACGCTTCGGGGACCTTCGGACTGGGCCAATCGCCCAATTCTGCAGACAAGCGAGCTGAGGCATAGAGAAAAGACAGGGCGCTCGGAGGCACCCCCCAGCCAAAACACACCCCATAACCGCCGGTCCCCCCGGACCCACGCCCGGGCTGCCGCTCCAGGTGCTTGTGCCCCGGGCTCGCCCGCGAGCGCTCCACCTGCCACCCGGCCTCGCGCCCGCCCGCCCGCGCCGCTGCACTCACTCTTCACTTTGCCGAAGGTGCCGACGCCCAGGGTGTCCCCCAGCACGTAGTGTCCGATCTTCACCCGCCCGTCGTGCTTCTGCTTCTCAGCCATGTTCGGCGCGCGGCCTCCCCCTGCCGCGGGCTCTGAGCGCGGCCGCCGCTACCGCTGCCGCCGCCGCTACAGCCGCCACCACCGCCGCCGCCGCCTACCCACAGTGCAGCGGGCCCGGGGGGCGGGACGGGGACGCCGGGGGCGCGGTGGGGAGAGCGCAGCCCGGCGCGTGTGGACGCAGGCTGGGGGAGCAGAGCCGAGGCGTCCGGAGGAAAGCCCAGGGCGGTGAAGATGGAAGGGATGAATCTGAGCGCGACCGAGATGGAAGGGGAATCTGAGGAGAAGTGGGGGTGACGGGGTGTAGACCGTGAGCCATGCCTCGGGACCAGAGGGCCAGGCGCTGGGGAGGGCGGCCCTCCCCTAGCCCCTGGCACGCTCCCCCTAGCCAAGGTTTGTTTGTCTGGGAACGTTCTAGTCCGTACCCTCTTCGGATGGCGTCCCATTGTTTTGTAGTTCCTGGTCGTGTTATTGTTAGGTCTCAACCCCGGGACAGACTGCCAACGGAGACGCCTAGCATTAACATAGCAAAGGTGACGCTGATTCTCTCAGCATCCCTTAGACCCCACCTGGTATAGGGTCCTCCTGCCTGGCATACCCCGACCCCTACCCTGAACTCTCCAGCCCGGGGACTGAGCTGCCCCTTCCCTCAGGTCCTCTGGTCCCTAGATAATTCAGCCATTTTGGCTGTGCCAGTTTCTTAGTCCAGGCCTCCCACCCCTCTTAGGCTTGGCTCCTCTCTTGCTCTCCCTCCCTCTCTCTCCTCACATGGCCCTGCTGAGTCTGGCCATGTGTCTCTGCCTCTGCTTCTGCCTGTCTGTTCATTTTATCTATAACAGGCCTTCCTCATTGTGTTAGTTAAGGCTTTTATTGTTGCGATAAAACACCATAACCAGAAAGCAAGTTGGGTTGCTGGGTTTATTTTTTACACCTCCACCGCACTGTTCATCATTGAAGGAAGTCAGGACAGGAACTCAGTGCATGGAACCTGGAGGCAGGAGCTGATGCAGAGGCACGCGGAGGGGGGGGGGGGGCGGGGGCTGGAGAGGGGCCGCTGCTTACTGGCTGGCTCATCAGGGCTGGTCCAGCCTGTTTTCCTACAGACCCCAGGACCACCAGCACAGGGGCATCACCTACAATGGGCCCTTCCCCACCAATCACTAATTAAGAAAATGCCTTACAGCTGGATTTTCTCAGTTGAGGTTCCCTCATTTCAGATAACCTTGTGTCAAGTTGCCATATGACAAGCCAGCACATCCACCACACCCAGGAGCAGTTATGGTCTCCTTTTGTTTCTTCATTCAGTTATATAGACAATCGTGTTATAGAGATAAAAGACATTCTCTTCAGGACTCTCGATTCTAACTCATTTGAACAAAATTTCCCAATAAATCATAGACACAGCCCTAAGTATATTTCAGCACTTGCATACATGTGTGTAGATATGCATTATATACTGGACAAGGGAGAAATACTAAAAGAAATAGGAAATAATTTACATGTGCAGGTAAATGTAGAACATAGACAAAACACAGAAGGTATCAAAGAATTGTGGGAAACAAAAATGATGTAAAAACACATTAAAGAAATGAGTGTATTGAGGGTGGAAGTAAAAAAATAATAATAATAAAAGGGAATCCAAAGCATGCCCAGAGTGTTACCAGTAGGCAAATCACTTATGAGCAAGCAATCTCTTCCTCCCGGCTCCCCCTCACTCTTCCCCTCCCTTTACTTAATGTTAGCCGACCTTGCCATAGCTGAAGATTATTTGCTTCCTATACAGAAATATGAAGACTCATATGACTTCCATTTAGCAGTTCCCTGCACACATACAAACGTGCTTCAAAACCTAAATACTTGCAGCTTTTCCCATGAAAAAAAAATAATTTAGAAACACAAAGAAAAGGGATTATTTGCTGTTTGGGGATAAATTATTAGAGGTTAGTCAAACATCTGTGACACTGTGCATGCCGATAGAGTTTCATAGTCACATTCCTCGAACGTGAAGCCTCAAGTCACACTGTCTGTATGTAAAGAGTGAACCAGGAAATGGGTATAACACAACTTGTTCCCTGAGACCTAGTAAACATCCAACTGACCAACTGGTGTGTACACCATGGCAATCTAGTGAGAGATGATCTCAGCGTATAAATTATAGACATCACAGCTGTTGGATATGGGCTATTTTTGTTCATTCTGCAGATCACCTTTCCTGCTGACAAGAAGATCTCACTTATGAATCTCAACCTCGATGGCAAATTTGAGACAGCTTCCCCGGGCTATTTTTAAGGCTGAACTTTTATTTGGTTAAAGACCACTCCTTTGCTAGCCATTCAGAGAAGGAAGCTGAGATAGCTCTTCTGCTGAGAGTCTGTGTTGTCCTAATAATCTAATAAATGATGTTGAGGAGTCTTTAAATTGTGAAGCTACACGAAGAAAAGCTATAAACTGAGATCTTAAAGCATGTTGAATTGTCGACTCACTGGCAATTAAAGTTTCATTGTTATTACACTAACCTTATAGTTTTATGCTAAACATAAGTAATACTTTCTTGATTAAGAAATTCATTTAGTCTCAGCTATTTGTCATCAAGGAACATTATTGTCCCCATTTTATAGATGATAAAACTCGATTTCCCTCTGTTATTTTTCCCCCAAGGCTATAAAGCTAAAGGCAAAGCCAGCCAGACTCAGATCCAGTTCCAACCTGCCCTCTTCCTTCCAGTTCATTACAGCTGGAATCCCATGATGCTCTGAGAGAGTTCCAGTATGTTCATTGCCAGAGTGTCCCCTTCTGACACTTTTATTTCTAGAGCAGAGCAGTGTTCAATCCTGTTGGTGCTTTCTTTAGTGGGAAGTAGAATGTTACCTGGGTGTGGAGATGGGAAGGTCTTTAGTGGTAATACACTCTTCGGGTGCCCTGTGTACTTCGTGTGTAATTCCGAGGCTGCCTCACCCTTCTCAGCAATGCAGAACTCTGTACTAAATGGCTGGATCTCCTTGTGCCCCTAGGATACTCACCTGAGAACATTGTAAATGCACTCTATCCTATTTTATTATTTTGCAGTGGTGTTCCAGTGCTGCTGTTGCTTAGATTCATAGCCTAGGAAACTGTTCGGTTCTGACCACGGGTCTAGCTATTCTGACCACTTGTCTAGCTGTTACTGCTTTAGTTCTCAACAATTAGACCGCTGCCATTTTTTTTCCCTCAAATATTCTAACGCAGGACCTGAATGGATAACTGGAATACTCCTAGACCAGTGCTTCTCAACCTTCCTAATGCTGGGGCCCATTATACAGTCCCTCATGTCGTGGTAACCCCGACCATAAACTTATTTTTGTCGCTTCCTCATTACTGTAATCTTGCTGCTGTTATGAATCATAATGTAAATATCTGTGTTTTACAATGGTCTTAAATGACACCTGTGAAAAAGTCATTCAACCGCTCCCTCAAGGGGTCGTGACCCACAGGTTGAGAAACGTAGTACTAGACTACATTAGATTGCATTAGTGTCATCAAATACATACAGCAGGGTATCTCCAAGTTCAGGACATTGTAAAAAATAAATTAACTATGCAACCAGTACTGGAATTATAGGTGCCCACTACTGCACCCAGGTTTTTGTTTGTTTGTTTGTTTGTTTTGGTTTTAATTAATTTATTTATCCACTTTACATCCTGATTACTGTCCTCTTCATGGTCGCCCCTACACACACAGTCCCCTCCCCCATCCTTCCTCCCCTTCTCCTCTGAGAGGGTGGAGGCCCCCTCTGGGTATCTTCCCACCCTGGCACAGCAGGTCTCTGCAGGGCTGGGTGCACCCTCTCCCACCAGAGGCAGACAAGGGGCAGCATATTCCACAGACAGACAGGCAACAGCTTTAGGGACAGCCCCTGCTCCAGTTGTTGGGGATTCACATGAAGACTGAGCTGCACATCTGTCCTATGATTGCACCCAAGTTTTTACTTGGATGTTGGAGAGACGCACTCTCCGACTTTGATCAAGGAGTTTACTCTGTTTCTCTTGATGAGCCTCTCTGCTCATATTTCATGCTAGTACTCTAGTAATTGTCAAGCCTATTCAAGTATAAATGTCCAGTAATGTATTAATAGGTTTTAATGCATATGAAATTGACATTTTCATAGCTCGTTTGCTTTGTGTAGGGCCTAATGGAATTTAATATATCCTCCTAGAAATTTTTGTTCAAAAATAGAGAGGAGGGCACAGGTTCACTTTTTACCAACTTGGTTATCAGTGTGATTGATTGTGTTGGAAAGTGTTTCTCGGTGTGTCTGTGAAGGTGTTGACAGGAGTATTTCTTTCTTTCTTTTACTTTTTTCTTTTTCTTCCTTTTTTGTTGTTGTTTGGGGTGGGTTTTTTTGTTTTGTTTTGTTTTGTTTTTTCTTGGGGGGGGGTTGGTGTTTGCTTGTTTATTTGTTTTAAGACAGGGTTTTTCTATGTAGCCCAAACTATCCCGGAATTCATTTTGTAGACCAAGCTGGCCTCAAACTCAGAGATGTGCCCACCTCTGCCTCCCAAGTACTAGGATTCAAGGCATGCACCACCACCACCCAGCTGTGGACAAGAACACCAAACACGGGGATGACCTATCCTGAATAGAGTAACACCATCTCATAGGCTAATGCCCAGGTAGAATAAAAGGGGGAAAGAAAAAAGAGCCAGCAGCCATAGGCATTCTCTCTGCTTCCTGACAGACATGACATGAGCTGCTGGGCCCCACTATTACTTCCTCACCGTGACAGACTATGATCTTTGAAACTAAACTTCCTGTTCTGTCATTCTGACAGGCATCTTGTAACAGCCATGCAAAGCAGTTAAGAAGCCCAGGTTAAATAAAAGGCGTAATTTTACATATCTCAGCATCCCAGTCAGAGGTAGAGGGAAACACGAGTCAAAAGCTACTGAATTTTATAGATATGTGGTAAGGCATTTTTATTATTCTTCAATTCAAAATAAAAAGAAAATTAAGCATTTAACAATTATGCTGATGGGATCTTGTCTGTAATACAGGTTCAAAATATACACTCAGAACCCATTCTGTGAGAAAATAAGTTTAAAGATGGGCATAGTGATACTGTACTTCTAGCATGGATGAACCTAGAGGTGGGAAGATCATGAAGTCCAGAATAGCCTGGGCTATGTAGTGAGAGGCTATAAAAGAAGAAAATTTCAACATCATAAAAGTGGCTGCATGATTGTTGACATTGCTCACATTTACCAGCAATATTTTTCTATGTTTTCATTATTTGTTTCCTGGAATATTTAATAACAAATAACCAGATAGATTGTCTCATTAGTAAATATTTCATTACAAAGCTTTAACAGATTAAGAATTTATTTTAGAATCGTTGTACTGTGACTTCTTACAAAATTAACAATAATTTCTTAACAGTGTGAGATGTTTTATGTTCAATTTCTCTTGTCTTAAGAATGTACTTCTACATTTCGTTTATTCTGAACCAGATCCATAAAAAAGGCATGACAAGCATTCTGTTGGTATATCTCTTAAGCTTCTTGTCTACAATGGCTTCCACCTCTTCTTCAAGATGAAATTTGTTTTTTTAAAAAAGTTACAGTTATTTTACCTGTCTCATATGCTAGAACCATGTTGGACAATTCTTTATGATCATAAGATGTAGCAGAGAAAGCACTGTGTTTAAAGTAAGATAATGCTGTGCGTATGTTCCGACTTAGCCACTTGACAGTATGTGTTCTTTAGCCGGTTGTTTCACTATTCATTGGTTAAACTACTGATGTTGGTCTAGACTTTCTGTACAGTAGTACATTTTCATTATTAAGGAGTTTCACCCCAAAGTCTCACTCCTCATTTTAGAATGGAATTATTAAAAGAAAAAGAAGCCAGTCCTGGAAGAACAGACCTGTATCCTAGATAGTTGGAAGGCTGAGTCAGAAGTTTTATCAGTGCTTGCCTGGATTACAGAATGAGTTTGGGACTAGCCTGAGCTACAAGTACATTCAAAGCAAGCCTGAGAAATTTACCAAGACCCTACTCTAATTAATTAATTAATTAGTTAATTAATTAATTAAAAAGGTAAGGAAGACTGGAGATCTAGTTTGGCATTAAGTCATTGCCTAGTATATGGAAGGTCCTAGATTCAGTCCTCCATATGATGAAAGTAGATACATGATATATAGATAGGTGATAGATACATACTTACATAAATGATGGATAGATAGATAGATAGATAGATATGGATGGATGGATGGATAGATGGATGGATGGATGGATGGATGGATGGATGGATGGTTGGTGTGTCTTAGGGTTTTACTGTTGTGAGCAGACACCATGACCAAGGCAAGTCTTATAAAGGACAATATTTAATTGTGTCTGGCTTACAGGTTCAGAAGTTCAGTCCATTATCATCAAGGCAAGAGCATGGCAGCAACCAGGCAGGCATGGAACAGGCAGAGCTGAGAGTTCTACTTCTTTATCTGAAGGCTGCAATGGAAGATTCACTTCCAGGCAGCTAGAATGAGAGTCTTATAGCCCATACCCACAGTGACACACCTACTCTAACAGGGACACACCTTCTAATAGTGCCACTCCCTGGGCAGAGCATATACAAACCATCACAGATGGATAGATAGATAGATAGATAGATAGATAGATAGATAGATAGATAGAATAGGATTGCTATAAAGCATAGTAATTCACAGTTCAAGGTTTTTCAACAAATGCTTTAACACTGGCAGATTATAATTTTACCCTTTGACATTTATTATCACTGATTTTTATGGTTGAACAATAATTCTAGGCCTAAACTCTTAAAGAGAAGCAGATGCATGTGACGATACCTAAAACTCTTTGAAAGGAATGTACTAAGTTTGAGATGTTATCTTTAGCAAGAATCCTAGTAAGAAATGTCATAGTTAACATAATCTATTTTCATTTCATAGCTGCATACATTTCTAAATTGCCTCAATATGAGTCAACATTATAATACTGAATGTATCTAAGAAAAAAAAAAACGAACAGTTTGGATCAGGCTTTCTTTACAAGCAGATGTATTAATTGGAATAACAAAGACTGTTTGCTTTGCTGTGTAAACATTATGGATCTTGCCAGCATTTTGGAAATCTTGCTTTCATGTGTGTGTTGAAAGCTCATGTGAAAAGACCTCAAACTCCCTTTTGAGACCAGTTAAATCCCGACCCCTTATGGATTCTGCGACTATCTCTGCGACTACTCTGAAACTGTGGAGGTCTGAGTAAGTGGAGAGCACCCGCACCTTGAAGCGATTATCATCTCTGTTACAGCTGTCCTTGGGAATTAAAACGATCCCTGACAAAACCAACAGCGTGTGTATTATTTGAAGCCTTTTCGAACACACTTTTAATGACCTCAAATGGGTATTAATGCTTCGGCTGTTAGTTCAATCCTGTTAGCCTTAAGCACAAAGCTTTAGATGATTAATTAGTGCAAACAAGATAAATTAGGTAATTCCAAATGTTTTTATAAATAACAAAATATTTCTCCGTCTAAGGAAAAAGACTTTAAAGCTTTGCCAGAGAACTCAATTTTCAAATTGAACTCTGGTATGTGAAGGTTCTTAATTCTCAAGTCTCGGGTTTTGTATTGGCCTTAAAACTTCCACTAATGAATGTTGAATAGCTGTTTTAAAAATACTGTTATGTTTAAAGTGCTATGAAACTATCTATCAAACCAACTTGAGTCCCCAGGCTCTGTGGGTGCACTGCTCCTTTGTTCTAGACATTTCTTCTTTAGTGACATTGAGTGGCCAACAAGCATCTCAGTGCATTCACTGGTGGTGAAGTAAGGAGAAAGACAGGCGCTGCCCTTTCCTTATTTTCACTCAGAATGGTAGCATCTGTTGAAGAAAGCCCAGACCTTCACTGGAGACAGGAAAGCAGCCCTTACTTAATATTCTTATAATAGGTATAGGGGTGGTTACTGTGGGGGTTAATGGAAGAAAAGAGATTGAAATCAACTCCCAAAAGGTCTCTGTCTACACAGGTGGGGTGTACTGTTAGATGGAATACTGCTAATCAAGTAGGGAAATTCCTTGCTAAACTGATATAAGATTTTCTGCTGACGGCATGGCATGTGATCAGACATTACCTGGAAGAGAGGGAGTGGAGGGTAAGGGATTTGATTAGATAGTGGGGTTGAGCATTCTTGTTACAACTGGCCTCTTAAGGACATGCCCAACAATGAGGCCCAGCTGGACTCTGATAAGCAAGTGTTTGTCACATTCTAGCAGTCTCCTGCTAGAATCAGCCAACCATAAATGTAATGCTAGCGGTGGGTGCTGCCTGGAAAACCAAAGCTAAGTCAATGATCTCAGAGAGAAGAGGAAGAGACTGAACACTCATCTGTACTTAGTTGTCAGAGAAAGTCTGGGAATGCAGCATTTGAGAATCATGTAAAGGAAGACTTATATGAATAAAGGCACTTTCTGGAATGTTATGGATAAATCCGTCTCAGACAGAAGGAACAGCAAGTTCACAACACACAGCATATACCAGAGGACCGGAGAGAAAGCTCATCCAGAGCTTAGACATGATTCGTTAGTGCAAACATGAAAGAGGACCAAGAAGTTCACAGTTAGAAGGGATGCATCGGGAGACTTTCAAACAGGAGAATGACACGGTGATGTGATGATGTAAAGGGTCCATTGGCGTGTTTATGTGGAAAGTTGTCTAAGCAGTTAGAGCAATGGTACAAGAATTGATGCAAGGCTGTTGTAGACCAGATGAGAGCTGATGTTAGGTTTACTGGGATGGCCTAGTGCAGACGAAGAAAGGCACTAAAATACAGTAGAAAGACTGAAGATAGTACATAAGGTTGCTGGTGGCTGAATGAAATGTATAAAGAACAAAGAGAAGAACCAAAAACTTGGCTCTCAGGGGCTTGAACCTAAGGCCTCCTCTACTGGGCAGCCTCTCTTCCATGTCTATAGCTCAACTGAATGCTTTTCCTTTTGATTTTACAAAAGGGATATAAATTATTTTTTTCTGAAAAATTAGGGGTGGGAGGGGAATTGTTGAATGACCAACTTCTGCTTCAACTGTGGTAAGTTCATAGTACCTTATAGGAATCCAGCAAGGCTTGTGGTCAACCACAAAAGGGCACAATAGAGAGGAAGGTCTATCTAATCTCAAGATGTAAGTGCATGGTTACTTTTTCTCAGTACTCTGACAAGGTGATAATAGCAACCTAAGGAACGGGTTGTCTTAGCTCACGGTTGAGGGTGGGGTTCATTATTCTGCAGAATGGTGAGGCAGCTTGTTAGACTGCATTCACACTTGGGAGGTATTGGGGGGAGGAGAGGTAGCCTCCCTTTTTCCTTTTCCATGGAACAGTGCTACCCACATTTAGGATGAATCTTCACACTTCAGTTAACTTGGTCTGGAAATTCCTTTACAAATAAGCCAAGATGTTTGTCTCCTTGGTGATTCTAGATCCTGAACAGGTGAACAATAGTAACCATGACGGTGTTTCAGAATCATCCACCTTTATACGCAGGACTAGAGTTCAGTCTTGGATTTACTTAGGAAGTGAATATAGAGAGCAAAGGAAGAGATAGCAGGATTTATTTATTTCAGATTTGGAGACATGGAAAAGAAGAGGTGCCATCGAAGGTCTCTAAGGAATGCCCACTGAGATAGGTGGAAACTTAAGATGTGTTACCAGTTATTTCAAGACATTGTTATCTACTCTATCTAATGCAGCCAAGATATCAGAGGTCAAGATAATGGAGAGTTTCTAATGGGTTTGATGACTTTGACAAACCACAAGGAAAGTAATGAAGATGAACTTGTAAGTGAAATTAGTTTCTGGAAAAAAGGGAAGAAGTATATCTATTAAGTTGGCTATGAAAAGGAGCAGAGATGTATTTGAGGTGTGTGTATTCCTGCCTCTGTGTGTGTGTGTTGCACACACACCCTGCACTCATTTGTGCATGCATGGTGCCTGTGTGGATATGGGAAGAGTGTTGATCCTAGTCTTCCATCTTGTCGGAGGCAAGGTCTTTGGTTGCTTTCCCACTGCACATGCCAGGCTAGCTGGCCCGGGAGCTTCTGGGATTCTCTTGTCTCTGCCTCATCTTCCTATGGGAATGCTGGGATTGCAGGTGTTTGTACTTTGCATCTGGCTCTTTTTTTTTTTTTTTTTAAGGTTGGGTCTGAGAACGGGAACATGGTCCTCACGCTTAGGCAGCAAGCACTTTTACCCAGGGAGCCATCTCCCCGGCTCCGCATATTTGAATTCAACCATGAAGACAGTAGCAATAGCAAATGAATACGTGGAGACAAAGAGAGTTCTGGTTTGATTTTGGTTTTTTAAGATGAAGAAAACTATAGCATGTTGGTATGCTGATGGGCTTGCCCAAGCTGAAAGGGAAACCTGCTAATGTATAAAAGAGTGAGTAACGGGAGAACAGGTAGCAATCCTCTCAGTGTGACAGCCCTCCAGGGCTTCATCGCTCTACTCTCCAGAAAACTGCACTCCAGTGAAAGCCATGTGCAGTCAGTAAATTTAAAAACTGAACTAAGCGCTATGCCAAGTGCCTGGGAAGGACCGACTACACAGTGCAGAGCTATGTGTTAGAGGCTCTTGCTCTCCATCAGGGATCAAATGATGAGAACTCATTCTAGTGGAAGCCTCTATATGGAAGGAGGCGAAGGGGATGGAACTGAGAAATAAAGAGGGTAAACAGGAACTGATGGATACTTATGGCTAAGGGGGAAATGGCTTTCTGGCTCAGTAGTGCAGGAGGATGGATCACATGAAGCACATTTTGTAGCTTATCACTCCCTTCCCCAAAAGTGTTCAAAGACTTTATGTTACCTAAAGATTAACATGCAAAGATGGTAGCCTAGTCTAGGCACCCCATAAATCAATCGTCTGGGTGTGTTCTTTATTTTATTTTATTTTATTTTACTTTACATACTTCCTTAGAATTCAAAACCATAGTGGGCGAAATTCAGCTTGAAAAAAAATCACTACAAAATAATTTTCCATCGAAAGTCTAAATGTATGGTTTCTTATGATGTGTGGTCCTGCCAGCTTTGACTCTTACCTTATTTTTCCTGATGCAGCAGTTCTAATATTCTAACAATGTGTTGTTTAATAATCAATACCTATGTCAAACTCCCTTCAGTTCTGCTTTGAAGTCTGGTTTTCCCTACTCTTGCTATCAGGGTTAAATTCCCTTCCCAATCTACTTCACAGACATCTCCATGTCTCTCGAAACTCACCTCCCTTGTGAATCCATCCCTCACACACCCACATATAACCAATCAGTCTGTCTTTAGCAACACCATCTGCCTTGAGTATGTTTAATTAAACCCACCATTGGATCTGCGTGTTCCATGTCCAGTCACCATCTGCCAGGCCCTTGAGAGCAAGCACAATAAGCATGGTCCTAGATCCTTAGAGGCTGAATAAAGGAGTGGCACATGGGTGAAATAAAAATTCCGGCAGAGCTTTGTCCTCAGTTTCCTGTCCTTTTAATTTAGAATTCCAGCAACAAAGAGTGCTGTGACATTATGTTCATTCTATCACACCCTCCTCTGCCACCTCCTCCTCCTCTTCCTCTTCTTCTTCTTCCTCCTCCCCCCTCCTCTCTTTCAGGTGTATGTGTCCTCTGTCCAAAATAATCAGGGGCATGACTTGTATCCTGATCATTTCATGTCTCTAGCATCTAGCTACTCAGTAAATGTCCCAGCAATGTGTTGTTTCACGGTGATCCGGTGGCTTTACCTTTTCAAGTCATCGTGCAATCGTGCCCATCCTTTCTTACCATCACAGAGAACCTCTTAGTTATTCCTGGCAGAGATCAACCTTGACGCTGCGGAGAAACATCTGTATCACTTTTGTCCTTAGACTTTTCTAGACCAGTTCTTCATTCTGACTGACTATAAAACCCTAGCCTTCCCCCCCTACCCCCGCCACACACCCCACAAAACCAGCTCTTTTCATTGTATCCCTATTCATTTGTCACAACTCTCTCCTCCCCTACTAACAGAACCATAAACCAAACACACCTGCCTTGATCTGATGACTTTATATAATTTTTTTTCTGTTAAACAATCAATAAGCTATTGCATTTACATTATTAATACTTATAACTGCCTCTTGCCCTGCTGAGAATGCTTATATTATAGTCATTTGTAAAATATTTGGTAAATTAATAATGGAAGGAATGTTATTTTCACTGTCAAGTGAAAGCAAAATTAGTTCACTTATGCAAAATTATGCAAAATTAGTTCACTCATATTTATGCAAAATTAGTTCACTCATATTTATAACTGTTTACATCCAAGAATTTATTGGTACAGACTAGAAGATACTGTCCTTCATGAACTAATTTCTAAGTAAAATGATAACTTTATATTATAAAGTATTCTTGTACACGAAGCCTATGATAGCTCGGGCAGCAAACAGAAAGTGGCAGGTGCTGGGTTTCCCCCTGCCGTTTGATGAAGTTCTACCTTCTCTGCATACTGCAGAACCCAAGTGACCCATACTTGCGCTAGACTGTCCTTGGTGAACTTGTCCATCTGGCGCCCTCTGCTGGCCTCCTGAGCTTTGATGGACTTAAGTTTTCCTCGCTTAGGGACTATCCTGAACAGTAACAATTACCCAAGGAGCTAAAGGGGTCTGCAACCCTACAGGTGGAACAACAATATAAACTAACCAGTACCCCCAGAGCTCGTGTCTCTAGCTGCATATGTAGCACAAGATGGCCTAGTCAGCCAACATAGGGAAGAGAGGCCCCTGGATCTTGCAAACTTTATATGCCCCAGTACAGGGGAACGTCAGGGCCAAGAAGTAGAAGTGAGTGAGTAGGGGAGCGGGGTGGGGGTAGAGGGTTATGGGGGACTTTCAGGATAGCATTTGAAATGTAAATGAAGAAAATACCTAATAAAAATTGGGGAAAAAAAAAAAAGGCTGTCTTTTACTTGACAGCCCCTTACAATGCAGAAGCCATATCAAAATTTCCAAACAATGAGTCCACGGTGTTCAGGATGTCATTTACAAGCTGCCACAGCAGTCATGCTTGCAAACCACAGAGTGGGTCCAGTCTAGTCACGGGCCCTCTCACAGCCTGGGTCACAGACTCTGGTCCTAGGGAACATCTTCTGATCGCCTAGAGCCTGGAGGAAACTTTTCTTTCTCCCACGTTGTTTTCAGTGGTGTTTTCACTCCAGTGCCTCAGAAAGGTTCTCCCATTGCAGAGGGAGAAGTGGGAAGAAGCGGGGAGAAGGAGGTGCGCTGGGAGGAGATCCTTGCAAATGTGAAATTTGTTATTTCAGCTTTAGTTCCCTTGAGAATTGTGGGCGGCATCCACAATGCAACCCTGCTTTGGTTTTTTGTTTTGTTTTGTTCTCATTATTGAATCCACCTGTTGGTTCAAAGAGATTAACAATTATAACATTTCCAGTACACTAGATTGTAGGTGGAGTGCAGAAAAATGCTCAGAAATTATTGCATAAAAAGAAATTTGCCTGAGGTGGTAGCACACACTTTAATCCCAGCACTTGAGAGGCAGAGGCAGGTGAATTTCTGAGTTCGAGACCAGCCTGGTCTACAGAGTGAGTTCCAGGACAGCCAGGGCTATACAGAGAAACCCTGTCTAGAAAAAACAATACAAAACAAACAAAAAACAAAAAAACTTTAAATTTTTTGTTTGGGGAACAATGAAAACAATAGCTTTGGGAAGTTTTTATTTTGTTTTCCAATTCATTTTTATTATTATGAAGTTTAAGTCTACTTCTTTTGACTTTCCTAGGACCCATATTCTCAGGGCTCTTTCCAAAACAGGCATGTACATTTAAAGTCATTTTTGTTTGTTTGTTTGTTTGTTTGTTTTTCTTTTTTTTTTTTTTTTTTTTTTTTTTTTTTTTTGGTTTTTTTCAAGACAGGGTTTCTCTGTATAGTCCTGGCTGTCCTGGAACTCACTCTGTAGACCAGGCTGGCCTCGAACTCAGAAATCCGCCTGCCTCTGCCTCCCAAGTGCTGAGATTAAAGGCGTGTGCCACCACGCCCGGCTGTTTGTTTTTCAAGACAGGGTTTCTCTGTATAGCCCTGGCTATCCTGGAACTCACTCTGTAGACCAGGCTGGCCTCGAACTCAGAAATCTGCCTGCCTCTGCCTCCCGAGTGCTGGGATTAAAGGCATGCACCACCACGCCCCGCTACGGGTACATTTCTAACTGTTGTGTACTTCAAACTCAAACATCTTCCACTGAGTGCTTGCCACAAGGGTCCTCTGCATGGGTCTCCTCCTCATTCCTGGGCCCTTACTTCGCCTCTTAGTTAACCACTGAAGTCTTCTCTGCAGTTTTGAAGGCTGCCCATTTCCCATTGCATCTCTGTCCAAACTCTTAAACAAATAAACAAATAAATAAAAAAAACCCTCTTGCTTATTTCACAAGTTTAAAATTCATTTTACAAGGTTTGGATTCATTCAGAAAACCTCAGGCCTTTCTCATGAAAGAGTTGCCAAAGTGTCTCAGGAAGAAGGAACATGCCATGCTGGCAACGCCAACCCCTGACAGCATTTTTTCAACACTGAATAAAGAGTGCTCTTTTCTCTAGGTCATGGAAGAGAGTGGCATAAACATTTATTTGTGGATTTGCAATTGAATCGCAGGTATTGAGAGGTACCAGATGAGGCGCTTTTTCCACTGGCTATAGAGAAATGAGTAGCTTATATGAATTGGAGAAATGAATTCCTAGTTTGGCTAATAGCACCTTCTACACCTTGTTTCCTGCTCAATCAATGGGGCATTTTTGTGGAACTAAGCCAAAGAGTTTTATGAATAGTTCTTTACTTTTCTCCATCTGTTAGGAACATTTTTTTTCAAATATAAATTAAAAATAAATCCCTTACAAAAATGTGTGTGTTCTCAGTCTGCTGCTGGGAGCTCAGTGCTTGGCTTTTCGGCATGGTGTCTTAGTTGAGTCTGCATCTGCTATAAAACTCCTAATAGAGACGATCTGTAGACAGAAGCACCTTGTTCTTATTGTATTGAAAATATTTCTCAGGTTTAAGCCAAGACTTCCAATATTTCAGCTGTTCACTATTTGGGGAAGGATTGAGATAGGGTCTTGCTATATATAGCCTTGGCTAGCCCAGAGCTCACCATGGACTTGAATTCCAAGCAATCCACCTGCCTTAACCTTTTGAGTACTGGGATTATAAGCACATACCACCATGCCTGCTATGTAAACTATTTTTAGTTACTATGTTTCCCTTACTATAGAGTTAAGATCCTTAATTAAAATCATCTCGGCTGGTAGGGGAACGGCTCAGTCAATCCAAAGAACCTATGTGAAAAAGACCAGGGATGTGGGGTGGTCTGCGATTACAGTTCCAACACTGGGAAGGCAGAAGTAGGAAGATCTTTGGGGCTTGATGGCCAGCTACTCTAGGCTAACTGATGAACTCCAGGCCAAGAGAGGCTCCATCTCAAAAGAGGTAGATAGCATTCCTGAGGATGGTCCCCGGGGTATCTTCATGCCTCCACATGCAAGCACATGAGTGCAGATAGAGAACACATGCTCACATGAAAATATTCATCACAAGTTGTTGCTTCATGAGACAAGCCATGTGGGTTTTGGATAATTAACTCAGTCTACACTGTTACTACATTTTTATGAGTAATAAAAAATATACATCAAAGTCACTTGACTAAGAATTAACAAATCTTTGACCTAAGAATTGACATTTATCTGAATGTTCAAAAGTTATCATGAGCAATTAAGTTTCCTGTATCAAGATGACTCCGCACCTAAAACTCATAAGCAAAATCTGTTTTCTTTGAGAGTAGATACATTAAAACAATATTTGCTATGTAATCTATCGAAAACCGGCAGCAGAATTGGAAGGCTGTAGTGTGGGAGAGCGGGGGAATTGCAGAAAAGATGCTTCAATATTACTTCTGGATGACTTGTAAAGATGCAATTTTGTATAACGTATTTCCTCGATTCACTGTGAAGTTCAAATCACGAAAATACACAATGGAGCCAAGCGAGTTCAGCAATCATTTTGTAGATATTGAAATGTTTATTATATGTTGAATGGCAATAGAAACCAGTTTGCAGTCTACTGTTTCCATTTTCTTTTCTTTTTTTTTTTTTTTTCTTTTTGGAATTTTATCAGCTTTCTCATTCCCTTACATTATTATCTGTTCTTTACCGTAAAGGCACTGCATTACCCAGCCTATTTGAAATCCTTTTAATAGCCTACTAGGATAACAGTTCTCCTGACGAGTTAATAAATACATAATGTCAATCTCCATAGCTTTTCACAATAAACAAATCACAAGGGATAAACGTAAGAAGAATCTGACTCAACAACCGATGCTCACTGGTAGCATAGTAAATGGAGAGTGAATACATCCCTGAGATATTTCCAAATGTAGGAAAACTCTTTTCACGGACTGCGTGCTTTCTGTCTCGGCGTTCAGCAAGAAAATAGTGTATATCAAACAAAAGGTATTTGTCTTAGTCAGGGTTTCTATACCTGCACAAACATCATGACCAAGAAACAAGTTGGGGAGGAAAAGGTTTATTCAGCTTACTCTTCCACACTGCTGTTCATCACCAAGGAAGTCAGGACTGGACTCAAGCAGGTCAGAAAGCAGGAGCTGATGCAGAGGCCATGGAGGGATGTTCTTTACTGGCTTGCTTCCCCTGGCCTGCTCAGCTTGCTCTCTTATAAAACCAAGACTACCAGCCCAGAGATGGTCCCACCCACAAGGGGCCTTTCCCCCTTGATCACTAATTGAGAAAATGCCTTACTGTTGGATCTCATGGAGGCATTTCCTCAACTGAAGCTCCTTTCTCTGTGATAACTCCAGCTGTGTCAAGTTGACACAAAACTAGCCAGTACAGTATTCATTTCCATTTATTTAAAATAAGACAGCTTCACTGGTATTTTAAAACTACTTAGCAGAGAGGAGTCTTCCAGTTGAAAGCCAGCTGATTTCCTTAAGGCCTGTGACCGATGTGTATGGTGTCTTCAGTAATAGGGCCTTGTCATCAAGTTCTGATAGGCAGTCAAGATAACGACAGTAGCCTTCATTTTCCTCTGGAATTCCTTCCCCTGTTGTGCCCAACCTACATCTTGAATGGAGCCATCCCAAACCTAGCACTGGGCTTTTTCTTTGTTGATCTATGGCTCCTAGAAAGGTCACCATTCCTTTAACTCTGTGTGAAGGTGTGCTTGCAAGCGTGTGTGTGTGTGTGTGTGTGTGTGTGTGTGTTTATAAAACAGCAGATTGTTTATTCATTTTCTCATTCCCTCCTCTTTCCTATCAAGCTGCCTGGGAAGAAAATTCATGAACAGTCTTACCTCTGAACACTGGATGTTACAATAGCAACTAGATATCCCCATGGCTACAATAATGGTACAAATATCATAGAGGCAACCAATCGCTTTCTGATTGGATTTAGGGCCATCCCGCAAGAGGAAATGCATGCCTGGTGCTGTAATCTGGCCAAGACCCCATGGATTGGAAGCTCGAGGTATTATTTTGCTAGACAGGCACCAAACTCATGAGTCTCTATGCTCACAGATTAGTACAACTCTCAGCCTTCATCAGAGAAGCATGATGGTTAATACAGAGACTCACAAAGGGTCAAAGTACCGAAGGCAGTGTCTGTGGACTACTCCACCATAAACGAGACCTCAGTGTCACACACCCTCTTGTGGGACGCCTGATTCGCCAGCAAGAAAGACACCACAATAGGATCCTTCTGCACACGTTTATTGGGAGAGCATTGACTGTGTAGGCGAAAGACCCGGAGCCCTGGGCCTCTCACTCTTATATACTATCAGTTCCCATCCACTCATAGCAGGCCACATCACCTCACCAGGTATGCAGCTTCAGCTAATAAGGGCAGCAGGGGCATATCTCCACCAAAATGGCTTCGCCAGTAACCTGGTACACCTGCGCAGCTCTCACGATGTTTGTGGTTTATATGAGGAAGTCAGGTGCAAGTCATACGACTTAGCTGCAGTCCCTGGCGCCTTTGGGACTGCCGCCACACCCGCTCCCCACACCCTCTCTTCAAGATTCTGAGTACACTAGCAAAGAGGGGAGCAGAAAGATTGTAAGAGTCGAAAGTCGGAGGTCAGATGTCACTGAGGTGAAACAGCATCTTCTGGACATGACGGGACGATCCCACTCATGAACTCATGGCAGCTGTGGTTATAAGACAGGACCCCTGCAAGATTTAAGTGTTCGTGGATCTGTCACAGTGGCAAGAGGGACACAAGAGTCCATCCCTTGATGATGAGCTACTGACAGGCGATAGCTGCCTGGGGAGGGAAAGTCAACTTTCTTTATGGATGTGATCTCTGGTTGATCCTGTCCCAGGGGATGGCCCTGCAGGCATGTATGTACAGACTCAGTAAGTTATATAACAAAACAACATTTATATATATATTTTATATTTTATATAACAAGAAAGGGGGCTATGGGAGGGAGATCCAGGAAAAAGTAGAGACAGGGAGTTAGGGCAGTTATCACAATATTAGATGCAGGTATGAAGTTCTCAAAATAAAAGTGTATTTATAAATAACTGAGGAAAGCAAAAATATAAAGTCTCAGGTAGAAGAAGATGGGGAAGAAAATGGAAAGTAAGTTAGCTTTCCTGTGTTACAGAATGTAAATAAACATATTTAAGTAAAATACTAATAATTAACACTAAACCATAGCACATGTTTTGTATTATTTGTGAGTTTATTAAACCATTTAAAAAGCAATCATTGGCCGGGCATGGTGGCGCATGCCTTTAATTCCAGCGCTTGGGAGGCAGAGGCAGGCGAGTTTCTGAGTTCAAGGCCAGCCTGGTCTACACTGTGAGTTCCAGAACAGCCAGGGCTATACAGAGAAACCCTGTCTCAAAAAAAAAAAAAAAAAAAAAAAAAGCAATCATTGACTGCCTAGTCTGTGCCAGAGATTTTTCTAGGTTCCAAATATATACCAATAAATAAATTTAAAGTTTCCAAAAGGATGACTATGCTTTCATCTTATGCTTTGCTAAGTATAAAATTTATGCATTCAATTGCTTTCTATAAACTTCCAGAATGGTTGCCAAATTGTGATTTCCTTTATAAGTTAATAAAAGACATATTAAATTTAAATTTATATTTTCATGATTTAATTATTCTTGTTAGTTTGGAATATAATCATGCTAGTTTGTACACTTTTTCAGCTGCTCTTTACTCTCCTACCCCATTCCCCATGCAGTTTGAGGCATTACCACATTAAAGGAGGGCTTGTTCATGTGACTTTCTTTGACCAATGAAATGTAAATGAGACCTTACATGGATCTTAATATGTGTCCCTGATTTGGCATGAACTAGACCCCCAGACCTCTGCCCAAAGAATAACTGTCTCCAGACATCTCTTCGTTTGTATTTTCTTCAGCTAGGCTCACTACATGGTGTATAGAGTACATACCTGCCGTTCTCGGTGTGCACCAGTATGTTCTGGATTTCTTCCCCAAAGATGAATCTTTGCGCACACTTGAACTATTTGATGTTTGTCATTTAAGTCAAATTGTTTTTACAACTAATTTTTGCAATAGTTTTTTATTGTACCCTGTAGATGTATTAATGTGTTTTTACTAAGTTGACAATTTATTATAAACAAGCCTATTTCATGTCAGACTTACTACGTTTCCCCCATAAGAGGAAGTAGGGATTAATTTCAATCAGAGGAGACATTTGTAATGGTCCCTGCAGGAGCCTGTGTAGGTCTTTACTCACCTGAGGCTGAATACTGATGCCGGGGAGATATGATTCCCTAAAATACAAACAAAAATATTTTCACAAAGTTTTCTGAATAGAAAGAGAAAAATATGTTTGGGATACACTGCACTTTTTTTTTTCTTTAATTCCCTGGTCTGTTCCAAGAAGAAAACCCGCAGCCTAACTAATGCGACTGATGAGCCTGCAGCTGGAGACTCATTGCGTTTTGGTTTTATGAAAACTGAAAGCGCAGGTGACTGAAGCAGTTGGTCTGAATTTGTACTTACAGTAAACAGGTAATGAATGGCTTCCTCTACTCTCCCTAGGCACTGAATAGAAGCATTATCGTGACTCCAGCAAATACTGAGTGTCTGAGGCTGAATGCTGAGGCAGAAAAATGCTTTTTTGAGAGGTCATTTTATCCACTCATGCCTTGGTTCATTCTTCTGCCCTTTCCTTCCTTTATTTATTTATTCAGTTAATGATAAATATTTATTGAGCGCTTCCCGGGGGAAGCAGGCCCCATGCTAAGTTCTGGGAGTGCTGGGTAAATAAATAGACACAGGTGGGGCTCCAAAAGCAAACCTGGGTCCTCCTTAAATCCCACCCCTCTCCTTATTCATGTTTATTTCCAATACAGAGTACAATGGACAGACTCCCACCAACAGGACTTAACTCATCTTTAGCAGCTGAATGATCTGGGGCCAGTGGCTTTGAGATTCAATGTTCACATTTCCTCTCTGTCTTTAGACAATGGAGAGCCTTACACAGATCAGTGTCAAACTTCCTGACACCTTGTTCTCCTCCGGGGCTCACAGCTCACTGTTCTCAGAGCCTAGAGGTATAGACTGAGCAGGAGACATTTTATAGCATTTTACTTTGTTGAGACTAAGAACACAGAGCAGTAGAAAATGTTACCCCTGCCTTCTGGAAAGTTCAATTTTGAATGGTGATGGCTATCATTTAACCTCTACCGAGCACCAAAGGCTGTGTAGGCATGAGACCATCCTCCAAACAATCTATGAGGCATTTATCTGTCCTCCTGGCTGCTGAGGAAATGGCTACAAAAGATGGAGTAAGTTTGCCAAAGCCAGAGAAAACAGTAAGCAATAAGGAAGAATTCAAATCCATTGTGTGTGTGCTCACGCAAGTGCAAGCATATGTAACCATGTGTGTTAGCATGTGTGTGTCATGGGGGTGTGGGGTGCGGGTGTCAGGGACAACTTCGTGCAGTCGGTTTTTTTCTTCTGCCTAGATAACAGGTTCCAAGGATCAAATCCATGGCTTCAGCCTTGTGCAGCAAGTGCCTTACCTGCTAAGTCAGCTCACCTGCCCCGAAGCTTTGATTTTAACCACAGCTACACAGAGAAACCCTGTCTCGAAAAAAAAAAAAAAATCGCCAACAGATGCCACAACAGGATCCTTCTGTACACGTTTATTGGGAGAGCTTGATTGCAGAGGCAAAAAGCCCAGAACTGGCGCTGCTTATATAGACCTAGGAGAGGCGTGTCCACACCCGATTGGTTATGCTTTCAGTACCTCATTTACATACCTCATTTACATATCTACACCTGATTGGTTATGCATTCAGTACCTCATTTACATGCCCCGGGCCAGGCAGTGACTCCGCAAAAAACTCTACTGCACACGTGCACATTGGTTGTTTACCCAAACTTATGGGTGGTGGCCAGGGGTAGCCAGCACCACCTTGTAATGGCATATGTGGCTTCCCACACTCTGCTCTACTCTCCTCTGGTTCCTTTAATGATCTCTGTAGTGCACGTGTTTTCTCTCTCTCATTGGTCTTTGCTAGGCTGATGAGCTTCCAGGTAAAGATTCTTTAAGGAAATGCGTTTTCTGTGAGAAACTAGATTCTGTACAAACTGTCATATAAAAAAGTCACTAAGCCGGGCGTGGTAGCGCACACCTTTAATCCCAGCACTTGGGAGGCAGAGCCAGGCGGATTTCTGAGTACGAGGCCAGCCTTGTCTACAGAGTGAGCTCCAGAACAGCCAGGTCTACACAGAGAAACCCTGTCTTGAAGAACCTAAATAAATAAATAAATAAATAATAAAAAGTCACTAGCTGTTCTAAAGTTACTTGAAGACACACTGGAGAAAGGGGACTTTAGAAAGGACTGTGAGGTGCCTGCTCTCCTGTCACGTGACCTGTCACTAAGGATTCCCTAAACCCTATTTCCTGTGTGTGAACAGGGGCTGGGTAGGGGTCAGGTTCCCCTGAACCCTGTTAGTGGATGCTCAGGGTGAGGGCGCATAATAAAAGATGTAGGAGGAATGGAGAGGGAGGGGCATAGAGCACCCTGAAATACCCAGTCCAGTTCTGCACACCTAACACTCCATCCTGCTGCCCGGAACTAGGTAAAGCAGCCCTTCTTAAAATAAACTATGGGACACAAGATATCAAGACTGGGGAATTTTATGATATGTTTGTTTTTGTTTTTGTTTTTTTAAATATAAGTCAGCATTTAGAATCCATAAGACTCCTTTGCCCTGTGCTAACTTCATATTTGTTCCCTGAACTATATTGCTTTGGGCCTGTAGGCGTATGTGGCAAGAGTACCTTGTTAGCCTGACTGGGGGCAGATATCAGTGTCCCATAATCCTCCTCAAGGTGCCATTGCCAGCCTCTCACTAGGCTGTGTAAGGCTTCCTATCACCCTGCACTAGAACAGTGTCCATTCCTTCCCCAGATGCCCTGACAAAGCTCATATAGTTCTGAGTTGTAATCACTCCCCACCTCTGCCTTCCACCTGTCTCCTTACCTCCCAGGGCTTCATTTGTATCTCAGCCTCTTCTGAACCCTATTAGGTGTTGACACTAAGTCATGTGCAACCAGAAAGCACAGGGGGGTCAACAAATATTTTTTGTTTGTTTGTTTGTTTTGTGAAGCAGGATCCCAGTATAATATTACTCGAGCTGGCCTGGAACTTGCTCAACACACGCTCTTCTAACTTAAGTCTCTAGAGCCACAATGCCCAGTCGCTCTATGGCTGTAGATAAAGGATAAAACCATCACATCTAGCACGCTTAAGTGAACAGTCCTAACCAGCGATGTGTTCTGATGATTAGCAATGCAGTCTTTGTCTGCAACAATGTGTCACTTTGCAGCGCCTGCCTTTGACTCTCAGTCCATCATCCTTACTGAACCGTCTTGATCCCTTAACTCTTCTTCCCAGGAGTTCCGCTCTCGAATAAAACAGCGTAAGCTCTCAGCTTTAGGCTCTTCTTTCAGGAGATCCAGCCCAAGAGACAAGGAAAAGTGGAGAGCCGAAGCCCGTGTCTAGTTAATTCAGTCCTATCTCTTTCAGAGATCAATTCGGATCGACTTACAACAGGATGTTAAGTTCAGAGCAACCACACTGCCACCTGGCATCTCTCTGATAGCTCGCTTTCCTCCTCTGAGCTATTGATTTCACAGCTTCTCTTCCCTCAACACTTCCTCTCCCTAATCCCTATCATGTTCAAAGGACAGCCTCTCTTCAAATTTAACTGAGAAAGTAGAAGCCAGAAGGTGGACCTTCCCTCGCAATCCTATCTCTAGATCAGCAGATGTGCCTGCACCTACTGAATCCTGTCCTCCTGTTTCATCTGGCAAGTACCCTTGCTTATTTATTTATTTATTTATTTATTTATTTATTTATTTATTGTGTGAGTCACTTTTACTGTTGCCTGCAGCTTCTATAACAGCTAGAAGTCTTTAAAATGCGTTGCCAGGCTGGAGAGATCAGCAGTTAAGAGACTTTACTGCTCTTTCAGAGGATCCAAGTTCAGCTCTTAGCACCCAGCATCTTAGGTTTATTAACAACTGTCTGTGATTGCAGTTCCATAGGACCTTGTTGCCCTCTTCTAGGCTCCTTAGGCAAGCATATGTATGTGAGAATGTATGTGCCATACATTCGTGCATACGTACACATAAGTAAAAATAACAATTTTACAAATTAAAATGCTTTTTTATGAGTCAAATGATTCTACCTTCCTGTGCTGGAGGAACCTGCCAGAGCATCATTGGAATAGGTCACCCCAAGAGAGGGAGAATGGGGCTCCTCAGCCGGCTTGGGAATGTTTGCTGTCCCTTTTAGCCTCATTATACAGGCTGCTCTGAGCTCTTCTCCTGGCCCACTTCTTTTTCTAAAAATAATAATAATAATAATAATATGCATTTATTTATTTTTTGTGTATGTGTGTATGCATGTGGACATATGTGTCACACGGTGCTTGTGTGAAGGTCAGGGTACAGTGTGTAGGAGTCAGTTTCCTTGAGTCTTCAGGCTTGGCAGCCAGTGCTGTTAGCTGCTGAGCCATCCTGCCAGCAGAAGCACCCCTCCTTGAAGACTTGTATGAGCAGCCTCAGGCCTTGGTGATCCCAAATGGAGGCATTGGAGTGGGCCGTGAAGTTGCGAACGCACAGTGCTATGACCTTGTACTGGTGCCTGGGGGATAGGAAGGCACCGCTGAGGATACATTGGGGCTGGGGATCCAGTGCCATGATCAGATGCCTTAGGTTTTTGAGGATGATGAAATCTATGTCCCAGCAGATGCAGAAGAAGTGCAACTGTGGAGACATCGACAACACTGGCAGCTGGTAGGGCTTCCATCTTTACCTGCTATGACTGGACCAGGCTGCCACTGGTATGTCCGAGAACATATTTTTCAGATCCACTTGTGGTATCTGGCATCAGGAAAGCTGGCCAGAAGTAAGATGGGCAGGCTCTGGAGTAGGTCTGCATTGCCTTTGTACAGGCCCTTCATCAGCACCACCACCTGGAACTCTGTCAGGCCCTTGTTTGGGACCCTCCAGAGCACATAAACAGGAAACTGTGGTTTGGTTTGCTCCAATGTCACTAGGAAGATGTTGTCTGGAGTAGGGTGCTGGGTCCAGGGTGGGAAAAACCAGAGAGTGATAAGGGACATTTACTGAAATGTAAATTTGGTCCTTGGGCTCTCCGACAGTGCACCAGTGATTATGATGGAGATGAAGAAAGTGAACTTGAAGCTGACCAGAGAGGGTCCAGGTCCATTGCCTGTGGATGTCTGATGCCTTGGATGTGCCTGGCCTCTTGTCTCTCTTCCTAGCTTAAGCTGCCAATGGGAACTGGCTGCTGTACAAGAGAAAGAACACCAGCATTCAGGAGGACAAACATGCTATATGGATGCTTGAGACATATAATCCAAAGCAGCACTAGTTTCCAGACCCCAGGGACCCTAAGCCCAACAGGCCTGGCCTGTACTCTTTAGACTATGACGTGATCAGGGTTTCTTTTGTTCTCTGTAGCAATCCTCTAGGTGGCCAACATCTGGGCCAATGTCCCCCACAGTTTGTGGCTGGGTGTTGTGCACGCAAGGCCTGTTAGAAGTGATAGCCTTGCCTTGTACTTTCTTCATAGGGAGACCTGTTCATCTCTGCCTGTTATACTTATATAGCCTATCACCAGAGGCCTGGCTTATGCACCTCTTAGCTCCATGAACAAACTAAGCCTTAACCAAGGACTGCCCACTGAATGGCCATGAACACATTTAGCATGAAGACCACAGTGTGGACAGGCCTGATGCTGGCTCCTAAAGGGATGGCATGACATACGCTAGGGGTCTTGCTAAATACATAGCTCTAGGAATATGGATTCTACAGAGTCCCATAACTAGATGCGAGGGGGTCTTCCAGCCCTTGGCTTCCCAGTCCAGTCACTGGACTGTGTTTTCCATAGATACAGATCTACAGTAAGAAGGCAAAGAAGATATGCTTTCAGCTTGACCTTGACTAGTTCCAATGCCCTTGGACCATCTCTTTATCTTCTTGATGTCCATGTGGACAGTCCCTAGAGATATTTCTGAGGCCTAGCAGGAGACTGAGTCCAAGATACCCTGTTCCAAGCATGGGATTATGTTGAGAGGCCAGGAATTCCAACTCTGCTACCCTGGTAAGGAGGCCTGGCATAAGTCACTGAGTTTGGATCCTTCTTCTTTTCCCATGCAAGGCAGGAACTCCGGTGTGGGAAGCCACATGTGCCGTTGCAGGGTGGCGCTGGCTTCTGCTGGCCACCACGCATACATAGGCAGTAAAGTTCTTTTGCCAAGATGAGGTTTTGAGAATTAACCAAAATTAACCAATCAGATGAGAGAGAAATTAACCAATCAGATGTAGGCATGCAAATGAGGTGGTAAGCATCAACCAAGCACAACCAATCCAGGTGTGAGACACGCCTCTCCTAGGCCTATATAAAGCAGCACCAGTTCTGGGCTCGGGGTCTATTCGCCTCTACAATCAAGCTCTCCCAATAAACGTGTGCAGAAGGATCCTGTTGCAGCGTCGTTCTTGCTGGTCGAGTCGGACGCGTGCAAGACTCCGGGACCTGCTGAAGGGTGACAGTCATTCATCCATACCTTTCACACCTTTTTTTTTTTATGGTGCTGGGGATGGAACCCAGAGTCTTATTCAGGCTAGATAAGTGTCCACCACTCAGCCACAACACTTTCAGATACTTATTTTTAATTTGGAGACAGGTTCTCACTAAGTTGCCAGTGTAGCCTCGAACTTACTACCTAGTCCAGGCTGGTCTTGATCTTATAATCATCCTGGCTCAACTTCCCCAAAGTTGGGAATTATAGGTATGTACCCTCATGCTTAGTTAATGAATATACTTACTCATTCAAAAAACATTCATCATCTAACCAGTAGAGGACAGATGGCCTTGTCAGTATTTCATACATATAGCAACTTGTCAACCTCTTCCGAGCACTCGGCCCCTCTATGGTGGGTTACTGCTCACTTCTGCATTACAGAACAGGCAGAACTATACACATCACACTGTTCCATGGGCTATAAACAGCAGGGGTGAGGAACAGTTATGTTCTTGCTGGGACATCACGTGGACTCTACCCTGGGAGAAAGCTGGTATCACTAAGGTTTCTGGAACATTGGAGGAATTTACTGCTGTGACCAGAACAACATTTGCTATTAATAGGAATTTCCACCACCAGTCACTCATTACCTACTGTGTATCCTGGGCTACATCCATACCCCTCTGGCCCTTGGCCATCCCAGGGGACAGTTGCATTGTTTCTACTTTAGGGGCCAAGGAACTAGGCACAGCTGAGCACTCAGGGAACATGAGAGCTGATTTCCTCCCAGGACAATTGGAGTAGTTATCCCACAGGAAAGAGACTGGGGCTTGAGCCATCTCACTGAACTCACCCCCAGGCAAAAGGGCAAAAGAGCAGCCTGGGCAACACATGGCAGAGAAGCGGGATCCAGGCACCCAAGAATCCCCTAGATGGTTCAGCAGCGGGTCCTCTCTGCCAACAAGAGCCTAGCTGTCCTGCTCAGCCCTGCCCACCCATGCTGTGAGATGGTTCTGTTTACCATGGCAGGATAGCAAAGGTGGAGTTTACAGTCTGTGCTTGTGGCTGGAACGTCTTACACCTTATATTATTAAACCAGGAAGTAGAGAAAGGAGCAGGCCAACATTCCGTGTTCTTGCTTTTGTTGGAGCCAATTCTTCCATGGGGATCAGACTCACCCAGGCCCCCTCAAGCTGAGCTCCTCCTAACCTCCTTTCTTTCAGCTATAATGTCTCAGTCGACCACCATCCCGTGTGGTGTGAAGCAGCCTTCCATCTTACCCTCACCTGAGCCTCCCCTGGAAGAGTTTAAGCTTCACGTCCGCATTCCCTTTTCTGTCACAGTTGTCTGAGGAGGAAACGGTCCCAACTTTCTCCCTATTGTTCACTCAACTTAGACTTAGGCTTTCGCTTCCACGGTGTCACGGGATCTTCCCTAGCTGAAGACTATTGTACAGTGTGCTGGCTAGTCGTAGATCAGCTGACGCACAAACTAGATGTATCTGAAAGGAGGGGATCACAATTGAGAGAATGACTCCATAAGATCTGGCTATAAGGCATTTTCTTAATTAGTGATCAGTGGGGAAGGGACCGGTCCTTTGAGGGTGGTGCCACCCCTCGACTGCTGGTCTGGGTTCTAGAAGAAAGTGGGCAGAGCAAGCCATGAGGAGCAAACAAGTAAGCAACACCTCTTCATGGCCTCTGCATCAGCTCCTGCCTCCAGGTTTGAGTTTCCTGTCCTGACTTCCTTTGATGATGAACAGTAATATGGAACTGTATCTCAAATCAATCTTTTCTGCCCCAACTTGGTTTTTGGTCATGGTAGTTTTGTTGTAGCAATGAAAACCCTAAGATACACAGTCTAATAGTCATCTTTATGGCTCCCTTTGAACTCAGTCTCAGGTAACAATTCAATCTCACCAACAAACACAAGAAAATCGTTTTCCCTTTCTTCACTACCTTCCTCTGCTTCTCCCTATAGCTCAACCCTGAGGCTGCTCTCTCCCTGGTTCTGTGCCCTCCTCCTCTTCTGGCTCTGCAGACTGTCAATGCTCAGCGTCTAGGCTAGACCTCTCCTTCCTTACTAAATAATGAGGCATTCTCATATCTGCTCATGAATTCAAATTAAACCACCTGGCGGAGACTCTGCTGCAGGCCATCAGTGGACGCCTCTTCCCTGCCCCTGTTTTCCATCTGGTACTAACTTATCTTAGAATTTAAATAAACCTGTGTCTTAGCCTGACCCCAAAATCAGCACACTGATTCCACTCCCCTCCTCCATACTCTCGAACCTAGTTCCTTTCTGGGGTTCCTGTGCTAATGATTGTAATAACTCCCATTAATCATGGAAGCAGAAGGATGAGGACGGAGCACCTCTGAAATGACCCCTTCAGGAAGTGGCTTTCTAAATATTTTTAAATATTTAAATTTATTTAGAAAAATTTCAGTGGTTTTCTTAGCATGCTTTCATTATGGAAAATGAATTTCATAATTAATATTAAACCTATCTGAGGATATGTCTTCAGGCTGTCTGCTTTGCCCACACATCACGGAGGTCAGAGTGCACCAGTATCCATCTCTCTTGCTTGGGCTGCTCATATTTTTGTTCACACTACAGCTCGCATGATGTTTCCCCTCCCCAAATCTGCTTGTATTGTAAGAGCTTAAACTCTTCCAGTGGACTCTATATATTAGAACGCAAAGAAGTGTGTTTAACTTTGCCTTCAAACCCTGCGCACTGTAGACTCTTCCTACCCCAACCACTCTTTGTTCATCGCTGTGGCAGAGTACCCGGCAGAAACAACTAAACAGATGGAGGATTTAATCATCGGCACAGGGTTCAGAGGGATTCCCAGGCTCATGCAGCAGGAACTGAGGGCAGCAGCTTGTATCACATGGGCAGTCATCAGGAAACAGAGAGATCCATCAGACCGACCTAACAGAGGCTGCAACCAGTAAGCTCAGCTCCTCCAAGATCCACTTCCTCCAGCTAGGCCCCACCTCCGAAAGGTCACATTGGGGAAGACCCCCAGACAGTGCCAACACTGAGCCAATAGAGAGAATTTCCCACCTATCAGCACCACCTCTGCAGTTTGTTTTCTTTACCTTGGTGCTCTTCCAACCCGCTGAGTTTTTGATCATTTTTGTTTGTTCTGTTGTTGTTGTAATTTTATATAGGAGTCTCTCATTCTTCTCACATATTCATATAACCATACTTTAGGATATCTTTGCCTCTCCAGTAGAATATTCTTGGTCTAGTTAGTTTGTCTTCAGCCCTCAAAGACAAATTTAGGAATATTTTTTTGGGTGGCGGGTAGAATTTCCAGGGCAAATTCCTATTTCATATTCTCTCCTCTGCACTAAGATACTGATAAGTGTAAGAAAGTACATCTTAAACTGAGTCACAAGGTTGTGACTTAATGTAGCGATTTTAGGGATTAAAAGTCAGAAGTCAATTTGAAATATAATTAGGAGATAAATGTAATTATGAGATAAAGGTATTTTAATTTTGTCTGCATCTGTGGTGGCAGAAGGGGAGAGAGAGAGAGAGAGAGAGAGAGAGAGAGAGAGAGAGAGAGAGAGAGAGAGAGAGAGAATTCCTAAATGTCTAACTTATTTGAATAGATAGAAATCCACAGAGGAAGGTGACAGATTAAAGCAAAGCAATACATTAAAAGGGTCAATCCCAGTTAATATTTACCAAAGTTGCTAAGTTTGACTTAGCAATTATGTATTTAAGCCTACTTTAAAATAAATGAGGTGACAGAAAAACTGACAAGAGTCCAATGTCATTAACAACAGATTAGGTGAACATGTCATGCTACAGTGTATTTATTTAACAGAACATCAGGCACACGTTATTGGCTTAGCCATTTAGAGCATTCGCTGCTCTTGCAGAAGACCTGGATTCAGTTCCTAACACTCAAATGGCAGATGACAGCCATCTGCAACTACTGTTCCAGGGGATAAAATGCCCTCTTCCAAAGTGCATGGGCATCAGGCACGTGTGTGACGCACATAGATACATGTAGACAAAACGCTAATTGTTGTGTAACAATTTTCTCTGAGATTGAAACATTCTATCCAGAAGAGAAACTCCTTAAGCAGGAAAGTAAACAATTCAAATTAGCTTCCGGAAGTCCCTGAAACTGACCAGAATCTCTAGGTTCCTTCTTTTCAGAGTAAACAATAAAAACTCTCAGATGGAAGGAAGCTGAACTGCAAAGAACACTCAAAGAGGAGAAAAGACTGCAAAGTAGGCCCTGAGACCAGACCAGCTGCCTGGGAGTAGCAGAAACCAGCCAAGCTGCCTGGAAAAAGGTTTAGACAGCTAAGACACCTGGAAAGGACATCCTCCAATCTGTTGAGCTGCCCGCAGACTATGCAGTTTTCCAGGTTCCCAGCTTTGTGATCTGTCAACTCATGCTTTAGTGGGCTTTAGTGATGCAGTTATCTTTGAGTCATTTCTATTCCTGTAAGTAACCTCAATAAAACTCATTGGTTCCTCAGGTTGGACTTTAGTGGTATCTGTACTTTGGTTTGTTGTAGGATCCCTATCTGGGGTGATTAGACATGTGTGCTTCATCTCCCCAGGGAAAGTTTTGTCAGGTGACACTAATATACTAAAACAAATAATTGAAATTTAAAGAACAAAAATTTCTGCAAGTGACCATGAAGTATATATTATTTAGTGCATAATAAGTGTGAAAAGCAAAGTACTGAGTGCATGTATATTACATTAATGTATATCAACAGAGGTGAGGATTCAAATATATATTAATAAGTGCATGTATTTTTAAAAACAGGTTTACTTCCATTCAAGCAAACAAATAACAATAACAACAACAATCTAAACAACAACCCAAACCACACGATAACAAATCATCAATATTTTTTAAGATATATTGACAGAGAAGGCTTAAAATTATGGGATAGGGCTGGTGAGATGGCTCAGCGGGTAAGAGCACTGACTGCTCTTCGGAAGGTCCTGAGTTCAAATCCCCGCAACCACATGGTGACTCACAACCACCGGTAATGAGATCTGATGCCCTCTTCTGGTGTGCCTGAAGTCAGCTACAGTGTACTTATGTATAATAATAAATAAATCTTAAAAAACAAAAACAAAAACTATGGGATAGATCTGGGAAGTGCTGGAGCCAAGATTAAAAGTCCTGACTGGGCAAAATTGGTCACACTGTCATATATTGCATTAGTCTGCTCAGGTCAGGGTCCAGTATAAATTTTCAGGATAGGGCAGCAACTTTCAGTTTGTAACATGCATTGTAGCTAGAGGCTAGCCTGAGTTTGCCTCAAATAGGCAAAATCCCTGTTGTAGAATGCAAGCGAACTCTCAAAAAGCAGGAAATGAAGGCTGCTAGTTGACTTTCCTTTTTGTAACTTTAGCCGTACCCCAAGTTCTTTCTCAGGAGGTGTAGAGGTGCATCTCTTTGACCTCTACACTGTGTTTGTTTTGTGCACTTCATGTTTCTGAGGGAGCATTTCCTCCAGGGTTTAGCAACATGGCTCAAGACACCTAATCAGGCAACTTCCCTGTGCCTCTGTTTGTGTTGCTGCTTGACCTCATGCTAGAACATTTCCATCTCAGTATGAACTCATTCTGGAAATGCCAGGTTTATGATGTGATGGGCCTAGCACAGCCCAGATCATGATGGACTTGCTGTTGTTAAATTGCATGTACTTAACTATTTCATGGGGTGGAAGGGGGGGAGGATGTGTGTGTGCTCAGACCACAGGATGCATGTGAAGGTCAGAGTACAACATGTAGGTGTGGACTCTCTCCTGCTGCCATGGAGGTCCTGAAGATAGAATTCAGGTTGTCAGTCACTATAGGAGCCATCATGGTGCCCATGAGTTGGCTCAGCAGGTGCAGTCATTGTCATGAAGCCTGATTGATGACCTTCTCACAGTAATAGAAAGCAAACCAGCTCACAGCAGATTACCATGACACTGATCTCAACATGTCAGTATTTACCAATAGGATATGTGGGGGGAAGGTACATGTGGAGAGAAAGAAATTTAGGAGGTTGTTCTATGCGATAGCAAAGCCTGGCGATTACAGAGACGCTGTGTAAAATTTATATTGTAATGCAAGTCCAGAGGCAATCTGAAGATCTATCACTTATATTAAATCCTTCCACTGATGAGGCCTATTCATTAAGGGGGGGGAGGGTAATTCACTGTGTCAAATGTCTACTAACTCTAATTTCATTCACATCTAAACCACTTTCACAGCAACATCTGGATTGTAGTTTGACCATACACCCAACACTCCATAGCCTGACCAAAGTTGGCACCAAGTTAACCATCAAAGTACAAATGTCCAATGCCAGACCCTGCTCCAACAGTTTTAAAAGTGTCTGTCTTTTCTTTTCCCAGTAGGTAGTTACCCGTGTAAATGGTCTCTCTGGGAAATAACTGAAAATTCTGAGTGTATTTACTGTGGTGCTACAGTGTCCTCCTTCCAGGGGAAGCACTGCCCCTTCCTATACATTGGTGATGAATTTGTTGCCTTTCAGTTCCAAATGCGCCCATCAATACTTCCTGCGTGTTGATGCATGGAATTTCATAACCTATGTCCCTAGTGAGAAAATATGGAGCGTTCCCAGCAGAGGATGCTAGAAGAATGGTCTAGGAGGAAGGAGCATTTTCTGCTCCAGCTAGCTGTATTGTTGTTGCTCGCCAACACATTCGGTGGTGTTTCACCCAGCTCAGCCTGATAACCAGCAGTCAAAGCCTTTTCAGTGAAGGCCTTGCGCCCTTTGGGCTTCTTGTCCATACCATACCAACACATCTCTCCTCTCTCTGCTATGATGAGGTCTGAGCTCTGACCTTCAGGAGATAATGCCTTTCTTTACAAATTTGTCTTTGCTTGGGGTCTCCCTCACTTCTTGGGTAGCCTTGTATTTTATAGTTACTCCTTACAATAGCCAAATTATCATTCCTATTGAACTTTTCATGTTTATGTTCTTGCATGGCGTTCATGTCCTGATTGGATCTGAACTGATAGAGAATTGGAATTGTCTCAGAATGTATGCTGTTGTGATTTGAATGAGAGCCACATAGGTTTGGTCCTAGTTGGTGGCACTGTTGGGAGTTATAGAAGGAGTATGTCCATAGGAACAGATGGTGAGAGTTTACTTCCAGTTCTTTCTCTCTGCTTCCTGTGTGTGGACGCAACACAACCAGCCAGCGCCTTGTTCATCCTAGCATGCTTTTCTCACAACTATGGACTCCAGCCCTCTGGAGCCACAAACTAAATGGAATCTTTCTTCCTTAAGTTGCTTTTGGTCATGGCATTTTACGAGCTACAGGAAAATAACTACTATACATGCCTAGGAAGTCATGATTTAGGGGTTGGCGTGACCATACCCCTGGGCTTGCATGCAGTGCTGTGTAACTAGCGGAACGTGGGATGCTAGTAACCTGTGGCATGTGATGGCATCATAACTAGTCAATTTGTGGTTGACTATTGTGAGCCCCCGACTCACCAGCAAAACAGACGCCACAACAGGATCCTTCTGCACACGTTTATTGGGAGAGCTTGATTGCAGAGGCGAAAAGACCCCAAGCCCAGAACTGGTGCTGCTTATATAGGCCTAGGAGAGGCGTGTCCACACCCAATTGGTTATGCTTTCAGTACCTCATTTACATGTCTACACCCGATTGGTTAAGCTCTCAGTACCTCATTTACATACCTCATTTACATATCTACACCCGATTGGTTATGCATTCAGTACCTCATTTACATGCCCCGAGCCAGGCAGTGACTCTGCAAAAAACTCTACTGCACATGTCCACATTGGTTGTTTACCCAAACTTATGGGTGGTGGCCAGTGGTAGCCAGCGCCACCTTGTAATGGCATATGTGGCTTCCCACAGACTATGAGCATGTCTTGGAAACTCCATTGTCTGCTGCGTTTGACCAGTATGGCAGCACAGTAGGTATCAAGACCATGATCAGGAATAGAGTAGGAAAGTGAAAAATTTCCATAACTTTCAGCTTTCTTCTCTGCAAAAGTCGCTTTCTCCTCCACCCTTTGCATAATACCCTAGGCATACTTAGCTGCTGGCTGTGCCTGGTCTGGGTACCAGGTAATCACTTCCTTCTTGCCCAGTGGCTGTGAACCAGCTCTGTCCTGGACGACAGAGAGTCTCCGATAGTCCAGTGGGCTCTGCTGTGTTTTCACCAATGAGGGCTACAGCTCCCTTCCTTGTCATTTGGGGGTGCTCACCTATAGCCCTAGGCACTCATCTTTTTCTCTGCTCAGATCATTGGTAATTCTGTATATTGAACTTTTCTGTCTAAATCACTTTGTACTTTTTGGGTCCTGGTTAGACTTCTGCTAAAACAAAACCCAGGTCTGACATTTGGCACAGGGAGAGTCTTATGAAAACTAAACAGCAGTGAGAGATGTGGTACTTAGGTCAAATGGAAAAAAAAATCAGAATATAATGTTTGCATACATATTATGAAAGGATATCAGAAGGGAATGCATAAAACATACAATTGAGCTAATATATGAGGTGGTAGGAAATGAACTAATGACCTCTCTTTTATGTTTCAGAACATGTGTACTTATATACTTCTTTTAAAATGGTCTTAAGAAATAAGCTAATAGCTCAGTACCTTTGTTTCCTACCCTGGAAAGGGTAAATTCATATATCACCTGTCCTTACTGTGAGAATAAACTGATATGCGAAATATTGAAACCATTAGCAAAACAATGCCTGGCCAGTGATCAGGCATGTCAATTCTTTTCCTGAAGGGCCATTTTGCGTGGTGGTCATTTATTATATGGTGTTACGTGACATTCATGTGTTCTGGTCAACCTCCAGTCATAGTGGGGAACCACACGCACAGACGAACCAGTGTACATGTTTACAGTTTGGGGGGTTGAAAACCACATGAAGATTAGAAGGCCCGGAAGTGGGCGTCTAAGGCTAAGTTTCCCTTTCCTTATATTTTTGTTGAAGCAGAGTCTTTTCACTGAAAACAGAACTGACAGTGTGGTGTGCTGGGAAGTGGAATGGATGGAGAATGAGATTTGAGAGGTTTTTTTTTTCCCCTCTACTTTAATCAAACCCCTCAGATTCTCTGGACTAGTTTCCTGCTTATAGTATGAGATGGTGTAAGATGCCATCACAGTCTTGCCAGTTCTACGAGTTGATGGGCTTTGTGCACTAAAAAAATAGTTTGGAAGCTGGAGAGATGGCTCAGTAGTTAAGAGCTCTTGCTGGTTTTCCAGGGGATCCTGGTTCAATTCCCAGCACCCAGCAGGCTCACAACCATTCATAATTCCAGTCCCAAGGAAGCTGATGCCCTGGCACCTCTGTGGGCACAAGACACACACATGGTGCACATGTATACATGCAGGCAAGATACTCACATACATATATTAAATAAAATATAAAGGAATAATTTTGTGAGGTGCCTTCTTTCTGTGCCCAAAGTGATCCCTCAGACTCGTTTTGCAGTCTGTGAATTAGAGAGGATGTTCAGACTCCATTTCCTGTCCCTCACTGCAGAGGCAACCAAGTAACCCAGAGTCAGAGTAACAAAGCCCAGGAGGAGTTTACACAGCGTCCCAGCTTCCCAAATGCAGATCATTGGTTGCTGTTGTTGGCTGACAGGAACTCTGAATCACACTGGAAACTCTAGGCCATGATTGTGCATACGCTTGCATGATTTAAAATACTGTCACACGCCTTCCATCTTTTGCCTGTATTCTAGAAATCTGAGCATTTTGATTAGCAAACGTGAAGACTTTATGTCCATTACAGAAGGCAAGTTCCACTGTGATGCTGAGTTGTAAAATGTTTACCTTCATAGACACGAGGCACTGCAGGACCTACTCTACCTCTCACTTAAGAGACAGAAAATGCAGCAACAGGGAGGTGACTTAACCTACCCATGATTACAGCCATGAGCAGGTTGGGGAGTCTGACCTCATCTCTGAACCTAGGCAACATGAAGGGGAATTAAATCAGCCATTTAGTTAACTTGAAGACATGCACCCTCTTCCAAAGAGAACTCGGAGACACGTCCATTGAAAGCTAAGATGTGTTCTCAACACTGGCTTACAGTTATGTCCTCTGATTCCTGTCATAAGTTAGAGGAAGTGGAACAAGTACTGAAACAACCTATATAATTACTGTTTATTCCTGAAGAACAATCTAGAAAGAACGGTCCAGGGCAGAATAGAACTTTTTTTTTTTTTAAGATTTATTTATTATTTATAAGCACACTGTAGCTGTCTTCAGACACACCAGAAGAGGGCATCAAATCTCATTACAGATGGTTGTGAGCCACCATGTGGCGCAGTCCTTGCCGCCTGCGGAGACAAGAACGACATGGACACCAAGTCGGGTTCACGCAACAGCTTCTTCTTTTACTCGTGGCTTTTTCCTTACAGCTCTCTCCACTTCGACAAGGGCAACAATAACAACAACCCTCCTATACTCACGCTGACTGACCTCATCTCGCTCCACCCCACCTCATCCAATCAGAAATCACACACGCTCCAGGCACAAGCTCAGGTCGGTCAACGATAGGCTGACAGGTCCGGATCACAAGGAACAATCCCCCCTGGCAGGCAGCCCACGCATGCAGCTCCACTGCAAATGCTCAGGCAGGGCAGTAAACAAGTGGGGTTAACGGGGCCTGGCAATGGGCCAGGGCGCCATCTAGGCCCATGCGGCCGCACTGGCTTCCTGCAACCATGTGATTGCTGGGAATCGAACTCGGGACCTCTGGAAGAGCAATCAGTGCTCTTAACCCCTGAGCCATCTCTCCAGCCCCAGAATAGAACTTTTTAAATGAACTTTGAAATACTTATTTTTGCTTGCATGCCAGTCTGCAGGCTAGGGAATTAGACAAAATATTTTCCCCATGTTCAATTATAAAATACATACTGCAGTACCATATACTCAATCAACAAATGAATAAAATGGATTTATATATTATAATAAAGATACTTCTCTTTTATTTTGTAAGGGATAAATCAGTTTTTTATTCCTCTAAGAGACTGGAGGACACCTTGATCAGTTTACGTGACCTTTCTTTTTTATTGCTGCCTTTAACACTATGAGTTTTTCCCAGTAGAGCCATCAGGGTAACCAAGTGTAGTTTTTTCCCCAATAGGTGCTAAATGGGGTTTCTTTCCCTTCTGCTGTTGCTCCATGTGTTTTTTGCCTCTATACTCTTGCTGGCCTCTTCTGCTCCTTGTGTAGAGGACAGAGGAAGGGTCTTCTCCTGCAGCCCTCAGATATTTTAGCTCTGTACCTCCCATCACCACCACTGATAAAACAAAGGTTTTCTGTCTATCCCTGGATGCCCTAGAATTTTCTCTATAGACCAGGCTGACCTCCAACCCATGGCTCCACCTCACTCTGCCTCTTGAGTGCTGGGATTAAAGGCTTGGGCCAGGGCTACCACTGCCTGGTTTGTTTTCATCACTGGCAGGAATGAAACACATTTGATAGTGATTCCGTGTCCTACTTTGGACAATTCCTGTCCAAAGGATCCTCTTAAGTTAGAACCCTTCTTAGAAGCCTTAGACTCATGTGTCTTCTCATCTTTTCCCTCCGGCTGAGAATGGCCCGTTGCCTATCTCCTCTTTTTTAAACAGCGTTCTGCTATATTCTACATAGTCACATTTAAAATTGACTTCCTGTTTTGCCACAGTACTAAGACCCATAAAGAATAAAGACTCATTGATAATGAGTCTTTCACGGGACAAATTTCTATTCATAAGACTTAACATAGAACACGGGTCCAATAGGTAATTATACAAATGAGTGGCTAGATCAATGAAACACGGTTTTAAAGAATGCATTGTGGCTGGCTGGGCATGGCACATGACTACTAAGGCATCTCGGCTACTAAGGTGGTTGAGGTACCAGGATGACAAGTTCAAGACCAGCTCTGGCAACTTAGGAAAACCTTATCTCAAAATTAATATAAAGAGGACAAGAAATGTGGCCTGGTGTAGAGTGCTTGCCTATTAACCATAAAAGCACACAATAAGTACCTCAGGCTTGAAAAGCGTAGAAGCAGTTCTTGGCTACTTAGTGAGTTCTTCCTTTTCATCCTCCTAATACTAAATAGGAGATAAAAAGGATAGAGGGAAAAGGGGTGACATTATTGTTAGACTACGTCTTGCTGATGAGGGATGGCAAGTTCCTTCTTCACCATCAGGATTTCTAATTTCTTTTGTTTTTGTTTGTTTCTTCTTTGCACATGATGACTTAACAAACCTCAGCCAACAGCAAATGAACCAACAACAACCACCCACCTATCTGGGATCTAGCATTTATATACGTTGGAAAAGTCCCCAGAATTCCAAACATTGCATAATTGCAGAAACTATCTGCAGCTGGCAGAATCACACCCCTGCTAGAGCATGAGGCAAATCATAGTCAGCTGCTGTGGTCAATGTAAAACAGCCCCATACCCCACCTCTAGGATTAAAGTGAAAGCATATTCCCATAATACTTGTGTGCTTTTCAAAGATATTAAAATTCTTACTACAGTAGAATTCCACATATTTGAATATATAAATGTAAATATTTGCATATCACTTTTAGACATTATAAGTTATTTGTTGGGATGTATCATTTTTTTTTCTGCTTTATCTGTTTTGAAACCCTTAGGTTAGGGTTAGGTTCTGGGGGGATGTGTCTGTTAGTGACATCGCAGTGACTGAACTCTTAGATCATGTGTGTGATAGCAATCATCATTCTCAGGAAAACACAACCTCAGAGTTCACCCAGGTCCACAGTCAGCAGGCAGAGTATTAGAAATACCACATTAGGTGTGGCGCCCTGTGATGAAGGACTTGGAGACAAAACCAGTGGCGATGTGATATAAACTTTTGTTTACCCTGAATAGTACGTATGTAATCAGAGGATAAAGAATTGCTTGTTGTTAGAGAGAGAGAGAGAGAGAGAGAGAGAGAGAGATATTTTTTTAAACTCATGGTAGGGAGGCAACCACAGGAAAGAGATCATGGAACATCAAGGATACATAGAACACTTTCTGTTTTCATTGCTTGGTGGATGAAGATAAGGAGAGGAAGCCATCCAAACCTAGCAAAGGGCCAAGGACATGATGTCATCTGGGAACCCAGTTTTCACTGCAATAAGCATTAAGAAGAATATTCAAGACTGTGGGAAGATTTCAGCTACCATCTTGCATGAGCCCCATTTTAAAGCTGAAGAACCTGAGGCAGAGGGTGGGAAATATATGATACATACCTGTCTTAGTCAGGGTTTCTATTCCTGCACAAACATGATGACCAAGAAGCAAGCTGGGGAGGAAAGGGTTTATTCAGCTTACACTTCCATGCTGCTGTTCATCACCAAAGGAAGTCAGGACTGGAACTCAAACAAGTCAGGGAGCAGGAGCTGATGCAGAGGCCATGGAGGGATGTTCTTTACTGGCTTGCCTCCCCTGGCTTGCTCAGCCTACTCTCTTATAGAACCCAAGACTACCAGCCCAGGGATGGTCCCACCCACAGGGGCCTTTCCCCCTTGATCACTAATTGAGAAAATGCCTTACAGTTGGATCTCATGGAGGCATTTCCTCAACTGAAGCTCCTTTCTCTGTGATAACTCAGCTGTGTCAAGTTGACACAAAAATAGCCAGTACAATACCCAACCTCACATCACCAGTGGAAATGACACAGAACAATAGGGTTCCAGATTCTACATAGATTTAATTGACAACCAGCAGCACACAGACCAGGGCAAAGATACTACTCCACTCCATGAGATGCCTACAATGGCTCCTTATACATAGCAGGCAACCACTAATCATCCACTGAATGGATTTAAAAAAAAATACATTAGTATTCGCTGTTTGATGTTATCAAGAAAAATTAAGTGATATCTATAACACAGATCTAGCTGTCTACATGCCATCCAGTCACTCAGCTGTCTAAAAGATTGTTCTAGATTTAGCATGTTCAAACAGTTCCAGCCCTCCACTACCCAGATCAGCTTCACTTCAAAGGAATCTTTCTCCTTCATGTTGATGGCAACTCCTTCATCATCCTGGTTACTAAGAATAAAATGTCATGAATTACCTTTGATGTTTCCTGTTGGTTCTACTTTAAAAATACACTCAGAAACTGACCACCCTCCCATACTTCTCTCCCTGCCTAACTCAACTCATAGCCATCTTTCTCTTCATTGGTACAACAGTCTCCAGAGTCCTGGTTCTCACCTTTGCTTATACCTAGTGTACTCAAAAAACAAAGAGTGATTCTTTTAAAGCAAGTCAGAACAGCCCTCTTTTGACTCATCTAAAGTAGGCTCACATTTCACTCAGAAGAAGGAAGGGCTAACAGCATTGTTCATAGTTCTCAAGAAGTGGAAACAATCTAAAACTCTCCATATGAATGTATAAACAAAAGTATATCATATTGGTTTGGCTAAATAACATACAGCAATGAGAAAAAGGTATGTGCTGACATACACTAGGACTTGGATGGGCCTTTAAACCATTATAAATGAAAAGAGACAATGGCAAGAGGCCACACAATATAACTCCAGTTACAGCAAGTTCAATCAGTCCTCACAGAAGGTACATGAAAGTGACCGAGAATTCGAAAGATGGGAGAAAAAGTCAGTGAATTCTGCCTGAGGAGGGGAAAAGTGAGGAAAGAATGGTAGAGAGAAGAAGAGAAGAGGGGAGGGAGAGAAGAGGGCAGAAGGAAGGAGGGGAGGGGAGGGGAGGGGAGGGGAGGGGAGGGGAGGGGAGGGGAGGGGAGGGGAGGGGAGAAAACATAAAACAGAAGACTTGGAACTTCATGCAGAGACAAGACAAAGGATATAATTCATGGGGGGAAATTGACTGTGCTGGAACACAGTACGTGGTGAGATGAATCTCTCAGGCCATGGCTGTGCTCTTTAATCTAAGGAACAATGAAGAAGCAGGCTTCCATATGTGAAAACACTCATTCCACAGTGTCAAAAGAATCATGACCTCTCCCTGAAGTCTTTGTGCATGGTGACACAGGTCCTTCATATATTCACATACTTTTGTTTTTCTTCTAATTTATTTATCATTTACTGAGTGGTAGATATTAGAAACAGATAATCAGGGGGGAAGGGGGGGAATGGGGGTGGGAACAGAGGCAAAAGGGAGGGGGAAGGGGGGAGTGAAGAACTCTTGGAGCAGTAACCAGGAAGTGGTTCAATATTTGGGATGTAAATAAATAAAACAATTTCTTTTAAAAAAAGAAAAGTAACCATTCAAAGAAACCACAGGTGTGGGGGATTTGTAAAGGAAGACATGAATATATGAATACATACTATTAGAATGTTTGGTGACAAGGTCAATGGAATGTGTGTCAAGGTTAAAATTTTTTGTTGCGACAACAAAGATTTTCAAGAAAGAAAAGAAAGAGATAAGCAAGGAGTTGGGTGTGGGGCAGGGGGTGGGGGTGGAGAATCCCTCTAGTCTAGGAGAGTTTGATGTCTAGTAGAGGAAGACAGGTTTAAAAATCTAATAAAAAATACAGGGCCAGCTAACCTCTGTGAGAAGATAGACTGGGGATGTGTGGGCCTGGTCATAGAGTGGACATTCAAGGCATAGGCTCCTCAACGTGTCCCTGTAATCCTGCAACCCACTTTTGATCATCCAAGATTTAAGGGAACTTTTATTCACTTAAATAAAAGTGGACTGGGGGAGATAATTATGTGTAGCTTCCCAGTGGCTTAGGCTTGGGAATGCTGTAACAGTGGCTTAGGACATGAGAGATGAGTGGCCATGTTGCTGTCCTCAGTTCCTTCAAGGGTCTTTGGAAGACCCCATTGCTTATCTCTGCCAGAGTCCTGGATCTGGGGCTGTACTGCCGGCCACACTCCTCCCATCTCTGCCTCTGCCTTGTGAGCTTCCCAGTGTTCTCATGTCTTTGCTTTAGTGCTAGCTTGCCTCTCAGTACTGGTGGATCAAACTCAAGGCCCTGTTCATTCTAGGCAAGTGTCCCACCGCTGGCCTCCAGCCCCAGGTCCTCTCTATCTCTTGTAAGGACACAGTCATTAGATTTAGGCCCCACATGTCGTGCAAAATAAATTTACCACAAGACCCTCAATGCAACTGTATCAGAAACAATCACACCTCCTGTCTTTTCCAAGTAAGGAAATTTCATAGGTTTTTGGATGAACTTCTTATCTTTCTTAGAGGTTACCTTTCAGTTTGTTATAATCAATAAAAAATGTGAAGTTTGGACTAGAGAGATGGCTCAGTAGTTAGAGCATCCACTTCTCTTGCACAGGGTGTAGGTTCAATTCCCAGTACCCACACGGCCTCACAGCAGCTTGTACTTGGCCATGACTCTAATTTCAGGGGATTTGATGCTTTCTTCTGACCTCTAAGGGTCACATCAGAAGGGCACACATATGATGCATATATGCATATCCAGGCAAAACGTTCAAACACATAAGATAAAAATAAATAAATCTGGAAAAAATGTGAAATTCTCCTTTGCTTTTATTAGGAACTTTCTCACACCCATACTTTTTCCTTCCAGGGTAAAAGATTGCCTTCCAGAAGTGTGTGTGTGTGTGTGTGTGTGTGTCTGTGTGTGTGTGTCTGTGTGTGTATCTGTGTATCTGTGTGTGTCTGTGTGTCTCTTTGTGTGTATCAGTGTGTGTGTCTGTGTGTCTGTCTATGTGTGTGTGTGTGTATGTGAATGCTTGTGTGAACTCAGGATCTATGTAGAACTAAATGAAGCAGATGAGTGACCTAAGGTAGAGATGTTCATGTGCCTGTAGCAATTATTAATGTGATCCAAGTCCATGGTTAGTTTGACTTTTATTGTGGACTTAGAATGACAAACTAGGTTAATTTTCTAGAATAATTATTTTCTGTTTGACTATACATCAAATTGCTAATATAATCAATGCTAACACTCTGAAAAACTTGGACATTTCCCCTACTTCCCCTTTCCCTATACATAGCACATATAGCCATGTTGCACAATAAGGCTCAGTGAGTAGTTGTCGAGTCTGAGACTAGAAGAGATTTGATTCAATACAGGAGCATAGAGAAAAGGGCCAGGGCACACACAAGTAATAGTTGCACAAGGTATGGTGATCGCTTGATACCCAGAAACAAAAGTACTGACCTTTGACCCACATCCCACTCAAAACTCAATACCAGAGGGATTATAGACAGCACAAGATGGAGACAATACAACTAGCAGAGTAAAATGAAGGGGATATAGTGCTTTAGGCAGAGAGTTCTTACATTGGTACAAGGCATTAATGATAAAGCGATGGATAAACTGGTACTCATTAGAATGAAGAACCTAGGTTTATAAAATACACTGGAACTTGGCACGTTATGAACCAGCAGCTAAATTAAGCCTGCCACGTCCCAGCGAGCAGCTTGTGAAATAAGACTAGTTTTTCTATTTTTATATAGGTGAAGAAATCGGAAGATGGCATTTCGTAATATGTGAGACAAGAATGACATTCCACTTTAGCGTCCATAAATTGGATTGAAACATAGCCCAACTCACTCATCAAGCTTCCTCAATGGTAGACTTTCTAACTGCTATAGTAATACCATGGGAGAGTTGGCTAGTTGCCACGAAGATCACACACCCTGCAAAGCCTAAAATAGCTACTATTTGGCACTATTTAGAAAAATTCTGCTGACTTCTAAAATGTAGAATCAAGAAAGTACAAGGGTAAGTTACAGATAGGGGAAATATATCCTCCATAGAGAAGATATATAATCCCTAAGAAAACATTTAAAGGAGGGACAGACACCTTTGAATATGCACCTAACTAAAGAATACAGACAAATGTCTATTGAGCACATAACACAGTGCTCATTAGAAAAATGCCTATTAAAACCACAGTCAAATACCCATGTATACCCACCAGAATGGCTAAACCCCAAAGGCCTGACAATATCACATGCTGAAGACACAGCCAGGTAGAGTATGAATTGGTGTAGCTATTCTGAAACCCTCTGGAATAGTATTTACTACATGGAAATACAGTCATCCTGTGCAGGTTGCCTAACCGAACAAGAATATCGCTCCTGCAAGATGTGTGCAAGGGGAGGCTCATTAGCAGCCTTATCTATGACAGATTGCAAATAGAAATAACCCAATTTGGGCTGGAGAGACGACTCAGTGGTTAAGAGCACTGATTGCTCTACCAGCGGTCCACAATTCAATTCCCAGTAACCACATGGTGGCTCACAACCACCTGTAATGGGATCTGATGCCCTCTTCTGGTACATCTGAGGACAGCTATGGTGTACTCATACATATAAAATAAATAATTCTTAAAAAGAAAGAAAGAACCCAATTTAGAACAAGTAAGTTATGACCAATCAGGAAGTAAGACAACATAAAGTAAGTGAAAAAAGAATGACGTATAGCACCGGGCGTGGTGGCACACATCTTTGATCCCAGCACTCAGGAGGCAGAGGCAGGTGGATTTTGGAGTTCAAGGCCAGCCTGGTCTACAAAGTGAGTTCCAGGACAGCCAGGGCTATACAGAGAAACCCTGTCTCGAAAAAACAAAAAACAAAAAACAAAACGAAACAAAAGAATGACGTATAGCTTCACAAAAGAATTTGGATGGTCCTTTCAGACATCATATCGAATAAGGTAACATAGGGACATTATCCTCATGTATACTGGATACTGGTTGTAAGAGGTTCAACTTTGGTGAAGGATCATTAATTGGGAAGTGGCTAGGGAAGCGATTGAGGTGTTTGATTTGGATGTAGTTTGTGGCCAGACACATATTTATATAAAAGCTAATAGTGTAAGATTAACAAGTCAACTTAAAGGCTCACAACTAATTACTCACACAGCATAGCACAGGTGCACTTTTCTACAATCAAAGACTTAAAAGTGTGAAAGATCAACCAGGATGTGTGTGAGGTAGAATTTGTTGTGTCTGTTTCTGTGCACTTAAGTTGTGACACGCCTTTCCAGCCATGCTGTACAATCACGGTTTGTATGCACGGTGGGCCTTTCTCTTGTGCCCCTGTGGCGAATCATGACTGGTGCTTGAAGCCTTGTCATATTACATGTGAAGCACATACTTTGATTTATGTCTGAGATTATCATCTGTCCTAACAAAACAACCAATGCCTATAAAGGATGCAACCCCAAGTTTTGGTACGTTTATCCCTGAGTCTTATGTGGAGTCCTAACACAGCACGGGTGCTCAGAAAAACATGGTTGGTGGTGAAACAGTGATAAAATACATGTATGTGTACAATGAGTAATTATGCACGCAGAAATGCAGTGAGTGTGCCTATTTGTGAATTCATTGCTCATATGGACACACATGTGCACACGATCACCCACCACGTCCTCTCAGACAAACACAAATAAGCAGTCACTCAGGAACACTTATCTTCCTCCTCATGTGTCTGACAGAAGGCAAAGGTTATTCAGTGTTGGTTACTGATTAAAATCTTGATGTCTCCTCACTTCCTGGGTTCAAGTCTGGGACTCAGCCCTTGGCCACCTTCAGCGGGTTTCTTCACCTCTCTGTGCTTAGCAATCTCTTCTTTAACATGGAAAAGATTTGCTCCTGTGGTTGTTTAGAATTTAAGATGAGTTCATGGGTATTATAGCCAGATGCTTACAGGCTCCATGAAGGTAGGAACTAACCTGTTCATTTGCTTGTTTAGTCTGTTTGACTCACCACAACACCCCTAGTTCCTGGAAGTGTTAGGAGCGTACATAGCAGACATCCATTAGATATCTAGCAAATAAATAACCAGTTTCCCGATCTTCAAAACCTACCTATTCTTGCTTGCCTATTGTTCATACATCACAGAATAATTCCAGCCATTCCTCAGGCTCCAACCTACTTCTGGTATCGTATGAGCATTTTTCCACAGCGTCACTAGGTGGCAGCATGAGTCTCCTTTTGAGCGAGCAGAAAGCTGCTTTTACTCTTGTCTTGAATAAGCTTGGCAGTGTCTTCATTTACTAGTTTCTCAAGTAGGCCTGCACCCCTGGCTTTTGTTTTTGCCCCCGTACTAACCGCGTGGAGTACTGTAACGTTTTCTCTTCGCAGCTCTAACATTGAGCTAAAGAAAAGAGTACTGTTTGTAGAGAGGCAAAAATGCTAATGTGATTCCTAAGTTGTCTCACAGCAACCCGGTTTGATATTCCAAAAGCTCTCCTCCTATAACAACAACCTGCCTGACAAATGATGGACATAGATCTCTTGTCTCGGAGACATGATGTCAAACGACATTGTCATCTTACCATCCTGTAAGAAACAACAAACCAATTAAAGCCGCGTTTCCTAACAAAAACAAAGGAAGGCCAGTTCTGCCAGGGAGCTCGCAAAGCCTTCTGGGGGAACCGCTGGGCGGAAACAGAAATCTCTGAGCATCTTCCAGAACGGGGCCTGGTGGGATGGAGACAATCTTGACTTAGAAATGAACAAATCTGACTCCAAACAGGACTTCGGGATTCTCCTTACCTCCAACCTAAGCAAGCTCTCGTCCTTCCAAGATTCGGTTCCTGTCTTTTTGTTTGTTTGGGTTTTTGTTTGTTTGTTTGTTTGTTTTTTTCGAGACAGTGTTTCTCTATGTAGCTCTGGCTGTCCTGGAACTCACTCTGTAGACTAGGCTGGCCTCGAACTCAGAAATCCGCCTGCCTCTGCCTCCCAAGTGCTGGGATTAAAGGTGTGCGCTACCACTGCCTTTCTAAAGCAAGCGTAACACTCTCCTGCGTTCAGAGGAAAGGAGAGACATTCTTCTGTAGAGTGTACAGCATGGCCGACTTTGCACTGCAAGAGCTAATGTGAGAATCGCTTTCACTTTATCTGTTAGAAAACTGGTTCCATCCAGTTGAATAGGCTTGCCCAGATTTTCCCATCAGTAAAATAGGGCTAATGAGTACTGAAGTCACAAATAGTACTCATTTAATGCATTGTTTATTATGTTTGCAGTGCTGGGGCCAACTGAAGGCTTCCAAACATTCATTTGCTTATTGTGAACCACGTGGTTTCAGGTATATTCTTTCATTTTTAAAACTTCTTGGAGTCTTCCACAGAAGAAAAAAAAAATCACCTACCTCATTGAAAAGTTTCGAGGGAAGTAGAGATTGGGCTGGTTCCTCTTGTTTGCATCAGCAGAGACCAGATTTTCTGACCCACATCTCTGCTCCTTCCTGCTTTGGCCAAGGAGGATAAGTATGGAGTTACACAAGCTATCACATTCAGTGTTCACAGGAGCAAGCCAGCAGCTTTGAGTAGTACATGCTGGAGGAGGTGGGGTGGCTCGGCTTTGAAGAACCTGGATAAACGGGCACTCTCTAGCCAAACTATGCCTTCTTCATTTTCACAACTTAAAACAGGGGCTCTGGCTTTTTGAGTACAACTCTGTAACGTCGTGGCTGCTACTCTCTTCCTTCAAACACTTCCAGAGTCAATTCATATCTGTTTTTCAAAAAATAAATAAATAAATAAAAATGATTAATTAGGTATTGGGGGTTAAACTGCTTAAGTAGATATTAGGGTTGAGAGAGAGAGTTATGAGGTAACTGAGAGATCCTAGAAATGAAGGCTATTAACCCCCTTGGGAGGGATCGGTTATTTGAGAATGACATGTTGCCACACATACTCTTAGAAGGGCGTTTATCCCTGCTGATGTGATAGTTTTTACACAGCCATGCTAGTGAACTGGCTGTCATTTTAATGTGTGAGTTTTGGTAAGCTATGTTTACCAGGAATTTTAATGACTTAATGACTTTGAAATGACACCATTGTAAACTATCATCAGACTGGCTTCGCTGAGGTTTATTTGCTGGTAAAATGGCTCAGCGTCAGGTGTAAAGCTAAGGAAAGGGAGGACAGGACAAGGGGGACAAACTAGAATGAGGAAAAAGAGTAAAGTCAAAAGGGTTTCGGCTGTCAGGGGCCTTACCTGCTCTCCTTTGAGGGGGATGCTGCTTCTGACGGGCAGCTGACCTGTCTGCTCCTTGTCGGTCTCATTGTTAGCCAGTTCCAATGGGAGTTAAGGCTGCTTGTTTACCTAAGGAATTACCTAAGGAATTAGGTTGAGACTGTATTTTATGGCTTGTTCAAGTCAGTTTTAATGAATATTTCAAATATTCTGTTCCCTTGAACCCTATCCAAATATAATCTTGTTTGCAGAGAGCTGCACCTATCACTTAAAAGCACAATCCAGTCCTTTAGTGAGGAGAGCCCTGTAAGTAGAAATAGAAAGCCTTTATTTAAACATTCATTTATCTTTTTTTTTTTAAAGTCTGCTTTTGGGATAACAGATTTTTATCTTTCTTAATAAGTGATTGAGGTTAAGCCAGAGAACCTTACTATAAAATAGGTTCCTTGAACCGAAGCTAGTGTGGGCTAAAGTTAGCAATCTCAGTCATTTGTAAAAAACAGCAGTGATGGCTCAGCTATGTTTGGAGAAAAGCTGGGCTTTTAAAGTGCATTTGTTGTTAATGTAAGTCATCTTCCAGAGGAGGAGGAGCAGGTAGGATGGACTAACTGAGCTCCACTCAGTTGTGTCTTGGGCAGTGGTTTTCATTGCTGCTCCTTCAGATCTCCAAGCCAGGTTTCAGGGTTCAGGCCTTGGAGAAGGAAGTTATGGCCACCTGTGGAAGGGAGTGAAGATGGAGTGGGAAGTGGGAGCGCAGATGCTTGAGGAGCCAAGTTGGGGGCAGGTTAGAGCAGGCGGCAGAAGCTGCCTTTCTGTGCAGATTGGAATTCTGAAGATTTGGCAACATTGAATTTCAAGGAAGTTTATGCTTGTGAAGAAGAGGACTGTGAGCATGGAAAAGCCTCGGGTACCCAGAATTCCTTTAAGAGTGCTGTTAATTATAACATTAGCTTCGCATTGTTGCTGCTGTTTTATCAGGTGAGGCTCTGCTGCTTCTCCTAAGGGGGTTTCAAGGAACTTCTCTTAGATGCCAAGGGGCCTCACCTGCTCTCCTTTGATGGGCGGGATGCCTCTGATTGGCAGCTGACACAGCTGCTCCAACACTTTCTTGGTGCATCTTGCTTTCGGGAGACAGGACTTTGCCTTTCCTTGCCAGTCTCATCGTTAATTAGGTCCAATGTGGGCTTAATTCAGCATACCTCAAACTCTGAGCACTACAGAGTCTCACTGAGGATAATCAACGGCCCCACATCAAAGGCCATTTTTACAAATGACTAGTTTTTGTTAACTGACACCAAGTTAGACTGAGTGTTGCATGAGTGCCCTAGGCAAAATATTGAAGGTAAAATTAATCCTGTGCTGGAAGCAAGCAGGGCAAGGAGAGGGGGTGAAAGATCGGGATGCACCGGAGGAGAAACAGTGTGCTAGCTGGGGGAGGAAGGTTTATGATGTAGGCAGAGGGGTGGGACCGAAGCGGTATGCAGTGAAATGGATACTCAAGAGGGCTGACGGTGGGATATAGAGTTATGGAGTGGCCCACTAGGGCAGTCAGATATCATTTGTACTATCTATCCAAAAGCTAGAACTTGGAGCTGGGGAGACGGCTCAGTGATTAAGAGCAACTTGTGTTCTTGCAGAGGACCCAGATTGGGTTCCCAGAACCCACACAGTGGCTCCCAGTCATCTGTAACTCCAGTTGTAGGGATCTAACAGCCCTCCTTGGCCTTTGTGAGTGCTTTGGGCATATGGCACACAGACATACATGCAGGCAAAACACTAGTCCGTATAGACTGATATAGAATACTAGATAGAATAATCTTTTTATAAAAACTAGAACCAGTTGCATCTAATTCCAGCTCTCGAGAGGCAGAGGCAGGCAGATCTCTGTGAGTCTGACTGAGGCCAGCCTGGTTTACATAGTGAGTTCTAAGACATCTAGGGCTATAGAGAAATATAGAGAGACCTTGTTTCAAACAAACAAACAAACAACAATGCTAGAACTATTGAGCCATTTCCACCTCTGTATTATAAAGACCCTTGGAAGAAATGTTCATTTGTACACTGTGTACTGTGCTCCAAGCTTGATACTAAGGAAAATGTAAGGGAGGGTGTTGATTCTTTTGAAGGAAAAAAAAAATCAACTCATATAAAAGTAATCAACTTTTAAAAATCATATAAAATCATATAAAAAGTATTCAAAGGGAAACATCAGATTCCTTGAAAGTCAAGGCCAATAATGCTCAGGTATGCCAGAGGCCCGCTGGACTAGGAAAGAGGCTGGCAGGCTTGGCTTTGGTTTCCCACATTCAGAACTAGTAGTATTGGCTCAACTCACTGAGCTCCTCTGTTGTGCAAGCTCTGCTGCAGAAGCTCATGAGAAATAATCAATTATATCTCCACCATGACTGCCTGGGGAGAAATATTTTGGTGTCTGCAGTTTACTCATGGGGAAATTAAGGCACAGAGACATAGGATTCTAGAACAGAGGGTCTGGCTCCGGAGTCATTTTGGGGGTGGGGTGGGGGGAAGGTTCGAGATAGGGTTTCTCTGTGTAGTCCTGGCTGTCCTGGAAATCACTCTGTAGACTAGCTTGACCTTGAACTCAGAAATCCACCTGCCTCTGCCTCTAAAGTGCTGGGATTAAAGGCGTGTGCCAACACCGCCCAGCCCGGAGTCTTTTACACGGTAGGATCTTCGGAATCTAGCACAATTATCCGGTGCTGAGCGTTAAAACCAAAACAACAACCAACCTAGCTTTCCTTGAAAATTGAATTTTTAGGATAATCCAATTCAAGGCTGAAATTTGTAAATAAATAAACAAGTAAATAAAGAAAGCATTTTAGTATTGTAGACCTCCCACCGATCCTCTCCCCACCTCTAATCAAAGGCCAGCAAGAAAAAACATTTTTTTATTTATATGTTTTTTTTTTCCTCCCCTTTTGTGATGCTTTGGAGTTTCTGAACGCTAGGGGCTCCCTGATTCTCTGGTTTGAGAACAACTTTTTCTTTTAGGATTTTTTTTTTTTTGGAAAGGGGGTGGGGGAAATGTGGCCTTAATTATCCTACGTTTTAGGCAGCTTAAGGAAGGGGCTGTGCTTTCAGAATCTTGTTGGAGCCAAGTAAGGAGGTCCTTCTCCTCCCCCCTCGCTTTTTAAAGGCGCTCGTGAAATATAAGCTCAGAAAACAAACCGAGCGATCACAGCGGCAGCCCGGGCGGCAGCAGCAGGAGGAGGAGGAGCAGGAGGAGGAGGCAGAGTTGGAGTTGGGCAGACGCTGAGGAGAGCTAGCTGCAGGACGCTGCGGAGTTGCAGGGCTCCGCGCAGCTCCATTCATTAAGTAGCTGCGGAGGATCGTGGCGGGACGCCGACGCTGCCCACTCGCAAACTCCAGCACGCAGACGCACGCCAGCCGGACGCGTCCGGAGCAGCACAGTTCGGCAAAAGTTCCTGCTCGGGATTTGGCTCTCTTCCCCTTGGACTAGCGAACAGTTTGGGGTTGAGAGGAAAGCAGAGGCGCCCAGAGGGGAAACCTACCCGCGTCTGCAGTTGGAACTACTCCGCCGGGCTGCACTCTCGCCGCCGCGTCCAGAGCCCGCAGACCCGCTCCTGAGCAGCGGCGGCCCGCATCGCCCCGGGAGGCTCCCCGCAGCCAGCGCCATGCAAAGCTACAAGTACGACAAGGCGATCGTCCCTGAGAGTAAGAACGGCGGCAGCCCGGCGCTCAACAACAACCCGAGGAAGGGCGGCAGCAAGCGGGTGCTGCTCATCTGCCTGGACCTCTTCTGCCTCTTCATGGGTGAGCGCAGTCCCACGGGTCCCACCCAACCCCTTCCGGGCCCCGGGCCCCGCTGCGCTGTCAGCCCCCAGGGTCCCGCAGCCATCTCCCCCACCCCCGGGCGCCGTGCTGGCCACGAGCTCCCCGCCCTCCCGGACCCCCAATCCCCGGCCTGCAATTCAAGTTGGGGCGTGCTTGTGCTTTCGCGGCAGCTGGAACCACCTCCTTAGGGGTGATCTCCAGCTGGGAGTCCGGCCCAGCACCTCGGAAGGTGTGAGTTCGAGCTCCAAGATATGGAGGAAACCTGTGGCTCTCTGCTCTGTATCCGAGTCAGATGCGAGTGAGACCCATCTCGGTCTCCGAGCAAGGCAGGCTCCTACCGGAGTGGCGCTGCTCGTCCGGGCTGCATGTAAACATCCACCCCTTCCGTCGCGCTGCCTTGCAGGGCCAGTCGCGTTAGCCGGCCTTGTCACTCGCTGTGCGCTTGGCTGAAAGCCCCAGAGGGTGGAACGCGGCTCTACCCGGCCAGGTGCTGGGCAGCGAGGAGCACATCACTTGTTGAGCGCCTACTGTGTGCCAGATGATAGGCCGCTTCGCGGGCATCAGTTTTAAACTAGCTCACTCCCTGACTTGTGCCGGGAGGCCACTGAAAGAAAGGCTGCCTGCCACAGTCTTGCTTGGGGGCCACAGTGGAGCTACACTCCCTCAAAGTTGAGGCGCTAGCGCACGTCTGTTTATTAGAACAGATGCAAGTTTCAGCTGAAAGAGCGGTGGGAGGCTAAGGAATTGAAGTGGGAGAAAAGGATTTATTGAACTGGGGGGTGGGGGGGGAGGAGAAGCAATTGACATACATCCAGGGTTGAAGTTAAAAAAAAAAAATAGGACTTTTTCCTTTAAAGCGACTTTTGATGTAAACGTGTGGAAAACTTGTCACCAAAGCAATTGCCCCTCTGCCACCAGCTGGGTGTGCCACCTAACTACCCCCTTGGCCTCAGTATCCACCTCAGTTGAATGAGTGGATTCAAGTAGATGGTCTGTGAGGCCCCTTCCTGCATTAAGAACTCGGATGCCGTCCAGGAGCCGCTCTGCCAACACGGCTAACGGAAGAAACATCTGTGTTCCCTGTTAAGTTCCCCCAAAATAGAACTCCTGCACGGAGGCTTCATCCTTTTGGAAGGGGGTTAGTCAGGGCAGGCTGTGGCGACCTGGCTTAACTTCCTTCATTGAGGACTCTTAGGCAGTGGCCTCTTGTTCTTGCCGGACTACCTTCTTTAGAATTCTGTGAGACGATGGGTTTCTTAGAATTTAAAATTAAGAATGGCCCTCTTGTGATAGGGACAGTTGGAGGGAAGATTACGGGCTGTGAAAGGCCAGGGGGCTTACAGTAGTTGCGGAGATCCCTTTCTCTGCTCAGATCCCAGGCGCTCAACCTTAGGATGCTATTCAGAGGACTTGTCACTGGGGGGCCTGCCTTCCTGGTGGCGGCAGGCTTATTATCATGCGTAGTGAGCCAGATGACTTAAGGTTTTATAATCAAGTTGTTGAATTTTTAAAAGATCCTTCCAGGTCCTGGGGTGAGGGGGAGGACGAGGGGACCACTAAATCCGTAGAAGCATAGAAGCCCGCACAGCAGCTATCTTGGCTGAGGCCTCCCAGGGTTTGAGTGTCTCCTTGGTGGGTGGGATCAGCACTTTCTCTGATGCCTGTGCTGGTAAGCCCCCTGACTCCTTCACTCAGGGTTGAGCAAGAGTTGGATTTCCGACGACAGCCTTTGCACCCATCACTCTCCCTTCTAGACATTCTTCTGATGGGAGGTGGGGTGCACTTAGAAACGTTGTATTCTTATTAGAAGAAAGTGGTGTTCAGCCATGTGCAGAGAGTAATACCTGTTTAACTATAGTGTTAGCAGGGACGATGACACCCCGAGATGTTTTTCTGTGTGTTCAGGGTGGAATGTAGGGGTGTGGTACATATGTACACACTTCAACTCTTCATTTGCAGCAAGTGCCTCTCCAGAGTGAAAATTCTAAAACCAGTTGTCAAACTTCGGCATAAGCACAGACTATAGGACAGTATTACTGATTAAATACCCCCTGATACCTTTAATTGGAAAAACTATCTGTAAGATTAGCGTGTATCTTGAGGTAGTTATGCAACATAACTCCGTTTGGCTTCCAAAAGAAGATTTAATAATGCAACATGTGATTTTAATATTCTACGCACTGCCGTCCTAAAAAAAAAAATGTTTCTACTTGGTTCAGTTTTTGCCTGAGACTGTCAGTATGATTTAATTTTTCTACAGTTTATTGATCATATGGTCCGCATTACAGGGTACTAATATATTAGGAAGAGAGACAGTTTTCTATTTATTCTCCCATAGGAATATAGACCAAACTTCATCTCTTAGTATCTGGAAAAACTAAAAGCTGATGTTGCGATGTGCCTGTTATGTAAGTGGAAATATGCGAGTGGTGTAACTTGCTTCACATACCTTTTGGGAGTGTTAAATACTGGGTGAAAAACAAAAAACCCACTCTTGTTTGAAGGCCAAGAGAATCCGGGATGAGAGAACCCTGTTGGGAGCTTACCTGCTATCCACAGTTACCTTTCTCCACTGATTGCTTTTAAATACAATTACAAGTCTTTGCCTCGTAGGTTTTCTGAAACCCTTTTTACTCCTCTTTTAGTAGGGTACCCCTTCTCACTTTCTCCTCACATTAGTTCTGGGGTGTGGAGTGCCATGAGAACCCCAGAGATCTCCGGTTGTCTTAAACTCTATTAGCTGCCTTTAAAGATATAAGTCATTTAGTGTATGTTCCACTGTACCACTTATAAAGCCATCTCCATGGTATAGAAAAGGTTCCTTTCAAAGAAGCCAACTTCAGTTCTCCCCTGATTCTCAGCATCAGTGGAGTCCTGTATCCCATTTGGAGACTCCTAAAGCTCTGACCTTACGACAAATCCTAGAGCTCAGCCACAGAGCTGCCTGCCTCTTCACTTCCCCCAGGCATCCACTGGACCAAAGCAGGAGGATAAACAAGTTCTAATTCTTCTCATCGGAGGTACACAATGTAGGTGGCTAACAACCACACCATTCTGTCTGGTTGCTCTAAAACATTGATGGTTTTTATTTGTGATTAAATAGTAATGGTGATAACCTTACAGCTGGTCCCATACATGGTACTGGAAGGGTCATAGTTATTATTTGTGCATTATTCCTCATTGCTTTGTACTATTTGAGATGGGAGGGGCAGTGGGATAGAGAGACCGGAATGGAGCCCTTACACACAGAAACTAAGGTTCCTTAGTTGGTGACTGGCTGACTCTAAATCTACTTACATGTTTGTGGGCACATTGATTTTTTTCCTATGGGCTTTATATTCTTTCCACTGCAAAATGGAGATTCTGTCTAAAATCCCAGGCCACTATCCAAAACACTGGGACCCAACTCTCATAGAGAAAAAGAAAACATTTCTGTATTTTTTTCCCTAGAAACTACAGCAAAAATGAAGAGCCCCCAGAGATGTGAGTTCTGATCTTGTACTGACTGCTCGCTGTGTGATTTGGATGAATTTATTTTCTGGGCATAGATTTCTTGGTATGGCAACAATGAGAGAGACCAGATCATCTTGCACAGTCTTGTGAATGTGCTGGCAAATGTGCCATAGGCACTCAGGTTTGACCAAAGACATAATGATGAAAATTAGCCTAAGTTGGTGGCAACTGGGCAGCCGCATACCCTTGGCTGAATATTTCCTTTGACTTTCTCTCTGAAACTTATAGCAATCAAACCCAAACAACTGCACAAGTTCAGGAGGTGCCTCCCATGTTCCTGTCGCTTGGTTATTGCATTTACTGTGTGTTTTAAGTAACTCGGTGAAGCAGTGATGCTTTCGATAACTTAAGGTACTGTGTTGAGCTGCACAATATAGAGACAGATTTTCATGAGTCCACTGTTGAGTGACCCGGCCACCTCTCCTGAGGGCATTGTAAGGAACACGAAGGTAGCCTGCACTTAGTACGTTTTTTTCTAGGATAGTAGACAAACTCCGTTTCCTTACTGTCCAGAATTTCTATCTCATCTTTTTTTTTCTTTCTTTTTTTTCCCCCCTTAAAGTCCTAATAGATATCTTGGAGGTAGCGCCTAGGTGGGAGAATACCAAAACCAGAATTGGTTGGCCCTTCCATTTTTAGCCCTGTCAATTTGAGCTTCTTTACCCCTTCCTGTGCAGTTGTCTGGGCTGGCAAAGCCCAGCTGGTCACAGCGTGGTGCTGATGAAACTGTAGTCAAGGGCTTCTCCCTCTTGTGGGCAGTAATATTTTCGGAGAAACCCTACCTCGTGTGTCAGTTCAATTCTGCACAGCACTTGAGGAGTAACCTTTGCTGTGGAGAGTGCCTCTCATGTCCATGTTTAATAAACTCTCACCTGACGAAGAAGCATCCATCTGGGGCAAATGACAGGTTCCAAGTTTCCCCCAGGAGCTTGGGGCAGAACCTGGCATTCTGTATTTTCATAAAAACCTTTGGCTGATTTTTTTTTTTTTTTTAATCAGGCCTGTTTTAGAATCACTATATTGTGTAGCGCTTGATGTCTTCAGGGCAATTGAATTATGTAGTGGGCTTTTTTGTCCCTGTACTGAATGTTCCAGCTCTTGTCGCAAGTCTGTGGCTTGTTGTTGGTCTCACATCTCTGTCTCTTCTGAGAGGTGAAACTGGAATACACTGGATTGCTAAGTGGGGGCTTAAGCAGATCAAAGTCTTGGGAGAATGATACAGGTTGTGGTGTCTCTTGGGTTGGGACTGCAGGGAACGGAAAGCTAACACCCATAGGTGTGAGTTGGACAAATGGCGTTTGACCTCTCCAGGCTTCAGCTTCCTTCCTCATTTGTAAAATCAGGGAAGCAGTGACAGCCTGTGGCCTGTGGCCTGCAGCTGAGGTGAGAGATTGCATGTGCAAAGTTCACAAGTGTGTCCTTGCTGTCAGAGGCCAGTTGCCACTGTCTTTATTAGTAATGACAGCATCCTCATCTCCTCCTTCCTTGTCTCCCAGGGTTCTGTGACAAAGCCCTTCTTTTTTCTCCTTCCTTCCTTCCTTCCTTCCTTCCTTCCTTCCTTCCTTCCTTCCTTCCTTCCTTCCTTCCTCCCTCCCTCCCTCCCTCCCTCCCTCCCTCCCTCCCTTCCTTCCTTCCTTTCTCTCTTTCTTCCTTATTAAAGGGAGAATATCTGAGGAAGAAAAGCTTGCAGAGTGGGCACAAATGGTTTCCATTAGCTGAAGAAAGAGTAGCTGACCTGTCTGGGGAGGGCAGAGGGCAGGCGCCTTGGTCACCTTAGGCTGATGTCTCTTCCTTTGGAAAAGAGATGGTCCATAGCATGGGAGTGGGAAGAAAACAAACAAGCAACCAACCAAACAACAACAACAACAACCCTACCCTCCACCCCCACCCACAGCTCTCCTAGGAAGGGTACGGGGGATTTGGACAAAGCCTGACTGAACAGAGTACCTGTCCTTGGAAATAAGTAAAATGCTTTTTTCCTGGGTGCTCTTTGCTTGTTAAGGAAGGGTGTCCTGTGCTATGATCCAGGCTGATCTTGTGGGTTAGACAGTGATGCTAAGCTGGGGAGGCTGTGGCCCTAGGTAGTTCCTGTTGCTCAGCACACTGCCCTGGGGCTGTTCATCCTCCCTCACTGCCCACTCTTCACTGCAGCCCAGGGAAGATACACTCTTCAGTCCCATCTCATTGGCATCAATTTTATTAAAGTCTGAATGTGTGTGACCTGTCCTATGGACTCCGTTGAAGCTCAGGAGCCTTGAAGACCATACTTGACAGTAGAGAAGGCAATTGAACCGAACTGAACCTGAACTGTGTATCAGTTTAAGGTGGCCTCAGCCTCTCTATGGATGGTTAATGAAACAATTCTTAGTTATCCAGCTAGATTCATGAACTCTAGGATTTTGTTATGAGCAGTACCAACATTATATGTTTAGTCCTTGTCAGAAAAACAGCTCTCTCTGAAGGAGCGAGCACTTAGGGGAGAGCCACTGGGAATGTGAGCTCCCCCCTGCCCCCTCCCTCCCAGTGATGAGAGCTTCGTCACACTATGTGATCTAACTCCTGAGGCCTCATTTCTCATCCATACAAACTGGGATAGTATGGCCATGGGAGCCCAATGCACTGTTCACTGTGGCCGCCAGAGGCCTGGGCTGGCTAGTAATTGCCAAGGGGTCATGAAAGAGCAGGAGGAGAAACAAGGTCGTGCCTTTCTGATATTGGTGTATGAAACTGGATCCGTTTCATGTGGCACTGCTCCGAGAGTCTTCTACTATTTCCCTTGCGTATGTCAGTCAAAAGAGGAACAAGACAAACAGGTTTCACTTTTAGTCCAAATCACTGTGAGGCCAGAGACTCCTGGTGTGAGTTTGGAGGACTAAGCAGTTTTTGTTCTAGTCCCTTCCTTAAGACTGGTACTGGGTCTAGAAGGCCCGGCTCTACCTCAGCTCACTGCTGAGTGATTTGAGTTTGAACAGACATCACCTTTTTTTTTTTTTTTCCCTGAGACAGGGTTTCTCTGTGTAGCCCTGTCTGTTCCTGGAACTGACTCTGTAGACCCGGCTGGCCTCTAACTCAGAAATCCACCTGCCTCTGCCTCCCAAGTGCTGGGATTAAAGGCGTGCGCCACCACTGCCCAGCCAGACATCACCTTTTATGACGTACCCCAGGAGGACAGAAGAGGGGCTCACATCTTCAAAGCTCGTGCTTTTTTAAATGCCTCTGAGCGGTTCCTGAGGTAGAAGTCATTCCCCACAGCTGATGGGTGAAACGGAGTCTGGGACTGAATGTCTTTCTGAAGATCATATGCTGAATGGAAGTGCTCACACTCAAAACCAAGGGAGGCTGTATCTCTGACTGTCCTCTTGGTGCTATTCTTCACTTAGGGCCAGGCGAATGCATGAGTTAGGATCTGCACTGATATCCGCAAAGGTAAAACACAGCAAACAATATGGGTAAGGGTGGTCCCCACCGGCAGGTCTTTGAAAGATACAGTTGATTTTCTTGTGTGTGCACTTTCAAAGTACATATTATAATCAGGGTATTGATGGTGTGTTTTTGAGGTTTGTCACAAATTAACAAAATTATATGCCTGGGGAGTTTTGCAGAGAAATGCAAATCGGCATAAGTGCTTTGTGATAACAAGCAGTATGTGTTGGTTCCTGTGTATGTGCCCCTAAAGTTCAGACTGTGCAATTACACTGCATGAAGGAAGCCATTCTCACTGATGCTGTCTTTACAGCTGCCCCACCCCCACCCCAATTAGTTTGCCGAGTAAATCTGTATAATTTCTAGAGAGGGGATTTGATCAAGTATGTGTTTGCACCTGCCTTTCAAATCTTCTCTTCTACAGATGTTCCCGGAGCAACTTCTGTGGGCAAAGTGCACTAGGTTTACCTAAAAGGAATTCCCTGGCCGGGGAAGGGAAAACAGCCTTTGCTTAATGATGACATGGGACCCTTAAAGGAGGGCTAATGTAAACACAGTGGGGCAAGATGGAGGGAAAGGTAAGAAGCTGGGTCCCAGGGGAGAAATAATAGCCCAGAAGCCAAGAAGGGGACAAGGGGCTGTAGAGGGGAGGGAACCGCAGACACTAGCTCAGGGGAATCGAAATGTGTTTGGGAAGCCCTTTGGTGGAAGCTAGGGTGTAATGTGGTCCATTTATGTTGTGAGAGAAGAGGCTAGAAACAGGGTTAATACCAGACTGAGAAAAGGAGCTGAAAATGGCAGACAGCTGGGGGTGGGGGGGTGGGGGGTGGGCTCTGACATTATTATAGAGGACAGACCAATAGAACCAAGGGAGTGTTAGCTTGCCTTTTATTATGGAAATTTCCGTATAGCTAGCCACTGTATCCTTAAGGAACTGCTAGGTCCTAGAGTAACTCCAAATTTGGGGGAAGAACTACTTTTTTTTGTGGCAGCTACACTGTTTTACAAATGTAAGGTCCCTTTAGGATGGAAGGAAAAGTTAGAAGAGTTCTACAGAGGTCTTTAAAATTAGTATAAATTTTAACTTTATATTCTATATTAAGTTTATAGCTTAAATAAATTAAGCTATTATTAACTGACCATTAATGAAAATTAATCTAATTCAGGCTTGGGGAAAAAGATCTCTGGCTTGGAGGGTTAGGGGAACTGAGATGAGTGAGTGCTCTGACCAAGGGTCCTTGGGGACATGAGGGAGGGAGAGAGAGAGAGGGAGGGAGGTCAGCCCCCCTCCATGCAGCACCTACAGAAGAAAGCCTTGTGGTCTGACTAGTCAGTGCTTCTTCAGATGTATCATGCACAGTAAAACTGAGACAGTCAGTCATCTACTTGTTCTGCCTAGGACTTGAAATGTCCTTAGAAGCCATTTAAAGGAGTTAACTGAAAATTGTCTTGGTTTTATGTTCAGGTATTTCTTGGGTTATAAAGACATTTTAGAGCCGGGTGGTGATGGCACATGCCTTTAATCCCCCCAGCACTTGGGAGGCAGAGGCAGAGGATTTCTGGGTTCGAGGCCAGCCTGGTCTACAAAGTGAGTTCCAGGACAGCCAGGGCTACACAAAGAAACCCTGTCTTGAAAAACCAAAAAAAAAAAAAAAAAAAAAAAAAAAGACATTTTAGAAACAACCTTGTTGAGATTAAAATTTACAATACCATGTGAGGCAGCCATTTAAGGCACCCAATTCACTGGGTTTTATTATAGTCACAGAATGGAAATCAATCTCTATGTATTCTTAATGACCACTAATCACTTTTTTTCTCCCATAGAGAATCTCGTCATGTTACATAAGCCAACAATATGCCATGTGCCATGTGGTTGTTTGGTCGTTTGTAGTTGTGCCGCCGCCTTCTTTCTTCTTTCCTCTTTCTTCTTTCTTCCTCCTCTTCCTCTCCATTTCCTTCTCCCCCTCCTTCCCCTCCTCCTTCAAGTTTTAAAGTCCCATCCATATTGTAACATGTATCAGAAGTACTTCATTTATTTTTATTGCCAGATAATCTCCCACTGTATGGATGTACCACATTTTGTTTATACACTTATTATTTAATGGCTCCCTGGATTGTTCCCATTTTGAGTTACTATGAATAGGAAGGCGGCCCTTGTGTTTTCAGTTCTCTTGGATCTCTACATTTAAGAGTGAAATTGCTTGACCATATATCAGATGGTTAACTTTTTGAGGAACTGCCAAATTATTTCCAGCATGCCTGTGCCACATTAATTAAAACATATAAGAAAAAATACAATGTCTTAGGAATTAGGATATTCATGAAATCACTGTAGGATTATTTTGTTCTTAAGGACATTTTCCACCAAAAAAAAAAAAAAAAAGATTTTTGATCTTTTAAGTGGTGTCATAGGTTTTAGGTGATCGAGCAGAGAGCAGTACTCTGACTGAGAATTAGAGGCTGGGTGGTCAGTTACACCCAAGTGCTGAATAACACCTACAGAACTGGGTGGAGTTTACAGACTGTGGACTTTTAAAGTGGAAACAAACAAACAAAAAAACACTTCAGAGTATCTTAAAAACTATGTAGAGGTACAAATATCGAGACCTTCACATACCTGGAACTTAGTCAGTACAATTTTAAGGCCACATCATATAAATGTGTTTAGTTCCTAGTAAGTTTAAATTACCATCTCAGAATTTAAATCATTTCCTATCTCTCAGACTTTCAGGCTGGACATCAGCATAGTATTAAAATCAAAAAGGACAAGATAATCGAAGGCTTTATGAATTAGATGGCACATCATGCTAAAAGCTTAAAGTGGTCAGTGTGTGGGACAGGAAAGTCCAGATGTTTTAGGAAGGCGAAGGGGAGAGAATCCTCACTACTGTTAGCTGCTTTCCCTGGTGCCTCAATGTGTCCACAGTAAAGCAAATGCTGATCACAGGGTCTCAGCTCAGAGAGGGTGAGTGGATGCACAGTGCGCGCAGCTAGTATTTATGGGAATTTGGCCAGGAGCCTGCAGTGATGACAGTGGCTTCCATGCATCGGGCATTAGCTGTGGGCTTCTCACCATGTTAAACGCTGCACATGCCTTCTGATAGGTTCTCCAAGGAGCCTGTAAAATCCCAATCACCTTCATCTCAGCTTTACGGAGCTGAGGTTCAGAGAAGTTGAGCATAACTCCCCTCCGATGGTGCAGTAAGAGTGTTCCAGTAAGAGTGGGATGAGAATCTGACTGGTGAGGCTGGTTTTCTCTGCTCTGTTCTCCTGCTTATGCATGGCTAAAACCCTGTCTTCCCCCTCCTACCCCAAGCCTGTTCTTCTATCAGTCAGCAGGCTGGGAAGACCAAGTTGTCCAAAGGAAGGTAGATTTGTGATTCTCACCCTGAACCCATTAAGGTCATTAAAGGCAACCATGCTATGTCCTGTGGTTGTTTGGATACCTCAAAAATAACAAATGCATATACTGTACTTTCACTAACAAACGGACTTGTAAAGACTAACTTACAGTTTTAGCATCCAAGGCTAGAGAGATAGTTTATTATGTTCAGTTCCTAGCACCAGCATGGTGGCTCACTGTCTGTGACTCCAGTCATGGGAGTCGGGGCAGGGCGGGGGGGGGGGGGTCCAGTGCCCTCTTCTGGCCTCTGGGAGCCAGTATGGTGCACATACATGCAGTTAAAGCATGGATCAATAGAAAAATAATTTAACTTGGTTTGTCTTTAAGCCTCACCGTCTACCTAGACTAGCCCATGCGTCAGCATTCAAAATTCACAATTTGAGTGACACCTATCAGTTCCCTGTGGGCTTTCTCCTTAATTTTGTCTTACTAGGAGATGCAACCGGTACTCTCCGGGCTTAGCCTAACAAATGTAGAGAATGATTGAAAATATTTCTAGAAGTAATGGGGGAGAAGGGTAAGAAGGAGTGTCCAGAGATCTGCTGGAAATGCTCATAGCTTGAAGGGGTGCAAAAGCCGGGTACTGAAGAGAAGAGCATACTGGATCCTGGACAGTCCTACCAGGAGGCTCAGGAAGGGGTGGGAGGACCTTGAACTAGAGCCCCTATGTAGCCTCACGAGGCAGCAATAATGGCCACTCTGTTAGTGGACCCTTTTTTGTGCCTGGGTTCAATCTGCTGTGGTGGTAAATTTTGAGCTTCTCTGGTTAGTGTCTGCGGATGCAGCTCGTTCATTAAACATAGTAAATAGAACTTCTCCGCTTGGCCTCTTCCCCACAAATGACCCACATTGTTACAAAGTTAGCAACCACCGACAGGAAGTGGCAGAAATGTTTCTCAGCCGCACAGCCCATTTCATTAGACACTTGCCCAAAGGGGCTGTTTTGGTCAATTTGGCCTCTGTAGGCTTCTAGGGAGGAACAGCCTAACACATCATTTCTCATCTTTGCATTTGCTGACATCTTGCCCTTAGCGGCTGTTTTGATTAAATGCGTGGCTCTTTGTTCTGCACCAACTGCACACACAGCGCACAGGAGGAGGAACCGCTAGGAAGCTGGGACTTTAAAAATATTTCCAAAGGTGTTACCAACTTACTAGAGAGTCTTTTGTTCGGGACTTCTCATTGAAATCTATTTAGAGAGCAATTCCAATGGCGTGGCAGTGGGGCTGGTGGGCTCCTAGCACCTTTGTGAAGGACTCCTTGGAAAGGCCTGAGCTTGAGGCATTGTAGGAGTGCTGAGCTCCTAGGGACTGGCTGGGAAGATAAAATATACATCTTGGGTCAAAGCATTCCAAGGACAGGGCTCTCCTTTCCTGGGGGAAATAAGCTGTCATGAATTTTAGATTCAATTTTCCCAAGTCCATTGATGGGGCTAAGAAACTCTGAGTTTGCTTTAACACTGATCGTGTGCAGTTGTGCTTGTCACAACTGTGAAATTGGTCATTTATTATCAATTAGCAATCTTTCACTGATGGATTCTTCCAGATGACAACATGTAAATCTGAGAATCTGTATTTAGATATTCAGTCAGTTTTTCTCATTGTAGAGCTCTACCCCGCCCTGCTCCGCCCCCCCAACAAACAACAAAATCCAACCTTGACACCTGGAGTAGCATTGTCCTCTGTCAGCTGGAAGAGGCTAGGGCAGCAGATGTTTTTGAATACCTACCCTGTAGTCAGCCACATCACCATCCCACCAGGTCTTAAGGCCTGGAAGGAGCCACCTTCCTCTAATTGATGCTGTGCTGGGATGGGTGAGGCAGCTGTTCAGAGAGATTGAGTGGCAGGCCTTGGGATAGAGAATGGTGGTACTCTCGGCCATGAACCAACCAACAGCCTACCTTTTCTTCCTCCGAGAGTAAAGACTGGCATTTAGATTTTCACTAACAAGCATGTGAGTAAAGCGAACCCGTCAGAATGCCTTAAAATTATCGGGCCCTATGAAGTAGTTAAGTTTGATTTGGGGTTTAAAACCTTTTACCCATGTCAGTATTTCCTGTTCCTGTGTAAATTCCTAAGAGAATAGAGGTGAGACTCTGAACTCCAGGCTGGAAGGGCATGGACTTGACTGGATCCTCATTAGGTGACAAGCTGTGCACTAAGGCACTTCATGCATTATTAACTTACTTGAATTTCACAACAACCCTGTGGAGGAGGCTGGCACTCATTTCAGTGGGTTTCTTTTTTTTTTTTTCCCCAGAAAGCAGGGCCAGTCTCAATTCTTATTGGAGGCTGGTGACACGCTGCATTAATAATTCAACCAGTTAATCTCTAACAGAAATTATTTACTAAGATTCCCAGCAAAGTGCTGTTTTAGAATCTCCCTTTAGCTGACTGCTGAACCCTGTGTCCCCTTCCATTACACATCTACCAAGGAGAGCAGCGGCATCAGACGCCTTAGGAAAAATGGTCAGAGAAGCCGACAAGTGTCACGCAGAAGTGGGGTGACTTTTCTGCACAGGAATAGCAGTTTCTGATCCCAGTGTTAATTCCCCTTCTTATCCATCTTCTCCAAAGGAGTTAAAAAGCCAGGGAGTGAGATGCTTTGACTGGAGCAGCCTGCGCTGTGGAAAGACCACCTCGTGTTTCCCAGGCTATTGTAGGGCTCCTATTCAGCTGGGATTTCAATGGTGCCCTGATTAGCATGAGACCAAGTGTATAAAGTAGGTCTTTTTACCCTCCCTTAAAGAAGTTTTGTGGCATTTCTTTCTGAGGGGGTTGGCATAGAGCTTTGACAAACACAGACCCATGGTAAAGTTAAATAGGGCTGCGAGCGGTCCCATTTGCACACGTCCTTCCCACTTAGAATGCAGAGCAGCCTCACTGGTGATGGACTCCTTAGGAACCATGGCAGGGTTCTTCCTGCACCAGTAATGGGCGAGCAGGAAATACCCACAAGTAAACTGGGGAAGGGAGTCCCTGGCTCATCCACCATTCTCCATTGTCCGAGAGCCACCACAGAGAATGCTTCTGAGTTTGACCAGCCAGCTATCTTCTCTTTTCCTTTTGTTTACTGAGATAAAGACAGTGTGCAGTGGAAGATCCAGGGGAATACACTGAGAGGGTGGAGCCTGCCTTGAAGCAGCAAGTAAGAAGACAGACAGACGCACAGCAGTTGGTGGAGAAGTGCAGCCAGGTGTTTTGGTGTGATACTTTAGTGAAATGATAAGAATAAAGGTCTGACAGGAAGCTTCTTGCTGTTTGGGCTCAATCCTTGTGGTATTTGCTGGGGAAGCTTGGATGCATTGCTGTCATTTGGTGAATGGATAAAATGAGGGTGAATTCTTGCGACAGATGGCATGCCATGTGAGCAGGAAATACTTTGAAACTTGTAATTAATACTTGTGATGTGAATGCAGTTTTGTCTGAAATGTTCCCTTTTCTCTCTACTGTCCTCATTTGTAAGACTGTGCATTGAGTACCTGCTATTACCAGAGAAGGGGAAATGTCCCTGCGGATTGTATCTCCAGGTGGCAGTCCGTAGTTGTCCTTGGGCAGTATGTACCCAAGAGATGCTCTTCTGAATGACAGTTCTGAACACCTGGGTTCTTTTCCTCAGAACAGCATTCCGATGTCTGCAGAGTTCAGCTCTCACCATGCTTGAGACCCTTCAGGATTTGGTTCTACCATGGCCTTTGCCTTCCCTTTCTCTGCTGGTCCTGCCTTCCCATCTCTGCCCTCCTTTGTTGCACACTTGGGCCTCAGACACATACATTTGATGGCTTTTCCAGCCTTCCTCAAACCTTGTCACTCTTCTTCCTAGTTAGGAATGTGCTACCCCGTTCTCGGTAGGCAAGATCTCAGGCATTCCTTGATTTTTCTCTGAGCAGAGTTTACCCCCCATGCCATTTTGGGTAAATCTTTCTAATGATAAAAAGTAACATAAATTTTTAAAAATGGGTTTGCCTTGTACCATTGTACCATCTTATTATATTTGGAGTTTCTTTTATAATACAGCTTACGAATTTTATTGAAAAATATATAAGTAAAAAAGGTATTCTAGACAGTAAGAACATAAAGCCAAAGAGGACAATCAAAGTTTTGTTTCAGATAATTCCACAATCTCAAGGTATCTTTTTTTCTATAAATAGATGTGTTATTAAGTGTAATTATAAAGCTAAGTACCGCTTAAAGCCTGCTTCCTGTAAGTCATTGTGATGAAATGGAAAAAAAAAAAAAAAAAAAAAAAAACAAAAAAAAAAAAAACAACTGGCTAGAGTTGGTAACAACCTATAATAGTCTAAGAAATCTGAGAGTGGGAGCGTGCCCCTAAATTAAGACAGCTTAGGTTTTAAACTTAGCTTTTATATTATCTTATGGTGTTGTAAACTTGATCCACAAAAGTGAATTTGCGCTAACCATGATGGTTTCTTTTTTTAAAAAAAGTTTAACCTACTTCATACTACCCCTACCTTACAGAAGGCTTCTAACAGGAAGAGGAAAAGCAAGAAAGAACCAGAAAAATGGATGAATGAATGAATGAATGAATGAATTTTTCTTGTACTGCAGGTATTCAACCCAGGGCCTCACACATATGGGCAACCAAAACAGTAGAGAAATGATACCTGAGCTGGGAGACAGCCAGATCTCGGTTTATGTCCTGACTGTGGCTAACTTACTGGGCCACTATGACCAAGTCACTTTCCCTTGCTCTTGACTGCTAACTTTCCCAGTGTGAGGCATCCTCTGGTTCCTTTTCTGCTTCATCTGGGTACTTCCTCTGGGAAACTGTTCTATTAAACAATGCAAGATAAGTCCTTTCGGTGAATATGTCTGGGACTACACTAGCTTTGGAGATTTAATGATCTAATCATGAATGGGGTGTGGCCCCTGCCTCTTGTGTCTTCTGGAGCAGATGCTGGGCAGGTGTGGTGACAGGAATAGACCATGTCCTCTGTGTAAAAGTAACAGACACAATGGGTTTATACCCCTATGTTAGAAAGAGGGGTTGAAGGAAGAATGCTAAAGACAGTAAGTAACATTGCTACTATTTATCAAGGAGAGGGCCACCTTGATGAAGCCATCTTAGCACAGTGCTGTCCCTGATCAGCCCAGTATGGATGGCCACTCTTTTTTATTGTTTTCAAGACAGGGTTTCTCTCTGTAGCCCTGGTTGTCCTGGAACTCACTCTGTAGACCAGGCTGGCCTTGAACTCAGAAATCTGTCTGCCTCTGCCTCCCAAGTGCTGGGATTAAAGGTATGCGCTGCCACAACCACCCAGCTCAATGGCCACTCTTTAGGATAGTCTTAGGATGTCTAAGATAGAGGATTGAAGCATCAAGAATTCTTCCTCTCCCACCCTTATTTATAGATGGGGAAACTACACTCTTGAGAACTTAGAGGGCTCAGAAAATAGGTAGACACTAGAGGAAAAAAAAATCTTCTACAAACAGATTTAAGGTCAAATCCATAGAGGGAAACATAGTTTTAAACATCTCTTTAAACTCTAGATTTGGTTATTTTGTAAATTAGATATTGATCTCATGTGTCAGTGGTCTACAAAGCCCTGGAAACCTTGACCCAATGCACAGTAATACTGTTAAAGAAATCCCCCAAATAAAATTAGTTTCAAAGAGGAACGTCCTGAATTCACCATCTCTTCATATTCTGCTTCCCCAACCAACACACCCACACCCAGGAGTCTGGGCTGTTATGAGCCTTGTTTTGACTGTTCTAGTTGAGGTCTACCTTCATGTGTTGGTCTTACTTTTTTTGGTTTTGTTTTTTGTTTGTTTGTTTTGTTTTGTTTTGTTTTTTCGAGACAGGGTTTCTCTGTATAGCCCTGGCTATCCTGGAACTCACTCTGTAGACCAGGCTGGCCTCGAACTCAGAAATCCGCCTGCTTCTGCCTCCCGAGTGTTGGAATTAAAGGCGTGCGCCACCACGCCCGGCTTGGTCTTACTCCTTCTAAAGAAACAACATGCAACTCTGCGTCTGCCCTTTGTTCCCATGCTTTTTTCCTTCTCATCGGCTGTAGAAGGAGAACCCATTCTGAAAGCTGCTTTCTACCCACACCCAGCGCCATCACCATTCAACTTGGATACTTAAGCATCATGACTTGAAGCCATAACTGCCCTAATGTTAGTTAGTGACCCTAAAACAAATCATTCACAATCATGGCTACGTTTCCTTGCCTTGGGGTCTGTAATATATGCAGAAGCCCTCGGGGACAAAAAGGCTTGTATCCCAAGATACTGTTGGTTCACTGGAGATCTTGATGGCTGAATCTATAGACATTGTCACCGAAGAGGACAGATGATACAATTTCCCATCATAGTTCCCCTAGTCTGGAAGTTTTAAACTTTAAGAGGCTATGAGCCCCAATAGGAAGCTATGTCATAGAGTCAGGCTGTTTTGGGTTCAATTGATAGTTTATAAATGGCCTTTCCAAACTATTGTTTCCATCTGTGAAATAGGACAGTAATTTCTATTTCACAGGCTGTCGGGAGATTGAAAGATGCCTAGGACCACCAGAAGTGTTTGAGTACTGCTGGGTGTCATAGAGGATTGGCAAGCTTTAGAAGAAGTAAGTGTGGCAGAGAGTGCCTCCTGAATCTGCAGCTTGTCCACTCCGAGCATGCGCGTTGGGTTCGGCCTGTCTGCCCTCTGCAAAGTGCTCTGGAGCCTCCCAGAGAGTGGAGCGGCAGCTGTGCAGATGTAACCCCCTTCCATCTGCCCTGGCTGAAGGTGTTCTCCAGGTGGGGAGACCATGTTGGAAATTTGTCTTTAATGCATTCCAGTGTTCTGATGCAAAACCTGCCTGAGAGATTGAGCAGAGCATATTAACCAATATCATTTAAAGTTGATTAAAACTATCATCTTAATTAAGTATGAGAGAACAAGAAGTTCTCAGTCTTCTGGTAGCAATTAAAGACTAAAGAGTAGATTTGAAGTTGTTTTTGCAACTCTTAAAATAATACTCCCTCCCCTCCCTCCCTCCCATGAAAAGCGTTTCTTAGCTAGAGACATTCCCTCACATTGAGGCTTGTGAGAGCTGTTAAGGGCCGCAAACCTGCTGGCAAGCCCTCCACTGCCAAGGCTTCAGAGTTCTCAAAAGCTAGGGGTTCAAGCTCAGGATACGCTGATTGGGAAAGCGAGCCTAAACAAAGGGCCCTTTGAGGCTGGAAACTGGGGCTTGGCTTCAGCACAGAGCACTGTGGGATTGGAAGAGTGCCCTGGGACTTGCCGAGAAGAGGGACCCGGGCGATCGAGAGAGGAAGTATAAAGTTTCCCCATACAGTGAGGGGTTCTGCTGAAACCCTGGAAAGTTGGTTTCCGAGGCTACCTGTCGTCTACCAGCCAAGTCTGGACAGTCTGTAAAACCCGGACTTGACAGCACTCTCTGTCTTTGACCAGAAAGGGGAGCGATCCATGAAGGCCTGTGGATATTGCCTCACCGGCATCTCACCGGGAGATCAGAGATTACCTCAGAAGGCCCAAAGCCATCACTGTGATCAGTGCATTCATCTCACCACCGTATCACTCAGTGTTTGTTGGCTGCCTGCTTTAGGCTAGGCTGATGTGACTGCAAAACTTACAAAACACAATTCCCACTCATGGGCGGGGGTGGGGAGTGGAGCAGGGTGGTGAAGACCAGAAGCTATGCAGACAGAGTTCCGGAATAGCACTCCCCAGTTCAAGTGTTCACACCCCCCAGCCAGCCAGCTCCTTCCTGCATCCTAACTGGGTTTTACATCTAGTCTTCCTGAAAATAAGACTTCGAATGCTCATCACCACAGACATCCTAACTGGCAGCAAGCCAACCAACAGAGATACTAGCAGGGACAGCCAGCACACTGAGACAAACTCCATGAGGAGTGCTACTACCCCAACCTCTTCCCGTGTGGTGTGCGTGTGCGTGTGCGCGTGTGTGTGTGTGTGTGTGCGTGTGCGTGTGCGTGTGCGTGTGTGTGTGTGTGTATGTGTATGTGCGTGCGTGTGTGTGTGTGTGTGTGTGTGTGTGTGTGTGTAGGTAGGTTTGTCCGAAGCACTAGCAGTAGGATAATACCCAGAGGACCTGACTCAACTAAACCACTACTCCAAAGAGGAGCAATGACTTTCTTCCATTACACATTGGAAAACCGATTCTGCCGGGGCCCAGGTGAGAGGGTACACATTTTCTTAAGTGAAGACTTCTCATGTGTTTCCTTCGCTCTCCAAATGTGTATCTGTTAATCTAAGCAAATGTGTGTCAGAGTTCTCAGACTGAAAGCGTCCAAGGCTGGAGGTACGGGAACCTAGAATCTGCCAACAGGTCCCCAGCATGAGAAAGGTGTGGCTGTGAGACACAGGGCTGCATTGTTCCACGGTGGGGATTGATAATGCCACAGGGCGCACAGGAACCGTTGCACCTGAGCAGAGATGCTCCAGCGGCTGACTGGGTGCTTAACTGAAGGATACTCATGAAGGGTTTTCTACTGTGTCTGTGTTTAGAGGTTATGCACAGAACTTAACTACAGTATTTGTGTGACAGCAAAATGTAGAGAAAAAGCTATAGTTCTGTGTATAAATAGAGAAGCATTCATAAGAAACATCGGGTTCTATAGAACCCTGTCAGGTAAGTCTGAGGGAAGCGACTCACTCAATTCCTAAATACAAGGTCTTGCCTACATGAGTTGCTCAATAAAATTTTTTTTTTCCTGCCACCAACATGTATTTTCAACCTTTCATCTAAACTTATTTTACATTTTTTGGTGCTTTAAATGATATTGGCCAATCTTTAGGAAAAAAAAAAAAAAAGGTCACATATAGTTTGCTATTCAATACAATCCTGGCATTTTGGCATATTTCCTTTTTATTTAATTTCTTTTCAATTAATTAAGCACACGTGCCCTTGTTTTTCTATGTTAGTGATTAAAACGATCTTTACTTCATCAAATCACTTGACAGTATTGGACCTGAGTGTCACCATTAAGTGCACATAGCCTTGGAGTTGAGCTTCGCCATCAGCTGTACGCAGGTCTTTCCCCTGCCATGTTCAGTTCTTTCCTGTGATACCCAGACAAACTCCTGGGCTAGATTCTTTGCTCCCTCTAAAGATCACTAGGGCTGCTGTACTAAGGAACAAATCAAGCAGTTTAAGTGGCAGAAGTGTGTTGTCTCACAGCTCTGGATGTGAGGGAAGGTGTGCGGTGGTTCGTTCTGGGGCTGTGAGGGGAGGGTCTGCTGTCCTCAGCATATGGCATTGTCTTGTCTATGGCTGTTCCCATGTCATGTGATCCTTCCTTTATGACCTGTAAGCATATCCCCTGTACAAATTTCTCCTTGCTAAGGACACCGATTTTCCTGCATCAGGACACACCCCAGTGATGTCACTGTAACTTGACTGTCTCGAGAGACTCTATTCACACTCTAAGCACTTCAGTGTAGGAGTTCTAGGTAGGAATACACTTCAACCTGTAACCTCTCCTCACATATATGTTAGGAAGTTGGAGCCAGGGAAATAGCCTCTGATTGACTTTAGTTGTGACTGCCTCTGACGTGATATTTTTATCTGCATCCTACGGATGAATTGAAAGGCCATGAGCAAGGAGAAACTGGTATCTCCTTTGATTCTAATTCTATTGATGTGAGACGTATTTAATGATTATTAATTTAACTGGAACCTATTTTGACCTGCACTGTGATGCTATTTAAAAACCAGGTCAAATGCAGCGTCCTCGGCGTGGCAGAGACTTAATTACAGTCATGTATCTATGAAGCCTGTTGGCCAGCTAGATCCATTCCTTTGAAAGTTCCAATGAACACAGCAACCTATAGACCATCTGGCATCCTAATACCTCTCTGTTGATTGGACCACATTTCAAGGAAAAACTGTTATTTCCAGCAGACCCTTGCTCTTTCCTCTTCCCCGCTCACCCTCCTCCTCCCCTGCCTCCCGCTCCTGTCATCTTTCCCCCTCCTTCCTTCTTCCTTTTCTTTCTCCGGTTTTTTGTTTCTTTTTCTTGCATAAAGGATTTTAGTAGACTGTATACATGCTGTAGATATACATAGGTCTGTTCCAAGGAAAGGCTGGGAAATCGTATAGCAATAAGCCATGCATGTTCCCAGTCATCCCTGGTCCTTGGGGCGTCCAGTTCACAAGGAGATGGAAACTCCTGCCAGAGCTGGTGGGCAGAGAAGGTGCTGATGGGGCCTGCCCAGCCAGCTCCCTTCTGGAGGAGCTGCAATGGCACCAGCTTAGTTTCAGCCCCAACTCTAATGAAAGCTTTAAGTGGTGTCTCCTGTGGTTGTGCGGTGCTTAAACACCTATGCCCTTTTCCATTGACCGCTCTCTAGCAAATCACTGCTCCCTGATGGAAATGGAGGGCCTGAATCAGGATGCCTGGGATTCCCCCTTGTGCTTTGTTCAATGTACATGCTTAAGATTTATTAGACGTGAATGGATGATGACCAAATGCATTATGGGGCAGAGATGGGGCTATCAGAATAAGGAAGCTGGGGAATATTCCCCACTCAAATCTGCATCAAGTGTTAGCCCCCCCCCATCTTCCTTTAGCATTGAAATGAGCATTGGCAGCCTGTATGTTTTGTTTTATTACTTTATATATGCTATTGCTCTTGCTTTAAAGGTTCTATTTAAGTCATAGGGACAAAGAGCCTCCTGGGTCATCTTTGTTCTTCCTACTGTATTTTGTGGTGAAAACCATGAGAAACAGCAGCTGTCACCATGAATTAAGGGTGTACAGGCACACACAGACCACCTTAGTGTCTCGGGATTCCATAATAACCTTTGGCAACTCTTGAGATGAGTCGTATTGTCCTAATTTTACAGTTGGTCTAAAGGTTTATATAGCTCACTTAATGGTGGATCAAAACACCAAATTTATTCTGCCCTCTTTGTTTAGATGTTTAGCCTATACTTTGTTTAGATGTCTTCAGTCACTCAGATTTCATAAAACAAGAAAAATAACCAAAGAGCTTGTAGGCTTCATTATGCATATTTAGTATCTCCATTTGTAATAAATAGTGGTCCCACTTCTATACTAACTAGCACTTGTTTGTCTTATGGAAGGTTCACTACCCTGCATTCCCAGAAGAAACAGTTCGTGAGCCTTCTGTGAGCCAGGCTGTCAGACCATACCCACATTCCTCCCATTACCAAGAGGCCAAGGCCCTGTTAAAGGTGAAGGCCAGACCCCAGGTGTGTGATTGCAGAATCCTCCAATTCTCGGGTCCCTGTACCAGTGTTTGCCTTTCTGGATTCCTTGCCAGCAGATAGATTTGTCTCTTAGCTGTTCACATCTAATGTAGACCCGGGTGTACCATGGAAGGAACTGCACTGGTTCCTGAAGGTCACCTGAAGGTGTCTATGTAAGGGATGTGAGCAGTCAGTCTAGAGGTGTGTGAGTTCTACTGTCTAGGATCTGGAGTGGCAGTGTGGTGACATAGGTCTTCCCATATCTCATTCTGCTTGAAATGCCCAGGCTTTTCACAGATGGTTAGTCACACATCAGTTGGCTGGAGCTAGCTGACTCTTCCTCGCCTTGTGATAGAGCATTGCCCACCAGAGTGACTTTCTAAACCCAGCCTGCCTAACTACATCCTTCCCTTGATGTGGTTGCTGAGTATCCAGCATTGTAGAGAAGACACGGGTTAAACATGAGGCCTGAGTGGGGAAACTCAGTCTTATTTTGAAAACTGCATGGATCAAACAGCTTAGAACGGTGAGAGATGATTGTTGAAAGATGAGGCGGGCATGTCTTAAGAAATCCTCAGTTAGCCCATATCCTTCTGGGTTGTAAGGTGTAACAGAGAACTTGACTGAGGTTCTGGGTGCCAGGTTCCTGCTGACTAGCTAGTTTTGCCTCTCCTCTCTTCACTAGATAAAAAGGCTCAAAGAGGAAAAGAGACTTCCTTAAGTTCCCGAGGACTTGGGCCTCCCAGCCCTGGCTCTGACACAGACACCTTCTAACTCCATTCTTCGCTCTGTCTAGAGACCAGGCCATGAGAAGTCACATATGTCTTATAGCCATGCATTTCTCAGGGTTCTCCTCTTCAAAATTAGCATCTGATGTCTGGTTCTGGAGTCATTCTATTTCTTCCTGGAAGATATTTTGGCAAAGTGTTTGAAAGCTTAGTTCCTACCTAGGCAGAAGAGAAGATGGAGACTGCAGGTTTGAGTCCTTATGGGGTTCTTCCAAGTGATCTGCTGAGAACGGCAGCTCTTGAAGGCTAACGCACCCGTTTCAACCCCCTCAGCTCCAGCACACAATAGCTGCTCAGTAAATATTTGTTATTCAATATAGTCTAAATTTTTATATAGTGTGTGCATACTGTTATTTACACTATACTATTTGTGTGTGTGTGTGTTAGTTTTTTTAATATAGCTTTTTCTAGCCATGGTTGACATATTTTAGAAGCAGCTACTGCCAAGTCACCTTGAGATGGAATTGCATTAGAAAAAAGAATTCTTGGTCTGGGGATGCAGCTCAGTGGCAGAACACTTGCTTACCTGGATTTGTTCCCAGCACTAAGAGAGTTGGAGGAAGGGAAGGAGAAAAGAAGGGAAGGGGGAAAGGAAAAAAGGAGAGAGGGAAGGATGGAAGAGAATATTAATTCATTCTCATCTTCTGGTTGCTATTTTAAGTGCTTGAATGGGTCTAGGCAGAGCACAGAATCTCACTATTGTTTTTTATTAAGTGCTCCTGATAGTGACTGTCTGCCTCTGAGAGTCAGTTATAGCCTTTCTCAATCCCACCTCTGCCATCTACATGTGGACAGGAACATGAGCACTTAGCTTTCAGGTCTAGAGTCTTAACACAAACAAGACAGTGTGTGTGCGCAGGGCTACAGAGAGGTTCAATCTCAAACAATTGCCCAGTATAGCTTGTGTCAGATTGTGAGAGGCAATGGGGAGAAATGGTCTGCAAGCCTAATTAGGCCCACTCCCCAGTTCTCTAAGCCCCCTGCTAATTGGCAGTCCCTTAATAGATTAGGACTTGGCATCAGGCTTGCATGTTATTATAAACCACACACAGAAAAACCCAGTGGCCGAGGAACGCCTGCCAAGGCCAGGCCTGGGTTTCTGTGAGGTTTTTGAAGTGGACTGGACTCTCAGTATTTTGTATAGTCAGTGTACTGAGAGGAATCAAACCATTCCTTTGGACAGGGTTTGTGAAGGGCGAGCTTGTTGAATAATTAATTCCCTGAGACCCATTCTGTCATTTTGATGGACAAGCCTCGGGCCGGCCGCAGATGCAGCTTGTTCTCGGGCTGCACCAGCGGGCGGGCGGTGGATTATTTCTCACGAAGCTACCCCCTTCCTAGGCATCGCTCCCCTTCCCTTTTGTGCTTCCAGGGGAAGGGAAGGAAGAAGCCCCAGCAGCGCACCTGCTCTGTGGCTGGCTGCAAAGCTCTGCTCCTCAGGAAATCCCCACTGTAGCCTTTCAAGACTGCAGGACCTGTTTTGCAGCTGAGGATGCTTTGAGTCCAGAGAATTCACCAGTCTGGTGTCACATTGCCTTGACCTGTCCAGAGGGAGAAGGATTATACCTTATTCCTCAAGCACAAAACCAAATCAGTATCACCTCCCCAAGACCGTTGGTGTTTGCTTTTTTCAGTGACTTACAGTGGCTAAGACACACTGTTCTTTGATTGAGTGATACATAGGGGGTTACCTATAAGCTCTCCCCTTCTGACCTGGCTACCCATGGCAGATAGAATGTAACCCTGTGCTTGGGGGACAAAGAGAGGCTGGAGTCTGTGGCTTTGTCAGCATTTACATGAGCATGTCGGCTCCCAGAAGCATAGCGCCATCATCGCCCAGTCCCTGATCTAGCGGCCTTGTGTTTCCTTCTTGTCTCACCAATTAGATTCCACTTGGGAATCCTTTCCCTTCTTTTCAAGTCCATTTCCAACAAAGGGAGGAACAGGAGTGGAGGATGGCGTGATCTCCACAAAAAAAAAAAAACCTTCCATTTCTTCAGCAAACATACCAGGCAGCTCTCATGGCAATGCCATGGTGAAGGGGAATAATGTTATTTGGCGTTTTGCCCTTCCAAAAAGTGTGTGTGTGTGTGTGTGTGTGTGTGTGTGTGTTTGGGGAGGGAAGTCTTGTGGGAGGGGACAGATAGGACAAAAGAACAGTGCGGGCTTTGTAACTTCAGCAGAGGGTCAGGTGGGTAAGGTCATGAGGGAGGAGGAGGGAGTTAGAGAAGCCTGGAACCTTCCTTCCCCTGGGCTTTGCTATCCCCTTCCCCTCCCTGCTCTGAGGGAGGTTGTAAAGGAGAAAATAGGGAATTGTTTTGTTTTGGTTTGCAAGAAAGACTCTAGACATTATTGTGTCCCTCTGAGGGAAACTGGCTCCATGATGCTTTGCAAGGATTAAGGACCTGGCTTCCAGAACCACTGAAGAACCATCCCAGGAAGAACCCTTTCTCTCAGCAGCTGAAACATGCACCACAGGGTTTGGGCCTCCTGGAGAGTCTTGGCTGGGAAGCCTTCTTGGAACAATGGGGTTCCTATAGCAAGCCACCTAGGAGTTAGCTACTCCAGCCAGCTCTCCCTAGGGTGTGGAAATGCCTATATTTTGTGGTACCCGTGCTGGAGGGGTTGGGGAGGAGGCCACTAAGGGGGGACCTCAGAGCACCTGGATTTCTATTTATGTGAGACACACTCCTGACAGTTCTAGTCTAAGAGACAGCTGTCCATCCACAGCAAGTCTGGTGACCTCTGCTGTCCCCTGTTGTGCTGCTCTGGGACTTGCTCCTGAGCATCTCTTTTGAGAAGGAGTATTTGGAAAGAGAATGGCCACAGCCAAAACAAAAAAACCAACAACAACAACAACAACCAAAAAAAAAACCACTTGGCTGCCCCCAACACCATTTTGGCACAACTGAGCCAAGAGCTACCAACTTGTTGCACATTACCTGAAGACCATCAGAGTTGGGCCTGCTTTTGGAGCTGCTCTGGCATCTTCCTTCACACACTGAAGAGCAGTGGGAACCTCGGTTTCCTCAGCTGAGGTAAGAGTCACTGGTAAAGCCCATGTGTCCCAGAGAGGGACCCTGGAAGCAGCGCTTTCTTCTTTGGAAATGGCTCCATACTTTTTAGGTAAAGCCCTTAATCCCTAAACTTAGGTGATGAGACCCTTAGGCCAAACCACCCTCTACTCATGCTGCACATGAAGAAAAGGAACCAGTTCTTGGCTTCAGGGAACTGCTGTCAGTTCCCTGAAGAGCCAAGACTCAAAAACACGTGTCAATGACTGCTGTCTACTTGGGATTGTTAAAAACCACATTGGCAACAGAAACTTAGCTAGCTCTCCCAAACTTACTTGTGGCATCTTAGGGATATGGGATATTTCTGAGCCAGAAACTAGTAATGAGTTTATTTTGCCTACTAGATAGGCTCAGACCCGACCAGACCCCCACCCCGCCCCAAGAAGGCAAAAGATAAATTGGCTAGACCAAATGAAGAGCAGAACAAATGTCTTTCATGGTTCTGTTGGGTTTCAACTTACTTCATTTTGTAGTTATCCCACGGATGATTCAACTAGAAATCTTTTCCCCAAATAAGATAATTCTGGGTTAACATTTTAAGTGGTGGTTTTATCTCCTTATTAGCAGAAACTTCTCGAAATCTAGGTTTTAGGGAAAGATAGGCTTCCCTCTATCTTTTCTTTTGTTTTTCTTCCGGACAAAAGTTGAGAAGGACATGAGCGTGCAATAGCAATTTGGGTTTATTTTGCTGTGGTTTTATTGTTTGTTTGTTTGTTTTAGCATGGCCTCAAATACATCTCTGGAATTGAAACAACAGCAAGAAGTCTTTGTACATTTTGGGGCTAGTCAGTAAACAGGAGTTGCATGTCTCCTATGTGTGGGCCTGTGCTGGCCGGTGTCCTCATGGACATTTTACCATGTCTCCGTTTTACCAGTGCCTTCATGGGTCTTCCTGTCACTGGCTACAAGTGCATTCTCATAGGGCAGGGATAATGGCTTATTAATTTCGGTGGCCCATAATTTTCTTTGTAAGGCATTTCTTTCTTTTCTCCCCTATCTCTCTGCCTACCTAGTGCCATTCTGTGGACTTGGTGAAGCATGGACCAAGCCTCAGATGCCTGGAGAAGAAGTTGGGGTTGTATTTTGATCAGGTGTTTGGTGATGCCCTGTACTCCCTGGATACTTCTAAAATGACAATGTAACCCGTAAAGACATCACACAGAGAGGAAATCAACTGGAAATTCATGTGTGATTAGTGAGCATTTAGGCAGAAGGTCAAAGCGATTATTTGGGACATCAGACTTTTTGCATTTCAGGGCCTGTATTCGGTTACAAAGTTACATCTGTGAATTATTTGTGCAGGTGGCAGCTGTCAGATTTGAAGGTTTCTGCCTTTTACGAAAAGAACATTGACAGGCCTGGGAACAGGGAGTGTGCTCCTGGAGTGAGAGTTGTCTTATCCACAGCACCCTGGAACCGCTCCAGTCTTGCTCAAGGCAAGTGGCAGTCCTAGTTCAAGGTGACAGAACCCCTGTCCCTGTTAGTACAGCTGCTTTAGTGAGGAAGCCGTTCAATCTAGTTGACTGGCATCTTGTAAACAGGGCTAGGAGGTTATTAGATATAGGAGGGAAGAGAACTCATTGTTAAATGCCTACCATACCATGTCTCCTCCTCAGACTGGTATTGGCATCCTCCTTTTACTGGGGCGGTTCGGAGAAATTAAGCAACTCGCTGAAGATCACATAGATTGTGGAGTGGCAAAGCTAGTTTCAAGGCTGGGTCTAACCTACCTTCTGGGGATCCGTGAGCGTCTCTCACTTGATTCCCTAAGAGGACCTTAGGGATGTGCTGAAAGTGATCCCTTAGCTCATGGGATAGCTGGGGTGGGGTGGGGCGTGACAGCTGAATCACTGCGATTCCACAGCCTTCCCCTAAGAGGTCAAAAAGTACCTACAGTAATTTCACTTTGTGGAAAAGCCTGAAGAACTGAAGCGCAAGTTTAAAGTGATGCAGCCTGGAAGCCACTCATCCCACACCTGAAACTGGTTAGGTTCCTCATGAATAATTCTTAATGGAATCGAGTCTCTTCTTCACTGTGGAAATGTGTTCTTTGGGGGTGATTAGGTTCAGAGAACTGGGTTTGGCTGTGATCCGTAGGAGATTAAAGTTTGGAAGGAAGGTGAAAGAGCTTCAAGCCCTAGGGTGGATTTGGTGACAAGGCAGCTCTTCCAAACTTTGGTTAGCTCCCACTAAGTCCTGGGGAGGAGTGCTCTCAGTTCCAAGGGATACCGAAATGGATTCTTTTCTGAAGTGACTCTTGGCTTGTACAGGAGAATAATTCATTCCTATGTCAGCATGATGGTTCTCAGTCTCTCCACCTGGTAAATGGAATAGTGATGTGTAAGGTCACTGTGCTTTTAGACTTCTCTTGTATTCCTGGTATGCGCCTAGCTCCATTTTGAGCAAGATTGGTAATACCAAAGTATCTGATAGGTCTCTTCTCACTTGGCCTTTAGTTGCTCTTTAGGGCTAGTAAGCTTCTAGCATGTGAAGGCTGGTTTGTTTTTATTCCAGATAACTACTGCCTTTAAAAATAGAACTCTGTGATGATACCATTTAGGATCACCTAGAGAGGTATAGGTTAGGTTAGCTCATATCTTCTGCTGCAGAGCCATGTAATTTATTGTGACACACCTTGTTTACCTGGCTAATAAGGGAGGTGCTCCTACATGCTACACCACCAGACTTACAGAGGAATCTAGCTGATGGCTTCAGAGTTCAACAATGGCTGGTCTTCCACTGGTCCCTCTCTTTTCTTGCATTGAAACTGCAAAAACTACCTGCCTTGTGTTCTGCGCTACGTAATCCTAAAGAGGGCAACTTAAAACCTAGGAAGGTCATCTTGGTTTAAGGCTGAGATGTGTACACATGTACCAGTGCCCACCCTCACGCGTGGGCTATGGCCAGTGCTCACTATGGAAGACATTGTTGAAGCAGGGCTGTTTCTGTTGGTGTTAGGTTCAATATTATAAGAACACCTTTATTCTTTAATGCAGAGATAGGAAAGCCAGGACTCTACAGAGCTTGGCAGTTAACTTAAATCACTAAAGAGAGCAAGTAAGCCTAAGAAAATCCACAGCCCGAGTGAGATGAGTATGGCAGGGGATGCACAGCCCCAGTGTCAGTCAGAGCGATGGTGAGTGCCAGTGGACCCTAGAGAATACAGGCTTACGTCGACACTGGGAATCTGGATGTGATTTGAGACTGCCTGTTACTAAAGGGTAACACTAATTTTAAGCGTTTGGTGGGCCAAATAGAATAATCTCTGCCGAGCAGATTTGATGCGGACTGCCAAAGTGTGACCTTAAACTTAGCCCCTCTACCCTGAGGAGCCTAGGAGTCCACTGCTGCCCTGGCTTGCCGACCAGCACAGCTTTGCTCCTACGGGGCTCCAGTGGTGGTTCTGCCCCAACCTTCTTCCCTCCCATCTGCCTGTGGGCTTGCCTTTTAACTTTTGACTATCGAACTCCTTCCAGGTGTGTCTGATGTCCTGCCAGTCCACGGTATTTATTTTAGCGCCACGTGAGTGTGATGTTTTTGTACACCTGGGCATCGGTGCTTAGATGGACACACACATGCTGACGAGAGCGTGTTTCGCCACTGGATAAATAAGAAGCCGTGTTTTTTCTTTTATTTTGGACTTGCTGACCTTTATGCTTTGAGAATGTATGGCAGGGCTCCAGCTGTGGCCCTGACATCAGGGGAGCGGGTCCTGTCAGCGGCCCAGTCTGTTTGCCCACTTCTCAGAAGTCCCTAGAATTTTAGGGTTTTACAAGCAGGTCTTTCTTTCTCTTGGGTTCAGACTACCTTTGGCAAACGGCTGGATAAGCCCATGAATGCTTCAGTTGATTATGGATAGACTATCTTGCTCTTCCTTATAAGGGTTCCTGACACTAAAGCTTTGTGTCTGTTGGCTCCCTGGGACATAAGGGAGTAAGAACCATTATTCACCAAGCCCGGCAGTGATGATATACTTTATAAATCGCATCTCAGCCCCCACAGTTCTGTAAACTGGGAACAATTATACAAAGTCCTGTTGTATGATGTTAAAAAAAGATGAGGTAAAGTGACCTACCCAGGGTCAGACCCAGTCCCGAGAAGTGGTAAGAGATGAAATCCTATCAATCCTATGTACCTGAGTTTCTGAATGGGGTCTGGAGATGGCTCAGCAGTTAAGACCACTGGCTATTCTTCCCAAGGACTGGGGGGTTCTACACCCAATGCCCACGTGCTGGCTCAAAGTACACTGTAACTACAGATCCTGGGGATCCAATGCCCTCTCTGACTGCCATAGGTACCAGGCGCACACATTGTGTGTAGGCACACATGCAAGCAAAACATATGCATTAAATAGACATCAAAATGAAAAAAAAAAAAAACCCTTCATGAACAGACTGGAAGAAGAAAGAAGTGACTGATTCCCCACTGGGGTTTTATTACAGGAACTTAAAACAGTATTGTTAGGTGTGGTTGCAGAGAGGAGCCTGATGCATAGTTCCTAGCTCCTGCAGCCAAACTGTTGAAGCATACTGGAGGCCAATGCAGAGAGGCTGGATCTGTATAGTACCTGGTTTTTGTCCTTGTTCAGGCTAAATATACTTTGGACAGCTTTGTAGTTGACTTTCTAGCACACAAATGTCTGCCGGGGTGTTGTTCATGTCATGTTTAGCAAGAAAGTCTATATGGCCCCATCTTCACATGGGCTTTGGACTGGATGGTTCTGCCTCGTGTCCTGCTTATTTCTCTTATCAGTCAAGTGGACAGGGACAAATTGTAGCCTCTGTGACCCTTGACTGTGATGGCTGTGTACTAGCGATCGAAGGGATTGTTTTGAAACTTCAATCTGTTAATATATCCGAAGCTCCTGGAACATAGCAGATTCCCAGTGAATGCAGATTTATCCTTGTTCATATTTAAAGGGGGCTAAAAGAGAAAGAAAGCGGCCTTGAGAAAGGACTCTTTCACCCAAGGTGAACAGATGGTAAGACCTATAGGTGCTGGCCATTGCATTTTACTACAGAGAAGGATCTTGTTCTTGGAATATATAATGTTGGCAGAAGCTCTCCAGCTCTTTCCATGAAAGGTGCAGACTACGGCTGCTGGTATGTTTTATTTCTAGGTGAATGTGGCAGCTTTTTCAAGGGGCTCGTGAGATGGCATTTGCCTCATGAGCCGGTTGACTTGAGTTCTTTCTAACCCCATAACCTATGGTGAAAGGAGAGACCTGACCCATGTTTGTCCTCTGACATGCATGCTGTGGCACAGGGAAGTCTACTTGTACAGCAGACACTCTAAAAATTAAATTAAAATAAAATAATAATAATACAAGTTTTGCAAAGAATCTATCAAGAAAGGCCAAACAGCCAGAGTTGAATCTTTGAAGACTGATATTAATTATTCTATGGTGGGAAGCCTGATACTTTGTAGCAAGTGCTTGCTTACCATGTTCCAGGCCCTGAGTTCCATCTGGAGCATTGAATGCCTATTGAACTAGTCTAGATTTCATTCTCAGCACTTTTGAATAAGGCCAGCCAAAGTTCCCTTTAATATCCAGGATTAGACCACAGACAGGTTTCTCTTTGCCATGGGACCCCAGACTTCCTGAGGGTGGGAAACTGGAAAACAGTGTAAGCCGTTACTCACTCCAGTAGCCCCAGGTCCTAACACAGTGTCCAGTTCTCAGGGAACTACCCTTTCTTTTCTGTTTACCTAAGCAAGAGACTTTGGACTTGAGCTCAGGAAATAAGCAGCAGGACTCTACCTGCCGTGAGTTTCTCCATTTAGGCCTGAACTTTCTCCAGCCCCGAAGAATGGGCATTTGTCAAGGGGAGTCTCTGACCCCCGAATACTGCCTGTTCACGCCAGCCAACTGAGTGTTTTCTATGGAGCTTGTTTCAAAGCTGAAGAAACGCCTTCATAGTAAACTTAGATTCTGCTCGTCTGGATTGTGTCCAGTCTAAAAATCTGGACAAACATTAGAAACCAAAGAACGTTTGCGCACTTCTAAGACCAGTAGCAATTAATTACTTTAAATAGAAATACTGTCACTTACTGGCAACATAAATATTTGTATTTTGAACCTCTAAGTAGTTGTTGGGTTGACCATTCTGACCTTAAGTGATTTTACTTAGTCATATTTTAACAGGGAGTACATTTATAAAGAAGGGTCAGGCCAGGGAGGAAGAAAATATAAACCAGAAGAGAGAGCTGGGTTCTAATCCCAGTGACCTATTGATGCACTCAAAGACCTTGGAGAATAGAAAACTTCTGTCTTCAATTTTCTGTTGAGTACAAAGGAAAATAACAACACACACACTTTCACAGTTATTGTAAACATTAAGTAAATTGCAAACTGGACTCTAAACCCTTTCAAGGGGAACTCAGTGCCTTCTGCTGTAGCTCTGATATCTGGTCCAAAGGAGTGTCCTTTGTTCTGCACTTGGGTGAGGTTGCTTGGCCTCTCTGATCCTCAGTGGTTTTATTTGTAAATGATTTGAATAGCGCCTACTCAGAACTCTATCCTATCAATAAGGTTCACAAAGCTCCCACCAGAGAGTCCTGGTAACTGCCTGCCCTCAGCAGCTAGGCTTTGGCAATGCCTATGCCAATGCCTGTGTTGTGTGTCCTGTGTCGTGTGTCCTATATTATTTTGCTGGTAAGCATGTAGGCACTCAGCGGATGTTGCTTTAATTATTACTCCCGCAGATTGTAGATTTTGCTTAATTGAAGATAACTCCAACAGCTTCTTAGCCTTTTGACTAAGATCAAGTAAAGATAAGTACAGATTAGGTCCTGGGGAAAACTGGGCGGGTCTCAGGAGAGGCATCTCAAGGACAAAACTGTCCTCGGATTGTAATTTTTGGTTCTGAAGCGAAGTGCAGTCTCTTCACCTTTCTCCTTCTGCTCCGCTCACCCTTCCTCACCAAGGGCTTCTAAAAAGCACTTTGAGAGAAGTGGCTGTGTTTAATTTTGTGCAGATATGAAGCCATGACTGCGGGGAGTTGGCTTTGGGGTTGGGTCACTCTGGTAACACTTCCCACATGACTTGATCAATGGGTGGGCCATGAAAACTTACCCTGTGTTTTTTTACACCCCACCCCCAAACCACCCAACCTGACCAAGTGTTAGTTTTTCAAAGCCAGTGAAGTTTCAAAGGCCTGAACCCAACACAGCGGCCTTTCTTCGTGCTTTGATTTTCTGCCCATTAAGTGTTTGTCACTGAGTTCAGATTTCGCCTCCTCTGCAGCCTACACATCCCACGAAGCCCCTAGAGGTAGGGGAAGTTAATTGATCCTTGATTAAAAGGAGAAGTGAGGCTTGAGCCTGAGTCTAGACACTTTAGATTATTCTCTCTCTTCTGGCTCTCATTTGCTGCCGAGAGCTCATAATACGCATTTTATTATCAATAAATCTAAATTCTGGGATATTGGCTTCAGATCTTTGATTGAATTAGACATGTGTGTATCTAATTAGTGTGCGTGTGTGGCATGTGGTAGCTAGGAGAGCATTAGCTAGGAGGGCTGTCTTGACTGCTCTAAAGTGTTTCTTTCTTTTATTCTCCCCCCCCACCCCCCCTTACAGAGGCATGGGAGTTCCTGGGGGAGCTTCGATTCACTTGTTCATACATACGGGTGCTTCTGTTTTTAGTGACTCACTCTAGAAAGCACCCAAGATTTAGGTAGGTCATTTGAACTCCATCCAGCTTCACCATTAACTTACAGAGTGACTCCGCTAAATCACTTTAATCTCTTTGAACTACAGAGTGGCTTCTCTAGCTCCTTCTCTGTGATTGGCCTTTGGGCCCCTTGGAGGTTGAGACTTAGCCTCTTTTATCTCCATAGCTCAGTCAGTAAGTAACTAGGTTGTTAGACCACAATAGTGTGTGTGGGAATCCTCAGGTGTGGGCACATAGTGCTTGCTCAGGAAAAGTTAACTATCATTATTACCCTTTGTGCTGCTCTGTTTCCCTTTCTTCTGTTCATTGTTTGGCTAGCTTTTCCTGACTCTAGCAAAGTTGGACATTGTATTCTGCACTAATTGTAATTGCCAGGTTTTGTAATTACCGGGACTGGAATCTTTAATTTGCAGTGTGTCTTTATAGGTGTACACGGTCCATGGATCCAAAAGCTTCTCCAACTCCTGCAAGCTCAGCTCAAGTCTCCATCCCTTGCGGGACACTTTTAATGCTCAGTAGAGGAGTTTTGTTCTCTCAGTGCCTTTCTACCCAAGCCTCAGCCATGGCACTCTTAACTTTTTGGCACTCTTGGGTTTGTGACTCCTGAATCACATGAACTCGCCAGGGCAGAGTCTGTCTAGCATCTTGCCCTCTGGTGCTGGGACTTTGTCTGCTGGAGGCTAAATGAAGACAATAAAAGATAATAAAAATAGTGGCAGTGAAGGGAACAGACTGCCCTGCTTTGGAAAGGACACCTCCTTCTCTTCCTCTCATTGCTTTCCTGCTGCAAAGCATGGTCTCCTGCCTCAAGAGCTAGCTTGTCTGGCTGGGGGAGTATTATTCAGTTTCCGTCAACTCTTTCTGGAGCAAAGTCAAGATTTGACTGGCATCACCCTCGGTAAATACCACAAGTTTGTAAGGGAGATAGAAAAGGCCATTGGGTTTTCTAAATGATATCTCCACGCCTTTCAAGAAAATAAACAGAATCTAAACTTCTTGTCTGTTTCTAGTCAGCACCCGTATAATCAGAACCGGAAACCCACCCCAAGCCACAGGCAAATAAAGCATCTATCTGTGTTGTTCCCAGCCAAACAGAGGGCAAAAGAACTCCTCAGATGTTTTTCCTTTCTGAGCCATCTCCTTGGCCCCCTTCTCCTTTTGACATAACTTGTCTGCAGTGTGTCTTAGACTCTGCGCTGTTATTGTCCAGTGTATTGCTTTGAATTTCTTTCTACCAAGTGTTCCTAGACTGATATAACGTGTGTGTGTGTGTGTGTGTGTGTGTGTGTGTGTCTTCCCTGACTGGATTGGAAACTCCCTGAGGGCAGTGTCTGGCTATTCTTGTATTTCTAGACCAAACAAACATAGTTAGAAATCAATACATACTTGTTGAGTGAATGAAGGAACACATTGATTTATTCCGTCATCCCAGGAAAACTGAAGTTAGATTTCGTTCTTTTCATTCAGCAGATGGGAAGGGGAATTTTGAAGATGTGAAAAAAACCTGCTCAAATAGAACAGCAACCCCGAGATCATGAGCCTAGCTCTGTCTAACTCCAGAGCTCTCTTAGAAATGTCTTGTCCTCAGAAACGTATGTTTTACAGGCCTATCATGTGAAAACTATTGAATATAGATGCTAGAGCCACAAATGTCAGGCACCTAGAGTCTGTTCCTATACTGAGGGGTTTTCTTAGCAACATTCTGACTGCTGAGCATCTCAGAGGCCACAGCTCAGCCTAGCAGCATCTCATCACAGCACTCTGCAATAATACCAGTTTCTGGCTTCTCAGCCCCTCTTCATGGACAACTTGGTCCTATTTCAAAATCTCTAGGCCAGAGAGTAAAAATGGGCCGAGCCCCATATGATATCTCTCCCAGGACCAACCCCAGAACATCAGCTGAGTTCTGTCACTACTATGCCTGCACACTTTATCCACTGCCTCCTCACCCCCTCCACTCCAAAGCAGGGAGAATTTTAAGAGTTAATGGTTCTTGCCTTTCAGAGGCCCCTCTGTGTTTACTTTGAGAAGGTCAGACCCGATGCTGTGGTGTGTTGCTGTTCTTCTTTTCAAAGCACTAGTATGAATTTGATAAAGTAAATTGTTGTTCTAGCAGGAAGCAGTTAGGGGTCACAAAATAAATAGCCGTAGAATTCAAATAAATCCAAAGAATAAAACCAAATAAATCCGTGTGTGTATGCACTGTGATACATAAATATACTTTTTTTTTTTTTTGGAAAGCTCGTGTTTTTATCACTGCTGCTCTGGACCAAAGTAATTGAAAAATTGTGCAGCTCATGGAACTCTTTTCGTTTTCAGAGGCAGCCTGGGGCTTTGAGCCATGTGACATGAATATAATTTTTTAAAAAAATGAAACTGCTTATTTTGGTTCACCCCCCCTTCCATATTTCCCTCCCCACTACACAAATGAATTTCACATTTGGATGAAACCAATTGGCAGTGTTAAATTAAGGATGTAGGCCCTTAGAGTGGTTGACGACGTTAAGCGAGTGAAAGGTTCCTCTTGATTTTCCCCTTGAAGAAGGGGGGTGTGGTGCTTAAAGGATGCTTCAGAGTGACCTCTCTGGTTTATTATAAGCACAAACACAGAGACAGTCCTTTGTCAGTCTCGGGATTTGTGTGAGCCAGACCCTGTACGTATCTCCTTCGTGTCGAGGACTCGCAGAGGCTGGAGGAGCAAGGTTCTGATCTGGGACATGCCTTGGGCAGGGTGAGAGGCTTTATGGTTCTCTCTCTCTCTCTCTCTCTCTCTCTCTCAAGGGAGAGCCTTTAGTGGCACTTTAGCAGGGCAATAACATGCTCATGCCAGAGCCTTTCAAGAAGTAAATCAGCCAGGTGTGATGGTGCACGCCTTTGATCCCAGCACTTGGGAGGCAGAAGCAGGTGGATCTCTGTGAGTTTCAGAACAGCCAGGGCTATGTAATGGGACTCTGTTTGGAAGCAAGAAGTTCCCTAGTAGGAGATGACTATAGTATCTATGCAAGACTTCCAGTGGACATTTGCTCTTTGCTTCCAGGCTTTGAGGAATGTCTGGGCAGGTGGTAAATCTAATAGCAATGACTTCTGAGAGAGTGGAACTAGCAGGCCATTGATAACCGGTCACTGCTTTAAGATCTGCCTGGTACTTCCTGTGCCCTTGGGCTCTGACCTGGGATATCCGATGGAAGGGCTGAGCTCAATTCAAGTCTATGACTGAATAGTGAGGGGAAAGACTTGGAAATGGCATCTGTTGAGCCAGACCCTTTAAATGAGGCTTTATATATGGGAAAGTACTGGCCATCACGCATCTTTCCTGTGAGGTGCCTGAGATGGGGGAGTTGGACTGAGACCAGGAACTATGGCTGGGAGCTGGTGGACCTGGGATTCAACTCCAAGTTGTCTGACTCTGATGGCTGCGCAACTGCATGGAGCATGGTCTTCAGACGAGCTTCTCAGAGCAGAGATGAGGGCCCCAGAGAGGTCACTCCGGACACCTAACTGAATATCGTTAGCCTTGGGTTGTGTTAATTACTCTTAAAGATCTGGTATTAATTTGTATCAGGGTTTGGTAGAGCTATGGAAGACCCCATTCCCTACTCTTTCACTACCTGAGTGCTTTGGTAAAAAAACAAATAAGAGAACAATGCCATTTTCTCTGAGCCGAAGAAAGGGGAGATGGGGACTCCTGTAGTGAAAGCGCCACAGACGCCACAGAGTTCCGCAAACAACACCACAAATGTAAAAATTTCATTAGTATTTCCATCTGATACTTGGGCTAGCCTTTGCTGTAAGGTGTTCCCCTTTGGCTCCTTTGCACTGATAGCTTCTCTTTTCTCTCCCCTCCCCCCATGTGTGTATTCCCAGCGGCTCTGCCCTTCCTTATCATCGAGACAAGCACCATTAAGCCTTACCGTCGAGGGTTTTACTGCAATGACGAGAGCATCAAGTATCCCCTGAAAGTCAGTGAGACTATAAACGACGCTGTGCTCTGTGCGGTGGGGATCGTCATCGCCATCCTGGCGGTAAGTGTCCCCTTGCCTCTGCCATACTGATCCGGACTTCTTCCTGTGTTGTACGGCAAAATATCCAAGCCAACTGACGTTTGCAGCCAACCAAAACAGATGGCCACCAAAGAGAACTTCAGTATTGGTTTGTCTCTTGCAGTTAATACTATTTCCAAAAGTCCACATCTACTGGGAGATAAACATATGAACATTTAGCAACGTCTTTTCTATACTATTTAATATGTGTTATCTTCCATCAACCTCGTGGAGTTTAGATAATTGGTTTTTCTCCTCTAATGTCCATAGAGTAAGACTTGGTTAATCTAAGTGGTAGAGTTGAGATTAGTGCAGAGACATCCCTTACGTCACCGTCTGATCTCTAAGTCACTGTGCTAGAAGACTGAGAGCCATCCTTGTCCTCTGGCCAAGGTGTTTTCTGTGGTCTTGCCTAACCTTTGCTGAGCTACTGTAGCAGTGGCAATGAATGTCCTTGCCATTCTCCTGCCTACTGTTTAGTTTTCTGGCCCCAAGGCTATGGCGGTAAGATAAATAGGACTTGGAATTCCGAGCATTTGATCCGGACCCCACCCTTGGCTAGCAAGCCCGCATCTTTTATAACAAAGCATGCAGGTTGTTTTCACGACATCACAATAGAGTATGAAAGACCTAGAGGGTCTATTTGCTGTGGAAAACACCATGACCAAAAGCAACTTGGGGAGGAAAGGGTTAATTTCAGTTTACATTTCCAGGTAGCAGTCCAGTATCTAGGAAGGTCAGAGCAGAAACCTGGAGGCAGAAACGGAAGCAGAGACCATGAAGAAATGCTGCTTGCTGGCTTGTTCAGCTTGCTTGCTTTTAGCACCTAGGACCACCAGCCCAGTGGCAGCACTGCTCATAGTGAGCCAAGCCCCCCCACATGTATCATCAACTTATAAAGTGCCCACAGGCCCGTTGAGGTTTCCTTTTCTCAAATGACTCTAGCTTGTGTCATGTTAACATAGAACTAGCAGCACAGTGAGTATTAAAATACTAATTGCCGAATTATTAAAAACTCTATTATGCTATGCTTCCCTTAAGGAGAGCCCCCATGAACAACACTGCAGAAACGTGCCGCCCATGAACTGTGACCAGGTCCAGAATTCTTTCGAGCAGTACTAACTAGCTCCTGGGAATTTGGGTGTGACCTACCTGGGCCCTACCCTCTTTTAGTGCATCTGTCCGTTTGAGTCGGGACAGGGAGGGTCATTCTTTGAAAGCCTGCAGAATGATTTGTGAGGTTTACATGTTTACAACTGTCTACGCCTCCAGCGTTGTCTGTGTTCGTTCTCTGCCCTTGAACTCCTGCAGTGGGGTGAAAAGGAGAGGCTACACATCTGCATAAACCCTGTAGATCCTCAAATGGCTCTTCTGTGGCACTTAGCTTAGAGATGGCGCTTTGGGCTGCTATCCCCGTTGTGCAGATGGAAAATCTATAGCCCAGAGTGATTCAATAATAGACAAACTCAGAGTCTATAGCTAATAAGACCTGGGGTTCACTGTGCCTGGTTGATTTGAAAACCCCTTTCCGGACTTTCAGACATACATTTCAGAATGGCTAACCTTTCCAGATGAACTGCTCCAGAGAATAGGCAGTTAGCTTATCTGGCCTGGTTTGGGTTGTGACAGGTAAGATACTGGTAACACAAGTTTTTCTTGTGACTTGCAGTTCTGGTTATAAACTCTGAGACACCCCCCCCCTGCTCTCTCTCTCTCTCTCTCTCTCTCTCTCTCTCTCTCTCACACACACACACACACACACACACACACACCATAAGCCAGGCACACAATCAACAGTTTGAATTTGAGCAATAGCAAGGAGAGCTTGTAGAATTCTTTCCAATCTTTAAAAATAAAAATTAAAAAAAAAATTAAAAAAACCCAGCCCATTTGGCAGACTAGTTGCTTGGGAGGGTGCACTAAGGATCTCTGTTCAAAAGCTGAAAAATAAAAGGTCCAATTTACTATTGCTCCAAATTGATGGTTGTGGGAGTGAGTTCTTCTGGAAGAATGGCTTTTCCTGAAAAGGGCATTTGTTGTGGAAGGCAGATAATTACAGAGTCTCTCTTGCTGGGGTTTGAACAGGTGTTCGTGACAGCCCGGGGATTGGCTAATTGAATGCTTTGCGAGAACACGCTATAATCCAGGAGTCTTGTGATAAGAACAGGTCCAGGACAGGTACATCACATGCTGTTCAGGCCTTCTACCAGGTGTTATCCCCAGTGTGTCACGGGGCTGCTGGCAGGCACACAGTAGAAAGTGAATTAAACATCTTTCCGATGTGAATCAAGTGAAAGATTGGTATCAGTAACCCTCAGTTTCCTCGTCTATAAAATCAAAACAGTGTTCACAGTTCCTCAAAAGGATTGTCACTAAAGTCAAACACCTGTAAAGATCTCTAGATGAAGTGTGCACAGCCTTGTACATAGGCGCAGCCCCTGGCTTCTCCCAGGCCCCAGGATGGGCAAAGGAAATGTTAAAGCAACTTGTCTGGAGGCTGTTCCCTCCTTCCTGTCGAAGTCCCAGTCCTGCTTAGCAGGTCTGCTCCTGCTGAATGCCTCCCCCAGAGGTTCCAACATTCTTAGTTTCTTTTCACACCTGCTCTTGGGTGCTTCCTCATTCTGTCCCTTTACTAATGTCACCTCGATACCTACTTTTCTTGAAACAGTCCTGTGCTGGGCTCTTCGATAGAGGATAAGCAATGGTGTCAGCAAAAATAGATTTCAATCAAGCCATTGTATGGTTCAGAGATACACCAAGAAAGATGCACAGCACACACAGCAGGGCAGATGAGATGGGTCAACAAGTGGAAGGGCTTGCTGTGCAATGTGAATTTGATTCCTGGGACCCACCTAAAGGTTGAAGGAAAGAATCAACCCCAGAAAGTTTTCCTTTGGCCTGGTCAATGTGGTGTATGTTGCAAAACTCCTCTGCCAATAGTAAAATAATAATGTAAAAAAAATTCTAGAAAAAAATACATAGCAATAACAGCTGTCCTGGTCAAGAACTACTGTGTTCCAGGGAAACATGGAGACTGATGATAAAGGTCACCCTTAAAGAAACACCAAGAGCTACATAAGGGTATAAGCTCTGGTTCACATCCGTGCTCCTCTGCTGCGGGGCAGGTTGCAAGTTGATGTGCCTCAGTAGATTCATCTGTTAAATGGAAAGATTATGTAAGTAGTCATGTTTGCTAAGGTTTTGAAATGAGATCAGCATGCATACACACACACACACACACTCAGAGTAACTCAATGCCAGACATAGTAAAGTTTACCCAATAAATGTTAGCTGCCTTTATTACAAATGAGGACACAGTTTCAAAGTGTGGTGACATGACTTAGCCAACATGGAGTCTGGAAAAGAATTTCCACTCTCTTCGTGTCACTAATTAGATCTGAGGCCACTTGCTTCTCAGTCCTCTTTGCAATAGGACTTCTACCTTCTGCTCCAGCTGCCAATGCATTTAAGCCAGAGGCACATGTGACATATGTGCTCCTGTCACCTATCGTGGTCTGCTAGCCTTCCTGCCTGCCTGCCTGCTTGCTTGCTGTCATGCCAAGAGTGCTCCTGGAAAAAAGTTCCGTGAAGACCTCAGAGGCAGATGAGTGACTGGCTTTGATCAGTATGCTCGGTTCTGGAAAAGCTATACAAGCTACAGACAGCAGCAGCAGGCTGCATTGCCCACTCTCCCTGCTTGACTGCCCCATGAGCCTGGATGTCTTCACTAAGCATCGGGCTTGTGACCAGAGAGCCTGAGGGACAGTCATGCCAAGGGAACAGGTTGCAGAACTGAAAAATCAGCTTGCTGCATAACCGCCCTGGACCTGCTACTCAATGTCAGGTCTGTTGCAAACTGTAAGAGAAGCCTTGACTGCTTTGGATGCCCTCGATCCAGTCTGCCCAGATGCCACACAGAGGAGTGGAATGGTGGTGGAGGAGGAGATCAGGGTGATTTCGAGATGCAAGTTGTCAGAGGTTGTAGAGAAAGCAGACACCTTTCTGAGGCAGAAGCTATGGAAAAACTCTCGTCATCTTGACCTCTTTTTCAGATGTGTATCAGATTCTTGGAATTATAGCATAATAAGAATTCCTTCCAGGTCCGCACAGCAACAGTCGCTATTCTGCCTTAAAAAGGCTTAATGACTCTAGCAGAAGCCAGGGTAGGAGCAACCAGAAAAACCCCATGTCCTATCTAGCTTTCTCTCCTTCAGCTGCGCCTTGCACTGCCCAATCAAGTGTAATATGGGGAAGGGTCTTAACATGGCCCCAGAATGTTCGTTGTTCTGTTCAATAATCATAGGCTCAGTGCTTGCCAAGCTCGTACCCCAAAATGGGTTCGCATAGATTGTTTTTATCTAGGAATCGACGCACGGGAATGTCATAGGTCATCCTCCCTTCCCTACAGGCCTTAAGCAAGCTACTTCCCCTGGGAGACCCAGCTGTGCAAAAGTATTCGTCCCAAAGAAACTCTGACTTTGGCACCGCACCATCTGGCTGTAAAAGTGAGGTAGCCAGTCATTAACTCCCTGGGCTTATTTTGGCCTTTACATCAAGTGATCTCCCATGTGTGGCCACTGCGATCCACGCTTTCTTTTCTGCGGTGCTACGTTGTCTGTGGGTTAGCTTTTCTGTGTGTATTCTCTTAGTCCCTGGTAGTCATCCTGGGAGAATGAACATTAAGAGCCGAGACAACTGAGGCTAAGGATAATCAGTGACTTCCGTGAAACTGGCTAAGTCAGAGCAATCGTCTTGATCCTACAACCAAGGCTTTCAAAGTCGTAACACCTCCGCTGGCCTCTGCAATCTGCCCCTCTTCCACAGCTATTTAGCAGGCCTCTAGTGTACCAGGTGTGGGGTATTGATGGTGAAGTGTGCACAGTTTCAGGGGACAGCCAACAAGTGCCCCACCTCAAACAAGTCAACAGTGCCTTCGCTGCTCATTGCCTTGTCGTGGGATTCCTGTCTAGGTTTGGTCCCTCCTGCTGGGTGACAGGTTCCTGGGAGACAGATGCCAGGTCTTCTCCTCTGATGGAACATGAGAGGCACTGAGTAAAAACCTCAAGCAGGTATCACTAGGAAGTATCGTTTTGGCTACCTCCTCCCCTACCTTCCAAAAATCCCTGAGGATGCCCAGCCTGCCTACCTCTAGTCCAGTAGTTAGTGTGCTGGTTCCCCTGTTTACAACATTCATGTTCTATTAGCTGCACAAGGTAGGGATTGATTCAATATGACCTAATATTGTTAGTTCAAGACTCAGACTATGGAACTTTGTATACATGTATAAAAATGACCAAGTATGCTTTCAATCATGGACAGAAAATCAAAAGCATTGGTCCTGAGATGCCCAAGGATCTTGTTTATTTCCCAAAAGCCTCAAATATGCTCCGTGTGGAACATGGGAGCATGCTCTGTGCCACATGCAAATGTCTCGCTGAAGAGACAAGAAGAAGAGCTTAATACCTCCAGGACTTGTTTATTCAGGATTAGGCTTCAGTTGGTCCACATCTGGACTTCATTAGGTCTCCTCACCCCCACCCCAACCTCCCTTTATCTGTAAGAGGTCTGCCAAGAAAACAAGGTTCCCCAACATTACTCCTCATTAAAGGTTAGTTGAGTTTTCAACTGAAAAAAAAAAAAAAAAAAAAAAGGCTGAAGCTTGTGCTGGCCCAGCAGTGAGTTTAGTGGGAGACCCAAGTCCCCCAGTTTACAATCCACTCCATCTGTGCAATTACCAAGACCACCAACAGAGAGGCCACATTAATCCTTCAGTTATGTTGTCCCCTGATCAAATGGCTGCAGAGTTCTTCGGAGACCCTCTTATCCCTTGGGGCTGGTGGGAGGGGGCATCTATTTGTGATTTAACAAACAGGCATTGACCGCCTCTGTCTAGGGTTTCGTTTGTTCCCTCTCCACCGCCCGCCTGTGTCACTCCCAACTGCCTGGAAAGAGATGAGGCTGGCAGCAGTTCCCTTCTAGCTACGCACAGACCTAGGGGTTCATGACTATTTGAAATCAGTATCTAGGATGAAGCTGACAAGTCTCCAGTTTAAATAACAGCACTTAGGAGTCTGAGGGATAGAGTCTGTGTAAGTCAGCGTGTAGCAGGCGGGGACAGAGTCCGATCCTTTTATGAGCTGAGGGACTAGAAACTAATTTGCCTTATCTTAAATGCTCTTCAGCAGCTATACGAAGTAGGCATTATTTTCCCCATTTTATGAGTGAGTGAAGACATTGAAGTGTTCATAGAGAGTGACTTCTTCATCCAAGGTTACTGTGCTGAACAAAAGTGAAAGTGGGAATTAAAACTTGGGTTTGCTTAAAAGCCCAAGTATTCTAATGAAAAAACAATTTTTTTTAACCTCCAATGTATTTGGAGTTATGTATGTAGAGGTTTTTTTTTGTTGTTGTTGTTGTTGTCTGTCTTTGGTCAACTATAAAAACTTTGAGTTCTTAGTCTTAGAAAGTTACGTGTGTGAAGTCCAAACACCCAGGCCAACAGGCAAGTGATCACAGGTGAGAGCAGGTAGTAGTGGTTTGTGTGAGATGATTAGAAGAGAGGAGACAAGCTAAGTGCAAGGCCCTAGACTCAACCCCCAGTATGAGAGAAAAAGAAGAGGAAGAACAGGAGGAGGAAGATGGTGACAACTACCTACTGTGTGTGGAAGATGTTTATTGGGTTCTTCCCTCAAACCACACAGTCATTGTGGTAGACACTGTGGCTGAGGTATAAGATGTGATTTTGCCCTTGAAGCATGTGGTCTAAAGGAGAGGCAAGAGGGTACACCACCAGTGCTGTTAAAGCTCAAGGAGGGAGAAGAATTAAGGCAAAAAACAAACAAAGATCATGGGCTCTAGGGATGAGAGTGCTTTAAGGAAAATGCATGTCAAATTTTCCTTCTACTTGGAACTGAGAAATAAACTGAGGAAATCTACTATTCTCCCCTTCTGCTTCTCGGTGACCAAGAGTAGAGGCTGTGAGGTCTGCAGTCCCTGGGATCTCAGAGAAAGAGGACTTTGGGATCTTTTCACACAAAAAGAATTGATAGTTTTTAATGAGCATGTATCCTATCTGATGATCAGCAGGCTCTCAAGCTGCTGATGCTAGCACCACCCTGTTTGTGGATAAGGAGCCAGGTGTAACATAGGGAGCCAGGTTTAGTGTGCCTGTTACTCCGGGTACACAGGTGAAAATGCCTGAATTTGGTGCCAAGACCAGCTGGCACTTGAAGTCCTCCTTGAAGGGGAAGGATGGGATTTTCATCAGAGATCCTGACTTGCAGGAGAAGGGGGATTTCTGTAACAATGGAGGAGATTTTGCAATTCTAGGGCACTGGCAGGAACTGCAAAGCAGACCTGTTTGGCTGGAGAAACAGGGAAAAGGGTGAGGACGAAGTTCAGGTAGACAAAGAAGACCAGGGCATGACTGTCAAGGTCTCTGGTGGTGAGGAATTTTCACTTCAGTTAATTGCTAGAGAGCAACAAGAATATTGTTCTAAGTTAGCAGGGTCAGTTTTTTAACTATGGTAAGAATGAAGCCTGAACCCTCGTGGTGGCAATATGAAAGGAACTAGAGGGCGAAAAAAGATGACACAAGGGACCTGTGGATAGTTGCTGATGGTGGTGAGTAGGGAAATGGAGGGGTCTTAAGGGTCTGGGTTTTTGTAGTTAGGTTTAGGGGCATATAGACTAGAAATACAGGGGTGGTGAAAGTTGTCTTGCGGGGAAGGTGGGGATGGGTTAAATCTTAAACTCTGATCTACTAGCATCAGTTTTGTATCCGTTTGGGTGAATTATCAGGGGCCAGGGGCAGGATTGATGGGAGGGGGCTCATTCGTTCTTAGGAGATCATTTCATCTTCACAGAGCTGTTGAAGCAGCTAAAATCACAGCAGAGAGCCAGGGATACCACTCTACGAAAGACTTACATTTATTGAGTAAAAGCCAGGTGTGGAGACATTGGAAACGGAGAACGTAGCTTGGAAATAGGAAATTGGAAATAGTGGTACAGTATCAAGGAAACCTGACAAATTCAACATGAAAGAGGACTGTGAAGTTGGCAGCCTGCAACACTCTGGAAAGAGCTGCCAGGAGACTGGCATGAACTGGCAAAGTATCTCTTCCAGGAGGCCTTTGGCTGGGAGCGCTTGCCATTTGGGAAAATAACTGTACTTCAAACCATGTTCTTCAGGAGACCTGTGGGGACAGGGCAGCCACTGATGGTTGCAGCCATAATTGGCTTCTGAGGTTTCTCTCTCTGGCCTCTTTGTCATCTGTGTGTTAGAAGTCAGAGTTGTCACACCCGCCACTGTAGCCTGAGAAATGTCTGTGACGTTATAGCCTTTCTCAGGCAGCATGGCACTGAAGTGCCATAATGCTGGAGACAGCTGAGTGGGAATTTTCCAATCACTTAATTCTACTCAAGTAAAGATCTGGCCGTTTCCTTCTAACAGATGGAACATTTGGCTTCAGAGAAAATCCAGCTCCATTCCTGATTCCATCTTGAAAGGCAGAACCCAAGCCTATTTATTATATTTTTCTTTAGCCTTGAGACTGAGAAAAACAAAAAAACAAACAAACAAACAAAAAAAAACAATTCTCCATCACCAAATGTTTGTTGAATGAATCTCTTCTGGCGCAAAGAAGTTCATTAACCCACATACACATGCACGAGGTCTGGGGGTTAGGGTAAAGCTAACAAGGAAGTAAACATACAAATAAACTCAGAGTAGAAGACCTGTATGGGTTGGTCTGGTGCTGCTTGTTATTAAATGCTAAATACTGGCTCCCAAGATCTGGTTGCAATGGATCCACTACAAGAGACCTTACTTGTATGCCTTTGTATTTGGCACTCAAAGACCAGCTATCTTCTGGGACTTCAAGGAAACGGCTATCTTGGTACCATTAGAAAGAACCCAGGAGTGAGGGAAAGGGCAGGTGTCAGCGATGGGGCTGCCAAGCTGTCCTGCCCTTCTCCTCCTTTAATTCAGAGTGACTCATGGCCTCTCTGGCCTTCACCACTCTCACTTAGAAAGCGTCAGTAATCCCAGAATGACCTGCAGGGCTCTGTGAGAAACAGACAGCTCGACAGAGGGAAAAGCGCTTTGTAAGCTGTAAAGTTCTATGTAAATATTATTAAAGCAGAACCGAGTATCGGGACGTTAGCCCTTCAGAGTCACCCGGGGAAGACGTCTCAGTTTCTAGAAGAGGAATTGTTAGGACATACTGTGTAAAAATATGACTTTTTCTTGGGGTGATTTATAAATAGAGCAAAATGTTTAAAACAACACAGCAGCTGAGTGGTGGCGGCGATGGCGGCGGCAGCGGTGGTGGGGTCCTTCTGCAATGGGCTTCTTTTCTTCTATCTTGTTTCCTGGAAAGATCAAAATCAAAACCACCACACAACGTATTTTCTGCTTCTGACCTAGCAGGGCATATTTCCCACATCCTAATCGTGCAAGAAGAAGAAAAAGAACAACCAAAACCAAAATGAGCCTTTCAAAGTGCCAGGCATTTGACATATCACCCATTGAATTCCTTGCCAGCCTTGCCAGGTGGATATTATTAATGCTATATTCTATAAGGGAACACCTAAGCCCAGACAGGTGAAGTCATGTGACTGCAAAGGAATAGATGAGGAGACTAAGACTTACTGGCTCCCAGGTTACTGCTCCTTCCTCCCCAGTAGGGCTAGCCTAAGGACCCTCTCCATTTCCCCTCCTGAATGGAACATCTGTAAAGATGTGGGTAGCTGGGTTCTTTTTCACCACAAAAGACAGGAAGAGACTCTCTCTTACAGTTGGAGACAACCTCCCAACCACTGGCTTGCTGGCTAGGACCCGTCCCTTTCTGTCCCCTTGTGGCTTAATTGCCATGCCTTCCTCTGTATGAGTTTCCAGACTCTGGGCCAAGCTCCTTAAAAGGCAGGTAGGGGAGAGTTCTCTGCCGGCCTGGCAGCCAGCCATCCCCCCCACACCCCTCAGATCCGCTGCTAGCTGCTTCAGAGAGAGATCAACATAGAAGACATTATTTTTTCCCAAAGTGAAACTTATCAGAACTTTGCTGACTGCGGCAGGAATGAAGGCCCTGGGGGTGGGGACCAAGCCTTTGGAGGAGGGGTGGGGTGGTGGTGCTCATTTTATGACCCAGGAATGAAAACATTGTGAATAATGAATAAAGTCCGAAAGTAGTAAATCTGAGACTCCAGAGAAGGCGAGTAACATGTCAGGGAGCGGTTTAAGCCTTCGCCCCTCCTGCAGAGGTGCGGCCCAAGTTTCATTAAATAGCCTTTAAGGGTTAGGATTACAAGAAGCCCAGTCCCCTGGTTCATAATGATGATTTATGGCTGTGTTGTCGACTCCGCGACCCTTCTGTACAAGGGATGGAGAAAATACATAATTTGCTGCTCATTAACTGTGCAATCTGTCAGGGTGGCTCCAGAAGCCATGTGGTCCCGGAGCCTTGCGTCTGCTAAATGGCTTCAGCAAGGCTGTCCTGGAGACACAACTGCTCCTCCACCATAGGAAATGGTTTTGATAACAATGGCACTAACAAGCTGGTAGCCTGCCCACGTCTTGGAACTGAGAGACAGTGGACTTTACTCCTCGGTCATCTCCCAGACCTTATCCTTCAGAGAGCCCCAGAATCCCCATCTGTACAACGGACTTGCCTTGTCACAGAAAATCACACTGCATGAGGCTCGAGCCAGGATTTCTTTGTCTAATTCAGTGACCTGGTCCTGGCAACTCAGGAGCAATCGGAGGGCAGGTATTGTGCTCAGGGCCTTGGTTCTGCTCCCAGCTTATAGGTGGTTCTTACAAGAAGCCTTCCTATACTGTTGTCTGACCAGTTGCCTCTGCTTGGTTAGGAAGCTGGGTCAGAAGCTGGAGAGAGTTAATGACATCGCTCTTAGGAAGTACTAAGTCACGATTCTGCAGATAGAGAAGCTGACCTGCTCCAGATTCACCCTGTGAGTGGAGGACTCCCATCATGGGTACTTGATACTTATTCAGTGGCCACCCCCACTCCTTGCACGTAAACACACCTGAGTGTGATTTATAAATAATCAGAAGGAGTCAGCAATCAGGGCTGTGACAGTGGACATCTGGAACTTGTTAGCCTATAAGATTCCATAGGGTAAAAGTGTAAATAGGTTGGAAGAGGGAAATGGGTTGAGGATGGGGGTAGAGAGCATTGGGCAAAGACTGAGTGTGCCTGGGTGGGATCTTTGGGCACACGTTTCATTTGGACCCCAGTCTCTTCAGCACAGAATGGTTGCCTTCATTTCTGACCTGCCGTGACACTCAGATTTTATCTCTTATATGTTATCAGAGGATTAGGGGACATTGCCAGGCCATATGTCTTCAAGGATTGACTCCTCCTGCTCCCTGACATTTGTCTGTTTCTTTAGTGAGCATTTCTGAAGACCTATGAAAAGCTAAATATTCTGCTTTCTCAGGGAATAGCTAGGCAGGCATGCTGACTGGGCCGGCCTTTGACCACCCCTGTCCCTATAGAATCATCCACAATGTGATCTGGAAAAAGTGTGGCACTTATAAACACAGTCAACCAGGGCTCTTGTGTCAGCGTGCCTTGCTCCCTCTCCTGCCCCTGCTTGTCGCTGGGCCCAGCTGCCACGTTTATCCTACACACCATCCTTCCCCACACTTTGGGGCCTTTGAGGACCCAGATTAGACTTGTGCTTTAATGCCTTTCCCCACTGTAAAGTTATTCCTTTACAAAGGACCTCTGCAAAGGAGTGCCCTGGATATGCCAGTCTATTGCTTCCCTTGTGGTTGTGCTCACCGAAAGGGCAAGTGTGGTCCATAATCCTTCATGGGAGGAAGTGTGAAAGGGACTTTTGTGGTGAGTGATGAGCCGGCCATCCCTGCTCCTGGCCTGGAGTTGCAACCAGGAAGTGGCCACAGCTGTGCTGTGGAGTTAAGAAAGGGGGGAGGGGGCACTGCACGGTTGTGTTTTCGGCCGAGTCAGGGAGACACTATCCACATGTGTTTCACCAAAGGCAATTTGATCTAATGACAAAAAGATGCTGTCCACAGTAACCTTACAGAGTGACAGCTGGCCCATGCTTGCTGAAAAGCCAGGCAGTTTGAGCAGCAGGAAGACATTGTGGGAAGAGCATGTGAACCAGCTCTTTCTCCTTTGACTCTCAAACCCAAGGAGAAAACCCAGCTTGATTGAGGAATTCAGACTCCTAAAAGCACCGTGTTGAATAATTCTTGGCTTTTATTTAGGTGTTTCTGTTTGTTTTGAGACAGAGCCTCACTGTGGAGCCCAGTCTGGCCTTGAATCTTTCATCTTCCTGCCTAGGCCTTCCAGTGCTGGGATTGTAGGTGTATGCCATGGTGCCCAGGTTAGACCAGTGTTTTGTTTGTTCATCATGCTACATATGTGAAAAATAAAATAGGACTAGAGATATCAGTCAGTGTGGGGCCTTAGGTTCAGTCCTCAGTCTAGAAAACTAACTAAATAAATGTTAATAAATATAAGAAATAAAAAGCCTGTCTTTCCATGACTCAGCACTTTTCCACCAGTGTTCTTTCATATAAACCAGCCATTCTGCAAAGGCGAGCAGCCTCCTTTTATGGGGAAGGAGGCTGAAGCGTGTGAGGCTTGAGGGGTTTAGAGCCCAAATGTGTGGAGTAGGTGGCAGAGGCTGGATTCACTCAGGACCCACTGGGGTAGTCACTGTGGAAACACTTATCAATGCTAGTGCCAAGATGGGACCTTCACCAGAGTCAGTGGTATTTCACCACATCCCAGAACCCTAAGATGTGCCTACGTGGTTCCCCTGACATGCAACCACCCTTAGTCATGCCCTTGAGGCTTAATTTTCTTCTGTTTTCTGTAGCTGAGTCCTTTATTGATGACTATATATACACATATAGGTTAGTCTTATAAAGGTGTAGATACATCTACTTATTTTGTGGGTGGGTTCTACTGTTGGTATGGAGATACTATGGTGAGGTAAGGATCTTTTTAAAGAAGGAAATGGCAGCCATGTTCGCATTTTGAATCTTCCCCTTATGTGTCTATGTGAATATGCTTACTTAAGTGGGGAATTGGGATTTTGTAGATTGTACCTTACAGTTACTGAATCTGTTCTCCTGTGTCACTCACTAAACGTGGTCTTCAAGGATGCCTCGCGCCTCCCTAACTCCCTCATTGGTTTCCTTTCAGATCATTACAGGGGAATTCTACCGGATCTATTACCTCAAGGAGAAGTCCCGCTCCACCATTCAGAACCCGTATGTGGCGGCTCTCTATAAGCAAGTGGGATGCTTCCTTTTCGGCTGTGCCATTAGCCAGTCCTTCACCGACATCGCCAAAGTGTCCATCGGGCGCCTGAGGCCTCACTTCCTGAGCGTCTGTGACCCTGATTTCAGTCAGATCAATTGCTCCGAGGGCTACATTCAGAACTACAGGTGCAGAGGAGAAGACAGCAAAGTACAGGAGGCCAGGTAGGGCACTGCCACCACACACAACGACATGGCAGGTCTCCATCTCGATACAATGCAGATTGGAGAACACCTACTGAACACCCTCAGGTGCTGGGCTCTGGTGTAGATGAGGGAGAAGATATATTGCCTACTCTCGAAGAACTCATAGGCCAAATGATTGAGAGAGATGTGTAAATAAGTCATTATGGTACAGCGGTGGTAAACCTCTTGTTTATTAATGTGTGCCTGCTATGCTCTATGTATCCAAAGCACTCCCTGGGATGCAAAAATGAACGAGATCCAGTGTCTGCTGTCAAGGTCAGAGTCTAGAAAGGAAAGACAGATGAGCGAACACTGGGGATGTGAATCCCTGTGAATACAGTCCTTTCATGGCCTTCTCTTGTCCTTGCAGGAAGTCCTTCTTCTCGGGCCACGCCTCCTTCTCCATGTTCACTATGCTGTACCTGGTGGTAAGTTTCTATCCTCCAACAGGAGCAGAGCTCAACCCTAGCTTATCCCCTTACCATCTCTGAGGACATAGTTCATGTGAAATCCTTGTGGGGCAGAGGAGGGGTGTGGGAGTAGGGGTGAGCTGGGAGCATTATGTTTCATCAGAGCTCAACTCTACCTTAACAGAAGTGCCATTACTCTCTCAGCTTTTTCTAATTTTCAGGTTAAAAACCTCTGTTCACCCTGCTGTGAGGTAGGGACTGTGCGTCCATTTTGAAACTATAGAGCGCTAGAAGGTACCTGCGTAGTGTTTACGGTGCAAGCGCTGCTTTCTGGAAGGCCAAGGACACCTTTGTTACAGATAGATAGCGCCCTGGAGCGGGAGGAGGTTATTAGACCCAGAGAATCCAGGTCAACTGTCAAATTGACAAAAGCACCAGCAGTGCCATTCAGATTCAGGGGTTCTGATCCCCAGTGATGCTTCACCGAATGGTCTGTGTCCATACTGTATCGATAGCACACACACTGTGGCGTGCCTATGGGGGTCAGAGTCAGTTCTCTTCCACCCTTACCTAGCTTTCAGGGACTGGACCCGGGTCAGCAGGGTTGCTTCCGTTGCCAAGTATCTAGTCCCTTTACCCTCTGACCCATCTCACTGGTCTTCCTTATCTCCCTTGCTGAGAGCAATTTGGCTTTTACAAACTACTTGTGCGTCCAGGAGGACGTGTGTGAAGTGCAATATTCCTATTTCCTGGATCCAGAGACAGTAAGAAGTGTGTCTGAGTTCATTTGCCTTGGGGGTAGAGATGTGATTTGGGTTCACCCGATGCTCTTCCCGGGCAGCTGGCCTCCTTGGACACGCCCCGACAGTGTGGGTGGACAGCCTCCTCTCCTCTAGCTGCCTGGGGGACAGCAGGCTGCTCTGCTCCCCTTCATCAGTTAGACATGGCCTTCCCTGCCTTTCCTCACTCTATGAGCCAGGTCCAGAGCAAAAACACTTCCTGCACTCCGCTAGCCCAGTGGAGTTCAGCACGAGAAGGTGCAGAGAGGTCAGACATAGCCGTGGAGAGTGTAAGCTGTTTGGAAAAAGAACATTTCGATTTCAACTTTCTTAAGAAGCATAATTAGGAATTGGAAAAAACAACAGAATTTGTTTTGCTTTCCCCCTTCTCCCTTCCAAGTTAGGAGGCCTCTGGCTCCCCATTACCCAGGATGCAGTGCTACAGGGTGGGCCCCGACCTATAAAATCATTCGACCTGGATCTCACTTATTCACACACAGCACTCCCCTCCGCTCTTCCTTTGCTTGTTTTTGTTTTGCTCTTAGAAAGGATAATTTAGCAGATATTTAGAGTTTCTGGTCCCTGTGTGTATTTTACCAGGGCTGGAAGCAATTTCACAAATGTAATTTCAGTATTTTGTAAAAGTGCTTAGGAGAATTGTATGTGTTCATTTGCCCCTTGATGTCCCTTCATTTTATTCCAAGAGAAAAATACCGAATTCTTTTGAAGCCAGTACTGGATAGAGTATCCTCTGCAGTGACCCAGAAGGTGTGCGCTGACATGTTTGGGGCATGGGTTTGGGGGTCCTGCTGTGTGCCAGGCACCATGTCTGTAGCTTACAACAAAACATCCGCTTCTCTCTGCAGCTTAGGGGCTTGACTTTGATTATCTTGTTTGTGAAACAGGCTTGAATCTGAGAAGTTAATAAGGACATTGTGCAGCCAGTATAACAGAGAAGGCACTTGAAGGATAGCCATCCCCAGTGGGCGCTGTGGCCCCTTGTCATTGTGCTAGCTACAAAAAATCTGAAACCAAACCTTTACGGAAAGTAGCCTATGGCATGTGAGCGTTGGATGGCATTTCAATCCCACCTGAAGGGGAAGACACCAACACTTCCTGTCTGCTTTAATGTGATTATTCACTCCTTGGTCCTTCAGGAGCTGTGGTTACAGAAGGGAGTCTGTACAGAGGATGACTGAGTGAGGGATTTGTTGTCCTTGAAGATCTATTTGTATCTCTCTGAGGGAGGGGAAAATTTGTGCCTTCACACTGCTGGAAGAAGGGAGTGAAAGAAGCTGAAAATAAGAGAAAAAGAGACAGAGAAAGGAGAGTGAGGGATGGATGGATAAATTGATGCTAAGCCCTTGTCTCCTGGTATATTTTCATGTATGTGCATGCAGGCGCCCACGTGCGTGAACACACACACATACACACATGCACCCCACCTGATTACATGCACACCACAGGATTTTAGGAACAAGTGCAAGAATACACACATTCAATGTTCATTCCTTGAAGACACCATACATGCAGAAACACACAACACACATGGACACAGACACCCCTACACACCAAGTTATCTGCCTTAAAGCAACCTCAGAAGCAAAAAAGGCTGAAAGCAAAACTTTCCCAAGGCAGTTTGAAGCTCGATACCTGAGGGTGGATGGAAATCCCGAGATCAGCCAGACAAGCCCTTCAGCCCTCTCCCAGTGCTTTTATGGTGGACTTCAGGAAGTGCCAGAGTTGGGCATGGATCCTGACCTACCCCTGTATACCCTGAACTTTTCTAAGAACCTGTGATCCACGGCTTTCCCGAAGCACTGGGGAGAATCATTTGTGAGCCAGCTGAGCTCAGTACTCGAATGCTTTTGCCTCTAGAGTCACACAGATGCCCATCACGAGTTGTGAACTGTGAGATACTTGCCTCAGTGTACTCATCTGTAAAATGGAGACTGTCACATGTATCTTGGTTGCCACCATTCTGATCTGGCCCAACTTTCTCCATCTGATAAATGAAAGGAAAGCAAGAGTGGGCATCAGTGCTGTTCACCACTTTCTCGGTCTACATATTTTAAAGAATTTTAAAGTCCTCGGTGTGCTAAGAAAGAGGAAGGGCAGTCATGGGAGCCAAACTTGTGCCTGTGTAATCATGGCGTTCACAGACAGGGGCTGACAAGACACACCAAGCATCCCCACTGTGGGCCTGTCAGCTTCAGCCATCCACTGCAGCTTCCGTAGCTTTGAAGGGCACTCCAAATTGCATTTGGATTTGCAAAATGGATGGCTAAGAAAAAACCATGGCCCAAACCCCAAATTATCTCTGGGCACAGAAGCTTAAGGACGCAGTTAAGAATTGTTAGAGATTGATGCAGATGCTAATAAACAAACAAAGCAACAGCACATACCTCTGGGCCTTGGCCGTGTCCCAAGGGACCACATCTAGATTGGCCCTTTGCCTCCATCATCGGGGTATGAGGACATTGTAGCTATCTGGATAAAACAGCAACACTAGGAGGACAGACACCAACATTTGTAGCTCACCTGGTATCTCCACTGTGGTAGCAGATTCTTTGATACCCTCTAGGGCTCCTCTGAGGGCTCAGACAGAGATCATTTCCCATTCAGCATTTGGCAAATATTTAGTGAGCTCCTGTCATGCACCAAGTGCCATGATAGGAGTGGGAAGATGGAACTCCATTAGGCTTGATCACACAGTTCAGACAGAGGGCTAGGAAGACAGAGGTGATAGCATGGCCCGTTGGGCTGGGGAGATGAGTGGTTTATTAAGGTTTGGAATCATGGTGGGGTTGATCCGGTGAGATCAGGAGGAACCAGAAAAACCCACAGTACTTGGAAGCACACACTATGCCTCCTGCCTCCAGAGTATCAGGTGTCCCTTGCAGTCCTGCAGCAGGGGTTAGAGAGCACAGGTGATAGCCGATCACTAACCTCTGGGATCACGAGCCCCACCTTTCCCTTCTGCAGTGCATACAGGCTGCAGCAGGTTTATATCCAAGCTCTTCCCTGCAAGTCCAGTCTCCTTCTCAGAGAAGCCCTCCCTGACTACCCTGCTTAAAATAGACAACTTCATCCACCATTCCTGGCCCCTCTTGTGTTCCTTCACTTCCTTAACTAGAGTTCAGTGAATGGTTGATGAATGAAGGAGTGTTGGATGACCCTCAGGTCATTTGATAGTCACAGTTCAATAGTCTTTTCTATTCCAATGCATCTTACTTATGGACTTATTAGATTATCAAGAGCGCCTGTGGCCTAGGGATGAGGCTTCAACCTCTTTGCTGAACTCTTTACCCATTGGCTTTCTCTGTACTGCCCATGAGAACTGTTTATATGTCACAGGATCTCTTGGGTACCAAGGAAACAGGGAAGTGGCTGACCTCTGACGGCCACATTCTCCAGGCTGTGGCTATTAGTCATTGAGGTTTTGTTCAGTGTTGGGAATCCCAGAGCATAGGGTCTGGGGTGCCCATGAGGCATTCCCACAGATCCTGGGAGAACATATTCCAACCTCTCATTGGAACATGATTGCTGGGGTTTTTTTTTTGGGGGGGGGGGGCGGGGTACACAAACCACTGTACCAGATGTTTTTCCTTTCCTCTTCATTCCATCTGTCTATTCATCTACCCATTTGTGAGCACTTGTTGTGAGCCAGGACCTGTGCAAGCACCTGGAACCACCAAAAATGCTCGTAATTTTGTGGAGAAAAACCATAAAACCATATAGTTGTGACAGAGTCGACGAAGCTCCCTGATTCAGGCTGGGGGTGGATGGAACACAGAGGAAAGGGCCGTAAGCTCTGCTGATGAAGTGAACTCAGAGACGCCCAGGCCTGTGCCTTCTACTCATTTAGACAGACCGTGTGTCTGCCTTTGAGACGTGAGTGTGTATCAGCATGAGACAGTGAGGTAGAGGAACCTGGAACTCCCGGGACTTGTCCCAGACGACAACTGGATCACTCCTTGGGATGCTCGCTCTCTCTCTCTCTCTCTCTCTCTCTCTCTCACTCTCTCTCTCTCCACTGAAGAGATAAGTTTAAGAAAGTCAAGACTTGGTGTAAAGTAGTAATTTCTTACAGAAACCAACAGCCCTTGGGTTAGATCACAGATTCAGAAAGGCTTTTTTTTTTTTTAATTTGGAGCTCCCTATTGCCTTGAGCAACATGGCCTCTTCTGTGTGGGTCTCTTCATCTGTGCCATAGCACCCTGGTGTCCACCTGTCATGATGATGGTGGTGGTTGTAGGTTATTAAACGTCTACCTCACTGTCTAACTCAGTGCTTGGCAGAACACTCACTTCCTTTCCTTCCCCTTGATAATGATGGAAAATGAGATTTGATTTCCTGGAAAGGAAGAAAGGGTCAGGTAAAAAAAAAAAATCTTTTGTCTTCCAAGCAGTTGAATAATAACTCTCCAGAGGGAAGCTCTGGTTTGTATCATGTGGCCTTCTGCCAAGCACAGGAGTCAGGGCCAGGAGGTAGCCAAGGAGGAGACTGGAGAGCAGGAAAGTTTCTCACTCTGGGTGTGGCTGACCTATCCTGCCTCTCAGAAAAAGGTTAGTTAGGAACCCCAGGAGGACAAACTGCCTTTTCTCTCTTAAGCCACCTGTCCCAAGAGCAGTGGAAAGGAAGGGAGAGGACTGTACGGACCTGTTTCTCCAGTATGCAGATCACAGTGCCGAAAGTCACCACCAATGACTTAGCAAGAATTAGAGAGGCCGAGAGCAGGGCTCACACCCAGGTAGGCAGCACCCAGGTAGACAGAACTCGGTATAAGGAGGTCTTGTATAAGGAATTCCAGCTCTGCAGGATCCCAGTTTTGAAGCTAGGACCAGGGCAAGAACTCCATTTTTGGAGTATGATATAGATGCCAAGGTTCCATGTGCATTCCCGTGGGGAAGGGAGGCAGACACACACCTTTACTATTATCCTTCCCACAACCCCAGTTCTGTCTTAGCAACTAGACGCACAATCTTAGCACCAGCAAGAAAAATTGTTAGGATGCAGGGGTATCGTTATTTCTGTTACTTTTTGAAACAAACCAGATTTCACTGATACGTCTTTCCAGTTTTGGAACATGATGCACACTTGCAGCATTAAAAAAAAAAAATGAGCAGCTCTCAGGCTTGACACAAAAATGGGACTTCAGGAAAGCAGGATGACCCAGCCAGGCTCACATGTGGAATCTCGCTCTCACTGCAGAACTGTGCTCTTGCACAGTGTCCATCACAGTGTCCCAGTAATGCTTAGCCCCTGGGTTCTGAGCACCAAGTTCTTCAGCTCAGAACCCTTCACAAAGAGAAACAAACACAGGCAGGATCAGATGTCGGGAGCAGGTTGGTTGTGATCAGGGTAACTAACTGGTTTTGTTCAGCTCTCCTCAGTCCTTTCCTATGCAACTTGATTGTTTTTACTGTTACTGTTGTTGTTGCTGCTGTTTTGGAGTGCCGAGGTCCTTGCTGAAGCTCTTTCAGACTCTCCCTGATACTGGGAGAGTCTCTTTTGGCTCAGGATCATAGGCACACTTGGCAGCGCCATGCCAGCAAGGTTTACTGTCCTCCTCTTGGGTAGCTTGGACCTGTACCATGAACTGGGAATGAGGGGAGCCTCCAGAAGTCCTTGCTGCCCCTAAGCTCCAGGCTAGAGAACCTCTCGAGACCAGAACCACAGTCCTGGGTTGGTGCTTGTGAACTAGGCTAAACAGGAAGATCCCATCCATTTTGTGGTAGAGCTGGTAGGGGTGCCACAAAGCCTCCTACCTCCTGCCGTTGCCTAACTAACTTCAGATCAAAAGCAGCCACTGGGTAGAAGGTCGCTGCACAAGGTCGGTCTTTAGTAATTTATTGGTTTTGGAAAGATTGTCATGGTCATTGAATAACCCATGTGTCAAGGCAAAGGAGTGTCCCCATCGTGGTCATCAGGGTCATCCCTGACCACAAGCCCTTTGCTCCACAGTGTTCCAGTTCCTGATGGATATGGAGGCAGTGCTGACTGTCGGTCTGCTGGCTGTCAGTCCCAGTCCCTGTGAGGAATTCTTTTCCCATGGCCAACACTTCGGTCTCATTCACAAGCACTCCCTTCCTCTCTTCCTGGAGCTATTCTGATGCCTGTCTCCTCCCTGAGTTCCGCTCCTCTAAGAGATTTTTCTTTTCTGGAGCCCCAGCCTGAAGCCTCTGAGTCAGTGGCAGGGGAGATGTAGCCTTGTCCGGTTGGGAAGCCCACCCTTCCTCTGCCCCACCCTGGCTTCCAAGGCCTGTGACCTAAGTGGGCAGGCAGCAAGCAAGGAAAGGGTGGGATTCTGCACGAGCGCTTTCCAAGGTCTGTAGATTTTTTTCAGTGAAGGAAACTGAAAATTCTTAGAGCTACTTAAAGAAAAGTGGTTAAAGAATAAAATTATCCCTCCACCCCTGTAGACCAGGCTGGCCTCAAACTCAGAAATCTACCTGCCTCTATCTCCCAAGTGCTAGGATTAAAGACCTGCGCCACCACTGCCCAACAAGAATAAAAACTTTTTTTGCATTCTAAATATTTATTCTTTTTAATTAAGTGTTTTATTTGTAAGAATCAAAGCTTGTACTTACTGAGTTGTGTGCTGTGCTGTGCCCTCCGTGTCTGTGCCCTCTGTGTAGTCCACCATCCGTACTGCTGCCTCTCAGGCCATGGTTATTATTCTCCTTCACCTGAGAGGAACCATAGGCTCCAGAGGGCTTTCTGATTAAAATCTGTGTTCTTTCTGTTGTTATCCACCTCTCTCCTGTCCATCACCAAGAGTAGCTGAAGAAGGCAAACCTGAGTGGGTACCCAGAATGTCCATTCTTCCTTGAACTTGTTTTGAGTTGCTGAGAGACCATTCCCACCCCCATAGTGAGAGAGACACTATAGTCCAGGCAGGCCTCAAACTCATAATCCCCTTGCCTGGGCTGTCTGCTTGGACTATAGATACCATGCTGGGCTAAGGGCAGGATCTTTTGGTTCATCATATCAAAGTATTGAAGCATAAATGTAGTAGCCCATGGCCAAAGGCTTTAGATTTGCTCTGACATTTACAGTGCCTATGGTAACCCAACCCTGCCTATACTCCTTACAAAGCATCTAGATTAGTTTTTCATCAAACTGAGTGCTTTACTTAAAACCAATTTTCATAATTGCCAATGCTTTTTTCCTTTAATAGGAAGATATTCTCTAAAATGAGTAATTTCAGGCTATGTGGGTCTTTCCCCCGAAGGACTCAAAGCCTTTGGTAATTTTATATTAAGGACTTGGTCTAGTGCGTTCTCCAGTCTTGTGAGACCCTTAGTATTGCATGGAATACAGCTCAAGAGAACGTGGTCTGCCTAGCAGAAGGCAGGTTCCCTGGCCTGACCCCCTAGGCCCTCTCAACCATATTTCTCCATATACCCTATGCAGTCACAGCCCCTACCAGTCTCCCTTAACTTCCATTAAAATGTCTTCTATCTTGATGGTTCAAGTCCAACATCCTTTGCCTTTGGCAATGACCCTAGCCACCCTCTACCTCCTTTAACAGTGTCTGTTCAAAACATCAGTCTACACTTACTGTGGCCATAATTGTACACCGAGTAGAGATGCCTTCCCATTTCTTTGTCATTGACACCTGCCATAGCATATGCCCGTCCATGGGTCTGTTCTCTGGGATTTTTTTTCTTGAGAATGAAATTTCTAGTTTTATTTTTCAGGTATTCTAGAATGTGCATTAAATTCTACTTGAATTTATATACATTCATTGTTCTTATAAACAAAGATTCTAACTCTATTCCAAGTGTCCTTTATTTCATGAAATTTTGGGTACATTCATTTGTGTTAATTGTCTTTGCCTTTGGAGTGGTAGTGTGTGGGAATTTTTATTGTTGTTATTTTTATAATATTTTTGCGTTTAGATTTTTAACTGGTTATTGATGATAGATGAGAAAGCCATTGATTAAAAAAGAAAAAACTAGCAGCCAACAACAGTGTATACTCTTACTAGTTTTACTAGTTTTTAGATTTTTTTTTTCCTATTACACTCATTGGGTTGAAATAATAGTAGAGCCACCTGCTGTTTTCTGTGGGTAGTTAAAGGTTCTGTCCTAGACATTGCTCCTGCATAGCTCAAGTGCTCTGGGATTGTCCCTCCCTTCTCCATCCCCTCAGTCTGGCTCCCTGGTTCTTGGCATGCTCCTTCCTGACCACCAAAAGGAAAGTGTCCCATTGTCTCTGGAAGGGAGGTCCGGCCTTTGCCCCCACCACAGGTCTGCCTTGTGCCTAGCAGCCCCTCCTTCTTGCTCTTCCTTGTCCCGGCCTCTCCCCTGCTTTGATTTGTAGACGGAAGTTCCCCCTTGTTCCTCTTGATTCTTCCCCCTCATTTCCCAAGTTCCCACAGGAACCTGGGAAGTAGGTTGTGCCCAGAGGTTCAAGCGGAAGCTCTAGCGAGATAACTCGAGGGGACAATACCCAGCTGACGTCATTTCAATTTTCCTTGGGCCAGAGGGGGTGTCTGAGTTGTATTTTTTTTTCCCCCTTGTCATTTTCTTCCATTTCTCCTCAGGGTTCCTCTTCTTCCCTACCCAGTGCAATATCTCTCAGTCTTCCCTTGAAAGTTCTCTGGCATTGTTTGGCTGCTTTATATTTCTTCCTTTTGATCATTCAGAATCCAGGTTCCTCCTGGTGACTTAGAAACTTCTCTTGGATAGAGTTGCTTTCTTTCAAAGCAGAAACATGCCCTTGTTGAGAGCATCAGAGCAGCCTCATTGGTATGTCCTTGCTGTTGCAGTGACCGGCTGGTCCCTAGGGACTAGGCAGCTGTAATCCCGGAGAAAACTCACAAATGTGTAAATTGACATCAATCCCACAACAAAGCCTTTGCTGGCCTTGGATACTGTTCTATAAGTAGTATAGATCCAGAGGGTAAGGGGAAAGTCATATTTATTAAATGCTTACTGTGTGCCCAGCAGTATGTAAAGAAAACATTCATGGGTACTATCTTACTCAAGTCTCCATAGCTCATCTCTTAAAAGAAAAATCAAAATTTTATGCTATAAAAACTGAAGATCAGCATTTCCCGGTGGGGCATCGTGTCCGAGTTAAGTGCTCTGTACACCGTATACCACACCACATCTAGATGGTTCCATTTGGCAGGAATGTGGAGCACACTAGCCTAGTGGTCTAGTGTCTGTGAATGAGAAGTCATTGAGGGTGTCTTTTCTCTCTTTCCTTCAGCTCTACCTCCAGGCCCGCTTCACCTGGCGCGGGGCCCGACTGCTCCGCCCCCTCCTGCAGTTCACTTTGCTCATGATGGCCTTCTACACGGGATTGTCACGGGTATCTGACTACAAGCATCATCCTAGCGATGTCCTGGCAGGATTTGCCCAAGGAGCTCTGGTGGCCTGCTGCATAGTAAGTACCCCTTTGTCCTTGGCACTCGTACAGAGCCCTGAACTGATGCCTGTTAAATGTTTCCAGCCCAGTGACTAAAGCCGTTGAATCTTCATTCCAAGTAGTCTCTTCTTAGTGTCCCAAGAGCCTCAGGCTCCAGGATCCCATCAGTAGATGGCAATCGTTTAATAGGTTCTGTGAATCCTCTTCTCTGTGAGCACAAGTTTTGTCTTGTAGAATGCTGTGATCAGAAGGCAGCTTAGACATTGTCCACTTATGTATGTGTACGTGACCACAGCAGACTGGAAAGTTGCACAAGCACGCATGTGAGTGCCTACAGAATGACAGTCCCCTGACGCAGCCTGCTTTGGTGGGACACTAGTTAGTCAGTGGTTGTTCTCCACTTCTTGAGAAATCTCTACACTCTTCTGTGATGGCCAGGAACCTTGGTCTGTGTCAACTGGAGAACCAAAGGTTTGCTGAAGGAGGAGCCCGCCCCTGGCCCAGACCCTTGCATATCATCAAAATTCCATAGAGACTGGACTTGGTGTGGGAACATGTTGGTTTCCCCCAACACAGAGAGATTGCTTTTTTACATGTTTCACCCTGATTGCCAATTAAGGTAGGATCAGGCTTTCCATTTCTCTGAGCCTCCATCTCCCTGCCTTTCCTGCCTCTTTTCCGTATTCTAGATGCTGCTCTGTACAAACTTTGGTATTGAGCTTTCTTGAGCCCTTCTTCGAGGTGCCCAGTCCAATCCCATAGGAAGTCCCGAGGGCAATGTAGGACTGCATTGGACATATGGACCCTTGGCAGCTCAGCAAAGGTTGTACACAGTATGGTCAGCGTCACAGAGATGAAGTAAGGGTGCTCAGTGTAGACACTAGTGAAAGAAGGACCTGATCTACCTGCTAGCTTAGGTGTAGGATACCTGGCTGTTTTGATGATGGTATCTTCAGTGCTCTTATTCATTCTCTCTTACAATCTCTCTCTCTCTCTCTCTCTCTCTCTCTCTCTCTCTCTCTCTCTCTCTCAAAATCTGTGTGTGTGTGTGTGTGTGTGTGTGTGTGTGTGTGTGTGTTGTTACCCAGAACAGCTGTCACCCTCCAGCTTGTCCTCTGGTGCCTGGCCATTTCATATGTGATGATAGTGGGAGTGTGGGTACTTGCACAGAAGGGTAACTCTTTGCTGCCTGTACCTTCCTGGGCTTTGCTCTCAGCAGGAGGGCAGCCCATGGGACCTGCTTCTGGGCATCTTCTTGTGAGAGTGGGTCACTGCCCTCATTGAAGTCTCCCTTACCCCCCAACTTAAACAATTAAAAGGTGTGGGGGATCACTCCCAGCCTTCCTCTCTTTCATACTATAACTATGGGGCCCTGGCCGTGAGCAATTAGACAGAATTCGGGAGAATGAAAGCTGCTTTTCCAGAAGGAAATCTGTGAGTTTGCCTTTATCCTGTTTGGCTCTGGCACACTGGCCTGAGAAGTTGAACCCAGAGTCTGTAGAGCGCCCACTGTTGCCTGGCACCTCCCTGCATGCTTTGCCCTGTGATTTCTTTTGGGCACATGGCGCCACTGCAGAGATGAAGCAACCCAGGCTTGGAGAGATGACTTCGCTCCCCCAAGGCCAAAGAGCTGCTCTGAGACTGACTCACAGCCAATGCCCTCTGTGCTTAGCACTGGGGGAAGGGGCACCAGACACTAGGCCAGTCTGAGCTACCTTAGGCAGAAATGGTGTAGCCAGCTGTTTTAAAGAGTGTCATTTAAGTGTTTTGTAGGGGCCTTCCCAAGCCTTGTGCTGATCTGGTTAGCCTCTTGAGTCTGAAGTTTTCTTTTCACCAAGGGGACAGTTTGGGAAGGGGTGACAGAAATCTTACCCTGTCTTTTGCCCTTTTATCTGTCAACATGGGGTGACAGGGGCTCGGTCTAATTGATTGCTTTTCTTTAGATACCAAACTCCACCTGGTACACAGCCAGGACCTCCTGGTCCCACTAGCTTAGAAGCACAGCACTGAGGGATTTGTTTTGCTTAAACCATCTGACAGGCCCAGGCAGAGAAGTCTCTGGAAGCTGTGGCCGGCTGCTCAGTGTGAGAGTTTGGGAATGCACAGCAGGGACAAAGGAAGCCAGCATGTTCTTTCCCACTGAGAGATGCCCGCCCGATGGTGTGGTACTGGTTTTGATTACAAGGGGAGACAGACACTGAACTCCAGCTACTGGGCTGACTCAGAGAGGCTGGTCTTCAAGGTGGTGTCTGATGAGGGCACTGAGTGTCTAGGCCCCAGACTGGCTTGAGAGGATGGAGGGCATTTGTTTGCCTGATAGGGTTTCAGCTCTGTCAGCTCTCACACGCAATGGAGCCTTAGTGTTCTGGGCTGTGGTGTCCCACCTCTGCTTTGCTTATGTCATATGATTAGAGGTGTCCCTTAAGTCCAGCAAGTCCTGAGGAAAACATGTGTTCTTCTCACTTATGAATGCAGTACATTTGTGATATCTATTTCTTTAATATTATTGTATTTTTGAGACAGGATCCCACTATGTAACCACACCTGGCCTGGGACTCATTATGTAGAACAGGCTGGCCTCAAACTCAAACTCATGGAGACTCACATGCCCCTGTCTCCTGAGTGCTGAGATTGCAGGTGGGTGCCACCATGTAGTCAAGGTTCTTAACACACAGTGACATCTTCCTGGGTCAGAAGGTTCCAGAGAGATACAGCAATAACACTTAGGCCACAGGGTGCTCAGAATCTATTTCCCCCTCTGCCAGAAAACCTCTCCTGCCAAGCCTGTGTGGCCTCTGGTGGCCCAAGCAGAGGTGTGGGTTCGCTAACACCTGTGGATTGTTAACTGTAGCAATTGTTTTTATTAAAGATGAAAACACAGGAGTCAGGGATTAAGGCACACAGAGAAAACATATAGAAGCCAGAGGTGACTCTTAACAGTCTGACACAAAGCCAACACTCGAAGACCTCCCGTCCCCTTCCTCTCACCTGCAGAAATGCCAAGCTTCTTATTTTACAACAGAGTCCTTGCTCTAGATAGCTTCCTACTCCTGACAGAGCACAGTCCAGTTCTTCTCTGGTGAACCCTCTTGTATGAGTCACTCATAGCTGCTGTAACAAGTGAGCCTAATCTACAGTACAGATGTTTAAGTCCCAGGACTCAGGAATCAAAACTGAGTCTTTCTAGGCCATAATCAAGGTGTAGAAAAGGCTGTGTTCCAGGAAGAGGCCAAATGGAGCATTTTCTTGCCTTTTATAGCTACCCGTGTTCCTTGGTGTAGGGCCTCTCTCCCTGCCCGCCCCTCCTCAGTCCTGTGATTGCATTTATAACCCAGAGTCATGCGTTCATCTCCATGGCCATACCTTAATCTCATCAGCAAAGTCTATTTAGTCAGGTCGGGAGAGTGGCTTCTGGATACATTTGAGAGACTAGTGTTCATCTCGTCATACCTTCCCCATCCCTAAAGCTAGAACTGCCCAACTTTCATTTAGTGTTCCCAATGCTTTGCTGTCATGGCTTTGGCCTCTTCTGCTCTTTACCTGCTCATGTGTCTGTCTGCTCAACTAGATTGCTAATGCCTTCACACCAGAATCCATAGCTCAGTCTTGTGGTTATTCTGGGTGCCTAGTGTCATAGCTGACATTCATTGTTGGTTGATCAACCTTGGGGCAATCATGAGTGATGAATTGGGTGTGGCGTTGGGTGGGATTTCTCCTCTGAGCCTTGGCTCTTTATCTGTCAGTCCATCTTTTTGCACAGAGGTTATTCTCTGGGACAGTGTTTGTGTACCCAAGCTGGGCCTGCTCTTTCAGGTGGAGCAATCTTCCTAAACATGTCCTAAATTTGGGGATCATCCTTAAGCCCACCAGTGGTTCAGTGTTACCCTACTCATGGTTCAGCTCCTGCATGGCCTTGGACAGCAGGCTGAGAGCCAGCACTTTCATCCAAGTCTGAGGAGGTTGGCTTTTTCACAGCAAGCAGATTTGTCTAGGCAAAAGTGGCGTGCACAGGGAGTGTGGGTTTAGTTTGCTTGCTCACTGAAGGCTTTCCAGAAAGGGACTCTGGCACCTAATGAAACGCAGTCTACACAGTGCCTTGGACTTGTACAGATGCTAGAACTCAGGCAGGACAGCACACCAAGGCACACCTTTGCAGGATGTGAACAGAAGAACAAAGCCGAAGGCCACAGCCCAGACACACCCAGAGCCAGACACACGCGTTATCTTTCATTTGCAGAGACTAGACCTCCCGGTGCACACAACAGACAGACAGACAGACAGAGCCAAATGCACAGACCCTTGTTCTTCCAACCTGCACAGCTCTCCCTACCAAAGATTCAAACCTCTACCTGAATTCAGCCAGGCAGTGGGACAGAGGGGCGGACATCGGTTGGTTTCCTGTCTGGTGACAACTTGCATATCTGGTCACCTCCTTACTGACCCTCTAACAGATGGTAAATTAGGGGGGCACTGAGAGGGGTCAGAGGAGGGCCAGGCCCCCATGGCTATGGGTTCTGCAGAGGAAGCAGCTGCTCCCAAGTTTTATAAACACACAGCAGTCTTTCCTGGTTTTCTCTTCCTGGGGGTGTGGCCCCCCACTAGCAGTTGCTCTTTTGTGCCTGCTATCTTCCTCCAGGATGCAGGGAAGGGCGAGGGCATTCTTTGTCTCTGCCCCAGAGCAGTGACCTTGGGAAGAGTGAGGGGCAAGAATGCTCACGTGAGGAAGAGCTGGGCCACGGCAGCCTTGTGAGAGGAAGCTCAGTGAGGAGAGCCCAGGACACACCCAAGTCCACACAGAGTCAGAACCAATTCCAGGTCACTATGTTGTTTCAGGGGTAAAACCTGCAGTACCAAGGGTACTGCATTCTGACCCTGGAATTTGTAAGACTTCTTCCTCTTGTAGTAGGAGATTCCTACCTGCTCCCTCTGGGTGTATTCCAGTGTTGCCAGAGTCAAGAGGGATGGAAGAAATGACACCCACATCCCCTGAGCAGAAGTCTGACAGTGATGCCCAGCGCTGACCTCGCAACCTAGTTCTCCGCTATCAGGTCGGCGGGAACGTAGATGTGGCAGGGAAAGGAAGCCAAGGCAGAAATCAGGAGATGGTAACAGTATCGTTACAGCACTCCATAGTTTGCAAAGTTCATTAAGAATCTCCTTTTTTTTTTTTTGTTCCTTTGCTGAGAGGGAGAAAATCGAAACCCAGAGGAGGCAGTTGTATCTTGCTGCTTGCTATTTGGCATGTTGGCAGGTCCTGTCTAACGTTTTCTATTTTATCTTTTTAAATGCTGTTGGTGACCTATAGATGCTCTTGTAACTTACTAACGGCTAGACAGTGGTATGGTTGGAGCCGACTTGGACATGAGCGAGTCCACTAGGTGGGCACAGGTATGAGGGCTGAAAACCAAACTCTGCTCTCTTGCAAGAGAGAGCAAGTGCATGCTACAGATAGATAGATAGATAGATAGATAGATAGATAGATAGATAGATATAGATATAGATATCCTTAACTTTTAAGCTTTATTTTATGTGTAGGAGTATTTTGCCTGCATGTATGTTGTGTACTGCATGGGTGCCTCATGCCCTGAGAGGACAGGGGAAGGTGTCAGATCACCTGGAACTGGAGGGCAATTTATATATGCTGAGCACTGAACCTGGGTCCCCAGACAAAGAGCAAGTGCTCTTAACTGTTGAGCCATCTCTCCAGTCCTGTTTGTTGTTGTTGTTGTTGTTGTTTAAGTACTAGTTGTACACAAATGCAAGGCAAGTAGGTTCAATTCTGTGCTGCATCAAGAGAAACAGGTTGTAATTGCCGGCTGAGCATCACACAGCAGCAAGCTCCTAGCCCATCATGGTCCCTCTCAGATGCACCAGGCTAACACAGACACTAGCAAATCCCAGGTGCCAGCAGCCACCGAAAGCCTTTTATCGAGGTTAAAAAGCAATGACTGCGAATTGAGTAACTCCCCTGGAGTCAAAAGACTAGGCTGCCAAAGATACTTTGTCATTCATTATACAGTCCTTACTGTTACTGGGCCACGAGGCTGCGCCAGTTCCTGGAGCTTTCTTCCCCAAAGAAGATTCTCTACTCAGTTTGAGAGACAGCTCTGTGTGGAACACTAGAAACCTGAAAGGAAATCCCTAGGCCAAGGCACACTTCTGCAAGTGTAGGCAGAAGAGAGGCAGCTCTGGTGTCTGCAGTCATCCGGGAGGCGGCCAGAATGACTCAACACAACTCCTTGCCTTGGAGTAGCTCACAGTCTAGAAAGGGAAGCATGATAGAGCATTTAGAGAACCACACATCAAAGCCTGTGTTGTAACAGCAAAATGGAAGGTTATTAACTGTACAGACTGAGGGACCAATGAGAGGTGAAAGAAATTGTGGTGGATCCCAGCGTGGAGTTGAAGGAGCTACTATGTCCAGGATACAAGCCTCGAGGCCCTGAGGATGGCAGGTAGAGGGTTTGAGCTCCTCCATCGCCCTCCCATACTGTCCACTGCTGTTCTCTCAGCTTTAGTCTATACCACAGATCGCCACAAAGTTGAGTAAAGTGCACATTCCAAGCCACCCGCAGATTCTCAGACATCTGCTCTCTTGCAAAGTGATTCTGAAACAGGAGGGTTAAAGGACTGCACTTGGCAAAATCCCTGACCAGACAGACAGCTCTTGTTTTCCTTTGCATCTGAGATTCTAAAATTCTCTTGCTTTTATGTTATCCGTCCCATGCTGGTATGGAGACGTGGTGAGGTTTCTAAAAGTCTCAGTGTGTAACCGGTGTGATTCCTATCTTCAAGGGGCTCACTTACGTAGTCTGCAGAGTTGAAACCCTCAAGGATTCCTGAGCACTGCAAGTCAAGTTTGCTGTCACTATGTGCTCCGAGCCAAAAGCCTCTGCAACGTTTGCTGACTAAGCCACCCACTGCCGTGGAAGCAAGCAGAAGCTGGGCTGAGGACCGACTTCTGGCTTCTGGTCTGCATGGGTCTTATTGATCTCTTGCTAGGCTACATCCCAGCAGGATGGGGCTGTGTGTGCCCTAGGGGTGGCTGCCATCTCTTTCCACAGCAGGTGAAGATTTGTGATGAGACATCAAAAACAGACTTTTGCCACTATGCTGACTCACTCCTCAAGATAGCTCTAGAAATTGTAGGCCTTTGCAAGTAGATCCTATCTACCTTACAGAAAGCTCCTGACTGACTACTCGGCTCTGTAACCAGCTGGAGTCTGCACGTGCAGACTCACGTGTGCTCTCTCTCTCGTGTATGTATTTGTATACATACGTGTATATGAGTCTCATATGTATGTATATGTACACACTCACACACACATACACGAGACATTGTTTTGTTACATACATAGCAGAAACTGGCTTTAAACGTGATCCTCCTGCCTCAGTCTTCTGAGTGTTGAGGTTGAAGACATATATCGCTGTGCCTACCTTTCTTCTTTTCCTAGTTCTTACTTGCCTTCCCACAGAGAAAATAATTTTTATATAACTAGGCAGTGAATGCACCAGCCATTGATGATGGCTGACACTTAGTTTTTCCCTGCACTGTCCCACATTTGTACCCTGTAACTCCCGAGCTAGGTATTGTGTCCCCTGTAATGGCAAGGCTTGGATTTGAGACACAAGTCCATTTACTTTAAAGAGTAAAGCTTTCTGACCAGTACCTCTGGTTGGATAGGAGGAAGTAGGAGACAGGTAGGCAGTGGCCAGAGAGCAGTACAGAGCAGGCATTGCAAGGGGCCTCACACTGTGAGCTTCTTATCTCCTCATCGTGTGAGTGGGATTCCTAGAGCCTCCTTGTTTGTGTGTAGTCTTGCTGCTGGAGGAAGGGTGATATTGTCCAGGGTGTTTGTGTAAGTAAACCATCTTCCGCCCTTGCATCCGATCACAGAATGGCCAAACATTGGGACTTAGCAGTAGGTCAGAATCACTTCCCTAAAACAATACCTTGGGGAGCCAAGATATTAGAAGGCTGGAGCCCAACAGAATCACGCCAGTTTTAAGAGTTCTCATGATAACCGGTGCTAAGGTTGATGGAGTTGAAACAGAACTTAGAAGAAAGCCAATGCTTCTCTCGAAGTCCACACCCACATCTCTGTCGGCTGGAATTCCACCCTCAGCAGCTCCGAATCCACCTCCTTGTCTTCACTGCCCCTCCTAGACACTGCAATCCTTTTTCAGTCATGCTGCCCAACATACTAGCATCTTAGATGCCCTGTCTTCCAGTGTGATGATGCTTCACTTAACAGTGATTTCTGGAGTCAAAAGATGTCTCAATATGCCCAAAGATAGGATCCTCTTCTTTCCAGCCTCATTGACCTCCTTGCCTTAGCCCTACTGAGCTTTCTCCAATTCCTAAACATTTTGCTTTAACTTCTGAGTCTTTGCAGGCTGTGATCTCTGCCTATGATAGCTTTGATGCCATTCACCCCCTGGCCACCACCCCCTGAGCCTTCAAAGCCAAGCTCAAATATCCATCCATGGAGCCCGCATTCAAGGCCCATCCTCAGCCTATCATGTCTGAGCTAAACGCTGCATTCTCTGTGCTTCCTTATATTATAGTCCTTAAAACAGCACTGTGGGAGCTCATGAGCTCCTCAGCTGATAGAGGAACCTGCCACCCAACCTAACGAGCTCAGTTTGATACCTGAGACCCAGAGAGAACCAAGTCCTACAAGTTGTCCATTGGCCTCAACATGTATGCTGCAGTATGCACATGCTTGTACACGTGGACACAGAGTAAATAAATAAAGTACATTCTAATTTTGTTTTTAACCACAGTATTATATAGTTGGCTATTTACCTGGCTCATCTCACACCCCCACCCTACCCCATTGATCTCTGAACTCCCGGAGAGCAAAGACCTCTGTCTTAATTTTCTGGGACTCAACACATACTATGAGTTTAGTGAGTGTTTATTGATTGTATTCATTCTTCCCTCTCAAAATTGGTAGTTTATAAAATTCCAAGAATTAGAATGAAATTGAAAGCAAGTGCTCTAGGCAGTGTGATCTAGACCCTTCTTTGGGGGTTGGCTTTGTGGGGGATCTCACTTTTTCACTTGTTGAGACTTTACTTCTTGTTCATTCTTGGAGGCAGCAGAGGAGCACTGGAGCAGGGCTATCCGTTGGCAATGGGTTTTCCTTGTGGTCCAGCCACAGATCTGAATCTGAGCAGAGCCATCCCAAGCTGGCCCTTCTGCTTTCCTTTCTGGGTGGAGAATCTTCAGTAGGAAGTGGATGCTCCAAGCCAAGAGTCTTCTAAATGGTTCTCTTTTGGGTTCCACTATTCAGACATCAGGAAGATTGAACCCTGTTTGAGTCTTGACAAGACCATCTTTCCTGATTCCCAAAAAAAGTGTTTGTGTAGCCTCAAGCCACGCCCAAGGCAAAGTGCAGCGCTAGGCAGGATGCTGCTGGGTCTGGCTCAAGTTGGCATGGTATCATTTGACTGGGTGTTTGTGGCTTTTGAGTATGTGCTCCTACCCCCACCTCCCACAGTGTTCAGTCGCGTATGCACTTGTGGTCCAAAGCCACAATGCTTGCTTCCCAGAAAGTAGAGAGCATTTGATAAATTCAGCAACAACACACACGTATTGAGTACCTGACGTCTACACAGAAACCAAGTACTATAGGCAATGTAATAAGGAGCTGGAATAACCACAGGAAGCAAATCTTTGCAAACATGAGAACACGTGGTTTAGTCTAGCTCCAGTAACCATGCTCCAGTCCAGAGCACTAAGAAAAGATACATCTTGGGGCTAGAGAGATGATGGCTCAGAGGTTAAGAGCACTGACTGCTCTTCCAGAGGTCCTGAGTTCAATTCCCAGCAACCACATGGTGACTCACAACCATGTGTAATAGGATCTGATGCCCTCTTCTGGTGTGTCTGAAGACAGCAACAGTGTGTTCGTATAAGTAAATAAATCTTAAAAAAAAAAAAAGAAAAGAAAAGATACATCTTATTGAACTTTATTCCAGACAGTACAAGCCTTTTGAGACCATGCAGGAAACAGAAATATTAGTGCATAGTGGGCATGAGCCCCATCGGTTGAGAAGATGACCATTTGTGGGAAGAAGAACTGTTCTCTTCTGTATTTGCCCCATGGTGGGTAGAAATACAAGAAGGATATTAGTTCAGCAAATAGTCCAAGGCCTAACTGTTGCCAGGGCCCGGCTTAGCAAATTCTAATTAAGAACTGTTTTTTCATAGTAAGTGGTCAGAATGAAGTCACAGTGCCTGTGTCACAGTGGGCAGTGCAAAAACAGTTCCCGCTCAGAAAGCTGAAGGACACAGAAACCTGTGTGTGTGTGTGTGTGTGTGTGTGTGTGTGTGTGTGTCACCGTCTGTCAGTCTGTCTGTCTGTGACAGATCAGGCTGTTAGGCTTCCTGACTGCTAGATAGGCACCAGTGAACTGTGTCCCCAGCCAGGATCTTTATGTATTTCATATTTCAATCCCAGTATGAATCCAGTTGTCCAATCACAATGGGTTATTTCGTATAAACCCCTGTCTGTTGCCGAATCTCTCGGGCAGATTCTGCATATTTACTTTGCTCCCCGATGGGAAGCCAACCCGTCTTGCTCCAGTAGCTCATCAGGTTCTTGACTCTCATCAGAAGCTTCTCCCAGACAGCAACCCCATCTGAGCCATCTTGTAAGTGGGTGTTTCATGACTGTTTCCCAATCATTATGAGAAAGACTCAGCAAGGTCACAATGCTGGGGAGGGAGAAGAATGCTGGGAATGAGGGCAGGAGGTTTGTCCACTGACCTCTCTCCCCAGTAAGTTGCTGACTCTCAGTGTCAAGACCCAGGCTTCTTGACTCCCCCACCCCGTCCCTCTTCTCCAATGGTTGATATCATAGGGCTTTCGGGAAAATATACTCACCGTGCCTCTTCTTGTTCTGGCTCCTGCTGGTCAGAGTTTGCACTGGCCCATCCCACCTTTGGTCTCACTCTGGATTTCTTTGTCAGAAAAAGGAAAGGAGTGTGGATTAATAGCTGAGCAGTTATGAGCATGTCCCTTCTGCGGAATTTATCTGCCATGACATGTAGCCCTTGAGAAATCAGAAATGTTAAGCTGCAGATTTGAAGCACTGACTAAAAGTCTATAAAAGTAGGGTTTGCTCTTTCATAGCCCAGGCAAGTCGTTGCCTCAGTTTCCCTATCTGCACCGTGATTGCTGTATGACCTCCCCCAGTTAAAAAGCTGAGATTCGGGCCCTCTTTGCCACCCGTCTGTGTTCGTCGCCTGTTCCTGCGCCACATTAGGCATCTACTGACTTGGATCTCTGATTCGTGCCCTAGGTGTTCTTCGTGTCTGACCTCTTCAAGACTAAGACGACCCTCTCACTGCCCGCCCCTGCGATCAGGAGGGAGATCCTGTCTCCCGTTGACATCATCGACAGGAACAATCACCATAACATGGTGTAGGTGCTGCGGCCTCCGGAGCGCTTTCTCTGAAGCGACTGCTTGATGGCACGTTCCTGCTGCTCTCCGATCTCATCAGACAGTAGAATGTAGGGAAAAGCTTTTTGCCCGATGGATTTTGAAAACATTTAAAGAAAAAGAAAAAAAAAAGCCTTATCTTGTGGCCTTCCAAAATAGGTTGTTTGCCTGTGTGGAGACAACAGTGCCGGAGTCCTGAGTGCTGGCTGTGCAGCCAGTTAAGTGTTCATGTTCTAGTGAGCACGGGCTTGTCAGGAGCAAAACACTAGAATAATTGAGCAGAGGCTGGGGTCATCTTTTGTGACCTGAGAAATCCCAGGCCAGAACAGCTGGAGCTCTTATGTAGCACACAAGGCTCGAACCAGCACTGAATCAGCCCCTCTACCCACCCCACTCTACTGTGACTTTGATTCAAGGAAGTTTTTCTTTTTTTGTGCCTCGAAATTCCGGGAATGGGCACACAATTTTTCAGTCCCGTGATCAGATCCTGAATCCCAACCCCCAAGACCTGAGGCCTCTGTCATCTCCCCATCCCCAGGCTAACAACCACAGCCCCTCACTTTTAGAGATTAGGAGACCCTTTGTGGAAGAGTGAACTTCACAAATAGCACAAGTTCAGAAGACACAGAGGATGTCTTCTCACACACCACACTGTGACGCGGAACTGCCATTGCAGGGTCAATCACCAGGCACTTGCACATGTAGAAACCCATAGACTTTGGTTACTGCTATATTCCCCTTGAGATCCTTGCTGGGTGCCGACCAGGATTTCATGTGAGGGCCAGGGATGCACAGGCCTGGTCAATCTTTGGCTGATTGAAAGAGCCTCAGTAAAGAGACAAGGAGAGAGGGAAAGGGCAGAATGAAAAAAAAAAATGAACCAACATTTTTGGCTCCTTGGGATCAGAGAGAGCCAGAGTAGCAGACGGTCTCATGCCCAAAAGGCTACCCTTCAAGATAAGGGAGCCCTGAGGGTCTTTGCAGGAGTTGATCTTGCTGTGTAGAGCACTATTGTCCCGGGGTTGAGCCCTGGGGCAGTTCTTGGTGGGTTCTGCTGGGCAGAACACATGGGTTAAATCTGTGTAGAGAGTTTTCCTCATCCTCCATCCACAAGTGTCCTTCCAAGCAAGGTCCCCCTCTAGACAGTAGACAAGGACCCTTCTACTGAACCTCCAAGGAAAAGAAGAAGGAAAAGAAGAAGTGCTTTTCAAATCTTTCAAAGGGCTACATGTAACCATCTGGATCGACCACATCTACACCCTCCCAGACTCCGTCCTTTCATTTCAACATATAGCAAGCTATGATTTTATATATAAATATTATATAAATATTGTATAAAACATTAAAAGTTAACTATGTAAGATATTATTTCTGAAACAGTTTTAGTTATATCCACTATGATTATAAACTGTGTCTCGACCTGTGTTATTTACATTAGCTGCTTAAAGGAGCATTGAGTTGTTTTTTTTTTTTTTTAATCTCAACTAAAGATATAGTTCTGTGGTAGCCATTGTTTTACAATGAAATAACTGCAACTAGAGAAAAAAAACTGTATAAAAACATTAAATTGTCAGTATTTTTGTAAGATTCCGTTTTGTAAAGAGAATAATATTCAAACACTTTTGTGGCATACAAAGTAAAAAAATGTGTATCTGAGAAACTAAACATGTATTAAATGTGCTTTTTAAATAAAAGCTCATAACACAACTAACCAAGGCACTGGTGCCTGAGCTGTTAAAAGGATGCTGCTTTGGGATCTGCGGAAAGGAGGGTGGGGGTATTGCCGCGGTAAGGTAAGCCTGAGTGGGCTTACCTTAATGGGGCACCAGCTCCTGATTGTTTAGTGGCCATGACGGAGGTGGGATGTAGAAGCTGTCCTTTCATCTCTGAAGCCTGTTTGCAGAGCGATCCTGGAGGCTGACTCTCATCTCCAGCCTCTTAAAAGGGTCTTTTGTACTCTGCAGTGTTTTCATGGGGGAGGTGGGAGCTGTGGGTCCCCAAAGATAGATATGGAGACTTCCCTAGATAAGGTGGGCTTGGGGAACTTGAGGGAGAGTCTTTCCCACAGCCTATATTCAAAGGAAGGGGTTTCTGTATTGACAGGGCACTGGGTTCCTGCTCTCCTGCCTTGTGTGACCACCCCCACCCTCCACACCACCACCACTGCCACCACCTAGAAGGAGAAGGGAAGCTGGAAACTCAGGAGAGTTGTGCACCTGCGTGCCAGACAGTTCTATCTGGATATTCCTTTACATCCCAACACAGTTCTCAGCTTGAGCAAGGAGGGATGCTGTGGGATGCAGACGAGGTAACTTTTCTCAGAGCCGGTCAGTAGGTTGTAGGACAGGCCTTACATTAGCTTATTTTTGCTGCTGTAAAAATAATTACAAATTACTGCAACTAGGTGACTTGAGACAACAACGAATCTGTTATCCTCCTGGGCAGTAGGCTCTAAGGAGCACTTGCCTTCTCTAGTTTCCCGAGGCACCTGCATTCCTTGACTGTGGCCCTCTTCTCAGATGATCTTCTTGTTCTCTCCTATTCCTCCTCCATAGGTGGCATCTTGGTAATTGCCTGAACCCTGGATAATCTTAAATAACCTCCCTATGTTAAAGTTAACTCATTAGAAAACTTAATTCCATCTGCTACTCCATTCCCCTATGCTGGGACCTGATTCAGATTCCAGGGACCTGAGCAATCTGTGACCCAATGCAACTCATGCAGTGTGCACCCAAAACTTGGGGATGGGAACAGGCATTGTGTCTTACTCAGGGTTTCTATTCCTGCACAAACATCATGACCAAGAAGCAAACTGGGGAGGAAAGGGTTTATTCAGCTTACACTTCCACATTGCTGTTCATCACCAAGGAAATCAGAACTGGAACTCAAACAGGTCAGGAAGCAGGAGCTGATGCAGAGGCCATGGAGGGATGTTCTTTACTGGCTTGTTTCCCCTGGCTTGCTCAGCCTGCTCTCTTATAGAACCCAAGACTACCTGCCCAGAGATGGTCCCACCCACAAGGGGCCTTTCCCCCTTGATCACTAATTGAGAAAATGCCTTACAGTTGGATCTCATGGAGGCATTTCCTCAACTGAAGCTCCTTTCTCTGTGATAACTCCAGCTGTGTCAAGTTGACACAAAACTAGCCAGTACTCATAGGAAAGCAGTACAGGAATTTATATTAAAGGGAAGAGGAACCTAGGGATGGCTCGGGGTTACAACACTTAGCATGCATGGGTTTTGTTTTTTTTTTTTTTTTAATATTTACTTATTTATATGAGTACACTGTCACTGTCTTCAGACACACCAGAAGAGGGCATCAGATCCCATTACAGATGGTTGTGAGCCACCATGTGGGTACTGGGAATTGAACTCAGAACCTCTGGAAGACCAGTCAGTGCTCTTAACCGCTGAGCCATCTCTCCAGCCCCGCATACATGGTTTTAACCCCTAGTGTCTACACACACACATGCCCATGCATGCATGTATCTTGCAGCTCCTACCTTGCAGCGCCTCCAAGATCAGTCTGCCATTTGCTGCCCTCAGCCACCACCACCCCCAAGAGCCAGCAACATTTTGACATATTTTTGCAACCTAGTACCTAGGATGCAGTCCAAATTTTCACTTCAAGTCTGAAGAACAAATGTTCAGAGAGACAAGAGAACTCGCTGGTGTGGGGGAGGGGAAGAGTTGGCGCTTCCAGAATCTAAGACATCTGAGATGACGAGACCTTCATTTCCTCTCCCAAAGTGTTGAACAGCACTAAAGAAATAGCCCAGGCTTCGACCCTGCTTCTCAAAGTGTAGTCTATAGAGCTACGATGTCTGCACCCTCGAGGAACATGGTAGAAATACTGAGGTAGAAGATGCCCCTTAACCTTAACCTATAGAATAGGACTCTTCCTATAGGTAACTCATCTGTACAACAAGTTTTGTCTCCTAAACCAGATCCTGCTGTGTACACTGCCCCCACTGTGTCTCTCTGAGGCTCACTTCAGTGCGTGCTGGGCCAGACATCAGTAACCTCAAAGCTTTATGAACCAGAACTAGCCAAGGGACTCTCTGTAACAAGTCTGGGATTCTTTGGGTCAAAAGCGTGCCTCACCCTACCTGCATCCTCCCTTCCTGTCTGGGATTACATAGTCTCTGTTGAACCAGTTAACCAAGCATCCAGGTAACAAAGCCACGTGACCATTGGTAACCACCAATTAAACAAGTTTCAGATTCAGAAAAGCTTAAGACACGGCCCTTCGCTTTAGGAATTATTGAAGACATCATGTTTTTCTGAAGTACGGACAACAAACTTTGCCAGCCCCGAGCCTGAGTGCCCTTTCTCCCAGTTTAAGTGAGCTTCGGTATTCATTAGCTTAGTCCTAAATACTTCCCACAGCCAAAATAACCACAGTATTTCATTTGGTTAGCTCCATTGGAGTCCTCCAAATGCTGTTAAAGTTAGTCTGGTTCACTTTACTGAGAGAGAAACTGAGGCTCAGTTAGTCTTTTCTTAGTTGACACCTCAAACATGGGATAAAACCGGGATTCAGACTCAAACTATTTCAGTTAGTCACTGGTTAAGTATTTACTAATTACTTCCTAAATCCCAGATAAAGACATCAATGTGGCCCGGGAGCAATAAAGGTTCATTAGGAAAAATTAGTTCCTTCTGGTCAAGAGGATGAATGTCTAGCCTGAGCAGAGAACTAACCCTCCCAGCTACTCCAAATGGAAGAACTAATCCAGTTGGGCTTGTCAATCGCCTGGCTAGGGAGCCACCTCTAGGAGTGCAGGCTCACCTCAAGCCTTGCTAAAGAGTCTTGCTAAGGGATTTCTCTCCCTTATATGAGATGCTATACTTTTCCTTCCCAAAGTCAAGGTCCCTACCTCCTTCCCAACATGCTGTCCTGAGGGTCAGCTTGCTCTGTCTGCCTTTCCATCTTGAGTCAGAAACCTTTATTTATTTATTTATTTATTTATTTATTTTCTTTGGTTTGCTTTTGTTGGCTTTGTCTCCTCTCTCTCTCTCTCTCTCTCTCTCTCTCTCTCTCTCTCTCTTTTCTGGTTTTTCAAGACAGGGTTTCTCTGTATAGCCCTGGCTGTCCTGGAACTCACTCTGTAGACCAGGCTGGCCTCGAACTCAGAAATCCGCCTGCCTCTGCCTCCCAAGTGCTGGGATTAAAGGCGTTCGCCACCATGCCGGGCTCCTATGTCTCTTTCTTTCAGGTGCTGGCCAGAACTAAAGTATGATTTCTCTAGGACTTTGAGCTTCATTATTCTTTCTCTAAAGCTCTGTACCATGTTGCTGGTCTCCATGCTGGCTGACCTTAAACAGCAGGCCTTCTCCATTTTCCTCCTCCAGACAGGTACTGAGATTCACCTCCACCTGCCCCGGGGGTGGGTTCTTTTTAAACAATAAATAAAACTATCCTCTTTGAATAAACTTTGCCTTGGCTTGGCATTCACCTTGCAGATTCACCCCCCACCTTCATTTTGAAAGCTACGGATGCTGCGAGGCTGGATGGCTTTGCCTCCTTTCTCTATAGGTGACTACTTATGTGTCCACTGTCTCATCTATTGATAGTAAGCCTCCTAGAGAGGGATGCTGAATCTTTTTCTTAGGATAGAGCTGCAGTCTTTATTTGATGAATATGTATTAATGTGGGTACATCAACATATATATGTATGTAAGTTTATGTGTTTTCACATGTATGATTGAATGTGTGGTTGGATATGGGCATGCTCATTCTACTTCCCCAGCATGGGTAACACAAACCATTAGGTGAGATTTGTAAAGATGCTGCTGTGTTCGCAGTTGAGAATAGTCAGGAATAAAAAAAAAAAAAATAGACAAACCGTTACAAGATATTTGGTTATTGTACATAGAGAACCCAATTGTGAGCAAAATATAAAAACTCAAATAAGTACTGCCTTTGTCAGATGCAGTTGGGTGTGTCCCGAAGAGATGCCATTTGAGTGTGCCTCTAAAAGCCTCCAGAGATAAGAATGCAGAAGAGGGCTGGTGAGATGGCTCAGTGGGTAAGAGCACCCGACTGCTCTTCCGAAGGTCCAGAGTTCAAATCCCAGCAACCACATGGTGGCTCACAACCATCCGCAACGAGATCTGGCGCCCTCTTCTGGAGTGTCTGAAGACAGCTACAGTGTACTTACATATAATAAATAAATCTTAAAAAAAAAAAAAAGAATGCAGAAGAATGGGAAGTTCCTTAAGGCAAGTTGCTTGGGAGAGAAAGGTCTTGTGTTCTTGGCTCTATGACTCAAGGTCATCTGGGTGGACTCAGCTACCCCACCATAAAGGTGAAATCCTTCAGGACCTACTGACTTGGCTTGGAGCCCCCCACCATGATGGTGACAAAGTTCCTGCCAAAGGTGTATTGGACCTTTAATAGAGCTCGCTCTCTCTCTCTCCCTCTCTCTCTCCCTCGTCTTGCAAAAAACTTTATGGGAGGAATTCCTGGTAGGAGGTAGGGATTTTCTCTTTGGGCTTGCAGGAACAAGGACACAGTATTCTAGGAAAGAGAGCTGAAGGAGCCCTCTTGGGTTTGGAGGAGCTCAAGACAAAAGTAGACTAGCTCAATAGCCTGAGAGAAAGAGATTTCTAGAGCAAGGACACTTTAGTTGTAGAGTCAGGCTTGTAAATAGATATTTTGTATATAGTTAAGAAAATAAAGTTACCTGACTGAGCTACCAGGTTTTTATCTCAGTTCATGCCTCCCTTGTCTTTATTGATATAAATGTTAGATGATTTAAATGACTACAATAAGCAACTAGTATTTTGAATAGCAAGTTGTGAAATATGTGGTCCAGGCAGTTCTCAGTAAGAATGTCTTGCTAGGGAAGGTGCCTGTTATGTATCGGGAGGTGGGGGTGGGGAGGGGGAGGGGTAGAGTCCCATGTATCAAAACAATTGAATGGCAAGCTTTTTGTGAGTTCAGAGTGTTGGGAGGAGGTAGGTAAGTCTCACCTTACAGGATAGCCTCAGTGGGCAGCGGTCCCCATAGGTAGGGCTTGCATGCCAAGTGTCAGCTCTCCTTTTCTTTTTCATTTGAGACTGGTTCTTTCCATCTTACCAAGCATCTGTCTTGTGCCTGAGGTACCATTCCTCTCACTCTGTAGCACACGCACATAAGCAGAAGCTTTCTCCTGGCGCTTTCAGTCTTGTTCTCTTTGCACTTGCTTCAGGGAATGCTGTCTGGGGCCCACATTTATCGGTAGAGAGGTTTCAGGACCACGATGTCACTTGCTCAGTTGGAAGACCCCAGAATGAATCAAGACATCCTAGGAAATGAGTGGCAGTCCCCAAAGAGAGACTGCCTTGTGAAGTCACCGCCAGCGACAGTAGAGGAGATGAGGGAAACTGAGGCAGAGTTGGAAAAGCACTACCAAGGTTTGCCTGCCATCCACCATCCAGTCCACTGCTGCGTAAGTCAGGGAGCTGCCGTTGAAACTGTGGACAAAGAGAAAGACAAAAGCCGACATGTTTCAGAAAGCCCAAAGAAGAGGAATCTAAAGGATAGGAAGATTATATAGGAAGCCAATAATACTGATAAAGAATGTGGGCTTACAGTTTAAACAAAACAGAACACTTTGGCCTTGAATCTCCATGTAAGCCTCTCATTAATTAGCATTTATATACTTAGCCAGATTCAGGCGTGGCATGCCTTATGCAGAAACCTTATGGTTAAAATGACATGATTTTAAAAGCCAAGTCTGGCTCCCGTCAAGCACTTAAGTGGAAGACCTACTGTATTTTATGAGTGATGACTACTGCTGAATTTCAAAGCGAACAAAGTCAGCCAGATTGCAGAAGAGGAAGCAAGATCTCCAGGCAAATTCAATTTATGTGGTTGAGGAAGGGGCTCATGTGCAGGGGTTGAGGAAGGGGCTCATGTGCAGGAGCAGGAGCCGGAGACAAAGAGGTAAGCTGAGAATAAATCCGCAGAATGCCGCACCTCAGACATCGCAACTGTTCTCCACAATCCATCTTTAGAGCTTCTTTAGAAAGAGAATAATATGATTTGACTAGCTTTTTGGTTTGGTTTGGTTTTGGATTGGTTTTTCAAGACAGGATTTCTCCAAATCCTGGAACTGTCCTGGAACTCTCTTCTCTGTAGACCAGGTATGCCCTGAACTCACGGAGATTTACCTGCCTCTGCTTTACAGTGCTAGGATTAAAGGTGTGCACCAGCACTGCCCGGCTTGATGAATATTTTTAAATAAGTAGTGTTGACATGGCTTTGCAAGCACATCAAGGAGTCCTATGTAGTTTGAACTAATAATTTTAAGTGCAGAAATTTTTAAAAGGGATAATCAGAGACAAAATTATGTATGTGCAAGACTGTACTTTGAAGTGTGTTCATTATGACACTACATGCTAAGTAATTAACAATGATCAGAAAAATTATGATATGCTCAGCAGCTAGATTGTTGTAAATGAATGCATCCAATAACATTTAAAGATACAGGGAAGGACTGGGGAGATGGCTCAAGCCCTTAAAAATGCTTGCCATGAATATCTGACTCCCCAGGTTCAAGCCTAGAACCCGGCTGACGTAGTGGTCCTCCTCTGTGATGTCAGCACTCTTGCAGTGAGATGAGAGAAAGAGGCAGAAGAATGGCCGGGAAGTTCATGGGCCAGCTAGCCTGGAGGCCAGCACTGCAGTAGAAATGAAAGATCCTGTGCCTCAGCCAACTCTCAAAAGCTGTCCTCTGACCTCCAGGTGCACGCAGGCTGTGTCAGCCCTCCCTAAAATAAATATGGATTTTCAAAGTGTCTTTAAAGGTACACAAAAGCATTCACAATAAAGTTCAACTAAAAACAATTCAAACTTTAAAAACTGTGATTTGCATGGACATGGTGAAACATGTCTATAGTTCTAGAACTTGGGAGATAGTGTCTAGCCAACCAGGAGATCAAGGCCAGCTTCAACTATATACATGGAGGCTACTATGGGCTACATGAGATTCTGTCTCAAACAAAACAAAACCAAGACAAATCACAATCAGCAATGCAGTGAATTGTTTCTATTTTAAGAGTAAAGGAGAACGATGCAGACTAAATAGTAGAACTTGAACTCTGACCCCTCAAATTCAAACTGCACTGACTTTTGCATAGCGGGCATTAGTAATTTCCTTTTTTCCAAGTTCTCTTTTTTAATGATACAGTTGCTTATTTGTAAAATTTCTAGATATGTGCTCTCCTTCTCCCCTTGCCTTACCCCCTCTCTTCATGTGGCATGCCCTCTACTTCTCTCCCCTTCTCTCTCTCTCTCTCTCTCTGCCTTTCTACAATAGTCTATTTTACTAATAGCAAAAAAAGTCAAAACCTAAAATATATTAAAAGTATATTATATATATGTATATATGTGTATATATATTAGTGTTATATTATAAAAGTATGTTATATATATGTATATATGTGTATATATATGTGTGTGTGTGTGTATACTATATATAATACACACACATACATAGTCTCCATAAATGTAGAATGAACTCATAGCTGTGCTGGCTAATTTTATGTCAACATGGCAAAAGCTAGAGTCATCTGAAAAGAGGGAATCTCAATTCAGAAAAAGGCCTCTGTAGGACTGCGAAAGGCAGTCTGTGTTCTTGTCGAATGAGGCTTACTCGGGAGACCCAGTAGAAAAATCTACAAGGGACTGAACCTTAAGCTATGCTCCCAGACACAAGCGCCTGACACAACGTCCACTCTTCAACTCCATAATCCTGTGACTATCAGTCATGTAGACAATGTCCCAAGCTCCTGGTATTTTGGCTATAGCTCCGCCCCACAGTTACCTGGCAACAGCAAGGTAGCCCAGCCCACAAATAAAAGGGGCTGCTCGGCCCCTCCTCTCTCTCTTAAGCTTTTGCTCTCTCTTCCTCTCTTACCTCTCGCTCTCCTCTCCTTCTCCCCTTCCCGTTCCCCCTCTCTCCATGTGGCCATGCCCTCTACTTCTCTCCCCTTCTCTCTCTCTGTCTTTCTACAATAAATGCCTTCAAACCATGGACCGTATCTGCTCATCAAGATCCACCTTACTGGAGCAATAGGACAGGCTTCCCTGTACCGAGCCCAGCGTGTAACCTCCTCCCCTTCCGCCTCCAGGCCAGAGTCTGCCCGAGGTTCTGTTCTCAGCTCTTCCAAGACATACAGTGGTCTGGGATGTCCAAGAACGAGAACCTGTTGTCCGTCCCTGCCCCCGGACGGCCCAGGGACTCCAAAACTGGCTCTCCTCTGTGGTGCTCATGAGTCGAGGCTGAGACTGCGCTTCCCCCTCCCCCCCCCCCCCCAGTGGAGTCCTGTGGCCTATGAGGCCCTATGCCTGTCCCACGTTGGTTCCGTGGGGTCCGCGATAGCGAGCCTAGCAAGGACACTAGCTTTGACAACCTAGAAATATATTTTTTTAATGATCACTCTGGGAGGCATTGTTTGAGCTATTCATGGGATACTGAGATGGACAAGTCCGGTCAATGAAAGTTGTGTATGCAGTTGTATAATTCACTGGTACCTACTTCCTGATCATCTACAGTGTTCTCCCAAATGTCTGGCTTACACACACAACAACATATACAACAAAGCAGAGCTTTTGTTCCAGTTGGGGACTAGATGCTTTAAGCTCAGTATAGACATCTGGGCTGGAGGCAGACTTCCAGAGTCAACAGGCAGGAGATGGTTACAATAGACATCTGTGCTGGAGATAAACATTAGGACTTAACACCTGGAGGTGGTGGGTGGAAACCCTGGGAGATGTGAGTGAGACGTGCTCCGGAGTAAGGCAGGAAGGGGGAGAAGGGCTGCTTCAGTAAGGCTATTGCTTTTCTGTGGAGCAGAGAACCTTACTACTCTGACACTTGTCAGAAAATGGCTTTTACCCATGATAATTACTTTCTAACTCTGTCCAACCCCCCGGGAGACTGGCAGATCCCCGTACCTCTCCTGGACTTGGTTTTCCGAAACAGTGGTGATGAAGTTTTAACCTGCTTTGATCTCTTTCCTTCCTCAGAGATTGGAATGTTCTTCCCTCTGTCCTTCCAGTCCTTGATCCTCCTTGTCATTAAGATCCCAGCTTACCTCACCCTTCTGAAGGAGGAATTCTTTGATCGTCTGGTATAAAGCTGTGTTCGTTTTCGGTCAACTTGTCATAAGGTAGGGTCATCTAAGAAGCAGGAACTTCAGTTGAGAAAATACCTCCATCAGATTACTCTGTGGGTAAACCTGGGGGAGAATGATCTTGATTGGTGATTGATGAGGGGTAGGGGATGCTCACTGTGGGCAGTGCCATTCCTGGGTAAGTGATACTGGGTTGTGTAAGAAAGCAGGCTGAGCAAGCCATGGGAAGCGAGCCAGTGAGATTGGTTCCTCCACCATCTTTCCTTCAGTTCCTGCCTCTGGGCTGCTAGCCTGCTTGAGCTCTGACTTGGCTTTCCCTAATGGTGAACTATAAAAATCTAAGAATACATCAACCCTTTCCTCCTCCTCTACGTTGCTTTTGATCACGGTGGGGTCTTGTTTTCTTTGTTTTCATCATAGAAGGCAAACTAGGTGAGAACTTGAGTTCAAATCTCCAATATTGACATAGAAGGCCAGGTGCAGCTGTGTGTGCAGCCCCAGTGCAGGGTGCAGAGACCAGAGGATACCTGGAGCCCTCTAGCTATCTAGTCTAGCCAATCAGCGAGCTCCAGCTTGAGCAAGAGACTCTGCTTCAAAAAATAACGTAGATTGCCATTGAGTAAAACACTGAAAATCTGAACTCTACAGGTGTGGGGACATGTATGCATGCCCACTGTGATGGTTTGTATATGCTTGGCCTAGGAAGTGGCACCATTAGAAGGTGTGGCCCTGTTGGAGTAGGTGTGGCCCTGTTGGAGTAGGTGTGGCCTTGTTGGAGTAGGTGTGTCATTGTGGGTATGGACTTTAAGACCCTCATCCTAGCTGCCTGGAAGTCAGTACTCTGCTAGATGAAGATGTAGGACTCTCATCTCTGCCTGCACCATGTCTGCCTGGATGCTGCCAAGCTCCCAGCTTAATGATAATGGACTGAACCTCTGAACCTGTAAGTCAGCCCCAATTAAATGTTGTCCTTTATAAGACTTGCCTTGACCATGGTGTCTGTTCACAGCAGTAAAACCCTAACTAAGACACCCACCTAATGTGGCAATAGCTCATGAAGTCTTCCCCCCTCAACCTACAACAGCCGTTCTCAAACTTTGGGTCTTGACCCCTTTGGGAGTTGGAATAATCTTGTCCCAGGGATATAGTCTAAGACCATCAGAAAATACAAATATTTATATTATGACTCATAACAGTAGCAAAATTACAGATATAAAGTAATAATGAAAATAATTTTATGGTTAGGGGGTCGCCATATTATAGGGTCTCAGTATTAGGAAGGTTGAGACCCACTGCCCTAGATGGATTCTGCACTATACTCTGAAAGGAGGAATGCAGCATAAGACCCAGAGATTGCTCAAGCAGCCAGGCCGTGCTGGGTCTCCCTCCTCTGCTTGTTACTTTTAGATGTTGTTCATGTCCAGTCACATCTGGCCTGGGCTGTCTCTGCTTCTGCCACGCCTGTGCAATAAGGCCTCCATAAAATAAACCAAAGGACGTGCCTGAAGGCCTTCAGATTGCTGAACATGGGAGGTTTGTGGAGGGTGGCACGTCCAGAGAGAACTACAAGTATTATCCTGAGTTCTATGAGCCATTTGACGAGTTAATCCAACCAGAGGAGGCGGCTGTGGGAACAGCGATCCTGCATAACAGCTCCTCAGGAGGTCCTGGACTTGGGACTGGGGCTTTAGGCCGATAATCGTTGGTACCGAGCCCTCCATTTGTTGGATCTGGCATTGTGAGTTGGAAGACAGTGTCTAGACAATTCAATTAAAGGACTCCCAGTGGTGCTTCAGACTTCTTGCTTGCTTACAGATGGAGAAAAATCCTTATCACTGATAAGGTCCTGACGCCTTTGATTCTGGTGCAGGGCAAGGAAGTATGCATTGTGTTCCAACACAGTGTGAGACCTAGCCTATAAGACTGGCTCTATAGTCACCCCGCCCCCCCCCCCCCCCCCGGGTTCCTCTCCTGGTCTCAGTTGCTTCTCCTACTCTCCAGATAAGGTGTCCAGAAACACAGACCACACTTTTCTCATTCTTTGCTATTGCCTTATGTCTTAGAATGGTGCCAACCACATAGCGGACAAGCAATGCTGTAAACAGCGCTCACAGTTGGCACTGAATTCATTCTTTGCAATAACTTAAACTAATAATGAAGGCTTTGGCCAACATAAGAATGGGCTAATATTGCACCATTTTTACAGAATTGTTCCTCTGAAGGTGGATGAAGATTATTGGCATGGTTATCCAAAACACAGGGATTGAGAGCTGCGAAGTCACTGGGAAAAGAGACATGGCGAGTCAAGAGACGGTTCGCCTTGGTTTCCTTCTTGTTTCAATTTCCTCTTAAAGACGAGGGGGACGAGATAATATTTGTCTGCTGAGCAAACTGACTCAGAGATGGGAAAGTAATGTTTAAAAGCCCTATGGCTATTCCACCCTTGAAAATAACGCTGAGATTGCACCAGAGGAAAGCAGGGGGTTCCAGGAGTGGGGTGGGGGGGAGGGCAGGTTTGGAGTGGGTGAGGAAGAGTGTCTGAAGTTCTGGTCTAATTGATTGCATCCATGTCTACAATCAAACAAGAACAAGATGAGGCAACGGCAGAGAAGAGGGGTGGGTTTGGAGGTTGAGAACAACACAGTAGCCCTGAGTAGCAAGAGAGAAAGCTCTGTAAAGTTAGACTATTTGGTAGCATGAGGACCAGTGGGTATGGAGAATCTGTTGGTAATAGTCGGCAAATCCGTGTGCCTCCTGCTCGTTGTCCTTCAGGTTCAGGTGACAGTGGATGGAGGAACTGGACTGACCAGCTTTGTGTGTGACAGGTACACTCGCCCATTAGATTGTGGCAGTGGGTGGACCTGAAGCTGCAAAAGGAGAGGGATGGAGGGATGGAAAGAGGTGGTGACAGGTCTGATTCTGAGGCCCTGGGCAGAGTACTTATTTCTCTCTCGTCGGTTTTAATAAACACAGATTCCCCCAAGAACATCTGACTTTCCTTTTGTTTTCTTTTCCCTGCTGTAGGCTCCGGTGGCACCTCTTACTGTGTGAGGACCCAGCGTTTCGGGCAGTTCCTGACGCCTTGGCTCTCTGCCTGCTCCCACCTAGAGAACCTCTCTTTCCCTAGGAAGACCGCTGGGATCCCTGGGCTGCAGGGATCCTCCCGTTGCCCTGAGTGCCTGTCTGTCCTAGGCCTGTGTCCTGCCAGGCTGCCAGGTGGACAGAGAAGCCTTTATTGTCCTAGACTGCTTGGATCTCATCCTGGGCTTCTGAGTTCGGCCGCGTGACTTTAGAATGCAAATGCAGTCTGCTTTTGTAGCTGTGTCTTTGTCTGGGGTGCAATCACAGCTGAGGGGATTTTGCACAAGAGCTCCATCCAGCTCCTCCTTTTCACAGCTTGAGAAAGGCAGGGCGTGGAGACCGCCTAGTGGGCGGGCGGAACAGGCTCCGCCCAAGGCCATGGGGGTAGCTAGTGGTGTCCCTCAACCGCTGCCAGGATTGTTGAAGCTTAATATCGTTGTGCCTGGTAGTTTATCATGGGGGTATGCCTGGTCCGTGGAGTTTGGCATTTCCAAGCAGATCGACTCCGTTGCATGCATTTTACCAACACGGTATTCTTATTTTCAGCCACACCTCACGTTTCTGGAAAGACAACTTCCAGCCCTTTCCTGTGTCTGTTCCAGCAATCGGATTAATGTTCCTCCTCAGATGCCCGTGATTCACATATTGCTGTCTCTTTTTAGTCGAAGCAATCGAGACTTGGAGACTTGAAGCGGCTTATCCAACATCACCAAGATAGTGGGAACCAAAGTTCAAAATGGACCCCATCTGCCTTCCTTACTGGTAACCTTTTCTATTAATCCATCCATGCCATGCCCTCTAGAAGTGCCCAGTGTGGAGGATTAGGGAGACAGCAAGACAAACAAAGGATAGCTCAAAGTAGGAAGGTAAGTATGTATATGATTCGGAGAAATCCACTAAGGAAATCGACTTTCCCTGGCCTCAGGTGGTTCAACCCCAAAAGGAACAGGTGCAAAGGGGCAGAGGTCCCAGTACCCACAGAATATAGGAACTAGAAGGCCCTTGGGGAGGGCTCACCTCTTCATTTTACTAAGAAATAAGTGGAGTCCAGCGAGGCTTACTAATTATTTAAGGTCACAGCATAAGATTGTCGTGAGACTGGTGCTGGACCTCGGGCGTCAGATGTACTGCCCTTTCCTCTGGGCTCTGTCTGGTGGTGTTTGTTTGTTTTTTTGATATCTCATTAAGACTTGACTTTCTATATTTTTAAATTTAAAAAATTTTCGATTTTTAAAGTTGTCTTTGCTTGAGTAAATAACCCCTTCCTCCCCCTCTCTCTTCCTCCCTCTCTCTCTCTCTCTCTCTCTCTCTCTCTCTCTCACACACACACACACACACACACACCAAACTTGTTGAGAAGTTCAATCGAAGGTGGAGAGGGTTAAGAGAGGAAAATGAGGGTGAGTATGATCAAAGTCCATTATATATGTGTGTGAAATTGTAAGAGAATTGGGAATATAGAAGTTTCCTTTTTTTTTTAACTAATAATGGCCACCCCTATGAAAGTGATTTTCCCTTAGCACTTAAAAATGGGCCTTCGTGTATTTTAGAATCCTTTGTCCTTTGTGGTAATAAGTCAACTAAACAGGCACTATTTACAGAGGAGAAAACAGACACAGAGAAGCATCTTTCCTAAGCTCCATCTGCACGTTGGAGCCTAGAGCTTGTGCGTTCCTGCTCTGCTATAGAGCCAAGGAAGTGAAGAAAGGAAGGGTCTCAGAGGGCGTTTAGGACTTAAGATCACAAAGCAAGGGATTGCTGAACACTGGGCACAGAAATCTGAATTCTAGTATTCACCTAAGGAACTGGGTGTAGATGACCAGCGATAGTCAAAGTAAGAGAATGGTAGGCCTGGCATTGAAGACCATGTTTCTCTGTTGCACATAGTTAGATAGGTAATATAGAGAAAGACATATACACAGAGAGCCCCCCCACCCTCTTACTCCCCCACAGATATCCCTACCCCCTACTCCACACATACACACACACCACATACTCAACACAAAACATCATACACACAGACACATCATACACACCATACATACATACATGCCACATACACATCATACACATCATACATACATGCATACATTCATACATATATATACATATATATATATGTATATATATATATATATATATATATATATATACATACATGCCACAGAGAGAGACAGAGATACCACAAATATCAACACACACACACTATACTCTACTACACTCCTTGATAGTCTTTGATAGTCTTTCAAATATTCCAAAGACAACTCTGTCTTTGGAATCTTGACCTTTGCAGGCCAAGTCCGATGTGGGTCAGACCTCATTTCTGCAGCTAGGAATTATCTGCTGTGTGCCTGCCTTAGTGCATGGCAAGGCAGGGCTCAGAACCTGGGTCTCCCTACTGACCCTGTGGTCATTTCCTATCCCACCCATCCCCTAGCTTTTTCTCCTGTGGAGCACGTCCTGAGAGAGTCCAGGTATCATCTCAAAAGGCTGTAGGGTGAAGTGCTTTAAGGAGAATCTGCTTGGTAAAGCCACTGTAGGTTTGCAGGGGCAGAATGGGAAGTGTGATTCTGGGTCAGAAACTGCTGTGAAAATCTGGGGTTGCATGAACTTGCTTAACACCTCTTAAATAAGAGGAAGATCGAGCAGTGAGTAGGCAGAATTGTGAATTGGGGATGCAAAAGGAATCTCCCCAAATCTTTCTGTGTGCCAGAAACCCTCAGTGACCTGGCAAATAAGATGCATGAGCGTGGTCAGAATTAATGAAATTTCTCTGGCTTGTCTTCACCACTGACAAGGTGTTTCTGAGGGCTTGGCTTCTAGAGAGCACATTTGGGAGGAGACCTGCCACTGGGGACAGATGAGATTTCATGAGGTCAGGGGCTCAAGCCAGGCTTGCCACTGACTGGCTCTGTGACTGAAGAAGTTACTTCTCTCTGAGCCTTAGTCATCATTCACTTTGTTACGCAATAAACATGGGTTGACTCCTGTGAGCCTGAGGGATGAGACACTTCTGACAACAGGGCCCTTGCTGTGGAAGAACTCAGCCTCGACAGGGAAAGAGTCACACCAACGGATTGTGTGTGTAGACACACTAAGAGTGTATGCTGGGGTCTAAACAAAGATTCCCTCGCCAGGACCATAGTTAGCCCTTCTAAAGTTGTTATGAACACTTAAATAGTTATGTCTAGGTTGAGCACTTTGGTGTCTACCGTTAATCCTGGCACTCAAAAGTCAGAGGCCAGAGGACCCCTGTGAGTTGGAAGTCAATCAGGACACAAGTTTCAGGTCAACCAGGTGATCCTAGCTGGAAGACCCTATGTAGAAAACAAACAAACAAACAAACAAGTCTCTCCTTTTTCTGGACCAGTTTACAGTGCCAGAGTTCTAGCTTGATAAACTGAACACAAATTATTTTCACCCTTAAGTTTTGCCCTAGGCTAATCAATTCCTGTCTACTGAACAGGCCACAGCAGATTGAGATGGAAAGGCCCAATACGAGGCCAAGGGGGAAGAATACACCCCTAGCTGCAAGAAGAGAGAGAGTATGGGCTTCCCAGGGTTAGGCAAAAGTTTCCTACACAGGCACAATTGTGCTCCTTCCAAGGTGACCAGAATGCATGCTGGGGAGTGTATTAAAGACTGTAAAAAGATGGTGCAGTGGTTTCAATGTATCCTGCAAAGGTTTGTATGTGAAAACAACCTCCGGCTTTGTTAGTGGCATTCATGGCTTTGTAAGAAGAGGAGCAGTGCCCTGAGCTGGCAGGCTCAATCTGTCTCATAGTGTGATGCCCTTCATTGTGTTAAAATGCAGCATGGGACCCTCAACCACATGCCATCACCCTGAGCTTCCCAGCCACCACCACACATACCACCACAGTGGGCCAAATAAACTGCCATTCTTTAGAAAGTACCCAGTCTGAGATATTTTATTGAAAGTAATCAAAACCAGGCTAAGACAAGCGAGGTTAGGAAAGTTGGTAGGTACCATTTCTTAGTCACTCATTAAGCAAGGATTTATTGGGCACCATTCCAAGTGAAGTATTATAAGTAACAGGGCAGCAAACTAAGAAAATTCCCTTCCCTTGAGAGGTCCCCATCCGCTGTGATCCTGATGTGCCTCCAGCTTTATGTTAGTATACCAGAAAATCATGTAAGTTTCTGTCCCATTTTCGTTCTAATGCTGCCTGAGCCATTTAATGAGTGTGTGCGTGCAAATGCCCCATGGACACCGGGAAAAGCTGGCTTATTTCCAGAATCACCTTAATCCTGAGTAAGTAGCCAGCCTCAGTGTCCTGGAATTCCTGTCACCAGACACTTGCCCGACCCCACTTGTTGATGCTTAAGGAGATGATTGCTTAAGGTTAGCTGAAAAGGCTATTGGGTCATGACTTCATGGGCCCTGATTAGGAGTTTGTCATCCAGGGCCATGCTATACCATCGTCCAAGACTCCTCTGGCTAAAATGAGTGAACAGGAGAGTTCCCTAGAGCCACAGACAAAGGGTGAGCTCTGTCTGAAGGACACAATCTCCTGCAGGTCCACGAGGACCTCTCATGTGGGTCCCAGGCAGAACCTGGGTTTGCCAGAGCAGTAGATCTAATGCGGTGACAGAGGCTTGGGGAACTTGCTAACCCTGACCGTGTGACTGTGGATCGTTGTTCCTTCCTCTATTCATCAGAAGATGGAGAAAATCAACTACAACAGCAGACTTCTTTGCATTCTTCAACCCAAACGATAAACTAGATCAAGACGGACACTATGGTGGAGACAAGTTTGGGAACTTGGGGTGTGGCTTATTCCATCTCCCTCCATGTCCTACCTCTGTCTCTCTAAGATTCAGACAATCCCAGTGCTGCCCCAGATGCACAGAGAATTCAGTTTGAAATAACTTGATGTTATTTTTTTTTCTTCAACTCAGCACTTCTGGCCCCAAGTTCAGGGGGAGGGGGCAAAATAAAAAATGAAAAATTTGGTGACATTTTAAAGTTTTGTTTATGTTTGTTTAAGCCTCAAGCTCCCCGCCCCTGACAATCTCTTCAGTAGGATAGTCTCATGACCTGTTAAAAATTTTTGTTAAACATAGACAAAGGAGTCCAGCAGGAATTCCTCCACTACCTGTCCTCTTCCCATTCATTCTGAACATATTCTGGATTATCTGTCTAGTCAACCCTCAACCTCTTCACTCAACCATAAAGTTTCTGTGGCCCCATTTGAACCCACATGCATGCCTGTAGCAACAGAGTAGAAATATGGAGAATATTAGCATTAAAATTCACATACTGTGTGTTTCCCAAACTCTGTTTTTTCCTTACAAGAGGTGTGTTTTTTTTAGAAGCCAGGAGTTTGTTCCTCAGGTGGCTCATAGACGAAATGACAGCCCCGTGATTATCTATTGCTCTGGACTTTTCTGTGGCTTTGCAAGTTTTTTGTTTGTTTGGTTTTGGGTGTGTTTGGTTTGGTTTGGTTTGGTTTTGGTTTTGGTTTTGGTTTTTAAGACAAGGTTTCTCTGTGTTGTAGTCTTGGCAGTCCAGGAACTCACTCTGTAGACCTGGCTAGCCTTGAACTCAAAGATATCCACCTGCCTCTGCCTCCCGGATGCTGGGATTAAAGACGTGCACCACCACCACCAGGCTTGCTGAAGGCACTCCTGCCAGTGAATCTGTATTCTATCCGCCATGAACAAAGAATGGGAGAACTGACCATTTTCTTATAGGTTAAGGACAAGTGGTATACATTATTTTCAAATCCCATACGCTGGCCTATGGCCACACCTACCTATCTATGAGGGAAGCCTCAAGCTCCCCGCCCCTGACAATCTCTTCAGTAGGATAGTCTCATGACCTGTTAAAAATTCTTGTTAAACATAGACAAAGGAGTCCAGCAGGAATTCCTCCACTGAGACCTAGTTTTCTCTCAGGCTTGGGAAACCTGCTTTCCTTGAGAGCATTCCAGGTAGAAAATTACATGCTGTGAGTAGAATCCAAAATTTTAAAGTTCAACAGCAGCTCAAAGGTCAAGATAACCCAGTCTCTTTTGTTTGGTGAAGATATGATGAACCCATTAGGCAGAAGAAGCAACGCGGGACACAGAGGCAGGGTGTGATTGGTCCATGGTGATGTGGTCAACAGTAACAGAAGTTAATCTAGAGCAGATAACCCCACAGACTGGTGGGACTCACTGGGCACCTGGAAAGACCCTTGGCTCTTTGAATGCATGTTCCCATGATGCCCAGCTGGTGATGAGGACTCATTGCAGGGGCATCATTGCAGTCAGACACAGCTGCCTGTAGATCCTGATGCTGCATCTTATTCTGTCCCATTTGGCAGGATTCCATCCTCTAGGTATTTACCATCCTTGGAGTATCTTCCTTCTTTCTCCCTTCCCTTTTCTTCATCCCCTACTCCATCTCTCCTTGCCCGCCTCCTCTCCTTCATCCCCTCTGCATGCTGCTGTCTTCCTCTCTTCTCCCCTGCCCTCTTTTCTTTCTCAGGGAATATTCTCAGTGAAGGAACCCAGACTGGGATTTACAAGTCAACTGGAGGCAATATACTTCAGTCCTCCCCATATATTTCTTCCTATGTGTTCTCTCCTTTCTTTTCCACCCCTTAATTCTCCCTTGCCCCCCCCCAGGAAAATATCTGTGTTCTGAATGCTTTAATTATTTACATATATTTCATGCTTGCGGTGGGTGTTTTCCTCCTTGCCTTTACAGCAGTTTTCTACAGGTCCCTTGGGGGCAAAACAGTACATCTGTATATCAGGCAGGGTTGCTGAGAACCTGATCAAGAGGGGGTGCTTAATAATCTGTACTAGCAAGACCTGTGACTGCAAAGAAATGAATGGATCAGGGGGGTACAACTGGAGAAATCCTGTTCCCACCTCCTTGTTTTAAGGAAAATCTTGAAGCATATTTGGAGGTTAGCTTCCTTTTGGTGAGAACCTTTTGCCAAGCTTGCTTCTTTTCATTGCCAGAGTCACTATTCAGTATTTAGGAAGAAAAGGAGTGGGGAAGGAAGTAGGGAAGGAAGGAAGGAGGAAAGGCAGGCAGGCAGGAAGGATTATTAAATATTAAAAGTACCATCTCACTTTATCTCGGAGACACGCAGAGATGTAAATGCTATCCCTGTATCACCTGAAGGCTAGAATCTTGCCCAGAGGAAGCTAACTGAGGCTCAGGTAGATGAAGTCACTGGTTACACATTAGATAGGAAGTGAAATCGAAACTGGTCAAGCTCCCGATGAACCTCTGCAGTCAGCCACCAACACTGCCGCGGGTGGGAAGGCAGTGCACAGACTGGTGTTAGGGCTTCTTCTAAACAGTGTCATAACAAAGTCAGGATCTGGAGACAAATCCCTCTGACCCCTGGTTTTCTCATCACTCATGTAGGTTGGACTCTCAGTGCTGGCATTCCAGAGCTGTGGTACAGCCCAACTCTAAATTCCTCTGCCCCGGTGTGAGCCATGAAAACATGATAGATCCCTTCAAGAGGAGTGATGTTTCTTTAACTAGATTGCCAAGGTCAGGCCAAGCAAACTTATTTGGGGTTTATGATGGGAGTGCTCTTAATTGATTGGGGTGAGCAGTTCAAGCTATGCTAGAGGACCGGCTCTTCAGCTTTAAGCTGGAGGGGACTGAAGCCTGACATGATTTGAGGTTGTTTGGTGACAGCACCACTCTTCAACAGCTGACCAGGGGCCCTCAGAGCCCAGCAGCTCCCCACTCCCTGGAGAAGAAGGAGGGAGGTTTTCATATTGTCCACTTGGCACAAGCGTTCCTAGGTGATTCTGATTCCTGTAAATGTACAGTATGATTGTCGATTAGCAGTATACAGGCATAGTACTTTTCCATAATGTTTTCTTTTGTTCTTCTTTTCAAGCAAGACTGACTTTACTGGTTAAATTACTTGGAGAGGGAGAGAAAACAGAAACAACAGGCTGCTGGTGTTAAGGAGTGTTACTCTTTCATGAGCCTAAAGCCAAGAGGCAGAACCAGGAGGATCTGAAACCGAAAGTCCAGGGTCCCTTGCTTGCACATGTCTTCCTTTTCACACTATTTCCCCCCTATTATTTCATTCCATACTTAATTTTTAATAATTTTCTTAATGGGAGCCCACTGTACATTCTAATTTCAGGGTCTCACGAAACCTGGAGTATTGCATAGGGAACTTTGGGGACAGAAGTAGCTCAAGGCCTTCAGAAACCACTGGAGGGAAATCAGGTGTGAAAATACATGATCTTAACACAGAGAGCGAACAACTATGGTAGAAGAGTTAGGGCTTAAGATCCCTGCACCATCACGTGCCCCAGTTCATAGTGCAACTATATTTTACAATAGAGGTTTTAGATAGTTAAAGTGGAATGAGATTTTGAAGGGTGACCCTTAATCCTGCTCAAAGAAAAAAGAAGAAGCCCCAAAGATGTAGTCCTAGAGAGGAAAGACCATGGAAGGATACAGAGGAGGCAGCCGCTGAAAGGTGGTGCAGAATGCTCTCAAGGAACCAGTTCCCACCACCACCACCGGGGTGGAGCTCATGGTCCTGGAGAAAATAAAGGGTTGCTTTTTTTTTTTTTTTTTTTTTTTTGGTTTTTCGAGACAGGGTTTCTCTGTGTAGCCCTGGCTGTCCTGGAACTCACTCTGTAGACCAGGCTGGCCTCGAACTCAGAAATCCGCCTGCCTCTGCCCCCCGAGTGCTGGGATTAAAGGCGTGCGCCACCAAGCCCGGCTAAAGGGTTGCTTTTAAATCAACTAGACTGGGGATTTGTTATGGCCAGCCAAATAGAAATAAAAAAGGACGTGCTGGGTAGGTGGATTTGAGGATGAGAAGTGTTCCTATGACAGAAAATAACCCTAGAGTACGTGGGCCTGAGAGAGTGCAGTGAATGTGTCCAACTGTGAATAACAGCAATGAATTCTTGTGGAGTGTGAGCACCTATGCAGAGTCTGAGCTATATGAGGTATGTGTGCGCTGGGCAGGAGAGGGTCAAAGTCAAGGAGCTATAGAGTGGCAGGGAGGAGCTAGATGACTGATGTAGTAGCCAGGTGAAAAGGAGTGTGACCCTAATGCAGAGAGAGGGACAGGCTTTGTTGTGTGTTTGTTTGTTTGTTTTGTAAGCTGGACTAACAGAAAGGCAGAAAGAGGCAGGGGAAACAGGGTTACACGTGGTTTGTTCATTTGGGTGCCTTGGGGACTGGGTGGTGCTTTGCATATTCTGGCTATGCTCAAAGTGACTTGAATACATCCGGGGGTTTAACCTGCTTTTGTGGAAAAGTGCTTAGACGGTCATATTTCCAAAAAGTACCACTCCTTTATTCCCAGGCTTGACAACTGCATGCAATAATTTGGTGGTCAGCCATTGGGAAACAGGATGGTCTCAGTCAGGGAAAGAATGGATGCTGAAGTCTTCATCAGCATCCAACTCCACAGAAGGATGCTGATCCTTCCTCCTAACTGCTTTTGTTCATAGGCTTGAAACTTTAGGGCCCTGGGGCTACAGTGCCTCAGAGGAGGACATATTGAATTGATAACTTCTTCCTTGGGGGAAGGAACAGCTTTTGACTTTTGGATACAGGGTCTTGTTATGGAGCCTTAGCTGACCTGGAACTTAACTATGTACAACAGGCTGGCTTTGAACTCCAAAGATCCACTTGTCTCTGCCTCCCAAGTGCTGACATTAAAGGTTTGTCCCATGCCTGTCGAGGAAAGAACATTTTGGTCTTGACCCTAGTCTGGGACCTCAGTTGACTTGTGTATCTTTGAGCAAATTATTTATTCTCTCTGGGCCTCAGCTTCTGTTTATGAAAAATTAATCACTTGAATTAGACAGTCCTTTCAATGCTAATGCTCTATGCATTGGATGCAATTGACCATCTCATGGAAAAAAAAAGAAGTATGGAAAATCAAGAATAGGTGGAAGATTTAAGGTCTCATTTCTACTCCAGTTGGAATAACTTGTTTTAACCACAAGTCGTTCATCTCACCCTAGACACATAGACTCAGAGATGACTCTAGAGGAAAGCACATATCTGGAAACTATCCAGCCTAGCTTCTTTACGCTACACTTGAGGAAACTGAGAAATGAGAGGGGCTTGGTCCAAGGTTATTCAGCTAGTTAGGAAGCACAGCCAGGAATAGAACCCAGGACTCCTAATGAGGGCTGCCAAGGACACAGGGTCCCAAGTATGTGCCCTCGTAAACTTCTAAAAACACACATGAGTAGTGCCCCTGGAATTGTGTAGAAGAAACTTTCCACATGCCTCAAACTCTGTCATGTGGGTTTCTTTCCTTGTACCTGACTGTTTTAGTTAGGGTTTCCATTGCTATTAAGAGACCCCATAGCCAAGGCAACTCTTGGGAGATTGGGACAACATTTCATTGAGGCTGGCCCTCAGGTTTTGAGGTTCAGTCCATTATCATCATGGAGGGAAGCATGGCAAGGTCCAGGCAGACACAGTGCTGGAGGAGCTGAGAGTTCTACATCTTCATCCAAAGGAAGCCAGGAGCAGACTGTCTCACAGGCAGCTAGAAGGGTCCAAAATCCACCTACAAAGTGATACACTTCCTCCAACAAGGTCACACCTACTTCAACAAGGCCACAGCTCCTAATAGTGCCACTCCCTGGGCCAAGCATATTTAAACCACCTTACTGCCTGATGGGCTTCTATCAAAACTGTGCAAATGCCATGCCACTGGTCACCTGCTCTTCCTGTTTTGTACATCTCTAATATGTATGTGTATATGTGTGTGTGTATATATATATATGCATATATGTATGAATATGCATATGTGTATATATGTATGCACATATGCATATATGTATGTATATGTGTATTTGTTTATATATGTGTGTATATATATATATATGTATATACTTCGCATATCACAAAGGAATACCTATCTCTCTATTATTGATCCAATAAAAGTGGGATCCATTTCTTTTTTTGAACAATTTTTTAAAGATTTATTTATTTATTATATGTAAGTACACTGTAGTTGTCTTCAGATACACCAGAAGAGGGTGTCAGATCTCATTACAGATGGTTGTGAACCACCATGTGGTTGCTGGGATTTGAACTCAGGACCTCTGGAAGAGCAGTCAGTGCTCTTAACTGCTGAGTCATCTTTCCAGCCCAGGATCCATTTCTTATTGACTTTTATATACCTAGCATCCAGCACAGGTGCTCAATTAATGGCCACAGAATAAATAAATGCAATGGGTAAATGTGGAATGAATATACACCAAGGTCCCAGAGAATGTAGACTCTGGTGCAAAGGGGCCTAGGAAGCCACATCCTGAGAGGTAAATGAGATGACGCTTTTTCTCACGTGGTTGTTTCTTGGATTTAGAGGTCACCACCTTCACTCAGGACAACTCCCCTAAGCTGTGAGCAGGAAATGCCTCAATATCAGGCCCAATGGCCCAGATTGAAGACATAATCCTTTGGCCCATGACTCACCAATAGATTCCAGAAGGCACGGTGTGGGTGGCCTTCCACTATCAATCAATGGTTGGGCGTCTCTGTTTGTGACTGGAGTGCCTTCTTGCCACCCAAGCTTATAGATCTCTCAGATGCAGCCTGTATGGAGACCTCTGGCCATCAGGCCTACGCAGTTTCTAACCGCCCACCAGGAGACTCGGGAAGTATCCATAAAAACTTGCACTTATGGCTACTGACACCCCCTTGAGTATGGTCATTATGATTACTTAGCATTTATGAGACACCCTTCATGTAGCAAGGGCAAGGGGAAGGCAATTTGGCAGTCTCAACACAAACGGATGTTTCTACATAACTCCACTCAGAGGCTGATCCCTCCCACTGAGATTAGTTCATTTGAACCTCAATGCAGAGCTCATAGGCTAGGACAACCTTTCTCTCTCCTCCTGTATGTTAACCCAGGCGTCTCCAAAGGAAGCTGAATCAGAACTCAGTAGAAGAGAAACTTCCACTGACCTTTGTAAGACACATGCTTGTGTTGATTCATGCTCTGAGTGACATTGCTGAGCAAAATCCTTCATTCTTTCTGTGTCACTTAGTGACGTATACACTTGACTTGATGCCAGACCTTATGTAGAGGTAAAAAAGCCAGCTTGTGCCCATAGAGCTCAGATGTGACTGGAAGGTTACATGGGAATATAAATATAATACAGATGATGTATAAGAGCCAAGTCCACCAAAGTGTGGAAGCCTAGTGAGCAAGACAGGGCAGGAAGGATTTCCAGGAGGGTAAGCACTAGATGTCAGTGAATGGATAATGGGTTTGGTGATGCTTGCATGTGGACCTTGCAGATAGATGGACTGACTGGCTCAGCACAGGTAGATATGTGGAGGTGACATTGTGTGGGATATGCAGACCTGAGATCTGTAGACAGGCTTGCATCTTCCTGTTAGTAGGCAGGGACTAGATGTCAAAGGTCCCTGCCACCTTTAGAGAAACTAGTAGCTCTCTTCTCAGAGCACATCCCTTTGGTATGGGTGACACTGCCTGTAGGAACTGCTCCTGTCTGTTACTCATGTGGCTTTAGTGCCAGTGTCTCTCCTGCTGCCTTCTATTCTTTTCCTCACTCTGGACCCCATGTCTTAAGTTTCTCCAAATTTTGGATGATACCCCAAATGACATCCCATCCATAGCTCTGTTTCAAAAGAGTAGAGACCCGGTATTTCCCAAATAGCTCCACCTGTTTAAGGCAGCCAGCCTCCTGCTCCTGGAACCTTTCTTAGGCATTTCTTATGTTTACAAAAGGCATCTACATCTAGGCACTTACTGTGTCTTGAAACTTGAAGTCCTCCTAGGCTCTTTCCCCCATCCATCCATCCATCCATCCATCCATCCATCCATCCATCCATCCAACATTTATTCAGTTCTTTCTGTCCCACTGGGGCTGGCTTTGGCTAATAGTGGGTAATTTAGAGATGAAGCAATCTTAGTCCTTAAGAACCAAATGAGAAGGATGTCACATGCTCGAGTGACTGTCACACTGGCTACCTGTGCAGCAATAGATGAGTGTGGGAGCTTGGGGAAGGGTTGGGTCAGGGAGGTCAGACAAAACTTCCTCAGGAAGATGATGGGAGCTGGTGAGGGCTGGAGTTTATGTGAGGAAGTGACTGGGCTGATGGGTGGTAGTGTGTAGAGTTTAGGTATCAGCCTTCAGAGCAGCTAGGGAGAGAAATGGGGGTGGGGGTGGGTAGACAGGTTAGTCAGGGTCCTGTGCTCCCTGTTAAAGAGCATGGACTGGTCCAAAGGAAATGATAACTCACAGAACAGTGGGCTGCTTAAGCAGGGGAGTTTGCAGGAAGATTATGTCCATAGATAGTAGAGAAGTGGAGAGGAGAGAGCAGGCCACAGCAACATGAAGGTCAAGGGAGAGGTGAAGAGGTCTGAGCACGTGCTTTCGGTCTGGAGGTGACGCTGGGGAGATGTTCCTCAGCACAGCCATTTGCCTCTCGTTATCATTTGTGTGTGGAAATGACTGAGACAGAATGAAGGTCTACCGTTGTTTTCCCTGGCTGATTGAAGAATCCCTGGGTGATTCTTATTGGCGTTTACTGAGAACACAAAGTGGAAACGGTTTAGGAGATGAAGCAAGTGCCTTCTATTTCAGATCAGTATTGTTTGCTTGTTTGCTTGTTTGTTTGTTTTTGATGCCAGGCGTTGCTTGAACTCAGTACGAAGGCAAGGATGACCTTGTACTTCTGATCCGCCTGCCTCCATCTCCAACTTGCTGGGATTAGAGGTGTGTACCACACCTGATGTTTATGCTGTGCAGGATATTGAACTCAGGGTTTCATATATGCTAAGTAAGCACTTTAGCATGTGAACTATACACCCAGCCGGTATATCTGTATTGAGGTACTGTACCCCTGAAGTGATCTGTAAACATGACAGGTCTGGAGGGCACTGAGGCTGAAGATGGAACAGCGGCTCATCACAAACTGTGTGCTGTGGCACAGAAAGCAGGGAAAACATCAGATTGTGGCTTTTCCTCACAGGAGGCCTTTGTTATCTTTGCTGACCCGCATCTGCCAACTATAGAGGGACTTCTGCTATCTGTCACTTCCCCCTAGGAATGCTGGGATATTTGAAATATACCACAAATCCCCATGTACCCCAGAAGTGGGTGGGGCTTCCTGAACTCTGCCCACCCCACCCTCAGCCCCCTCCGCCTCCATGTGTTTCTCATTACAGGGTTGATGGAAGGGGCTGCTGTGTTTGGTAGATTTATCATCATTCTACCTTCCTCCAGCTCAGAAAGTTTGTGGTCTTAAAGGGAAAGTGGCTTTGACAAAGAAAGTTCAGTTCTGATACAAAAATGATGTTTAAGGCTCTGTCTAAGTATTGGTTATCTTACGCTATTGCTTTGGTTTATTAATATTGTTTTCCATGACAGGTGCATTCTGCTCTACAGACAGAGGACAGAGTAACATGGAAGGCATTTCTTTGGGGCAGATGAAATTGAAGAAATAGAGCAAGTTTGGGGACAAGGATGATGACCTGGGAGTCTGAAACCATGAATAGCCCCTCCCTTATCTGTAGAGAAGGGTAGCTCCTGTGGCTTTAATTTTTTGGCTTACTGTCTCTGCGGCAGTGCCCCTGCCTGTCGGCAGCTTGGGCTGACCCCTCCTGTTTATGGTAGGCTGTGTGTACACAGCTTATTCAGCAGGTCCTTGAGATGTGCGTATGATAGGCCTTCTAACCTAGTCATTCTCCTTTCCTCTTCCCACAGTAGGCTGCCTCCTGCCTCGTGATAAGTGCTCTATCATTCATGACTTGAAATCAGTCATGGGACATATTGGTGGAGGTTCCGGAATGTTCTGGGAGCTTTAGGGTCATAACCACGGAGACATAATTTCTGATGAATCAACTCTTGTGATACGGTATCAGCAAGGTAACAGACCATAAATAGCAGAAGGAAACAAAGATTAATGTCGCTATGTCCCTGAGGTATCTGGGTAGGAAGGAGCCAAGGAGTTCCTTGGGGAAGTAGCTGAATCCAGGGGTGATAAGCTCACGGTGGGTGAAAGGGGGGCTCTGGTGTTGACTGCCTTGACACTAACCCAGCCTCTGTCACTAACTAGTTGTGGGATTTGGGGCAATTCATCTTCTCTCTGTGAGTCACCTTCACCCAGCTCAAGGGATGGAGGTGATGGGACTGTGAATATGAGAGAGAATGCAGGGAGTTTAGCACAGAGACTGACACGTGGAAAAGCCCAGTGCATACCAATGTAGCAATTATAATAGCTCACAGACACTGCCTGTTCAAGGGGGCAAGGATTACTTTAAGTGACTTAACCCATGAGGTCAGTATGATCTAAAAACTCACTTTGAGTTAAAGAAACAATATAAAGTTATATAGCAATTACTGGTAGTGTTAACATTGCCCTGGAAGCTCACAGCTTCCACTGTTTCTATATATAATTATATGCATAATTACAATAATACAATTTTAATAATACATAAGTATGAATAATGAGACAGAATACATAAATAAAAATGTAAAATTGTTTAAACAGAAGTTATCTTAAAATTTCCAGGTACCAGGGGTCAGAACTTTTTTTATTTTTTTATTATTTTTTATTTTTTTGTTTTTCGAGACAGGGTTTCTCTGTATAGCCCTGGTTGTCCTGGCACTCACTTTGTAGACCAAGCTGGCCTCGAACTTAGAAATCCGCCTGCCTCTGCCTCCCAAGTGCTGGGATTAAAGTCGTGCGCCACCACGCCCGGCTAAGGTCAGAACTTTTATACTGAAACTGTTCAATTAACCCTTACATTTGGCTTGGGGAAAATGTATTAAGCATCTCATGGATGTTAGGAGAAGGAAGAGTGACAGCTTACTTATCCTTTCTCCGCATCTCACTGCCTCTAAGAAATTTACTCAAGGTCAAGTTGTACAGGTCTCAAGATATCCTGGAGTCCAACCGTCAGGGTGGACTAAAACCCCAAGAAGCATCTTCTAACGTGCATCAGGGAAGAACGTCTATGAGACCACGGATCCAAAATGAGTAATGAGTGAGATCCTCAAAGGAAGTGGTGAGGGGCAATAGGAAAAGTACTGCTGGATCTGATGGTCCGCGAAGCACAGAGGAAATCAGGGAACACGGAAGATGATAGGAGAGCCTATATTTAAAACTGGCTCAAGGTAGGGAAGGAAGCGAGCGGCTTAATTTTAGAAAGTCCCAGACACCGAGGCTCCTGGGGTAAGAAATGTGGAAACTTGGGTGAGAATTGTCCATCATTTATCACCCGCTGTTCTCCAGAGAAGGAGCTGGGGTGGGCGGAGTCAGCTGGAAGACTTCCCTGGGAGAGTAGAGAATGGTGAGCTCTGAAAGCAATCGGAAATGGCGGGGCCCAGAGGCCTCCTTCTTTACCCTCAGATCTCCTCACGTATAGGATTTGCTGACTGAGGTTCTGTTAAAGAATAAGAAAGACAACATGAAGCCAGTCCTGTGCACGGGATGGCCTGAGCTGGCGTGTGTCTACTGTTCACTGACTGAATCTTTGGGATGAGGGGATAAGATGTTTGTAAGAGAAAGTTCTCAGCAAGGCAGGGGGAGAAGACTTCGGCTCACTCTAGTTTCTTTAGATCTTAATAGGTTTCTCACGTCTGCGAAGCTGTCCTTTTCCTTAGGCAGTGCCTGGGATACTGGGCAGATTCGGGGCATGTTTGCTAGCTGTAGGTGACTATTGTTTATGCACTCAGACCCTGCATCAAATACTGTGCGGGAATTATATAGTGTGCTCTGAAGTGTGGCATCCGAAGACTTTAGCACCGCCATCTCCCTACTCTTTAAAATTCAGATAGCCTTTGCTCTGGTTTTTCAAATAATATGAATTGGTTGAAAATAACTTTTTTTCTCTCCGTTTCTCTCTTCCCTTCTCTCTTTTTCTTACCTTCCCTCTGCTGTTCTCTCTCTCTCTCTCCTCTCTCCTCTCTCCTCTCTCCTCTCACCTCTCTCCTCTCTCTTTCCTTTATAAAGGTTTTCCTTTATGATAAGCCTGGCCTCAAACTGTGGATGAATCCTCCTGCCTCACACTCTCCCTAATGCTGGGATTAAGTGTTAGCACACTTGGTGATGATAGCTTCATTAGTTCACTATGATCTGAAGCAGAAAGTGAAAGACCGCCTTCTAATTCCACTTTCTAGACGGAACTATTCTTATGTGCCCATTATTCTAGACTTGACTCTTTACTCATAGGGACATACCCACTACGCTCTTTAGGTCGCAGTCACAGATACGCTGTGAACCCTTTCCAGGCATAAGAAGTATTTTCAACTATGACTCAATACCCATCGTCTGAATAAAGAAGTTGAAGCTTGCCCTGCCCCGAGGAGCTGCTCTGTAGGTCTCACCAGTGCATCTTTCCACCATCCTGACCAAACTCCAGTTTCACTTCTGCCCTCTCAACAACTGTGTGGTAATTGGGATTTCTTCATTAACTATGACAAACCACGAGATAGACCATGCTCTGTGAAGGAATGAGTCACTTCACATGGTTTCAATGACCTGGGGTAGGATGGGGGAAGCAGGGAGGGTAGTATAGGAGATTGGGGCTCCAGTATGTCATTATGTACGATACCTGCCCCTCCCATCCAGGCCCCTTTCTTCACACTGGCTTCCTTCTGAATATCCATCTCATGGTAAGATGATGCCCGCTAACTCTAGGCCTGCAGTCTGCCGGCTCACATCCAAGAGAAACACATCACACATCTTCCTAGTAGCTCCCCCACAAGACCTTTGACTAAATTAGCCAGTAGCATGAATGTACCTAGCTTCTACTATGAATATGTCATCTGAAATCTATCGAGCCACTCCTGACACAGCGTCCCCTGTGGTAGGATAACAGACCCCAGGGGTGAGCTCCCCTTTTTCTAATGCAGTCCCTGACAGGAGGAAGACAACGATAACTTCCAGTGACATATACTGAGAGTCGTAGCGCGCTAGGCTCCTTAGTTGTGTGATACCCACTGTATGCCTAAGGAAACTGAGGCTTGGAGAAAGGAGGCAGCACTGAGTTCAGTTTGTGTGTGCTGGGGCCAGATCCCGCTCTGGGATTCTCTCACTGTATCTGGTCAAACAGCATCACAGCTAGGCTACCTGGCCCCTCCCACAGGTGTAGTTTACCTCACACTGCCCTTGTCACATGTAATGGAAAATACTCTGTGAACTGACACAATTCACACACGCCAGCTCACCGAACCCACCAGCTCACGAAACCTTTATGTCCTAAGCATGCCTCTGTCGAGCCCCCAAGGGGAAGGAGAAAGCTAGATTTGGCCAGGCCATTCTGAGGAAAACCAGATTAAGCAGTAAAACACATTAAGTAATGAAAGAAGTGGACATGTAATTCTCTGTTGATTTTTTAAAAAAAGATTTCTACAAGCAGGGCGTGGTGGCGCACGCCTTTAATCTCAGCACTTGGGAGGCAGAGGCAGGCGGATTTCTGAGTTTGAGGCCAGCCTGGTCTACAGAGTGAGTGCCAGGACAGCCAGGACTATACAGAGAAACCCTGTCTCGAAAAACCAAAAAAAAAAAAAAAAAAGATTTCTACAGATGTGTTTTTGAAAGGATAGCTATAGTTACTTAGAATTCGTTTTAAACTTTATTCATTATTATTGCGAGCGCGTGCGCGCGCGAGAGTGTGTGTGTGTGTGTGTGCGCGCGCGCGCACACGTGTATCACAGCACATACATGGAGGCCAGAGGACAACCCATGGAGTCGGTTTTCTCCTTCCTACTTTAGGCTCCAGGATTTGAACTCAAGTCACCAGGCTCCCACAAAGAACCTTTCAATCATGTACCATCTCGCTGGCCCCACGTGCTCAGAATCTTGAGAATAATATGAAACACTTTTGGAAAGATATTTAGTCAGGAAAACTAAAGTGCAAAGTGTGCTAGAGAGAACTAGAGCTCACTGGACAGGCCTGGCTTCCTGCCTGTCTGTGGTGACCTCCGACTCTCCCCACTGCACAGCTCAGAGCATGGCTTGCTTTCCTCCCAAGCTTCCCCTTTCCCCAGTGGTTCAAGGAATGGTTTTGAAAGCTATTTCCCCCTTGGGATGCAGAGGTAACTCAGCTGGGAGAGTTCCTTGCATAGCTTTTATGGACCCTGGGCTTGGTCTCTTGCACATGTAAATTGGACACAGTGGCTCACACCAGCACTCAGCATTGGGGAGGTAGAGCAAGAGGATTAGCTGTTTAAAGTTACTCCCGTTTTATATAGCTAGTTCCACTCTGCCTCTCCCATACTAAATTTCTCATCCCAAACCATTTTAAAATCTGTTAAATGAATGAATGAATGAATGAATGAATGAAGGTAGGGTTCATTGGGGCGGCCATAATCCTAGACTAGCCAGGGTTCATACTGACGGTCGGAGGGAAGGCAAGAGTTTTCACTGGCTTTAGAGCAAACTTCTTGTGGGCTGAAGGGAAGTAGGGAATGGAACCCTCGGGGGCTTTCCTGCCTCTGGAAATGGTGTTGGCTTTGCTTGTTTCCCAGCCAAAGCTTTGAGACACGGATGAGAAGCTGCTTGCAGTGTGGCCAAGCTCCAGTTTGGATTAGGAGAATATAGGTCAACAGCAAGACACATAAAGGGCCTGCAAATTGGCTTCCTGGAGGGGAGTGCTCACCCCAGCATGCTGGAGCTGTGAGAGACTCAGGCTGTGGGCAGAGTTGAGTGGGGTGATAGGGAGGCTTGGGCCCAGCTGTGCCTTTAGCTCCACAGCCTTACCCCTGTTTCTGATAGACCAACCACCTCTCCCTCACATTTAAAATGAGGACAGTGTTGGATGTGTTTGGGGGCTTTCCAGTACAGACAAAGAGCATCTGAGGAGGTTAAAGCACACTAGGGCTGCTGCCCAGCCCCAGGCTCACTGAGGGGTTGTGTGTGTGTGTGTGCTAATAGTCTTTAAGTTGTGGGGTTTTGTGACAGTTCGGCAGAATGCGATTAAAACAGGGCCTGGTAGAAAGGTCAGTCTACAAGTCTATGCCATCATGGTAACTGTATAGTGACAGCTTGCTCTGAGGGTAACCATTCCACAGCAGACTGTGTCCCCCAGGGCCCTAGAGAAAAAGTATAGGTTCCCTGGCTCCAGAAGTATCCCCAACTTACTGTAGAGTAGAAAGATGCTTTAATGTTCAACCTGGCTTACGGAACACCCACAGGACATGCCTGACATGCCTGAGTTCAGGAAACTGGTCTGGGGTTGTTAAAAATCCAAGATTAGGAACCCTGGTGGCAGGGAAGGGAGATGCTGAACAAAAGGAGGGAGAGGAGGTGGCCAGCTTCACACACACCTAAGATGCCATTTAGAACAGTCAGGGCCTGGCAGACCTGCAAACACTTGCTTCTGTGGCTGGAATGTGACCCTCTGAGTCCTCAGTGTGGTTGACCTTTAATGGGTAGAGCCCAGTGGAAAGTGATTTGGTTCTTTGGGATGTCACCCTTGCCAGAGGCTAAAGAGTTCACCAAAGACCCTGGATAGCGCTCAAGAAAGGTTTGGTATAAAAAGCACATATCAGTTCTGCCCCAGTCCCTAATTTCTAATCCCAGTTTTACATTTGGCCCCATCACCAAGTCATTTGCCAAGATGTAACACAGATAAGGAAGCTGTTGTCACAGCTAGTGCCACACTACTTTCAACACTGTGAGCTCCCATAAACTACTTGTCTTTACAAGCTATGCCCAACCTCAGGTATTTTGATACGGCAACAGAAAATGGAGTAGCACTGGGCTGGGTTGCCTCCTTGCTGTAGGAACACGGGCTAAGTCTCTTAAATCATCTGACCTACACATCACTTCTGGGAAAGATGAAAATACAATGCCCAGGTGTCTTAGTTGGTTACAGTTGCTATGACGAAACACCATGATCACAATCAAATGCAAGTTGGGGCAGGAAAGGTTTTATTTGGCTTATAGTTCTACATCAAAGTCCATCACTGAAGGAAGTTCAGGACAGGAACTCAAACAGAGCAGGACTCTGAAGGCAGGAGCTGATGTGGAAGCCATGCTACTTACTGGCTTGCTCTTCCTGTTTTCTTTTAGAACCCATGGTCATCATTCCAGGGATGGCATCACCCACAATGGTCTGGGTTGTCACCCACTAATCATTAATTAAGAAAGTGCTTGGTAGCCAGGTTTTATGGAGGCATTTTCTCACTTGAGGTTCCCTCCTTTCAGATGACTCTAGCTTCTGTCAAGTTGACATAAGAGTAGCCAGTGCACCACATCCCAGATCTAGGCAGAATGTGAGTGACATTGTACCTGTCTCCATGTCATCACTCAGGAGCAGTTAGCTGGATCAGAATCACAACAACGGAACCTGTGACAGCCCAGGGCAGTCAGGTCAGCCACTGCTGTTACTGTATTGGTGGTAATGGTGGTGGTATCATTTGGTTGGTGCTTGTGTGTGTGTGTGTGTGTGTGTGTACCTGTTTCTCTCTGTATGTGTATGTGAACCTGTCCCTCTCTGTATGTGTATGTAACTGTTTCTCTCTGTGTCTGTGTGTATACCTGTCTCCGTATATGTGTGTACCTGTCTCTGTCTCTGTGTAACTGTTTCTCTCTGTCTGTGTGTGTTTGTGTGTATACCTGTTTCTCTGTCTGTGTGTGTAACTGTTTCTCTTTGTCTGTCTGTATGTGTGTACCTGTCTCTCTGTATGTGTATGTGTGTGTACCTGTCTGTGTCTGTGTCTGTATGTGTGTGCAACTGTTTTTCTATGCCTGTATGTGTGTACCTGTCACTCTCTCTGTGTGAGTGTGTGTGTGTACCTATCTCTCTGTGTGTTTGTATCTGTGTGTACCCGTGTATACCTGTCTCTCTCTGTATGTGTGTATAACTGTCTCTGTCTGTCTCTGTGTGTAACTGTTTCTCTCTGTATGTGTGTGTGTACTGTGTCTCTCTGTGTACCTGTCTCTCTCTCTCTCTCTGTGTATGTATATACACATATATAATATATATTAAATATATTTATAGATACTTAAATATATTGACATATATACCTATGTATATATATTTAAATTTAACTAATGATAATTTGTTGTTCTTATTATTGTGTGTATGTGTGTATGCATGAAGTGTGAGTGGGAGCCTGCATGCCATGGTGTGCGTGTGGAGGCCAGAGGATAGCTCTGTGGAGTTCCTTGTCACCTTCTACCTTTGTGTCAGTGCTGGACTTTGAGCTCATGTTGTCAGGCTTCCGTGGCAGGTGCTTTATGACTGCTGAGCCATCTCCCCAACACAACCTTGTTAGTTTTTTAGACAAAGCAAACAGCTGATAGAGAATGAATGACTTCTGTTATGTAGGTAATCGTTGTCAACGCTGCACTTCCCTTTTTCTGTGTTTATAGCAGCTTTGGCAGGAAGCAAGGGGAAAAATTCTACCCACACTTCAAACAAACAAACAAACAAACAAACAAACAAAGACCATCAAAGCTGAAGAGACCCATCCTGGACTAACCCTGTATGTACCCAAGGGCAAATAGCCAAGACCCCTCACTAGGCTCCCTGTTCACGAGAGGCTGGAGTGTGCTGGCCCCAGAGACTCAATGGTCTCAGCTTTGGCCACTTTCCCTGACAATCTGAGTCACCTTTGGGATTTTCCAAGGCCAACACTCCTGCAGGATTAAAAGAAAAAGAAAGTCCAATATGTTGCAAGTTCAGAAAGCAAAATTATTGTTCCATCGGCTCAGGCATCCCTGTGAGGAATGAGGGGGCTGAGGGGGACATCAGGAAGTGAGTGTACCAAGGGAAATGAGCCCTTCGTGTTGCACAAAGTAGCCCTAATAACCATTTACACAAGGTTTGTAAAAACCACAAGGGCTTCTGGATGTCCGGACAGACATGCCCTGGAGGCCTCTCATGGGACATCCCTACCTTTTGTCCTGGTCAGTGCAGAGTTTCACTTAGCTTTGGGCCTGACACATCAAAGGATGCTTACCCCAAGGTATGGATTGGCTGCCCACTGACATGCATGGATCTGCTTTGGTCCTCACACAACTCTACTTTAGAAAAGAGGATGAGAAGTTTCAGAGCATCTAAGCACCTTGACCAAGATGCTGCTCAGGGACCCAGTCCTCCCAGAGGTCTCCTATTTTAAAGATAAAGAGCCAAACTGTTCAAGTCAAACAGACCCAGGTTAATAAGCCCAATCTGCAAGCTACTTGCTGGGTGGTTTCCTGTGTGTTACTCCACTACTCTGTGCCTGAGAAACTGTCCTGCCAGGTACAGTAATAGCAAATGTCTTATGCAGTTGTAACAATCACTACAATGAAGACAAGACCAGGGCACCAACCAAAAACATCTTCATGTGCAGCTACGTTGGTCTTAGTCTTGTTTTCTTTTTGTCTGTCTTTCTTTCTCTCTCTCTTCCTTCCTTCCTTCCTTCCTTCCTTCCTTCCTTCCTTCCTTCCTTCCTTCCTTCCTTCTTTCTTTCTTTCTTTCTTTCTTTCTTTCTTTCTTTCTTTCTTTCTTTCTTTCTTTCTTTCGAGACAGAGTCTCTTTGTGTAAATTTAGTTGTCTTAGAAGTTGATCTATAGATTAGGCTGGCTTCAAACTTACAGAGGTCCTCCAACCTCTGTTTCCCAAGTGCTGGGATTAAAGCTGTGTACCACCACTACCACCACTACCACCACCACCACCACCACCACCACCACCACCACCACCACCACCACCACCTGGCTGTTTTCTTATTATTGTGTACAAAACCAGGCTGCGGTGTGTTTCTTTATTGCATATATGCCTGGCGCATAGTGGGGCCGACACACAGATGCTTTCCCCTTTTCCTGATGGATAGTCTAGTCTGACCTCTGTTCTCACTGCTGCCCCAGGTTCTGCAAAGGGTTCACAGAGTGGGGACTCTTGCCGATGTGAGAGAAATGAAGAAAGAAAAGGGAAGCCAGAGGATGCAGCTCAGCAGTGGAAATGCTGGCCCCCGTGTGCAACACTTTGGGCCCATCCCTGACATAGAGCTAGGAGAAAGAGAAGAGAAAACAAACAGGGAGGAGACTGGGGGTGGGGAACAGTTGTTACAGGAGGAGACGGGGGGGGGGGGGGTGGGGTGGTGGGGGGGGGGGGGAACAGTTGTTACAGGCAGTGGAGAGAAGGAAGCCCAGAGCCAACCTCAGACCCCAGCTCCCTGCACCCTAACTGCTCTGTCACTGCACTTCAGGGCTGGTTCAAGGATTTCTCCAGACTTCTTGTCCCTCTCCCACACACCCTCATTCCTACAGCCCTCCCTCAACTCTTCTTAATGATGTTAACTCCCTGGTGTCTGTTAGGATGTGCGTCTCTACAGCTGGTAAATGGAATATTTACTTCAAGGGGAGCAGGAGGAAGATGGGCTCCTGGAGGTTACTTGAAACCTTTGATAATACAGGAGAAGCTGGAGTGGACAGGGATAACAAATTTGTTCCAAATCACACACACACGGGGAAGTGGCACTGCAAGAGAAAGACCCAGACGTTGGGATGTGGTGTTCAAGAAGCACCCTGAGGAGTGGCACCCATATACTAGACGGGGCTACAGTCTGATTCTGCCACTTATTACCTGAGTGATGCTGGGCAAGCCCCTGATGGTCTGGACCTCAATTTTCTTACCTGTGCAATGGGTATAATGATACCTTCTCCATAGGAAGCAGAACAAGTAAAGACATTGGAGAAGGAGGAGCCTAGGCCAGCTCTGGGCTAAAGCTAAGCTTCCTTCCTTTGTCTCCCACCTTTCACAGAATGAACTCCTGAACCAGACAGGCTTGGGCTCAAATCTTCTAAGAACTTGGGAGGAAACATTAACTTCATCCTGGTTTCCATACTTATAAAGTCGTGATGGCTGGACAGGCTGCCACGTGCCTATAACTTCAGCATTCAAAAGAATGAAGCAAAGAAGGTTCTAAGTTCAAGGCCAGCTCAGGATGCAGCACAAGAATATATTTCAGACAAAATAGAAAACTCATGGTCTCTATACAAGAAGGAGCACATCAAGGGTGCCTTGAGGAAGCCAACGAGATCACAGGCTTGGTGTCGTAGACCTTCTGGACAGTGCTGACCTTCTCTTCTCTCCTCTAGGGCCCACCCTGCTGGCTAAGCAGCCACCAGTAAGAATCTGTGTTCAGCCTCCTTTTCTGCCCCAGAATGGAGACTCTCTCCAAGAGTGAGTCTGAAGAGCTAAGGACTTTAGGGGCAGAGACACTCCCTCTCAGCCCTCAGGCCACTTGAGGACACGGATCCCTTGGGGGTATCAGGCCCAAAGGCTATGCGAAAGTCATAGCTAAACCAGGCGGGCCCTTGGCAACGCCTTCCTGAGCAGGAGTAAGCATGACGTAATTCAGAAAGACACTTAGGTTTAAGGCACTTTCTTCAAACCAACAGCCTCCTGACAGCCCTTCCAGGAAAAACACCCGTTTTCAACAAGAAATGAAACGTTTGGGAAGCTTGTTGTACACAGTTCAGGCCTCCAGAGACCTTCAGGACCCCGTGTGGAGTCAGAGGCTGACTCCAGGGCACAGACCTGCCTGAGATGACACCCATTTGTCCTGTCTCCCCTGAGGAATACAGCTGCTTGTTTGGAATCAGACAAAGGCGGTACGTACCAGGCACTTCAAATGACCTGTTTCTTAATAAGTGTGTATCCCACACAAGCGGCCTAAGCCCTGGAAACCTCGTCTTTTTACTGTAAAATTTGAACTATCATATCACCTCGAAGGTGGGGATGAGGTTCAAAGTAAGCACTTGATGAATTAGGTTGAGCCACTGAAATCTCTATTATTGAGGCTCCAAGGTTCGATTACTAGAAATCTCATATGGTTCTTTGTGCCGCTAGAGGCCTAGCCTAGTTGGAGAGGTTCTAAATTGAGCCATATTTTAGTGTCCCTCAAACGTTATGAAACACAGGGAATGGTTGGCATGGTGAGAGCTGGGTGAAAAGGTCTCATTCAGCAGCTTTGTGGACGTCTATCTGCTTTGCTTGTCAACTTGACACTACCTAGAGTTATCTCAGACAAAAGACTTGGTTGAAGAATTGTCTAAATCGGACTGGCCTATGGACACATAAGAGGGTTATTGATTATTAATTGATATAGGAGGGCCCAGCCTATGGTACCATCCCTCAATAGCGAACCTGAGCTATGTAAAAACTAGCCAATGCCGGGTGTGGTGGCACACGCCTTTAATCCCAGCACTCGGGAGGCAGAGGCAGGCGGATTTCTGAGTTCGAGGCCAGCCTGGTCTACAGAGTGAGTTCCAGGACAGCCAGGGCTATACAGAGAAACCCTGTCTCAAAAAACCAAAAAAAAAAAAAAAAAAAAAAAAACCAAAAAAAACCCAAAAACCAAAAACAAACAAACAAACCAAAAACCTAGCCAATAGCCTGAATCAATGGCTTAGCTGTTAAGAGCATTAAGAGAGCTGTTAAGAGAAAGCAGGTTGAAGAGGCCATGGGGAGCAAGCCAGTAAGCAGCATTCTTGCAGGTTCCTGCCTTGGCTTCCCCTCACAATGGACTGTAACCTATGAGACACATAAACCTTTTCCTCCCCAGGTAGCTTGTCATGGTGTTTAACACAGCAATAAAAGCAAACTAGGACACTCTGTACTTCCTTGGCTATGTGGAATGGCAATCAGGATACTCTTGATGTTTTTGCCTTGACTTCTCTCAATGATGGAGTTGTAAGCTGAATAAATCTTTCATTCTCCGAGTATTATTTTGGTCAGGCTCTTTTATCATAGCATCAGACATGGAACTAGGGCAACGGGGAAGCTGGAAAATGTGCATTTAACAGACCTGATATGATTGGTCTCTTGAGTGAGTTTGAGGAAGCCATGTTTTGTACTTAGGTGGACCAGGCTAGACCAAAGAAGCATCCAGCCTCCAGAGAGCAGGCAGTAGACAAGTAGACACAATAGTAAATGACAGCCTTGCTCCTAACCCACCCCCTATCATGGCTTCCTTTCTTCTCTGACCAGATAAATTATCTCATTGGCTTGTGTGAGTCTCCAGAAGAAGATCGCTTCCTGTGAGGCCAGACAGTGTGAGTTGGGATAGAGGTGGGACTTGAACTCAGACCTTTGTCTTCTCTCCAGAATGTACCTGATCTTATCTTAGGCTTGTTGCTACTTGACTTGATAAATCCTGGACAGCAGGTCCTGAGTTCATCCATGGGTACCAAGCTAATGTTTCTCAGCTGTTCTTTCTGACTGGGAGTCAGGTGTGTGCACTGTTGCCAGGCAATGTGGCCTTAGTCATTCTTTTATTCCCTCAGAGAATGCAGAAGAGATGGTGATGAGCTAAGGAGATATGGTATTTACCATCATGACAATTTTTGCAGTCTTTCTCCCCGCCCCCTCTCCCCTGCCCCCCTAACCTGTGTTAATACGTGAGTTGAGAAATAAATGCATTTGGGAAATAAGGAGGCTGGGTGGAAGTGTCCAGTCCATGACCACACTGTGACAGATTCACTCATTTATTTTATCACCGCAGTGAAATACTTGTGGCTAATGAACATCAGAGAGGGGAAAAAAATGTTCATCTGGATTGTACTTTAGTGGAAGGGAATCTTGTTTTTTCCCCCAGTGAGGGAACAGAGACAAATGACGCCACAGTCATGTGGGACGAGGAGCTCACACTGCGAAAGGAGCCAGAGAGAGACAGGGGTCCTGCAATCTCTTCTGAGAGCATACCCCAGTGACCTTGAGTCCTTACCTCATATGAGGGCACCCAGCTTCCCAACATTCCACATGGCAGACTGACCCTCCCATCTAGAAGCTATTAGGTAACCGATCAAGCCACGTCCCACCCAGAACCAATGGAACTCTACTGTGATGTGAGGGTCCCCAGCTCCAAAAATCTTTGCAAATTTTTATCAAATCTGGGCTATATCCAGGCACCATGCTGGTCTCTGGGGCTTTCCTGTAAGAAAGCATGAAGAGGCCACTTGTAGTAGCCTGTACTACCGTAGTTTCGGTGATACAGGAATACCTTGAAGCTCACAATAGGAGGGATCCTCAAACTTCTGGAGGAGCCTGCTCAGCATCCTCAGTGAACAAGCAGAAAGGCAGCCCAAAGATGGCCTGGGCTGCTTGATCATGGCTCTGTCTCTCTCCTACAAAGCATAGAAGATAGGAGCTTCCCCTTCAGGGAGCTTGCTGTGGGAAGGAACGGAAATGACAAGTGGATGTGCCCAGCCTCATGCTCTGTTCTGTAGTGCTTGAGGACTAAAAAGAATTATTGTGACCTACCTAATTTATTTTGTGTGTATGGTGTGTTTGTGTGTATTTGCCTGCACACACGCCATGTTGCACACATGGAGGTCGCAACTTAACACTTTTCTCTGCTCCCACCATGTGGGTCCTGAGGGTCAAACTTAGGGTGTCACTCTTGGTGGCAAACATCTTTACCCACTAAGCCATCCCACTAGCCCTCAACTCCCTTTTTCTTGGAGTTCTCTGTACTCCGGAGGCAGACAGCATGGAGCAGGCTTGAATGAGAGTGTATGAGACCCAGTCTGGAGGCCCCGGCTCCTAGTTTGCCATGATTGCTTATCAGGATGAACTGTGGAGAATTCTAGAAGACCTCATGATATGCTTTGAAGATTAGAAATTTGTTAAGCACTTTGGGCAGCAAGAGTAATAATGTGACACAGAGAAAGCAGAGAGGTAGGGAGGGGTAGAAACCCAGAGCATGGAGTCTATCTATGAATTCCACTTGAGAGGAATATCAAACCCTGATCCATGGCGGGGAGCAGGCATGCTTGGGCGGGTGGACAGCGGCATTTGAAGAGCTTGGAGTGATGCTCCTGGGGCTGGAATCGGATTCTGATCTCACGAGAGGAGCTCATCTGTCATACTCACAACGCCTGCCTCAGGCAGGGACGGAGTTGGCTAGTGATTATCTACCTGGGAAGAGGGAGATGTCTCTTGATAATGACACATATGGCTGGCATGGAAACTTACGGTGGCAGTTGCACTGTCAGTGAAGGTCACACTGCTTTTCATGCTAGGTACTCTCTGGGTGTTATCTCTATTTCACCCTGCATCTTTGGAAGATGGATATTTTTATTTGAATGTTTTTTTTGTTTGTTTTTTTTTTTTTTTTTTTTTTTTTAGCTCTGAACTGGGCAGCAATTAAATAACACGCTAAGGACACATGTTTTATAAAGTGAAAGAAGTAAGGCCTGAGCCCGGCTCACTGTGAGTGGAAAGACATTTTGCTTTCTTCCCGTGCACCGTTTATAGCTGTCTCCTCTCCCAGATGAGGAAATGGCTCCAGAAAGGCAAAGGGAACTTGCCTACAGTCATGCAGTTATGCAGACAGCTAACTTTAGCAGCGTGTTCACTTGGGCATGGGCATGGGACAAGGTTTTGACATATCATGACCTTTAAGGTATATAATAAATGCCAGATCTGGGCTATCTAGCTTCAGAGCTATTATTTGCCTGGTTCTACTTTCAGGAAACTCAAGTCAGAAATGTTCAGTGGAGGAAAAGGAAAGTTGGCTGAGACATCCCCAAGTCAGAATTTACGAGGTGAAGCTGCTTCAAGCCACCCCTCCTCCTGAAAGCAATTCTGTCCTTTCTTTCATGCGGAATGGAGTCTGCTCAGTGAAGACTAGGAATGTGTGCCTGTTGTAACTGGCATTCAAGTGAAGGGCACTAGTCAGAGTTGAGATCAATGAAGAGATAAGTCCCTAAGATGCTGGGCTGATGAGGTCAAAGGAGGAGGGCGGGCTGCTTTTCTGGGATCTTTCTTTTCAAGGAAGTTGATGGAGGATGTGTCAAGCTGCACTCCTAACATTCCAACCGCAATGGCCAACTGTCTGAAACCCGTGACTGTCCCATAGCTGGAGGTGAGGGGGCCAGGGAAGGGCCCTCCTAGCTCACAAACCATCCTGGAGACAAGGCAGCCTACTCTGTAAATACTGTGGACATTCCTGGGGAAGGGAAGCTAATTCCACAGATGGTATCCTAAGCCCCGAGAGCCGCAAGAGTGCCCTGCCATCCGGGCTGCCTCTCTTCTCAAACACCATACACTCCAGGGACCCTTGTTAAGGGCAGCAGAGGCTGATGACAGCCATTTTATCAGAAGCACCGTTTATTTTGTACGCGTGCTCCCAGGAGAGTCATCTCGCTGAGGAACTGAATGAGAATCCAAATTAATGAATCAAGGTGGATAAAGCAGATGGCGGTTCAAAGCAGCTTTGCTGATAACTGCTCTGAAGATAAGCCCTGGCCGGCAAAGTCTTCTGCAGCTCTAACTCTCCTTCCCCCTTTCCTCAAAGGCATCGCGGATCTTTGTTCTCAATCTGCCTCCTCCACTTATTGGGCATGTGAGCCTCCCAGCTTGGCTCATTCTGTGCAGCCAGGGTAAGACTGCTGTAATCTAGCACTAAAACAAACAAACAAACAAACAAAAACCCCACAAGGTCTTTCTGTGAGCACACTTGCTAACTGACTCCTTCATATGCTAAGTAGTCATGGGCTCTGATCTTCAGATCAACTTGGAAAACTTTGAATTTGTAGGGAATGAATTCCCGAGGGCACGCATGATTTCCCCAAGGTCACACAGCCAGTAAGCAGTCGGGCAAGGATCTAACTCAAGTCTGTGGTACATTGGATCTCCTGTGCCTACCAAGCCCTTAACAGGTGCTTTCTATGTTGAGTGGGAATCCACTCTAGTTTGTGTGTAGATGTTACGATTCTCACCCCCTGACGGTGCACGGCACATCTGTTTATTTTCATTCCACACATTTGTCAGCACAGCAGATGCCGGGAGGCATTTGTGCTCTCTACGTCTTGTTTTGAAAGGTACAACATTTCTAACTTTGTCCAATGGGTGAGTTCCCAGCTGGAAAATGGTGCTAGCTCCTGTCACCTGCCTCCTAACTCAGAGCACAGATGGACAGGAAGAGCAAGGGCCTTAGAACCTGAAGAAGTGGGTTCCTGCCTGTAATATCAGCCTGTTCTGGGAGATGTGGCAGAAAAAAAATCACAGGTTTGGGGTCAAAACTGGACAAGCTAGCAAGGTTCCATCTCAAAAATAAAAGAATCAAGAAGAGGGCTTGGAGACGTAGCTCAGTGGTAGAGCACTGGCTTAGCACACACAAGACTCCAGGTCCAACCGCCAGTGCTGCAGACAAACAGGCAAAGCCAAGCAGGCTGTGCTTCAGCTCTTTATGGCGGTGGCTCATGCCGGTCCTCGCTTCTCACTGAAGGTGACTCCTTTACTCTCACATTGTTTTAAGACGATAGCATCTGACACTAAGGATGAGATTGTAAAAGGTGGGTAAAGTAGCGGGGTGTCAGAAATAGCTTTGCCGAGGACTCAGGCCGGACAGTGCACATTAAATAAGGCAAATACAAAAGATATCGACAGCAAAAGAGAAAACAGAAGCAGCAGGCTTCTGTGACAGGGGGATGGCTTAGTTAACAGTGGCAGGATGGCTAAGTTAACGGAGGCACATCAGTTTAACGGAATGCCATGCAGATAATAAAGATATAAAACTTTAACTCTGCCTAGCAAACACAGGAGTGGATGCTCACAGTCAGCTATTGGATGTATCACAGGGCTGCCAATGGAGAAGCTAGAGAAAGTACCCAAGGAGCTAAAGGGATCTGCAACCCTATTGTTGGAACAACATGATGTACTAACCAGAACCCCGGAGCTCTTGTCTCTAGCTGCATATGTATCGAAAGATGGCCTAGTCGGCCATCAATGGAAAGAGAGGCCCATTGGACTTGCAAACTTTATATGCCCCAATATAGGGGAATGCCAGGGCCAAAAGAATGGGAATGGGTGGGTAGGGAAGTGGGGGGCGCTATGGGGGACTTTTGGGATAGCATTGGAAATGTAATTGAGGAAAATATGTAATAAAAATATTAAAAAAAAAAACAAAAAAACAAAAAAACAAAAAAACTTTAACTCTAGCATGCTCCCAGATTCCCAAGAAGGAAGACTGGAGGAAAGCAAGCCAGCACCAGTAGCACACACAGTTTGTCTTTCCACTTCCCAATTCCATAACGAGCAGGAGTTGTTTTGAAAATTAATGCAAAAATATGGCACTCATAAAGGGGCGCAAGGAACTCCTCATTGGCCTAGAGAGCAATTAATGCTCTTTAAAATCCTTTATCTCTGTCTTTAAGCATTACTTGGGGGTGTGGGGAGTCAAAGTGCCATCTCAGCATCTAGCACTCATCGCTTTCAGTTACCTTTTGGAATAGAAAACTGCGGCAACAGAGGAGGGGTTACGGGAGTACTTGGTGTGCCCAAGCCAAGGTGTCCCTCTGAGAAATCACACCACACGACAGACCTGATATAAGGAAGTTTATCGTGGGGGAAGGGAAAGGAACAGGGACCTGGAAAGGGGGTAGAGGCAGAGGAGGGAGGGCAGAGAAAGGTGGGACACAGACGGAGGGAGAGAGAAAGAGAGAGAGGGAAAGGGAAAGGGAGAGAAGGGAGAGAGAGAGAGACTTTGTGGGAACACAGAGTGTGTGTGGGAGGTTAGAGAGAAAGAGAGGTGGGGGTATGGAGCAGCCATCTTCATTCTCTTTCTATGCTGCCATACCTGGCTCGCACTTTACCGGCAATTGCTGCAATTGCCAATTGACTCTCAATTGGCCAGCAATGGCGTTGGCGATGCTGTAAACTGTTGCTAGGCTGTTGGTGGGAGGAGCCTAGCAGAATTGTCTGTAAACCAATCTGGATTTGACTGGGTTCGAAGAAAAAAGCTTGAACAGTACACTAAAGCTGGTCTGTAGGAATTGCCTGGGCTCAACTGGATGTGCTGATACGATCTTAAAAAACAAAGCTAAAGCCAAACCAAAACAACAACAACAAACCACAAACAAACAAAAAATACCTCAAACAAACCAAAGTACCCAACACCCTGTTTAACATCTCACCCGGGAAGCGGGACAATGAGAAAGTGACCTCAAGGAAAAAACTTCACTAGTAGAGGGAAGTTAGCTGTCCCCAGCATACCAGAACAGGGCAGGTGGCCAGAGGAATGCTTGTGGCCTAAAATACCAGTGGGTGATCTGGGGACAAATGAACCTCATGGGTACAGTTTCCAAAGTTAGGTCTCTGATAGCAGTGCCACGGACTTCCTCTCAGACAGCTGTTGGTACCCTTTCTGAGGGACAGTAGGAGCGTGTCCTAGAGTTGCCCTGCTTCTCCCCCAGCAGTAATGGCAGGAAGCTAAGGCCCTGGTGAGCCCGTTCTGAGAAGGTCAGGTTCTCTGCTCCCTTCTCAGGCTGTTCCCAGCATGTCAGATTGAGCAACTCACGGTAGGACTCGGTGAGAACAAAAAGACACGGGATTTACGGTGTGCAATGAGCCTTTTGTTATCTTGGAGAACACACCAAGATCTGGCCAAGATCATTGAGGCAGCAAGGCAGGCTTAAAACCAAGGAATCTAAAGCCGAGGGCAAGAACCAGTGGCTGTTGAGTCCCAAAACCTCCCCATGGACTCCTGCCAAAGGCATGGTCCGTGGATCTGCTCAGCGTGTGCCAAGTGCCAGGCTCTGCAGAAACTTGGATATGCTATTCCATCTGCTAGGGGCGGATGATGTTTTATCTAAATTAGTGGCTCTCAACCTGGGGGTGACAACTGACGTGGAGATCAACTGACCCTTTCAGAAGGGTTGAATATCAGATATCCTACATATCAGATAGTTACATTACAATTTATAACATTAGCAAAGTTACAGTTGCTAAGTAGCATTAAAAATAACTTTATGAGCCGGGCGTGGTGGCACACGCCTTTAATCCCAGCACTGGGGAGGTAGAGGCAGGTGGATTTCTGAGTTTGAGGCCAGCCTGGTCTACAGAGTGAGTTCCAGGACAGCCAGGGCTACACAGAGAAACCCTGTCTCGAAAAACCAAAATAAATAAATAAATAAATAAATAAATACTTTATGGTTGAGGGGTCACCACAACATGAGGAACTGTATGAAAGGGTCACAGCATTAGGAAAGTTGAAAATCACTGCTCTAAAGCCTTGTGCTGAGGGTCTCATCTCCAGGGTTTCCATATTTGTCCCTTATTCAGTATGACTGGCGTCTTGTAAGAAAGGGCAACTGCCTTATGCTGTTAGTTCCAGTTCAGGAAAAAGAGGCAGGAAGACCGCTGTAAATTAAAGGACAGTCTGGTGTACTTGCATATTCTAAGCCATCCAGAGCTATACAATGAGACCCTGTCTAAAAAACAAAATAAACCAAAACCAAACAACAGCAACAAAACCAGTAAGTGTGTGTTCTGTCTTGACCACAGACTTCCAGCCCCAGGAGCTGTGAGAACGTGTATTTCTGTGACTTAAGTCACTAGGCCGTGGCACCTGGCTATGGCAATCTTAGAATACACTGTTCTACCTGTTGCTTTGATGGTAAGGAACTGGCTTCAAGTGACAGAGAGAAACCAGCCGCCAGGAGTGGTGACATAGCTTGGCCCAGGGGTAACAGTTAATGAGACTTGACTAGAAGCCAGTTCTCCTTGGCTGGGAAACCTGGGGCTTGAACTTTGCTCTGAGAAGCAAGAGCATTTAAGTGAATGTGCTGGGCAAACTGCAAATGCTCGCTGAATGAACATGACGTGCCTTGTTTTTGTGGTGGCAGAGGTCAGTCCCTTCATAGAGAATGGCAGACAAAGCCTGGCCCTCAGAGAGAGAATCTTGCCATGCTCTGGCCTCCAATACTGGAGGTCTATCTTCCGGCTAGAAAAAGGTGTTTTGTTTTGTTTTGTTTTGTTTTGTTTTGTTTTGAGGCAGGATTTTTCTGGGTAGCCTTGGCTGTCCTGAAACTCACTCTATAGACCAAGCAGGCCTCTGCCTCCTGAGTGTTGGAAGTAAAGGTGTGCACCACCACTGCCCAGCTTTGAGAAGGGTTTTGTTTTGTTTTGTTTTTATCTAACAGGACACTGTGGGGCTGAAAGCAGGGCAAACAAACCTGTTTATTTCCACTTACCTCAAGGAAAGTTTTGACGGTCGTCAAAGGTTTCTCCCAGGCTTTGAATGCTAGGTTACATATCCTGGACCATCCTGGTGACTCTGCTCTCAGGTTCTAGGTGACATCTCCGGGAACTTCCCTGCTTGCTTACAGGCAATCTGATGCCATTCAATGCCACCAACCCTTATCTACTTTCAGCCTTCGTACACTCTGTCTCCCCCACCCCACCCCCCAAAGGTGACTCAGTCCTTAGATGGTGGCTCAGTCACCGCTTCCTCTGGAAGGTGTTCTCAGCCTGGATCGACTTCTTCCATTACAGGGTAGGTTAGCTGTATGGAAGCTGCTTCATCCCCAGCCCCAAACTCTGCTCTGTACTTGGTGAGTACAGCTCATATTGGGTATAAATATTGATATATACTCTTTTTAATTTTTAAAAAGGCTTTAATTAATTAATTTTAATTAATGTGTGTGTAGATGCCTGCGGAGGCCAAAGGTGACTGGTTTCTGTGGAGCTGGGGTGGCACATGGTTGACAGCTGCCCAACCTCTTGGATCCTCTGTAAGAGGAGCACACTCAGTCTTAAGGTCCCACCCACCTTAAGACTGAGGATGAGCCCTCTGACTGCACTGTCTCTTGTTTTTACCTTACAATGTGTACCACAACTTTAAACCATACAGTTGGTTAGGATCTGCCTGCCCATCCCTGCCCAGCTAAACTCATCCCGTGGTTTTGACTGCCAGTACATCCCCAGTACCTGGAAGCTGCATTTAAAAAGTATGAGTGGAGTAAATTCAAGCAAAAGAGATGGAGAGAGCGGGCAGTTTGAGTTTGTACAGAGGAAGTGATAGCCAAGTGCATGTCCAGCCTCCGAAGCCCTCCTCCTCCTCCCCGCCATCCGTTGCTCTCTTCATTCAGCATCTTGACCTAGGCAATGCGCTTATCAGATTGTGAGTGTCCTGGCCTCTGTGTGGTCGGAGTCCAGGCGAATGGAAGGCGGTGGACCTAGTAGTGGCATTTTGGTTGTTTAGTGCTATAATCAGAGGGAGGAGACAGTTCCATGCATGGACACAGTGGGTTGTGATGAAACCCAGTTAAAAGTAGATGGGAGGTAACTTTGAGACTGAAATGCTGAAGCCCGAAGAGAGGTCTTACAGGAGAAAGTGGGGGAGGGGCAGCAACCTAGAATACAAAAGGAGGCCCAGGGACACTGGCCATTCAGCTGGTTCTTGGAGTGCTCTGCAGCAAGGGAAAGGAGCCAGGGGCTGGGAGGTGCACTTAGAAGGTGGGGTAGGCCCCCAGTGAGGCCTGCAGACTCTCCCTAGACCTCTGTGAAAGGAGAGGCAGGACAGGTTGTCATTCCTCTCAAGCTAAGCTTTTGTCCACAGCCTGGGCCCAGCTCCTTTGATCGGAGGCAAGGCCATTGTTTCTCCAGCAGCGGCTTCTCTATTCGGATGGGAAAATGTAGGCTTTGTTCTGAGACTTTTATCCAAGTATTGCTCTAGAGGGGACAGGCAGGGAGGGGCTCCGTGGCGGAGCCAGTGGGACTCAGCAGAAGGACAAGGGCAGCCCCTGTCTCCATCCTGCTGCCTTGCGTGGGTTGAACAAAGCTCTCGGAACCCTCGTACTCAGCACAGAGCAGGCTATGTTGGGGGTGGGGAAGGAGTTATGGGCAGACACATTCCACTTCTTTATTTGCCTTTGTCAACAGTGTTCCCAGCCTGAACCTAAAATAAATCAAAGACAGTGAGGCTCAGCGATAACCTGGGTTCAGATCTTAGCTGGACCACTCATTGAGTTGCCTTGGTAAATGCATTTTATGCTTCAGAGCCTTGTGCAAGGCAATCCAGAAAGTGGTCGTCTTTTCCACATCGAAAGTCTTGAGATGGATTATTTCATGCATTCATTAGTTCGTTCGTTCATTCATTCATTCATTCATTCACCCATTCATTCAACATTCACCTAGCAAGTGCTTTCTCTGTGTCAGGCAATGTGTGAAAGGGTGCTGAGGGCCTATTATAGAATTACATACTTGATTGCAACCGCTCCTCCCCTGTGAGATTTACCAGGGAAGAAAAACACTAAGTACCTCCGTGGGGCTGGGAATGCAACTCAGTGACCGAGTGCTGGAGCACCAGACAAGTGTGGTGGTCAAGATTGGGGTGTTGTGTGTGGGGTAGTATTGAAAGAAGAAATGCAGATTGCAAGAGACAGGACTTCACCAAATCTTTAAAGGAGTCAGGGAGGGGCCCCAGGAAAGTGGCGCTCATAATGACATTTGTAAGCCCTGCCCATTAGGAGCTACAGAGTGGGAGACAGGCTGCAAATACTAGTTTCTGCTCCCTTGATCTGGTCAGAATTCTCCCTAATGCCTGCTGGGTTGCACTGGGCTGTGAAGCTCCTCCCCTCCCCAGGGAACTTAATTGGGAAGAAATGGAAGCAGGAACTGGCTTCTGGGGACTTGGAAATTGGTGAAGGGAATAAGCCTGAAGACAGAGGTGGCACTTTCCCTATGTCTGAGTGAGGAGTTCTGGGGAGAACTCTGGGCAGGCTTACAGGTCCTAGGAGAAAAGAAGAAGTTGCCTTGCCTCGATTTGCAAAGGGGAAAGCAGATAAGCTTGCATCTTGATGGAGGCCTCCAGCAGTACTGACAGAGCCGTGAGGATGAAGGGCTCTCAGACTGTCTCTGTGGAACGAGGGAGGCAGCTTCAAAAACCTGGAAAAAGCAGAGAACAGCCAGCCAGCCAACTGGGGTTCTACAAGCCCAGGTGGGTGGGCGTGGCTATTGTATCTGGTTCAGTCTATTTACAGAGGGTATTGAAAGAGACTATCAGCATTGGCCTTTGCCCCATTTCATGGGGGGTACTTTTACCCCTATTTTGCAGATGACAAAGTGAAGTTTCAGAGAATCCATGAGGCCACAGAGCTGGGAAGAAGTGAAGGTGTGCTTTGTAGCCAATCTCTTAAGATTTTAAATCCATATTCTTCCCACAGTATGATGCTGCTAGATTATTGTTGAACATCATTTCCCTCTGGCTTGTCTGCATATGAAAAGTTTCTCTTTTCTCTAGTATGCCTTACCAGAACACTGGGTTTCCCCGTGTGTGTGTGTGTGTGTGTGTGTGTGTGTGTGTGTGTGTGTGTGTGTAGAGTCTGCCCGGTGAAATAGATAGTTGTTATTTTGGAGTGGAGGATGGGGTAAGCGCAAGTGTGGCAGGTGGGTCCCTTCATGTCACACAGCAGGGACACCAGGGAGGTTCTGGAGACAGTGTGCCTCCGACCATTGTCTTGAGTCCCAGGTGGGATCCTCAGGTATCCACTGGTCTTTCCACCCTCTCTCTAGACTTAAAGTTAAAATCCCAAACGCAAAGTTTGTTTTCTTAAGAAACACAGAGTCCTCTTCCCTTTGTTTCTGACTTTTGATGAAGGCAGCAACCCCAAGTCCCCTTTCCGGAGGCCATTCTTTCTGAGAAGGGTGATTGGCCATGTCATGGTTTTTCTGTTTAAACTGTAGCTCCCGCAAAGAATGCTGCATACAACATAAACCACGCGTGCTTCTTGCTGAAGCACCCCAGCCTGTGCTGGTCCCAGCCCAGCAAGGAGTGCCTTCCTTAGGCTCCTCTAGCAGACGTGGGAGCCACACACCTTGAGAGAGGGTCTATGGGCCACCACCACCCCCTCTAGGCAGAGCTGGGTCCTGGGATTCTCTGCTATTTTCTTCTTTTACCTAAACCTTTGCCAGCCTTTAGTTTCATTCTTGCAAAGAACCAAGGAGCCCATATTCAAACTCAGGTGGGTTTGGAGTGAGCCGAGAAACACACACAGCATTGACTCCACTTTCAGTCGGGGAAGTTAAAGAAATGGATCATTGATAAGTCATCCTGCCTCCCGAGTCTACTCACCAGCTGCAGTGTAATCTGTGCTAGAGGAAAGAATAAATGAATCATGATGGAAGACCCTCACATGGGTGTATTTCTGGAGAATTCCGGACCTAAAGGAAGCACTGTGCCATCCATCCTTTCTGTTTTAAGGGCATGGGATTGTCTGGTCCCATGGTCCTTGAACTTGAAAGTGTATTAGCATTGTGTAGCATGCTTGTCCAAGCACAGATTGCTAGCCCTGCTCTCTGGGTATCTGATTCCAGTGAGTCAGGCATCATCACATGCATAGTAGCCATGAAGGAATATTGTGGACCCAATGTGTTGGTGATGGCATTTGTTAATTATCTGTTAGGAGTTGGTGCGTGGTGAAGCAGTGAAAATAGCATGGCCTTGTGAGTCACCATGTGGGTGCTGAGATTTGAACTCAGGACCTCTGGAAGAGCAGCCGGTACTCTTAACCCCTGAGTCAACTCTCCAGCCCAGGATGGTCTTGTGATAGTCTGTAGGGAACATGTGAAGTCTGGAGAGAATGTGTATTGTGGGCATAGGCATGGCCATGCTGCATCCCCAGGGGAGTGTGAAAGCCCTCACCTGGTGTGGGATGGATGATAAGGCCGGCCTCAGGGTCTGAGTGTGAATGTTGACTTTATAGAAAACATCCACTTTCTCCTCCCAGATGCTCACAGCCTGAAGGCTATTCCCCCACAGAGACTGCTCCTGAGATCAGCTAAGCCTGCCTCCCTAATTCTGTACACCATAAAAGCTGCATTTTCAGCTTTAGACAACAAACCTGCCTCCCTGTTCAACTGCATATAACAAACATGCTGAACTTCTAAGGTGCTGTGGCTTCTGCATTGGAAAGCCCAGTCTACCCTGTCCCAGCTTTTCTGTGTGTCTGTCTGTCTTATCCTTATTCCCTTGTCACCCTTAGTTAGAATCCCAGGGCCGAAGCCATGCAAGCAGCAGGCCAGCCCTGGGTGACACTAAGCTGGGGTGTTGTAGAACTCTGAAAAGTGAGAGACAAGCCTGAGCTATATGCACTTCATTGAGAGGGAGAGAAAGGCACAGACCAACCAATTTCAGCAATGATTTGAGCTAGAATTGGGGTTGGGTAGGGGAGTCACAGGCTGCAGAAGGAATACACATTGGTGAACTGAACCTGAACGGAGTTGGAGGCAAAAGCCAAAGAGGTAGTAACACAACTGAGGCCTGAAGAATGAAGAAAAAGGAAGGTACAGCTTGGCACATTTGAGGAACTGAAATCGTCATGGTAGAGTGCACCATCCAGGTGGCCTGGACTGTTGCATGAGAGTTAGGCCAGATTTGAAGTAGGTGGGGGTTGGGGCCAGAGGCTTCCCTGTGAGAATAATGGTACAGGGGAAATGGTAGACCAGATAGCCCTTGCTGAGAGGTGAGAAAGGAACAGGGCAGGAGAAGGTAGAAGAGAATGGCTAGCCCATGATGTGGCCAAGTCTTACAACATCTCCAGGACATGAGATCACTCTAGACTAGTGTCTTCAAGAGAGCCTTCTGGGAAACATTAAGGATGGGAAGCGAAAGGAAAAAAAAAACTGTAAGTGATAGACAACTCAAGAGGAGGCACAGGGACATCACTGAACAAGAAGCATGGGGCCCAGTAGCCTGGCCTGGCACAACTATGTAGACAGTGACAGACATGTGACTTGGCCAGGGTGCCTCCCCATCATCCTTCTCAAAGCCCTGTGAGTTCCAACACAGCCTCAACACTCAGCAGCAGATGAGGCTCATTTCTTCACTTTACAGAAAAGTAAAACAGCACAGCCAGGCAGGGGGACTACAGGAGGCAGGCTGTAGCATGCACGGCATGAAGGTCTGTTCTCTCTGAAGAGTGACCTTTCTCGTGCCTTAGAGGCTCCCAGGGAGTAACAGTGTGTTCTGCTCCCTGGCAGGCCCCATGCTTCTCTCTCACCTGTTCTTTTCCTCCCTTCTACTTATCTCCTAAAAACACCATCAACATAGAAAACCACCCTTGCCCTTCTTGTGCAGCCACAAGCCATGTTGGGGGATGTTGGCACATACATCTTGTGGAGTCTTTGTCACCAACGGCCAGGGATGGTGACAAGCTGGATGCTGGAGAGAAGTGAGACAAAACCCTGGCCTCAGCTCTCACCATGAGATGGTGGAGCTGGGACCTCAGCCCAGATCTGTTTGATTTCAAATGTGTAGAGTAAACAATAGTAGGGGGCAGGAAAGGCTTAGAAACCAGATCCTCTGCTGAGGGTCAGCTTTCTGTGGGAAGAATTTCCGGAACATGATATACACTTCTCCAGACTCCTACCTACGCACATGCTGGCTTCTCTGTGCACAAGCATCTGCCCATCCTTAAGAATCTTGACTGTCTTGCTGAGAACCTTGGCCTGTGTCCGTGTCTAGATCCCGTTCATCTGTACCCAACCCTTACCTGAATTTAACAGTCTTCCTCTTTTTCTTTGAGACAGGGTCTCACAATGTCACCTTGGCTGGCCTAGAGTTTACTACATAGTCTAGTCTGGTCTTGAACTCATAAGGATCTTCCAGCCTCTGCCAGTCCTGAATGTTGTGTTAAAGGCATGGGCACCATTATGCCCAGCCAAAACATCCCAAAGGATGTCTTTCGAGGTATTTTGAAAATCACTCTGAATGTGAAGAAACAGTTCTTGAATGGATCTCTGACCACTCAATACTAGGCACAGAACTGCACACACAAGGCTCCGTGATCAATTGTTATTGGATATATGAGCAAATAAAATGAACCTTGTCTTTAGATGCGTTTCCCCACCGTTGGCCAGGATCCCACTCTCAACATTAGCCCTGAGGATAGTGAGAGGGTGAAATGAAGCCCGTCTCTAGCCAGCCTGGGAGTTCACAACTCAGCCCTGTCCCAGGAGGCTGCAGTTACCAACTGTCCAGGGCTTTTGTTCCCGGTTTGCACCATTCCCTGCTGCTAGAACTGTGTAGGTGGCAGGCTTCTCAATGAGATTCACAACCCACACCCCAGCTCCCCTCAGGATGTGTGTGTGTGATGCTATTGTTTATTTCTTAGCCGCCTTAGCAATCATCATACTGACCAGTGAGACAGCTGTAAGAAGGCCTGAGGGAAGTGGTAGACAGGGAGATGACAAACCTGGGTATCGTCCCCTGTTCCTCAGCTTTCTCTCCTTTGTTCTTCTCCCTTTCTTCTTTTTTTAAAAACTGGAATAAGACACAGCAGCAGATTTTGGACTACGAAGAAACCTTGAGGGCTGGTATATGCTGAGCATGAACAAAAAGACAGAAGGAATTTGGCTTCCCAGGGGCCATTGAGGCCTAGACTGCTAACGTCTCACACGAGGAGAGAGAGAAAAAGTGTCCAACCTCAAGTCACATTTATTTATTGTATTTAAATTTTTATTTTACTTATTTACTTATTAAATATTTTATTAATTCTTTGAGGGTTTCAAGGAGTGTATTTTGATTATGTTCACCCATATCTTTCCCAGACAAACTATGTGTACACATGTGTGTTGATTGTCTGTGCTCATGAGTTCAGCTACCTAGAGAGGCCAGAAGAGCCAGGGGTGCAGGTGGTGCTGGAAAGTGAGCTCAAGACCTCTGCAAGGGCAGCACATACTTTTAAGCCTAAACAATCTCTTCATCCTTTTTCCTTTTATTCTCTATCCTCTCTCTCCTCCCTTCCTCCCCTATCCATTTCTCCATGGTTTTACTATAGCCTAAAACTTGATCTTCTTGCCTCTGCCTTTCAAGTATGAAGATTACAGGTATATGCCTCTATGCATGGCTTTAGGCCATTACTACTGGTCCTGCTTATAAGAAGATGCAGGGAGGCTTTGAGCATGAACCCTAGGCTATTTGGACTAGACTGATTTCAGAAGGACACCAGGTGCCTGCCACGTGGTTAAGGAGACTTCCTGAAGGTCCCTCAGCAGCTCTACCTACCACCCTGCCTCCAACACACATACACACACACACACACACACACACACAGACTCACAGATACACACACGGACACACACACACAGACACACACACACACACACACACACACAGACACACACACACACACAGACACACAGACACAAACACACACACAGACACACACACACACAGACACACACAGACACACACAGACACACACACACACACACACACACACACACACACACACACACACACACGGCAATGCATAGCCTGGGGCAGCAGACAGATGCAGGCATGGGGAGGGCTGCAGACTCACCTCAGTTTATTGCACTTTGAGACTTGAGTGGGCTGTGGAGAGCCCAAGTCTGTGTTATACCTTGAGGCTATCTTCTGCATGCACATGTGCCTACAGGTAATTCTTTCTCTTTTCAGTCACTCTCCTGCCTCTGCCCCACCTTCTACGAAGCAGACCAGCTGCCCCCAAACAAACACTTCTCACCTCTTGCCCATGGGCAATGCTGAGTGACGCTTAGAGTGAAGAGAATCATTTTACATCTTTGGAATCATTCCCATTGGCTTGAGTGGCCCTGACACCTTTTAGCCACTCTGAGAGCCAAGTTGGGCCCCTCTGGCTGTGTCGTTTGCTGTTGATGGAATACTGTTTCCTTTTCTGTAACTACAAGCATCCTAACCAAAACAGAGTCTAAGCTCACATCAGGTTGGGAAAGTAATTGTCTGAGGTCATCCTGCAAGTCTGACTGTAGCAATGTAGATTCCCCTTTCCCACTCTCCTCTCATAGTGAAAAAGCATACATATTCTTCCCTTCTACAGTACATGGGCTCGTCTGGGGAATAAAGTGAGACTCAGCATGTGACTGGAATAAGAGAGGGCAGCCCTGTGAGGTTCACACTTGGGCCCATGTGGCTTAATCCCAGGCTACGGACTCACTCTATTTATTGTGTCTCATTAACTGGTTCATTCACTCATGCAGCAGATAGCATCAGGCTGTCCGAAAACTTACGAAGCTCCTGCCTACAAGCTGCCCACACTCTCAGTGAGGTCACAGGTAATACACAGATGTGAAGACACTGAGATAAATGACAACTACAGGAGTAAGCATTGGGTGCTACAGGAGGAGGGGCCCTCTGACACTCTAGACTCGAGACAGCTGTATCATTGGTTTTGTGCACCAAGTGCTTTGCTGTGGTATTTACATTCATTAACCAACACACTCCCCACCCTTCCCACCCAGAGAAGGCATTGCCATTTCCATTTTACAGCTGAGCAAACAGAGGCTAAGAGATGAAAGGGGACTTTCCCAAGGTCAGAGGGTCATTGGTGCTGGAGTCCACGCCTGGGCTCCTGAACCTACTCTGCTTGAATGCTGGAAACTGGATCTTTTGTTAGTGAGGTGACACTCTGAGCTGCATTTGGAAAGATCGGACAACTTGGTAAACTGGTTGCAGGGACTATAGTGGTGGTTGGAATAACTGAGAATGGCTTGGAGGCTGGGAAAAGGCCTGTCAGGTGAGAGGGAACAGTCTGGGCAAAGACAGAGGGAGAAGCTAAAAACAGCAGACTGTGTCTAAAGACAAAGTAATGGAGGTGGGTCTTCCTCCATGAAGCACTCTCAGAGAGAGTCTCTATCTGCTTCTTACACTTGCTCTTCTTGTTGCTGGTACAAAGTGTCTCACAGAAACAGCCTAAGGGCTGACGTGCCTCTCTAGGAACACAGTGGTGGCGAAGTGTGGAAGAACAAACATAGACCTTAGCAGCCCCTGATTCTGAGAAGTCACAGATGACTTAGTGAGAGGAAGCTTTGAGGTGATGTTAACACCAAGCAAGCAAGGACACCGAGAAGGGAGAAAGCACCATGGGCTTGACCTGACATTTGAGACTGGCCTTCATTCCAGTCAGAATGGTCACATTTGCATGCTATGTACAGGGTCTTAGAGGACATATGTTTAAAAAGATGTATATATGTGTGTGTGTATATATATATTCAGAATATATTTATGTGCATATAAATATATTTAACTCATATATAATTCATGTATATAATTTCTGTATAATTTGTACACACATATATCTATATATACATGTATAAATATGTATGTATATGTGTGTAAAAATAAATATATTTATGTGTGTACATATTATATATCTCTATTTATCTATCTATCTATCATCTATCTATCTATCTATCTATCTAAAATTTCAGAATCTTTCATGGCTTTGTGTGATCCATACATGGAGTCCTATTTCTCTTTTGATAAAACGGAGGTCCAGAGAAGTAAAATGACCTACTCAAGGTCATATGGCTGGCACCACTTGGGGACAATTCAGCTTTTAGGGCCCATGTTCTTTCCAAGAGAGCTCACTGCCTCTACAAATAGCACGGGGCATGAGGGAGCAACAATTCTGTGCACCTGTGCACCATCTCCTCTTAGCTACTTCCTTGGACCACAGCCTGGAAAGTGCCCCATCTTGCTGTACCCTTTCAGCCTTGCAGGGGATCTAGGGGCTCTGGACTAATCCCATAGGAAGATTTAGTTACATGGGTTGGCTGGCCTCTCTGTAGGAGAACTGGTTAATCCTCCAAAAAGCCAGTTGCATCTTAGCCTTGCTGAGCAGAGCAGGGCTCTGATCCCTGTTCAGGGGTCTTTGAAATGTGAATGGCAGTAGTCCCTGAAGCTTTCTCTGCAGTGTTGGTGTTTGAGGCTTAGGTAGGAAGTAGGACAAAGCTGCTGGCCCCAGGCAGTGAGGCATGCAAAAGTGTGTGTGGGAGCTTCAAGCACTTAAAAAGGAAAAAAAAAAAAAAGGAAGGAAAGGGCATGGTCGTTGACTGAGTGTGCACACTGTGTTTGGGACTTTACACACATCTGAGAGCAAACATTGCCCAAAGGATCCCAAGCTGTGATGCCAAAGACTACACGACCAGTCACCCCTCTGTCATTTCTCTTGCTGGAATACAAATCTCTTTCAAATGACACCAAGGGGGGGGGGAGTGAGGGGGGTATCCTGCCTAGGCACCCTACAATCCTATTACTCCTGGTTTACACACAGAAAGGAAGTTGCTCAGAGGTCAAGCAAGGTCACAGAGTTAGTCACTAGTTCAATAGAACTTAAATTTAGGTCTCAGACTGCAGGGAAGTATGTGATGGTGGGGGGTGGGCACAGTGGGGAAGAATACTTCTAAAGCCACTGAACTCCTAAGAGGAAGCTGGAGTTGATGGGGGGCAGGTCCAAGCTTGACATGTGGTGATGTTTATTGCTTGTTTTCAGTTCAGATGGAGTGGCAGGGAGCAGAGGGGCTCTTTTCCCCCACACAGGGGTCTGAAAGGGGCTCTCTCAGAGATGCCTGCTGCTCTCATTCCTTCCTCAGGAGCCAGTCCTGTGCTGGCCCTGGAGGGCAGAGGCCATCCCTCAGAGAAAGGCCTCTTTCCCTCAGGGAGCAGAACTTGCAGAGCTGCTGTCTCCTTGGCCTCCTTGGCCCTGGCCATTGGGCAGAGCTACACCAAGAGAGCAGTGGCTCACAGTCAGGGAGCGGCTTCTCCATAGCTCCATCTGGAAGAATTGTAATTACGATAACAATAGTAGTTATAATAATTATTTTAAATTCTCCCAATATATTTTACTGAGTGTGTTGTTTCTTTAGCAAAAAGTTTTTGGGCATAGAGTTTTATCATTTAAAGAAATAGAGACTTAACCCCCCCCCCAGGTTGTTTATGCTCCTTAGAGTGGGTTCCTTCCAACACTCACAGGCGTTAGCAATGGACACGTCCTGGGATCTAGTGATGGACACGTCCTGGGATCTAGTGAGAGACATGTCCTGGGATCCAGTGATGGACAGGTCCTGGGATCCAGTGATGGACAAGTCCTGGGATCTAAATTTCATGGTAGATGCTGGGGCTGTGGAGATTGAGGAAGGGAAGTCACTGGGAAAGGAGAGGGATATCTCTTTAAATGGGGATGGCATTGTCATCCTGAGCATGGGGCTGTCTTTGCCAAGGGCCCTGGCACCTTCACTGAGCCTCCAGACCTCTCTGGGTCACTGGCTACAGAGTACCTCATTCCTGACAAATCCTGGCACTTGTTAGCTGTGTGACATTGGTGAGGCACTCAAGCTTGACCTTCCTTGCAGACAGTCCGGTTTACTTCCCAAACTTAGGTACCAAAGTTCCTGGTGAAGCATGTCACTGTTCTGGGTGAAGTGACATCAACCAATTAAAAACAGGACATTCCCTAATAAAGCACCTGCTTTGTCAGAGCACTAGTGGTGTGTGTGTGTGTGTGTGTGTGTGTGTGTGTTCTGGTAGTGGCAGCAGTAGTGGTTGGGGGAAATGCTGATAGTGTGATGGTATTGGTAAGTGGAGGGCTGACTGTGTACTTCAGAAATGACAACTTGATAGTCTCATTACAGCAAATATAGCTATGAAGTTAAAGGTGCTTTTGGATAGTCAGGCTCTGTCTTAGGCTACTGTTGACTACCTCTTTTCTTCTGGTGCCTTTTGCATGTTTAAAGATACTTGAGAGGGAAACAATGTGGTAGACAACTTTCTCTTATAAAATGAAGGTAATGTCCTCCCCCTTTAAGAGCAGTGATTCAGTGGTTGTGTAAGAGGCCATATTTAGAGCCCCTAGGTTTGGTGATGAGCTCTGAGGTACATCAAAGGCGGCATCACCTGTGGGAGGAGAGGTTGCTCACTACAATTAAGCCTCCTCTCTGAAAGATGCTATTAAGATGGCCTGAAGACTAGTCACAGGACAGGGGAAAATATTTACAAAACACATGTCTGATAAAGGAGTTATATTCAAAGTATACACAGAGCTTGTGAACTCAATGATAAGAAAACAATTTAATCTAAATAGAGGCCTTATCAAATGAGGTACTAGAAAGGCAAATGCTTGTGTGGATAGAGGAACAAAGTTATTTGTCATCAGGGAGTTACAAGATATCAAGACCATGAGGTATTATTACCCTGCAACTGTTAGAAGCCCAACCCAGTGCGAAAGGAGTTTCAGGCACTGCTTGTGAATGAAAGTTGTGCTTCTAATGTTTAGCTATGAAGAAAAGCATGGCCATTTCTTACAAAACTATTTAAATATACTCTCATCATGTAATATAGCAATCATATTTATAGATATGTCTCAACTGGTTTAAAACAGGCCTGAAGAAAACCACACATTATCATCTTACTTGCATAATTAAGCCATGGGAAATTTATAGCCACACAATGCCCTTCAATAAGCAAACAACTACATAAATTGTGGTATGTATGTAAAATGGAATATTATCTCATGATTTTTTTTCCCTCCAAGACAGGGTTCTTCATTTTAGCCTTGGCTGTCCTGGAACTAGCTCTGCAGACCAGGTTGTCCTTGAACTCAAGAGATCCTCCTGCCTCTGCCTCCCAAGTGCTGGGATTAAAGACGTGTACCACCACGCCCAGCATATTTCATGATTTTTGAAAACCAAGAAACCATCAGGTTATATAAAGTCAAAGCTAGACTATAGTACATGTTGCTAAACAAGGGAATCTTATCTGAAATGGCCACACACCATATAATCCCCACACATGTTGTTCTAGAAACAGGAGCACCACAGCCACAGTAAAAGGGTCAGTAGTTCCCAGGGTTCCCAAAGACTGAATAGAAAGTAATTTAGTAGCAAATAACTTTCTATAGCTGTAAGTTTGTATATGTGATAGTAGGCACTTATTATTATTTTTTAAAGATTTATTTATTTATATGTAAGTAGTAGCTGTCTTCAGACACTCCAGAAGAGGGAGTCAGATCTCATTAGGGATGGTTGTGAGCCACCATGTGGTTGCTGGGATTTGAACTCCGGACCTTTGGAAGAGCAGTCGGGTGCTCTTACCCATTGAGCCATCTCACCAGCCCCCTAGTAGGCACTTATTAAACTAAGTAGTACACAACTAACCTTAACGGATCACATTTTGAACATCATCCAAATGCTAGGCTTTCCAGGATAGATTTTACAACATGACAAAACAGTATAACCCTGAAGAGTTTTTAAACATTTATTTACTTTGTGTGTTTGAGCATTTTGCCTTCATGCACCAAGTGCTTGCCTGGTGGCCTCAGACCTCCTGGAACTGGTGTTAGGGATGGTTGTGAAATGCCTGTGTATGCTGGGAATCAACCTGGCTCCTATGGAAAAGTAGGCAGTGCTTTTAGCTGCTGAGTTATCTATCTAGAACCACTCTCTCACCCCCCCCCCAATATAGTATTATTTAAATGTATGTAAAAATCACAGTGAAGGCTGGAGAGATGGCTCAGTCAGTGGTTAAGAACATCAACTGCTTTTCCAGAGGTCATGAGTTCAGTTCCCAGAAACCACATGGTGGCTCACAACCATCTGCAATGGTTACCCTCTGCTGGTGTGTCTGAAGACAGCTACAGTGTACACATATACATAAAATGAATAAATAATTTAAAAATCACAGTGAAGGTTTGTGGTGGGGAATAAAACATTGCTGTCTTGAGTAACTTTGGTGATGAATGAGATCTACAAAATTAAAGGCAAAATGAGTTCTGTTCAAGTCCTTGTTATGGTTTGACTCTGGAATGTTCAGCACAGGTTCACGTCCTGAATGGCTTCTCCTCGGCTCTAGATGCTGTTTTGAAGAAGTCAGATCTAGCTGGAAGAGTAGGTTACTAGGAATAGGCCCTTAAATGCTATGCCTGCCTCCTCATTCTGGCTTGCTTTTCTGCCTCCTGGTCTATACCATATGGCAGTTCCCACAGGGATGGATTGAACTGTTTGTTCCCCTGTGATAGGCCCTCCTACTATGGTGGACTGCCTCTGAAACTGAGCCAAAATAAATCCTTCATACATTAAGTTGGTTCTGTCAGGTATGTTATCAGAGTATTGAAAAAAAAAGGAGACATTACAGAGATTCGGCATCATAGAGGTGTTCTGGTACTGTGTTAAACTGTGGGAAATAAATTGTAGTAAAGTATGGAGGTACAGGATAGAGAAGCCCTGTGATATCATTAGCAGAAATGAATAGGTGATTCTGATGGGAATTTGAGGACCAGAATGCTGATAGAAATGTGGACAGTAAAAATTATGCTTGTAAGATTCCACGTGGGAACAAAGTCTATTGGGAACTGGGCTAAAGACGATTCATGCTACGGCTGGAAATAAAGATGAGTTCAAGATAGCATCACCTGCAGGCTGTGGTATGGCTGTTGCTCATTACTTTTAGCCAGCTTTATAGTAAGAATAGAGAACAAAGAGCAGAACAGAGGAGAAATTGGAAAATCATGTAGAAAGGAGCCTGCAAGTGGCCAAAGTCAGATGATGCAAATGAAGATAGGATGGATACAGTTGCTAAGGAGATTAAGGTCATTAGGGGAACCCATGAACTTTGTACCAAGACAAAAGGGAACATACACTGAAGGTGAGACTCTTCTCCCATCAAAGGCTCTAGGGGGTAATTATGCTAACCAAATTGCTGCCCTGCTGGGCAAAGACTGCCTACAAAAATGTTTTTTTCTTGTCCAGGAGCCAGGCTATATTTCAGGCTCACAGTAGAACACGATGCTGTCCAGAGGACACCGGTGTTGCAGTCCTGAAGAATGCAAGAGACATGAGAAAAGCCATTGAGCCAATAATATGAAAATTATTTCTGTGTTTCTACTGATATAATTCAATAACAGTGGGAATACACCAGGAAGGGGATATATACAAATTTCCATACAACTGAGTTCTAAGCAATTTGTAGATCTTCTCCCCAAAGGAATTGGAAAGTAATGTGGATTGTGCACAGTGACTTCCTTCTGGAGACTATAGCAGAGGGAGGGAGAGGGAGAGGGGGAGGGGGAGGGAGAAGGAGACAGGGAGGAGGAGGGAGAGAGAGAGAGGGAGAGGGAGAGAGAGAGAGGGAGAGGGAAGGGGAGAGGGAGAGGGAGAGGGAGAGGGAGAGGGAGAGGGAGAGGGAGAGGGAGAGGGAGAGGGAGAGGGAGAGGGAGAGGGAGAGGGAGAGGGAGAGGGAGAGGGAGAGGGAGAGGGAGAGGGAGAGGGAGAGGGAGTGGGAGAGGGAGAGGGAGAGAGATTTCAGTTAGGCTACTTCTAAAACACTTCCTCATGTAGGTAATGAGGGTTGGTGTGACCATGACAGGACATGTAGACAGGTAGACAGCATTTCCCCTGCTGTTTTTTGATTGCTTGGCTTTTCTTTTTTAATAGTGGGGTCTCTCTATAGCTTAGGTGGATTTAAGACTATAGTCTTAAGTCTTAGACTCTTCCTATCTCAGCCTTCTGAGTCCTGAGGGTTTCAGACGTGTACTATCCTGTCTGGTGAACTCATTATGTAGCCCAGGCTGACCTCCAACTCACTGTGATCCTTCAGCCTCAGCTTCTTAGGTTTCTGGGATTGCAAACATGCACCACCCTGCCTGGCTGACAACTTGTACTTTTGATAGGATGCTACCAGTGACACCCTATGGTGTTTCTCCTTCACGCCCCAGGCCCCAGCCTGTATCACCATGTTAAGAGATTATGCTTAATTAAGTGACAGTCTGCAAAAGATGTGACCAGTACTCTGTAAAACTCACAAGGCCATAAAAACTTGAGGACAGCTTGAAAAATAGTTACAGGCTAGAGAAGCCCAAGGGACAGGGCAACCCAATGTAAGGTGATATCATAATGGCATATTGTAACATAAAAATAATAACTAGATTAAATACTAACAAATAAAGTATGGACTTCAGCTAGTAAAAAGCACACTATTATTTATCCATTAACTGGGATGTGGCACATTACTCTATATTGTCAATATTTGGAAGAAGTGGATTTAAACTATGTGGATTTTACTACCCTTGAAAGTTTTCTTTTGTAAGTCTGAAACTATTTTAAAATGTAAAAAAATAAAAAAATAAAAAATGAGATAATGCCATAAAAATTGTTTGGCAAGTAGTTCATATTAAATTATTATAAATGATAACTGGATTGAGTTTTTAATTCAAGCCAATTGCCCACAAGGATAGCATTCAAAGAAAGACCCTCATAAGGCCTGTCTCTACAGAGGCTGAAATTCCAAGGGCACGGGTGCTAGCTCGTGCCAAGGTTTCAGAGAAGGGCGAGCATTATTCATCAAGAGACAGGGAAAGACACTCCCCTTCTGAAAGGGCAGAGGGAAACAATAATGACCATTTATTGAGTCCTGAACTATAGGAAAGTGCTTCATCTACTCTGAGTGCTCTGCCTCACGAAATCTAACAACTCTAAAGGGGGTGGGGGAGCAGATACAACATTCTCCCCATAAAAGCTGAGGCTCAGAGAGTTTAACAACCTACCTACCAGGTCATTAATTGTACATTTGTGTGACATAAAGTGTGCTTTTTGATGTGTGTGTGTGTGTGTGTGTGTGTGTGTGTAGAGGGAGAGAGAGAGGGAGGAAGAGAAGGAGAGAAAGGGAGAGAGAGAGAAGGAAGAGGAGAAGGAGAAAAAGAGGAGGAGAAGGAGGAGGAGGAGGAGGAAGAGGAGGAGGAGGAAGAGGAAGAAGAAGAAGCAGAAGGAGAAGGAGGAGAAGGAGAAGGAGAAGGAGAAGGAGAAGGAGAAGGAGAAGGAGAAGGAGAAGGAGAAGGAGGAGAAGGAGAAGAAGAAGAAGAAGAAGAAGAAGAAGAAGAAGAAGAAGAAGAAGAAGAAGAAGAAGAAGAAGAAGAAGAAGAAGAAGAAGAAGAAGAAGAAAAGCTAGGGGGGCTCCCCTCTGTCCTGAGACAGTCAGTGCTCAATGATGCCACCCTCCCATTGTTCCAGCCTTCCTCCTTTCCCTCCTCCCCTCAGTTTGAACCCAGGGTCTTGCTCATGCTAGGTAAGTGCTAGAACTGAACTATAGTATTAGCCTTCTGCCTAGCAGCATTCTTAACTCCTGAAATCTGTAGAGCAAGCATAGGAGAGGGATTAAGTTTTCTTAATTAACTAATTATTAATAAATTATTTTAATGCATATGAGTGTTTTGCCTAGATGTATGTCTGTGAACCATGTGAATGTCTGATGCCCATGGAGGCCAGAAGAGGGCATCAGATCCCCTGGGATTGGAGTTAGCAGTTGGTTGTGAGCCACCGTGTGAATGCTAGGAACTGAACCTGGGTCCTTTGCAGTAGGCAACAGGTGCTCTTAACTGTGGAACCATCTTTCTAGCCCCTGGAACTGAGTTTTTTGGATTGGGAAAACTGGTAGAGGAGACAGAAACAGAAACACTGTTGAAAGGGGAAATCACAGGATGTTGGAAGTCTAGTTAGATAGAAAGGATCAATTCTAGTGTTCCACAACACACAAGGGTGACTGCAATTCACAACACTGTATACTGGTAGATTATATTTAAAAGATACAGAAGTGCAGGATTTGTAAGTTTCAAACACAAAGAAATGGTAACTGTTCAAGGAGGAGATGGTAATTACCTGGACTGGATTATTACCGAAGACATACAGGTGTCAAACAGACACAATCACACTATATTCTGTAAAAATGTATACACAGATGAAAAACGCAAAAAGAGATATCAGAAGGACTTGGCTTCTAAAGGCCGTGAGAACTTTTGTCAGGTTTGCTGAGATCTCTGGGGTCAGGACAAAGGAGTGGGTGGGGCTTTTTCTTATTGGTTAACATTATTAGCATCATCCCTCCCTGTCAATCCCTTCCTGCTGTGCTACCTACTCTCATCCACTCAAAAGCCCTGGTGGCTGCCCCAATCTGGGCCACTTCCTTAGGGAAAACAGGATGTCTTTTGCATGCTGGAGCCAGGTCCCCGGGTATTTGGGGTGGGAAAAGACTGTCTAGTGGGTGAACCCTGAGCTAGGCACCAGAGAGGAAGCCACATTTCCGGGACTTGAGGAAACTGCCATTTCCTCCTCTAGCAGGAAGTGGCCTTGGCTATTCTCAGCACCAAGGCTTTGGCCCGCAGAGCAATGGAAATCACAGCCTGGCGCTGCCTCTGGCTTGCCTCCTACAGTTTAACAATCTACCAGTCAAAATAAACTGTCTCCTTAGGTCTCCCATGCATAGTTAAGGTAATAATTGAGAGAGAGAGAGAAGTCAGAGGCCTGCTTCAGCACAAAGGTACGGAGAATCTTTTAAAATGCCAGGCTGGTCTTGGCTGGGGCCTCCCTAAACTGCATAATTGAAGTATTGAGAAGACAAACCTGGAAGTTATGTGATGGCTTCTCAAATACCCAGTTGGTTTGGAGGATGAGACTGTCCGTACTTTAAAAATACATGGGTAAGTTCTGGGGAAGCCTCATTGTTCTGGAAACTGGAAACTGGAGAAGGAGTGAGAGGGACCCGAGGTCAGATATAGACTCCATCAGACAGCTAGTTTTCAAAAGCTCACAATAGTGTAAACTGTACTTCCCTGCTGATGAAATGACCCCATTTACCTGGGAGTTTCTCCGAGTCAGAGAGGTCCTGCCTCTCCTTTTACCATCCTCATGTCCACTGTTTCCAGAGCCTGTGAGACACAATCTCCCCTTCTCTCTTCCAGCACCCATTTATAGCCTGGAAGTGGTCACCCTGGAGACTGAGCAGAGTCACACTCTGCTAACCAACATGGACCCACAAACAAACACAGTTGATCCTTCTGTTCTGATAAGGACAGTGAAGGAAATAACTGTGTGCTGGGCAGAAAGCTGCTTGTGGGAGAGGGGAAGGAGTCTGCCTGAGGGGGTCAGCCTGCTGAGGCTGCATTTTATTGTACCTTTGCTAAGGAGGATACCAGGTCACCCAAAATACGGCATGTATCTCGTGTGTGTGTGTGTGTGTGTGTGTGTGTGTGTGTACCAGAATGCAGTGCACACTGAGCCCAGAAGAGGATGTTTGATTACTTGGAGTGAAGCATCGAATTCTGGTCCTCTGCAAAGGCCGTGCAGAACCATCTCTCCAACCCCATGGAATCCTTGACAGGAGATGTGATAAATGAGACAAAGGCCCCACCCTCATGGAGAGCTCATATTTTGGAGAAGGAAGTAGAGAAAAATAAAATCAGATAAAAAAAAAGTCACTTTGCAGGGAAGGAAGGCAAAGTTGGTTAGAGAGTGAGGTAACTCGGGGTCAGGTAGGAGAAACGGCCGTGGGAAGAGCTGCAGGCAGCGCTGAGGAGCTGGCCAAAAGTGAAGAAGGAATGAAAGGTTCTTCTGACCCACGTAGGGATCCTCCCTATTCGTGGCACAAATCACAATAGCTTGGAGGCCCTCTCTGATTATGTGGAAAATTCCAACTTGGGCTCATAAAGTTCTCTACCTTGGTTCTTTCTGGCCACTGTTCTTGAAAGCCTGGGTGTCAGGCACACTGTTGGACATAGACAGCCTCGTGGTTAGACCTCTGGCCTTTCCCTAATGATGGGAAGTCGCCTGAGTAAGAAAGCTGGTGTCTAGGAAAACACAGCTCACGTGTAGAGGTGGCTCTGGAAGAAAAAGCAGGGAGACTCTAGCCTTGGAGAAACAGGTATCACACTAGAGGGAGACCCCTGTCACTTGTCTAGTACCCTCTGTGTGCTAGAGTGACGTTTAGCAGGGGCTAGCACTACCAGGGCCAATGAAAACCCAGCCCTGGCCCTGAGCACTCACTGATCTTAGAGTTAAGCGGGCATTTAATAGCAAGGTAGGCGTCTGGATGCCATTCCAAGAGCTCTAGGAGGCATTTGAGTCACCCAGGAGGCCCTTTGTGATGAGTTACAGCAAACTTTGCCCACGCCAGCTTGTGCAGTAAAGAGTTTATGAGCTCCCTATAACTAGGATTCAAAGATGGGGAGGCTTCTGATGTTGCACCCTTGAGGGCTCCTGCCAGTGAGTCAAGGATGCTTTGGCTCCACCCTCCTGCAGACAGACGCATTCCATCCCTCATTCCAGTTTACCTCCAGATCACAACATGGATGCCAACAGGAATGGAAGCCATGTTTTTTTCTTTTCTGGAAGCCATGTTTTCTTATTCATATGGTCATGTGATTGAGAGCAAGAACATCATCCCCCTCCACCTGAAAAGTCAAGCTGGAGACCAACTGAGGGCCTCTCCCCACATCTACCTAACCTCAGTGACCGAGAGCATGCAAAATTCAGAATGCCAATCCCAGTAACAGAGCCAAGGGCATCAGCGGAATTTGTGAACTTGGCTCATCTCCAGAGGTGGTGATAGGCCAGATGGTGAATAGGAGGATGGACACTGAAAAGCAGCAGTAATACCCACTGCAGGTAAAAGAGAGAAATGACTGGGATTACATGTTTCTAGGGGAATCCCCTAGAGAGACTGTTGGATGAGGCATACAAGGAAAAGGACTCTTCAGTTACTCAGGGAAAGGCAGTAGTGGCTGGGTTGGGGTAGGATTAAGGGTCCTGGATAACAAAAAAAAAGGGTTAGATGTAAACCTATCTCTGACATCAGCTCCCTGACCAGTGGCAGTCCTTCAACTTCTCTGTGGATTGTTTTGAAATTGGAAATTGGTGATAGAAATCCTTAAGGCTCAAGATTAGAGAGGAGCCAGTAGATGTGCCCTCAGCACAAGGTGTTATTACTACTCACTGTAGCGTTTAAGGGCCTCCATCTCTCGTGTCCCCATGGTACTAGGTGGTAGATGAGTGCTCTTTCCACCATGGGCAAAGCTCTCCAGAAGCGAAACCCATTTTTCTACATCCAGTTTTGAAATCTTTGGTTTTTTTGTTCCCAGGGAATTTTGTTTCTGGTCCCATCAGTCAATGTCTAGACTTTGACCAGTACAGGGGACAGTTTGTCGTATTTTCAGTTCACAAATATTGACAGAAGAATGGTTAGCTCAATACATTTGTATGACTAAGAAAACACACACACACACTTGCTCAAAATTCCAGGAACTTTTCTGTTGAGTGGAGGTGTTTCCCACTCTCCAAGTCCTCTTGCCAACCAGAGTCCTGGACCCAGGAAACCCCCCCTGCTAATCACTGTCACGAAAAGTGATGTCAACTGACTCAGAGAAGCCAATGCCTTCTCAAACAACAATGATTTTGTACACAACAAGGAGTCCTTCAGACCTCAAGAGACATAATTTCCTCACCAAAAGGAGTCCATATTAAGCAGAGATGTTGTTGAAGATGTGTGTGGGAGGGTCCGGAAGGGGAGAATGTTCTGAGGCTGTGGTTCTTCTTCTACTTCAGGCTTTAATTAGGTTTCAAGCAGGATGATGAGAGTATTTGTGTTTGGCCATTGCTTTGACTTTACTTTGAATCTCATCTCTACCTTCACTAGGTGGAGATCGGGAAAACATTCATTCTTTCATCCATCTCTCCATCTTCCCCTCTCTCTTGTACTGGGGATTGAACCTGGGGCCTTACGCACGTGAAGCAGTCACTCTGTTACTGATCTATACCCTCAGCCCTCTTCTTGCTTTTATTTTCACATAAGGTTTCATTGAGTTCCTGGCCTTGAATTTGCAATCTTCCTGCCTCAGCCTCACCACTTAGCTGCGATTACAGGCACATGCCACCAGGTCCATTTGTGCATTCCTTCAAGTAGCCCAGACAATGAATAAAAGCTATAAAACATACTCCTAAAGGTCTCTATCTTGTGATGGATACATGGAGGTGGACGGTAATAGCATATACTTCATGGGGGAAATGCAAGGATGGGGTTGTGAGAGCATAGATGGGTGTAGCCAACTCCACATCTGCTTGAGGTGAAGAGGGGAAGGGAATCATAGCTTGCTTCTAGGAGGAGCTTAGGAACCTAACACTTCTGGGATGAATCTGGAGAAAGAGGCATTAGCCTGCAGAAGAGTATGGTTAGCATGGATGTGGTATCCAAGGTAGAAGAATGACTTTCCGAGTTCCAGAGACAAACATGGAGTCTGATAAGGAGCAAGGGCAGGAAAGGCATCTGAGGGCTGGATACTGAAGACCCTGAAGCCCGTCAGATGACTATGAAGACAGGGAAGCCAAGCAAGGAGCTGGAACAGGAGAAAGGCATGAGTTCCTCCCCCCGTCCCCATGTGTTTCAAAGCAATATTAGTTGTTACTGAAGGACAGGACTGGAGCAGGGCAGGTTGTGGAGCAGAGACAAGCATCCAGTGTCTTCCCATAATGCAGTTGAGAGATGGCAGCAGCTCCAATCAAGGCTTGGTGGTGCAGAGAAGTACATACTGAGGGAACCGAAGATGAGAGATGCCCTGTTTGATCTCAGCGAAAGAAGATAATGTTCTGTGTCTGGTGCTCTGGTAGCTTTATTCTCTTTCTCTCACAACCCCCTAACCCAAGGCCATATTGTGTGTGTGTGTGTGTGTGTGTGTGTATGGGTGCCTGTGTGTGCACGTGCACATGCTCTCGAGTGCGTTATTTTATTTGGGAATTTCATGTATGAGTACTGTATTTACATAATTTCCACCCCTCTCTGTCCCCCTTCCAACTCCCCTACCCTAACTCACCCTCAAGTTCCTGACCGCTTCTTTAGTTGTTGTTCCATACACACACATACATGTGTACACAACATGCAACCTACTGAGTCCATGTAGTGTTGCTGGTAGCTACACATACATAGGGTTGACCACTTGGGACTGCATAACCTGCCAGTGAGTTGGTTTCTGGAGAGAGCTGATTCTCCCAGTAGCCACTGATGGCCTACAGTGCTTCATCTAGGGTCGAGGCCTTATGAGGCTTCCCCCTTTGAGCTTTGCATGTCAATTGATCTGATCATTAGTCAGGATTTGTTTGGGTAGCCATATTGCTGCGTTTTCATGGGCCCAGCTGATCCTGAGATGTAAGTAATTTGTCCAAATGGCAACAGCAGGATTCAAACCCAGGTCTCTCTGTCTCCAAACCTAAAAACAGTGCCATCCAGACTTCCACCGTTGCTTCAAACTGCTTGTCTAAGTCAATTCCAACAAGTTTTTGCTTTTCATGTTTAAATCAAGGTCCTCCATGCTTTACCTATTCTGAAGCGTTTAGACTGTCACTATGTAGCCCTGGGTGGACGAGACAAGACTGGCCTGGAACTCGCAGAGACACCTCTGCCTCCCAAGTGCTGGATTAAAGATATGAGCCACCATGGCCAGAAATTCTGAAGGATCGAAGTGAAGCAAAAACGTAGACAGAAGAAAGTCACTGGGTTTATAGTCAACATGTACCACCAACTGCAAAAATCCCAGTCACCTCCTCTCTGGGATTTTACTTTTATTCTTTTAGCATCCTAATACATTTGTTTATCGATTGATTGATTGAGTGGTTGATTGATTGATTGTGGAGGCATGTGTGCAGTGAGCTGTGGCGTTCATGTGGCGGTTAAAGGACAACTTGAGGCGTCAGTTCTCTCCTTCCACCATGTATATTCCAGAGACCACACTCCAGTTGTCAGTGACTCTGTCCACTGAACCATCTCGCTGGCCCTATAAAGGTCAAAGTTATAAGGCAGCCTTTCTCAGTACCTTTTCCCCCAACCGACTGTTTAATAGCTTTAGTTTATCATTGTCTCCCACTAGCTTGCAAGCGTCTTAAGAGCACAACTAGTTTCTTATAACTGTAATAGTCTCAGTACTTAGTTGGGGGATAATAAACATTAATTAGATTTTGGCTGGATGATTGAAAAGTGCAGGTTTGCATTAATCACAATGATGGCTCTGTTTGATTTGCTATTAAGTGCTTATTGAGATGACGCTTAATATATGAGTGTTATCTCACTCCAACTTTGTTTTGTTTGTTTTGACAATTGAACCCAGAGTCCTACACATGCTAAGCACATGCCCTGCACATGGTAAGCACACGCCCTGCCCTTCAGCCACATGCACAGCCTTGCACATTGCCCCTTTCTGCAACAGTGTTCTTTCTCCTTTCATCCTGTGAGATCATGAAGACTCCGAGTACCTCCCCTCTCGCCCCCCAGGAGACGAGAGCCTGTGTGACTCAATAGAGTGCTCCTTAGCCAATCCCTCCAGGTCCCTTGGCACAGATTATATTCTCCTTCCATCCTGCTTTAATCACCAGAGCCCCCAGTCCTCATCAAGCTCCCCACCCTGTCTCAAACCAGCTCTTAAATGACACCAGTTTCTCAGAAGAAACAATGTAATTTTTCTGACCCTGGCTCACTCCCGCCTTTACAAATGTGAGATACTCAACAGGATCTTAACAAGCTGTATCAGAAGACAGAACTGTACAACAAAGGCTGTGGACAATTGTGTCCCCATGTGTCCCCATTTCCCTGCCTTTTTTTTTTTTTTTTTTGCTTTGTGCTTTGTGGAATTGCTCTCCCAAAATATTTCCAATGCTTTATTTACTTAGACTTCAGGTTTATTTTGGGCTGAACTTTCCTGAAGCTGCGTCTTAGGATGTGATTGTTATCCTGCTGCATTGCCATGTGACTTCAGCTCACCCAGGGAAGACCCGGGGCCCAGAGGATGTCAACCTCCTCTCTGTGCAGCTGAGACAGAGATGACCAACTTAACAGCTCAGCTGGAAATGTGCCCCAGAGGAAAGCCTTTGTGTCCTAGTCACCAAAACTATGCACAATAGCAGACACAAACCTTGTCAACTTTATCAATTCTGTGTGCCAGGGACTCTGACGTGGCAGTTTCCAGTGTCTTAGTGATCTGTGACTATTAGCAACTCAGACACTGAAAGACTCAAGTGGCCAGCCAGTGCTGGGAATTTTCTCATGTCAGGAAATTTTGGTGGTGAGGCATGCTAGACGCTTAGCAACTGCAGCAGTGCGGGGAAGAAAGTCAGCTAGGCAGGAAGGGAGTGTGGGAACAGACAGGAAGATGACATGCAGCATGCTTTCGTGCTGGACAGCTCTATGTGGGGTCCCTCCTCCCCAGCCTCAGTTTCCTAACTGGCAAACAGAGGTGATGAGAACAGGGCACACAGCATGGGCTCTGGGTGCCAAGTCTCATGCCCTTCCCAACCCGTGTCTAGGGAAGGTGAACTGAGGCTTATCCAGTCTGTGCTGGGTCTACTTTGTGGAACTGAGGTTGTTAGTGAACCGTCAAAGCTGGGACTTGAAGTTCAAGGACTCTAAGGATATTGGAAAAGGACCACTCAGAGTTAGCAGCTCATTCAAGTATTCTGGATTCACACTGGGTCATAGTGCAATGTAGTGTAATGAAGTGCTGGGGGTCTCCAGAAGAACCCAGGGTATACCCGTGAGTCCATTACTGAACGGCAAGCTTACAACTCCTAAGGTGCTATTTGCACTTTTTCTTTTTGGCAGTGGGTAGGGAAGCAGGGGATGGGGGGAAGGGGTAGAATGGGGGAGAAGGAGGGGCAGTCAAAAGCAATCAAAGATAAAACCACTGTTTTATTTTGAATCAAAGTTGTGATCCTGTCCTGGAGAGATAGTTTAAGGGTGTGTTCTGCTCTACCGAGAGCCCCAGCTTGGCTCCCAGCACCCATGTAGGGCCATCCCAACCATCTGTAACTCCAATTCAAGGTGATCTGGTACCCTCTACTGGACTCTGTGGGCACCTGTAGTCATGTGAGCACAAACCCACATGCAGACAGAAATTTTAGGTATTATTTAAAATAAATCCCTAAAAAATGTACCGGTAGAAAAATGTCTCTAGAAGGAACAGTTCATATGTTATCACTGCCTTTCAACTCCTGAACTGTGCAACAATCTCTGTGACAAAATAGCTATGACATGGAAAGTGTCCTTTGAAGGACAGTGGCAGTCTGATGACAAAAGCTGGGCAGAGTGTTTGAGGTGGGAGCTGAACTACATGACTTTATCTGAGTGCCATTTTCCCTTGGCTTCGAAATGGCTTGGAGTGGCTTGGAGCTAGCTACACCACTGTGCTTATTGATCCTTGGGTAGTTGGCAGAGTGGGGGGGGGGGGTGGGGGAGGGAGAGAGGGAGGGGGGAGGGAGGGGGAAGAGAGGAGAGTCTTCTGAAGGCTCGTATGTGAAAGGTTTGGTCCCCAGTCTATGCACTATTGGGAGGCAATGGTACCCTTCAAGAGGTGGAACTTAGCGGGGGTCTTACCATCACTGGACACCCTTGACAAGGATATAAGATCACAAGCCCTCTTCTCCCGCTCTTTTCTCAGCTGGGGTACATGTCTCGTCCCACCATGATAATGTGGCCTCTCCACAGACCTAAAGACAATGGGACTCTTAGATCGTAAACTAAAACTCGCAAAATTTTGTGTCCAAATAATCATTTTGTTACTGCCTAATGATTTATAGCAAATTTTCACTATAGTGATGGAAAATTACCATAAAAGACCAAAACGGGGTTGGATGCTTTTCTCCAGCTCTTTTATAAGATTGCCAATGCCCTCTAAAGGCCTAGCTGCTTAATGCTGAAGCATCCGGAGGCTAAGTTTCAACATGAACTTTGGAAGGGACACAAACATGCAAACCACAGCTATCAGTTTCAGATTCCACTCTGCAGCAAGCTTTTAAGAAACCAGCACTTGTCACATTTTGGTGGACTATCCAAGGGGAATATTTGCACGTAGGAGTAGTCCACTCAGACACCTCTCCCTTTCCTATTCCGGTTCTGTGTGAGGCCAAACTTTTTCACACAGTTCAACCAAATAACAAATCCCAATGGACAGAATTAACATGAGATACCAGAATCTGTTTTGCTTGCTGGTTAGTCAGATCCTGGGCAGGGGATATATAGACTTCAGTGGTAGAGCACTTGCCCAGAATGTGCAAGGCTCTGAGTTCAATCTGTATTACTATAAAAAAGAAAAAGAAAAAATAGTCAGATGTTGAAGATATCTGTAAACATGTGAGACGATGTAATCTTTCTTAAGAATCTTTATGTAGCTTTTAAATGTATAACTATCATTTAGATGGACATGTAATAGATTAGTTATGTATAATTTAATTAATATATAATCTTTCTAAATTATAATTCATAATATAGTAAGCATTACTAGATATGACACATATAGCTCTTTGGAATAATCAGGCTTTGTTTCATTATGTTTTAAATTTTTATTACATGCATGTACGTATGTATGTTTGTATGCATGTATGTATGTTCCTCAAAGCATGCGTGGAGGCCAGAAGACAAATTACAGATCTTGGTTTTCTCTTTCTACTTGTGGGTCCTGGGGATAAACTCAGGTCGTGCGGTTGGGTGACAAGCACCTTTACTCCCCGAGCGTCTTGAAATCTCACTTTTAAAAAAGGTTCATTTTTATTTTATGTGTATGACACTTTTCCTGCATATATGTAAGTGCACTTTGTGTGTGCCTGACACTCGTGGAGGCCTCAAGGTGCCACCAGATGCCCTGGACCTGGAGTTAGGGGTGGTGTGAAGACTTAAAGATTCTGGGAACTGAACTCTGCTCCCTCTGCAAGAGCAGCTCAGGCCCTTAACCACGGAGCCGCCTGCCTCTCCAGCTCCATGCTTTTTCCATGCTTTTTGTGTCCCAGTCGCATGTAGCCTAGGCTGGCTTTGAATTCATCATATGCCTAAGGCTAGCCTTAGACTTCCAGCCTTACCTCCAAGTGCTGGGATTGCGGGTGTGCACCACCACATTGGGCTTTTTGGTTATTTTTAAGAGCACAAAATTTCATTCCAAATATAGTTTTGGTTATTTACAGCTTGTGCTTCGACAAATTACCTTTTCTGTGCTCCACTTCCTTTACTTGTTAAACAGAGATTATTTTACTCAAGCTCTTGAGACAGGTTATGAAGACCAAATGGAGATTCATGTCTATGAAGTGTTGAGAACAGCTGCTGGCCTCTCGCAAGCCTGTATTGGTCGTACAGTGCATTGGTTATAACAATACAGCATCACGTGATGACCTGCTTCCTCCAGGCTGAGAGGCTGCCAGAGCCGGGCCTCCGTGTGTTTCCTCTCTGGTTTCTAACACTTCACAAAATATTTACTAGGCAGTCAGAAAATTTGGTAAATGAGTTAGAAGCTGGGGAAAGGCACGGCAACTTCTAGCTGGGTTTCTGATAGAGAATCAGATTTAAGGATGACGATAATTCCAAAGACTGAGTCTGTAAGGTGGGCCGGAGTGTGACAGAGGTGTGGAAGCTGCGGGCAGGAAGTGGTTTGAGGTATGTGGGGAGAGAGAGGAGAGCCCTGGGTGGTTGCAGTAAGTTTTAATGGGGGTGTGTTCCATCAACGCTGTGATACCCATTATCTAATGGGGTGGTGCGACAGGCTGCGTGGGCACAAGGGTAGAGACCGGCTCCACCTACCGGTGGGGTTGGGTAACACAACTGGCCTTTTTTACCTTGACTTGTAGTGGGGGATGTCTGTCTGTCTCTTTAGATCTGATCTAAAGTTACTAAGATAGGGGTGTTTAACACAAGTCTCTGATAATTGTTTTCACTGTTGGATATTGAAACTAGGGGCACTGTGTATGCTTGGAAGTGCTCTACCGCTGAGCCATACCCCCAGCTCCTCTACAGATGTTTCAGATCTACATTCTACACGAATAGGGTTGCATTCAGCCGTCACACTTGTAGACTCTCACGCCGAAGTGATTTTGAACATGTAGGAAGGAAGGAGAAAGTGCTATTCAGGGTGTGCTCTGGGCCACGCTGCGGTTATGCTTCACCCTTTAAGTGCCCCAACCACCTTGTAAGAAAAGGAATTTCTCAATCCAGGCTTGGGCATATGTAGTGTCTAAAGGATCAGTGGCTTAACTGGGATTTGAATTCACATCTAGGCAAATATCGCACAGGCCACCCTTGGAAAAACAAACTATTCTATTTGTTATTATTTACATAATGTACACCAGTGTGCACAAATGAGAAGCATTTTTATTAGATATTTTCTTTATTTACCTTTCAAATGTTATCCCCTCTCCTAGTTTCCCCTCAGGAAATTCTCTATCTCCTCCCCCTCCCCCTGCTCCCCAACCTACCCACTCCTGCTTCTTGGCCCTAGCATTCCCCTATACTGGGGCATAGAGTCTTCACAGGACCAAGGGCCTCTCCTCCCATTGATGACTGACTAGGCCATCCTCTGCTACATATGCAGCTAGAGCTATGAGTCCCACTATGTGTTTTCTTTGATTGGTGGTTTAGTCCCAAGAAGCTCTGGAGGTACTAGTTAGTTCATATTGTTGCTCCTCCTATGGGGCTGCAAACCCCTTTAGCTCCTTGGGTATTTTCTCTAGCTCTTTCATTGGGGACCCTGAGCTCTGTCCAATGGATGGCTGTGAGCATCCACTTCTGTATTTGCCAGGAGAAGCTTTTTTTTTTTTTAAACAAAACCAAAAACACCCCCCCCAAAACCCCAAAAACCTGAGGAGCAGGTGATAAGGGAAAAGTACCCATAAATTCACCCACTCAGATACAAGACCATGTTAACAATGTCTGGCCTTTTGCAGCATCTCCTTCAGAATTTTCTAGGCATGTTTTTGCAGCCAACATTCCTGTTCAGGAATCGTTTTAAACCTTGAGATATATTTCTATATAATTTACAAAAATTGCAGACTATTTTGTTATATGAACCATACTGTTTATTTGACCAATCTTCTCTTTTAAATATTTAGCTTACATGTAGCTTTTCACTAATATAAAAAATTACAATAAACATTTTTGAAGTTTGATCTTTGAGTATGGCTTATTTCCTTAGGAGAAAGTCCTGCAAAAATTGGATTGATGATAAAATGCAGTTTAACTCTAAAGACATTTCAGATTAATGTATTGTCAAACCGTCACTCCCCGCCAGAGATGCTGCAAATTACTTTTTAAATGCCAGAGTTGAACCCAAGCACACAGCAGGCAAATGCTCTACCACTGAGCAACATCCCCAAGCCAAGTTATAACATTTTAAATTCTTACCAGCAGTGCAAATAATCCTGATTTTGTATCCCTGCCAGCCTGTTTATTGTTATTAAATCCATGCACTTTATATTTTACCTTCTTATTTCTTGGATCCAGTTCATGTAATGGACTGTGCTGACATATGGAAACTCATGACCTGTTAGTTCTCCAAGGTGACCATCTGCATTTCTGGTCTGAGATGGGCTGGAAACCTGGTCAGTGAGCCTTGTAGGTCTGCGTTTGACTAGGCAGTGGGTACTTACCCACAGGTTCTGGTTAGAATGGCCCAACAGAGGGCCATTTCTTAGGTTATACCTGATGAAGTGTCTTCCAGGGACTGGGCTGAGAAGGTTAGTCAGAAAGCTGGTGCCAGCAAGCCCACCAGCAGTTGTCCTGTCTTCTGTGGTAGTAGTTCCAGGAAGAATTGTGAGAGAAACAGTTGAAATGTCAAAAAAAGCACTTGTAGTGAGTCATGTTTGATCCAAAGATCCGAAGCAGCTCAGCTGCCAGAGTCTCCTGGTTTGATGTATCTCCTGTGCTGAACTCTTCATAATGGACTTTAGACTTAACTCGGCTTTGTGAGTAGGCGTATTTAGCAGAGGGACTCAGGGGTAGACTATGCACATAAGATTGAAGGGCTCTCAGAAGCTAACTCACTAGCTTGTGAACCAAGGTTGCAGGGACTCTTTCACAAGCACACACTTGGTCTTTCCCTGAAAGTAGATGGTCCTACTGAAACCGAGAGGTAGACTATTTGGTAAGCGTGGGATAATGCAAATGAAGAAAGAAGAATAGAAAGAACATTTAATGACACCGGCATTAGACATCTCAATCACGACATGATAGGGAAAGTTCTATAAGTTGGCTGGATATACTACTAGGTATTAAGTGATATCTTCTATATGCCTAGTGCATCTGGGTTGGGACTTGTGACCTGTTCTTCAAAAGACCATGATTAGCCAACTCATGGGTAGGAAGAATCATCTCTCTCTAGAAATACCAACAGTTAATTGAGAAAAATACAGGTTTCTCTGCCTGGGAGTTCCTCTCTGTTCCCCAAGGTTTGCCTCTGCTCTAATTTACTGATCTGAAAGGGCAGGTGGAATGCAGCCCTGGCACTTTGGAGTTATTTCTGATGTCTTCTATTTGTCTCTTAGCATTCCCACTCGGCCAGCCGAGAGCTTTTGGGGTGGAGCCAAGAGTCTAGGCTTAACAAGATCGAAAGCCTAATCCAAGAAGAGCTGAAGACAGGACAGGATGTCGAAGTACTTCTGATAGAGCAGCACGTACCCTTGTGTTGAAGCTGGGAGCACCACTGGGTGGCCCAGAATCTCAACTGACCCTTTCTCCAAATTCTAGCTGCTTATTATCAGGGCTTCTCCATATGCTATATCCAAATATAAATAAAGTGTGAGAAGGTCCCATTTCCAGAACTAGAAGGCTTTTGTGGACTGACAGGGAGTGAAGCTGAGCCCTGTCTACGATTTCCTGTCTTCTGGATGGTCTCTCATCTGTGAATTTGTTATGCATCATCTACCTGGTTTATGAAATACCTGCAGGCAGCTAACTTTCAAAACAATACGATGACGTACATTTCCAGCAAGCCATGTAGTAAAGAGAAACTAGGAAAGAAGGAAAATAGCCATGGGCATGCCAGGAAAGCATTTCAAACATGTTATCAGTCTTCACACTAGCACAGGTTTTTCTAGCCATCAAGAACAGATGTGTTGGGCTGGAGAGATGGTTCAGCTGTTAAGAGCAAGCACTGACTGCTCTTCCAGAGGTCCTGAGTTCAATTCCCAGCAACTACATGGTAGCTCACAAATGTCTGTCATGGGATCTGGTGTCCTTCCTCTTCTGGTGTGTCTGAAGACAGCTACAGTACACTCATATTAAAAACAACAACAACAACAAAAACCAAAACCAGATGTGTTGTGTGAAAACTACTCTTCCAAATCCATTCCACCCAACTATTCTTCCCTAAGCTGACTCTCTTCATTATTGAAGTCATAAAACTCCATCCTCCAAAACGTGAGGTCACTGGAGGTAGAGACTAGAGTATATGATTGTTTTATGTTGGAAGCATGAGACTTCCGGGTTGCTTGGGAATCAGAGATAGCTAGCTGGGTTCTACCCATGATCTGTATGGAAGATGTAAGATCTTGGAAAGTTTTGAAGCTTCTAGACCTCAGTAAGTTGTTGAGAAGGTTCAAGGGAGAATTGTGGCTTTTATGGGAGAGGAAGCTGGGCGCCAGGAAAGGTATAATCTATCTGGTCTTTTACTTGTTAAACATCTGACAGATCTATTATCTGCTCAAGTATATAGATTCATAGCAAAGAAGGCTTAGGAGAAATAATGACTCGTCAAATATCCACAGTCTTGCAAATGCCTGATACCCTTTTCTCTTGCTGACTTGATTCTTTGACTCCATACCATTCAACTTGTTGCTGGAGATATTTGCTTTCATAATGAGTCAAGTAAAAGGAGATGTCATCTGGTGACCAAGGCAAGCAATTACCTAGTCCACAGGCTAGATCTGACCTTTGCTTCTTGGATCCTCTCTGGGGTGGGGGAGGGGTTTGAGCCCAGATGCCTTACTGCAGTGAACTTTGAGATGACTTTGCAGCCAAAGTCTAAGGGGATGCAGCTGAGGACCCAGCATTGCTGAGCAGCAGAGGGTCCCTCATTCTTGGAAGACATCTTAGAACCCTTTCTATGGAACCTTCTGGAAGGGAGGGAAGTGGAAGGGAAGCTAGACTGCAGGAGAGCTCATTGTGTAACAGGGGGAAGACGTGTGTGTGTGTGTGTGTGTGTGTGTGTGTGTGTGCACCAGTGTGAGAAACCCTGTGTGATATGGGTAGGTTTGGTGCTAGGGTGGCCTCTAGGGCAAGTGAAGTTCCTTTGGAAATAGAAACACGTTTGAGCTCAGGATCTCTTGGGGCTGGTGAGTGTGTGGGTTTAAATTAGGGAGGTATTAAGGCTTTGGGTTCTCAATAGCTGCTAGCTATTTTCCACTTGCATGGAGTACAGGCTGGATTTTCAGGAATGCTGTCTGGTACACACGGTGCCAGGGGTACTGAAAGCCTGATTTGAATACAGGAAGACCTAGGAAGGAGCTGATGGAACAGGTTTTGTGAAGTGGCACACATTTAAACCAGCTACCTTGAAACTTCTAAAAGCTTTTTTTTTTTGTCTTCATGGTGCAGAGGTTTCCAGCTATGCACCTTAGTAAAGGCCATTTGTGAATCTTCATTTTATCTGAAGCGAGGATGGGTGGAGCTCACTTTGGCACACAGTTTGTATCTTCTTTGGGACAACCAGGCTTTTCCTCTTTGACGACTCTCTTTGCCTCTTGCTATCAAGGCCCCTGAATATCCCCAAGTCTCTGTGATTGATCTTTACACAATCTCTCCATGTCTCAGGCCTTTGTAGATGCCAGGCAACCATGTTACTGCTGGGCTACGCACTAGCTCTTCATCTTATTCTGAAAAGGGGGCATCATTACTTAGGGGTTACCACAAAGATTAATGTTCCCTGTGGTTCAGATATTTAAATGAGAGTTCTTTAGACTTAGGTGGCTGGTGTGCTCTGGGTTCTATGGAAGCAAACTGAAACCTAACTCAGAATTTAACATAAGTGGATCTTAAACTCAGCCAGTCTCTAATGGCTGGCTGGGCATTTGCTACACTGTCTTGATTTTCCTTCTGTGAGACTCAAATAAAGCGAATACTTGAAATTTAATAAAATTGTTCTTCATTCTGCCTTTTTTATTTACTCTCTTAATCTCTCTCTCCTCTCACTAATGGAACCCCTAGAGCTGGGAACCTGGGGCTTTCTGCTTCGTGAACTGCTGCCTCCTCAAGTCCCTCATGTCCCTCTGTGCAGGGAAGAGGAAGAGATGGCTCAGTTGGTGAAGGGCTTGCCATATTGAGGACTGGAGCTTGGATCTTCAAGAAAAGTCAGGTGTAGTGCATACTTGTCATCTCAGCACTGGGAAGACAGTATACACACAGATCCAACACACTATGGGAAGGGGAAGCCCGCTGAGCCAAGAATCCTGACAGCAGGAAGGACCATCTCTTACTGAGTCACAGTAAACACAACATATACCAGTGGTAGACTTGTCCCTATGGAGCTAATCTCATGAATAATATCCCCAGCTGATGACATTAGCTCCTGAAAGCAGCTGAATGAAACAGAGAGACTTTGCTAATTTACAATGCAACCCCTGCCTTCAGTTTAGTGGAGGAGATGAAAAACCAAGGTGTTTAGGCGATTCAGTTTGCTAGGTCCAGCCCAGTCCCCCTCAAGGCTTAATCATCCTCCAACTCTCCTTGTTATAGACCAGTGCTCCTCTAACTGTACCGTACTTTTTTCTCTCCTGACTCCAGTTATAAGAATTACTGTAAACAACCTATAGCTCAGAGCAATGGTCCAGCTTTTATTCAGGATAGCTCAAAGAAAGGAAACATCAACTCATCAATGATTGGAGCAGCATCTACTGGAAACACTTCCTTCTCAGAAATGCAACACAGAGCATCACTAGTGCCGACTGGGAAGCCTCACTGAGTACCCGACCAGGTCAGTATCAATTTCAGTCTGAATCACATTACAGCAACTTCTGGCTTTTCTTCCTGCACCGTGGAGTGAAGATGGGCGAGGAGGTGGGTGGATGGGGTGGGTTTGCAAAAGCATTAATGAATGTAATCTGTGCCTTTTCTCTGACCCAGCCTGGCCAGCTGCATTGGGCTGACATTCCACATTCCGTTGTTCTCCTTCTAAGAAAACAGAACTGGCTCTATTTAGCCCCAGGAATCTTCTGTGTGGGCTTCTTTAGGGGAGAATTTGCAAACCAGATGGACTGACTGTTTACTGTGTCTCCTCTAGTTCAAGGGAAATAATATTATTTCTGAAGGCCATTAGCACCGAGATGGGTATGCTTTCTTGGCCATTGTCCACTTGGATTATGGCCTGTATGCTTGTTCAATAGAGCATTTCTCATTTCTTACCTATTTGTACGCACATTTCAGGCATACCAGCCATAGAATGCTCAGTGGTGGGGCTGACCTTTCAAGTGCATTCCCTACAGCTGCCCTTCTATGGCCACTTCTATGTACCAGTGGTGAGGTCCTGTGCACTCCTTTGCATCACTATGATGATGGTAGCTGATAAGACCAAGAACAGGAGCATGCATCCCAAGACTCAGGATGCGTGGGATCCGTGGGAGGGTGGGGCTAGTCTTCCTTTGGGCCATTGGCTTAAAATAATATAATGTTAGTAAATGCTTTTAGTCACGTTGTCAGCAATGGACAGAAAGGGAGGCTCAGCAGCATGGTAAAGGAAATGGAGAAGGAAACAAATTGCAGAGAGAAACAGATGGAAGCTACGATTAGAAAGCTGACTTTGGGGCTACTGAGATGGTTCAGTGGTTAAGAACGCTTCCTCTTCTTGCAGAAGATCCATGTCCAGCTTCCAGCACCCACATCAGGTGTCTCACAACTGCCTGTAACTCCAGTTCCAGAGCATCAGAAGCCCTCTGACCTTCTAGGGCACCTGCCTGCACGTGGTGCACATAAACGCATGCAAGCACACATAAATATAAACAAATAAATAAATCTTAGCGAGGACGGGAGGAAGCGCCATCTCTTGCTGAAAGCATTTCCAATTCAAAGCCAGGCTCACTTCTGTGCTTGGCACTCATTGCTGGAGATGACTGAGTCCCTGTAGAACACGAATGCCTGGACATAGATTCTGGACCGCATCTCCGTTCTTCTGATTGAGTAAAAATTTGTACTTCTCACAAGTTCTCCAAAGAAGATGATAATGCAGAAGGTCACACTTGGAGAAGTATTTGGCTAGCTTTCAGGGCATTTTTTCATATGCTGGGTATGTCTTAAACATAAATATCCCCAGTCTTGTTATGTTTCCTTTTTTTGTGTGTTTCAGTTCAAGCTCCAACATTCTTATGATAAAATGTTCTGTCTTTTCTGCCCCCTGCAAATAACCCTGTTGGTGTCTATTAACTGCAGTTGAGAGTCCTCTTTGATACTACAGGCAGCTATGTCGAACCTGGGATGCACAAGTCAGTGATGTGGTTCTAGGGACAGAGCACTCCCTGTAGGGGCTTCTTCAGTGGAGGAAGAGAGAATAGTTATGCTCATCACTTACTGGAAATGTAAGAAATGGACATTTGAGAACTATTAGTTTTGTTATCACTTCTGTGGACTTTTTTGGACTGAAGAGACGTATCATTTGCACAGGTTCATAGAAACACAGCCTGAGATTGAAAACAAAAATAACAACAACAAAAATTCCCACCCCAAAGCCAAAACAACAACAACAAAAACAACAGCAACAACAGCAATGCCAGGGTTTCAACCCACATTATCAGCCTTACTTAGCTCATGGCTTACCTCGTCAGTCTTCCTATAGCTCAGCCCCGGGGTTGCCTTCTGACTGTGTACCTGGGAATGTGACCTAAAATATCTGAAATTCACTACGATCCCTTAGGGTTTTTTTTTTTTTTTTTTTTTTTTTTGCCAACTTTAGACACAATGCATTTGGGTTCATCTGCGAGAACCGAATGAGGGAGTCAACTGGCACAACTCTAAGGAAGGAAAAACCACAGGCTTCCGTCTGCTATTCACCAAGTCACACAGCCATCCATCTATCCACATGACACCAATGAGATACGACTTTCTTTTTATGCCATGCTCAATGCCATGCTTTTATATATAAGAACTTGTGTTCCGTTTCATCTGCCCAAACACTTAACTGGCAGCAATTGAGCATAAATGGATAGAAAATGGTCTGGGTGTGACAACCAAGTCAGGAGGTCTGTGTTGTTGGAGCAACGGGCTCAGAAGCACCAGCAAGTCTAAGGCATGATAAGACTAACTGTCAATATCTGCTTTGGTTCCCACAGCATGGCCCCATGTGATGGACAGGAGTGGGAAGTTTGCCAGGCCTTTTCAGTTCTTTGGGCCACATTTGAGCCACTTATGGATGGATGACCCTCTAGTAAATTGATCCATTTGCCAAAGCTGTTCCCGCTGTTAATTCTCAATCAGGGATGGGCTGCTTAGCTCCTTGTGTCGACAAGAAGTCCAGAGTCTGCAACTACTCACCAGTGAAATCCCTCCAACCTCAAGTGACCTCCTTCTGGTACCCAGAAGGCCTGTTGAGCTTCTGGGTGGAGTTCTCACATCACAGGAACTTCCAGCAAGATGGAGCAAGACCAGCCGGATCCTTCCCCTTTTAGGAAATCCATCCAATTGGAAGCTTCTTCAGACAGGGCTTTTAGGGGAGTGTGGGACCAGTGCTTCAGATGCAGAGGAGACAAGAATTTTCTGGAAGAGATGGCAGCCAAGTAGTGGTTGTGTTAAATTCTGCATCATATTTGAAGGGTGGCTTTTTTTTTTTTGGTTTGTTTGCGTCAATTACAAACTGCTTTAATGAAAGACACATTGTCTTTCTTATTCGCAGACCTTATATAAGAATAGCAAAATAAGTGACCCTAAAAATTCCACCAGAGAACTCCTAAGCCTGATAAACAGCTTCAATGAAGTAGCTGGATATAAAATTAACTCAAACAAGTCAATGGCCTTTCTCTACACAAAGGATAAACAGGCTGAGAAAGAAATTAGGGAAACAACACCCTTCTCAATAGTCACAAATAATATAAAATACCTTGGCGTGACTCTAACTAAGGAAGTGAAAGATCTGTATGATAAGAACTTCAAGTCTCTGAAGAAAGAAATTAAAGAAGATCTCAGAAGATGGAAAGATCTCCCATGCTCATGGATTGGCAGGATCAACATTGTAAAAATGGCTATCTTGCCAAAAGCAATCTACAGATTCAATGCAATCCCCATCAAAATTCCAACTCAATTCTTCAACGAATTAGAAAGGGCAATCAGCAGATTCATCTGGAATAACAAAAAACCTAGGATAGCAAAAACTCTTCTCAAGGATAAAAGAACCTCTGGTGGAATCACCATGCCAGACCTAAAGCTGTACTACAGAGCAATTGTGATAAAAACTGCATGGTATTGGTATAGTGACAGACAAGTAGACCAATGGAACAAAATTGAAGACCCAGAGATGAACCCACACACCTATGGTCACTTGATCTTTGACAAGGGAGCTAAAACCATCCAGTGGAAAAAAGACAGCATTTTCAACAAATGGTGCTGGCACAACTGGCGGTTATCATGTAGAAAAATGCGAATTGATCCATTTCTATCTCCTTGTACTAAGGTCAAATCTAAGTGGATTAAGGAACTCCACATAAAACCAGAGACACTGAAACTTATAGAGGAGAAAGTAGGGAAAAGCCTCGAAGATATGGGTACAGGGGAAAAATTCCTGAATAGAACAGCAATGGCTTGTGCTGTAAGATCGAGAATCGATAAATGGGACCTCATAAAATTGCAAAGCTTCTGCAAGGCAAAAGACACCGTCAATAAGACAAAAAGGCCACCAACAGATTGGGAAAGGATCTTCACCTATCCCAAATCGGATAAGGGACTGATATCCAATATATATAAAGAACTCAAGAAGGTAGACTCCAGAAAATCAAATAACCCCATTAAAAAATGGGGCTCAGAGCTGAACAAAGAATTCTCACCTGAGGAATACCAAATGGCTGAGAAGCACCTGAAAAAATGTTCAACATCCTTAATCATCAGGGAAATGCAAATCAAAACAACCCTGAGATTCCACTTCACTCCAGTCAGAATGGCTAAGATGAAAAATTCAGGTGACAGCAGATGCTGGCGAGGATGTGGAGAAAGAGGAACACTCCTCCATTGTTGGTGGGATTGCAAGCTTGTACAACCACTCTGGAAATCAGTCTGGCGGTTCCTCAGAAAATTGGACATAGTACTACCGGAGGACCCCGCAATACCTCTTCTGGGCATATATCCAGAAGATGTCCCAACCAGTAAGAAGGACACATGCTCCACTATGTTCATAGCAGCCTTATTTATAATAGCCAGAAGCTGGAAAGAACCCAGATGCCCCTCAACAGAGGAATGGATACAGAAAATGTGGTACATTTACACAATGGAGTACTAATCAGCTATTAAAAAAATGAATTTATGAAATTCCTAGGCAAATGGATGGACCTGAGGACATCATCCTGAGTGAGGTAACCCAATCACAAAGGAACTCGCACAGTATGTACTCACTGATAAGTGGATATTAGCCCAGAAACTTAGGATACCCAAGATATAAGATACAATTTGCTAAACGCATGAAATTCAAGAAGAACGAAGACCAAAGTGTGGACACTTTGCCCCTTCCTAGAAATGGGAACAAAACACCCATGGAAGGAGTTACAGAGACAAAATTTGGAGCTGTGAGGCAAGGATGGACTATCTAATGATTGCCATATGCAGGGATCCATCCCATAATCAGCTTCCAAACGCTGACACCATTGCATACACTAGCAAGATTTTGCTGAAAGGACCCAGATATAGTTGCCTCTTGTGAGACTATGCCGGGGCCTAGCAAACACAGAAGTGGATGATCACAGTCAGCTATTGGATGGATCACACGGCCCCCAATTGAGGAGCTAGAGAAATTACCCAAGGAGCTAAAGGGAACTGCAACCCTATAGGTGGAACAACAATATGAACTAACCAGTACCCCGGAGCTCTTGTCTCTAGCTGTATATGTATCAAAAGATGGCCTAGTCGGCCATCACTGCAAAGAGAGGCCCATTGGACTTGCAAACTTTATATGCCCCAGTACAGGGGAATGTCAGGGCCAAAAAGGGGGAGTGGGTGGGTAGGGGATTGGGTGGGTGGGTATGGGGGACTTTTGGGATAGCATTGAAAATGTAAACAAGGAAAATACCTAATAAAAAAATAAATTAAAAAAAATAGCAAAAATGGGGGCTGGTGAGATGGCTCAGTGGGTAAGAGCACCCACTGCTCTTCCGAAGGTCTTGAGTTCAAATCCCAGCAACCACATGGTGGCTCACAACCATCCGTAACAAGATCTGAAGCCCTCTTCTGGAGTGTCTGAAGACAGCTACAGTGTACTTCCCATGTAATAAATAAATAAATAAATAAATAAATAAATAAATAAATAAATCTTTAAAACAGAAAACAAAACAAAACAAAACAAAAAAAGAATAACAAAAATAATGACAGACATGGTGTATGAGTTAGAGAACATTGGAACTCAGTCTGACCCTTGCCACTAATCTGTGTGGTTTTTACTAAAGTTTTATTCCCATTTAATAGATGAGGACAGATTTGAGAAGGAATGAAGGGTTTCTCGTCACTGAGCTTGTTTTTAGCCCCAGTTCCTAACTGTGGATTTTATGCTTGCTCTTGAAGAAGTAGGGACAACAGAGGTGCAGAGGAGCAGGAACATTCTTGTCCCTGTGCATGCTGCATTTTAGGGATCACATGAAGCTAGCTTTCTGGGTTTTTGTTTTTTTTTGGGGAGGGGGGACAGAGTCTTACTAAGCAGCTCAAGTTGGAATCAACCTCACACTTCTATTTCTATTCTCTCAGGGGCTGGGATTACAGGCAAGTGTCACAACGCCTGGACCACAAGCTCTCTTGCTTAGGTTCTTGGATAGGCTTTATTCACTGAACTCCATTCATGCTGATACTTCCTCACTTGGGGGTCTTTAGAATGCAACATGATATCCCAAGCCAAGCAGCCGCACAGAGATGCTGTGCTGGCTGAGCCAACATGAGGACTTCATGTCTCTGATGAGGTAGCTTCTTATTCTCAGTATATAATAATGCATGGGCAACATTGCTTGCCTTGGTCAACTCTAGGGAATCACAAAATCAGGTTCTGAGCCTGTGGGACAGCAGAGAAAGTCCAGTTTAGTAAAGGGGTGAGGGAGATGCCCTCCTGGGTGGTCCTGGGGAGAGAGGAGCATCTGCTGCTTTTGTCTGGCAATGCTTTTTCCACTTCAGGGACACAGGCCTGAATCGGAGCCATGGACATTCCTGGTCTTGCCTTAATTCTTGCTAGAGGCCGGTGGTACCAATACACACACAGGAACTTTTGACAATTCTTGCCTAAAGCTATTTGCTGTTCATCTGGTCACCTTGGAACTATCACCTGGGGCGAGGAAGACAAGAATGTGTAGGACACCATCTCTCCAATCAAGTAACTAAACTTGTAGGAGAGACAGATTGAAATTATGTTTGCAATTTTATAGGCATTTGTGTGTGTGTGTGTGTGTTTTTCAAATGTATCAGTCAACATGTGAAACACACATACACACATGGATATATATATATATATACATGTATATATATATGTCTATATATGTATTGCAGTTTATCTGTGAAAATATAAAACCATGGAATTTTGATAATTTAGGTAAGGTTCTATATAGCAAAGAGTTAGAAAATGTCAGATTATAGATTTGAATTCCTGAGATATAAAGTGCTGAAAAGGCTACCAGCAAAATCCTGACTAGACATAAATATACGCCCTGGGGCATAAATTACCACTGGTAATTTAGTAATTTTTATTTATTTCCCGATAATGTCTTGGGAGCTCATTAGGTGAGGAATCCCATCTATGGCCTCACCGCCTTGAATGTGTCTCCTAATGAGGGTCTTGAGGCAATTAGAAGAACAGTAACTTCCTCGTTGGTGGAAGAGTGAGCTGAAAAAAATTAATGAATCCCAATCTAGAATCCTGGTCTGATGAATTCATAAAGAGTTATAAGAACAATTTTTAATAGAAAAATATAATGGAAATTGTGCTTTTCTGTCTCAGATAAAGCTGTAGACACAGACTGAACTGTTTTGGCTGGAATTTTATCAGCTCAAGACTAGTAACACTGACTGTCTCTTTATCTTCATGAGCTCTGATTAACCAGTAACTACCAGTTCGCAGAACTTCTCAGAAGTTCTGGGGATTGAATCTAAGGCATCAGCAAGCAATCTACCATAGACACAGAACATTCTTAGTCCAGTTCATTGAACTTCAGTAATCAGGTCTCGGGCAATTACCACCGTGGGACTGGCAGTGAGCTGTGCTCTGGGGATGTAGCGACAAAACAAAACAAAACAAAACACCACCCTTATTATTTCAAGAAATTTGCCATTTCAGAAAGGGTGGCCTATCCGAATCCGTGTTTTAAAGCATTTCTTTTTAGATTAGAATGAAACAGTTTCATCGTGGACCACTCTAAGAAAGAGGAGTAGCCACTCAACCTTCAGAGGCTAGAGCTGTCGGAGACACTCAGGGTGGGCCTCCTGGAAGATGACTGAAGTTTGTGAAGGCCTTCCCAATGCAGTGAGGGGGCTGTCTTAGACCTGGGTCCTGGAGGAAGCAGGAAGCCTGGGAGGCCAACAAGAAAGAGATGGGAAACCTGACCCAGCTGTGAGGAAGATGGAGAGATTATTGGGAAGAAAAAAAAAATCTATGTTGGGTTGCTGAAGAATAGTAAAAACACAGTAACTTTGACTTAAGAAACGGGCCCTGTTAGATAAACCTCTTCTCTGGCCAGTCTCTTGGAAAGGACTCTGAAGGCACAGCTAACCAAACAACCATTGCTCCTGGCAAGGGCTTTCCACCAGGTGAATGGTTTGCCATATTTCCGATTCCAGGAACTGGCTGCAATAACACTTATGCAATGATAGAGTGCACAGGGCCCGCCTCCAGGCGCCTGGCTGCGGGAGAACTTGGCAAGCCTGGGCTCCTCTGCTGCTGAGTGGAAAGTCCAGCTTTCCTGCCTTGCCTGAACTTCCCTTGGATGGCTGGCTTTAGAGGAAGTCAGAGAAGGCTGTGTGGGCGGAGCCTGAGCCTTGGCAGGGAAGACCAGGAGGTATGCAAGACGAGAGAGGATCATCCTTTAAACTTATTATGAGTAGTATTAGTATTAGCAGCAGCAGCAGCACTAGCATTAGATAAGCAGGACACATAGTATTTGTGAAAGTACAGCTGCCTTCTGAAGGCCATGGACAGAGTGAGGACTTGGGAGCTAAAATAGTCTTCACAAAGACCTTAGGCAGGTCCCCCAACATCTCCAACCCTCTGTGTCCTTGTGTGCACACTGGGAACCACATCTTACCAATCTACGAGGCATAATGAACGACAGCAGCTAGGACCTTCCTCAGCATCGCAGTAAATGTTAGTTGATGGCTAAACGCAGCACAGCTCTTTTAGTCAAGTGGTTGGGGACAAAGGAAGGCAGAAGGCCATCCATCCTCTCAAAGGACAAGTAAGGAGTGCATCTGCTTCAGCAAAGGCACACACACTTGATAGGCTAGGATGAGTCTTAGTTTCTGAATATTTGCAGACCAAGTGTATGTGAATCAGCTCATTCTCAGAATATGGGACTTTCCAATCCAAGGTATCCCGGTGGCTTAATGTGGGCTTGCTGCTGCTACTGCGTCTAATCCAGTGCTATTGCCTCGCCAAGAGCTCCTGTGAGGAAAGAGATGCTTCCTCTGTGTTCCTTCAGAACCCTTGGGCATCTTTTTTACAAAATCTGTTCATAGCAGATTTAGTCATGTCTATTGAGAACTGGAAGCAGCATAAGTCACCATTGATAGACAGGAGAATAAATGCTGTCCGCTATTATTTCGTAACACTACCTCAGTACTAAATGGCACAAATTCTCAATTTCATGTAGTAAGAAAGAATAAAAAAATTATCATAGATAAGTTTTAACTACCAAAAATTATTGAGGGAAATGAGACAGAAGATAAGTTCAGTTTATAGATAGTCAGGGCCTGAAAGCCAAAGCTATGGTAACTAACAATTCAGGTTGATGGCTAGTTGAGCCCTGAGCGCTGAAGGCAGAAACTTACGAGATTAGTTAGTTAGTTAGTTAGTTAGTGATTCTAGGAGCATTTTGAAATTGAATGGCATTGTAATTCTGGGTTCCAGTATGACATGATGGGGTATGTCTGTAAACCTAGAATGTGGGAAGCTGAGACAGGAGAATTTCCAGTTGGAGACAAGTCTGGGCTATAGTCCAAACTATGTGAAACATAAGAAAAGCTGGTTAGGAAAGGAAGGTCTTAACACTTACCAGATCATTTGTTTAAAATCTGTTCATTTTAATTTATGCAAACTCTTACCTCAGTGTTGTATGTTTCAATGCAATTCAAAGTATGTTCTCATAATGGAATATTTATCAGATATAAAAACAAGTTAGCTACTGACTGATTCATGCAACACCCACCATTGGGTTAAATCACCTACCAAGAGCAGGCAGTGGTCCGTAGCATTCACATGAATTTGTTTAATGAGCAAAATCCAACAAAGGTGCAGAAGTCTGACCATTGGCTGACTGGGTTTTGGACAGTGTGAGGAGACTGAATAGAAAGGAGAGTGGGATATATTCCTAGGACAGTGGAGACTTTTCTCATCATTAAACTGATCTGTTTGCAGGCTCCCGTGTTTGTGTAGTCTGTGTAGATTATACATTTGTTGTTGAGGCAACTGGACTTGTAGGTTAGCGTCACATCTTTTGCTTCTTTTAACTTTACTTTTTATTATCTTATGTGCATGAGGGATAGCCTGCACGTGTATATGTGTACCACATGCAAGTCCCTTGTTTTATAGGTCAGGGAACCATGGTTCCAGGGTATCACATGGTTCACCAAAGTTGTATGCCTAGGGACCCCAATCTAGTCACCCAGATGTGACTTTCGGTCAGTTACTAGCTCTCTCTGAGGAGGTGTGCGTGCCCCCTCTTGCATACATGTAGGAAATGCACTGTGGAGGACCCCTAGGGGCTGGGCAGTAGATGGGATTTTGTCACTGAGTGTGAACATCCTGTGACCGACCTGGCGTGGATGTTTTGTGCCTGGGTGCAACTGTGTGGGATAAATGCTCAGACGAGGAGGCTCCCTTGCTCTCCACCCTGACTGTGTGGGAAGGAATTCTGGGTCACAACCACAGCCAGTAGAATACCAGCAACATGTTCTTCAGCGACGATGTGAGCCCACACAATCTACCAGCAAGTCCTTAGTCTTAGACAAAGGGTTCTATCGAGAATTAGCCAGGGACTTCTTCATGGCCATCCTGTGGCCTCTCCTCATCCTCCAGTCTCTTTGGCAGTGCCCTGCACTGTTAGGCGGGAACATCTGGGGGCCTGATCACACATGCTCTGTTCTAGTCAGAAATAGGCCTGTTTTTCCAGCTAGCTAGGATGCAAGCTAATTTAGGTCATCCTGGTTGATCATTTTTTCAGGCTGTTGTGTGGGATAATGGGGACATCCATTGACATCTTATTTTTATAAAGGTAAAGTGGGCCTCTCACTTTATAGAGCAACAAGTGATTTCCCTATTGCTCCTCTTGGGGGAATGGTGAGCTTGAAACCTCACTCTGTTGTCTCAGATTGGTGCCGCTGCTTGTTAACGGCTGATCTGAGGGGGCTTTGAGGTTTATATCTAAGTGCTGGTGAGACCAGTCAAAGAAACATCTTCCCCAAGGAGGAAGCAGTGGGTGACTTGGCTCTGAGATGGGAAGTGTGGAAGTATATTCAAGGGTCAGGGGGAAGCAGTGTGGCAGAGGTGGGGTGGTGGCATAGACTAGGCTGGGGTGGGTGGATGGAGGTGGCAGAGGGCTGGGGGCATAGACTACGGATGGGTGACAGTCTGGGCAAAGCAGCTCCATCGCTTCCAAGAAGACATGGTCTCACGGGAAGGCTCTCCTAGGACCAGTCTGAGGCACACTGTGCACTTTCTCATTTTCCTGGTTTCCCTGTAGCCTAGCAGGTAAGTGAGACCGGAGCAAGACCACAAGCTTCTGTCTAGCCAGATTGGCTTTGTTGTGGCCACTCACACTATTCAATGCAGCCTGTGTGAGGAACACAGAGGAGACTAACTTCTCTCAGCCTCATTGTCTTGGAAGCAAAAGAGAAAAAGATGGAGCGAGAGAGTTCAACCTTGCTGGGTATTCACCAGAGAAGACTGCTTGGATATGGATTTAAGCCAATAGAAAGTCTTAGCCAGCTGGTGACTACACGCAGTGTTCTGGATCCTAGTGTAGCGCTGCATCTTTCTCAGGGTGAGCTTTTAAAAACAAAACCCATGTTCTAGGTTGACATGTTTCAGTTAACAAGAACAGTTAGCCAGAAGCGGAACTTCAGAAGCTAAAAACGTAAGGTTAGTACGTTTTGAGACTGTCCCAGAACTACGGATTTGATGGATTAGGCCTTTGTTTTACTTTTGGCAGGTGGTGCTGTCTATGTGCTGAGTTTTACAGCCTGAATGGTTCTTCCATCATGGAGTCAGTTGTGTTAAGGTATGGGGCCCTGTTACAAACCTCATCGGACCCTATCCTGTGTGCTCAGTCCCGTGTGGCAGATGGCTGCAGCTCACCGTTCCCAGTATTTTCACACATGGTCTATTTCTGACCGCCTTACAGCAACTCAGTTCCCTCCGTGTTGTCCTTCAAGGACAATTTTTGGCTTCTTTTCCAGCATGTAGCCTTCAGGGAAGGCAGAAGGGCAGGCATAAACCATATTTCCTTTGTCATTAAGTCTGACCAGGGACTGAACTATTAAACTGACTTGCTCCGTAAGTGTCCATAGAGCTTATAATTAGACAATAATTTCTCAGCTCTGGTCCAAAGGCTTGTGTGCATAACTCACTTAAAAAATGAAAGGTGTGTCCCTTGTGGTTGCTAAGAGCAGCCATACCCAAGCGCTGTTTTAAAGTGGAAACGTATGTGTGCCTTCTTTTTCTGCACAGACCCTGGGTGTGGCTCATTTTGGTACTGCTTTCTCTACTGTGTTTGGTTCATGATGCTTTCAAACCTACTGCTTTTCTTGCTCAACCATGTGGCCCTGGGCATCAACTTTATTTTGTCTACTATCACCGGGAATCCGTCTCAATTCTGAATTCTGCTGTCTCTCCCCTAACCTCTGTGGGTGACTCCCTGATCAATGGGAGGTTGTGTGGGTGAGTGGATGGAGGAAGAAGTCAAAAAGAACACTTCTTTAAGCTTGAAATCTCTAGACTTACTCATGTTGTTACAAACAAAAAAATTTTACATCCTGATGGATAGCAGGTATGTGCCACTCCATCTGGTTAGGATAAAACTTTCTAGGGATGAATACTATGTCACTGTGCACACAAACCCCATTTCCTTTGTCTCTAGTCATCGTTGGTGAGCACCTAAGTGGTTTTTTAAAGAATCTCTGCTGTAGTGAATTATGCTGCATATTAAAAGGTAGAGTTTCAAGTTCTTACCACTTGAAAGGAAAAATATATGAGGTGATAATTAGCAGGGTATAATTACAATGCACATATGTATCACAATGTGTTATATCCATGGAAATATACATTCATTGTTTATTATATCTTACCAGTTGAAAAATATAAATGGTGAAAAGAACACAGTAGCGAAGTTGTTTCTACAGTCTGCCCCATTCCAGTCCCATTGCATGATGTGTGGTGTGTTCACCCAGCATCCATACAAGCTTCCTATCCCTCTCAGGGTACTGAGCACTGTGTAGGATAGGATGGGGAGAGGGGATAGGGCTACTCCAGTGAGGGGCAGTGGAGATGCTCTTCAGAGCTAGAGAAATCTGAGTTCAAAAACCAGTTGCAGGCTGTGGTTTTAGCTCTGTTCAGTGGAGTGTATGCTCAGCATACATGAAGCTCTGGAGTTGATCCCTAGACTGAGGAAATGGGTCTGATACTGCAGGCCTTGGCCTGGCGCTGCAGGGCTGCAATCCCACTAGATGAAAGGGTCAGGTGGAAAGACAACGTTCACAATCACGCAGGGTTAAGAAAGAAAATCACATTAGCCTGGTTATATGGTCTTGAGTAGAGTCTTCCTTAGCTCATCTGTGTTCCAGAGATGATCAGCACACCCTACATGGTGCTGGAGGATTTGCAACATATTAAGGGAGATAAAATGCTTACAATATGTAAAATACCCAGTGTTTGGGAGTTGCCGAGGGGTTGGTAGCTACATAAAAACGCAGACTTATGTGTGTGCACAGCACAGTTTGCAAAGAAAACGGAATCATTCTCTTCAAGCACTAAGAGACTGATCTATCATTCTTTAAAACCTTCTGTTTTCTTCTCCTTGGCATCTCGTGGCTTTTAATTCTCACACTTATCGGATGAACCAGCTAAAATGAGATTATTGGCTGATTAGAAGTGGATATCTGAGAATAAGGTACTGCTATGGGCACGGGTTTTAGTGTGTGCACTCCTGGGCATGTAGTAACATTAAAGCATGGTTACACTAAACTTGCAGGTCTCCTTTTTATGCATATTTTCAGGTTTCACCTTTATAGCCACCCTGTGAGATAGGATTATTTCTACCCAATGAACAAGGAATGGAATCTCAAAGGGATTAAAGGACTCATCAATGTCACACAGTTAGGTGATTCAAACTTACTTCCCACAGTTCCATATTGGCATCTGTCTACAGACACGTACGTACACTGATGCATATGCTAAACATTTTACCGACAGGACTAGGATTTTCAACAGTCAATCAGGGATAGGGGAGGGGCTCACCGAGTAGGGACTCTTCCTACCAGCTTCCGATAGAGCCTGGGGAAGGGACACTGAGTACATTCAGGTGTCTATCCATTGCTGAGCCCACTAAGTTCTGATGGGTAGTTCTAAACCCACATGGTACAGAGAGCCCTATTTAAACTCTCAATGGGTCCCAAAGGTCAAGGTTACAGCAGGTAGGGAGTGTCAGGGGCAGGAGGGAGATGAAAGAAGCTGAGACCTGTGGGTAATTAGATGTTTTATACTCAAGTATGAAATTACAAAGAACAAATTCAATACAAGGTAAAAATATTTGCCAAAAATTGGCCAGTACACATACATACCTACACACGTACACACATACATACATAAATTTCCCTATCTCTATGAATATCCATTTCTAGACAAGCAATTCTCCTAACCTCATCTTAAAAAGGGAAGAACTATTTGGCTTTGTGCCTGTCTTGTGTGGGAGTCGGGAGACTAGGAAATCCTAAGTATCAGAATGTCTGTGACAGCCACCATTTTTTATAGTCTATTTGGTGAAAGCTGTGTAGTCATGGGCAGAGGAAAGGCTTGGGAGTCAGAGAGGTGACTTCAACATCTCCTAGATGGTAACTCAGTTCTCCACTAGGAGGGCTCTTTCTGTTTCCCAAGTTCATACTGTGCAGGTGACAACCCAGACTCCCCAGGTCTTAGATGTTCCAGTCTAAGGGCATGAGAGTGGAACACTGACTCTTCTTGCGTCAGTCACCACACCATGCCACCCTGGGAGGCTCCTTCCTGCTTCATTATCAGGTCTCAACACAGGCAAGCTTGATTTCTGTCCTCCTTCCTCCTTCCCTCCTTCCCTCCTCTGTTCTTTTCTTCTGTCCTTCCTCTCCCTCCCTCCCTCCCTCCCTCCCTCCCTCCCTCCCTCCTTCCTTCCTTCCTTCCTTCCTTCCTTCCTTCCTTCCTTCCTTCCTTCCTTCCTTCCTTCCTTCCTTCCCTCCTCCTTCCATCCCTCTCCTTTCTTTCTTCCTTCCTCTGCCCCTTTCTTTCATCCTTTCCTCCCTCTTCCTCTCTCTCCCTCCCTCACTTTTTTTTTATCTTCTCTCCCATTTTTTTCTTTTATTCTAAACCTAAACTGTCTTTAAGTCAAAGGCTTGTGCCCATGATGGAATTCAGTAAGAAACTAAATTGCTTCATTCCTACTGCTGCCAGGCCTTTAATAAGGAAAGAATTTGAATCTAACACTCCTTGTTAAGATAAAGACCTGGCTGGTTTATTCACACTATCCCGCTGGGCATGGGGACTCAGAGAAATAATTAAAAGCTCTCTATTTAAGATTAGTTAAGGGTCTCAGAGAAAACTTGGCCTGGATTTTGTGGGAAAGGAGTAAAGGAGACACACCTGACTCTAGACCAGTGGTTCTCAGCCTGAGGGTCATGACCCCTTGAGGAGTCAAATGACTTTCTTTTCAGAGGGATTTGCATATCAGTGGTCCTGCATATCAGATATTTACATTACAATTCATAACAGTAGCAAAATTACAATTATGAAGCAGCAATGAAATAATATTTTGGTTGTGGGGGGGTGGTCACCACAACATAAGAAACTTTATTAAAGAGTCGCAGCATTAGAAAGGTTAGGAACCACTGCCCTAGAAGGATCATTACTAATTGTTTAGAGCAGTGGGTCCTTCCCCACTAGAAGAACACTTCTACTGGCTTCCTAGCATCTGGATCTTGTCTTAAAATGGCTCTTAGACTACCAGAGTTCACCTACTCTATCTGGAAGCATTTACTGAGCACATATCACATCCCACTGTGGTTTGGAGTGAGGATGAGGGTGGTCAGATGTCCATCTCATTGGTACCATTTTGCATCCAGTCAGACAGAGGCCCAGAGGGAAGTTTGGCTAAGTCAGGATGTGGGCCTTACTCTCATCAAATGCTTCCTCTGAGTCAAGCCCAACTGTCTTCCTGCTTCCTCCACCCTCGCTGCCCCAGATGACCTGCCCTGGGGCTGGCTGTCAATGTTCCAATGTGAGCCTTTGAAGGTAGAGTCAGCCCCTGGCTTGTGGGCTGGCCTTCTCGTTAGACACCTCTGTACTTGATATCCTGCCTGACCTGCTTCATTTAAAGAGCCCCAAATAAATACTCAATTAGGAACTTCAGTTTGAGGTCATGCTACCTTGAGATAAGTAGTCTGAGTAATTCATAGTAGAATTAATTCACATACACGTTCTCATTTGGGAGATGCTTTTACGCACAGGGCATGCTCAGTTATTCTCACAATAGTGTTGGCATTAAAGAAGATGCTGCTATGTGTTCTTTATTCATTTTTCTCTCTTTAAAAAGTATTTGTTATTGTTATTATGTGTGTGTGTGTGTGTGTGTGTGTGTGTGTGTGTGTATACACCTGTAGAGGTCAGAGGATAATGTTAGGGATTTGGTTTTCTCCTTTCACTGTCATGTGGGATCTAGGATTGAACTCAGGTGATCAGGCTTGGGTAGCAAGGGCTTTTGCCTGCTGAGTCATCTCATTGCCCTTCCCTACCTTTTTTGAGACTGGGTGTCTCAGTATGTAGCCATGGCTGGTCTGGAACTCCCTCTGTAGACCAGGCTGGCCTAAAACTCCTGACTCCCAAGTAGTGCAAGGACGAAGGGGTGTATGACACATTCAGCCCTGGCACTATACTTTAAAAATGTATTCTCTCTCTCTCTCTCTCTCTCTCTGTTGAATTGGAGGCTAAGAAGTTTAAAAGTCTCAGAAAATGCTAAGATCAAGTTTGTGGCTCTCTCTTTTGTATAGTTCCTACAAATAAAAACCAGGCTGTGATGCAGAGTGAAGGTGGGGATGAGGCAGGGTAAGGGAGATGCTACACAAAGGTCAGTGGTAGTGTTCAGGCAAGAATACTGTTGAGCAAGGAACTCATCAGGAATGTGAGTGTGCATGGATGCAGAGGAGAGGGGTGTGCCTGTGTGTAGGCCATTCCAGAAGAGGCAATAACCAAACTTGGAGGAAGCCGGATATGGGTGTGCACCGGTGAGTATGAAGGCATAACCTGAAGGTGAAGATCCAGATACTAGGAAGCCAGTAGAAGTGTTCTTCTAGTGGGGAAGGACCCACTGCTCTAAACAACTAGGGTCACACACCCCTACGTCCTTGCACTACATACATGAGGCAGACAGACAAGAAGGTGGAAGGAGGCAGATTCTGGGGTTGGCACACTTGTTAAAGCTTTATTCTATAAATCTCGACTTACATGACTTTGGGTAAATCCCACATCTTAGCCACTCTCCTATGACTTTGGGCAAGCCACACTTCTTAGCCTGCTCTCCTGTCCTCCCAACACTGACTCGGTTACTTTCGTGCAGTTTGAGAACTAGGTGTAACTAACAAACGTCACTAGCAGTGCCCATCCTGTGGTTATTTTAGGAGTTCAGAATAAATTCATATTCAATTTTTCCTATAATTCTTTTATAGTTAGAACCCAGAGCTTTGTTCATGTTGGACAAATGCTCTACCATTGAGCTGTAGCTCCAGCCCGGTGGCTAGCAATGAAAAGGGCTGCATGGGGAGCCGTTGACCTAGTCTAGAAGGAAGCTTGGAGCCTATCACAAGTGTAAGATGATGGGCTAAAGAGTGCTGAGGTCCATCCCCAGGCAGGCACAGGCTGGCAGTACATGTGAGGTGAGCAGTCAGCTTTTTGTTTACTTGGTTTGTTTTTAGAAAATTATAGTCAGGGTGGATAGAAACTGGAGTCTAGAGGCTGGTGAGGTAAGAGGTGGTTTTTGGAACTTAAGAAAGAAGAAAGGGAAGTTCGTTTTAAAAATTATTTTTTATTTTTTGAGATTATAATATAACTATAAAATTTTCTACCTTCCAATCCTCCCGTGGACCCTCCTTGCTCTCTTTCAAATTCAAAGCCTCTTGATTATTTTTACATGCACACACATAAGCACATGTATACACAGACTCACAGGCACATACACACACACACACACACACGTACATACATAGAGACAGAAATGCAGACACACACACAGAGCACACACAGAGAGATACATAGACACACACGCACACACATACACAGACAAACAGACATATTCACACATACATACAGACAGACACAGACACAGACACAGACACAGACACAGACACAGACACAGACACACACACACACACACACACACACACACACCTAAATAAGTAAGTACAACCTATTCAGCTTGTATAATGTTGCATATATATATATATATATATATGTGTTTTCAGGGCTGATCATTTGATGTTGGATACTGAACTGGTGTGCTCTTCTCTGGCAAAGACAAATTCTGCTCTCCAGCATTCCTCAGCTGCCTGCAATGCTTCGTGTACGGTGGAGGCTTCCGGAGTTTCCCCTGGGCATTCAGCATATCTGTTGCTGTTGTCCTGGCTCAGCTCCTGCTTAGGCAGTCATGTTGCTGAGACTGTGGGTGTAGCTTCTGGCATTCCTAGGAGACAGTTTCACAACAAACTCCCTGTTCCTCTGGCTCGTACAGTGTGGTTCTGTCCCCTCTCCTGCAATGTTCCTTGAACTTCAGTTTCGGGAGTTTTGTTGATGTATCCACTGGGGCTGGGCTCCACGACTTTGCATTTTGATCGCTTGTGGTTTCCTGTAATGGCCTCCATTTGTTGCAAATAGGAGTTTCCTTGATGAAGGGTGGGGACCATACTTACCTGTGGTTATAAAGACAAATATTTAGAATGTAATTAGGGATTATCCTGGTTTAGGAAAGGGAAGGTTGTAGGTTCTCCTCCAGGATCCATGACGTCACTAGCCCTAGGTTGCTGGCTAAGGTTCTAATACCAGGTGTGATGATTTCTCTCTTGTTGAAAGGGTCTTAAGTCCAATTATGGAGCCGTTGGTTAAACCAAGGTATGTGCGTCACGACTGCACCCTAAGAGTTATAGTGCCATGTTGGTCCTTGACACAACTCACAGGTATCACGGCTGGGTGGGATTATTATTTCTAGCCTTCCTTTGGAAGCTTGCATGGCACCTTCTGGTACTAGAAAAGGAGGGAGGAGACATTTAGGTCAGTTCCAGCTCAGGGGCCTTTGGGCCCTGTGTCTGAAGTGCATGGTGCCTTCAGCAATAGAGACATAACTCCCACTTCTTGGGATCATTGAAGGGCAATAGAGTTACCCTGTACATTTCAGGAGTTTCCTGGACAACCCTGTGATTGGTATTCTTTAACAACAAAATGAACCAATTCAAGTGAGGTTGCCATGCAGGTGGGGAGACAGAAAGGCTGGGGGATAGAGCTGGAGAGAGAGAGAGAGAGAGAGAGAGAGAGAGAGAGAGAGAGAGAGAGAGAGAGAGAGAGAGAGAGAGAGAGAGAGCAAAATGTCTGGATTATATAAGGAACAGCTTTGGGCTGGAAAGTTCAGACTAGAGGGTGGGGTATTTCAGCAATGTTCTGTAGCATGTAGAGACTGAGGGATGCTGGGAGAACCTGGAGGTCAGGTCTGCTTTGGTATGTTAAATAGTCACCTTATTGTCCAGCGATCTGCTGTCATCCGTCCGTGTTTGAAGATGAAGAAACCACGGTCATCCACTTGCCGCTTACTAATTTGTTTTCATTCTTGGGGAATTCACCGAGAATTCAACACAGATACTCGTGTCTACCAGACCAAGGAGAATGCTTTGGTGACTCGATCTACTACATAGACGCAATTGCAATCACAGTGTGTGTATTTATTTATCTATATATCGATCTATATGTTTGTGTGTGTGCAGACATGCATGCACAAACGCGTGTGAGTCTGGAGGCTAGAGGTCACCCTTGAGTGTTGCCTTTCCTTGTTATTTTGAGACAGCATGTTGTACTGGTCCTGGAAATTGCAGAATAGGTTAGTCTGGCCAGCAAGTTCTGGGTATCTACCTGTCTCTACCTCGTGCTGGGATAAGTATACTGCCACACATAGCCTTTAAAACAATAAAAAACAAAACAAAACAAAACAAACGCCATGGTTCCTGGAGATTGAGATCTGATCGTCATGTGTGCAGGACACTTGACTGACTGAGCAATCTTCCCAGCCACAGAACACATTGTTACATATCAGGAGCACATTGTCCTTCTGGTTAGTTTTAAATATGGCTTAAACATCTTACTGACTGGGTACACAAAAACTAGGCTCTTCCCACTAAGAGGAATAGCTTAGAACACTAAGATACCCCAATAGGACTGCCCTTGCTCCTTCCTGCCTTTGTAGCTATACCAGCATAAGGTGATGCAGCCATAAGACAACTGCTGAGTCTCTCCTATCTTGATTCCATTCCAGCCTTTTCTCTTTATAAGAACCTGACCAGGACAGTACATAAGTCATGTTTCCACCCTTGTCTTCTTGGCTGTCTCAGGGATGTAACTGTAGCTATATGCAACTGACCAGGACAGCACATAAATGATGTTTCAAAGGTCACCAAGGGACGAGTACAGACAAAAAAGTGCATAGGGACCAAACCCATTAGGATTTCAAAGTGGCTCAGGCGAGATGATTCTATTGTGGTGCCAGGCTATTTGCTTTATGGTAAGAGTCAATATGGAAACCTAAGCTCTATGGGTCTGACTCTGACCCCGTGGGTCTGACTCATCAACCACTTAGAAGCCCTCTAAGTGCTGGAGGACAGAGGTCTTTTCCTGAAGACATAAAACATGAGTGCCTTGATGGAGTCGTCGCTCCAGATGCACGGAGCCAGCAAGTTTGGCCCTTGAGTTTGAACAAACCAGATGCTTCTCTGGCTGGTAGAACCAGGCTACACGCCATGAGCCCCACCTGGTGTGGCACTCAGGGATCTCAAGGGAGCAAGAAAGGTCTGATAATTAAGAAAGATTTCTCTCTTGAACGATAGCGGGGCACAGTGACTGTCAGGGTTAAAAGATGGATGGCTTCATAAAGACCACCCGGACAGGCAATTGGCCTGTGAAGGAGAGACCACCAGTGCCACCCACCCACTAAGCATGGCGTCTCTGCCAGTCAGAGCTGATGGAGAAAGCTAAGCTGCTCAGAACACCAGTTGGCCTTACTTTACAGTGAAGAGCAATCCTAGGAAAGCCAGGTGATGCATCCCTCTCTTCAGAGGCACGCTCTGCCCTGTTCCTTAATGGACAGATGTAGAGATGAGGAAGACATGATTGGACTCAAGAATGTAGAGGATGAGAAGCTTCTGTGATGGCATACAAAGTTCAGAGCAAGTCAAGTCTTCACACACGCATGCTGCAATCTTCCAGACATTCCTTTCAATCCTGGGGCTGATGATTTAATGCTCAGCGCATACTAAAGGCTCAGTAGGTTCATCATTGCTTGCTAGCTTCTCTGTGTGTATGTGTCAGGGGGCTGGGGTGTCACAGAGAAAGGACCTCAGATGGAGAACAAGCACTCTGGCTTTATATCTACAGCTTTGCCTAAATCAGCTTTGTAAGGCCAGACAGTCTGTTGTCGTCTCTTTGTACTGAAAAGGGGGTTAGATTAGGTCACACTTGGAGGTCATTCAGATCTGAGATTAGGATCTCACAAATGATCCACGAGAACTCCCAAATCGATCTCCTCCCTAAAATGTTGCTAACCGCCTCACACTTGCTCTTCTTGAATGAGCATCAGAGAGGATTTTGAGGCAGGAAGAGGGTAACGGTCATAGCTCAGTGGCAGAGTGCTAGCCTAGCACGTGCCACGTCCTGGGCTCTTCAGCTCTGAAAAAAGGGAAACAGATGCCTGTCTGCCGTGTTCACTCTTCCATCTCACTAGAAGGATTGGTTCTTTAAGAGTTTTGAACATGTTTTGATACATTCACTTACACACCCAACTCTTCCCATCCCACCCCCTTTCCCTACCCGTCTAATTTTATGTCCTTTTCTTATTTTTTTAACCTGTCAAGACCAATTTGTATTGCTCAAACATTCTTGCCTGTGTGGTCTTCCACTGGAGTGTGTCAATTTATCTGGGGCTACATCCTTGAGAAAACTGTCTCTTCCTCCACAGCAGGGAACAACTGCCAATGGTTCTGTGGCTAGGGGTAGGACTTCATGCCCACCTTGAATCTTCATGCTGGGATTTGGCCTGGTTTGGGCTTGTGCAGGCCTTGTGCTTGCTGTCTGAGAACTGCTGAGCTCATATGAAAAGCGGCTTAGCTCTGTGCAGCAGAGATTGTTTCCTTGTGGTCAGCTACCACCCCTGGCTTTTAACCTCTTTCTGTCCTATATTGTAGTGATCCCCAAGCCTTTCAGGTGTGTGTGTTGTGTGTGTGTGTGTGTGTGTGTGTACATATGAGGTGATGTTCAGCATATATATTCCATTTAGGGTGGGACATTATGCAGTCTTTTATTCTTTGGACCTTGGCCAGTTGTGGGTCTCTATTTTAATCATCATTTATCGCAAAGATAACTTTCTTAGTTGAGGGTTGAGCAATACCCTAATACTGTGACATGTATATAGCTATCCTTTTTTTTTTTTTTTTGGTTTGTTTGTTTCTTTTGGTGTGTGTGTGTGTGTGTGTGTGTGTGTGTGTGTGTGTGTGTAGGACACATTTCTTCCCAGAATTCAACAATTCCAAACTTCTCCGAAGTTCACCTTGATGAGAAACTTGATCCATTGATTTTTTTTTTTAATGACTCCTTCCCAGTAGTGGCCCACATTGGCCTAATGGGGCAAGGTTAGAAAATGTCTCCATTCTTCTTAACAGTTGCACTTCATCGAGCTGACTGTGCACACACCAACACACATGGCTACCAGAATGTTCCTCATGCTTTGAGCCAAACAGATGGGGCTGAGGGTCTAGCTCAGAAGTCAGTAGGTGACCAGGCATGTGCCATAGATGAAAGGCTCTGTACTCTCTGGTCACCTCCTCAAGGAGCTCTGACCTGAGTGTACATACTATTTAGGCATGGGACATTTCTGCTTGGGAGCTTCTGGTGCAGAATTTTCCAGAGCAAGGTACTCTTGCAGCTGCCCCATCCATCTTTCTACAACCACAGTGGCCTTGGCTTTCATCTCAACAGGATAATCCATAGGGAAGGGTCTATCTCCCATCTCCTCCAACTCCTTCAGAGTCATCATTCTGGGAAGGAAAATAGAAAAAAGGGACAAAACAACTACCCCAAATTGTCCTCTGCTTATGAGTTTTTTCAGAGGCATCTGCTGTCACCACAGCCCATGAGTTTTGTGACAAAGAACATCACTGTCTGTTCTCATGGGTTCTATTCACAATAGGTTTCTCAAGCTTTCAGAGTCCCTGTCCACCCCAAGGGTTCATCCATTGTTTTCTTTCATCTCAGGGTACTCTTTCCTCGGGCTCCTTCTTTCTTTCATTAATTATGCCCAACCCTGACAGCCCTTCCTTGTTCATTTGAAAGTTAAAGCTCTAATTCATTTTTTTCTGCTATTTAATTCCTTATTTATTATAGAGTATGGATTTTTAAAATTTATTTCGATTCTTGTTTTGGTTTGCTTATATTTTCTCCACTTTAACCAGAAACTGGGAACTCCAAGAAAGCAGAAGTCATTTCTGTGTTATATTCTCATCTCCATGTTCAGCACCTACCTTGGCGTCAGCATATACTAGATGTTCCATTGATACTCTCTAAATACCCAGCCTGGTTCTGTTTGGCTTTCTCCCAATGACCTGTCCTACCTGTGTATGTCTAATGTGAAATTAAAAAGGGAAATCACAATCAAAGAGTCACACCTTCACTTTTAGTCAGAAGGACCTTAAAGGATCAGGATTCATGTCCATCTCAAATGCTGTCCGAGTGAACAGTGGTCACCCCTAGTCTCTTAAGCAGGTACCTGGAATGGCCAAAATGACTGGACAATTACAACGTACCCAGAGGCCTTGAGATGATCGTCACAAGATCATTAGACCCTTGCTTCATGAACATTGCTCTTCAGCTCATGTATTGCTCCCTCACCACTTGTCATGCAGTTTATGTCAGGCAGCCTTTGCATTCTTTACAAAGCCAAGAGACATTTCTCTTCAAATAATTTTAATTACTGTGGAATGGTTTAAGAGCCGTTTGACTACATAAGCGTGACTCTCCCTCTCTGCCAGAGCTGTGTGAACTCCTGTCTCTTAATCACACTCTCTAAGATTGCAAGTGAAGTCATTTTATATTGAGTTTCAGTGTGGGATCAACCCCACCCAAGTTATTCCAGATTCTTCCCATCCCCAAATGTGCAATATTCCTCCTCACTTTTGCCTCCTCCTGAAATAGGAAATACCCTTCCATTTTCCTACCAGCTGTTAGCTCATTTCCTCTCTCGTTCTTGTCCCTACCTTCCTGGCAAGGTCAAGAGAATGTGTGTGCATTAGAGACCATGTTTCTCTCTCTTGAACATAGCTTCTATTTTAGATGGATAAGCACACATGAGCACACACACACTATCATGACTTGCCTCTCTACTTTGTCTTTTCTTATTTGTTTCCATACCTATCTCTTCAGGGATCAAAGAAGATGTGAATTCACCTTCTATCTGTCCTTTACTGCATCTGTCAGATAGTCAGCATCTGTTAAGTATGGTGAACCCATATGCCAAGGAAGAAACTTTGTGAAATGGGCAGTGGGTCTTCCTGTCTGAGAAAATGCACCCGTGCACACTTGCTGTTTGGATAGTGCCTCTTGGAAACTCCTGACGATATTCCTGGTTCAGGGAGAGCATCTCTGTATTGTGTCTTCCAGGATTGCTTGCTGTAAAAGCAACCTAGCAGTTACTAAGGGGCTCCTGGGAGAAGCAGGAGTGGAGGGTTCACCCTATTGTACACATTTCATTTACTGCTCTCCCCACCAAGAAATAGTTGAATATTTACTCACCGACTGACCATCCATTGTTCTGCTGTAAGCCAGGCACTATGTTGTTGGTTTGAGTGAAGAGTCGCCAGAGACAAGGCAGATGCCACGTACCTGTAATCCTAACACTCGGGAAACTGGGACAGGAAGATTATGAGTCCATATCCAACTATAAATCATGATCCTGCATCAAAAACAAACAAACAAACAAACCACCAACAAGTAAAACAGCAAAGAAAAATATCCAGGTGCAAGAGGTAAAGTGATTGTCTTATTCCTCAGTGTGGAGGCAGGGGAAGAGCAGACAGACAGACAGACAGACGTCTAGTGCCATCTCTCACACAGTGGGTATGTGCAGAGTTACAGGAAGGCAAAGGGAATGGAAGACTCTCATCCTGCTGTAGAGACAGAGTTTTCCTGCCACACTAGATCTTTGACTAACTAGATGAGTAAACTTGTCCCGTGGTGAAGGAAGGGAAGGACGGGAGGGAAAGAGAAAGGAAGGGAGAGATACCAGCATCCACAAAGGTTCAAAGTGAGTAGCTGTAAGCAGGCATACTGAAGAATGGCCAGGAATCTGCCATCCACAGTTGTGCCAACCTTTGCTACTGAAGGTGTGCCCCGAGGACCAGCAGCAATGACGGTGACCGAGAACTTCATGGAGCTCTGCCTGAACCAAAGGAATCAGAACTAGTGATTTTTAATAAGACTTCTCAAATATGAGAAGAGTAGGCATAGAAATATTTTCCAGCCTTGGCATGTAGCAGGTCCCCTGAGGCATTATTCTGGCCAAGCTGCCCGTGCCATGCTGTGCTGTATTCTAAAGCTAAAGCTGTAGCATTTGTTGGAAGAGCCCACTCCAAGAAGCACTAGGAAGATGCCTCTCAAGGCTCATTTCTACAGTTCACTAACCTCCAAGGTGGAGGAGGGTGGCTGGGTCAGGTGGTAGGGAGTCCTCAAGGACCTTGATGGGCTTGGACTTTCTTTCTCCTGGAGCATCAGGGACTATTGCCGGGCCTTTAGACAGGAGTATGAAAGCCTGTACATCTCTGTCTATCTGTTTGTCTGTCCCTCTGAGTGTGTGGGTTGTCTGTTTGGACTTATGCAAGGACAGACAAGACATCAGCGCCTGGCATGGTGGCACACGCCTTTAATCCCAGCACTAAGGAGGCAGAGGCAGGCGGATTTCTGACTTTGAGGCCAGACTGGTCTACAAAGTGAGTTCCAGGACAGCCAGGACTATACAGAGAAACCAAAAAAAAAAAAAAAAAAAAAAAAAAAAAAAAGACATCAGCAATTTGAATGGTCACTGCGTTCTAGACAGACAAGTAAATTATCAAGTAAGTATTGGTAAAGATGACTTTAGATTGGACTGGCGAGATGGCTCAGTGGATAAGAGCACTGACTGCTCTTCTGAAGGTCCTGAGTTCAATTCCCAGCAACCACCTGACAGCTCACAACCACCCATAATGACATCTGATGCCCTCTTCTGGGGTGTCAGCTACAGTGTACTTATGTACAATAATATATAAATCTTTGGGCCAGAGCAAGCAGGGACTGAATGCGTGGAGTTGACCAAAGCGAGTGGGGTTGACTGGAGATGAGCAGAGGTCCTAAAAATTCAATTCTCAACAACCACGTGAAGGCTCACAACCACCTGTGCAGCTACAGTGAATGTACTCACATACATAAAATAAATAAATATATTTTTTAAAGATAGCTTTAGATAAACTTGGGGGTGGGAATGGACCCTGTAGGAACCCGTGAGTGACTCAGCCTCCTGACATTTTGGGGGACCAGGAGAGGGGAGCTTGCTGCTCACCTGCTTCCTATGGCTGCCACATTTTCCTGCTCAGAAAGCAGCCTCACTTTGTCTTCTCTTTGCAAGTCTGCCTCTGGCCCCAAGGACAGGTTTCAGCCTGCCGTGTGTGGAGGAAGGGGGCAGTAAACCACTCAGGAGCAGGATTTATGAACGGGAGCCGTGTAATTACTGCCAGACAGAGCAACCTGAAGACTTTATGGCCGAAGTGTTTGGTGTCATCCATTAAAGCAAAGTAGGCTCTTGGCATGGATGCTGTCACCTTATGACCAGGCCTGTCTCTCTATGTGAAAGTCCAACCCTCCAGGTCTGAAAGCAGAGCCTAGCTGAAGACACAGATAAATCACCGGTGCTCAGGGCCCAGACCTTAACCAGGGCCCCTTGAAGTCAGAGCAGGACTCCTAAAGGGACTGGGGTTTGTCTCCCCGGTTTCTGATTGCACACTAACATATGGACTGACCCTTTAATAAGAACACCTTCCTGCTTTGCTGACTTCCCCAAGGCCTTCCCCCTTTCTGTGTTGTAGCTCGCCAGCATCTTGTAGAGGCCCTGATACAGGCAGCAGAGGCAAATGAGAACCTGAAGCCCAGGAAGGTTTAGTGAGTTTCCCAAAGTTATAAAGCAAAGGTGCACAGGAGCCCTGAACATCTACAAAGCTGTTCTTGTTTTTTTTGCTTTGTTTTGTTTTGTTTTTTTGATTGTTTGTTTTTTCGAGACAGGGTTTCTCTGTATAGCCCTGGCTGTCCTGGAACTCACTTTGTAGACCAGTCTGGCCTCAAAGTCAGAAATCCGCCTGCCTCTGCTTCCCGAGTGCTGGGATTAAAGGTGTGCGCCACCACGCCCGGCTACAAAGCTGTTCTTATCTTTTCATGGGCAGACAGGCTGTCCTGGTTTGGGGAGGAGAGCGAGGGCTTGTTCTGATCACAGACCTGTTTGACAGAGGCTCTGGCTGCTTTAGAATTCAGGGTAAGCTCAGGGTTCCTGTGGAGTCATGCTGGGGATTTGAGAGAGCTGCACAGAGCCTCTGGATCTCTAAGTAAGAAATGGGGCAAGGTATCAGACTGCCTCTTTCACAGGGGATTCACAAGAGTTAAATAGCCTTGCAGAGTCTGGCACCGGTCTTCTTGTCTTGTGACCCCTCGGGCCTCTCAGAAAGCCCTTCAGAATTAGAGTTTGATGCTCAGATGAGACAATGGAGGGAATGTGATTTGGAAAATCCTTGTACTCTTTTCAACTGTGAGGTAATAATAGGAAAATGAATCTGCCACCGCACTGCCAAGAAAACAGCAGCATCTGAGAGAAAAAGCAGACCCGGAGTCTAGAATCTTCATCACCATGATTGTTTTTGAGCTGAGGACCTTCCTTGGGTTTTAAAGCGTCTATCTGGATGTTCTTCTATCCCTATGTAAAGCATAGTATGGAAGCCAAAGAAGGGGGCACGGACAACTGTCAGGCTGGGATTTGTGTGTTGGGGATACTTCTCCATCCAGCTCTTCCAGAGGACTATCATCTTGCTGTCTCCATGCTTGCACACCCCTGTCCGTGTCTACCATAAGATCTGGCACAAAGTAGGGGACCTGGTGACCCTTCACCTGAACTGGATCAGGTTTTCTCTTATTCCATGGGTTCAAAGTTTAAGGTTCACCCATTTCCATTTCCTGAGCCAAGTCCATGACTGGCACAGGATAGTAAATTCAGGTTGGACTAAGATTAAACTCCTTATCTAGTGGCTGCCCTGATGTATAGGAGACCCAAAGTTGAAGGTAGCAGAGGGGTGTTGAGCTGAAGTAGGAACTGGTCAGATGACAGGCACACTTCAAATGTAAATGGTGGAGAGG